>NC_066583.1:119546860-120873735 GCF_024323335.1 Lathyrus oleraceus
GGTTAAGAGCTAATTGCACCCGATTCCAGTTGGCTTGTGTTTCACAGCCTAACCTTGTGTGAGCCCACTTTGTTTGTATATAGTGTGTGCTAATTGTGTGAATGATTGCTTTGCCTTTGCTGTTTAGGATAGCTTGCTCCCTGTGCAAGTTAGATAGCAATCTTAACATAGGGATCGTATGCATGACAACTTCTAGGCTCGAGTCGTAGTCTCCCTAGTAGTGTGTCTCCCTTTGTATCTGGTTAGGCTAGTCCTTTTTCCCTGCGTAGGGGAACTACGTCGCCCTGATCCTCATACCAGATGAGGTACGTAGGCAGGAGATGAGCTGATTGTAGCGGTGTATTCGTCGCTATATGATTTATTGATTAAACCATAAGCAAAGCATACAAAGAAATCGAGTCGCCACCGCACTTTTATTTATCCAAAGGACTGGCTAAAAAGCGAACAAAAGCCTAAGAAGTTTTACACGTAGAAAACTAATAAAAAGATCAGAGAATCTGGGTAAGGGGTAAATTACGCAATGGGAAGGTGTTAGGCACCCATCACGTCCTAGGTACTCCTAGGGAGCCCTTTTCACACTTGTTGTATAAGAAAAAGTTTATTTGTTTATGACATATTGTGCAAACATGAATGGGATGATGAGAAAAGAATATACAATTTTATTATTTTTGTGTTTGAACGGATGAACCCGTTGCCTACGTACCTTTCCATGAAAAGGTAAAGGATCAAAACGCCGTAGTTCGGCTAAAAGATTTCCAAAATATCAATGGGTTCATTTTAAAACAAGAGCACTAAGATTCAATTCAAAGTATTATGATTATTCACAAAATATGGTCAAAGTATGATTAAGATTCAATTCAAAGAAGTGTTATGAAATGGAGTTGGAAAAGTCAAGGACTTAAGGTCCAGGTTTCTAATTTGAAAAGAGATGAGAATGTTTGCACAACATGTATTTACAAGTTTTAAAAGTCAACAAGTGAAAAGGGTTTTGAAACAAAAAGGATGCGGATGAAGGAGTGTAAAACTTCCTAGAAGTTCACCTCTTGAAATCATATAGAAGATGATTCAAGTGTGTCCTTTGGAATGAAGCAACAAAGCAAGTAAGCAAATAAAAGGCAAGGTGATACCGGATGCCATCAATGGACTTATACCAATCTCACAAACAAAGGCGGATACCGGATACCAATAAATGGATTTATACCAATCTCCTAAAACAAAACAATGATACCGGATGCCAATAAATGGACTTACTCCAATCTCACAAAGCAAAACAAAACATGGATATCAGATGCCAATCTATCTGGACTTACTCTAATCTCCAAAGGATGATCATAGGAAAGCAAATGCCAACAACATGGACTTATAATTGCATCCTCAAATACAACAATCAAACAAAAGCACTAAGCAAAGAGGACATGAGTGGCGAATGAAATGGTCTTATACCCAATCCATTCCAAATCATAGGAACAATGGCCAATGAATGGACTTACTGTTGATTCCTCAATGGGCAAACTCAAACAAATCACAAAGATATGAAATGATGATCATGCAATAATGAACAATTAAGGATGATAAATGCACAAAGGCATGCAAGCAAACATGTACAGATGAATCAAGCAATCAATCAAACAAAGTCATTTAGCACACACTATAACCAAGCAATTAGGCTCAAGCAAGGGTTAGACTTTTCAGTCAACTGGAATGGGGTGAATGGTGCTCTTAACCTTAACATTGAGGGTTAAGGTGAAGCAGATGAAAGAATATGAGGGGTGTGCCTCATTGCTCTTATCCCTGGTCAGGGAGAGCATTGAATATCAGAAGGTGTGGGAGTTCAGAAAATTGGAACTCTCTCCACAAGTTAGTGACTCGATAGATCTTGGGTTAAGATCCACAATGCTTCAACATGCAATGTGAGCAAAGGTAAGACACAGAGAATAGTAGGAGATGGACTACACATATCTTCTATCTACCAATTGCCTTATCAAAAGGACTTTTCCTGCTTGGGGACAAAGATAAACAATCACAAACATTGCCTCTTAAGGAGGACTTCAGACAGGTGCCTGGCCAAGTAACAAGCCAGGTCTTCCAGACTACATGAAGAAGAAGATGTTATACCTCTATGCTAATGCTATCAAGCAAAGCAAAAGCAAGTTCACAAAGTAACTATAGCAACTAAGGTACCTGAAATCAATCAAATATAATCAGTACACCAATCACAAAGTCAAAACAGACAAGATAAGAACACACAGTCAACACAATCAATCACATGTGCAAAGCACAAGCTCAAATCAAATGAGCTAGAGGCATCCTACAAAACAAACCAAGTTAATTCACAACAATCAAATAAGCCAAACTCAATCAACTTGAATTAATCTCCTTAAAGCAATTGCCTCTTAACCTGAAAATCAAACTCAAACATGAGAAGTAGACCGCTAGGACAAGGCCTAGGGTCAAAGAAGGAGAAATAAACCAAAACAGAACATGAAAGTTGATCAAAATCAAGATTAATCAAATAAGAACAAAGTCTAGTTGGTCTCATATCAAAACTATGCACCAAATCCATTTTATAAGCAAAACATGTCAAACAAGCAAGTTGGAATCACATTGGAGCAAACAGAATGATCACAAGCATATCAAAACCAAAATGGCTCAATAAATTCCAAGATAAATCATGCCTAAACAGAACATATTGAATGAGCAACACACCAAAATTCAAGCCAATTGGATAATGGGAAGCAAGTCAAAGAAAATCATGAAGTCATGGTATGCAAAAACAAGCTCAAACAAGACCACAAATGGTACTCCAACTTCAAGTAAGCATAAACCAGAAATGACATAAGATAAATGAACCAAACCAAAGCCATGTCAAACTTCAAGACGTCTAGAACACATGTGTAGAATTTCAAGTCCATCCAATAAACAACAAGAATTTCACAAATCATATAAGATCATGACTCACAAAAGCTCCACAATTGGTCAAACAGAAAAGAAATTCTCAAACAAATTGGAAATGCACTCAAAAAATCCACAAAAATTCATGAGCAAGCTTAACATTCATAAGTATCATCATGCAAAAGTTCAGAACAATTGGCACTCAAATGGCATGGTAAAGGAATTCCACAAAATGAACAAGAAATGGTGTGACACACATTGTCACACCTCCAATGATCACGTCATAACTCATAATCCAGGAAGGAAAAAATCACAAACCATATACCAAAATGTTCATCAAAATGTCTAGATCACACATGTAAAATTTCAAGAATTTTGGATCAACCATCATGATTTCACAAATGAAATGGCAAGCTATATGCAAGAAATGACATGTGAGAACAAACCCTAGGCAATTATATTTTCCAACCGTGCACAAATTCATTAAAAATCATCAAAAAATAGTAGACGTGGCAAGGATCATGGTGGAAAAAATCTCATGTGATTTGGATTATTATTGAGAGAGATATGAATTTTTCAATGTGAAAGAAAATTAAAAAATGCATGATGAAGGCATGTGAATCATGGAAGCAAGAAGTGGAAATAATATGCAAGGCAATATGTGAAACGCCTGAGGCCAGGATCGAACTGGCGAGAAATTTAAAAGTGGCGCTCACTTAATGAAACGCACCATTTCATTAAGTGAGCTGGCGCGTTTTGATTCGCAGCATGGCACACAAACACGAGAATCATGCAAAACAAAGGCCAGGCAAGATCTACACACGATCTGGAAACAAAACCTAAGCATTCATCATCATCTTCATCATGTTCATCATCATCATGAACTTTTTGTTACAAAAATCAACAAGCAATACACCAATCGATTCATCTTATCATGCACAACACTAATCCAGCCTCAATTTCAATTAATTCTAACTATATTAAGAGCATCGATCAAGACAAGTTTCAACATCCAGATTTCAAATCAAGATAACTTTCTCAAAACCTAATGAAATTAAGAGATCTAAATTGCAGAATGATCTACATGCTAAGATCTACAAGAACCACATGAGAATTGCAAGAATTGGAGCAATCGAGTTCTAACCTCTTTGAAGATGCAGAACTTGATTCGTGAGTTTCAAGGCCTCAAAGGTGAAAACAGATGATCTATGATGATGAGGAAGATGAATGAATGCAAGGCTTTAGCTCAACAGTGCTTGAATTCGAAGAAATCTCCAAATTCCATGAACATGCTCAAGCTCCAACAGTTCCAATTCTTCAAGAATTCTCCAACATTAGCTTCAACGGATCTTCAATACTTCCTGCAGATGATGATTAGCACAAGAACAAGCCAAAGAAATGATGAAATTCGATGGAAATAGTTGAAAAAATTTGAGAGAATTTGAGATGAAAAAGTTTGGATCTGAAATTGTGAAATTGTTTATGCAGAATTCTGTTATGATTAGGGTTTTATACTTCCTATTAATCAAGCTAGCTAAACATGATTAAGCCAAATGCAATGGATTAGTGAAATTGATGATTTATGCCAAAATGCCAAAATCACCCTTATGCATATGTGACCAATGGAACAGTGTAAATTCACTTGAAGCAAGTCCAAAATTCTGTTTTAAGGAAAATGCAATTGGTTTGAAATGAAAATTATGCATATTTTTCAAAATCACCTTTTCCCTCCAAAATTTAAAATGAAGTCAAGTGAAAAATGCACTTTTTGTGTGATGATTTTTGATGAAATGTAATGAATGATTATGATAGAGCATGTCAAATGGAGATTGCTCAAAAAAGAATCACATGAATTGGCCTTTTGATGCAAAAGTTATGCCTTGTTGAAGTTCAAAAATTCTTGACAATGATTTGATCATAACTTGCCAACCACAAATGAGAAATGGATGTTCTTGGACTTTTTGGAAAGGTGAGAGCAAGATCTTCAACTTTCATGTTGGACAAAATTTTATTTGAAGCTTGCTTGATGATGTAAATTTGAGGAGAAGACCTTTCCATTTTTGGCAGTTTGAAATTACAGGTCACTTACTATTTTTGGAAACTTTTTGTCTGACCTCAAATCCTTCAATGTTGATGTTTGACATGTTATATGAGGCTTGTATTGACATGAATGAGACCTCTCAAACCATTTCTCACCATCAAATCCCTGATTAAATGCACAGTTGACCACAATTGACTTTGCTAGGGTTTTGGTTGACTGAACAATGCTTTGATGAATTTCAAGCCTCTTCCACTTGAGATCTTGATTCAAGATGATGTCACAACTCATATGAACTCTTGATGAATAATCATGGTGCCCAAATTCTCAAGAATGGCCACCATCTATGGCTCAATGCTTTGCCTTAACTGCCTTGACCTAATTGCTTCATCTGCAAGTAACAAGGTTAGATGACAATATTTTTGTACTTTTGGGTTAGTAAACAAATGAAAAGCAATGATATACAAATGCTACACATGTTTGGTGATCAAAAACCACACTCACAAGATAACCCACCCACAAAGAGGGAGGCAAGGTGCACAATGATCCTTGAGGCAATGATATGATATGATATGATGTAATGCCATGATGAGGGATCTTAGGGACAAAATTGGAGTCTTAAAGATGCCCCTATTTAAGGTCATTCTAGCCGGAGAAGTGAAGTTTAGAAATCTTCATCTTGACGCGGTAGAATGGGCTTAAATAACAGTAATGAGACAAATTTTGGTCCCTAAGAGACCTCATGATGCAGATGTATGCATGTAAAAGACACAAACTCTGTGGGGATAATGGTTCACACAGAAGAAAAGACGATCCATCGGAGTAATACACTCACCAGGAACAGAGACTCAAACGGGACTCTTATTGGGACTCTTATAGGGACTCTTATAGGGACTCTTATTGGGGATAAAAAGAAAAAGAATGTGTGAGCAAGACACGACCCTGATTTGGGGAAAAACAAAACTGACACAGCGTGAACAAGACACAACCGGAATAGAGACCTCACTGGGGAGTAAAGGACTCACACTGGGGAAAAGACGAATTCCAAAGGACAACACATCCATTGGAAAGACACAAGCTGACTCAAACTATCCACAAAGGATACTTCGGATAAAAATCCGGACTCGGACCAGGAAAAGATTCACAAAGAACCTCCCTGCCGGGAAAAATTGCATATATTGGGGAAAACGTCAATACTGCAAAGGGTAAGAATCACCACAAGAATTTCCACTGGAGAAGTGTCTAACAAAGAGACTCTCCTGGGGAAAAGCAACAAGGAAATGAGATGTTACCGGTATAAGAGTAACAAACTCAGGAAGAATGAATATCTAAGACCGGTATAAGGGTGAGAGATATCAATCAACCAAACATCTGAGAAAGACCTAAAAAGGTACATCAACTCAGAAAAATCTGACTCCACAGGGGACCAAGGTCATAATAGGGAGCAGACAGGAAGGAACACCAAGGATACCGGGTTGTAGGTATGTAACAGGTGACCGACCAAGGCGTGAATTGGTGTGTGTTCCAAAACACTCATCATCCCGAAGAGAGCGAAAGCAAACTTGTTTATAGGATGGACATTTGATTCTGTAAAGAATGCAAATCTTACTCAGTTGGGGAAATAAACAAAGGATTCGACAAAAGAGTGCATGAGATATATTATCTATAGCCGTCAAAACGTAGATAATATACTCGCATGGAAAATTATCCTGAACCAGGTTGTAGGTTGTTTATAGGATAAAAATCCGGAAATGTGAATTGGTTTGTGTTCCAAGACACTCATCACCCTGAAGAGAGCTAGAACAGCAATCTCGTTTATAGGATGGACATTCGATTCCACAAGGAATACGAATCTTACTCTGCGGAGAAAACAATCAAAAGATTGACCCAAGAGTGAAAGAGACATAATATCCATTACCGTCAGAACGTGGATAGTATACTCAAAAGGAAGATTATCCTGAACCGGGTTGTAGGTTGTTTATAGGATAAAAATCCAAAAATGTGAATTGGTTTGTGTTCCAAAACACTCATCACCCTGAAGAAAGCGAAAGCAAACTTGTTTATAGGATGGACATTTGATTCCACAAGGAATACGAATCTTACTCGACTGGGGAAACACGAAAGGCTTCGACCGAAGAGTGAATGAGATATATTATTCATTGCCGTCAGAACGTGAATAATAACCTCGAGAGGAAGATTATCCTTAACCGGGTTATAGGTTGTTTATAGGATAAAAATCCGGAAACGAAAGGCATTGGGATACCGAACTAGGTATATAAAGATGGCCAATCAATAAGAAGCCACAACATTACCAACAAGAGGGTAAACGAAAGGAGACTCTTCGGGGATACATTGATGAAAATCAATGATCCAGGGAACATAATTACTGACAAACGGTGAAGGGACCCGCTGGGGATAAAAATGGCTAGCATACGGCAATTATCCACAACAGACTTGCTGGGGATATAAGTGCTTATTCAAGCGACTTATCCAAACAAAGGGAAAATCAACATCGAATACTAGATGAAGATAACCACAAATAGGGGATTATATCTACCAGAGATTGGATAGAAAACCACAGAAAGGGAACTGTCATCGGTTGGGATGAACAACAAAAGTTAACTCCGCTAGGGGAGAAAAACAGGGTTTATAACTACCGGTTCGTAGGTAGAAAACCGCAAAGATAGGACTTACGACCGCTGGTTTGTAGGCGGAAGGCCAAACATTCCACTGAGGATAAGATGAATGAGCGCCGGTTTGTAAGCAACTATTCATTTATGCCACAGTGAAGCGCAAAAGACAGTTGAAAAAGGCCAATTTAGGATCGAACCAAAAAGGCGGACTGAATCAAGACTTGTCCTAATGAGGATATAACTCAAAAGGGCAAACCCGTCCCAATGTGCGTTGGGAGGGAACGGAAACAACCGTCATCCACGAGGATGTATCTCAGTGGGGAAATGGCAGGAAAGGATAGACACTTTCTGCTTAAGGGCTGACTCTATTTTGAGAGATTAAACACCCGACATTTGCTTTGGGAGATCTATAAAGGAGATCTATATCACCATAGCAGGAAACAACAAACAACAGATATATGGCAAAAAATGCAACATGAATATCTGAATGTTTATGAGTATGCATGAATATGCGTGATTTATGTTTGATGAATGCTGACAAAACAGACAATTCTAATACAAACAGGCCCCAGGAATCAAATATCCGGTACTATACTTCCAGGGAGAACCAAGGAGGTCCAATTGGAAAGCCAATCTGCTGGAGATCTTCAAGCTGAAAAGCAAAGATCTGCGGGGAGGCAAGAGATCAGAGATATCACAAAATCTCTGAGTGATGGATCAACAAACATCCCAACTGGAGTACAGAAAGTCACAACAGGCAACAACGGCCACAAAGACAAATCTGTTGGGGAATGGGATAAATCCCAAAATATCTGCAGGGGAACAAGAGCTCACTGCTATGAAAGAAACTCTACATAACTCCACTGGGGAACAACCCACTGAGGGAGAACAGATCATCCACATAGAATCTGGCTGCACAAGCAACTCTACCTGGGGAGAACACAAATATCCATTCCATTGGGGAACAACCCATTGAGGAGGAAGAAATGATCACACAAGTAGATTCTGCAACAAGCCACTCTACTGGGGATCAAAAGCAACAGGAGATCAACCAAATCTATGTATGATAGATTACCAACCAACCCTACTGGGGACAACAGAGGTTTCAACTCTGGCGGAGATTCTAAGGGGAATACTCAGATGCAATCCTGACTCTGTTGAGGAATACCCATTCTATTGGGGATTTTGCATATACATGATCCACCAAACCACAAATTTACTGACATCTCCTGGGGAGATCCGTTGAAGAATCCACTGAGGGATACGGAAGAGAGCTGGGGATCAACCACCAAATACTACACCTTCTGAGAACACCCACAACTGCTGAGGAGGAACACAATCACTGCCCTGCTGAAAGAATAAGCGCACTGATGGGGAGATATAGCAACTCTGCTGGCAACGTGGCCGGGGAAGAGAGTACTACTGGAGCAAACAAAGTCTTCCACAAGCACTCTATCCTGGGGATATGTCACAGATCCCACTAGCGACTGTGATAAGGAAAGAAGCAACAACTCTGCCTACGACAATGCTGGGGAAAGCGGTAACGCACCAGGATATCAATCCACCAACCATTGAATCTTCAACAGGAAAGCAACCATGCTGAGGAGAAAGACCACAACTCCACTGGCGATTGCACTGGGGAGAGTGATAGGGTACCGGGGTCTCAAACCACCCACTACCGAAGCTTCCAAATGGGAAACACCCATGCTAGGGGAGAATACTGCTGGAGAAGAAAACGAAGTCTTCAACAACACTCTGCTTAGGGAACAACCCTAACAAAAGCTCTGCTTGGGGAACAACCCCAACAATAAAGAAGGATAAAGAGGATACAACCAATGCCAGGAATATGAACCAATGTCTTACCTGTTGGAAATCATGCCACCCTCGGGAGAGCACTGAGAGATTCTTAAGTATCCTTTCATCATTGTGAATGTTCACTTTGTTTAAAACAACAATTTTGAAAAATTTATTTGTTTAAAACAATGACATTTTATCAATTAAAACATGCAAAACATTTGTTGAATTGAAACAAATAAGAATGCAAATAATTGGATAAAAGGCTCAAATTGATTTGATGGAATGGTAGCCTGCAAATGGCAAGACTCCATAGATCTGTACAAATTTGAAATCAGTGATATATATTGGAAGAGGGCTACATTGAACATAATGATCCTTTCTCTACCAATTTGAATCTCGATGTATGCGAAGCTTCAGTCGACGACGAATCGAGAATCTCTGACAAACAGACAGCTGTAGAACTGAAAGTCTTGTCAGGATGCAGTTACTTGCCAAATCCCTAATTTTTGCCTAGATTGCCCCAGGGTGAGGTACTCAATCTAGCGGGATGCAAATATATCTTTTTTTTCAAGTCTCTAATTTTTGCCTGGATCACCCTTGCGGGTTCTCCACCGAGACGCTCATTTTTGCCTAAGCCGCCCTTTCGGGTTTTCAACTTAGCGAGCTATTCTGTTTTTCATTTGCATATACTTTTTTTTAGGCAAAGTATTTCTTGACTGCATCTGAATTCACAGGACGAGTGAAATCCTCCCCATCCATTGTTGTAAGCATCAAAGCACCGCCTGAAAAGGCTCTCTTAACAACATATGGACCCTCGTAGTTTGGAGTCCACTTGACCCTGGAATCGGGCGCGAAAGACAAGACTTTCTTAAGCACGAGGTCACCTTCTCGGAACACACGAGGCTTGTCCTTCTTATCGAATGCTTTCTTCATTCTCTGCTGATATAACTGACCATGGCACATGGCAGTCAATCGCTTCTCTTCAATCAAATTCAGTTGGTCATAACGACTCTGAATCCATTCAGCATCAGTCAACTAGGGATTTGAGGGTATCATTTTTCTTTTATTCTTTTTTTTTCTCTTTGAAATTTTTTTTCCTGATTTTTCCTTTTATTTTGATTTTTCACCCTCTTCTCTCTCTTTTTTTTTTTTTTTTTTTTTTTTTTACATTACATTTGTAATGCCCCAGTTTGACTATTTTGCTGATTCTCATGATACAGCTGAATGATCTCCTCTTTGTGCTCAAGGAGACGGGTAATTTCATCAGGAATCCCTTCAACATCATCTTCCTCTGCCTCAAATACAAGGAATTCAAGATTGGGAGATGGCATTGGATCATTATGTTCAATGGGTTTAGAAATCCCTGCATAATGATTCTGGATAATGAAAAGCTTTTGAATTTAAACAAGCAAATCATTTATGCAGATGAAAATTGTTGTTTTATTTGTTTTTCAGGGTTTTTCTGTGATCACTGATTTCATGCAAAAAGCAAAAAGTGAAAACAAATGTTTAACAATGCATTAATTGAATGAAATATCATTGTATTAAATGCTGCCAACAATATCATCACTTCTCCTTTTGGCTTGGGAGAATGGTTTTGAACAAAGTGAACAATTACTCTGATCTATGGATGACTGTAGGAACATCTACAGCGACCCAATTGTGGCAGATACCACCAGGAATGACGAAATTGTTCAGATCTTCTGCATCCTCTTCCAGGATAGCAGCGACTTCTTCAGGTTGATCAGCATGGATGAATCCTGCACTCTTGAACAAACCTTGCTCGTTAAATGCCCCAGAAGAATAGCCAATGCCAGCCCGGGATCTGTTGTCTTCAAGCTCAATCATCTTCCCTAAACCAGCAACTGCACCACATTCAATGGCCAGCTTCGCATCACGATAGGAAGAAAATGAAGGAGACTTCTTCTCAATTGGTTCATCAATAGATAAAGATTGGAACGGCGTTCCAACTTCATCCTCAGCGTCAATATATGAGAAAGAAGACAGATGGCTAACCAGGAGAGCCTTTTCTCCCCCTACCACAACCAGTTTCTTGTTCTTGACAAACTTCAGCTTCTGGTGTAGGGTGGATGTCATAGTGCCAGCCTCGTGAATCCATGGTCTGCCAAGGAGACAGCTGTATGATGGATGGATATCCATTACCTGGAAGGTAACTTGGAAATCGCTCGGCCCAATCTTGATTGGGAGATCAACTTCTCCAATCACAGTCTTGCGCGACCCATCAAATGCTTTCACAACAACACCACTCTGCCTCATGGGAGGCCCTTGATATGACAATCGAGATAGTGTGGTCTTTGGCAATACATTCAGAGATGAGCCAGTGTCCACCAGCACGTTGGACATGGCATCAGACTTGCAATTCATAGAGATGTGTAAAGCCATGTTGTGGTCTCTTCCCTCCTCAGGGAGATCAGCGTCACAGAAACTCAAAGTGTTGCAAGCAGTGATGTTTGCAACTATACTATCAAACTGTTCTATGGTGACATCGTGATCAACATATGCCATGTCCAAGACTTTCTGCAGAGCCTCCCTATGGGGTTCTAAATTCAGCAGCAAAGACAAGACGAAAATCTTGGATGGCGTTTGTAGAAGCTGATCTACAACGTTGTACTCACTCTTTTTGATGAGCCTCAACATCTCATCAGATTCTTCATTCACAATGCCACTAGGGCCAACTGAAGAAACAGGAATCTTTTGTACAGAGGAGGGTTTGGCAACATCAAGTGCCGGATTCTGAATATTCACAGCTGTCCCAACAGGACGCTCAACAGAGTCAGAAGCCACGGGAGCCTTGGGGGGCGCAGAAAACACGCGATCACTACGAGTCAACCCACTCACATCAGCAATGTTGGTGACAGAGGTAGAAGGCAACAACACTTCTCTCCCATCTTCAACAGCAACGGGGTTATATCTGAATGGAACAACTCGGTCAGAAGAATAAGGCACAGGGCCTGCAGGCTTGATTGTTAGTGAAGGAGAGGCCTTCGGCTTGCTGCTATCATAGCGGATAACAACAGGCTCAGGAAGCTTGAACACAGGCGATATAACATTTACCTCGGGTTCGTCTTCATCCACATTCCGATTCTGAAGGATCTCAATGGTACCCTCATCCAGCAACTCTTGAAGTTCTCTGCGTACCTGGTTACAACCCAAACGATTAACCGAACAGATGCGACACTTGTCGTGGTCATGCTCCATGTGGCTGTATTGACACAACAACCGATGTAATTCGACCAGTGATTGTCTAATATGGCTTACATATTTGACCTTGTACTTCCCATGGCATCCCTGGACCATATTAACAGATTTCCCATGCGCGGGCAATGGGTTCTTTGTAACATTCGGGCTTGAGTCTTCGAAGCTCAGAATGCCACATCTCATCAGATCTTGCACTTTGGTCTTCAGCTGAAAACAGTTCTCTACATCATGGCCCGGAGCGCCAGAATGATAGACACAGTGCAGGTCAGGCTTATACCACCACTGAGGGTTGACCGGTATAGCCGGAGGATCTCTTGGAGTGATCAGCTTCCTCTCTATTAAAGAGGGATACAACTCTGCATACGACATGGGAATCGAATCGAAACTGATCTTCTTCCTATCATAGTTCATGTTGGCTTGATTACTGGTGCTACCACGAGGCTGGTAGGCCTGTTGCTGTGGACGAGATTGTTGTTGACGATATTGTTGAGAAGATTGTTGCTGATTGTGTTGCTGCTGCTGATATTGCTGATGTTGCTGAGGCTGATAATTGTCCTGGAAAACAGGTGCTATACTAGCCACCTGGTGCTGATGACGCACTAGCTTCCTCTTATCAGAGGGTCTCTTGGATTTAGCATGAGACTGCACAGCATGTGCCTCTCCATCCTTCTTCTTAAACGCCCCATACCGTTTAGAAGAGCCTTCATCTTTTGCTAAACGTCCTTCACGGACACCTTCCTCGAGGCGCATCCCCATGTTCACCATCTCGGTGAAATCAGAGGGAGCACTTGCAACCATCCGCTCATAATAGAATGAGCTAAGAGTCTTCAAAAAGATCTTAGTCATTTCCTTCTCTTCCAGCGGAGGAGTAATCTGAGCAGCCAGCTCTCGCCACCTCTGGGCATACTCCTTAAATGTCTCCTTATCCTTCTGAGACATGGCCCTGAGCTGATCACGGTCAGGAGCCATATCAACGTTGTACTTGTACTGCTTGACGAAGGCTTCGCCAAGATCATTGAAGGATCGAATATTAGCACTGTCCAAACTCATGTACCATCTGAGTGCAGCACCGGATAGACTGTCTTGAAAATAATGGATCAGAAGATGATCATTATCAGTTTGGGTAGACATTTTCCTGGCGTACATGACCAGGTGAGCCAGAGGACAGGTGTTCCCTTTATATTTTTCAAAGTCAGGCACTTTGAACTTAATCGGTATCTTGACACCGGGAACAAGGCAAAGTTCAGCAGCAGACTTGCCAAACAGATCCTTCCCTCTGAGAGTCTTCAACTCCTTTCTCAGCTCAAGGAATTGGTCATTCATAGCGTTCATCTTCTCATTAACATCCGGGCCCTCAGACGGCTCGGAATGATAGATGGTGTCGTCTACCCTAGGCATGGTATGCACGACAGGAGGAGCAGCAACAGGGACCGGGCTAGATGCCGGCATATGAGCAAAGGTTGGGGAAGGAATATCAGGCATGAAACCTGGAGGCATACCCCAAGGAAACCCGGCTGGCATAGCATTGGGCACAAAATGAGCACTGGCAGCCGGCACAGTCGGAGCGACAATCTCTGAAATGACCGTCCTCTGGACAGGAGTTGCAGGAGGTTGAGCAGGTTGATTCTGAGCAGCAAGGAGTTGCTCCATCAAAGCGCCAAGTCTGGCGACCTCTTCTTTTAGCTCTCGGTTCTCTTGTTCTAGCTGATCCATAACTCTTGCAGAATTGTCTCGAGTATAATACCAGTGAGTCAGCTTGTCTTCAAAATAAATGAAGAGCACAGAGTTAGGACAAGAAGACCAGAAACAAGGTACCTGCTTATGCAAAATGATGCATGAAATGTTCGTGCATATGCTTTGTTTTTATTTTCAAGGAACCCTTAGGGTATTATTTGCAATTCTTGAATATTTAAAGCATTTTAATTTCTCATGGAAAATATCTCATTCAATATATTCAACAAGGAAGTACATCATTTTTTATCATTACAAAGAGAAAAGGAAAATAACATCCTATGGATCCCTAGAAGCTCGGGATGCTGGAAAACGAGATGCACAAAGCTTCTTGATCTCTCTCTCATAGGCTGCTTCCATATCCGCTTTCTCCTTTGCAAGTCGATCATACTTCCTCTTCCAGAATTTGGAAGACTGAGGAAGCAGAGAAGTCCAAGTATCATTGGGATCGTCGATCACCAGATGCTCGAGAAATTCAATCAGAGCGTCCTTCTCCTTAAGCTAATGAAGCAATTCTTCTCTTTCACGGATCCACGCACGTGAAAGGTCTTCTTCTCTCAACTCCTCTACACGTTGGGTAGGGAGGGTTAAAGGCCCAGCCACATCCAACGGTGTAGGTCTCGGATGATCATAAGGCATCAAGTATACGGAAGCTCTCTATCTGACCCAGGAAGTGTATGGTTCCAAAGCAATGCAGTTTTTTGGACCCAATTCATTCCTACTCTTCTTGCAGATCTTGCGCCAAGCACGGACAAATCTGGCTTTCAGGCGTTGGGGATCTTTACCCTCCTGAAAGAACACACCTTCTAACAGAATGTTATGAGGTTTATCCTTTAGGGGGAACCCAAGATGACGACGTGCTAGAATGGGATTGTAGCTGATCCCACCACATGTACCAAGGAGAGGCACATTAGGGAATTCACCACAATAATCAATGATCTGCACAGTATCATACACGCGATCATACTAAGAGATATCATCATTAGTGAGAGACATCAGTCTCTGAGACCATCGTAGACATCCCTTGTTCTCCTTGAAAGCAACTGTCTGCGGCAAGTGCGAAATAAACCACTTATACAGCAAAGGCAAACAGCATACGATAACTCCTCCACCCTTTGCATTCCTCAGGTGCAAAGAGACATAGGCATCACCCAACAAAGTCGGAACGGGATTAAGAACTGAGAAGATCCTAATGGCGTTCATGTCCACAAATTTGTCGAAGTTGGGAAATAATACCAATCCATAGATAAGCAGCACAAATAAAGCCTCAAAGGCATCCTCACTCATGGCCTTCCCATAGATGGTAGCTTGAGCGACGAGGAACTCGGAAGGAAAACCCTGAATTCCACCTTTGGTAGTCAGATTAGCTTTAATCAACTCTTCATCTATGTGCAACAAGCTTGCAATCTCTCGAGCAGTCGGAATACTCTCTAAGCCACTGAACGGCACCTGATCCAGAATCGGGATCCCGATAAGATGAGAATACTCCTCCAAGGTAGGCAGCAGCTGGAAGTCCGGGAAAGAGAAGCAGTGATACAGAGGATCATAAAACTGAGCCAGAGTACTCATCAAACCCTCATCAACCTGAGTAGTCAACAGAGGCAGAAGCTTTCCATAGCGAGCTTTGAAACCCAAGGGATCTAGTACATAAGATGTCAGATTCCTTAACTCTTTCACATCTGGCTGTCTAAAGTTGTACTTCTTTGTATGCCTTTTTGGTCTTTCCATGTCTGAAAATTTTGCAAATAAACCCTTTTAAGTTCCTTGAAAATTTTCTTTTTTCTGATGACATGAATGCAGATGAATGCATGAATGCAACAATCACACTCAAGGATCAAGCAAGTCATACCAAACAAAGGTCATGGGAAAGCTCATTGTATCCCTAATATCAATCATCCATTTTGGTGGATTCAGGTTTTCACCTTATCAACACCCAAGTTCCATTGATATTAACGGTACATGAACCGGCTCAAACATCCTTAATATCAACCATCCATTTTGGCGGATTATGGTTTACACCTTATCGACGCCCAAGTTCCATCGATATTAAGGTTGTCTGAACGACTCAACCACGAATCACGGGTTTGCTGAGAGTCACGAGCATGGAGTCTCGGTTAAGAACCACCCAAAGGGAGTGTACTAGGGTTTAAACCTGCCAGCCATGTTCTACCAGAGGTTCCCATAATCATCGTCTCATCTCTCGGATATTATCGGAGAAACGAATACTCGTATTCCGAAAATATTCTCGAGAGAGACTCTTATGAGTGTAGTATCGCGTAACAATCGCATCAGATCTGACATCTGAACGACCTCTGCACTACGTCCTAAAAATAGGCCAAGATGGGCTTGGTAAACTAAGGTCCTTGGCTTCTAAGGCACATGATTGAAAGAATAATGCCTAACCACAAATAACTTGTGTGACATTATTAATCCAACATGACCTCCACCAAGTGAATGGACTCGCAAGTCAACTGGCTAAGGAATACTCCACACCAGTCAACAAGGCTACGCCATTCTCCTATCCTAGAGTGCACTCGAGTTCAGGTATAGAACTCATCTCACAGAGATCACCAAAGCAAACAACAATTGTATATCAAGCAATTCAAACATTACAATCAATACAGTTATCCCAAATTGTACAAAAATATGTCAAATAACACATAAACAATATATCACACAACAAGGGTGAAAAGTAGGCAATACCACCAGGGAAGGTCTAATGTCATCCCCAGCAGAGTCGCCACTTTTCTGTAGCGGTGTATTCGTCGCTATATGATTTATTGATTAAACCATAAGCAAAGTATACAAAGAAATCGAGTCGCCACCGCACTTTTATTTATCCAAAGGACTGGCTAAAAAGCGAACAAAAGCCTAAGAAGTTTTACACGTAGAAAACTAATAAAAAGATCAGAGAATCTGGGTAAGGGGTAAATTACGCAATGGGAAGGTGTTAGGCACCCATCACGTCCTAGGTACTCCTAGGGAGCCCTTTTCACACTTGTTGTATAAGAAAAAGTTTATTTGTTTATGACATATTGTGCAAACATGAATGGGATGATGAGAAAAGAATATACAATTTTATTATTTTTGTGTTTGAACGGATGAACCCGTTGCCTACGTACCTTTCCATGAAAAGGTAAAGGATCAAAATGCCGTAGTTCGGCTAAAAGATTTCCAAAATATCAATGGGTTCATTTTAAAACAAGAGCACTAAGGCTTTTCATTACCAATGGGAGAAAACTCAACCTGAATCAACAATCCACCATGCGAGGACGGCTTCAACATACTAGTGAGGGGTTAACCCTATAATAAGTATGGAAGACTTACAATCAACTCACTAAGGATAAGGTAAGAATTACATCAACCACTATGGTAATTGAAACCTATGGCTAATGCATGAAAGCATATTAACAATGGACAAAGCCACAAAACAATTAAATGGGTGAAGTTAATTGATTATGATTATTCACAAAATATGGTCAAAGTATGATTAAGATTCAATTCAAAGAAGTGTTATGAAATGGAGTTGGAAAAGTCAAGGACTTAAGGTCCAGGTTTCTAATTTGAAAAGAGATGAGAATGTTTGCACAACATGTATTTACGAGTTTTAAAAGTCAACAAGTGAAAAGGGTTTTGAAACAAAAAGGATGCGGATGAAGGAGTGTAAAACTTCCTAGAAGTTCACCTCTTGAAATCATATAGAAGATGATTCAAGTGTGTCCTTTGGAATGAAGCAACAAAGCAAGTAAGCAAATAAAAGGCAAGGTGATACCGGATGCCATCAATGGACTTATACCAATCTCACAAACAAAGGCGGATACCGGATACCAATAAATGGATTTATACCAATCTCCTAAAACAAAACAATGATACCGGATGCCAATAAATGGACTTACTCCAATCTCACAAAGCAAAACAAAACATGGATATCAGATGCCAATCTATCTGGACTTACTCTAATCTCCAAAGGATGATTATAGGAAAGCAAATGCCAACAACATGGACTTATAATTGCATCCTCACATACAACAATCAAACAAAAGCACTAAGCAAAGAGGACATGAGTGGCCAATGAAATGGTCTTATACCCAATCCATTCCAAATCATAGGAACAATGGCCAATGAATGGACTTACTGTTGATTCCTCAATGGGCAAACTCAAACAAATCACAAAGATATGAAATGATGATCATGCAATAATGAACAATTAAGGATGATAAATGCACAAAGGCATGCAAGCAAACATGTACAGATGAATCAAGCAATCAATCAAACAAAGTCATTTAGCACACACTATAACCAAGCAATTAGGCTCAAGCAAGGGTTAGACTTTTCAGTCAACTGGAATGGGGTGAATGGTGCTCTTAACCTTAACATTGAGGGTTAAGGTGAAGCAGATGAAAGAATATGAGGGGTGTGCCTCATTGCTCTTATCCCTGGTCAGGGAGAGCATTGAATATCAGAAGGTGTGGGAGTTCAGAAAGTTGGAACTCTCTCCACAAGTTAGTGACTCGATAGATCTTGGGTTAAGATCCACAATGCTTCAACATGCAATGTGAGCAAAGGTAAGACACAGAGAATAGTAGGAGATGGACTACACATCTCTTCTATCTACCAATTGCCTTATCAAAAGGACTTTTCCTGCTTGGGGACAAAGATAAACAATCACAAACATTGCCTCTTAAGGAGGACTTCAGACAGGTGCCTGGCCAAGTAACAAGCCAGGTCTTCCAGACTACATGAAGAAGAAGATGTTATACCTCTATCCTAATGCTATCAAGCAAAGCAAAAGCAAGTTCACAAAGGAACTATAGCAACTAAGGTACCTGAAATCAATCAAATATAATCAGTACACCAATCACAAAGTCAAAACAGACAAGATAAGAACACACAGTCAACACAATCAATCACATGTGCAAAGCACAAGCTCAAATCAAATGAGCTAGAGGCATCCTACAAAACAAACCAAGTTAGTTCACAACAATCAAATAAGCCAAACTCAATCAACTTGAATTAATCTCCTTAAAGCAATTGCCTCTTAACCTGAAAATCAAACTCAAACATGAGAAGTAGACCGCTAGGACAAGGCCTAGGGTCAAAGAAGGAGAAATAAACCAAAACAGAACATGAAAGTTGATCAAAATCAAGATTAATCAAATAAGAACAAAGTCTAGTTGGTCTCATATCAAAACTATGCACCAAATCCATTTTATAAGCAAAACATGTCAAACAAGCAAGTTGGAATCACATTGGAGCAAACAGAATGATCACAAGCATATCAATACCAAAATGGCTCAATAAATTCCAAGATAAATCATGCCTAAACAGAACACATTGAATGAGCAACACACCAAAATTCAAGCCAATTGGATAAAGGGAAGCAAGTCAAAGAAAATCATGAAGTCATGGTATGCAAAAACAAGCTCAAACAAGACCACAAATGGTACTCCAACTTCAAGCAAGCATAAACCAGAAATGACATAAGATAAATGAACCAAACCAAAGCCATGTCAAACTTCAAGACGTCTAGAACACATGTGTAGAATTTCAAGTCCATCCAATAAACAACAAGAATTTCACAAATCATATAAGATCATGACTCACAAAAGCTCCACAATTGGTCAAACAGAAAAGAAATTCTCAAACAAATTGGAAATGCACTCAAAAAATCCACAAAAATTCATGAGCAAGCTTAACATTCATGAGTATCATCATGAAAAAATTCAGAACAATTGGCACTCAAATGGCATGGTAAAGGAATTCCACAAAATGAACAAGAAATGGTGTGACACACATTGTCACACCTCCAATGATCACATCATAACTCATAATCCAGGAAGGAAAAAATCACAAACCATATACCAAAATGTTCATCAAAGTGTCTAGATCACACATGTAAAATTTCAAGAATTTTGGATCAACCATCATGATTTCACAAATGAAATGGCAAGCTATATGCAAGAAATGACATGTGAGAACAAACCCTAGGCAATTATTTTTTCCAACCGTGCACAAATTCATTAAAAATCATCAAAAAATAGTAGACGTGGCAAGGATCATGGTGGAAAAAATATCATGTGATTTGGATTATTATTGAGAGAGATATGAATTTTTCAATGTGAAAGAAAATTAAAAAATGCATGATGAAGGCATGTGAATCATGGAAGCAAGAAGTGGAAATAATATGCAAGGCAATATGTGAAACGCCTGAGGCCAGGATCGAACTGGCGAGAAATTTAAAAGTGGCGCTCACTTAATGAAACGCACCATTTCATTAAGTGAGCTGGCGCGTTTTGATTCACAGCATGGCACACAAACACGAGAATCATGCAAAACAAAGGCCAGGCAAGATCTACACACGATCTGGAAACAAAACCTAAGCATTCATCATCATCTTCATCATGTTCATCATCATCATGAACTTTTTGTTACAAAAATCAACAAGCAATACACCAATCGATTCATCTTATCATGCACAACACTAATCCAGCCTCAATTTCAATTAATTCTAACTATATTAAGAGCATCGATCAAGACAAGTTTCAACATCCAGATTTCAAATCAAGATAACTTTCTCAAAACCTAATGAAATTAAGAGATCTAAATTGCAGAATGATCTACATGCTAAGATCTACAAGAACCACATGAGAATTGCAAGAATTGGAGCAATCGAGTTCTAACCTCTTTGAAGATGCAGAACTTGATTCGTGAGTTTCAAGGCCTCAAAGGTGAAAACAGATGATCTATGATGATGAGGAAGATGAATGAATGCAAGGCTTTAGCTCAACAGTGCTTGAATTCGAAGAAATCTCCAAATGCCATGAACATGCTCAAGCTCCAACAGTTCCAATTCTTCAAGAATTCTCCAACATTTGCTTCAACAGATCTTCAATACTTCCTGCAGATGATGATTAGCACAAGAACAAGCCAAAGAAATGATGAAATTCGATGGAAATAGTTGAAAAAATTTGAGAGAATTTGAGATGAAAAAGTTTGGATCTGAAATTGTGAAATTGTTTATGCAGAATTCTGTTATGATTAGGGTTTTATACTTCCTATTAATCAAGCTAGCTAAACATGATTAAGCCAAATGCAATGGATTAGTGAAATTGATGGTTTATGCCAAAATGCCAAAATCACCCTTATGCATATGTGACCAATGGAACAGTGTAAATTCACTTGAAGCAAGTCCAAAATTCTGTTTTAAGGAAAATGCAATTGGTTTGAAATGAAAATTATGCATATTTTTCAAAATCACCTTTTCCCTCCAAAATTTAAAATGAAGTCAAGTGAAAAATGCACTTTTTGTGTGATGATTTTTGATGAAATGTAATGAATGATTATGATAGAGCATGTCAAATGGAGATTGCTCAAAAAAGAATCACATGAATTGGCCTTTTGATGCAAAAGTTATGCCTTGTTGAAGTTCAAAAATTCTTGACAATGATTTGATCATAACTTGCCAACCACAAATGAGAAATGGATGTTCTTGGACTTTTTGGAAAGGTGAGAGCAAGATCTTCAACTTTCATGTTGGACAAAATTTTATTTGAAGCTTGCTTGATGATGTAAATTTGAGGAGAAGACCTTTCCATTTTTGGCAGTTTGAAATTACAGGTCACTTACTATTTTTGGAAACTTTTTGTCTGACCTCAAATCCTTCAATGTTGATGTTTGACATGTTATATGAGGCTTGTATTGACATGAATGAGACCTCTCAAACCATTTCTCACCATCAAATCCCTGATTAAATGCACAGTTGACCACAATTGACTTTGCTAGGGTTTTGGTTGACTGAACAATGCTTTGATGAATTTCAAGCCTCTTCCACTTGAGATCTTGATTCAAGATGATGTCACAACTCATATGAACTCTTGATGAATAATCATGGTGCCCAAATTCTCAAGAATGGCCACCATCTATGGCTCAATGCTTTGCCTTAACTGCCTTGACCTAATTGCTTCATCTGCAAGTAACAAGGTTAGATGACAATATTTTTGTACTTTTGGGTTAGTAAACAAATGAAAAGCAATGATATACAAATGCTACACATGTTTGGTGATCAAGAAACCACACTCACAAGATAACCCACCCACAAAGAGGGAGGCAAGGTGCACAATGATCCTTGAGGCAATGATATGATATGATATGATATGATGTAATGCCATGATGAGGGATCTTAGGGACAAAATTGGGGTCTTACACTGATCTCTCCGGGCGCCCTTTTTGTTTCCTTGTGTCTGGTTTGTTTTGTTTGGAGTCTGACGTAAGTCTTGCGATTGGCAGTCGGTTTCCTTTGTGTGTGTTTGTTGGTTCGGAGTCTGATGTAAGTCCAGCGATTATCATTCGGTTTCCATGTTTACCCGTTTGTGTGGAGTTTGACGTAAGTCCAGCGATTGGCAGTCGGTTTCCTGTCTTTGTTTTGTTTAGCGTGCGTGAGCCGAGCTACGAGTGCTCTGATTCTTCTTTAGTCCAAGAAGATACGTATGCATAGGATGCGACATCCTAGCGAGCACGTTTCCCCCTGTCCCGAACTACGTCGACTCTGATGTCTGTGCCTGACAGACTACGTAGGCCCAGGATATGATATCCTGCCGAGTCCTGTTTCTCTTGTCTTTCTGTGTCTCTTTTCAGCCAGTGTTTGATGTTTGTTTGAGCAACGTTTAGCAACCTTTATCCTTCCTTTTGTGCGTGGATCCCGTCGAGTACGACGGATGCGTAGGGGTGCTAATACCTTCCCTTCGCATAACCGACTCCCGATCCCATCTCTCTTTGGTCGCAAGACCATGTTCTTTCCAGGTTTACTTCGAGCGTTTCCTTTCCCTCTTTTGGGATAAATAACGCATGGTGGCGGCTCTGTTGTCTTGTTTTCCCGCCTGTTTTTCGCGTAATGTGACAGCTGGCGACTCTGCTGGGGACAATGAGAAGTTGACCTCTTGCTGGTCCATCTTCCCTAAGCGAGTCAGTCCTAGCGCCCTCTAGGATAGGGTTTAGGTTGCTTGAGTTGCTCTATTTATTGCATTTATGATTATTATGTTGTATATATGTGCATATCTGTTTGCATGCATCATACTATCATTGTGCTGTCTTCCTGTACAGGTTGTTTCTCTGATTTGGGGTGGGTGTTCTGAGTGGGGCTAAAACCCAGGCCCGAGTATACACCTAGGATTAGCGTGGTCTCGCGTTTCCTCACTTGCTGTATCAGCATGTTGTTGCGACGTGTTACCACAGCCGAACGAGGTTCATTTGAGAGAGTCCTTCCGTTTGGAGTTATTCCACTCAGGTTGGGTGATCTCATCTGAGTTATTGACTTCGGTGACCGTTCTTTCCCGGATCTTTGGTTTAGATGATCTTAAGAGAGCTGCAGCGGCACACCCGTAAGGGCAAACCCGTTGAGTATCTTTGCCCGATTGTCGAGACCATTGTCCGCCTTAAGATGACCTTGTTAGAATTCACCTGTGAGGGGAGGGTTTGATTCTTGCAAGTACAGGTTTCTGCCAGTGATTCTGTGATGGTAATTATGGTTAAGTCGGATTTATGGATCTTTATTTTGAGACGCCGGAGGTTTGACCTTGGTATTGATCAGAGGGTTCCGTTTATTTCGGATCCATGGGCTGAATTTGAGGGTACTTGCTCAGATGTTGACTTGGGTTCAGATGACTTTGGGTTTCAGATGATTTGTGGCTCCGAGTTCAAGCTGAAGCTTTGATCCTGTGCCGCATGATACTCAGTCGACCAGTCATGGCTCCATCATTTGCATCATAGCATGTTTATTTTCAAAAAAATAATATAATAATGCATGAAAAAAGTTAACCTGCATACGCATCACACGCATCATACACATATCATTCTTGCATTACAGGTGTTCTTGATCGAGACTTCTCACTTTGGTTCCTATGTCAGGCAGGATAGCTGATCGAAGACCGCATCGCTACTCAACTAGACTCGATCATCAGAGAAACATGGACCAGGTTCAGGCAGAATTAGCTGAGATGAGGGCAAACATGGCCCAGTTCATGACGATGATGCAGGGTGTTGTCCAAGGGCAAGAGGAGCTGCGTGCCTTAGCCCAAAGACAAGAAACCGTGATTCCGCAGTCCAACCGAGCGTCGCCAGTGGGTGTACCTGTTCATGAGAATGTTAATGCTGCTGCTCCCGCCAACGACTATGCTGTGGGTGATGAGTTAAGGGGGATCAGAATCAACGGACAGCCTCTTGCTGCAGAGACTGTCAATGCTAGAGCTACTCGGGCTCTGATTCGTCATCCTGCTCCGATTGTTGACAGACAAAAGGACATGTTCACTCTGCTTAGTGAAGACGATGATGTGGTTAGAGTGGAAGAGAGGGACCGCAAAGTTGACGCCCTTGCTGAGAAAATAAGAGCCATGGAATGTCAGAATTCCCTGGGATTTGATGTGACCAACATGGGTCTGGTGGAAGGGTTGAGGATTCCCTATAAATTTAAAGCACCCTCTTTCGATAAATACAACGGTACTTCTTGTCCTCGCACCCATGTGCAGGCTTATTATCGGAAAATCTCTGCTTACACCGATGATGAGAAAATGTGGATGTATTTCTTCCAGAATAGCTTATCTGGGGCTTCCTTGGATTGGTACATGGAACTGAAGAGAGATTCCATCCGATGCTGGAGAGATCTGGGTGAGGCCTTCTTGAGGCAGTATAAACACAATATGGACATGGCGCCGAGCCAGACTCAGCTGCAGAGTCTTTGTCAGAAATCTGGTGAGAGCTTCAAGGAGTACGCCCAGAGGTGGCGTGAATTGGCTGCTAGAGTACAACCCCCTATGCTAGAGAAGGAGTTAACTGATATGTTCATTGGCACTCTGCAAGGTGTTTTCATGGACCGGATGGGAAGCTGCCCATTCGGTAGTTTTTCAGACGTGGTAATCTGTGGAGAGAGGACAGAGAGTTTGATCAAAGTTGGTAAAATTCAAGATGTTGGGTCCTCGTTGTAGCGGTGTATTCGTCGCTATATGATTTATTGATTAAACCATAAGCAAAGTATACAAAGAATCGAGTCGCCACCGCACTTTTATTTATCCTAAGGACTGGTTAAAAAGCGAACAAAAACCTAAGAAGTTTTACACGTAGAAAACCAATAAAAGATCAGAGAGTCTGGGTAAGGGGTAAATTACGTAATGGGAAGGTGTTAGGCACCCATCACGTCCTAGGTACTCCTAGGGATCCCTTTTCACACTTGTTATATAAAATGTTTATTTGTTTTGACATATTGTGCAAACATGAACGGGATGATGAGAAAAGAATGTACAAGTTAGTTATTTTTGTGTTTGAACGGATGAACCCGTTGCCTACGTACCTTCCATCAAAGGTAAGGATCAAAACGCCGTAGTTCGGCTAAAAGATTTCCAAAAATTAGTGAGTTCATTTTAAAACACAAGCACTAAGGCTTTTCATTACCAATGGGAGAAAACTCAACCTGAATCAACAATCCACCATGCGAGGACGGCTTCGACGTACTAGAGGGGTTAACCCTGTTTTCAGTACGGAAGTCTTCTAATCGACTCACTAAGGATAAGGTAAGATTTACATCAACCGCTATGGTAATTGAAACCTATGGCTAATGTATGAAAACATATTAACAATGGACAAAGCCACAAAACAATTGAATGTGTGAAGTTAACTGATTATGATTATTCACAAAATATGGTCAAGGTATGATTAAGATTGATTCAAAGAAGTGTTATGAAATGGAGTTTTGAAAAGTCAAGGACTTATGGTCCAGGTTTCTAATTTGAAAAGACATGAAGATGTTTGCACAACAAGTCAAAAGTTTTTGAAAGCAAAGTGTGAGAAGGTTTAGGACAAAGAGGGTATGGATGATGGAATGTAAAACTTCTTAGAAAGGTTCACCTCTTGAGATCATATAGAAGATGATTCAAGTGTGTCCTTAGGAATAAGCAACAATGCAAGTAAGAAAATAAAAGCAAGGTGATACCGGATGCCATCAATGGACTTATACCAATCTTACAAACAAAAGCGGATACCGGATACCAATAAATGGGTTTACACCAATCTCCTAAAACAAAACAATGATACCGGATTCCATCAATGGACTTATACCAATCTCACAAACAAAAGCGGATATCGGATACCAATAAATGGATTTACACCAATCTCCTAGGGTAAAACAAAACTTGGATGTCAGATGCCAATCTGTCTGGACTTATACCAACCTCCAAAGGATGATCATGGGAGTACAAATGCCAACAACATGGTCTTACAATTGCATCCTCACATACAACAAACAAATGATGCACTAAGCAATGGACATGAGTGACCAAGTGAAATGGTCTTACACTTTATCCCTTCCAAATCATAGGAACAATGGCCAATGAGTGGACTTATAGTTGTCCTCAATGGGTAAACTCAAACAAACCACAAGGGTATGAAATGATGATCATGCACTAATGAACAATTAATGATGATAAATGCACAAAGGTATGCAAGCAAACATGTACATATGAAGCAATCAATCAAACAAACAAAGTCATTTAGCACCCACTATAACCAAACAATTAGGCTCAATCAAAGGGTTAGACTTAAAAGTCAACTGGGATAGGGTGAATGGTGCTCTTAACCTTGACATTGAGAGCCAAGGTGAAGCAGATGAAAGGATATGAGGGGTGTGCCTCATCACTCTTATCCCTGGTCAGGGAGAGCATTGAATATCAGAAGGTGTGGGAGTTCAGAAAGATGGAACTCTCTCCACAAATTAAAGACTCGATAGATCTTGGGTTTTTACTCACTATGCATCAACACATGTGGTGTGAGCAAGGTGAGTGACTCACAGAATAGTAGGAGATAGGCTACATATCTCTTTTGTCTACCAATTGCCTCACATGAGGTCTTTTCCTGCTTGGGGACAAAGTTAAACAATCACAAACATTGCCTCTTAAGGAGGACTTCAGACAGTTTCCTGGCTAAGTAACAAGCCAGGTCTTCCAGACTACATGGAGACAAGAGAGTCTACCTCAATGCTTAAGCAAAGCAAAGCAATAACAAGTTCTCAAAGGAACTAAAGCAACTATGGTACCTTTTGGAGATGCAGCTCTTGTTTTCGTGCGAATCAAGCCTCCAATTGCAAAAACAGATGGCCTATGATGTTGTAGTGGATGAATGCAAGTGGAATTTTAGCTCAACGGTGCTTGATGATGAAGATACTTCAAGATGCCATGGATGAGCAAGGTTCCAACAGCTGCGATTTTCAAGTCTTCTCCACGATCTTGCCTCAAACAGTTCTTCAATTACACCTATAGATGAAGATTAGCACAAAAGGAAGCACGAAGAATAGTGAAATTTGATGAAAAAATGAAAAAAAGTTTGAAGAGAATTTGAGAGAATTGAGAAATTTTCAGTTTGGATCTGAGATTGTGATTGTGGATCCCGAATTTCTGTTATGATTAGGCTCTTATAGTACCTGCTAATCCAACTGTTAAACATGATTAAGTAAATTGGAAATGGATTAGTGAGATGCTCATGTTATGTCATTTGGCCAAAATGCCCCTTTTTCAATTTGAACCAATGGAACAGTGCAATTCATGTTTAAGCAAACCCAATTTTCTGTTTGAAAGCCATTTGAATTGATTTGGCATGAACATTGCATGTACTTTTCAAATTCATTATTTTTCCCACCAAAACTTAATTGGTTCACTTGAAAAATGACCTTTTTATGTGATGCTTTTTGATGAAATGTGATGATGGATCATGATAGTTCATGTCAAATGAGATTTGCTCAAAAAAGAATCACCAAATTTGGCTAAATGGTTCAAGAGTTATGCCTCCTTGAAGTTCAACTTTTTCTGAAAATGATTTGATCATAACTTGCCAACCACACATGAGAAATGAGTGTTCTTGGACTTTTTGGAAAGGTGAGAGCAATATCTTCAACTTTCATGTTGGACAAAATTTGATTTGAAGCTTGCTTGGACATGTAAATTTGAGGAGAAAGACTTTCCATTTTGGACAGTTGAAAATTACAGGTCTTTACTATTTTGGGAAACTTTTTGTCTGACCTCCAATTCCTCATTGTTGATGTTTGACATGTTATATGAGGCTTGTATGGACATGAATGAGACCTCTCCAACCATCTCACACCTTCAAATCACTGATTAAATGCACAGTTGACCACAGTTGACTTTGCTAGGGTTTTGGTTGACTGAGCCCTGCTTTGATGAATTTCAAGCCTCTTTCTCTTGAGATCTTGATTCCAAATGATGTCACAACTCATATGAATCTCTTATGAATGATCATGGTGCCCAAATTCTTCCAGAATGGCCACCATCCATTGCTCAATGAATGACTTTGACTGATTTGATCTAATTGCTTCATCTGCAAGCAACAAGGTTAGATGACAATATTTTTGTACTTTTGGTTAGTAAACAAATGAAAAGCAATGATATACAACTGCAATACATGCTTGGTGATCAAGAATCACACTCACAAGATACCCACCCACTAGGAGGGAAGCAAAGGTGCACAATGATCCTTGAGGCAATGATATGATATGATATGATGCCATGAGGGATCTTAGGGACAAAATTGGGGTCTTACAGATGCCCCTATTTAAGGTCATTCTAGCCGGAGAAGTGAAGTTTTAGAAATCTTCATCTCGACGCGGTAGAATGGGCTTAAATAACAGTAATGAGACAAATTTTGGTCCCTAAGAGACCTCATGATGCAAATGTCTGCGTGTAAAAGACACAAACTCTGTGGGGAATATAATTCACACAGAAGAAAAGACGATCCAGCGGAGCAATACACTCGCCAGGAACAGAGACTCTAATAGGACTCTTATGGGAATTCTTATTGGGGATAATGAAAGAAAAAGAATGTGTGAGCAGGTCACGACTCTGAGTTAGGGGATAACAAAAATAGACTGGAGACTTTACTGGGGAAGTAAAAGACTCAAACTGGGGAGAGAAAGAAATTCCAAAGGAAAACACTTCCATTGGAAAGACTCAAGCTGACTCACAAAATGCATGTACTGGGGATAACACCAATACAGCAACACGAATAGCAACACAAATCCGCTGGGGAAATCTAGAAAAGACTTTCCAGGGGAAACCAAAGGATGGGATGTTACCGGTTAGTGAGTAACAAACTCAGGGAGAATGAATATCTAAGACCTGTATGAGGGTGAGAGATATCAATCAACCAAACATCTGAGAAAGACCTGAAAAAGGTACATAAACTCAGGAAAATCTGACTCCACAGGGGACCAGGGTCATAATAGGGAGCAGACAGGAAGGAACACCAAGGATACCGGGTTGTAGGTATGTAACAGGTGACCGACCAAAGCGTGAATTGGTGTGTGTTCCAAAACACTCATCATCCTGAAGAAAGCTAGAAAAGCAGACTTGTTTATAGGATGGACATTTGATTCTGTAAAGAATGCAAATCTTACTCGGTTGGGGAAACAAACAAAGGATCCGACCAAAGAGTGCATGAGATATATTATCTATAGCCGTCAAAACGTAGATAATATACTCGCATGGAAGATTATCCTGAACCGGGTTGTAGGTTGTTTGTAGGATAAAGATCTGGAAACGTGAATTGGTTTATGTTCCAAAACACTCATCATCCTGAAGAAAGCGAAAGCAAACTTGTTTATAGGATGGATATTCGATTCCACAAGGAACACGAATCTTACTCTGCGGAGAAAAACAATCAAAAGATTGACCCAAGAGCGAAAGAGACATAATATCCATTACCGTCAGAACGTGGATAGTATACTCAAAAGGAAGATTATCCTGAACCGGGTTGTAGGTTGTTTATAGGATAAAAATCCGAAAATGTGAATTGGTTTGTGTTCCAAGACACTCATCATCCTGAAGAGAGCGAAAGCAAACTTGTTTATAGGATGGATATTCAATTCCACAAGGAATATGAGTCTTACTCTATTGGGGAAGATCAACAAAGGATTCCAACCAAAGAGTGCATGAGACATATTATTCATTACCGGCAGACCGTGAATAATATACTCGAAAGGAAAAGTCACTAGAGATACCGAAGTATATAATAGGTGACTAACCAAAAAGAGAGACAATCGATACCAAGCATCCGGGTAAACGAAAGACAACTCAAAAGGATAAAATTGCAAGCATCCGGCAACTATCCGACAACAAATATTCGATTCCGCCAAGGGAAATAACGAATCTTACTCGACTAGAAAAACACAAAAGGTTTCAACTGAAGAGTGAATGAGATATATTATTCATAGCCGTCAAAACGTGAATAATAACCTCTAGAGGAAGATTATCCTGAACTGGGTTGTAGGTTGTTTATAGGATAAAAATCCGAAAAGAAAGGCATCGGGATACCAAACCAGGTATATAATGATGGCCAATCAAAGGGAGCAATAGACATTACCAACAAGAGGGTAAATGAAAGAAGACTCGCTGGGATACAAATGATGAAAAATCAATGATCCGGGGAACACAATCACTGACAAATGGTGAAAGGGCCCGCTGGGGATGAAATTACTAGCATACGGCAATTATCCACAAAATACTTGCTGGGGATATAAGCGCTTATTCAAGCGACTTATCCAAACAAAGGGAAAATCAACATCAAGTACTAGATGAAGATAACCACAAAGAGGGGATTACATCTACCAAAAGTCGGATAGAAAACCACAGAAGAGGAATTGCCATCGGTTGGGATGAACAACAAAGTTGACTTCGTTAGGGGAGAAAACGGGTTTATAACTACCGGTTCGTAGGTAGAAAACCGCAAAGATAGGACTTACAACTGCTGGTTTGTAGGCAGAGGGCCAAACATTCCACTGAGGATAAGATGAATGAGCGCCGGTTTGTAAGAAACTATTCATTTATGCCTCAGCGAAGCGCAAGAGACAGTTGAAAAAGGCCAATTTAGGATCAAACCAAAAAGGCGAACTGAATCAAGACTCGTCCTGATGAGGATATAACTCAAAAGGGTAAACCCGTCCCAAGGTGTGCTGGGAGGGAACGGAAATAACCGTCATCCACGAGGATGTATCTCAGTGGGGAAATGGCAGGAAAGGATAGACACTTTCTGCTTAAGGGCTGAATCTATTTTGAGAGATTAACCACCCGACATCCGCTTTGGGGAGATCTATAAAGGAGATCTATATCACCACAGCAGGAAACAACAAACAAAAGATATATGGCAAAAAATGCAACATGAATATCTGAATGTTTATGAGTATGCATGAATATGCGTGATTTATGTTTGATAAATGCTGACAAAACAGACAATTCTAACACAAACAGGACCAGGAATCAAACATTCGGTACTATACTTCCAGGGAAAACCAAGGAGGTCCAACTGGAAAGCCAATCTGCTGGAGATCTTCAAGCTGAAAAGCAAAGATCTGCGGGGAGGCAAAAGATCAAAGATATCACACAATCTCTGAGTGATGGATCAACAATCAACCCAACTGGAGTACAGAAAGTCACAACAGGCAACAATGGCCACAAAGACAAATCTGTTGGGGAATGGGATAAATCCCAAAATATCTGCAGGGGAACAAGAGCTCACTGCACGGGCAAAAACTACCACGAAGGCAACTCCGCAATAACTCCACTGGGGGGAATAACCCACAAAGGGAGAACAGATCATCCACGTAGAATCTGGCTGCACAAGCAACTCTACCTGGGGATAATGCAAATACCCATTCCATTGGGGAACAACCCACTGAGGAGGAAGAAAAGATCACACAAGTAGATTCTGCGACAAGCCACTCTACTGGGGATCAACAGCAATCAGGGAATCAACCCAAATCTATGGATGATAGACTACCAACCAACCCTCCTGGGGCAAACAGAGGTTTCCGACTCTGGCGGAGATTCTGATGGGGATATCACGGATGCAATCCTGACTCTGTCGAGGAAAAATCCACAACTGCTGAGGAGGAACACAATTACTGCCCTGCTGAGGGAATAAACACACTGATGGGGAGATATAGCAGCTCCGTTGGCGACGTGGCCGGGGAAGAGAGTACTACTGGAGAAAACAAAATCTTCCACAACACTCTGCTCTAGGGATATATCACAGATCCCGCTATCGACTGTGCTGAGGAAAGATAGCAACGATTCAGCTTACGACAATGCTGGGAAAGCGGTAAAGTACCGGGATATCAATCCACCAACCATTGAATCTTCAAATGGAACGCATCCATGCTGAGGAGAAAAACCACAACTCCACTGGTGATTGCACTGGGGAGAGTGACAGGGTACCGGGGTCTCAAACCAACCACTACTGAAGCTTCCAAATGGAAAACACCCATGCTGGGGGAGAATACTACTGGAGAAGAAAACGAAGTCTTCAACAGCATTCCGCTTAGGGAACAACCCTAACAAAAACTCTGCTTGGGGAATAGCCCCAACAATAAAGCAGGAGAAAGAGGATACAACCAATGCCAGGAATATGAACAAATGTCTTACCTGTTGGAAATCATGCCACCCTCGGGAGAGCACTGAGAGATTCTTAAGTATCCTTTTGTCATTGTGAATGTTCACTTTATTTAAAACAACAATTTGAAAAATTTATTTGTTTAAAACAATGACATTTTATCAATTAAAACATGCAAAACATTTGTTGAATTGAAACAAATAAGAGTGCAAATAATTGGATAAAAGCTCAAATTGATTTGAGGGAATGGTAGCCTGCAAATGGCAAGACTCCATAGATCTGTACAAATTTGAAATCAGTGATATATATTGGAAGAGGGCTACATTGAACATAATGATCCTTCATCTACCAATTTGAATCTCGATGTATGCGAAGCTTCAGTTGACGACGAATCGAGAATCTCTGACGAACAGACGCCTGCGGAACAGAAAGTCTTGTCAGGATGCAGTTACTTGCCGAATCCCTAATTTTTGCCTAGATTGCCCCAGGGTGAGGTACTCAATCTAGCGGGATGCAAATATCTCCTTTTTCAAGTCTCTAATTTTTGCCTGGATTACCCTTGCGGGTTCTCCACCGAGACGCTCATTTTTGCCTAAGCCGCCCTTTCGGGTTTTCAACTTAGCGAGCTATTCTGTTTTTCATTTGCATATACTTTTTTTTTTAGGCAAAGTATTTCTTGACTGCATCTGAATTCACAGGACGAGTGAACTCCTCTTCATCCAGTGTTGTAAACATCAAAGCTCCGCCTGAAAAGGCTCTCTTAACAACATATGGACCCTCGTAGTTTGGAGTCCACTTGCCCCTGGAATCGGGTACGAAAGACAAGACTTTCTTGAGCACAAGGTCTCCTTCTCGGAACACACGAGGCTTGACCTTCTTGTCGAATGCTTTCTTCATTCTCTGCTGATATAACTGACCATGGCACATGGCAGTCAATCTCTTCTCTTCAATCAAATTCAGTTGGTCATAACGACTCTGAATCCATTCAGCATCAGTCAACTTGGCTTCCATCAAGACTCGCATTGATGGGATCTCCACCTCTACTGGGAGAACAACCTCCATGTCGTAAACAAGAGAGAAAGGGGTTGCCCCTGTTGAAGTGCGTACAGATGTACGATATCCATGCAAAGCAAATGGCAGCATCTCATGCCAATCTTTGTACGTAACTGTCATCTTCTGGATGATCTTCTTGATATTCTTATTAGCAGCTTCAACATCCCCATTCATCTTAGGTCTGTAAGGAGAGGAGTTATGGTGTGAAATCTTGAATTCAGCGCACAACTCATCCATCATCTTGTTATTCAGATTAGATCCATTATCAGTAATGATCTTATCTGGCACACCATAACGGCAAATCAGCTGGTTCTTGATAAACTTCACAACCACCTATCTAGTCACATTCGCGTACGAAGTGGCCTCAACCCATTTGGTGAAGTAATCAATTGCTATGAGAATAAACCTGTGTCCGTTGGACGCTTTCGGTTCAATCATGCCGATCATGTCAATTCCCCACATAGAGAAAGGCCATGGTGATGAAATCACATTCAGAAGTGTCGGAGGAATATGAATCTTATCCGCATAAATCTGACACTTGTGGCATTTCTTCACATATTTGCAGCAGTCAGACTCCATTGTCAGTCAATAGTAGCCTGCTCTCAACATCTTTCTAGCCATGGCATGTCCATTGGAATGAGTACCAAATGAACCCTCATGGACCTCAGTCATCAACAGGTTTGCTTCGTGTCTATCCACGCATCTGAGCAAAACCATGTCAAAATTTCTCTTATACAGCACTTCACCATTGAGGTAGAAACTGCCTGACAACCTTCTCAAAGTTTTCCTGTCTTTCACAGATGCCCCAGGTGGGTAGACCTGGTTCTGGAGGAAATTCTTGATATCAAAATACCAAGGCTTGTCATCATTTACTTCTTCGACTGCAAATACGTGAGTTGGTCTATCCAAGCACATCACGACAATGTTAGGAACTTCATTCCAATACTTGACAATAATCATGGAAGAGAGCGTAGCAAGAGCATCTGCCATCCGATTATCCTCTCGAGGAATATGATGAAAGTCAACTTCTGTAAAGAATGTTGAAATCCTTCTTGCGTAATCTCTATACGGAATGAGACTTGGTTGATTCGTCTCCCATTCACCCTTGATCTGATTGACAACCAGGACCGAATCACCATATACATCAAGATGTTTGATTCTCAAATCAATACATTCTTCAAGTCCCATAATACAGGCCTCATACTCAGCCATATTATTCGTGCATTTGAAAGTTAGCCTTGCTGTAAGCGGAATATGCGTGCCACGAGGAGTAATGATTACTGCCCCAATTCCATTTCCATACTGATTCACAGCGCCATCAAACACCATCGTCCATCTGGAACCAGGTTCTGGACCTTCATCAAGTGTTGGCTCATTGCAATCTTTCATTTTCAAATACAGAATCTCCTCATCCGGGAAGTCATACTGAACAGACTGATGATCTTCAATCGGCTGGTACGCTAAATGGTCAGCCAAGATACTACCTTTGATAGCTTTCTGAGCTCGATACTCGATATCATACTCAGACAACAACATCTGCCAACGGGCAATCCTCCCAGTTAAAGCAGGCTTCTCGAAAATATACTTGATTGGATCCATTCTGGATATCAACCGAGTTGTATGATTTATCATATACTGGCGCAAACGCTTAGCAGCCCAAGCTAAAGCACAACACGTCTTCTCAAGCATAGAGTACCGAGACTCACAATCAGTAAACTTCTTACTGAGGTAGTATATAGCAGATTCTTTCTTCCCTGATTCATCCTGTTGACCCAAGACACAACCCATCGAGTCTTCAAGAACAGTCAAATACATGATCAGAGGTCTTCCCTCCACAGGCGGAGACAAGATCGGAGGTTCAGACAAATATTCTTTGATACTGTCGAAAGCTTTCTGGAAATCCTCGGTCCAATCATGAGACTGATCTTTCCGGAGGAGCTTGAATATCGGCGCACATGTGGCAGTCATGTGGGATATAAATCTGGAAATGTAGTTCAAGCGGCCAAGAAAGCCTCGGACTTGCTTCTCAGTTTTGGGTGCAGGCATCTCTTGTATTGCTTTGACCTTGGCAGGATCAACTTCAATACCTCTTTCGCTGACTATAAAACCCAACAACTTGCCGGAACGGACTCCAAATGTACATTTGTTCGGATTCAGGCGAAGTCTGAACTTCCTCAGACGCTGAAAAAGCTTCAACAAATGCTCAACATGTCCAACTTCCGTTCGGGACTTAGCAATCATATCATTAACATAGACCTCTATCTCCTTGTGCATCATATCATGAAACAAGGTAGTCATAGCTCGTTGATACATGGCTCCGGCGTTCTTCAAATCGAAGGGCATCACTCGATAACAGAATGTTCCCCAAGGTGTGATGAATGTTGTCTTCTCCATATCTTCGGGTGCCATTTTGATTCGATTATAACCGGAAAATCCGTCCATAAACGAAAAGACTTTGAATTTAGCTGTATTGTCTACCAACATATCAATGTGTGGCAGAGGAAAATCATCTTTCGGACTAGCTTTATTCAAATCTCTGTAATCAACGCACATACGGACTTTTCCGCCCTTCTTAGGAACAGGCACAATATTGGCCACCCATTGAGGATATGTAGAAGTCACCAGAAACCCCACATCAATTTGCTTCTGAACTTCCTCTTTGATCTTCACTGCCATATCTGGATGAGTTCTTCTGAGCTTCTGCTTCACAGGCACGCACTCAGGCTTCAAAGGCAGGAAATGTTGCACAATATCTGTATCTAGACCCGGCATGTCTTCATATGACCAAGCAAAGATATCGGAATATTCTCGTAGCAAATTGATCAAATCCTTCTTGACAGACTCTTCAAGAAGTGCCCCAATCTTTACCATACGAATACAATCCTCAGACCCCAAGTTGACTGTTTCCAGATCTTCAAGGTGCGGCTGAATGATCTTCTTCTCGTGCTCAAGGAGACGGGAAATCTCATCAGGAATTCCTTCAACATCATCTTCCTCTGCCTCGAATACAGGGAATTCAAAATTGGGAGATGGCGTTGGATCATTATGTTCAATGGGTTTTAGAATCAACCTGCATAATGATTTTGGTTAATGAAAAACTTTAGAATTTAAACAAACAAATCATTATGCAGATGAAAAATGTTTGCTTTTATTCTTGTTTTTTTCTTGGTTTTTTTTTTGTGATCACTGATTTCATGCAAAAAGCAAAAAGTGAAAACAAATGGAAAAACAAATGTTTAACAATGCATTAATTGAATGAAAACATCATTGTATTAAATGATGCCAACAATGTCATCACTTCTCCTTTTGGCACGGGAGAAGGGTTTTAAACAAAGTGAACAATTACTCTGATCTATGGATGACCGTAGGAACATCTACAGCGACCCAATTGTGGCAGACACCACCAGGAATGACAAAATTGTTCAAATCCTCTGCATCCTCTTCCAAGATAGCAGCAGCCTCTTCCGGTTGATCGCCGTGGATGAATCCCCCACTCTTGAACAGACCTTGCTCATTATATGCCCCAGAACAGTAGCCAATGCCAGCCCGGGATCTATTGTCTTCAAGCTCAATCACCTTCCCTAAACCAGCAACTGCACCACATTCAATGGCTAGTTTCGCATCTTTATAGGAAGCAAATGAAGGAGACTTCTTCTTGATTGGTTCATCAATAGATAAAGCTTGGAACGGAGTCCCAACTTCATCCTCAGCATCAATGTAGGAGAAAGAAGACAAGTGGCTAACCAGGAGAGCCTTTTCTCCCCCTACCACAACCAGTTTCTTGTTCTTGACAAATTTCAGCTTTTGGTGTAGGGTGGATGTCACGGCGCCAACCTCGTGAATCCATGGTCTGCCTAAGAGACAGCTATAAGATGGGTGGATATCCATTACCTGGAAGGTAACCTGGAAATCACTAGGTCCAATCTTGATTGGGAGATCAACTTCCCCAATCACAGTTTTGCGCGACCCATCGAAAGCCTTCACAACAACCCCACTCTGCCTCATGGGAGGCCCTTGATATGACAACTTGGAGAGTGTAGTTTTTGGCAATACATTCAAGGAAGATCCAGTGTCCACCAGCACGTTGGACATGGCATCAGATTTGCAATTCAGGGAGATGTGTAAAGCCATGTTGTGGTCTCTTCCCTCCTCAGGGAGATCAGCGTCACAAAAACTCAAAGTGTTGCAAGCAGTAATGTTTGCAACGATACTATCGAACTGCTCGATCGTGACGTCATGATCAACATACGCCAAATCCAAAACCTTCTGCAGAGCCTCCCTATGGGGTTCTGAATTCAACAGCAGAGATAGAACGGAAATTTTGGATGGCGTTTGTAGCAGCTGGTCTACAACATTGTACTCACTCTTCTTGATGAGCTTCAGCATCTCATCAGATTCTTCATTCATAATGCCACTCGGGCCAACTGAAGAAGTAGGAGCCTTTTGTACAGAGGAGGAGGGTTGTCTGGAAACAGCAAGTGCCGGATTCTGAATATTAACAGCTGTCCCAACAGGATGCTCAACTGTATCAGAAGTAACAGGAGCCTTGGGAGGTGCAGAGAATACGCGACCACTACGAGTCAGCCCGCTCACATCAGCGATGTTGGTCATAGACGTTGAAGGCAAAGGGACTTCTACCCCATCTTGCACAGCAACGGGATTGTACCTGAATGGCACGGCTCAGTCAGAAGCATAAGGCACAGGGCCTGCAGGCTTGATTACCAAAGATGGAGAGACCTTCGGCTTGCTGCTATCGTAACGAATAACAACAGGCTCGGGTAAATTGAACACAGGGGAAATAACGTTAACCTCCGGTTCATCCTCATCAACATTGCGATTCTGGAGGATCTCAATGGTACCCTCATCCAGCAATTCTTGAAGTTCTCTTCGTACCTGATTGCAACCCAAACGGTTGACCGAGCAGATGTGGCATTTGTCGTGGTCATGCTCCATGTGGCTGTATTGACACAGCAACCGATGTAATTCGACCAACGACTGTCTAATATGGCTTACATATTTGACCTTGTACTTCCCAGGGCACCCCTGGACCATATTAACAGATTTCCCATGCGCGGGCAATGGGTTTTTGGTAATGTTTGGGCTTAAGTCTTCAAAACTCAGAATACCGCATCGCATCAGATCTTGCACTTTGGTCTTCAGCTGAAAACAGTTCTCTACATCATGGCCCGGAGCGCCAGAATGATAGACACAGTGCAGGTCAGGCTTATACCACCATTGAGGGTTGACCGGTATAGCCGGAGGATCTCTTGGAGTAATCAGCTTCCGATCTATTAGAGAGGGATACAGCTCTGCATACGACATAGGAATTGGATCGAAACTGATCTTTTTCCTATCGTAGTTCATGTTGGCTTGATTACTGGTGCTACCACGAGGCTGGTAGGCCTGTTGCTGTGGACGAGATTGTTGTTGACGATACTGTTGAGAAGATTGTTGCTGATTGTGTTGCTGCTGCTGATATTGTTGAGGTTGCTGATATGGAGCACTGTCTCTGAATACAGGTGCTATATGAGCCACCTGGTGCTGATTGTTATTATGCCTTGCTGGCTTCCTCTGAACAGAGGGTCTCTTGGATTTGGCATGAGACTGCACAACATGTGCCTCCCCATCCTTCTTCTTGAACGCCCCATACCGTTTAGAAGAAGAGCTCTCGTCTTTTGCCAAACGTCCTTCACGGACACCTTCTTCAAGTCGCATCCCCATGTTCATCATCTCGGTGAAATCAGAGGGAGCACTTGCTACCATCCGCTCGTAATAAAATGAGCTAAGGGTCTTTAAGAATATCTTAGTCATTTCTTTCTCCTCTAGCGGTGGAGTAATTTGAGCAGCCAGCTCTCGCCACCTCTGGGCGTACTCCTTGAAAGTTTCCTTGTCCTTCTGGGACATGGCCCTGAGCTGATCACGGTCAGGAGCCATATCAACATTATATTTGTATTGCTTGACGAAGGCTTCACCAAGATCATTGAAGGATCGGATGTTAGCGCTGTCCAAACTCATGTACCATCTGAGCGCGGCACCGGACATTCTGTCTTGAAAATAATGGATCAGAAGCTGATCATTATCAGTTTGGGTAGACATCTTCCTGGCGTACATGACCAGGTGAGCAAGTGGACAGGTGTTCCCTTTATATTTTTCAAAGTTAGGCACTTTGAATTTAATCGGTATCTTCACTCCGGGAACAAGGCACAACTCGGCAGCAGACTTACCGAACAAATCTTTACCTCTGAGGGTCTTCAATTCCTTCCTCAGCTCAAGGAATTGGTCGTTCATAGCGTCCATCTTCTCATTAACATCCGGGCCCTCAGATGGCTCGGAATGATAGATGGTGTCGTCTACCCTCGGCATGGTATGCACGACAGGAGGAGCAGCAACAGGGACCGGGCTAGATGCCGGCATGTGAGCAAAGGTTGGAGCAGGAATATCCGGCATGAAACCCGGAGGCATACCCCAAGGGAACCAGGCTGGCATGGCGTGAGACCCAAAATGAGCACTGGCGGCTGGCACAGTCGGAACCACAATCTCAGAGGTGACAGTTCTCTGAACAGGAGTTGCAGGCGGTTGAGCAGGCTGATTCTGAGCAGCAAGAAGTTGCTCCATCAAAGCGCCAAGTCTGGTGACCTCTTCTTTCAATTCTCTGTTCTCTTGCTCTAGCTGATCCATAACTCTTGCAGAATTGGCTCGAGTATAGTACCGGTGAGTCAGCTTGTCTTCAAAATAAATGAAGAGCACAGAGTCAGAACAAGAAGACCAGAAACAAGGTACCTGCTTATGCAAAATGATGCATGAAGTGCTTGTGCAGATGCTTTATTTATTTTCAAGGAACCCTTAGGGTATTATTTGCAATTTTTGAATTTTTAAGCGTTTTATCATTATGGAAAATATCTCATTCAATATAATCGAGACAAAGAAGTACAACATTTTTGATTCAATTACAAGGAGAAAAGGAAAATAACATCCTATGGATCCCTAATAGCTCGGGATGCTGGAAGACGAGAAACACACAGCTTCTTGATCTCTCTCATAGGCAGCTTCCATATCTGCCTTCTCCTTAGGAAGCTGATCATACTTCCTCTTCCAGAACTTGGAAGACTGAGGAAGAAGAGAATTCCAAGTGTCGTTGGGATCGTCGATCACCTGATGCTCGAGAAACTCGACCAGAGCGTCCTTCTCCTTAAGCTGCTAAAGCAATTCTTCTCTTTCACGGATCCAAGCACGTGAAAGGTCTTCTTCTCTCAACTCCTCTACACGTTGGGTAGGGAGGGTTGAAGGCCCAGCCACATCCAACGGTGTAGGTCTCGGATGATCATATGGCATCAAGTACACATCGGCTCTCTGTCTAACCCAAGAGGTATAGGGCTCCAAAGCAATGCAATTCTTCGGACCCAATTCATTCCTACTCTTCTTACAGATCTTGCGCCAAGCGCGGACAAATCTGGCTTTCAGGCCTTGGGGATCTTTACCCTCCTGAAAGAACACACCTTCTAACAGAATGTTATGAGGTTTATCCTTTAGGGGGAACCCAAGCTGACAACGTGCTAGGATAGGGTTGTAGCTGATCCCACCACATGTACCAAGAAGAGGCACATTAGGGAATTCACCACAATAGTCAATGATCTGGACGGTATCATACACGCGATCATACCAAGAGATATCATCATTAGTGAGAGACATGAGTCTCTGAGACCACCGTAGACATCCCTTGTTCTCCTTAAAAGCAAGTGTCTGCGGCAAGTGCGAAATAAACCACTTGTACAACAGAGGCAGACAGCAAACGATAACTCCTCCGCCCTTTGCATTCCTCAGATGCAAAGAGACATAGGCATCACCCAACAAAGTCGGAACATGATTAAGAACCGAGAAGATCCTAATGGCGTTCATGTCCACGAATTTGTCGAAGTTGGGGAATAAGACCAATCCATAGATGAGCAGCACAAATAAAGCCTCAAAGGCATCCTCACTCATGGCCTTCCCATAGATGGTAGCTTGAGCGACGAGGAAATCGGAAGGAAAACCCTGAATTCCACCTTTGGTAGTCAGATTAGCTTTAATCAAAGCTTCATCTATGTGCAACAAATCTGCAATCTCTCGAGCGGTCGGAATACTCTCCAAGCCACTGAACGGCACCTGATCCAGAATAGGAATCCCAATAAGATGAGAATACTCCTCCAAGGTAGGCAGCAGCTGGAAGTCCGGGAATGAGAAGCAGTGATACAGAGGATCATAAAACTGAGTCAGAGTACTCATCAGTCCCTCATCAACCTGAGTAGTCAACAGAGGCAGAAGCTTCCCATAGCGAGCTTTGAAACCCAATGGATCTAATACATAAGATGTCAGATTCCTTAACTCTTTCACATCGGGCTGTCTAAAGTTGTACTTCTTTGTATGCCTTTTTGGTCTTTCCATGTCTGAAAATTTTTGCAAATAAACCCTTTAAGTTCCTTGAAAATTTTCTTTTTTTTGATGACATGAAATGCAGATGAATGCATGAATGCATGAATGCAACAATCACACTCAAGGATCAAGCAAAGCCCACCAAACAAAGGTCATGGGAAAGCTCATTGTATCCCTAATATCAATCATCCATTTTGGTGGATTTAGGTTTTCACCTTATCGACACCCAAGTTCCATTGATATTAACGGTACATGAACCGGCTCTAACATCCTTAATATCAATCATCCATTTTGGCGGATTACGGTTTGCACCTTATCAACGCCCAAGTTCCATTGATATTAACGATGTTTGAACGACTCAACCACGAATCACGGGTTTGCTGAGAGTCACGAGCATGGAGTCTCGGTTAAGAACCACCCAAAGGGAGTGTACTAGGGTTTAAACCTGCCAGACATGTTCTACCAGAGGTTCCCATAATCATAGTCCCATCTCTCGGATATTATCGGAGAAACGAATACTCGTATTCCAAGAATATTCTCAAGAGAGACTCTTATGAGTGTAGTATCGCGTAACAATCGCATCAGATCTTACATCTGAACGACCTCCGCACTACGTCCTAAAAAATAGGCCAAGATGGGCTTGGTAAACTAAGGTCCTTGGCTTCTAAGGCACATGATTGAACGAATAATGCCTAACCACAAATGACTTGTGTGACATTATTAATCCAACATGACCTCCACCAAGTGAATGGACTCGCAAGTCAACTGGCTAAGGAATACTCCACACCAGTCAACAAGACTACGCCATTCTCCTATCCTAGAGTGCACTCGAGTTCGGGTATAGAACTCATCTCACAGAGATCACCAAAGCAAACAGCAATTGTATATCAAGCAATTCAAGCATTACAATCAATACAGTTATCCCAAATTGTACAAAAATATGTCAAAAAACAGATAAACATATATCATACAACAAGGGTGAAAAGTAGGCAATACCACCAGGGAAGGTCTAATGTTGTCCCCAGTGGAGTCGCCACTTTTCTGTAGCGGTGTATTCGTTGCTATATGATTTATTGATTAAACCATAAGCAAAGTATACAAAGAATCGAGTCGCCACCGCACTTTTATTTATCCTAAGGACTGGTTAAAAAGCGAACAAAAACCTAAGAAGTTTTACACGTAGAAAACCAATAAAAGATCAGAGAGTCTGGGTAAGGGGTAAATTACGTAATGGGAAGGTGTTAGGCACCCATCACGTCCTAGGTACTCCTAGGGATCCCTTTTCACACTTGTTATATAAAATGTTTATTTGTTTTGACATATTGTGCAAACATGAACGGGATGATGAGAAAAGAATGTACAAGTTAGTTATTTTTGTGTTTGAACGGATGAACCCGTTGCCTACGTACCTTCCATCAAAGGTAAGGATCAAAACACCGTAGTTCGGCTAAAAGATTTCCAAAAATTAGTGAGTTCATTTTAAAACACAAGCACTAAGGCTTTTCATTACCAATGGGAGAAAACTCAACCTGAATCAACAATCCACCATGCGAGGACGGCTTCGACGTACTAGAGGGGTTAACCCTGTTTTCAGTACGGAAGTCTTCTAATCGACTCACTAAGGATAAGGTAAGATTTACATCAACCGCTATGGTAATTGAAACCTATGGCTAATGTATGAAAACATATTAACAATGGACAAAGCCACAAAACAATTGAATGTGTGAAGTTAACTGATTATGATTATTCACAAAATATGGTCAAGGTATGATTAAGATTGATTCAAAGAAGTGTTATGAAATGGAGTTTTGAAAAGTCAAGGACTTATGGTCCAGGTTTCTAATTTGAAAAGACATGAAGATGTTTGCACAACAAGTCAAAAGTTTTTGAAAGCAAAGTGTGAGAAGGTTTAGGACAAAGAGGGTATGGATGATGGAATGTAAAACTTCTTAGAAACGTTCACCTCTGGAGATCATATAGAAGATGATTCAAGTGTGTCCTTAGGAATAAGCAACAATGCAAGTAAGAAAATAAAAGCAAGGTGATACCGGATGCCATCAATGGACGTATACCAATCTCACAAACAAAAGCGGATACCGGATACCAATAAATGGGTTTACACCAATCTCCTAAAACAAAACAATGATACCGGATTCCATCAATGGACTTATACCAATCTCACAAACAAAAGCGGATATCGGATACCAATAAATGGATTTACACCAATCTCCTAGGGTAAAACAAAACTTGGATGTCAGATGCCAATCTGTCTGGACTTATACCAACCTCCAAAGAATGATCATGGGAGTACAAATGCCAACAACATGGTCTTACAATTGCATCCTCACATACAACAAACAAATGATGCACTAAGCAATGGACATGAGTGACCAAGTGAAATGGTCTTACACTTTATCCCTTCCAAATCATAGGAACAATGGCCAATGAGTGGACTTATAGTTGTCCTCAATGGGTAAACTCAAACAAACCACAAGGGTATGAAATAATGATCATGCACTAATGAATAATTAATGATGATAAATGCACAAAGGTATGCAAGCAAACATGTACATATGAAGAAATCAATCAAACAAACAAAGTCATTTAGCACCCACTATAACCAAACAATTAGGCTCAATCAAAGGGTTAGACTTAAAAGTCAACTGGAATAGGGTGAATGGTGCTCTTAACCTTGACATTGAGAGCCAAGGTGAAGCAGATGAAAGGATATGAGGGGTGTGCCTCATCACTCTTATCCCTGGTCAGGGAGAGCATTGAATATCAGAAGGTGTGGGAGTTCAGAAAGATGGAACTCTCTCCACAAATTAAAGACTCGATAGATCTTGGGTTTTTACTCACTATGCATCAACACATGTGGTGTGAGCAAGGTGAGTGACTCACAGAATAGTAGGAGATAGGCTACATATCTCTTTTGTCTACCAATTGCCTCACATGAGGTCTTTTCCTGCTTGGGGACAAAGTTAAACAATCACAAACATTGCCTCTTAAGGAGGACTTCAGACAGTTGCCTGGCTAAGTAACAAGCCAGGTCTTCCAGACTACATGGAGACAAGAGAGTCTACCTCAATGCTTAAGCAAAGCAAAGCAATAACAAGTTCTCAAAGGAACTAAAGCAACTATGGTACCTTTTGGAGATGCAGCTCTTGTTTTCGTGCGAATCAAGCCTCCAATTGCAAAAACAGATGGCCTATGATGTTGTAGAGGATGAATGCAAGTGGAATTTTAGCTCAGCGGTGCTTGATGATGAAGATACTTCAAGATGCCATGGATGAGCAAGGTTCCAACAACTGCGATTTTCAAGTCTTCTCCACGATCTTGCCTCAAACAGTTCTTCAATTACACCTATAGATGAAGATTAGCATAAAAGGAAGCACGTAGAATAGTGAAATTTGATGAAAAAATGAAAAAAAGTTTGAAGAGAATTTGAGAGAATTGAGAAATTTTCAGTTTGGATCTGAGATTGTGATTGTGGATCCCGAATTTCTGTTATGATTAGGCTCTTATAGTACCTGCTAATCCAACTGTTAAACATGATTAAGTAAATTGGAAATGGATTAGTGAGATGCTCATGTTATGTCATTTGGCCAAAATGCCCCTTTTTCAATTTGAACCAATGGAACAGTGCAATTCATGTTTAAGCAAACCCAATTTTCTGTTTGAAAGCCATTTGAATTGATTTGGCATGAACATTGCATGTACTTTTTAAATTCATTATTTTTCCCACCAAAACTTAATTGGTTCAGTTGAAAAATGACCTTTTTATGTGATGCTTTTTGATGAAATGTGATGATGGATCATGATAGTTCATGTCAAATGGGATTTGCTCAAAAAAGAATCACCCAATTTGGCCAAATGGTTCAAGAGTTATGCCTCCTTGAAGTTCAACTTTTTCTGAAAATGATTTGATCATAACTTACCAACCACACATGAGAAATGAGTGTTCTTGGACTTTTTGGAAAGGTGAGAGGAAGATCTTCAACTTTCATGTTGGACAAAATTTGATTTGAAGCTTTCTTGGACATGTAAATTTGAGGACAAAGACTTTCCATTTTGGGCAGTTGAAAATTACAGGTCTTTACTATTTTGGGAAACTTTTTGTCTGACCTCCAATTCCTCATTGTTGATGTTTGACATGTTATATGAGGCTTGTATGGACATGAATGAGACCTCTCCAACCATCTCACACCTTCAAATCACCGATTAAATGCACAGTTGACCACAGTTGACTTTGCTAGGGTTTTGGTTGACTGAGCCCTGCTTTGATGAATTTCAAGCCTCTTTCTCTTGAGATCTTGATTCCAAATGATGTCACAACTCATATGAATCTCTTATGAATGATCATGGTGCCCAAATTCTTCCAGAATGGCCACCATCCATTGCTCAATGAATAACTTTGACTGATTTGATCTAATTGCTTCATCTGCAAGCAACAAGGTTAGATGACAATATTTTTGTACTTTTGGTTAGTAAACAAATGAAAAGCAATGATATACAACTGCAATACATGCTTGGTGATCAAGAATCACACTCACAAGATACCCACCCACTAGGAGGGAAGCAAAGGTGCACAATGATCCTTGAGGCAATGATATGATATGATATGATGCCATGAGGGATCTTAGGGACAAAATTGGGGTCTTACACTCGTCGTCCAAGAAACCTTTTGCTGGGGCACCTCGCCGAAGAGAGGGTGAAGCCAGTGTTGTGCAACATGGTAGAAGAGTTGGGAATAGAAATCAGTATTGCCAGGTTGCTGCTGTGACCATTCCAGCACCTCAACCTCGTCAACAGCAACAACAGAGAGTTCAACAACCGCCACAACAACAACAGCAACGTCCGTATCAGCCTAGGCAGAGGATGCCTGATCGACATTTTGATCCTTTACCGATGACCTATGCTGAGTTGCTACCTGAGTTGCTCAGACTAGGGTTTGTTGAATTGAGAACCATGGCGCCATTGACAAAAATACCACCTGGGTATGATGCCAACGTGCGTTGTGATTTCCACTCTGGTGCACCGGGGCACCACATTGAGAACTGCAGGGCTTTTCATCATAAAGTCCAGGACCTAATTGACGCTAAAACTATCAATTTTGCTCCTGTGCCGAATGTTGTAAACAACCCTATGCCGCCGCATGGTGCTCACAGAGTGAACAACATTGAAGGGGTAGAAGCTGAAGATCTGGTGTTCAATGTGATGATGTTCAGACTTCTTTGTTGGTTGTAAAGGGCCGTTTGTTGATTGGGGGAGTCTTCCCGGGCTGTGATCAGAATTGTATAGATTGTGCTGAATCTGAGAACGGTTGTGATCAGTTGCGGGTTGGTATCCAGGGTTTGATGGATGAAGGCCGTTTGCAATTCAGTCGGGCCGTTAGAGATCGGGGGATGGTGTCAACCGTCATTATCTACTTCAAACCGTCTGAAGGACGTGGCCAGAGAGTTGTTAGTGCGCCTACAACTGGTGGTACCCCTGTTACCATTTCTGCACCTGTAATTGCCAGTAATCCAACTACTATTGCTGCTCCAGTTAGAAGGTCTGTTGACAGTAGGGCTGTGCCGTGGAGATATGACAACGCTTATCGTAGCCATCGAAGGGCTGAGAGCCAAGTCAGGCCGGTGAACCAAGCGCCTGTGACAATTGGTGTGCCTAGTGGGACTCCTGTGGTTGTGAGTCCCGTTGTGGACAATGTTGGTGGACCAGGAGGTTTTACTAGAAGTGGACGACTGTTTGCTCCACAACCTTTAAGAGATAACAATGCCGAGGCTCTCGCCAAGGCTAAAGGCAAACAGGCAGTGGTTGATGAGGAACCGACTCAGAAGGAGGTGCCTGAGGGTTCATTCGATAAAGATGTGGAGGAGTTCATGAAAATAATCAAGAAGAGTGACTACAAGATTGTAGATCAGCTGAATCAGACTCCGTCCAAAATCTCAATACTCTCATTGCTTCTGTGCTCTGAGGCACACCGTAACGCCTTATTGAAGATGCTGAATCTGTCTTACGTGCCTCAGGAGATTTCCGTCAACCAGCTAGAGGGAGTGATTGCCAATGTGAGCACTAGGCATGGTTTGGGGTTCACTGACTTGGACTTAACGCCTGAGGGTCGTAATCATAACAAGGCCTTGCATATCACCATGGAGTGCAAGGGGGCTGTTTTGTCTCACGTGTTGGTAGACACGGGCTCGTCGCTGAACGTGTTGCCTAAGCAGATTCTGAAGAAGATTGATGTGGAAGGGGTTGTGCTCACTCCGAGTGACCTGATTGTGCGTGCATTCGACGGATCCAAACGGTCTGTTTTTGGTGAAGTCACCTTGCCAGTGAAGATCGGTCCGGAGGTGTTTGACATTGTCTTCTATGTGATGGACATCCAGCCCGCATACAGTTGTTTGTTGGGACGTCCGTGGATTCATGCAGTTCGGGCAGTTTTGTAACACCCTTCTAAAATACCCCAAATATTTAATTAAAAATAATAAACATATAACAATTCAGAGTAATTATGCCATTCAAGGGTGTCACACATAATATTCACACCATTCAACAATATAACGGTCATGCTCTTTTATTAATTCAAAACATAAACATTTGCATAAAACGCAGCGGATAGAGATCTCCTCAATCATGTAAAACATGTAACATTCACATGTAAATTATTCAACAACATAAAACAACATAATTAAAAGGTTCCCTCCCGATGTTACATCTATCAGAGCACGACCCACTAAGGAGACTACACTAGACTCCAAGCATTCGCTTCTACTCAACTCATTTCTCGTTACCTGAAAAATAGTTGTAAGGGTGAGTTCCTCAATCAATATAATAAGCATTATAGAATATAATGTCATGTTAAGTAATTTAACACATTAATCACCCTAATCGCAACATACAATCAGTAACAGTACATCAGCTCAACATCATACTCAACACCAACAAAAAAGCACAAGTATAATCTCAAATCATACTCCATAACAACACCAACATACGTATAATATTGGAATACATCCATTCATATTATACGCCATACATACATTATGCAATGAGACTCCACACATGCGGTACCGACTATTCTTGAACATATAGTTCAAGCTCACCGATCCCTCTAGATACGGCTACTAAGCTCACTAGTCCCACTCATTTGAGACCTAGTGACTCACTCACTAATTCCTCACCATGGGAATTAGCTACAGCCCCGAAGGCTAGACTATGCACACTAATCATCTAGCATGCAAACATCAACAACAAACCCACAATGGTTCACTCACTAATTCCTCACCATGGGAATTAGCTACAGCCCCGAAGGCTATGCTATGCACGCTAATCATCTAGCAATGCAGCATCAACAACAATTCACAATGGACATATGCTCACACTCTAAGCCATACAACAGTCCATTCACAAATACACGCATAATATATACATTCATAGCATTATGCATATCATCATACATCATCAACACATGTATCAACACATCATTATCATGTCAATCAATTAAACACAGTATTAGCACACTCTACTAATACCTATACTGCTCAAAACAACGGGAAATGATCCCTACTACGTCATACATCAGCTAAGTTACATCACTCAGCCTAAACAACCAAAAACTGCACAACAACAGTTCAGGAAACCACAAGTCTGCCCATACGCGTATTGCCTATGCCCATACGCGTATTGCCCATTCCTGACCAAGTCCATACGCGTATTGCCCAAGCCCATACGCGTATGCTACGCGTACCACATTCTCCTACGCGTACCAACAGAGACAATTTCACGTTCAAAACATCATCTTTCTCACTCATACGCGTAAGGCCTCATCCATACGCGTACCAGCCATATCATACGCGTATTGCCTAGTGCCATACGCGTATGACCAGAAACCAGAATTTCCAGATCTGCAATGGCTTTCTCTGCTACGAGATCTATCCAATTCAACCTTCCACAGTCCAAATTTTACACACAATTCATTCATCTCATCTAACACGAATCATACACTTTCGATTTCACAAATTGCTAACCTTTCTACCTCTAATTCCTACGAATTTCTTCCATTTTAATCCCAATTTCGTTCATCCCAAAAGTTCACAAATTCATCATACATCATTCAATCAGAGGCAAATCAATGGTTTCTCACTACCCATCACATATTATCCCATAATACCCATTAATCGGTGATAAACCCCCCTTACCTGAGTTAATCCGGCAAATCTCGGAGTTCCTAGCTTTTCTTTCCTTCAACCTTCGTTCTCTGGCTTTTTGCCCCTTTCCCTTTTCTGCCTCTTTCCCTTTTCACGTGAAAATAACCTTTTTACTAAAAATGGGATTTTTCTAAATTCCAACTTATATATTTTCCAGTAATTATTATTCCAAAATAATAATAATAATAATAATCCAATAATAAAATAACCCAATTATTTGATTAAATTAATAATATACTATTAACTTAATTTAAATAATTATTTTATTTTATTGGGGTGTTACAACTCTCCCCCACTAAAAGAGTTTTCGTCCTCGAAAACATACCTCAAGCAAATAACTCCGGATAAGACTCCTTCATCTGACTCTCCAGTTCCCAAGTCACATTGCCACCTGCTGGTCCTCCCCAAGCTACCTTCACCAAGGCAATCTCTTTACCCCGCAACTGCTTCAACTCTCGATCCTCGATCCTCATAGGTGATGTTTCAACAGTCAGGTTATCTCTCACCTGGACATCATCTACTTGGACCACATGCGACGGATCATGAATGTACCTCCTCAACTGAGACACATGGAAAACCTCATGCAAATTCGCAAGCGACGGCGGTAAAGCGATACGATAGGCTACCTCCCCTATCCTCTCCAAAATCTGATAAGGACCAATAAATCGAGGTGTCAACTTCTTCGATTTCAAAGCTCGACCAACACCAGTTATCGGAGTAACACGAAGAAACACATGATCTCCCTCTTGGAACTCAAGTGACTTCCTCCTCTTATCATGATAACTCTTCTGACGACTCTGAGCAATTCTCATCTTCTCCTGAATCATCTTAATCTTTTCCGTAGTTTGTTGAACAATCTCAGGTCCAACCACAGCACTCTCACCGGACTCATACCAACATAAAGGTGTCCGACATCTCCTACCATACAAAGCTTCAAACGGTGCCATACCAATGCTCGAATGAAAACTATTGTTGTAGGTAAACTCAATCAAAGGTAAATAACAATCCCAAGAACCTCCCTTTTCCAAAACACAAGCTCTCAAAAGATCCTCTAGTGACTGAATCGTCCTCTCAGTCTGACCATCAGTCTGCGGATGATATGCAGAACTCAATCTCAGTTTAGTTCCCAAAGCCTTCTGCAAACCTTCCCAAAACTTCGATGTAAATCTAGGATCTCTGTCCGAAACAATACTCGACGGAATACCATGCAAACTTACAATTTTCTCAATATACAACTCAGCTAATCTTTCTAACGAATAATCCATTCTGATCGAAATGAAATGAGCCGATTTTGTCAACTTGTCAACAATCACCCAAATAGCCTCAAAATTCTTACTTGTCCTCGGTAAACCAGAAACAAAATCCATACTGATACTGTCCCATTTCCACTCCGGAATAGCCAACGGTTGCATTAGCCCAGACGGCTTCTGATGCTCAATCTTTGACTTCTGACAAGTCAAACAGGAATAAACAAAACTCGCAATTTCTCTTTTCATTCTCGGCCACCAAAATAACTTTTTCAAATCATGATACATCTTCGTAGCTCCAGGATGAATACTCAAGCCACTACGATGTCCTTCCTCCAGAATACTCTTCTTAAGTTCGGTAACATCCGGAATACACACCCGATTACCAAACTTCAAAACACCATTCTCATCAACTCTAAATTCACCACCTTGACCTTGATTTACTAAAGTCAACTTATCAACCAAAAGCATATCGGATTTCTGACCCTCTCTGATCTCATCCAGAATACCACTCGTTAGCTTCAACATTCCCAATTTAACATTATTATGAGTACTCTCACACACCAAACTCAAGTCTCTAAACTGCTCAATCAAATCCAATTCCTTAACCATTAACATAGACATATGTAACGATTTCCGGCTCAACGCATCAGCTACTACATTTGCTTTACTCGGATGGTAATTCAAACCAAAGTCATAATCCTTCAGAAATTCTAACCATCTCCTCTGTCTCATATTCAGCTCTTTCTGATCAAACAAATACTTTAAACTTTTATGGTCACTGAAAACTTCAAATCTTGACCCGTACAAATAATGCCTCCACAACTTCAGAACAAATACCACAGCTGCCAACTCTAAATCGTGCGTCGGATAGTTCCTCTCGTGAACTCTCAGTTGTCTCGAAGCATAAGCTATAACCTGCTTATTCTGCATCAACACACCACCCAAGCCTAACAATGAAGCATCACAGTAAACCTCAAATAGTTCCGACGGACTCGGTAATATCAGAATAGGAGCAGTAGTCAACCTTCTCTTTAACTCTTGGAAACCTTCTTCACATTTTGAGTCCCAAACAAACACTTGCCCCTTTCTAGTCAACATCGTCAACGGTAACGCCAACTTAGAAAAACCCTCAATGAACTTCCTATAATAACCAGCCAAACCAAGAAAACTTCTTATCTCAGAAACTGACTTCGGAGCTTCCCACTTAGATACCGCTTCTATCTTAGAAGGATCAACAACAACGCCACCTCTTGAAATCACATGACCAAGAAAACTCACCTCTTCTAACCAAAATTCACACTTAGACAGTTTAGAAAATAACTTCTTTCCTCGTAGAACTTCTAAAACCACTCTCAAATGCTCAGCATGCTCTTCTTCAGATTTCGAATACACCAAAATGTCATCAATGAACACCACAACAAACTTATCTAGGAACGGATGGAAAATCCTATTCATGTACTCCATAAATACTCCAGGCGCATTAGTCACACCAAAAGGCATTACAGAATACTCATAATGTCCATACCTCGTTCTGAAAGCAGTCTTCTGAATATCCTCAGTTTTCACACGTATCTGATGATATCCCGATCTCAAATCTATCTTGCTGAACACACTCGCACCAACTAACTGATCCACTAAATCATCAATCCTCGGCAAAGGATACCGATTCTTGATCGTCACTTTATTCAGTTGCCTGTAGTCCACACACAACCTCATAGTACCTTCTTTCTTCTTAACCAATAACACTGGTGCACCCCACGGTGACACACTCGGACGAATAAATTTCTTATCCAACAGATCTTCCAACTGACTCTTTAGTTCAGCTAACTCAACAGCAGACATACGGTACGGAGCCATCGATATCGGCCTAGTACCAGGTACCAAATCAATCGAGAACTCAACTTCACGCTCTGGCGGCAATTCATTCACTTCTTCAGGGAACACGTCAGGAAAATCACACACCACAGCCAGATCACAAATCACCAGTTTATCTTTAGCCTCCAAAGTCGCTAACAGCATAAACAACTCTGCCCCATCTGCTACTTCCTCATTCACCTGCCTCGCTGATAGAAACAAACTCTTTCCTTCTTCTATCTCAGGAAAAATCACAGTCTTATCAAAACAGTTGATAGAAACTCGGTTAAACACCAACCAGTTCATACCCAAGATAACATCAATCTGCACTAATGGAAGACACACAAGGTCTATCCCAAAGTCTCTACCAAAAATACTCAAAGGACAATTCAAACAAACTGAAGTAGTAGTCACTGAACCCTTCGCAGGAGTATCAATCACCATACTACCACGCATCTCAGATATCTCTAACTTAAGTTTCACAGCACAATCCAAAGATATAAAGGAATGAGTAGCACCGGTGTCAATAATAGCTACAAGAGGAAAGCCATTAATATAACACGTACCTCGGATCAAACGATCATCTGCAGAAGTCTCAGAACCCGATAAAGCAAAGACCTTGCCTCCCGACTGATTCTCCTTCTTCGGCTTAGGACACTGTGGACTGATATGACCCAACTCTCCACAGTTGAAACAAGTCACAGTCTTCAACCGGCAGTCTGCAGCCAAGTGACCACCTTTTCCACACTTGAAACACTTCTCCTCATTACTGGTACACTCATGGATACGATGTCCAGCCTGACCACATCTGTAACACTTAGCAGGAGCACTAGAGTCTCCCCCACTAGGCCTCTTTATCCCACTCTGCCTCTGGAAACCCTTGCCAGCTGCATACGGTTTCCCACGATCATTCTGATTCTTACCTTTCCTATCAACCCTTTGCTGATAGCTCTCGGCTCTGGCTCTGGAATCCTGTTCAAAAATCCTGCAACAGTCAACCAAGTCAGAAAACACTCTGATCCGCTGATACCCAATAGCCTGCTTGATCTCGGGACGTAACCCGTTCTCAAACTTCACACACTTCGAAAATTCTCCAGCAGCCTCATTATAGGGAGTATAATACTTCGACAGCTCTGTGAACTTAGCAGCATACTCAGTAACAGACCGGTTACCCTGCTTCAATTCCAAGAATTCTATCTCTTTCTTTCCTCTGACATCCTCTGGAAAGTACTTCCTCAGAAATCTCTCTCTGAACACAGCCCAAGTGATCTCAGCATTTCCAGCAGATTCCAACTCAGTGCGGGTAGCAACCCACCAATCATCTGCTTCCTCTGACAGCATATGCGTACCGAACCTGACCTTCTGGTTATCGGCACACTCAGTCACCCGGAAGATCCTCTCGATCTCCTTCAACCACTTCTGAGCGCCATCTGGATCGTATGCTCCCTTGAACATTGGAGGATTGTTCTTCTGGAACTCACTCAGTTGACGAGCAGCTCCCATTCCCACAACATTCGGATTCCCTCCAAGTACTCCAGCTAGCATACCCAGAGCCTCAGCAATCGCAGCATCGTCTCTACCTCTTCCAGCCATCTCTATTCTGAAAACCCAACAAGCTAAAACAGTAAGTACTGATAGGGTTACACAACACCTATCCCGTACCGGGAAACAGAATAATTACGACTCGACTCGACCGACAATGCTCTGATACCACTAATGTAACACCCTTCTAAAATACCCCAAATATTTAATTAAAAATAATAAACATATAACAATTCAGAGTAATTATGCCATTCAAGGGTGTCACACATAATATTCACACCATTCAACAATATAACGGTCATGCTCTTTTATTAATTCAAAACATAAACATTTGCATAAAACGCAGCGGATAGAGATCTCCTCAATCATGTAAAACATGTAACATTCACATGTAAATTATTCAACAACATAAAACAACATAATTAAAAGGTTCCCTCCCGATGTTACATCTATCAGAGCACGACCCACTAAGGAGACTACACTAGACTCCAAGCATTCGCTTCTACTCAACTCATTTCTCGTTACCTGAAAAATAGTTGTAAGGGTGAGTTCCTCAATCAATATAATAAGCATTATAGAATATAATGTCATGTTAAGTAATTTAACACATTAATCACCCTAATCGCAACATACAATCAGTAACAGCACATCAGCTCAACATCATACTCAACACCAACAAAAAAGCACAAGTATAATCTCAAATCATACTCCATAACAACACCAACATACGTATAATATTGGAATACATCCATTCATATTATACGCCATACATACATTATGCAATGAGACTCCACACATGCGGTACCGACTATTCTTGAACATATAGTTCAAGCTCACCGATCCCTCTAGATACGGCTACTAAGCTCACTAGTCCCACTCATTTGAGACCTAGTGACTCACTCACTAATTCCTCACCATGGGAATTAGCTACAGCCCCGAAGGCTAGACTATGCACACTAATCATCTAGCATGCAAACATCAACAACAAACCCACAATGGTTCACTCACTAATTCCTCACCATGGGAATTAGCTACAGCCCCGAAGGCTATGCTATGCACGCTAATCATCTAGCAATGCAGCATCAACAACAATTCACAATGGACATATGCTCACACTCTAAGCCATACAACAGTCCATTCACAAATACACGCATAATATATACATTCATAGCATTATGCATATCATCATACATCATCAACACATGTATCAACACATCATTATCATGTCAATCAATTAAACACAGTATTAGCACACTCTACTAATACCTATACTGCTCAAAACAACGGGAAATGATCCCTACTATGTCATACATCAGCTAAGTTACATCACTCAGCCTAAACAACCAAAAACTGCACAACAACAGTTCAGGAAACCACAAGTCTGCCCATACGCGTATTGCCTATGCCCATACGCGTATTGCCCATTCCTGACCAAGTCCATACGCGTATTGCCCAAGCCCATACGCGTATGCTACGCGTACCACATTCTCCTACGCGTACCAACAGAGACAATTTCACGTTCAAAACATCATCTTTCTCACTCATACGCGTAAGGCCTCATCCATACGCGTACCAGCCATATCATACGCGTATTGCCTAGTGCCATACGCGTATGACCAGAAACCAGAATTTCCAGATCTGCAATGGCTTTCTCTGCTACGAGATCTATCCAATTCAACCTTCCACAGTCCAAATTTTACACACAATTCATTCATCTCATCTAACACGAATCATACACTTTCGATTTCACAATTGCTAACCTTTCTACCTCTAATTCCTACGAATTTCTTCCATTTTAATCCCAATTTCGTTCATCCCAAAAGTTCACAAATTCATCATACATCATTCAATCAGAGGCAAATCAATGGTTTCTCACTACCCATCACATATTATCCCATAATACCCATTAATCGGTGATAAACCCCCCTTACCTGAGTTAATCCGGCAAATCTCGGAGTTCCTAGCTTTTCTTTCCTTCAACCTTCGTTCTCTGGCTTTTTGCCCCTTTCCCTTTTCTGCCTCTTTCCCTTTTCACGTGAAAATAACCTTTTTACTAAAAATGGGATTTTTCTAAATTCCAACTTATATATTTTCCAGTAATTATTATTCCAAAATAATAATAATAATAATAATCCAATAATAAAATAACCCAATTATTTGATTAAATTAATAATATACTATTAACTTAATTTAAATAATTATTTTATTTTATTGGGGTGTTACAAGTTTCGTCAACTCTCCACCAGAAGTTGAAATATGTCTGGAACGGGCAGATTGTGACCGTGTGCGGCGAAGAAGATATCCTGGTGAGTCACCTATCCTCTTTCAAGTATGTAGAGGTGGACGGCGAGATCCATGAGACTTTATGCCAGGCGTTTGAGACTGTTGCTCTGGAGAGGGTGGCTTTTGCTGATCAGAAGAAGCCAGGTGCCTCAATTGCATCGTACAAGCAGGCCAAGGAGGTTGTCGACTCAGGAAAAGCTGAAGGCTGGGGCAAGATGGTGGATTTTCCTATCAAAGAGGATAAGTTCGGAATTGGCTATCAACCCTTGCAAGAGGAGCAGGGTATGCAGACAGGTCCGAGTACCTTTACCAGCGCCGGGCTGATGAATCACGGTGACGTCTTTGCGGCCAGTAGTGAAGATGGTGACAGTGATTGTGACCTCGACAACTGGGTTCGCCCGTGTGCACCAGGGGAGTCGATCAACAATTGGACAGCAGAAGATGTGGTCCAAGTTACTCTTCAAACAGAGTAATTTTCTTTTGTTTTTTCATTCTGCACAAAACCTTACGTTCTGCCCAAGACGTAGTGGTTCATTATAGGGCCTCATCATGTTTTAATGATTATCATTAATAAAGGACATTTTGCAAACAATTTTGTGATCCCTGTCTTTCTATTTTTGTTTTCATTTTTTCAAAAATAAAAATGGCAATGTTTTTGTTTTTGTGACTTTATTGAACTCTTTTTCTAAAACAAAGCATTAAACATGCAGAAGTGACCTCACGGAATCCACTATGAACAGTTCTGTTATGGCTCAGTATGATTTCAATAATCCCATCTACCAAGCTGAAGAGGAGAGTGAGGAAGACTGTGAACTCCCTAAAGAATTGGTCAGATTATTGAAGCAAGAGGAGAGGGTCATCCAACCTCATCAGGAGGAGTTGGAGATTGTTAATCTTGGTACTAAGGATGCCAGAAGAGATATTAAGATCGGGGCTGCTTTAAAGGCAGATGTCAAGAGCAGGTTGATTGAGATGCTGAGAGAGTATGTTGAGATATTCGCCTGGTCTTATCAAGATATGCCTGGGTTGGATACCGATATTGTGGTGCATAGACTACCTCTCAGAGAAGATTGTCCTTCAGTCAAGCAGAAGCTTCGCAGAAGCTTCGCAGAACGAGTCTTGATATGGCTGTTAAAATCAAGGAAGAGGTTCAGAAGCAGTTCGATGCGGGTTTCTTGTCAGTAACGACTTATCCCCCGTGGGTGGCCAACATCGTTCCAGTGCCGAAGAAGGACGACAAAGTCAGAATGTGTGTCGATTACCGGGATTTGAACAGAGCGAGTCCGAAAGATGATTTCCCATTACCTCACATCGATGTATTGGTTGATAATACGGCTCAATCCTCGGTTTTCTCTTTCATGGATGGTTTCTCTGGCTATAATCAGATTAAGATGGCGCCAGAAGACATGGAAAAGACGACATTCATTACACCTTGGGGCACGTTCTGCTATAAGGTGATGCCATTTGGGCTGAAGAATGTCGGTGCTACCTATCAGAGGGCTATGACGACTCTCTTTCATGACATGATGCACAAAGAGATTGAAGTGTACGTGGATGATATGATTGCGAAGTCGCAGACAGAAGAGGAGCACCTGGTTAATTTGCAGAAGTTGTTTGACAGGCTGAGAAAGTTCAAACTGAGGCTGAATCCGAACAAGTGTACGTTTGGTGTGAGATCCGGGAAGCTGTTAGGCTTCATTGTTAGTGAGAAAGGGATTGAGGTTGATCCAGAAAAAGTCAAAGCTATTCAAGAAATTCCTGAACCAAAAACAGAAAAGCAGGTTCGTGGGTTTTTAGGGAGATTGAACTACATTGCACGATTTGTATCTCACCTAACTGCCACGTGTGAACCGATATTCAAATTGCTAAGAAAGAATCAAGCAATCAGGTGGAATGATGATTGTCAGAAAGCTTTTGACAAGATAAAAGAGTATTTACAGAAACCTCCAATCCTTATTCCTCCAGTTCCTGGGAGACCGCTGATAATGTACCTGTCAGTGACTGAGAACTCGATGAGGTGTGTATTGGGACAGCATGACGAGTCTGGTCGAAAAGAGCATGCCATATACTACCTTAGCAAAAAGTTTACCGACTGTGGAATCAAATATTCACAGCTTGAGAAAACTTGTTGTGCTTTGGCCTGGGCTGCTCGCCGACTGAGGCAGTATATGTTGAACCATACTACCTTATTGATTTCTAAGATGGATCCATAAAATACATCTTTGAGAAGCCGGCTCTCACCGGACGTGTTGCCCGTTGGCAGATGATTTTAACAGAGTATGATATCCAGTACACGTCGCAGAAGGCCATCAAAGGTAGTATTCTGTCAGACTACCTTGCCGAGCAACCAATTGATGACTATCAGCCGATGATGTTTGAATTCCCTGATGAAGACATCATGTATCTTAAGATGAAAGACTGTGAAGAGCCTCTTGTCGAGGAAGGACCGGATCCTGATGACAAGTGGACAATGATGTTTGATGGGGCTGTGAATGTGAACGGTAACGGTGTTGGTGCAGTGCTTATCAATCCTAAAGGTGCCCATATACCTTTTTCTGCCAAATTGACTTTCGATGTCACCAACAACGAGGCTGAGTATGAGGCTTGTATCATGGGGATAGAAGAAGCCATTGATTTGAGAATCAAAACGCTTGACATATATGGAGATTCCGCTCTAGTGATCAACCAGGTCAATGGAGATTGGAATACGAACCAGCCGCATTTGATTCCTTACAGAGATTACACCAGGAGAATACTGACGTTCTTCAAGAAGGTGAAGTTGTATCATGTCCCCCGGGATGAGAATCAGATGGCTGATGCCTTGTCTACGTTGTCTTCTATGATCAAAGTTCATTGGTGGAATCATGTGCCACATGTTGCGGTAAATCGACTAGAGAGGCATGCGTATGTGTTTGCAGCCGAGTCTGTTGTTGATGAAAAGCCGTGGTACTTTGATATCAAGAACTTCCTCAAGAGCCAGGAATATCCTGAAGGTGCGTCGAAGAATGACAAGAAAACCCTGAGAAGGCTAGCTGGAAGCTTTTATTTGAATCAGGATGATGTGTTGTATAAGAGGAACTTTGACATGGTGCTGCTCAGATGCGTGGATAGACACGAAGCAGACATGTTGATGCAAGAAGTGCATGAAGGTTCGTTTGGTACCCATGCTGGTGGTCATGCAATGTCCAAGAAATTGTTGAGAGCCGGTTATTACTGGATGACTATGGAATCCGATTGTTTCAAATACGCTCGGAAGTGCCATAAGTGTCAAATATATGCTGATAAGGTGCATGTACCACCAAGCCCTCTGAATGTCATGAACTCGCCTTGGCCGTTCGCCATGTGGGGCATTGATATGATTGGAAAGATTGAGCCTACTGCTTCGAATGGACATCGCTTCATCATGGTTGCGATTGACTACTTCACCAAGTGGGTGGAAGCAGCTTCCTATGCTAACGTTACCAAACAAGTGGTTGCCCGGTTCATCAAGAAAGAAATCATCTGTCGTTATGGAGTTCCTGAGAGAATCATCACTGATAATGGTTCGAATCTCAATAACAAGATGATGAAAGAGCTTTGTAAAGATTTCAAGATTGAACACCACAATTCTTCTCCTTACAGACCGAAGATGAATGGTGCTGTAGAGGCGGCAAACAAGAATATCAAGAAGATTGTGCAGAAGATGGTCGTGACGTACAAGGATTGGCATGAGATGTTGCCTTTCGCTTTGCATGGGTACCGTACCTCAGTACGTACGTCGACCGGGGCAACCCCGTACTCCCTTGTGTATGGTATGGAAGTTGTCCTACCTGTTGAAGTGGAGATCCCTTCTCTGAGAGTTTTGTTAGATGTCAAGCTTGACGAAGCCGAATGGATTCGAACAAGGTTTAATGAGTTAAGCCTTATCGAAGAGAGACGGTTAGCAGCTGTGTGCCATGGGCAGTTGTATCAGAGAAGGATGAAGAGAGCCTTTGATCAGAAAGTGCGTCCTCGAAGCTATCAGACTGGTAATCTAGTTTTGAAGAGGATCCTTCCTCCCGATACAGATAACAGGGGCAAGTGGACTCCTAATTATGAAGGTCCATATGTTGTTAAGAAGGTTTTCTCCGGTGGAGCCTTGATGCTTACAACTATGGATGGTGAAGATCTCCCGTCCCCTGTTAACTCAGATGTAGTCAAAAAATACTTCGCATAAATTGACCCACTGGACAAAAAGAACAAAAGAGTCCAGGCAAAAAAGGGCATCCCGGCGAACCAAAAGACAGAAAGAAAAGGTTCGGGCAAAAATTAGGGATAAAAATGAAAAAGAATTTGTACACCCGGTAAGTCGAAAACCCGCAAGGGCGGCTTAGGCAAAAATGGGTATCCCGGTGGATTGAAAACCCGAAAGGGAGATCCAGGCAAAAGAGGGATTAGAGCGAAGACTACAGTCTAAGTTATCTGTACTTCATCGCGCTTCGTCATCTGCCATCTCGAAAGATGTGACCGGTCCAGTCATTCTTCTCGGAAAGCAAGGAAGTTGGGAGGAAAGCTGATGATCTATGAGTTATAACAGAATTGGGAAATAGTGGATGTCGTGTTCACATTGCCATTAGGATAGATTTTTTCCTTTTGTGCGCAATTACCTCTTTCTAGGAATTGCTTCCCGATGTATTCGCCTTTTCAGGCCCATTTTCAGTCAATAAAAGTCGTTATTCAGATAAATAGCTCTCTTGTTTTTACTGTTTTGTTTGCAAAAACGTCCGAATTTTTGATAAACATTGCATATAAAAACATGAAGGCTAAACAATAACGTGCTGAAAGATAAAACATTTGAAAATCATTTTGAATGTTGAGGACGCTTGAGCGTATCTTGTCCATGCGACCCCTGGGGCATGTGTGTTGTACTGTTTTGCAGGTTGTCATCTGTGAGGACGATTCCCCAGCAGATATTTCCCCAGCAAATATTTCCCCAGTTGAGTTTCCCACTGAGTCAGAAGGATGTTGTATCCCCAGCGGAGGTATCAGTGGAGTAGTTTCATTCCCCAGCAGTCGGGTTTGAAATACTGTTATCCCCAGCGTGGTCGTGAGCGCTTATCCCCAGAGGATTATGGATGTCTATCTCCAGCGTGGTCTGGTATATTTCCCCACCAGAGTTATGCATTTCCTCAGCAGAGCGGTGAATGCCTGTCCCCGTTCGGGTGGTGAAGTTATTCCCTAGCAGATCTCCCGAGCATAGAGTTGTGTTGATGGTTCCCAGCCGATTCCCCGAGTGGATCAGGTTCTGTGAAGATTATTTCCAGCAGAGTTTATCCTACTTGTGGGTTGGCAGCTTTCCCCAGTGAAGTCGCCTTGTCTATGCCTCGGTGAAGTCGCCTTGGTTGTTCCCCAAGCGGAGTCCCCGAGTGGATCGGGATCTTTTCCCCAGCAGCAGTTTTATTTCTCCAGCATGAGTGAGAAGTCGGTACTCTCCCCTTAGAGTATTCCTCAGTCAGAGTCTCCCCACAGAGTTGGAGTATCTGATCAGTTTGGCTCCCCAGCGGAGTTTTCATCATTTTGCATTTGGCATATAGTAACCATTGCATCCCCAAGATCGCGTAGCATTTCCATTCAATATGGAGCATTACACCATAGAAAAATTCAAACATATGCATTCATGTGTTAACCTAATCAGACTATCCCCGGCCGAGGCGGATCATTGTTCAACATCTGTCCAGTATATTTGCTACAGTTGCTCCTGACAGCATTCAGGATTGATATTCCCCAGAGGTTTATTTCCTCACCCCCAGTGAAAGGAAAGTTTGACTCCCTAGTGAGATCCCCAGCAAGTGGTCAGCCTTGTCCTGGCATGTGTAGATGTCATCCTGTGATACCCGTAAGTGTCAGCACCCGCGTGTGTCTTTGCTTTGGTGTCGGTAAACACCATTATTTCGGTGTCGGTAAACATCGAGTCTCGCCTCCAGTCATTCGTTAATGTCTGGTCTTTTTTTGATGTCGGTAAACATCATCTTTCGATGTTCGTAATACCCTTATTCTTCCCCAAGGATTCACCTCTCCGTTGGTGTCGATAAACGTTGAGTTTTTCCTATTCGTCCGTCGACGTATAGTTGCGTATTCCCCACAGATCGTCCATGGATGTCTGTTCACCTCTCCCTTAGAGTATTCCTCAGTCAGAGTCTCCCCACAGAGTTGGAGTATCTGATCAGTTTGGCTCCCTAGCGGAGTTTTCATCATTTTGCATTTGGCATATAGTAACCATTGCATCCTCAAGATCGCGTAGCATTTCCATTCAATATGGAGCATTACACCATAGAAAAATTCAAACATATGCATTCATTTGTTAACGTAATCAGACTATCCCCGGCCGAGGCGGATCATTGTTCAACATCTGTCCAGCATATTTGCTACAGTTGCTCCTGACAGCATTCAGGATTGATATTCCCCAGAGGTTTATTTCCTCACCCCCAGTGAAAGGAAAGTTTTACTCCCTAGTGAGTTCCCCAGCAAGTGGTCAGCCTTATCCTGGCATGTGTAGATGTCATCCTGTGATACCCGTAAGTGTCAGCACCCGCGTGTGTCTTTTCTTTGGTGTCGGTAAACACCATTCTTTCGGTGTCGGTAAACATCGAGTCTCGCCTCCAGTCATTCGTTAATGTCTGGTCTTTTTTTGATGTCAGTAAACATCATCTTTCGATGTTCGTAATACCCTTATTCTTCCCCAAGGATTCACCTCTCCGTTGGTGTCGATAAACATTGAGTTTTTCCTATTCGTCCGTCGATGTATAGTTGCGTATTCCCCACAGATCGTCCATGGATGTCTGTTCACCTCTCAGTTGGTGTCGGTAAACGATGAGTTTTTCCCAATCGTTCTTTGACGTTTGTTTGAGTTATATTTTCTCTCCCCAGAGAGTCACCTCTCCGTTGGTTTTGATAAACGTTGAGTTTTTCCTATTCGTCCGTTGACGTATAGTGATACCTTTCCCCTCAGAGTCACCTCTCCGTTGGTTTCGATAAACGTTGAGTTTTTCCTATTCGTCCGTTGACGTCTAGTTGTATTTTCCCCAGTAGAGTTCTCCTTCTCTGTTGGTGTCGATAAACGTCGAGCTTCTCCCTCTCCGTTGGTGTCAATAAACGTCGAGCTTCTCCTTCTCCGTTGGTGTCGATAAACGTCGAGCTTCTCCCTTTCGCCCGTTGGCGTCTGGTCGAGTCTTCCCCAGTAGGGTTACCTCTCCGTTGGTTTCGATAAACGTTGAGTTTTTCCCATTCGTCCGTTGACATATGGTTGCCTTTCTTTCCAGTCATTCATTAATGTCTGGTTACCTCTCCGTTGGTTTCGGTAAACGTTGAGTTTTTCCTATGCGTCCGTTGACGCTTAGTGGCATTATCCCCATAGGTCATTCATTAATGTCTGGTTACCTCTCCGTTGGTTTCGGTAAACGTTGAGTTTTTCTATGCGTCCGTTGATGTTTAGTGGCATTATCCCCATAGGTCATTCATTAATGTCTGTTTACCTCTCCGTTGGTTTCGATAAACGTCGAGTTTTTCCTAGTTGTCCGTTGACATCTAGATGTATTTCTTTCTTCCCAGGTCATCTGTTGATGTCTGGTCACCTCTCTCCGTTGGTGTCGATAAACGTCGAGCTTCTCCCGTTCGTCCGTTGACGTCTGGTCGAGTCCTTCCCATTCATCCGTTGATGTCTAGTCACCTCTCCGTTGGTGTCGATAAACGTCGAGCTTCTCCCGTTCGTCCGTTGACGTCTGGTCGAGTCCCTTCCCAGTCATCCGTTGATGTCTTGTCACCTCTCCGTTGGTGTCGGTAAACGATGAGTTTTTCCCTCTCGTCCATTGACGTTTGTTTGTCCCTTTCTGTTGATAAGAATAAAAATCCCCAGGAGTCGTCGGTAAACGTCTTGTCTGTTCGTTTGGCTTTTCTTTGTATTACCCCCCTGTGGAGTGCAAATATCATAAGTCATTCCCCGCAGAGTGCAAATTTCTACGGTTCTTTGGTATTCAATCCTTGTTTACCCTGAAAGTTTGACAGCCGTTGCTCTCATCCATTCGGGTTCCCAGTTGTTTGAATAGGGGCAGATGTAGCACCTCAAATTTGCACCTCCCATTTTGTACATTCATTTCATGATTAGGTCATTAACATTGCATTGTTCATTACATAGTTCATTGCAAGTCATCAGTCAACTGGTTAGGAGGCTCAGTTGTGCAAGAAAGCAAGTGAATTTTCCATGGAATCAAAGCCCTAGGGTTGGTTCAATGTGTTCATGTGACCTAGGGATCATGTTGAAGTGATTTGGTCAAGCATTGAAGGCTCAAAGCTCATCAGTCAAGATACATTTCATCTGAAACCCTAAAAAGTCAACCAAAGTCAACGGTCAATTCAACCATGGATTTGAAGGTGGGAGATGGTTAGAGATGACTCATTCATGTCCATACAAGTCTCATTTAACATTTCAAACATCAACAATGAAGAATTTGAGGTCAGATCAAAACTTTCCAAAAATAGTAAGTGATCTGTAATTTGAAATTGCCAAAAATGGAAAGGTTTTCTCCTCACGATTACATCATCAAGAAAGCTTCAAATGAAATTTTGTCCAACATTAAAGTTGAATATATTTCTCTCCCCTTTCCAAAAAGTCCAAGATCATGAATTTCTCATGTGTGGTTGAAGAGATATGGATCAATCATTGCCAAGAGAATTTGAACTTCAAACATGCATAACTTTCAAACCATAAGGCCAAATGAAGTGGTTCTTTTTGCAACATTTTTCTCTTGACATGCACTATCCAAAACATGCATCACATACCATGAATTTCCATCACAAAAAATATTTGGTTTTTCATTTGAATTTTGGAGGGAAATTTCAAATTTGAAAATTAAGCATTGTTTTCACATTTTACCATTTGCACTTGGCTCAAAACAGAATTTCAAATGATTTCCAAGCCAATTTCGTGCACTGTTCCATTGGTAATCTCATGCACGAGATGCATTGGCCAATTTGCATTTACACTCTCTTTTCACTAATCCATTGGCAATTGGCTTAATTGTGATTAACAACATGATTAGGAGCTCATATATATAGCTAATCATAACAGAAAACTGCATCAACATCATCACATTTTCAGATCTGAAATTTTTCTTCACACTTTTTCTCTCAAACTTTTGCAATTTTCTTCAAACCAATTCATCATCCATTGATCAAATCATCATCTGGAAGGATTATGGCGCATGTTTGAAGCAAGAACCATCACAATTTATTCAGATTTGAAGCAGCTCGAAGCTTGCATTCATTCATGGCAGTTGGAAATTCTGGACAGATCAAGCACAATTAACCTTCAAACATTCATCCATTCAATCATACGAGAGCATTGGATCATCTGTTTGTGCTTAGCAAGGCCTGAATCGAGCAATTCCACTTCTGCATCTTCAACAAGGTCAGAATTCGAATGTCTTAATTCATGAAATTGTTAGATGATTATGGTAGATCTTTGAACACTGAGCAAACTGAGCTTTAGATCACTAAATTCCATGCAGTATTGTGTTAGTTATGGTGATTTTAAGTTTGACATGTGAAACTTCATGGCTTCGAATCTTTGAATATATGTTGAGTTAGGTTAAATTAGATATGGATTGTTGATGTACGATGAGAGATGAACATGATGATGTGCGTATTTTGTATTTCTGTGCACTTTTGTTCTTGAGCATGAAGAACATGATGAATGTGTATGAAGTTGTTAGGGTTTGCGTTTCCAGATTTCGTTTGATCCATTCCAGCGCTTGTTTGCATGTGTTTATGTGTTTATGGACATGTATTGGTCCAGCTGTTGCATGCGTGGCTAATTGATTGGTCTTCATTGTTTTGCCTTGCCACATCAGTTAAGTGAAACGGTGTGTTTCACTATGAAGCGTGCCACATTTCAAAATCTTACTCAGTTCGATTCCAGCATGATGCATTTTTCCAAATTGCATTTCATATTATTTCCTTTTTCTTCATCCATTCATGCTATGCTTCTCACATGTTTTTTTAATTTTTCTTCCACTTCAAAAATTCATAACTCAATAAATATTGATCCAAATAAGGTGTGGATTTTTGCATTGTGCTCCTTGTTGTGTCTAGTTTTTTATGAGTATTTTTCCAGAAATTGTGCTTGGATGGAAATTAACTTTGCCTAGGGTTTGTGTGCATATGTTCATTTTGTGCTATACCTTGCCATATCTCTTGTGAAATGATGAGTTTTAATCCAATGCTTTTGAAATTTGACATGCTTAAAATAGACATCTTTATGGACATTTTGGTATTGAGTTTGAAATTTTATCATTTGTGGTTGCTGAGATATGCTCAGGTTAATGTAGGTGTGACAATGTGTGTCACACCTTTGCTTGCTTAACTTGTCTAATTTCTTTGCCATGCCAAATGAATTCCAATTGATGTGATTTTTTGTATGATGCTTCCTATGCGTGTTGTGATTGATCATTAATTTTCTTGGAATTTTGGGATTCATTTCTGATTTGTTTGAGATTTTTTTTTCTGGATTGTCATTTGTGAACTTTTGAATAGTCTTGAACTTCAATGATTTGTGAAACGCTGGTTGTTTATTCTATGAATGTGAAATTTTGCACATTGTTTCTAGACATATTGAAGTTTGTTGTGGCTTTGGTTTGAGGTCTTTAACATTTGTCAATTCTGTTTTAGGCTTGTGCTGAGTTGATGTATCAAATTGTGTCCTATTTGAGATTGTTTGTGCTTATCTTGCCTTATGGAATTTGATTACCATGCTTAAACTTGTCCAAATGCCTTGATTTTTGGTGTGTTGATCATTTTGTGTGTTCTGTTTAGCCATGATTTTTGTTGAGATTAATTGAATCATTTTTGAATTAATGTGCATTTGTTCATTCTGTTGCTTCAATGTGCTTTCAATTTGCATGCCTTTCCATGATTGATTTGTGAAATGAATTTGGTTGATGCTATTGACATGAGGCCTTTTGTATTATGTTCTTATTGGTTTGAAGTTGATTCATGTCAATTTTCATGTTCTGTTTTGAATTATTTCTCCCTCTTTGACCCTAGGCCTTGTCCTAGTGGTTTGTGCTTATGTTTGAGTTTTGTTTTTAGGATAAGAAGCATATGGCCATGAGGGGATTGATTCACATTGCTTGAGTTGGATTATTTGGTTGATGTTGACTAATCTTGACTTGTTTTGTAGGTGGTTTTTAGCTCATTTGAGTTTGAGCTTGTGCATTGCACATTATTGCATTGCTTATTTGTCTGTATACTGTTGACTGTTGATCATTGACTGTTTGTTTGACTTTTTGAGTTGTATACTGATTGAGTTAGATTGTTTTCAGGTACATTAGTTGCTTAAGTTCATTGTGAACTTGCTTTTGCTTTGTTTGGTTGCTTAAGCATTAAGGTATAACTCTCTGACTTCATGTAGTCTGGCAGACCTGTCCTGTTACTTGGGCAGGCACCTGTCTGAAGCCCTCCTTAAGAGGCGATGCTTGTGTTTGTTTATCTTTGTGCCAAGCAGGAAAAGACCTCTATGAGGCAATTGGCAGATAGAAGAGATGTGCAATCCATCTCCTGCTATTCTGTGAGTCATCCCTTTGCTCACACACCTTGTGTTGATGCATTGTGGATATTAACCTAAGATCCTTGTTGAGTCAGTCATGTGGAGAAGAGTTCCTACCTTCTGAACTCCCACACTTTCATTTGTCTGAAGCTCTCCCAGGCCAGGGATAAGAGCTGTGAGGTCTTACCCTCACTTCCCATTTCATCTGCTTCACCCTAACTCTCAATGTTAGGGTTAAGAGCTAATTGCACCCGATTCCAGTTGGCTTGTGTTTCACAGCCTAACCTTGTGTGAGCCTACTTTGTTTGTATATAGTGTGTGCTAATTGTGTGAATGATTGCTTTGCCTGTGTTGTTTAGGATAGCTTGCTCCCTGTGCAAGTTAGATAGCAACCTTAACATAGGGATCATATGCATGACAACTTCTAGGCTCGAGTCGTAGTCTCCCTAGTAGTGTGTCTCCCTTTGTATCTGGTTAGGCTAGTCCTTTTTCCATGCGTAGGGGAACTACGTCGCCCTGATCCTCATACCAGATGAGGTACGTAGGCAGGAGATGAGCTGATCTCTCCGGGCGCCCTTTTTGTTTCCTTGTGTCTGGTTTGTTTTGTTTGGAGTCTGACGTAAGTCCAGCGATTGGCAGTCGGTTTCCTCTGTGTGTGTTTGTTGTTTCGGAGTCTGATGTAAGTCCAGCGATTGGCATTCGGTTTCCATGTTTACCCGTTTGTGTGGAGTTTGACGTAAGTCCAGCGATTGGCAGTCAGTTTCCTGTCTTTGTTTTGTTTGGCGTGCGTGAGCCGAGCTACGAGTGCTCTGATTCTTCTTTAGTCCAAGAAGATACGTATGCATATGATGCGACATCCTAGCGAGCACGTTTCCCCCTGTCCCGAACTACGTCGACTCTGATGTCTGTGCCTGACAGACTACGTAGGCCCAGGATACGATATCCTGCCGAGTCCTGTTTCTCTTGTCTTTTTGTGTCTCTTTTCAGCCAGTGTTTGATGTTTGTTTGAGCAGCGTTTAGCAACCTTTATCCTTCCTTTTGTGCGTGGATCCCGTCGAGTACGACGGATGCGTAGGGGTGCTAATACCTTCCCTTCGCATAACCGACTCCCGATCCCATCTCTCTTTGGTCGCAAGACCATGTTCTTTCCAGGTTTACTTCGAGCGTTTGCTTTCCCTCTTTTGGGATAAATAACGCATGGTGGCGGCTCTGTTGTCTTGTTTTCCCGCCGGTTTTTCGCGTAATGCGGCACTCACGACTTGCCGTTGTAGCTAAACATCGATGCTCCATTACTTTCAATGCTATCTTGAAAGTTCGATTGGCAGCCATCGGTGCTTTAAGTACCAAAACTCCCTTTCGGTCCAAAACGCGCAATACCTTATTTTCCATGCGAATAATGTAATCTTTCTCGAGTAGCTGGCCAATGCTCAAGAGATTACATTTGATTCCTGGAATGTACAGCACATCCTTGATCAATGAACGACCACCATCTTTCTTCACGATCAAGACATCTCCAACGCCATCGGCGGATAACGTCGTATCATCGGCAAATCTCACTTTATTCTTCGTGGCTTGATTGATCTTGACAAACCAGTCCTTTCTTCCTGTCAAATGAGTCGAACAACCAGAATCCAAGTACCACTCATTGTAACACCCCAATTAAAATAAGCTAATTATTTAATTTAAATTAATATTTTATTTATTGATTTAATTGAATAATTGGAAGTTTGGATTAATATTATTATTTGTGGAATAATAATTATTGGGATTATTATTATTGGAGTATTATTTTATAATTGGAATAAAAGTGGAAATCAGTAAAAAGGTCCCATTTGGTAAAAAGGTTTATTGTTCTCACGTGAAAAAGGAAAAAGAGGCAGAACGTGGAAAAGGGCAAAAAGCCAGAGAACGAAGGTTGAAGGAAGGAGAAGCTTGGAGCTCGGAAGCCGCCGGATTAACTCAGGTAAGGGGGGTTTATCGTTGATTAACGGGTATTATATGATAATATGTCATGGGTAGTGATAAACCTTTAATTTACCTTTGAATTGGATGAGTATGGTGAATTTGTGAAAATGATTGATGCATGGAATTGGATGATAAATCGAAGCAAACCCGTAGAAATTAGAGGGAATAGTGTTAGGATTTTGTGAGATTGAACAGAATATGAAGTGTATAAGACGATAGGAGTGATTTTGTGTAAGAATTGAATCGTGGAAGGTTAGATCGAATAGAACTCGTAGCAGAAAAGCCATTGCAGATCTGAGAATGCTGGTTTCTGGTCATACGCGTATGGCACTAGGCAATACGCGTATGAGATTGGCTGGTACGCGTATGGCGCTAGGCAATACGCGTATGGATGAGGAAGATGATGTTTTTAACGTAAAATTGTCTCTGTTGGTACGCGTATGAGGAGTTGGTACGCGTAGCATACGCGTATGAAAGTGGGCAATACGCGTATGGCTTGGTCAGGATTTGGGCAATACGCGTATGGGCATAGGCAATACGCGTATGGGCAGGATTGTGATTTCCTGTGCTGCTGTTGTGCAGTTTTTGACTGTTTAGGCTGAGTAGTGAGACTTAGCTGAGGTATGATGTTGTAGGGATCATTTCCCGTTGTTTTGAGTGGTATAGGTATTAGTAGAGTGTGCTAATATTGTGTTTGATTATGTGGCATGATATGATATGCTTTTGTGATTAATTATGTTGATAATGTGTGATGGTATATATGATGATGTGAATGTATACGTTTGTGAATAGACTGTATTATGGCTTAGAGTGTGAGCATGTGTCTATTCTTGATTATTATTGATGTTGCATTGCTAGGTGATTAGCATGCATGTTGTGGCCCATTTGGGGTGGTAGCTAATTCCCATGGTGAGGAATTAGTGAGTAAATCATTTTGATTGTTGTTGTTGATGTTTGCATGCTAGGTGAGTAGCGTGCATTTCATGGCCCATTTGGGGTGGTAGCTAATTCCCATGGTGAGGAATTAGTGAGTGAGTCACTATGTCTCAAATGAGTGGGACTAGTGAGCTTGGTAGCCGTGCCTGGATTTGGACGGTGAGGTTGAACTATATGTTCACAAATAGTCGGTACCGCATGCATAGAGTCTCATTGCATAATGAATGTATGGCATATGATATGAATGGATGTATTCCAGTATCATATGTGTGTAGGTGCGTTGTGTTGTTAATGTTGAATATGGTTGAGATTATATATATGCTATATGTTATTGTTGAATATGATGTTTGAACGGATACTGCCGTTGCTGAATGTGTAGTCTGGTTAGGGTGAATTAATGTGTTAATTACTTAGCATTACATGTTGTTCTATAATGCTTGTTATATTGATTGAGGAACTCACCCTTACACCTATTTTTCAGGTAACGAGAAATGAGTTGAATAGAAGCAATTGCTTGGAGTCTAGAGTAGTTCTTATGGGTCATGCTCTGATAGATGTAACATCGGGAGGGGATGTTTTAATTTATTTGATTTCTGTTGTTGAATGATTGACATGTATTGTGTCCTATGTTTTACATTGATGTTGAATTATTCCGCTGCGATTTATGCAAAGAATCTTATTTGATCAAAGAAATGAGCATGACAGGATATTTTGATAATTGTTGTGAAATGATTGTGTGACACCCTTCGGGGCATAATTACTCTGATGAATATATATTGTTATTTTAATTATAATAATTTGGGGTATTTAGAAGGGTGTTACATTAGTGGTATCAGAGCATAGTCGGTCGTGTTGAGTCGTAGTTATTCGGTTCCCCTGTACGGGATAGGTGTTGTGTAACCCTATCAGTACTTATTTGTTTTAGTTGTTGGGTTTTCAGAATAGAGATGGCTGGAAGAGGTAGAGACGATGCTGCGATTGCTGAGGCTCTGGGTATGCTAGCTGGAGTACTTGGAGGAAATCCAAATGTTGTGGGAATGGGAGCTGCTCGTCAGTTGAGTGAGTTCCAGAAGAACAATCCTCCAATGTTTAAGGGAGCATACGATCCAGATGGTGCTCAGAAGTGGTTGAAGGAGATCGAGAGGATCTTCAGAGTAACTGAGTGTGCTGATAACCAGAAGGTCAGGTTCGGTACTCATATGCTATCAGAAGAAGCTGATGATTGGTGGGTTGCTACCCGCACTGAGTTGGAAACTGCTGGAGATGCTGAGATTTCTTGGGCTGTGTTCAGAGAGAGATTTCTGAGGAAGTATTTTCCCGAGGATGTCAGAGGAAAGAAGGAGATAGAGTTCTTGGAATTGAAACAGGGTAACAGGTCGGTTACTGAGTATGCTGCGAAGTTCACAGAGCTGTCGAAGTATTATACTCCCTATGCTGAGGCTGCTGGGGAATTTTCAAAGTGTGTGAAGTTTGAGAACGGGTTGCGTCCCGAGATCAAGCAGGCTATCGGATATCAGAGGATTAGAGTGTTTTCCGATTTGGTTGACTGTTGCAGGATTTTTGAGCAGGATTCCAAGGCCAGAGCAGAGAGCTATCAGCAAAGGGTTGATAGGAAAGGTAAGAATCAGATTGACCGTGGGAAACCGTATGCAGCTGGCAAGGGTTTCCAGAGACAGAGTGGGATGAAGAGGCCTAGTGGGGGAGATTCTAGTGCTCCTGTTAAGTGTTACAGATGTGGTCAGGCTGGACATCGTATCCATGAGTGTACCAGTAATGAGAAGAAGTGTTTCAAATGTGGAAAAGGTGGTCATTTGGCTGCAGATTGCCGGTTGAAGACTGTGACTTGCTTCAATTGTGGAGAGGTGGGTCATATCAGTCCGCAGTGTCCTAAACCAAAGAAAGAGAATCAGTCAGGAGGCAAGGTTTTTGCTTTATCAGGTTCTGAGACTTTTGCAGATGATCGTTTGATCCGAGGTACGTGTTATATTAATGGCTTTTCTCTTATAGCTATTATTGACACAGGTGCGACTCATTCTTTTATATCTTTGGATTGTGCTGTGAAACTTAAGTTAGAGATATCTGAGATGCTTGGTAGTATGGTGATTGATACTCCTGCGAAGGGTTCAGTGACTACTACTTCTGTTTGTTTGAATTGTCCTTTGAGTATTTTTGGTAGAGCCTTTGGGATAGATCTTGTGTGTCTTCCATTAGTGCAGATTGACGTTATTCTGGGTATGAACTGGTTGGTGTTCAACCGAGTTTCTATCAATTGTTTTGATAAGACTGTGATATTTCCTGCGATTGAGGAAGAAAAGAGTTTGTTTCTATCGGCGAGGCAGGTGGATGAGGAAGTGGCAGACGGGGCAGAGTTGTTTATGCTGTTAGCAACTTCGGAGGCTAAAGATAAACTGGTGATTGGCGATCTAGCTGTGGTGTGTGATTTTCCTGATGTGTTTCCGGAAGAAGTGAATGAATTGCCACCAGAACGTGAAGTTGAGTTCTCGATTGATTTGGTACCTGGTACTAGACCGATATCGATGGCTCCGTATCGTATGTCTGCTGTTGAGCTAGCTGAATTGAAGAGTCAGTTGGAAGATTTGTTGGATAAGAAATTTATTCGTCCGAGTGTGTCACCGTGGGGTGCACCAGTGTTGTTGGTTAAGAAGAAAGAAGGTACTATGAGGTTGTGTGTGGACTACAGGCAACTGAATAAAGTGACGATCAAGAATCGGTATCCTTTGCCGAGGATCAATGATTTGATGGATCAATTGGTTGGTGCTAGTGTGTTCAGCAAAATAGATTTGAGATCTGGGTATCATCAGATACGTGTGAAAACTGAAGATATTCAGAAGACTGCTTTCAGAACAAGGTATGGACATTATGAGTATTCTGTAATGCCTTTTGGTGTGACTAATGCGCCTGGAGTATTCATGGAGTATATGAATAGGATTTTCCATCCGTACCTAGACAAGTTTGTTGTGGTGTTTATCGATGACATTTTGGTGTATTCGAAATCTGAAGAAGAGCATGTTGAGCATTTGAGAGTGGTTTTGGGAGTTCTACGAGAAAAGAAGCTATTTGCTAAACTGTCTAAGTGTGAATTTTGGTTAGAAGAAGTTAGTTTTCTTGGGCATGTGATTTCAAGAGGTGGTGTTGCTGTTGATCCTTCTAAGATAGAAGCGGTGTCTAAGTGGGAAGCTCCGAAGTCAGTTTCTGAGATAAGGAGTTTTCTTGGACTTGCAGGTTACTATAGGAAGTTTATTGAGGGATTTTCCAAGTTGGCGTTACCGTTGACGATGTTGACTAGAAAGGGGCAAGCGTTTGTTTGGGATTCAAAATGTGAAGAAGGTTTCCAAGAGTTAAAGAGAAGGTTGACTACTGCTCCTATTCTGATATTACCGAGTTCGTCGGAACTATTTGAGGTTTACTGTGATGCTTCATTGTTGGGTTTAGGTGGTGTGTTGATGCAGAATAAGCAGGTTATAGCTTATGCTTCGAGACAGCTGAGGGTTCATGAGAGGAACTATCCGACACATGATTTAGAGTTGGCAGCTGTGGTATTTGTTCTGAAGTTGTGGAGGCATTATTTGTATGGATCAAGATTTGAAGTTTTCAGTGACCATAAAAGTTTGAAGTATTTGTTTGATCAGAAAGAGCTGAATATGAGACAGAGGAGATGGTTAGAATTTCTGAAGGATTATGATTTTGGTTTGAATTATCATCCGGGTAAAGCAAATGTAGTGGCTGATGCGTTGAGTCGGAAATCCTTACATATGTCTATGTTAATGGTTAAAGAGTTGGATTTAATTGAGCAGTTTAGAGACTTGAGTTTGGTGTGTGAGAGTACTCACAATAGTGTTAAACTGGGAATGTTGAGATTAACAAGTGGTATTCTGGATGAGATCAGAGAAGGTCAGAAATCTGATATGCTTTTGGTTGATAAGTTGACTTTGGTGAACTCATGTCAGGGTGGTGAATTCCGAGTTGATGAGAATGATGTTTTGAGATTTGGTGACCGGGTGTGTATTCCGGATGTTGCCGAGCTTAAGAAGAGTATTCTTGAAGAAGGACATCGTAGTGGCTTGAGTATTCATCCTGGAGCTACAAAGATGTATCATGATTTGAAGAAGTTGTTTTGGTGGCCGGGAATGAAAAGAGAAATTGCGAGTTTTGTTTATTCCTGTTTGACTTGTCAGAAGTCAAAGATTGAGCATCAGAAGCCGTCTGGGCTAATGCAACCGTTGGCTATTCCAGAGTGGAAGTGGGATAGTATCAGTATGGATTTTGTTTCTGGTTTGCCGAGGACAAGTAAGAATTTTGAGGCTATCTGGGTGATTGTTGATAGATTGACGAAGTCGGCTCATTTCATTCCGATCAGAATGGATTATCCGTTAGAGAGATTAGCTGAGTTGTATATTGAGAAGATTGTAAGTTTGCATGGTATTCCGTCGAGTATTGTTTCGGACAGAGATCCTAGATTTACATCGAAGTTTTGGGAAGGTTTGCAGAGGGCTTTGGGAACTAAGCTGAGATTGAGTTCTGCATATCATCCGCAGACTGATGGTCAGACTGAGAGGACGATTCAGTCATTAGAGGATCTTTTGAGAGCTTGTGTTTTGGAAAAAGGAGGTGCTTGGGATTGTTATTTGCCTTTGATTGAGTTTACCTACAACAATAGTTTCCATTCGAGCATTGGTATGGCACCGTTTGAAGCTTTGTATGGTAGGAGATGTCGGACACCTTTATGTTGGTATGAGTCCGGGGAGAGTGCTGTGGTTGGACCGGAGATTGTTCAACAAACTACAGAAAAGATTAAGATGATTCAGGATAAGATGAGAATTGCTCAGAGCCGTCAGAAAAGTTATCATGATAAGAGGAGGAAGTCACTTGAGTTCCAAGAGGGAGATCATGTGTTTCTTCGTGTTACTCCGATAACTGGTGTTGGTCGAGCTTTGAAGTCGAAGAAGTTGACACCTCGATTTATTGGTCCTTATCAGATTTTGGAGAGGATAGGAGAGGTAGCCTATCGTATCGCTTTACCGCCGTCGCTTGCGAATTTGCATGATGTTTTCCATGTGTCTCAGTTGAGGAGATACATTCATGATCCGTCGCATGTAGTCCAAATAGATGATGTACAGGTGAGAGATAACCTGACTGTTGAGACATCACCTATGAGGATCGAGGATCGAGAGTTGAAGCAATTGCGGGGTAAAGAGATCGCCTTGGTGAAGGTAGCTTGGGGAGGACCAGCAGGTGGCAATGTGACTTGGGAACTTGAGAGTCAGATGAAGGAGTCTTATCCGGAGCTGTTCGCTTGAGGTATGTTTTCGAGGACGAAAACTCTTTTAGTAGGGGAGAGTTGTAACACCCCAATTAAAATAAGCTAATTATTTAATTTAAATTAATATTTTATTTATTGATTTAATTGAATAATTGGAAGTTTGGATTAATATTATTATTTGTGGAATAATAATTATTGGGATTATTATTATTGGAGTATTATTTTATAATTGGAATAAAAGTGGAAATCAGTAAAAAGGTCCCATTTGGTAAAAAGGTTTATTGTTCTCACGTGAAAAAGGAAAAAGAGGCAGAACGTGGAAAAGGGCAAAAAGCCAGAGAACGAAGGTTGAAGGAAGGAGAAGCTTGGAGCTCGGAAGCCGCCGGATTAACTCAGGTAAGGGGGGTTTATCGTTGATTAACGGGTATTATATGATAATATGTCATGGGTAGTGATAAACCTTTAATTTACCTTTGAATTGGATGAGTATGGTGAATTTGTGAAAATGATTGATGCATGGAATTGGATGATAAATCGAAGCAAACCCGTAGAAATTAGAGGGAATAGTGTTAGGATTTTGTGAGATTGAACAGAATATGAAGTGTATAAGACGATAGGAGTGATTTTGTGTAAGAATTGAATCGTGGAAGGTTAGATCGAATAGAGCTCGTAGCAGAAAAGCCATTGCAGATCTGAGAATGCTGGTTTCTGGTCATACGCGTATGGCACTAGGCAATACGCGTATGAGATTGGCTGGTACGCATATGGCGCTAGGCAATACGCGTATGGATGAGGAAGATGATGTTTTTAACGTAAAATTGTCTCTGTTGGTACGCGTATGAGGAGTTGGTACGCGTAGCATACGCGTATGAAAGTGGGCAATACGCGTATGGCTTGGTCAGGATTTGGGCAATACGCGTATGGGCATAGGCAATACGCGTATGGGCAGGATTGTGATTTCCTGTGCTGCTGTTGTGCAGTTTTGACTGTTTAGGCTGAGTAGTGAGACTTAGCTGAGGTATGATGTTGTAGGGATCATTTCCCGTTGTTTTGAGTGGTATAGGTATTAGTAGAGTGTGCTAATACTGTGTTTGATTATGTGGCATGATATGATATGCTTTTGTGATTAATTATGTTGATAATGTGTGATGGTATATATGATGATGTGAATGTATACGTTTGTGAATAGACTGTATTATGGCTTAGAGTGTGAGCATGTGTCTATTCTTGATTATTATTGATGTTGCATTGCTAGGTGATTAGCATGCATGTTGTGGCCCATTTGGGGTGGTAGCTAATTCCCATGGTGAGGAATTAGTGAGTAAATCATTTTGATTGTTGTTGTTGATGTTTGCATGCTAGGTGAGTAGCGTGCATTTCATGGCCCATTTGGGGTGGTAGCTAATTCCCATGGTGAGGAATTAGTGAGTGAGTCACTATGTCTCAAATGAGTGGGACTAGTGAGCTTGGTAGCCGTGCCTGGATTTGGACGGTGAGGTTGAACTATATGTTCACAAATAGTCGGTACCGCATGCATAGAGTCTCATTGCATAATGAATGTATGGCATATGATATGAATGGATGTATTCCAGTATCATATGTGTGTAGGTGCGTTGTGTTGTTAATGTTGAATATGGTTGAGATTATATATATGCTATATGTTATTGTTGAATATGATGTTTGAACGGATACTGCCGTTGCTGAATGTGTAGTCTGGTTAGGGTGAATTAATGTGTTAATTACTTAGCATTACATGTTGTTCTATAATGCTTGTTATATTGATTGAGGAACTCACCCTTACACCTATTTTTCAGGTAACGAGAAATGAGTTGAATAGAAGCAATTGCTTGGAGTCTAGAGTAGTTCTTATGGGTCATGCTCTGATAGATGTAACATCGGGAGGGGATGTTTTAATTTATTTGATTTCTGTTGTTGAATGATTGACATGTATTGTGTCCTATGTTTTACATTGATGTTGAATTATTCCGCTGCGATTTATGCAAAGAATCTTATTTGATCAAAGAAATGAGCATGACAGGATATTTTGATAATTGTTGTGAAATGATTGTGTGACACCCTTCGGGGCATAATTACTCTGATGAATATATATTGTTATTTTAATTATAATAATTTGGGGTATTTAGAAGGGTGTTACACTCATCGCTACTTTGAATTCCATCTCGTACCGTTACCATTGCGTTTTTCTCCGAACGCGTTTCTGCAGAATTGTCTGCACTGCTGCCACTGCTGTCCAGCCCTTCTCTCATGCCATAATTCTCTTCCGTGATCATCACAAGAAGCGTATTATCATCATTCGCTTCTTCCCTAGCAAACTTCGCCTCATCCGCGCGATTTTCTCTTCGTTTCGCATGGCAATACTTTGCGAAATGCCCAAGCTTTTGACAATTGTAACACTTCACGTTACTTTTGTCGAATGGCTTGTGGGTTCCTTGATCACCCTCCTTGGAGCTTCCCTCACCTTTTTTCCCCTTTGAATTTTGTGAATCTCTACCACCAAAATTCTGGAAATTGGACTTCCCTCTCAGATGCCCTTTCCTCTCCGATCGTTTACTCTTCTCATGAAGTCGCGCTTCCAATGCTATTTTCGACTTTGCTTTATCGTTTCCCCTCTCATCCATTCGTTGTTCATGAGCTTCTAGTGAGCTTTGAAGCTCCTCCTTCGACAACGACGATAAATCCTTCGATTCTTCAAGCGCAACGACAATGTTGTCGAATCTTGGCGTTAAAGAACGCAAGATCTTCGACACAACATTCTGCTCTACCGTAGTTTCCCAGCACGACTTGATTTGATTCACCACACGCGTAATATGCGTCACATAATCGTTTATCGACTCCTTGTCCTCCATTTGCATTAACTCGAACTGTCGCTTGTGAGTTTGTAACCTCACCACTTTGGCTTTGGCAGCCCGTGCATAAGCCTTCTCAAGAATTTCCCACGCTTGCTTTGCGGAATCGCAATCGCCTACTTTTTCAAAGTTGTCACCATCGATACAAGAATGGATCAAGAACAGCGCTTTGTAATCCTTCTTCTTCTCTTCTTTGAACGTAGCCTTTTGAGCATCCGTAGCTCCTTCGACAAGAGACGTAACACCATCTTTGATCACCTCAAGAACGTCTTGATAGCCGAACAAGACCTTCATTTGCTTCGCCCATTTGTCGTAGTTTTTCGAGTCAAGGATTGGAAGATTGGTAGGTATTTTATCGTTTGAAACGGACATGATTGCAGCGGAATTGGATCAGAACCAAAGCTCTTGATGCCAAGTGTTGGAAAAAACTAGAAATGGAGTGGTGAAAAACAGTGTGTTTGGGAAAGATGAAGATGATAATGTGAATAGAGAGCGATAGAGAAATAGAGAAAGATTGAGAGAATTGAATCATATGGCATTGACCTTTCAACTATGACATACAATGTCTATTTATAGGGTACAAATTGGAACCACAAACAGGCCCAAGAATAACAGGAAAAAAAAGAATTGCAAAAACAACTTATTTCCAAAAATAACTTATCCAATAAGTTGTTTTCACTGCAGTGCTTTTTAAAGCTTCTATCAAGCATTTGAATTATTAAGGACTTCCAATACTCATATCTAACTGAGGTTAAATGTTTTTTTCATAGTAGTGACTTATTGAACTTTAACTTTCCTTCGTTACCATTCGGAAAAATGGTACTCCATCTTAACCACCCTTCAATTGCCTGGGTAGCGCAAGAGATTCTCCAGTTTGGATTTGAGAACTTCAAGAGAGGTATCCTATGTGACCCTAAATTTAAAAGGGTGGCACACGTCGTTAAATTAAATAAATTAACATACCAATATTGGGACATTATGTGGTGTTTTTTTATAGATACATCTATATAAGAGACATATTTATATAAGTTTTAGAGAAATAAATACTATACAAAGTTATCATATCTCATATGTCGTTTTGAGTTTGAAATCCAGATTCAATTATGCATAACTAAGGGTTTGTCCGGATATAGAATTATGGTGTGACCATTTTACGTGTGAAAGAATAACACCACAATAACTATGGTGTGTCTGAATTTTAAAATTTTGAGTCATCCATTTCAGAAGCTAATCTTGCAGGCAAATAATTTTACACAAAAAAAAACATACCAATTTTTATACAAGAATATTATATATACATTAAAACAGATCAAAATGTATCCAAATTATATTGTTGAATATATCAATCCAATATTACATACAAAAAATATGTCACCACCTAAAATACATCAAAACATGTGTCACCATCTAAATTTATATTTATATGTAGTTATGTCTTTAACTTTTTCTGGTTTGATTCTCTTTATATTTAGCTCAACTTAGAAAACTCTTCCATCATATCCAAAAGTTATCCAACCAACTTTCAGCTTCTTTTGTGGAATGAGATGTCAACTTAGGGGATGTTTGTGGTATAAGACATCCAGTTTTAACAAAACTTGAACAAAATATTATGATTTTCAAAACTACCCAATACACATAATGTTTCAGACTGGATTTTGAGATGGGTAACTTCGAAGTGGGAAAATGTTTATGAGAAACCATATTTAACACATGGCACGAATTCTAATGTCACGAATGTCAACACATTAATTGAGATAATGCAGCAAATACATGAAACGTAACGCACAAAAACAATGCCACAAAATGTCGACAAATCAACCTGCATACCATAATCATGACCAATACGTATATATCGAAGTCGAATCAAGAATCATGCAAAATGTAATACGTATTTTGAGTTAACGTAACGAAACAAAAGTTTGAAGATAAGAAAAATAGAAGAGGGAGATTGAATTGTATTTTCTTTTTCTTCTTTTAAGCCTTTAGATTTTTTCTTCTGATGACATTCAAACAGATTCTAAAAACTTAGTTCAAAATCTGACATAGAAAGACTTGGTTAACTTATGACTGAACTTAATCAGAGTTTGAACCTTTAGTTCAGAGTCCGAATCAGAGTTACTCAGAGTCTGAACTCTTGTGTATCTTTATCAGATTCTGAAACAAAAGCTGACTCAGGTGTAAACAAATGATAGCAGCGGAATAGTTCTTAAGTAAGTAAAGTAAAAGCACAAAACATGAGCAGTTTATCCTGGTTCCTCTTACAACTTGAGATTAGTCAAGTCCCCTCGTACTTCCAAGGGATTGCTAATATAACCTAATCTAATTACAAATGCTCAAGCACTCAAGCAAGAGACTGAAGTTGTGCAAAAAATACCTGAGCGCATCACACGCTCGAAGATACAACAGAGTTGCCATCGAAATTTATTTATTCCCGAAGGAAAGGGAAAACATCGATAAAACCTTGGGGAAGAGAAAATGGGTAAGGAAGTCGGTTATCCAAGGGGAAGGTATTAACACTCCTCATATCTGTTGTACTCAACGAGAACCATTTTGATTATTCTATTCTCGGATGGGTGTTACTATCTAAAGATTACTCGCAAGAGGATAAGGGAAAAAGAATGAAATAAGCAAAGTGCTCAGTGAGGATTAGGGCTCTTATGCCTACATATCCTTATAGTGCAGGAATTCAGAGCTCCGTAGTTCATAGAACTAATGGTGGGAGATGAAAGAAGTTGTGATAAATGTATGGTTTGACCCACAAAGTAGGCATGTCTGAACCAATGAGAAAAACTGGCATCAAGCCAAAATCAAAGGGTTTTACCTATATAAGGCTGCAATGTAGGTAGGCAAAGGAAAGGTTCTTGGTTCAGAGGAAGGCATTGGTTATTGTCCCAAAAGTATATATGGAATCTAAAGAAAAGTTGTATTTGGTTCAGAGAGACGTTATATCACCGGGGTGAATGATTCAAGGTTGAAGGTATTGAATGATACTAAATGATGAATGATGATAGGTGAATGATTGGAGAAAGGGAATGAATAAATAAATGCGCTCGCGAAGGATTTGAATCCTCGTACCTATGTATTCTCATCATGTAATGAGAAAGTCAGAGCTTTATAGTTCATGGAACTAATGCGGAAAGAACTGAAAGATTTGGTAGAAGTGACGAAAGGTATAATTTGTAACCAAAAGATAATGGTATTGTTGGATCCATAAAGGAATTACGTTTAAACCAAAGAGTAGATCGAGAATATTGGCAAAAAATTAAAGAGAATGAAATGTTTTCCGATGAGACAAACAACTTTTAGTTCAAAGGTGGACACTGGTTATTAGCCCAAAAGTTATACATGGAATCCAAAGGGAGTATGGTATTTGGTTCCAAAGAATACACTATATCACTGAGATGAATGGTTATGATATTGAAGATAGATGATAATGGATGATGAACACCATCTATCCTTGATCAGGGTTTCATGATGCACACCATCTAACCAAGGTCTTCAAACCAAGCACAAAGGCTTCACTATCAACTTCCTAACACATGGGCCCCAAAATTAAGGTTTAGATTAAATCAAAGCTCATGAGGTCAATCACAAGATCCAATAATAGATATGTCAAGAATTAGGGTTTGGATGCACGGATGAATACCATATTATGATCTCTATGAATCAAGTTCCCAAAAGATCAAGAAATTAGGGTTTCACCCCATATTAATCCAAGTGATGAGCAATACCACAACCCTCAAACAAAACCCCAGTTTTTATTAACCACAAGCTTTAAATCTAGGATTCTTATTAAAAAGTGTTAACATGGATAAATGATGCACATGAATGAGGCATGAATGAGTGCAGATGAATCTCAAGCCATGTGTCGGATGAGAAGTGAGAAGGGGAGGGAAATGTTTAGAGTATGATAGAGACTTCCTTTGCTCATACACACAAGTGTAAGACTTCCTTACTCAAACATGCAAGTTTGAGACTTCCTTGCTCAAGCCCACAAGCTCAAGACTTCCTTGCTCTAGCACACAAGCAAAAGACTTTAAATGATCAAACACTAAAGCAAGAAACTTCTGACTCTGTAACAAATTGTTTAAGAGATTTGGATAAAACCTTACACTTGATATATAATCAGAGGTGTAAACAAAATACAACTTATAAAGACTCTAATGCTTAAGAACTTCTAAAATATTCACAATGTTTAGATGTTCTAAGTCTAAAAATTTTGACAGAGTAGCTTCTCTTTGAATGTCAATGAACAGGGTCTGCAGTGTATTGCTTTATGGTGTGGTGATCTTCTTCTTAGGTCTGCAATTCCTTATATAGAGAAGAGAGAAAATAGACGCTGAAGACTTTCACCAAAAGGTTGGTTAACCTTTGTACTTGATTAGACACATTAAGCAAACATTTTTCTATAAGAGGAATGATCCATTGAAGCTCGGGCATCAAAGAATAGATTTTTACTTAAGTCTTCATGTGATAAAAAAGGTTCAGAATCTGTCAAAATTCCCTTGATATAAGTGTTTCTGCTTCAGAGGATGACTTTCCTTCAGACTTCACTCTTCAGAGGCTGGTCACATTAGAGTCCTCTTCTTTGGCTTCTAAAGCTTCAGAGTTTGGGTCACCAGAGGCTGACATTCTTCAGAATTGATTTCTTCAGAGTCTAGATCTCCATTAGAGGCAGAATCTTCAGAAATAGTATTCAGAGCCAGAGTCTAATCTTTAGATTTAGATTCCTCAAGCATTTTTTCATCTATTCTAAATGATATATTCCTCCATACATGAACAAATGTTAGAATATCCAACTATTCTTTAAATACTTTGTTATCATCAAAACCCAAGGAATATGATATTAATCAAATTTGTTCTAACAATCTCCCCCTTTTTAATGATAACAAACAATAGTATTTAAGAACAATGATAGTTGATTTAATTAACTTGTTGACTTTGGGATCATAGGTTTGTAAGCTCCCCCTAAGTCTGATAGTCCATATGGTGAGATTTGCAAGCTTCCCTAAAGGTTTATCCAAGTAAGTTAAATTCATTTACTTAACATGTTGACTTCAGAGTTCGAGGTTTGAAAGCTCCCTTTGAGTCTGATAGTCTAGAGGGTGAGGTTTGTAAGCCCCCCTAAGTCCTATCCATGTTAATTAAGTTTATCCTTGAAGAACAATAATCATTTCTTCATAATTTAAGCATAAAATAGTTAATTCAAATGCTTAAATACTTATCCTTTTTAAGCAACCACTAAGTCCTATCCATGTTAACTAAATTTATCCTTGAAGCACAATAATCAATTATTGTTAATTCATTTACTTAAATACTTATCCTTTTTCTCCACCTTTTGTCATCAATAAAAGGGTAAGATAGAAGAAGGAAAAGATACTTAAAAGATATATGGGAAATTAAGTTCTGAGTAAAACTAAATAAACACAGGTTTTGCAATCCCCCAAAAATTCCTTCACATTCAGACAAATTACAACAATCATACATCAATTAAATTAGTGTAAGTAATAAATCAACAAGGATAATCAAGAAAATTGAAGAGAAAATGAAGAAGAAAACCTCGTCGGAGTCTAAAACTCTGGCGAGCCTCCGGTGAACCCAACCTCAGATAAACTTTTTGAACCCTTTTCTTGTGCTTATGTGCGTTGGTTGTGATTCTCCATCCGTCTCTTCTTTCCCTTGCTTGCTCCGGCGAGGCAGTGAGTGTTGAGGTCAAGCTCAACTTACTCAAGTTAAAATGGTGAACATGATGAGCTTCCTTTGAGGGAGCTTTATGAGGGTTAGGGAGATTTTAGCAGAAGTTTGATAAGGGGTTTTTCGTGTCTTAAGTGATCAGTGAGGGGTTCTATTTATAGTTGGGTATTAAGGTGATGTGCGATCCCTGTGAGTGAATTTTGAGGGGGGGAATGAAATTGTTGAAGAGTGATTTGGGGGAAAAGGTTGTAATCCGCATGAAAGTATGAGGAATCCGTGAGTTGATAAGTATGGATTGAGGCATGGAAGATGGTGATGATGATATGTGATTAATGAACACGTGTTTTTCTCTTGATCAATTTAAAAAACAAATCAACTCAACTCATGTTAGTTTGTTTATGTATGTATTATGAATGCTATGTTGATGAATAGATGTTGCCATAGTTGTTGCAAAGAAGTCGTGACTTGCCATTTCATTTCCTTCTTCTTTTCAAATTTCCAATTCACTTTATTTGTTTCCTTTTATATACAATCATAGTTATGAATTTTATGTGCATTTTGGATTAAGAAGTTTTTATTCATGATCCTTTTTGAAAAGATTAAATTAGAGGAATTTCAATTTGTTTAAGATTCAATCAATCAAAGTTTTACCATCAACAATATTAAAGATTGACTTCTTGCGCTTTTGGGAAGTTCAACTATGTTCAACAACTAAACCTTAATTGGCTTTGAAGCTAGACCTTGGTTTTTATTTAAGGAGGTCTTATCCATTTTGAAGACTCTGATCTTGCACTAAAAAGCGTGGCATGTTATTTTGTCTTTAGTCTTGTGTTATGCTTTTCATTCTATGTTAGGTGAATAGAGTATTTTAGTTATAATTTTGTTCCATCAATAATATACTATTGTACATGTCCAAACACTTGGTAGAGTGTTTGAGTGAAAGTGAGAGACATCTCAGATTTAGGAGGAGCCTTGATTGAATTTCACGAGTAGTATTAGGAAAAAATGCATTGAACTAGGAAAGTTCAAATTAGACTAATTTGTAATTATGACTATTAAGAGTGAATTTTATTTCATTGGGATAACACCCTCAAAGCATATGTGTTTTTGTACCAAAATGTGTTACCAATTCTTGTATTATTTATATTTTTCCTTTATTATATCACTTACGCTCAATAGTTATGATACACATTGTTCTAACATTGTGTCTGATATCTCTATGGAACAAAAATTCACTACTCACGTGATTTAGTCATGTTAAGTGTATTCATAATTTACTAAAACAAGATTTTATTTTCTTTTTCTTTTTTTGAAAGTAAAGCCGACAAATATGAACACTAGATATCCATGAGTAACATAACATAAAAAAATCGCAACTTCAGATGTTAGACATTATACAGGTCCAAAGAAAGTGAATCAAATATAATTTGCTCAAATAAATGTGGATCTATATGCTTATAGGTATGAAGCTAATGATCCCGGCGATGTTGACTATCTTAGTGTTTTGATGATGACATTGATGATGCTTGTTAATGTTGGTGGTTGTAAGACCCTAATTTTGACCCTAAGATCCCTCATGGCATCATATCATTTGCTCATTGCATTGCCTAAAGGATCATAGCATGTTTGGCTCCTTAACCCTTGGGTGAGACTTGTGTGAGTGGTTTGAGACCACCAAGCATGTTTGTATTGTATATTATTGATTTTCTTATTTGTTTACTAACCAAAAGCACAAAAATATGTCACTAACTCTTTTTGTTTTGAAGCTCAAGGGATCATGTGCTCCCATGCTCCTAGGAGGCTCATAAGCTCAATGAAGTGGCTAGATGAAGATGAGAACAAGCATGACAATGGTCCACGAAGCTCTTAATCATCATATATGTCTCCCAAGTATCTCAATTTGCCAATTTGATCAAGATAACCCAAAGGGCTTGAGGATTGTTTCCCAAGGAAACCCTAATTCAACTGTGCATTGACCGTGCCTTGCTCATGAAGCAACCTCAACCTATGATCAAATTTAATCAAGGGAAGTTCTTTAATTCATTATTTTATGCATATATGAGCCTATGTGAGGCCCCTCAATCATTCATTCATCAAGATGCCAGTGGTGTCGTTGCCCTCAACTTCTGTTGTTAGCATCTCAGATGTCAGTGGTGTGACCCGTAGTGGTCGTGTTTTCTCGGCGCCGCCGAAACCCCATGAAGATGTCGTGAAGAGAACTGTTGTTAATCCTACTAGTCCCGTGGGGACTTCTTCTCAAAATAATCCTGTTGTTGACCCTGTTGCTGTCAAGAATAATAACACTCCTATCCTGGTTGGCCAGTCTAGCGTTTTGAAAGAGGATAGTGATGAGATGTTGAGGCTCATCAAGAGGAGTGAATACAATGTTGTTGACCAATTGCTACAAACTCCATCAAAGATATCTGTCTTATATTTGTTGATGAATCCTGAGCCATACTGCGAAGCTTTGCAGAGGGTGTTGGACGTGGCATACATGGACCACGATGTCACAATCGAGTAGTTTGATAGCATTGTTGCAAATATAATCGCTTGCAACAACTTGAGCTTCTGTCATGCTGATCTTCCCGAGGAGGGAAAGGACCATAATTTGGCTTTACATATTTCAATGAACTGTAAGGATGATGCCTTGTCCAATGTGTTGGTGGACACGGGATCATGGCTCAATGTGTTGCCAAAATCCACTCTTGCTAAACTTTCATATCAGGGGCCTCCCATGAGGCAGAGTGGAGTGGTTGTGAAGGCTTTTGATGGATCACGCAAAACCGTGATTGGCGAATTAGAACTCCCGATCAAGATTGGACCTAGTGATTTCCAGATCACTTTCCAGGTCATGGATATTCATCCGTCTTACAGCTGTTTGCTTGGCAGACCATGGATTCACGAGGCAGGCGCCGTGACATCCACCCTACACCAAAAGTTGAAGTTTGTGAAAAACAAGAAGTTGGTGGTAATAGGGGGAGAGAATGCTCTCTTGGTCAGTCAGTTATCTTCCTTTTCCTATATTGATGCTGAGGATGAGGTTGGGACTCCGTTCCAAGCCTTGTCTATTGCTAAGCCTTTGAGGAAAGGACTTTCTTCATTTGTCTCCTACAACGATGCAAAGTTGGCCATTGAGCGTGGTGTAACGACTGATTTGGGGAAAATGATCAAGTTGGAAGATAACAAATCCCGAGCTGGCATAGGGTATTCTTCTAGTGTTTCCAATGATCGTGGGTTGTTCCAGAGTGGAGGTTTCATCCACACCATTGAAGATCAGGAAGCTGCTGCCATTGTTGAAGATGATGAAGAGGAAGACTTTGGCAACTTTGTCATACCTGGCGGAATCTGCAATAATTGGGTCGTTGTTGATGTTCCAACAGTTATCCATAAGTTAACGTAATGTGTTCATTTTGTTTGAAAACCCTTCTCCCATGCCAAAAGGAGAAGTGAAGATATTATTGGCACAATTTGATTAATACAATGATATTCATTAAATAATCACATGTTAAATGTTTGTTTTTCCAAAATTATTTGTCCTTTTTGTTTTTTGCATGAAATTGATGATCACCATAAAACCCTAAAAAAGAGAATAAAATCAATCTTTTCATCTGCATAATGATTTGCCTTGTTTGAATTCTGAAATCTCTTTTATACTCAAAAGCATTATGCAGGTTAATCAAACCCATTGAACATAATGATCCAACACCATCTCTCAACTTTGAGTTCCCTGTATTTGAGGCAAAAGAAGATGATGTTGAAGAGATTCCTGATGAGATTACCCGTCTGCTTGAGCACGAGGAGAAGATCATTCAGCCGCATCTTGAGAATCTAGAAACAATCAACTTGGGGTCTGAAGACTGCGTTCGTGAAGTGAAGATTGGGGCACTCCTGGAAGAGTCTGTGAAGAAGGGGTTGATTGAGTTGCTACGAGAATATGTCGACGTCTTTTCCTGGTCGTATGAAGACATGCCTGGTATATATACTGATATTGTGCAACATTTCTTGCCGTTAAAGCCTAAGTGTGTGCCCGTGAAGCAGAAGCTTAGAAGAACTCATCCAGATATGGCAGTGAAGATTAAAGAAGAAGTTCAGAAGCAAATTGATGCGGGGTTTCTGGTGACTTCTACATATCCTCAATGGGTGTGTAACACCTCAAAATTTGCCCTCCTCTTCTTGGGACTAGCTTAGCATATTGCATTCCATATTTAGGGCATTAGGCACTGCATATTGCATATCATGTGATAATAAGAAAGTCATCCTTTAAGGTCTTTCTCAGAAGATAGAGAGTTTAAGAGATTCAAGCCTAAGGGTCTTATTGAATTGATCACCAACCATCTGAGGGTTTGTGCTTCAATTAGGGTTTTCTTGGTTCTTCAAGGAGGTTGAGCATTATCTTGATTGCAAGGGTACATCATCATCATCATGGTTATGTCATCCTCAAGGGGTTCATTGTTCATGCTTAGATTCCTCTGGATTAGGGTTTTGACCTCTGGTCAACCCTGATCAATGACTTTTCTTCCAACCAGTGATTTTCAAGGAGATGAGGTATTCTATGGAGAGGGCGATTACATGATCATTCTATTGAGCTTATATGAGCCAAGGTTCATTTTGAAGCAAGTTGGCCAAGTGTTAGAGGCTCAAAGTCATCAGTGCATTGCCAAGTCATCTAGGGCCCATAAAAGTCAACAGAAAGTCAACTGAGGGCTAGGAGGTGGAGAGATGGTTTGAGACACTTCATTCATGTCCCAAAGAGGTTCATTTGTCATTACAAACACTTATCTTGAAGAATTTGAGGCCAGATCAAAAGTTTCCAAAAATGGAAAGTGACCTGTAATTGAAAGTTTCCAAAAATGGAAAGTTTTTGGTTCAAATTCAACTTGATTTTACATCATCAAAGAAGCCTCAAATGAAATTTTGTCCAACATGAAAGTTGAAGATCTTTCTCTCCCATTTCCAAAAAGTCCAAGATCATGAGCATCTGATGAATGGATGAGGAGATATGGTCAAATGATTGCCAAGTGTGCTTGAAACTTCAAAATGCCATAACTTTTGACTCAAAGCTCCAAATGAAGCCACTCTTTTTGCAAATTTCTTGTCTTGACCTATATTTTCCAAATCCAATATTGATTTGCATGAAATTTAACCATATAATCATTTGCCCATGCATGCTCATTTTGGAGGGAAAATGACAAATTTGAATTTGGTGCATCACATGAACAAAATACCATTGCCATTGTGTTCATTGGAAGATTTTAAGTGAGTTTACACCCTCACATGTTAATGTTCACGTCCAAAACTAGCCACGCACCTTCATTTTTCATTTTTTGCAAAAAACACTCCTTATCTCCTTAATTATAATTAACTCATGACTAATTGTGATTTGGATGTAATTAGCACATGGTATATAAGATAAATCATAACAGAATTGTTCATAATCACAAGTTCTAGATCTAGAAAAATTTTTCCCTCCAAATTTCTCTCTCATTGGAATTCAAATTTTCTCCACACAACGATACATTTTCTTGATAGATCCATCATCCTCATGACATTTGGAGCATGATTCATCCATTTTTTGTGGAAATTGAGCAAGGTTTGAAGCATGTCAAGCATATGAACACATCAATGGCAAGTGCAAATTAAGCAAGATCTAGGTCGTGGCAAGCATCCATTTCTACATCAAGCTTCATAACAAGAGCAAAGGAGGAGATCTACACACTTTGGAGGCCTTGAACACACTGTTTTGATCACTGCCATTCCAGGTTGGTGAAATTTCGAGTCTCTTAATTCTTAATTTTATGGACATGATATTGTAAAGCTTTGCATGCTGGTAATTCTGATCTAAATTTCGTTAAATTTGGTTGAGATTTGAAGAAGTTATGTGAAATTAAAGTTTGATGTTCATAAATGTTTTGGTTCGATTCGCTTTGATTATTGAGTTTTAGCATGAATGGAGGTTAGATTCTTGATGTACACAACAAGACGGTTCCAACGGTATAACTTTTTGCAAATTCTGGAAAAAAAATTAATGGAGGTCACTGTTCATCCACCGTCTTCATGTAGAAGACGGTGGTTTCCACCGTCCCTGTCCTGTAGCGCCACCGCCTGGTTTTGAGGCTAGGGCAAGGCCTTAAACGGCGCCGTTTTGGTCCAAACACGCATACTCCCTTTGATTCCCATGCGCAACAATTCTCTTTTTTTTTTCGCCTTGACCAAAACGACGTCGTTTTGGTAGGCGCCTCCCTCCTCACTTTGATTCCAGCTGCCAGCATTTTTCCAATTCTTCTCCAAATTCCATTTTCTCATGTGATTTGTTCCTTATTCATAATATTTTCATGCAAATTCAACAAATCATAAAAAATTTAAAATTAATCCAATTAATTCCAAATTTTTTCTCACATGTTCCTTGAAGTGTCTACTATTTAATGGTGTGATTTTCTGATTTTTGTCATGCCTGGATTTTGGAATATGCTTGATTGTTTGAATGTGATGCATAATGTGACATGTTGTACCAATTCTTTTGTGAAATGCTCATACATTGTCCAAATGCCATGAAATTTTGTATGCTGATTCCCAACATGTTCCATGATTTTTGAGGCTTGGTTGTGCATTTTTAGCATTTTTCCTCTCTGTTTTAGACACATGATTGCATGGTGTGACAATGTGTGTCACACAATTTGATGTCATACTTGTGCATTTTTATTTCTAGGTCAAATGAACTCTATTGATTCTAATTTTTGGCATGAGGCTTGTGTTTAACATGTTGTGTGCACATAAAAATTTCCAGAATTGTTTGATTCATTTCTGTTTTAATTTGGAATTTTGATTCTTGATGTCCAATTGTATGCTTTGAAATTGCCTTTGCCATATCTTGCTCATGAGATGACTTTGCTTGATGCTTTTTATTTGGTCCTTTTTAGGACATGTTCTCACTTGTTTAAACATGCTTCATGTTGAATATTGGTTGCTGTTTTGACTTTTTGCTTCACCTTTGACCCTAGGCTTTTCCCTAGGGGTTTGAACTCACAATTTGAGTTTTGTATTTCAGGATCAAGCATTCATCTACATGGTTGATGTTGCCTCATCATTTGAGCTTTGCTATTTGCTTTGTTTGCTAACCTTTGGTTATTTTGTAGGTCCTGTGGTAGTGAATCACTTGAGTGATTGCCTCTTATGGCTTACATGTTGTACATATGGAAATGTCTGACTGTTGTTGACTGTTGGTTGTTTGTCTGAATAACCTACTGATGGTTTAGCTTTTCTTACAGGTACTTTAGCCGCTTTAACTCATTGCTTGAGTTGCTTTGCTTTGCTTGTGGTTGGCATACCACTTAGGTAATCTCTTGAACTCCATGTAGTCTGGAAGACCTGCTATCTTTGGCAGGCACCTGTCTGAAGCCCTCCTTAAGAGGCCATGTTCTTGATTGTTTAATTTTGTGCTAAAGACCTCAATGAGGCATGGTTACATGTAAAGACCTCCTAAGTGAAGAGGCATTGGCAGATAGAAGGGATGTGCAATCCATCCCCTGCTATTCAGTTGAGTCTTTCATCTTGCTCGCACTACGTGCTGATGCATTTTGAATAAACACCCAAAATCTTGTATATAGAGTCAGTCATTATGGAATAGAGTTCCTCATTCTGGAATCCCACACCTTCTTTGATTCAAGCTCACCCAGGCCCGGGTTAAGAGCTATGAGGTCCAACCCTCATTACCTTTCATTTGCTCACCCTGACGGTCAATGTCAGTGGTTAAGAGCCTCAGACACCCTTTCCAGTGTTGGCTTGTTTGTCGAGGTTGATATGACCCCTTGACTAAAGCCCAGCCTTGTATGAGCCGTTTGTTTGCATATAGCGTGTGATGATTGCTTTTGATGTTTATCTGCTTTTGCTTCTCATCTCCTTTCTGTAGGAGTCGTATGATCAACTTTCGAGGAAGTTGAACGTACGTAGGGATAGACTTGAGTTGACTCACTGCCTGTGTGAGTCAAACTCTTGTTAGAAACCTCAACCTAGGGTTATAATTTGCATGACGACTATTAGGCTCGAGTCAGTCTCCCTTTTAGTCCGTTATTCCCTTGGTCTCTGGTTAGGAGAAAGTTTCTCCCCTGTTAAGGGGAACTACGTCGCCCTGATCCTCATACCAGATGAGGTACGTAGGCAAGAGATCGTGCAAGATATTTCCGGGCCCTTTTTCTTTTTTGCGTGTGTTTTGCTTGACAGCTATTAGGTCAGAGTTCCCGACTCCCTTTTAGTCTGTGTGTTCAACTTCTTTGTTTCTTCTGACGTCTCAGCGTCTGCTTGGTGTTTTGCTTGACAACTTCTAGGCTCGAGTTCCAGACTCCCTGTTAGCTTGTCAATTTGATATCCTTTTTGTGTGTGTTAGGAGATGGATGTAAGACCAGCGATTGGCATTCTGTTTTCTATTTGTTGTGTGCTTGGAGTCTGATGTAAGCCCAGCGATTGGCATTCGGTTTCCCGTCTGATGTTGTTTATTTGTGGAATCTGATATAAGCCCGGCGATTGGCATTCGGTTTCCTGTTTGTGTTTCTTTTGTTTGGAGTCGGACGTAAGACCAGCCATTGGCAGTCTGTTTCCTGTTGTGTGTTTCTTTTGACGTCTCAGCGTCTTTGTGTTATGTTTTGTTTCGGCGTGCGTTAGCCGAACTACGGTAGCTCTGATTCTCATTCCAGATGAGATACGTAGGCATAGGATACAATATCCTAGCGAGCCCGTTTCCCATTTCCCCGAACTACGTAGACCCAGGATGCGACATCCTGCCGAGTCGCCTTCCTCCGTCTTCTTTCATCTGTTTATTCCAGTGTGTGTGCATTCTTTGAGCAGTTTTAGCAACCTTATTCTATTCTTTTGAGCGTGGATCTCGTCGAGTACGACGGACGTGAGGGGTGCTAATACCTTCCCCTTGCGTAACCGACTCCCGTACCTTGTAATCTCCGGTCGTAAGACCATTCCTTTCCAGGTTTACTTCGAGCATTTCCTTTCCTTTCCCTCCAGGTTTACTTCGAGCATTACATTCATACATCAGCATCATTCACATTTTGCATTTATTCGCATCTAACTCATGTTTATCCATATGCAGGGAACATTCTTGATTGAGATTCTGGTTGAGAGACACCTTTGCTCCAGATATGAGGCTCGGCTTGAAGGACGATGTTGTCTACGGTTTCTTTAATCCAGAGATTGATGTGTTGAAAGAGATGATAGCATTGATTACGCCTAACCATGTGGGGTTGTCCCGTGAGGCATACGGTGGTATTCTGAAGTTGGTTTTCAGGCTCACAGATACATATAGGAGTGTCATCCATACTCTTCTCCAGTTTTATGACCCGGGCTTGAGATGCTTCATCTTCCCAGATTACCTGTTGGGGCCTTTGATGGAAGACTATGCCAGTATCCTGGGTATTCAGATCCGAGATCAGATTCCATTCTATGTCACTAAGGAGGAACCTGATGTTGTTGAGATCTCTCGTGCTCTTTATTTGAGCCCAGAGGTGACTAAGGGGGGTTTGAAGGAGAAGGGAAAGTTGCCTGGTTTTCATCTGAGTTTCTTGGAGGCCAAAGCCAAAGAGTATGCTGTTTTGGGTGATTGGAGGGTCGTTTGTGCTTTGATTGTTGTCAGCATTTATGGGATCATCCTGTTCCCTAATCAGAAGAACTTTGTGGACATTAATGCCATCAGGTTGTTTGTGCAGAGGAATCCTATTCCTACCTTGGTTGGGGATGTCTATTACTCGGTCCATAATCGGAACGAGAAGCGGCGTGGTGGATTGATCAGATGTTGTGCTCAACTGTTGTACAAATGGTTCATGGGGTATTTGCCTTCCAGAGGTGCCTTTGCTTTTGTTCTTCTTGACCATACGGTGAATTGGGCGACCAAGTTGATGGGTTTGTGAGCCAAGGACATAGCTTGGACGCACAATGGTGTGGCTGGACGAGACTTCATTTACAGTTGTGGGAGCTTTCCTAATGTGCCTCTCATAGGAGTTCAGGGTTGCATTAATTACAACCCGATGCTTCTTAGGAGACAAATGGGGTTTTCCATGGAGGTTCCTCCTCTCGAGTGTGAGATTCAGGAGTCTTTCTACTTCCCGACTGAGGGTAATCCGACACGGTTGAGGCAAGTGTCCGGAGCATGGCGTAACATTCAGAGAAAGGGCAAGGTTCTTTTTGGTAGGGTTAATAATAGATCTTTTCCTCTGTTTGATGATTGGCTCAGAAAGAGGATTGAGCTCACGCATCTACCATTTCCTGGGGGTGATCCTTGGTGTCCATTGATTGAGGGGCCATGTTCTTCTGTCAGCATGGAAGAGTTCCTTGAGATGAAGAAAGCCAGAGATCAGCTGCAAGCAGAGAAGACTGAATTGGAGATGAGTGTTGCTAGAATCCAAATGGCTAATCAGGAAATTAAAGGGAAAATAGAAGACCGGGATAAGAGACATGCTATGGAGGTGAAGCGCTTTGAGATAGATACCGCTTATTACCGCAAGATCAGCCAAGCGTTGGAGTCATCTACGAAGGAGCACGACATCACTAAGGAGAAGTTGGCTAGAGCTTTGAGGGATACTGGAGATGAAAGGAGGAGACAGGTCCTTGTGAAGAATCAGAGAGAAGCCAAAGTCAAAGTCCTTATCGCCGAGTGGGAAGCAAAGCTGAAGGTTAAGGAAGAAGAGAACGTGAAGGTTATTGCTGAGAGAGATCACTATATTGCTGAGAGGGATCATTATTTCCGACAGATGAAGATTCACCAGAAGGAGGTGGGGAGATTGCAGCAGGAGAACACTGAGCTCAGGTTTGCTGTGAAGTTTACCAAGATGGTTGATGATGCAGAGCCTTCTGTGGGGCCTTCTTCAGTTTAGACTTTTGTTGTTATTGTGTTGGATTACCGTCAGGCCTGTTGACGAAATTCACTTGCTTGTATTTTCTTTCTAATTCTGGAGAATTGTATTTGATTTGTATCAGCCTGATGTATGACTTTGGCACGTGTAGTGCACTTTTGATATACAGTGATTGTCATCATTCAGTGATTGATCTTCAAGCTTTATTTGCTTTCCTGTATGCACTCACACAGCACACACATGGTTGGGTGGTATCTTTGCTAAATCATAATTTTCTGCTTTGTATGGTGAAACCAGATGATTTACATCAGAATGTTGCTGTCGAATTATTATCTGTCTCGATGAAACCAGGATCGAAAGATAGAGTGTTCCTCATATGGATAGACATTGCATTCATGCATGAGTCATAATAACTTATCTTCTATTTTGCAGGTCTCGGTTTCTAACGTGCTTGATTGTTTCAGGAATCATTGCTCGTGCACGTAGAATCATTCCTTTGCACGTAGCCCGTCCGCACAGATACCCTACCAGGCGCAACAAATCCAAGCTGATGGATCTACCCAACGCAGATATTCTCGAATTGAAGGAGAAAATGGGTGAGCTGATAAACGTCATGCAAGGGCTTGCCTTGGGGCAGAAAGCACTTGCTGATAAGGTGGAAAAGCTCGAGCGGGCTTCGGCTACCAATAGTGGTAATAATCAGGAGGGTGTTTCCAACAATGGTCTGGGTGGTTCTAGGGATGGAGGAGATCTTAGAAAGAAGACTATTGTTGGGGTGGTGATCAATAATGGTGGTGGTTTTGGTGCTGCTACAGGCGGTGGACCAGGTCCGGTGGGCAACAATCTGAAGGATAGTCTGTTTCCTCCTTTCTTTAGGGCCGAGGAGGATAGAGAGGAAGACTAGTTCTCCGTACTGTAGCACCTCAAATTTGCACCTACCATTTGTACATACATTCTCATATTAGGTCATTAACATAACATAGTCCGTAGCATAGCATTGCATTGTCCTTTGCCCAAGTGCAAGTCCTATGACAAAATTAGGTCAAACTAGTCAGGAGATCAGTCAATCAAGCAAGCAAGTGCATTTCTCAAGGAGGCAAGGCCCTAGGGTTGGTCCAACATGTTCACATGACCTAGGGGTCCTTTTGAAGTGTTTTGGTCAAGGATTGGGTGCTCAGAAGTCATCAGTCATTGTTCAGTCTACCAGAAACCCTAGAAAGTCCACTATGGTCAACTGTGGTCAAATGTGCCTGATTTTATGGATTTCAAGGTGGGAGATGGTTTGAAAGGGTTCATTCATGTCCATACAAGTCTCATTTGACATTTCAAAGATCAAGATTGAAGAAAATAAAGTCAGACAAAAAGTTTCCTAAAATAGCAGGTGACCTGTAATTGGAAACTGCCAAAAATGGAAAGTTTCTCTCCTCAAATTTACATCATCATACAAGCTTCAAATGAAATTTTGTCCAACATGAAAGTTGAAGATCTTGCTCTCACCTTTCCAAAAAGTCCAAGAACACTCATTTCTCATTTGTGGTTGGCAAGTTATGATCAAATCATTCTCAAGAATTTTTGAACTTCAAAGTGGCATATCTTCCAAACCATTTGGCCAAATTGAGTGAGGTTTTTTGCTACAAGTCACATTTGATATGCTTTATCCAAATCCTTCATCACAATTCACCAAAAATCATCCAATCAAAATGGCCTTTTTTCAAGTGCATTGAATTAAAAAACGGGAGGTGAAAAAGTGACTTTTCAAATTAACCATTTCCAATACATTTTACCAATTGTAAATGTTCAGAAATTACATTTTGGATATGCCTAAGCCCATTTTTGCACTGTAGCATGCCATGCACATGCAACTTGAGTAATTTCACTAAATGACCAAAACACCTTCATTTGAGCTAATGTGATTTACCATTCCACTAACCAAGCTTAGGCATTGTTAATCAAAGTATATATTGCATATTTCAGACTGAAAAACCCTAGCCACTATTGACAAACCAGATCTGAATTATTTTGCTCTCAAAAAACACTTAATTCTTCACTTGAATTTTTCTGGAAATCTTCAAAAGAATTCGTGCCTTGGTTCATTGGTCCACCATCTGCCATCATTGTTGAGACCTTTGCAAGCATAGAATCACAACTGTAAATCCATTTCCATACTGTTGCATTGAAGCTTCCTTCCATGGCAGTTCGAGTTTGGAGCCTCACCAAGTATTGTTGAGCCACGATTCTTCGCTTATTCATCATCTGGAGCATCAAGAAGCTACTGTTTCAACTCAACACGACCAAAGGACCACCAAATCATTACTGCTCTTCAAAATCAGGTAAAATTCGAATCACACCATTATTGAAATCGTGTTATGCTTATTAAAGATCTTGCCATGCTGAATACAATGAGCTTTAAATCGTGAGAAATGGTTGAGTATTGAGAGAGAAACATGGAATTAAAGTTTGGTTGTCAAATGTGTTCTTGCTTATTTCTTTCTTGTTAGCTTGAATTAGTGAAAATCAAGGTTGGATTTGTGATGTACACTGTTAGATGATTTGAATGCTATGCTTGTTTCCAAAATTTGGGAAAATTGTTCATCGTGTTGATGAACATGATGGCTGTTGCGCAGAACCCTAATTTATGAACCCAGGAGCTTTGCTTGATCTTCAAAAACCCGCGCCCTGCATGATTTCCAAGTTTCCTGGCCATGAAACGAATGGTAGCGTGCCACCTCACTAAGTGAAACGCGGCGTTTCACTTAGTGAGTCCCATAATTACCATTTTGCCATTGCCGGTTATTTATTTAATTTAGTTCATTTTCTTTTTTCAATTATTATTTCACTTGGCATGGCAAACTTAGAAAATTCATAAGTCACTCATTTTTAATCCAAATTTGATGGGATTTTTTGTGAATTTCTCCTCATGACCTCTAGTTTATTATGATGATTTTTCCAGATTTTTTGCACGTGTGGATTTTTAAATGTGCTAGGGTTTGTTCATGTGTGTCCATTTTGTGTATGCCTTGCCAATTTGCTTGTGAAATGATGATACATGATCCAATGCCTCTCAAAATATTTGTGCTTAAACTAGACATCTTCATGGTGATTTTGGTATAGAGTTTGTAATTTTATCATTGCTGGTTATTGAGATATGATTTTTTGAATAGGGGTGTGACAATTTGTGTCACACCATTGATGTCCAACTTCATGATTTTAATTACCATGCTTATTGAACTCAAAATGGTCTGGATTTTTGCATGAAGACACTTGTGCATGTTGAGAATGTGTGTGAATTTTTCTGGAATTTTTGAATTCATTTCCTATTTGTTTGATAATTTTTCCCCTGTTTGACCAAATTGTTGACCTCTTGTGACACATGATGTTATTTGATTTGTGAAATCCTAATGCTTAACTGGATGGACTTGAAATTTGATATGTGAATTGTAGACATCTTAAAGTATGTCATGGTTTTAGTCCCATTCATTTATCATAAGTTGTTTCTGTTTTATGATTAATTGAAGTTGGTGCATGTTTTGATGCTTTGTATGAGTATGCTTGAACTTGCCTTGCCTTTCTGATTTTCATTGACCTACTTACCTTGATCCAAATGAGATGAAATTTGATATGCTTATCATGTTATGGATGATGTTTGATCATGAATTATTTGAAGATTTTTTGAAATGTTTGTGATTGGATTTGAGTTGAATCATTCTGTTGACTTCTATGAGCTCTTATATGACATGCTTTGACCTATTTTGATCATGAAATGATATTGATGAATGATATAAACATGAAACCAATTGGGTTTGATTTCTAATTGTTTGATCTTGATTTTTGATAAGTTTCATGTTCTGTTTTGATGATTTAATCTCATTTTGACCCTAGTCTTGGACTAGTGGTTTGTGTTCTCACTTTTGAGTTGTGTTTCAGGTTAATAGCACAAATGCTTATGCTTGATGGTGTGCCTCATTTGGAGTTGCTTTCTTGATTTGTTTATGACTAATCATTGGTTTGTTTTGTAGGTTTTAAAACTTGGTCTTATGCCTCATGGCTTGCACTTGTGTGCATTGTGATTGTTATTTGACTGTATAGACTAACTGTTGACTTTTGCTGTTTAATGTTGGTTTGTCTGAGTACTGATTGTATTTGATTGATTTCAGGTACATTAGTTGCTCTAGTTCTATTGAGAACTTGCTTTGCTTTGCTTAAGAGCATTTGCATTGAGGTATAATATCCTAACTCCATGTAGTCTGGAAGACCTGGTCTGTTACTTGGCCAGGCACCTGTCTGAAGTCCTCCTTAAGAGGCAATGTTTGTGTTTGTTTACATTTGTCCTTGTACATACTCAAAGACCTCCTAAGTGAAGAGGCATTGGCAGATATAAGGGATGTGCAATCCATCCCCTGCTATTCTGTGTGTCATCTGCTTTGCTCACACCACTGTGTTGATGCATTGCAGATATTAACCTAAGATCATTGTACATTGAGTCAGTGTCATATGTGTAGAAGGGTTCCCACTTTCTGAACCCACACATTCTTGTCTTGAGCTCTCCCAGGCCAGGGATAAGAGTTGTGAAGTCTCATCTTCACTCACCTTTCATCAGCTTCACCCTAACTCTCAATGTTAGGGTTAAGAGCTAACATTACCCTGTTACAGTGGTTTGTTTGTTGAGGTTGATATGACCCCTCGACTAAAACCTAACCTTGATTGAGCCCATTGATTGCATATAGTGTGTGCTATTTGTGCTTGTGTGTTGGTTTTTTAGCTTGCTTCATGTGCAAGTTAGGTTTAGTTTGACTTGCTTCCTATGCAAGTCATGTTTAGGGTAGGCTTGCTCCCTGTGCAAGTTAGTTAGAAACCTTAACTTAGGGATGAATTTGCATGATAACATCTAGGCTCGAGTCGTAGTCTCCCTAGTTGTGTCTCCCTCTGTTATCTGGTTAGGCTAGTCCTGTATCCCTCCGTAGGGGAACTACGTCGCCCTGATCCTCATACCAGATGAGGTACGTAGGCAGGAGATGAGCTGATCTCTCTGGGCACCCTTTTTGTTTTGTCTTTGTGTGTGTTAGGAGATGGATGTAAGACCAGCGATTGGCATTCCGTATCCTCTTGTTGTATGCTTGGAGTCCGGTATAAGTCCATCAAGTGGCATCTGGTTTCCAGTGTGGGTGTGTTTGGTTCGGAAGCTGATATAAGTCCAGCGATTGGCATTCGGGTTCCATGTTTGCCTGTTTTGTGTGGAGTTTGACGTAAGCCCAGCGATTGGCAGTCGATTTCCTGTGTTGTTTTGTTTGTGTGCGTGAGCCGAGCTACGAATGCTCTGATTCTTCTTCGTCCAAGAAGATACGTATGCATAGGATGCGATATCCTAGCAAGCATGTGTTGTTGTTTCCCCAGTCCGAACTACGTCGACTCTGATGTCTATGCCTGATAGGCTACGTAGGCCCAGGATGCGATATCCTGCCGAGTTAGTTTCTTTTGTTTTCTTGTGTCTCTTTCAGCCAGTGTGTTTGTTTGTGAGCAGTGTTTTAGCAACCATATTCCTTCCTTTTGTGCGTGGATCCCGTCGAGTACGACGGATGCGTAGGGGTGCTAATACCTTCCCTTCGCATAACCGACTCCCGATCCCATCTCTCTTTGGTCGCAAGACCATGTCTTTTCCAAGTTTACTTCGAGCGTTTCCTTTCCCTCTTTTGGGATAAATAACGCACGGTGGCGGCTCTGTTGTTCTTGTTTCCCGCCGGTTTTTCGCGTAATGCGACAGCTGGCGACTCTGCTGGGGACATAGAGAAGTTGACCTGTGCTGCTCCGTCTTCCCTAAGCGAATCTCTCCTAGCGCTCTCTAGGTTAGGGCTTTGGTTGCTGTTTGCTGTTTTGTTATTGCATTCATTATTTATTGTTTGCATTCATTTTTTGTTGTTTGCATTTATGTTTGCACTTATGTTTGCATTCATTCTCATTCATATTCATCTGCTGTGCTGGCTATGTTTCTCTGTTTGGGGTGGGAGTTACTCGAGGTAAAAGGCCCAATACCCAGGCCATGAGTGAAATCTAGGATGCTTAGGAATAGAGTGATTCATGGGAAGCGGGTGGTATTGCGCCACTTAGCGGAACATTGATATCACGAGCAGTTCAGACCCTGGTGGGATATTGTCGTTACATACTTCAGGTGTGTTCATGATGATATTCTGCGAAAGGTTATTTATGTTGTGTTTCTCTCGACCTTACCCTGGCCTAGACGACACCCGTGAGTGGGGAAGGGTTTGATCATTATTACAGGTACCGTTGGTGACTTGTGGTTCTGTTGGTGACTTTGGGTTCAGACGACAGTTCTCAGTTGACTTTGGGTTTCAAGTGGATTTGGGGTTCTGAGTTTAAACCGAAGCTTCAACCTTGTGTTCAGAGATGCACGACCAGCCAGTTGTGTCTGCATCATTTGCATCATAGCATGTTTATTTTCAAAAAAATACGCAATATAAAAAAAAAAATAAAAAAAAAGAAAAAAAGTAGAAAAAAAAACTAATCTCTGCATGCATATCATTTCTTAGGTACATTCCAGAGCTTGTTCACTGATAGAGATGGCAACAGTCCCAGAGCCGAAGCGGAAGACTTGTTCCTACAGCTTTCATCGTGAGCCGTTGACTTCATTGATCGAGTTGAGTAGCCTGATAACCAGTGGTAACCAGAAGGGGTTCGTTGACCAGTATGGGGATATTCTGACGCTGTTGAAGATGGTAGTCGATCCGGTGCCGTTGCAGACTCTTCTTCAGTTCTACGACCCGGAGCTTCATTGTTTCACCTTTCAAGATTATCAGTTGGCGCCCACTCTTGAGGAGTATTCCATTCTGTTGAGTGTTCCGATTCAGCATCAGGTTCCTTTCTTGGACGTACCGAAGGAAGTTGATTTCAGAGTTGTTGCCAGAGCTCTCCAGTTGAGTGTCAAAGAAGTCTGTGATAACTGGAAGCCCAGTGGGGATGTCGTGGGTCTGCCATTGAAGTTTCTGCTGAGAGTTGCCAGAGGAGAAGCAGAAAAGGGGAATTGGGAAGCTTTTCATGCCCAGCTTGCTGTTATGATCTATGGGATCGTCCTATTCCCGAGCATGCCCAATTTTGTTGACTATGCTGCGGTCTGTATCTTCATTGGAGGAAATCCAGTTCCCACTCTGTTAGCTGACACTTATTATGCTATTCACAATAGGCATGGTAAGGGTGGAGCTATCAGATGCTGTTTACCTCTCTTGCTCAGATGGTTCATGTCTCTTCTGCCAGCCAGTGGACCCTTTGTGGATGCTCAGAGCACTCATAAGTGGACTCAGAGGGTCATGTCTCTTACCGCTTATGATATCAGATGGCAATCTTACCGGATGGACGTGCGGGATGTTATTATGAGCTGTGGAGAATTCCGGAATGTGCCACTCGTGGGGACCAAAGGTTGCATAAATTATAATCCAGTTCTTTCTCTTCGTCAGTTAGGGTTTGTAATGAAGGGAAAACCACTTGAAGCTGAGGTAGCTGAAAGTGTGTATTTTGAGAAGCAGAGTAACCCGGCTAGATTGGAGCAGATAGGAAGAGCTTGGAGGTCTGTTGGAGTTAAGGATGGAGCTGTCTTAGGGAAGAAGTTTGCCATTACTATGCCTGATTACACTGATTGGGTAAAGAAGAGAGTGGAAACTTTGTTGCTACCTTACGATAGGATGGAGCCATTGCAGGAGCAACCGCCTTTGATCCTTGCTGAGAGTGTGCCGGCCGAGCACTATAAGCAAGCCTTGATGGAGAATCACCGGTTGAGAGAGAAGGAGCAAGATACCCAGATGGAGCTTTACAGAGCCAAGGCTGATAGGTTGAACTTGGCCCATCAACTCAAAGGAGTGCAAGGAGAGGATGCTAGCAGACTAAGAAGCAAGAAGAGATCCTACGAAGAGATGGAATCCATGTTAGATGCAGAACACCGGGAGTGTTTGAGGCTACAGAGAGCTGAAGCCAGCTACCAGAAGAAGATCAGAGACCTGGAGAAGCAACTCAGAGACAAAGACATCCAGTTGAAGAAAGAGGTAGATTTGAGGCAGACATCAGAGGAATACCTGGGAGGAGAAGTTATGGAGCTTAGAAGACAATTGAAGGAGAAGATCACCCCTCTACCAGAGTGTTCAGAATGCACCCTGTTGATAGACCAGTGCCAGTACCTGAAGACTCTCATTCCGGAAGACCGTCTGTCTTAGATTATATCTTTGATGTGTATGTTGAGGATCACCTCCAGGCTTGTTGGATGGGATTCATTGTTGTATTCCGTTTGTATGGATCTTTGTTGACTCTGTTGTATGAGCCTGTTGTTCTTATTTATAGATAAGGTTGTTGGTGTTTCCTGTTGTTCTCGTGTACCTTGTATTTGTTGTTCCCTTATTGCTGCAGGTTGCCATCTTTTGAGGACGAGTCAGGCTCTTTGAATGCCTGAGAAATGAGCATATCATGTGCATCATACGCATCATTAACATCATACTCATATCATTTTTGCATAACAGGTGTTCTTGTTCGTGACTTCTCACTATGGTTCCTGTGTTGAGGCAGGATAGCTGATCAGAGACCGCATCGCTACTCAACGAGACTCAACCATCAAAGGAATATGGATCAGGTGCAAGATGAGTTAGCAGAGATGAGGGCTAACATGGCCCAGTTCATGCATATGATGCAAGGGGTTGCACAAGGACAAGAAGAACTCCGAGCTCTAGTTCAGAGACAAGAAGCAGTAATTCCACCGCCCAACCAAGCTTTGCCAGAGGGAGGCCCGATCAATGACAACCCTATTGCTGCTGTTCCCATCAACAACTATGCTGTAGGGGATGAATTAAGAGGTATTCGAGTCAACGGTCAACCGATTGCTCCTGAAACTGTTAATGCTAGAGCAGTCCGTGCTCCGGCCCGTAATCAGGCTCCGATGGTGGACAGACAAGAGGATATCTTCACTATGCTCAGTGAAGACGAAGACGTTCTGGGAAGGGTTGATGAGAGAGATCGTAAAGTTGATGCCCTCGCTGAGAAAATCTGGGCTATGGAGTGTCAAAATTCTCTCGGTTTTGACGTAACTAATATGGGGTTAGTGGAAGGCTTGAGAATCCCGTATAAGTTCAAAGCATCGTCCTTCGACAAATACAACGGCACTTCTTGCCCTCTCACTCATGTGCAGGCATACTATCGAAAGATCTCGGCGTATACTGACGACGAGAAGATGTGGATGTACTTTTTCCAAGATAGTCTATCTGGGGCATCTTTGGACTGGTACATGGAGTTAAAAAGAGATTCGATCAGATGCTGGAGGGATTTGGGAGAAGCGTTCCTCAGACAATATAAGCATAACATGGATATGGCGCCTAGCCGGACTCAGCTGCAGAGTCTGTGCCAGAAAAACAACGAAAGCTTTAAAGAGTACGCCCAGAGATGGCGTGAGCTTGCTGCGAGAGTTCAACCCCCTATGCTGGAAAGGGAGTTGACGGACATGTTCATTGGCACTCTTCAAGGTGTATTTATGGACCGGATGGGAAGCTGCCCATTCGGTAGTTTTTCTGATGTCGTCATCTGTGCCGAGAGAACTGAAAGTCTGATTAAGGCCGGCAAAATTCAAGATGTGGGTTCTTCTTCGTCATCAAAGAAACCTTTCTCTGGGGCACCTCGCCATAGAGAAGGCGAAACCAATGCTGTACAACACCGAGGGAATGTGTACAGAGGAAATGTGAGTAGAGATCAGTATCGCCCGGTTGCTGCAGTGACCATTCCTGCACCTCAACCTCGTCAACAACAACAAAGAGTTCAACAACCGCAACAACAACAACAACAGCAACAACGTCCATATCAGCCCAGACAAAGGATGCCTGATCGACGTTTTGATCCTCTACCAATGTCATACGCCGAACTGTTACCCGAACTACTCAGGTTGGGATTTGTAGAGTTGCGTATAATGGCTCCACCAACAGTATTTCCTCCTGGATACGACGCCAACGTCCGTTGTGACTTTCACTCCGGGGCACCAGGGCACCATACTGAGAAATGCCGGGCTTTCCAGCACAAAGTCCAAGATTTGATCGATGCCAAGGCGATCAACTTTGCTCTGGTACCTAACGTTGTGAACAATCCTATGCCTCAGCATGGTGGGCATAGGGTAAACAATATTGAAGGGAAAGCTGAAGATCGGGTTGCTAGTGTTGATGATGTTCAAACTCATCTGTTGGTGGTAAAGTGCCGTCTGCTGAATGGGGGTGTCAACCCGGGCTGTGATGAGGGCTGTTTTGGTTGTGCTGAAGCTGATAATGGTTGTGACCAGTTGAGGGCTGGTATTCAAAAGCTGATTGACGAGGGATGTGTTCAATTCAGTCGGGCTGTCAGAGATAATGGGTCAGTGTCAACTGTTACCATCTATTTTAAACCGTCTGAAGGACGTGGACGAGGGGTTGTTAGTACATCTGTAACAAGTGGTACCCCAGTTACCATTTTTGCTCCGGTAACCATCAATGCTTCAACAACTATCGTGGCGTCTGGAAGAAGACCAGTTGAGAATAGTAGGGTTGTGCCATGGAGGTACGACAATGCCTACCGGAATAACAGAAGGGCCGAGAATCGGGTCAGGCCGACCAATCAAGCGCCAGTAACTATTGTGGCACCTAGTAGAGCTCCGGCAGTTGTGAATCCAGTTGTGGATAACGTTGGTGGACCAGGAGGTTTTACACGTAGTGGCCGGCTGTTTGCGCCTCAACCGTTGAGGGATGCCAATGCTGAAGCATCTGCTAGATCAAAGGGCAAACAAGCCGTGGTTGACGAGGAACCGACTCAGAAGGAGGCTGAGGGTTCATTTGAACAGGACATGGAGGAGTTTATGAAGATCATAAAGAAGAGTGACTACAAGATCGTAGATCAGCTCAACCAGACTCCGTCCAAAATCTCTATTCTCTCTTTGCTGTTGTGCTCTGAGGCACATCGCAACGCCTTGTTGAAGATGCTGAACATGGCGTATGTACCTCAAGAGATTTCTGTCAATCAACTGGAAGGTGTAATGGCCAATGTGAGCACCAGGCACGGTGTAGGATTCACTGATTTGGACCTAACGCCTGAGGGTCGCAATCACAACAAGGCCCTGCGCATCACTATGGAGTGCAAGGGGGCAGTGTTGTCTCACGTATTGGTAGACACCGGGTCGTCGCTGAATGTGCTGCCTAAGCAGATTTTGAAGAAGATTGATATTGAAGGGGTTGTGCTCACTCCTAGTGACCTTATTGTGCGTGCATTTGACGGATCCAAACGTTCTGTGTTTGGTGAAGTTACCTTGCCGATGAAGATAGGTCCGGAGGTTTTTGATATAATCTTCTATGTTATGGACATTCGGCCCGCCTACAGTTGTTTGTTGGGGCGTCCGTGGATTCACGCAGCAGGGGCAGTCTCGTCGACTCTCCACCAAAAGCTCAAGTATGTCTGGAACGGTCAGATTGTGACCGTGTGTGGCGAAGAAGAGATTCTGGTGAGTCATCTATCCTCGTTCAAGTATGTCGAGGTGGATGGCGAGATCCACGAAACTTTATGCCAGGCATTTGAGACTGTGGCTCTTGAGAAGGTGGCGTACGCTGATCAAAGGAAGTCGGGTGCTTCGATTGCTTCGTACAAGCAAGCCAAGGAGGTCGTTGATTCCGGCAAAGCTGAGGGTTGGGGCAAGATGGTGGACTTGCTTGTCAAAGAGGACAAATTCGGCATTGGTTATGAGCCTCTCCAAGCAGAGCAGATTGGTCAAGCGGGTCCAAGTACCTTTACCAGCGCTGGGCTGATGAATCATGGCGACGTCTTTGCAACTGGTAGTGAAGACTGTGACAGCGACTGTGATCTAGACAACTGGGTTCGCCCGTGTGCCCCAGGGGAGTCTATCAACAACTGGACGGCTGAAGAAGTGGTCCAAGTTACTCTTCAGACAAAGTAATTTTCCTTTGTTTTTCATTTTGCATGAAAACCCTACGTTCTGCCCAAGGCGTAGTGGTTCATTGTAGGGCCTCATCATGTTTTAATGATTATCATAAATAAAGGACGTTTTGCAGTCAAATTTTGTGATCCCTGTCTTTCTATTTTTTGTTTTCACTTTTTCTAAAAAAAAAACAATAAAAATGGCAATGTTTTTGTTTTTTGTGACTTTATTGAACTCTTTTTCTAAAACAAAACATTAAAACATGCAGAAGTGACCTTATGGCATCCACTATGAACAATCCTGTTGTGGCTCAGTATGATTTTGATATTCCCATCTACCAAGCCGAAGAGGAGAGTGAGGAAGACTGTGAACTCCCTGCAGAATTGGTCAGACTGCTGAAGCAAGAGGAAAGGGTCATCCAACCTCATCAGGAGGAGTTGGAGGTTGTTAATCTGGGTACTGAGGACGCCAGAAGAGAGATCAAGATTGGGGCTGCTTTAGAGGACTCTGTCAACAGGAGGCTGATTGAGATGCTGAGAGAATATGTGGAGATCTTCGCCTGGTCATATCAAGATATGCCTGGTTTGGATACAGACATTGTGGTGCATCGTCTACCCCTCAGAGAAGAGTGTCCGTCAGTCAAGCAGAGGCTTCGGAGAACGAGTCCTGATATGGCTGTCAAGATCAAGGAAGAGGTTCAGAAGCAGTGGGATGCGGGTTTTCTGGCTGTTACCAGTTATCCACCGTGGGTAGCCAACATCGTTCCTGTGCCGAAGAAGGATGGCAAAGTCAGAATGTGTGTCGATTACCGGGATTTGAACAGAGCAAGTCCGAAAGATGATTTCCCATTACCTCACATTGATGTATTGGTTGATAATACGGCTCAATCCTCGGTATTCTCTTTCATGGATGGTTTCTCGGGCTACAATCAGATTAAGATGGCGCCAGAGGACATGGAAAAGACGACATTCATTACACCTTGGGGCATATTCTGCTATAAAGTGATGCCATTTGGGCTGAAGAATGTCGGTGCTACCTATCAGAGGGCAATGACGACTCTCTTTCATGACATGATGCACAAAGAGATTGAAGTGTACGTGGATGATATGATTGCAAAGTCGCAGACAGAAGAGGAGCACCTGGTTAATTTGCAGAAGCTGTTTGACAGACTGGTAAAGTTCAAACTGAGGCTGAATCCGAACAAGTGTACGTTTGGGGTGAGATCCGGTAAGCTATTAGGCTTTATTGTCAGTGAGAAAGGGATTGAGGTTGATCCAGCGAAAGTCAAAGCTATCCAAGAAATGCCTGAACCGAAAACGGAAAAACAAGTCCGTGGGTTTTTAGGGAGGTTGAACTACATTGCAAGGTTCATATCTCACCTAACTGCCACGTGTGAACCAATTTTCAAATTGCTTAGAAAGAATCAAGCAATCAGGTGGAATGATGACTGTCAGAAGCTTTTGACAAGATAAAAGAGTATTTACAGAAACCTCCAATCCTGATCCCTCCAGTTCCAGGGAGACCTCTGATAATGTACCTATCAGTAACCGAGAACTCGATGGGGTGTGTATTGGGACAGCATGACGAGTCTGGTCGAAAAGAGCATGCCATATACTACCTTAGCAAAAAGTTTACCGACTGTGAAACAAGATATTCACTGCTCGAGAAAACTTGCTGTGCTTTGGCTTGGACTGCTCGCCGACTAAGGCAGTATATGTTGAACCATACTACCTTGTTGATTTCTAAGATGGATCCAATAAAGTACATCTTTGAGAAGCCAGCTCTCACCGGGCGCGTTGCTCGATGGCAGATGATTTTAACAGAATATGACATTCAGTACACGTCACAGAAGGCCATCAAAGGCAGTATTCTGTCAGACTACCTTGCCGAGCAACCAATCGATGATTATCAGCCGATGATGTTTGAATTCCCTGATGAGGACATCATGTATCTTAAGATGAAAGATTGCGAAGAGCCGCTTGTCGAGGAAGGACCGGATCCGGATGACAAGTGGACACTGATGTTTGATGGGGCTGTAAATATGAACGGTAACGGTGTTGGGGCAGTGCTCATTAATCCTAAAGGGGCTCATATACCTTTCTCTGCCAGATTGACTTTTGACGTCACCAACAATGAAGTTGAGTATGAGGCTTGTATCATGGGGATAGAAGAAGCCATCGACCTGAGAATCAAGACTCTTGACATCTATGGAGATTCCGCTCTAGTGATCAATCAGGTCAATGGAGATTGGAATATGAACCAGCCGCATTTGATTCCGTATAGAGATTACACCAGAAGAATACTGACGTTCTTCAAGAAGGTGAAGTTGTATCATGTCCCCCGGGATGAGAATCAAATGGCTGATGCCTTGGCTACTTTATCTTCCATGATCAAAGTTCATTGGTGGAATCATGTGCCACATGTTGCAGTGAATCGACTCGAGAGGCCTGCATATGTGTTTGCAGCCGAGTCTGTTGCGATTGCTGAGAAGTCGTGGTATTATGACATCAAGAACTTCCTCAAGACTCAGGAGTATCCTGAAGGCGCGTCAAAGAATGATAAGAAGACCCTGAGAAGGCTAGCTGGAAGCTTTTACTTGAATCAGGATGATGTGTTGTACAAGAGGAACTTTGACATGGTCTTGCTCAGATGCGTGGATAGACACGAAGCAGACATGTTAATGCAAGAAGTGCATGAAGGTTCGTTTGGTACACATGCTGGGGGTCATGCAATGTCGAAGAAACTGTTGAGAGCCGGTTATTACTGGATGACTATGGAATCCGATTGTTTCAAGTATGCTCGGAAGTGCCATAAATGCCAGATCTATGCTGATAAGGTGCATGTACCACCAAGCTCGTTGAATGTCATGAACTCGCCTTGGCCGTTTGCCATGTGGGGCATTGATATGATTGGAAAGATTGAGCCTACTGCTTCGAATGGACATCGCTTCATCTTGGTTGCGATTGACTACTTCACCAAATGGGTGGAAGCAGCTTCCTATGCTAATGTTACCAAACAAGTGGTTGCCCGGTTCATCAAGAAGGAGATCATCTGTCGTTATGGAGTCCCTGAGAGAATCATCACTGACAATGGTTCAAATCTCAATAACAAGATGATGAAAGAGCTTTGCAAAGATTACAAGATTGAACATCACAATTCTTCTCCTTACAGACCGAAGATGAATGGTGCTATAGAGGCGGCAAACAAGAATATCAAGAAGATTGTGCAGAAGATGGTCGTAACGTACAAGGATTGGCATGAGATGCTGCCTTTCGCTTTGCATGGGTACCGTACCTCAGTGCGTACGTCGACCGGGGCAACCCCGTACTCCCTTGTGTATGGTATAGAAGCAGTCCTGCCTGTTGAAGTGGAGATCCCTTCTCTGAGGGTATTGTTGGATGTCAAACTGGACGAAGCCGAGTGGATTCGGACAAGGTTTAATGAGTTAAGCCTTATCGAAGAGAGGCGGCTAGCAGCTGTGTGCCATGGGCAGTTATATCAGAGAAGGATGAAGCGAGCCTTTGATCAGAAAGTGCGTCCTCAGAGCTATCAGACTGGTGATCTGGTGTTGAAGAGGATCCTTCCTCCCGGTACAGATAACAGAGGCAAGTGGACTCCTAATTATGAAGGCCCATATGTTGTGAAAAAGGTTTTCTCCGGTGGAGCCTTGATGCTTACAACTATGGATGGTGAAGATTTTCCGTCCCCTGTTAATTCAGATGTAGTCAAAAAATACTTCGCATAAATTGACCCGCTGGACAAAAAGAATAAAAGAGTCCAGGAAAAAAAGGGCATCCCGGCGAACCAAAAAACAGAAATAAAAGGTTCGGGCAAAAATTAGGGATAAAAAATGAAAAGAATTTGTACACCCGGTAAGTCGAAAACCCGCAAGGGCGGCTTAGGCAAAAAAGGGTATCCCGGTGGATTGAAAACCCGAAAGGGCGATCCAGTCAAAAGAGGGATTAAAGCAAAGGCTACAGTCTGAGTTATCTGTACTTCATCGCGCTTCGTCGTCTGCCATCTCGAAAGATGTGATCGGTCCAGTCATTCTTCTCAGAAAGCAAGGAGTTGGGAGGAAAACTGATGATCTGTGGGTTATAACAGAATTGGGAACTGGTGGATGCCATGTTCACATTGCCATTAGGATAGTTTATTTTCCTTTTGTGCGCAATTACCTCTTTCTAGGAATTGCTTCCCAATGTATTCGCCTTTTCAGGCACATTTTCAATCAATAAAAGTCGTTATTCAGATAAATAGCTCTTTTGTTTTTATTTTTACTGTTTTGTTTGCAAAAACGTCCGAATTTTTGATAAACATGGCATATAAAAACATGAAGGCTAAACAATAACTTGCAGAAAGATCAAAACATTTGAAGATCATTTTGAATGTTGAGGACACTTGGGCGTATCTTGTCCATGTATCCCCTGGGGGCATTTGTTGTGCTGTTTTGCAGGTCGTCATCTGTGAGCATTCCCCAGCAGTTATTTCCCCAAGCCAGTATGGAAGCTATCAGGGCTATGTTCCCATGCAGAGGTGTCTGTGGGTAGCGTTTTCTATTCCCCAACATAACTAAGGGTTGCCTATCCCCAGCAGGCCTGTATTTGCCGTTTTCCTCCCCGAGTGGAGCGGGTTCAATGAAGTTTATCCCCAGAGCTTATCCTAGCTGCAGATTGTTTGGGTCGTCCCCAGCGGAGTGTTTTATTCCCCAGAGCAGAGTTTACCCTACTTGTGGATTGGTTGGGCTCTCCCCAGTGAAGTCGCCTGTTTGTCCCTAGCAAGTCACTTTGTTACTCCCCGACGAGTTGCCTTGTTTTCCCCCAGTGGATTTGTATTGATGGTTTCTCAGCGCGGTCGCCCTGTGTATTCCCCGGCGGAGTGTTCATCCTTTGCATTTTGCATATAATGATCATTGCATCCTCAAACTGCGTAGCATTCCCATTCCATATGGAGCATTACGCCATAGAAAAATTCAAACATATGCATTCATATGTTAGCCTAACCAGACTGTATCCCCGGCAGAGGCGGATCATTTTGTTCAACATCGGTACAGCACGTCTGCTACAGTTGCTCCTGACAACATTCAGGATTGATATCCCCACAGAGGTTTATTTCCTCACCCGTCCGCGAATGGAAAGCTTGTTTCTCCCCAGTGAGACCCCAGCAAGTGTTTAGCCTTGCCTTGACCTACCTAAGATGTCATTCTTGTGATACCAGTAAGTGTCATTTCAGCACCCGCGTGTGTTCTTTCTTTGGATGTCGGTAAACATCGAGTCCCACCCCAGTCATCGGTAAATGTCTGGTCGTTTTTTGGATGTCGGTAAACATCATCTTTCGATGTCGGTAAACATCAAGTCTCATCCCAGTCATCGGTAAATGTCTGGTCGCCTTTGTTTGATGTCGGTAAACATCATCTTTCGATGTCGGTAAACGTCGAGTTTTTTCCAGTCATCAGTAAATGTCTGGTAATTCCCCAGCTAGAGATTCCCAGTAGAGTCGTCGGTAAACGTCCTGTCTGGTTTCCTGTTACAAGTATTTGTTTTTACTTCCCCGGTAAAGTGTTCACCTCTCTGTTGGTGTCGATAAACATAGTCTCACCCCCCTAGTCATCGGTAAATGTCTGGTCGTTTTTGGATGTCTGTAAACATCATCTTTCGATGTCGGTAAACATCGAGTCTCATCCCAGTCATCGGTAAGTGTCTGGTCGTGCGTTTGTCCTTTGATAAAATCGAGATCCCCAAGAGTCGTCGGTAAACGTCTTGTCTGATTCCATTACAAATATATATTTTTCCTCCCCCAAGTGGAGACGCCATCGGTAAATGGCCCCGTTTGCTTCGATATCGGTAAATATCGAGTCCCAGTTGGAGCAACCATCGGTAAATGGTCTTGCTGAAGTTGATATCGGTAAATGTCAAGTTGCTTTGAATCCACCATCGGTAAATGGTCTTGCTTCCTTTTAACATCAAGTTGTTTCCCAGCAGCCATCGGTAAATGGTCTTGCTGAAGTTGATATCGGTAAATATCAAGTTTCCAGTATTTAGCCATCGGTAAATGGTTTCGCTTTCCTGAAGTTGTCGTGCAGTCGTCATCGGTAAATGACTTGGCTTTTCTCAGTATCATATCCCGCAAAGTGCAAATTTCTACGGTTCTTTGGTATTCAATCCCTGTGTACCTTGAAAGTCTGACAGCCGTTGCTCTCATCCGTTCAGGTTCCCAGCTGATTGAATAGGGGCAGCTGTAGCACCTCAAATTTGCACCTACCATTTGTACATACATTCTCATATTAGGTCATTAACATAACATAGTCCATAGCATAGCATTGCATTGTCCTTTGCCCAAGTGCAAGTCCTATGACAAAATTAGGTCAAACTGGTCAGGAGATCAGTCAATCAAGCAAGCAAGTGCATTTCTCAAGGAGGCAAGGCCCTAGGGTTGTTCCAACATGTTCACATGACCTAGGGGTCCTTTTGAAGTGTTTTGGTCAAGGATTGGGTGCTCAGAAGTCATCAGTCATTGTTCAGTCTACCAGAAACCCTAGAAAGTCCACTATGGTCAACTGTGGTCAAATGTGCCTGATTTTATGGATTTCAAGGTGGGAGATGGTTTGAAAGGGTTCATTCATGTCCATACAAGTATCATTTGACATTTCAAAGATCAATATTGAAGAAAATAAAGTCAGACAAAAAGTTTCCTAAAATAGCAGGTGACCTGTAATTGGAAACTGCCAAAAATGGAAAGTTTCTCTCCTCAAATTTACATCATCATACAAGCTTCAAATGAAATTTTGTCCAACATGAAAGTTGAAGATATTGCTCTCACCTTTCCAAAAAGTCCAAGAACACTCATTTCTCATTTGTGTTTGGCAAGTTATGATCAAATCATTCTCAAGAATTTTTGAACTTCAAAGTGGCATATCTTCCAAACCATTTGGCCAAATTGAGTGAGGTTTTTTGCTACAAGTCACATTTGATATGCTTTATCCAAATCCTTCATCACAATTCACCAAAAATCATCCAATCAAAATGGCCTTTTTTCAAGTGCATTGAATTAAAAAAGGGGAGGTGAAAAAGTGACTTTTCAAATTAACCATTTCCAATACATTTTACCAATTGTAAATGTTCAGAAATTACCTTTTGGATATGCCTAAGCCCATTTTCGCACTGTAGCATGCCATGCACATGCAACTTGAGTAATTTCACTAAATGACCAAAACACCTTCATTTGAGCTAATGTGATTTACCATTCCACTAACCAAGCTTAGGCATTGTTAATCAAAGTATATATTGCATATTTCAGACTGAAAAACCCTAGCCACTATTGACAAACCAGATCTGAATTATTTTGCTCTCAAAAAACACTCAATTCTTCACTTGAATTTTTCTGGAAATCTTCAAAAGAATTCGTGCCTTGGTTCATTGGTCCACCATCTGCCATCATTGTTGAGACCTTTGCAAGCATAGAATCACAACTGTAAATCCATTTCCATACTGTTGCATTGAAGCTTCCTTCCATGGCAGTTCGAGTTTGGAGCCTCACCAAGTATTGTTGAGCCACGATTCTTCGCTTATTCATCATCTGGAGCATCAAGAAGCTACTGTTTCAACTCAACACGACCAAAGGACCACCAAATCATTACTGCTCTTCAAAATCAGGTAAAATTCGAATCACACCATTGTTGAAATCGTGATATGCTTATTAAAGATCTTGCCATGCTGAATACAATGAGCTTTAAATCGTGAGAAATGGTTGAGTATTGAGAGAGAAACATGGAATTAAAGTTTGGTTGTCAAATGTGTTCTTGCTTATTTCTTTCTTGTTAGCTTGAATTAGTGAAAATCAAGGTTGGATTTGTGATGTACACTGTTAGATGATTTGAATGCTATGCTTGTTTCCAAAATCTGGGAAAATTGTTCATCGTGTTGATGAACATGATGGCTGTTGCGCAGAACCCTAATTTATGAATCCAGGAGCTTTGCTTGATCTTCAAAAACCCGCGCCCTGCATGATTTCCAAGTTTCCTGGCCATGAAACGAATGGTAGCGTGCCACCTCACTAAGTGAAACGCGGCGTTTCACTTAGTGAGTCCCATAATTACCATTTTGCCATTGCCGGTTATTTATTTAATTTAGTTCATTTTCTTTTTTCAATTATTATTTCACTTGGCATGGCAAACTTAGAAAATTCATAAGTCACTCATTTTTAATCCAAATTTGATGGGATTTTTTGTGAATTTCTCCTCATGACCTCTAGTTTATTATGATGATTTTTCCAGATTTTTTGCACGTGTGGATTTTTAAATGTGCTAGGGTTTGTTCATGTGTGTCCATTTTGTGTATGCCTTGCCAATTTGCTTGTGAAATGATGATACATGATCCAATGCCTCTCAAAATATTTGTTCTTAAACTAGACATCTTCATGGTGATTTTGGTATAGAGTTTGTAATTTTATCATTGCTGGTTATTGAGATATGATTTTTTGAATAGGGGTGTGACAATTTGTGTCACACCATTGATGTCCAACTTCATGATTTTAATTACCATGCTTATTGAACTCAAAATGGTCTGGACTTTTGCATGAAGACACTTGTGCATGTTGAGAATGTGTGTGAATTTTTCTGGAATTTTTGAATTCATTTCCTATTTGTTTGATAATTTTTCCCCTGTTTGACCAAATTGTTGACCTCTTGTGACACATGATGTTATTTGATTTGTGAAATCCTAATGCTTAACTGGATGGACTTGAAATTTGATATGTGAATTGTAGACATCTTAAAGTATGTCATGGTTTTAGTCCCATTCATTTATAATAAGTTGTTTCTGTTTTATGATTAATTGAAGTTGGTGCATGTTTTGATGCTTTGTATGAGTATGCTTGAACTTGCCTTGCCTTTCTGATTTTCATTGACCTACTTACCTTGATCCAAATGAGATGAAATTTGATATGCTTATCATGTTATGGATGATGTTTGATCATGAATTATTTGAAGATTTTTTGAAATGTTTGTGATTGGATTTGAGTTGAATCATTCTGTTGACTTCTATGAGCTCTTATATGACATGCTTTGACCTATTTTGATCATGAAATGATATTGATGAATGATATAAACATGAAACCAATTGGGTTTGATTTCTAATTGTTTGATCTTGATTTTTGATAAGTTTCATGTTCTGTTTTGATGATTTAATCTCATTTTGACCCTAGTCTTGGACTAGTGGTTTGTGTTCTCACTTTTGAGTTGTGTTTCAGGTTAATAGCACAAATGCTTATGCTTGATGGTGTGCCTCATTTGGAGTTGCTTTCTTGATTTGTTTATGACTAATCATTGGTTTGTTTTGTAGGTTTTAAAACTTGGTCTTATGCCTCATGGCTTGCACTTGTGTGCATTGTGATTGTTATTTGACTGTATAGACTAACTGTTGACTTTTGCTGTTTAATGTTGGTTTGTCTGAGTACTGATTGTATTTGATTGATTTCAGGTACATTAGTTGCTCTAGTTCTATTGAGAACTTGCTTTGCTTTGCTTAAGAGCATTTGCATTGAGGTATAATATCCTAACTCCATGTAGTCTGGAAGACCTGGTCTGTTACTTGGCCAGGCACCTGTCTGAAGTCCTCCTTAAGAGGCAATGTTTGTGTTTGTTTACATTTGTCCTTGTACATACTCAAAGACCTCCTAAGTGAAGAGGCATTGGCAGATATAAGGGATGTGCAATCCATCCCCTGCTATTCTGTGTGTCATCTGCTTTGCTCACACCACTGTGTTGATGCATTGCAGATATTAACCTAAGATCATTGTACATTGAGTCAGTGTCATATGTGTAGAAGGGTTCCCACTTTCTGAACCCACACATTCTTGTCTTGAGCTCTCCCAGGCCAGGGATAAGAGCTGTGAAGTCTCATCTTCACTCACCTTTCATCAGCTTCACCCTAACTCTCAATGTTAGGGTTAAGAGCTAACATTACCCTGTTACAGTGGTTTGTTTGTTGAGGTTGATATGACCCCTCGACTAAAACCTAACCTTGATTGAGCCCATTGATTGCATATAGTGTGTGCTATTTGTGCTTGTGTGTTGGTTTTTTAGCTTGCTTCCTGTGCAAGTTAGGTTTAGTTTGACTTGCTTCCTATGCAAGTCATGTTTAGGGTAGGCTTGCTCCCTGTGCAAGTTAGTTAGAAACCTTAACTTAGGGATGAATTTGCATGATAACATCTAGGCTCGAGTCGTAGTCTCCCTAGTTGTGTCTCCCTCTGTTATCTGGTTAGGCTAGTCATGTATCCCTCCGTAGGGGAACTACGTCGCCCTGATCCTCATACCAGATGATGTACGTAGGCAGGAGATGAGCTGATCTCTCTGGGCGCCCTTTTTGTTTTGTCTTTGTGTGTGTTAGGAGATGGATGTAAGACCAGCGATTGGCATTCCGTATCCTCTTGTTGTATGCTTGGAGTCCGGTATAAGTCCATCAAGTGGCATCTGGTTTCCAGTGTGGGTGTGTTTGGTTCGGAAGCTGATATAAGTCCAGCGATTGGCATTCGGGTTCCATGTTTGCCTGTTTTGTGTGGAGTTTGACGTAAGCCCAGCGATTGGCAGTCGATTTCCTGTGTTTTTTTGTTTGTGTGCGTGAGCTGAGCTACGAATGCTCTGATTCTTCTTCGTCCAAGAAGATACGTATGCATAGGATGCGATATCCTAGCGAGCATGTGTTGTCGTTTCCCCAGTCCGAACTACGTCGACTCTGATGTCTATGCCTGATAGACTACGTAGGCCCAGGATGCGATATCCTGCCGAGTTAGTTTCTTTTGTTTTCTTGTGTCTCTTTCAGCTAGTGTGTTTGTTTGTGAGCAGTGTTTTAGCAACCATATTCCTTCCTTTTGTGCGTGGATCCCGTCGAGTACGACGGATGCGTAGGGGTGCTAATACCTTCCCTTCGCATAACCGACTCCCGATCCCATCTCTCTTTGGTCGCAAGACCATGTCTTTTCCAAGTTTACTTCGAGCGTTTCCTTTCCCTCTTTTGGGATAAATAACGCACGGTGGCGGCTCTGTTGTTCTTGTTTCCCGCCGGTTTTTCGCGTAATGCGACACGTACTGGATGAACAATTTGGTCAATATGGTGTCCAACCACCAAACAAAGAGATTCAGGTGCTGGCGGAGAAGATCAGGGCTTTGGAAAGCTATGCTACTCCCGGGGTTGTCAATATGTCAAACATGGGGCTGGTTGAGGGGATTGTGATCCCACAAAAGTTTAAAGCGCCTGCGTTTGATAAGTATAATGGGAGTTCTTGCCCGGAAACTCATCTCCAGGCTTTCGTCCGAAAGATTTCTGCTTATACAATGAACCAGAAGCTTTGGATGTACTTCTTCCAGGACAGTCTGTCTGGTGGGTCTTTGGAGTGGTATACCAAGTTGAAGTCTTCAGATATCAAGAGCTGGCAGGATCTCGGAGATGCGTTCTTTAAACAGTATCAATTCAATGCTGACATGGCTCCTAGCCGTACCCAATTGCAGGGTATGTCTCAGAAGCCTAGTGAAGGGTTTAAAGAATACGCACAGAGATGGAGGGAGTTGGCGGCCAGAGTCCAACCTCCGTTGGTAGACCGGGAAATGTCTGATCTGTTTATGGGTACCCTTCAGAGGACGTTTGCAGAACGAATGGTAGGATGCCGGTTACCCACTTCGCTAATATAGTGGTGGCTGGGGAAAGAATAGAGAGCTGGTTGAAGCTGGGGAAGATACAGGGTAGTGCTTCGTCGTCTGGATCGTAGAAACCCTTTGGTAATGGCCAACGAAAGAAGGAGAGTGATACAAGTGATGTGTATGCCCAGAGGGGACAAGGTAGGGATCGTTACTACCAGCACACTGCTGCGGTAACCATTCCTGCTGATAATCAACCTGCACAACAACAGCAACGATAGTCATTTCAACAGAGACCGCAGAGGGCCGGGTATCAGGTGAGAGGGCGAATGAATGATCGTCAATTTGATAGACCACCTGTGACCTACTCATTCTTGCTGAAGAAATTGAAAGATTTGGGGTTGGTCCAACTGAGGACGTTGGCTCCGTTGAGACCAGACCAGAGGCCTGCCAATTATGATGAAAATGCCAAGTGTGAATTCCACTCTGGTGCCCCTGGACATAATGTGGAGAATTGTAAAGCTTTTAAGCATGTGGTCCAGGATCTGGTAGACTCCAAGGCTATCAATTTTGCACCATCTCCAAATGTTAACGCTAATCTCATGCCCGCGCATGGTCAAATGGGGGTGAATGCAATTCTTGAGGATAAGGGCCGAATCTGGATGACGGAGGTGAACCGGTTAAAGACTCCTTTGGCTGAGGTCAAGAGGCAACTGTTGAAGAATGGGGTCTTTCAGGGTTGTGATGAATGTTGTGTTGCTTGCACTGTTGCCCCTGATGGGTGTGATTTGTTGAGGGAGGTTGTCCAAAAGATGATGGATGAGGGAAGCCTCAGATTTGAGAAGGTTGGTTTGGAAAGGGAGGATGTCTCCACCATAACCATTTACTTCGACCCGATTGATTTGTCAGCGCTGGCAGATGCGGCTCCAGTTACCATCACAGTACCTGGGCCTATTCCTTATGACAACGACGATGTTGTGCCATGGGATTATGGTGGAGAGGTTTACTGTAATGGGGAGAAGCAGGAAGATCAGGCTGCAGGTGAAACCACCGTTTCAAAGGTGGATAATGCCGGACCCAGTGGTTTCACTCGCAGTGGAAGGTTGTTTGCACCTGATGCTTTGAGGAGTGGGGATGGAGAGAGAGAAAAGAAAGATAAGGTCGAGGCTTTAGCCAGGGCAAGAGGGAAGTAGGTGGTAAGAGAGGGTACTCCTGTAGCGACACCAGCGCTTGGTGGGTCGGAAAGAGAACTTGATGATGAAGCTGAAGAATTTCTGAGGATCATCAAGAAGTCTGAGTATAAGCTTGTTGATCATCTGCAGTAGACGCCGTCCAAAATCTCAATCTTATCTCTGCTACTGAGCTCCGAGGGGCATAGAGAGGCTTTGTTGAAAATACTGAAGAGAGCTTATGTCCCACAAGAGATAACGATCAATTAATTAGAGACAGTGGTGTCCAATGTTAATGCCAACCATGGGCTGGGTTTCACTGATCTGGATTTGACTGTGGATGAGCGTAATCACAATAGGGCATTACACATTGCAATGGAGTGTAAAGGAGCAGTGCTTTCGCACGTGTTGGTGGATACCGGCTCATCACTCAATGTGTTGCCTAAGAAGGCCCTGGCGAAGCTGGACTGTGAAGGGTTGATCTTGAGGCCGACGGACCTGATAGTTAGAGCCTTTGATGGTTCGAAGCGGGCTGTGTTTGGGGAAGTGGAGCTCCCTGTGAAGATCGGGCCCGAGGTGTTTAAGTCTGTGTTTCATGTCATGGATATTCAACCGGCATACAGTTGCTTGCTGGGTAGGCCGTGGATACACGCTGCTGGGGCAGTGACTTCGACTTTGCACCAGAAATTGAAGTATATCTGGGACGGGCAGGTCGTCACAGTTTGTGGGGAGGAAGACATCTTCGTAAGCCACCTGTCATCGTTCAAGTACGTGGAAATGGACGGTGAAATATGGGAAACACCAAGTCAAGCATTCAAAACCGTCAAGGTGGAGAATGTTGTTTTTGTCAAAGAAGAGAAGAAGCCGTCCATTTCTTCGTATAAGCAGGCTGCTGAGGTGGTGAAGAATGGAGAAGCCCCAGGTTGGGGAAAGATGATTGACATCACCGCCAAGGAAGACGGATTCGGGGTTGGTTATCAGCCGGGTCGAGGCTCGTCTTTGCAAGGCAGAGGACGTCGTCAACCGGTCACGTTCACCAGGGCTGGAATGTTGGATCCATATCACATCTATATGGTGGGCGAAGAGGTTGACAGTGACTGTGAGCTTGATCAATGGATAAAACCGTGCGTACCAGGGATGGAGATCCAGAACTGGAAGGCCGAAAAGATCATCACTGTCACTCTGCGTGAAGAGTAATATTTCCTGTTTTTCAATACTGTTTGCATGAAAGCCATACGTTTTGCCCGAAGCGTAATGGTTCATTGTAAGGGCCACCTCATGTTTCATTTTTTGCAATATTTGCATCATTAATAAAAGGATGTTTTTCATTAAAAGCGGCGTTCCTTGTTTTTCATTTATTTTTGCAGTTTAAAAAATAAACAATAAAAATGGCAATGTTTGTTTTCATTTTCCTTTTAATTTGCTTTGCTCCGGTTCTAAAGCAATGCATGAATCAACATTCATGCAGATGCGATCATTCTCCGGATCTCATTGACAACAATCCTGTTACACCCTTATATGACTTCGACAATCCGATCTATCATGCCGAAGAAGAAGGCGAAGAAGATTGTGAACTGCCGGAGGAATTAGCCAGGTTGTTGAAACAAGAGGAGAAGGTGATTCAACCGCATGAGGAGCAAGTTGAGATTGTGAATCTAGGTACCGACGAGGTCAGGAAAGTAGTGAAAGTTGGGGCTGCTTTGGAGGCGAGTGTCGAGAGCAGAATGGTAGCCTTGTTGAAAGAGTATGTTGATATATTCGCCTGGTCTTATCAAGATATGCCAGGGTTGGATACCGATATCGTGGTGCACAAGCTACCATTGAGAGCAGACTGTCCTCCAGTGAAGCAAAAGTTGAGCAGAACTCGACCCGAGATGGCCATGAAAATTAAAGAGGAAGTGCAGAAGCAGTTGGATGCTGGTTTCCTAGCTGTCACTAATTATCCACCTTGGGTCGCAAACATTGTGCCGGTCCCGAAGAAGGATGGGAAGGTGAGAATGTGTCTGGACTACCAGGATTTGAACAGAGCTAGTCCAAAGGATGATTTCCCGTTACCTCACATTGATGTGTTGGTAGATAATACAGCTCAATTCTCGGTGTTTTCCTTCATGGATGGTTTTTCTGGCTATAATCAAATCAAAATGTCGCCAGATGATATGGAGAAAACAACGTTCATCACACCGTGGGGCACTTTTTGTTATAAGGTGATGCCATTCGGTCTCAAGAATGCCGGTGCAACGTATCAAAGGGCTATGGTGACTTTGTTTCATGATATGATTCATCATGAAATCGAATGCTATGTTGATGACATGATAGCAAAGTCCCAAACAGAAGAGGGGCATTTTGTAGATCTGGCCAAGTTGTTTGACCGGCTGAGACGATTCAGACTGAGGTTGAATCCGAACAAGTGCACTTTCGGAGTGCGGTCTGGTATGTTGTTGGGGTTTATTGTGAGCGAAAGAGGAATCGAGGTTGATCCTGCTAAAGTAAAAGCAATACGAGAAATGCCTGAACCGAGAACACAGAAGGAGGTTCATGGTTTCTTAGGTAGATTGAACTACATTTCGCGGTTCATATCTCATCTAACTGCCACGTGTGAACCTATATTCAAATTGTTGAGAACCTATATTCAAATTGAAAAGATAAAAGAATATTTGCAGGAGCCTCCGATTCTGATGCCTCCTGTGGAGGGACGACCGTTAATTCTGTACTTGACGGTCCTCAAGGGGTCTATGGGGTGTGTACTGGGGCAGCATGACGAGTCTGGTCGAAAAGAGCATGTGATTTACTACCTTAGCAAAAAGTTTACCGACTGTGAAACAAGATATTTACCGCTCGAGAAAACTTGTTGTGCTTTGGTATGGGCTGCTCGCCGACTGAGACAGTATATGTTGGTTCATACCACTTTGTTAATTTCCAAGATGGATCCGATCAAGCATATTTTTGAGAAGCCAGCATTGACCGGACGGGTTGCGAGGTGGCAAATGATTTTAACTGAATATGATATCCAGTATACCTCTCAAAAGGCAATCAAGGGGAGTGTATTGTCTGATTACCTCGCCCAACAACCCATTGAGGATTATCAACCGATGAAGTTTGAGTTCCCTGATGAGGACATCATGTTTCTCAAATCGAAAGATTGTGAGGAACCTATCCCGGAGGAGGGGCCTGACCCTGAATCCGAATGGATTTTGATGTTTGATGGGGCCGTTAACGTGAATGGTAGTGGAGTTGGTGTTGTTTTGGTTACGCCGAAAGGATCCCACATTCCTTTTGCTGCCCGGCTAACATTTGAGTGCACCAACAACGTGGCTGAATACGAAGCTTGTATCTTGGGTATCGAAGAGGCGATTGATTTGCGGATCAAAAATCTTGTTATATATGGAGATTCAGCTTTGATTGTGAATCAGGTTAATGGAAAATGGTATACGCATCAATCTCATTTAATTCCATATCGGGATTATACGAGGAGGTTGTTGATGTTTTTCACCAGGGTGGAATTACATCATGTGCCGAGAGAAGAGAATCCGTTAGCAGATGCTTTGGCTACTCTGGCTGCCTTGATTAAAGTACAGTGGTGGAATCAGTTCCCCAGTGTTAAGGTGGGACGTCTGGATAGACCAGCTTATGTGTTTGCTGTTGACACGGCGCCTGATGATGAGAAGTCGTGGTATTATGATATCAAGCGCTATCTGGAAACCCAAGAGTATCCAGAGGGAGCATCCAAGAAGGACCGAAAGACTCTGAGGAGGTTGGCCATGGTGTTCTATCTGAATAAGGGTGGGGTTTTGTACAAGAGAAATTTCGATTGGGTTTTGCTCAGATGTGTTGATGATAAAGAAGCAAGCCAATTGATGAAAGAAGTACACGAGGGGTCGTTTGGTACCCATGCCAATGAGAATGCAATGGTGAAGAAATTATTGAGGGTTGGTTATTATTGGATGACAATGGAGGCCCAATGTTTCAATTTCGTGCGGAAGTGTCATAAATGCCAGATTTATGCTGGCAAGGTGCACGTGCCTCCAAACCCGTTGAGTTTGATGTCGTCTCCGTGGCCGTTTGTGATGTGGGGCATTGATATGATCGGCAAGATCGAGCCTACGGCTTCGAATGGGCACCGATTCATATTAGTGGCTATTGATTACTTCACCAAGTGGGTGGAAGCAGCCTCTTATGCAAATGTGACAAAGCAGGTCGTGGCCAGATTTCTCAAGAGAGACATCATTTGCAGATATGGGGTTCCTGAGAGAATCATTACTGATAATGGTTATAATCTTAATAACAAAATGATGGCAGAGTTGTGTCGGGAATTCAAGATTGAGCATCACAATTCTTCTCCTTATCGTCCGAAGATGAATGGGGCGGTTGAGGCAGCCAATAAGAATATTAAGAAGATTGTGCAGAAGATGGTCGTGAGTTATAAGGATTGGCACGAAATGTTGCCGTTTGCATTGCATGGGTACCGAACTTCGGTGCATACATCTACTGGGGAAACGCCATTCTCGCTTGTGTATGGGATGGAAGCCGTGCTACCGGTTGAGGTCCAGATTCCTTCGTTGAGAGTCCTGATGGACGTGAAATTGAAAGAGGCTGAATGGGTAAGGACTCGGTACGAAGAGTTGAGCCTGATTGAGGAAAAGAGGTTAGGGGCCATTTGTCATGGGCAGTTGTACCAGCAGCGGATGAAGCGTGCTTTTGACCGGAAGGTGCGACCTCGTGTGTATCACGTAGGCGATATGGTGTTGAAAAGGATCTTTCCTCCTCAAAACGATCGTAGGGGCAAGTGGACACCCAATTATGAAGGTCCATTCGTGGTCAAGAAGGTTTTCTCTGGTGGAGCCTTGTTGTTGACGACCATGGATGGCGAAGATTTTCCATCCCCTGTGAATGTGGACGCAGTTAAAAAATACTTCGTATAAGAGACCCAGTGGACGAAAAGAATAAAATAGTCCAGGCAAAAATGGGCATCCCGGCGAACCAAAAAACAAAATGAAAGGTTCGGGCAAAAATTAGGGATAAAAAAGAAAAAATTGTACACCCGGCAAGTCGAAAACCCCACAAGGGCGGCTTGGGCAAAAAAGGGTATCCCGGTGGACTGAAAACCCGAAAGGGCGGTCCAGGCAAAAGAGGGATTGAAACGAACAACTGCGTCCAACATGATCGTTTGTGCTTTGGATATGACATGGATAATCCCCGATAGGGATCAGTCGGAAGCGTCTTGTTCAGAAGGCAGAAAGAGAGGAGAGTCTTGAGGACATATGGGGTGTAACCGAGTTGGAACTCGATGAGATCACGGGTTCACATTGCCATTAGGATAGATTTTTCCTTTTATGCGCAATTACCTCTTTTCAGGGATTGCTTCCTGTGTATTGCTCAGTTTCGAGCCACACCTTTTTCAATCAATAAAATGCATATTCAGTCAAATAATTTTGTTTTTGTTTTCATTACTGCTTTGATTGCAAAAACATCCGTTTATTTTGATAAAGAATCTTTGCATTTTGAGACATGGAGATCCCTTCCAATGCATGTTTATAAGATTGAAAACCTGAAATCTTATTCGGAAGGTTGAGTGACCTAGGTTTTGAAATTTTGGCACGCCTGGGGCACGTTTTTATCTAACGATCTCTTTTGCAGACGTTGTTAGATATTTTCACTCACTTGCAGGTTGTGATGTGAAGCCTTTTGACAAAAGATCCCTGTGGAGTCCAATCAGGGACAAGGGATTGACGAATGGAAAAGACGGCGAAAGGACGTGCGACGATCCTTGAGGATTAATCAAGAAGACTCTTCAAAGTCTGAGGACTGGAAAGTTTGTACGGATCCAAGGAGTTCGATCTCCATAGAGTACGGAGAAGTCGAGGATATAAGGTGATGAATCAGAAAAGTCTAGACGAGTCTGGAAGCTCTCAAAAGTGGAAAGCTGACACTGTGGTTAGATAGTGAATGCCAGTGTTCGACGAGTCGACAGGTGTTTCGTATCAGATATGTTGTATCTCCCCAGCAGATTCAAGATCGATGTTTCTTCGACAACCAGGCCTGAGGTTGTTTCCCTAGCAGGGTGGAGGTTGTTATTTCCCCAACAAGTCGAAGATTTCTGTTTTCCCCGCAGAGTGCATTTGTAGCTGTTTCCCTAGCGAAGTCCCCAAGCGGATTGGGTTCAGTGGAGTTCATCCCTGTTGAGGGTTGTCCTTTCCCCCAGCGGAAGTGCTATTTCCCAGCAGGGTGGAGATTGGAGTGGTATCAGGTTCCTCAGCAGAGTGCCTCGAGCTCCCCAGAAGAGTCCCTTGAGGGGGATACTTTTTATGCATTCATCATTTAGATAAGCATAGCATATTGCATACCTAATGGCGTAGCATTTCCATGATTATGGAGCATTACGCTGAAAAAAAAAATCATGCATCATCATTGCAAGCATAAGCTAGTCTCAAGCCAAGGTTACCGTTTGAGATTTGGTTTCGCCGGTTGGTGAGGATGCTACTCAAGCCGTGGTTACTGCTTGAGAGTTGGTTTCACCGGATGGTGAAGATGTTACTCTGAGGAGTTTAGCATCGTGATTTTGGGTTAACGGTATTACCCAGTAGTGCGATACTGGAGAAGATTTCTGTCGTGCGAGATGGAAGTTGGAAGATGTTACTCAAGCCGTGGTTACCGCATGAGATTTGTTTTCGCCGGATGGTGAAGATGTTACTCTGAGGAGTCTAGCATCATGACGTTGGAGCAACAATGTTCCCCAGTAGCGCGATATTGGAGGAAAATTTTCCGTCGGGCGGAGATGGAAATGAAAATCAAAGAACGTTACGCGATCAACGCGAAAATCGAAGAATGGAGAAAAGGAAGTGTTGCGGCATTTTCTGGAGAATGGGGTTCAAATGGAGATTGGAGTTGAAGATTATATCCGGGATGAGGTCCTCAGGATTGTCTTCTGATCATGTGTCACCTTAGACTTCGGCGAGGCCAACAGAAGTCGTTATGGGTATCTTCAGAGGAAGAAATGCACATGTTACCTTCCTGTTAAGGAGGTGTACCCTCTGATATGTCGCCATCAGAGTGGTGTTTGGTGTTATTTCCGATGTTGCCAGTGGAATTATCACAAGAAAATGGAGAACGGGGTTCAAATGGATAGAAGGAAGTGCTGGGCATTTTCTAGAGAATGGGGTTCAAATGGAGAAAGGGAGACACATGGTGTTTTCTGGAGAATGGGGTTCACAACGGCGATCGTGAGTTATCGTCAGGCGACTGGGGTTCAAATGGAGATCGGGGTTCATTGTTTGGCGAACAGGAGTGTTATGCAGTTGTCGGGGTTCAAATGCGGTGATCAGGGATCATACGCGCAAAAATAATTGTTCGGGGTCCAAGAAAAAGCAAAATAAAAAAATCAATCAAAGAAGTACCGGGGTTCAAAAAAGTGAAAAACATCAGGAAGTTTTGGGGTTCAAGAAAAGCAAAAAATATAATAATAATCCCCAGCGGAGCGCAAATTGTTCGTCTGTTCTTGGTATTCAATCACTCTTCACCCTGATCATCTGAAAGCCGAGGCTGTTCATATCGACAGGTTCACAGTGGATTGAATAGGGGCAGCTGTAACACCTTAAAATTTGCCCTCCTCTTCTTGGGACTAGCTTAGCATATTACATTCCATATTTAGGGCATTAGGAACTGCATATTGCATATCATGTGATAATAAGAAAGTCATCCTTTAAGGTCTTTCTCAGAAGATAGAGAGTTTAAGAGATTCAAGCCTGAGGGTCTTATTGAATTGATCACGAACCATCTGAGGGTTTGTGCTTCAATTAGGGTTTTCTTGGTTCTTCAAGGAGGTTGAGCATTATCTTGATTGCAAGGGTACATCATCATCATCATGATTATGTCATCCTCAAGGGGTTCATTGTTCATGCTTAGATTCCTCTGGATTAGGGTTTTGACCTCTGGTCAACCCTAATCAATGACTTTTCTTCCAACCAGTGATTTTCAAGGAGATGAGGTATTCTATGGAGAGGGGGATCACATGATCATTCTATTGAGCTTATATGAGCCAAGGTTCATTTTGAAGCAAGTTGGCCAAGTGTTAGAGGCTCAAAGTCATCAGTGCATTGCCAAGTCATCTAGGGCCCATAAAAGTCAACAAAAAGTCAACTGAGGGCTAGGAGGTGGAGAGATGGTTTGAGACACTTCATTCATGTCCCAAAGAGGTTCATTTGTCATTACAAACACTTATCTTGAAGAATTTGAGGCCATATCAAAAGTTTCCGAAAATGGAAAGTGACCTGTAATTGAAAGTTTCCAAAAATGGAAAGTTTTTGGTTCAAATTCAACTTGATTTTACATCATCAAATAAGCCTCAAATGAAATTTTGTCCAACATGAAAGTTGAAGATCTTTCTCTCCCATTTCCAAAAAGTCCAAGATCATGAGCATCTGATGAATGGTTGAGGAGATATGGTCAAATGATTGCCAAGTGTGCTTAAAACTTCAAAATGCCATAACTTTTGAGTCAAAGCTCCAAATGAAGCCACTCTTTTTGCAAATTTCTTGTCTTGACCTATATTTTCCAAATCCAATATTGCATTGCATGAAATTTAATCATATAATCATTTGCATATGCATGCTCATTTTGGAGAGAAAATGACAAATTTGAATTTGGTGCATCACATGAACAAAATACCATTGCCATTGTGTTCATTGGAAGATTTTAAGTGAGTTTACACCCTCACATGTTACTGTTCACGTCCAAAATTAGCCACGCACCTTCATTTTTCATTTTTTGCAAAAAACACTCCTAATCTCCTTAATTATAATTAACTCATGACTAATTGTAATTTGGATGTAATTAGCACATGGTATATAAGATAAATCATAACAGAATTGTTCATAATCACAAGTTCTAGATCTAGAAAATTTTTTCCCTCCAAATTTCTCTCTCATTGGAATTCAAATTTTCTCCACACAACCACACATTTTCTTGATAGATCCATCATCCTCATGACATTTGGAGCATGATTCATCCATTTTTTGTGGAAATTGAGCAAGGTTTGAAGCATGTCAAGCATATGAACACATCAATGGCAAGTGCAAATTAAGCAAGATCTAGGTCGTGGCAAGCATCCATTTCTACATCAAGCTTCATAACAAGAGCAAAGGAGGAGATCTACACACTTTGGAGGCCTTAAACACACTGTTTTGATCACTGCCATTCCAGGTTGATGAAATTTCGAGTCTCTTAATTCTTAATTTTATGGACATGATATTGTAGAGCTTTGCATGCTGGTAATTCTGATCTAAATTTCGTTAAATTTGGTTGAGATTTGAAGAAGTTATGTGAAATTAAAGTTTGATGTTCATAAATGTTTTGGTTCGATTCGCTTTGATTATTGAGTTTTAGCATGAATGGAGGTTAGATTCTTGATGTACACAACGAGACGGTTCCAACGGTATAACTTTTTGCAAATTCTGGAAAAAAATTAATGGAGGTCATTGTTCATCCACCGTCTTCATGTAGAAGACGGTGGTTTCCGCCGTCCCTGTCCTATAGCGCCACCGCCTGGTTTTGAGGCTAGGGCAAGGCCTTAAACGGCGCCGTTTTGGTCCAAACACGCATACTCCCTTCGATTCCCATGCGCAACAATTCTCTTTTTTTTTTTTTTGCCTTGACCAAAACGACGTCGTTTTGGTAGGCGCCTCCCTCCTCACTTTGATTCCAGCTGCCAGCATTTTTCGAATTCTTCTCCAAATTCCATTTTCTCATGTGATTTGTTCCTTATTCATAATATTTTCATGCAAATTCAACAAATCATAAAAAATTGAAAATTAATCCAATTAATTCCAAATTTTTTCTCACATGTTCCTTGAAGTGTCTACTATTTTATGGTGTGATTTTCTGATTTTTGTCATGTCTGGATTTTGGAACATGCTTGATTGTTTGAATGTGATGCATAATGTGACATGTTGTACCAATTCTTTTGTGAAATGCTCATACATTGTCCAAATGCCATGAAATTTTGTATGCTGATTCCCAACATGTTCCATGATTTTTGAGGCTTGGTTGTGCATTTTTAGCATTTTTCCTCTCTGTTTTAGACACATGATTGCATGGTGTGACAATGTGTGTCACACAATTTGATGTCATACTTGTGCATTTTCATTTTTAGGTCAAATGAACTCTGTTGATTCTAATTTTTGGCATGAGGCTTGTGTTTAACATGTTGTGTGCACATAAAAATTTCCAGAATTGTTTGGTTCATTTCTGTTTTAATTTGGAATTTTGATTCTTGACGTCCAATTGTATGCTTTGAAATTGCCTTTGCCATATCTTGCTCATGAGATGACTTTTCTTGATGCTTTTGATTTGGTCCTTTTTAGGACATGTTCTCACTTGTTTAAACATGCTTCATGTTGAATATTGGTTGCTGTTTTGACTTTTTGCTTCACCTTTGACCCTAGGCTTTGCCCTAGGGGTTTGAACTCACAATTTGAGTTTTGTATTTCAGGATCAAGCATTCATCTACATGGTTGATGTTGCCTCATCATTTGAGCTTTGCTATTTGATTTGTTTGCTAACCTTTGGTTATTTTGTAGGTCCTGTGGTAGTGAATCACTTGAGTGATTGCCTCTTATGGCTTACATGTTGTACATATGGAAATGTCTGACTGTTGTTGAATGTTGGTTGTTTGTCTGAATAGCCTACTGATGGTTTAGCTTTTCTTACAGGTACTTTAGCCGCTTTAACTCATTGCTTGAGTTGATTTGCTTTGCTTGTGGTTGGCATACCACTTGGGTAATCTCTTGAACTCCATGTAGTCTGGAAGACCTGCTATCTTTGGCAGGCACCTGTCTGAAGCCCTCCTTAAGAGGCCATGTTCTTGATTGTTTAATTTTGTGCTAAAGACCTCAATGAGGCATGATTACATGTAAAGACCTCCTAAGTGAAGAGGCATTGGCAGATAGAAGGGATGTGCAATCCATCCCCTGCTATTCAGTTGAGTCTTTCATCTTGCTCGCACTACGTGCTGATGCATTTTGAATAAACACCCAAAATCTTGTATATAGAGTCAGTCATTGTGGAATAGAGTTCCTCATTCTGGACTCCCACACCTTCTTTGATTCAAGCTCACCCAGGCCCGGGTTAAGAGCTATGAGGTCCAATCCTCATTACCTTTCATTTGCTCACCCTGACGGTCAATGTCAGTGGTTAAGAGCCTCAGACACCCTTTCCAGTGTTGGCTTGTTTGTCGAGGTTGTTATGACCCCTTGACTAAAGCCCAGCCTTATATGAGCCGCTTGTTTGCATATAGCGTGTGATGATTGCTTTTGATGTTTATCTGCTTTTGCTTCTCATCTCCTTTCTGTAGGAGTCGTATGATCAACTTTCGAGGAAGTTGAACGTACGTAGGGATAGACTTGAGTTGACTCACTGCCTGTGTGAGTCAAACTCTTGTTAGAAACCTCAACCTAGGGTTATAATTTGCATGACGACTATTAGGCTCGAGTCAGTCTCCCTTTTAGTCCGTTATTCCCTTGGTCTCTGGTTAGGAGAAAGTTTCTCCCCTGTTAAGGGGAACTATGTCGCCCTGATCCTCATACCAGATGAGGTACGTAGGCAAGAGATCGTGCGAGATCTCTCCGGGCCCTTTTTCTTTTTTGCGTGTGTTTTGCTTGACAGCTATTAGGTCAGAGTTCCCGACTCCCTTTTAGTTTGTGTGTTCAACTTCTTTGTTTCTTCTGACGTCTCAGCGTCTGCTTGACAACTTCTAGGCTCGAGTTCCAGACTCCCTGTTAGCTTGTCAATTTGATATCCTTTTTGTGTGTTAGGAGATGGATGTAAGACCAACGATTGGCATTCCGTTTCCTATTTGTTGTGTGCTTGGAGTCTGATGTAAGCCCAGCGATTGGCATTCGGTTTCCCGTCGGATGTTGTTTATTTGTGGAGTCTGATATAAGCCCGGCGATTGGCATTCGGTTTCCTGTTTGTGTTTCTTTTGTTTGGAGTCGGGCGTAAGACCAGCCATTGGCAGTCTTTTCCTGTTGTGTGTTTCTTTTGACGTCTAAGCGTCTTTGTGTTGTGTTTTGTTTCGGCGTGCGTTAGCCGAACTACGGTAGCTCTGATTCTCATTACAGATGAGATACGTAGGCATAGGATGTGATATCCTAGCGAGCCCGTTTCCCATTTCCCCGAACTACGTCGACTCTGATGTTTGTTTCTGACAAACTACGTAGGCCCAGGATGCGACATCCTGCCGAGTCGCCTTCCTTCGTCTTCTTTCATCTGTTTATTCCAGTGTGTGTGCATTCTTTGAGCAGTTTTAGCAACCTTATTCTATTCTTTTGAGCGTGGATCCCGTCGAGTACGACAGACGTGAGGGGTGCTAATACCTTCCCCTTGCGTAACCGACTCCCGTACCTTGTAATCTCCGGTCGTAAGACCATTCCTTTCCAGGTTTACTTCGAGCGTTTCCTTTCCCTTCTTTGGAATAAATAAGGCACGGTGGCGGCTCTGTTTGTTTTTCTTTTCCCGCCGGTTGTTTTTCGCGTTGCGTCAGCTAGCGACTCTGTTGGGGAACTCGAGAAGTTGACCTCTGGCTGGTCCATCTTCCCTAAGCGAGTCAATCCTAGCGCTCTCTAGGATAGTTTTGGTTGCTTGTGCTGCTTTATTTATTGCATTCATGATTATTATACTGTGATTGTATATATTTGCATAGATGTTTGCATGCATCATATTATCATTGTGCTGGATTCTGTACAGGTTTGGTTCCTCTGATTTTGGGGTGGGTGTTCTGAGTGGGGCTAAAACCCAGGCCTAAGTATACACCTAGGATTAGCGTGGTCTCATGTTGCCTCACATGTTGGATCAGCATGTTGTTGCGACGTGACATACCACAAGTCGGACGAGGTTCTTCTGAGTAAGCTCCTCCGGGTGGAGTATTCCACTTTGGTTGGGTTATCTCTTTAGAGTTGTTGACTTCGGTGACCGTTCTTTCCCGGATCTTTGGTTTAGACGATCTTATGAGAGTTGCAGCGGCACACCCGAAAGGGCAAACCCGTTGAGTATCTTGTCCGATTGTTGAGACCATTATCCGCCTTAGGATGACCTGATTAGAATTCACCTGTGAGGGGAGGGTTTGATTCTTACAGATGCATGTTCTGATGGTGACTTTCTGATGGTGACTAATGGTTCAGTTCTTGATGGAGGTCCTATTTATAAGTCGGATTTATGGATTTATTTCTGAGACGCCGGAGTTCTGTCCGTGGTATTTATCAATGGGGATCCGTTTATTTCAGGATTCCCTAGGTTGGTACAGATGATTATGTTGTTGTCAGAGCAGTGGTTTTCCAGTGATGATGGTGGTATATCCTTCAGTTCCGTTTATTTCGGAACTCCCGGGTTGGATTTATGGTCATTTATTCCCTCAGATGGTTGTGATCAGTTCAGAGACCAGAACTCAGTGCAGTGGTTGTTCAGATGACTTGGAGGATGGCACAGTGCATTGCATTCATACATCAGCATCATTCACATTTTGCATTTATTCGCATCTAACTCATGTTTATCCATATGCAGGGAACATTCTTGATTGAGATTCTGGTTGAGAGACACCTTTGCTCCAGATATGAGGCCCGGCTTGAAGGACGATGTTGTCTACGGTTTCTTTAATCCAGAGATTGATGTGTTGAAAGAGATGATAACATTGATTACGCCTAACCATGTGGGGTTGTTCCGTGAGGCATACGGTGGTATTCTGAAGTTGGTTTTCAGGCTCACAGATACATATAGGAGTGTCATCCATACTCTTCTCCAGTTTTATGACCCGGGCTAGAGATGTTTCATCTTCCCGGATTACCTGTTAGGGCCTTTGATGGAAGACTATGCCAGTATCCTGGGTATTTAGATCCGAGATCAGATTCCATTCTATGTCACTAAGGAGGAACCTGATGTTGCTGAGATCTCTCGTGCTCTTTATTTGAGCCCAGAGGTGACTAAGGGGGGTTTGAAGGAGAAGGGAAAGTTGCCTGGTGTAACACCCCAAATTTTGCCCTAAGATTAGTCGAACCATCTCGCGTTCTGTTGCATTTTTGCATTTAACTAATTACTAACAAGTTCTTGTAGTTGGTTGATTTTTGCAGGAAATGTCGCGTGGTGCGCTCTTTAGCTTATGAAGGGCAAAACAGTCATTTGTTTACAGCCGGCCGTCAAGTTTGAATTTTGAGTTGTAATCAGGAACTTTGGTTTGTTTGATCTGGTTGGGAGATTTTAATCGGAAATGGTGTCGGAAGCGAAGTTAGTCGGATAACCATATTGCATTGTACCGTCATTTTATTTTAAATTAATTTCATTTAATTCTATTTTATGTTTCATTTCATTTTAAAAAAATAGATCATCTCATTTTAAGTTTTATTTCATTTTAAAATAACTAATCCCGTTTTAAGTTTTCATTTCATTTTAGATAACTTCATTTTTAAAAAAAAATAGATCATCTTATTTTAAGTTTTATTTCATTTTAAAATAACTAATTCCGTTTTAAGTTTTCATTTCATTTTAGATAACTTCATTTTTAAAAAAAATTATATATATAACTTTATTTCATAGTTTTATTTTAATTCTATTTCCAATATTAAACAAACAGCATATGCAGTGGTTTTCATTTTGTTTTGCATAATCATAATAATAATTTTCCACAAAAATAAGGAATTTTTATTAATTCTTTACACAAAAATAATAAGTACATTTTCTACAAAAGGAATCATAAAATTCTTAAGTTACTATACTGTCCGATGTCTATTCGCTCCGATTTTCCGACTTTTCCGACATATCTTCAAACCTGCAAAATGAGCAAAACAAGGAAATTGAATCAGTTAATTTGACACCCTCAGAGATATCATCATCGGATGTCCGGTTCGCGACCTCGGCCAGAACAGGGCAGATGTTTGTTCTTATCGAAAGGCACCGAAAGAGGAAGAGGAAAACTGCATTTTGAGATTGCTTGGCCAAAAAGAGATTATACAGAAAAGAGCTTATTTGAAAAGCCGGTTTGAGAAGTGATTTTTCTCAGGAGGACGGTTTGCCCCAAATGGGACCTTAACTCCAATCATCCTATGAAAAAAACACAATTCCAACAAAAAGTCCAACAAGCTGAAATAGTTCAAACAAAACCAATTCAGAAACCAGTTCAGAAAAACAGTTCAGAAAGCCAGTCCATCGAACCGGTTTAATTAACAAGTTTTCAAATCCACTGGATCCGTTCAACAATCCAAAACAATATCAGCCAGCAAATCCGAAATAAAATCAATAAACATAAAATCCGGATCCAAAAGCACAACAACAATATAACAAAGTCGTTCACTCAAAAACTCATTAATAATCTGTTCCGAAAATACCTCAACAAATCTAGCAACAACTTCAGCGGAAATCATGAAAAATCAAAGCCCACAGTGGATTCGAGGGGGATATAAATATTAGGAGGGATCCGAAATCCTGAGACAAGAAGAAAAAGCCAGAATCGAAGCTTCGGCGTAACGGATCAACGTCGGGAACTCGTGGCGGCCGTGGATCCTTCCGATTGCCACTACCACCGGGACCCATTACCGTCATCGAGCAACGCCTCAGTCGCAAAACATCATCGGCCAACGAACCTCAACAAACGCCGTCGATAACAAACGCGTACAGGTAGGATTTTATTACGTAAATCGTTTTGCTCTGATGTGTGCATTTCAGGTTTAAGAAGAAGATGTGTAGGATAGAAGAAGGAAACATGGAGCATGCAACAATGGCCGCCGCCGGTATAAGGAGAGAAAGAGAAAGGATTGACAAACCCTAGCAACAAGCACAAAGTCAAATGACCTGTTTCTTTTCACGTTTATCTTGTCTGTTGGGTTTTGGTAATTTGGTTTTAGTAACTGTTTTAAATACATAGTAAATTAGTTATTAACATAGTAATTGTTTTAAATACATCATAAATTAGTTATTTAGTAATTGGTTTTAGTAATTGTTTTAACAAGAATCAATTAGTTATTAACATAGTAAATTGAAAAGTTTTCTAATAACTTCTAATTAATAAAATTAGTTATTAAGTAAGATTTTTTTTATATATAACTTTTACGTAACAAATTTTCTTTGTTTAAAAAAAACTAGGTACATAATGTATAATAAAATTTGCTTTTGTTATTTAGATTAATTTGTTTTTATTCATAGTCTATAATTAATTTGTTTTAAAAGTTAGGTACATAATTTATAATTTGTTTTTATCATTCTCCACCGTTTAAAAAAGGATAATAATAACACAGTTTTTTTTTAATGTTTAGATTAATTTGTTTTTATTTATTTACCGCAAAAGTCAAAAATAAGTTCTTTTCTTAATCAAAAAACCTTTTCAATTAAAACAATTTGTTTTTTTTTAGGAAAAAGGCATTAGCCTTAAAATAACCATTCCTTATCAAAAATATAAAAAAAATATATAATAACTTTTCTTTTCAACAAAGAAAAATCTCAAAAATTCAGTTTTGACTTATCCGTTTCATTTTCGTCTAACCCCGGTTAATTTGTTTGTTTCAGTTTATCATTATTATTTCATTTGTTCGTTTTTGTTCCATGGATGTAATTTATGCGAGGCCATGGTCGCGGTTTATTTTATTTCGCATTTTTGGGGATTTGTAATTTACACGAATGGTCGCGATGCTTTCCTTTACTGCTTGCTTTATTTTCATATTTTTTATGCCTGCCATGTAATAATTCTGTTGCTTGCATGTTTTTACCGTCTTGCCCTCCGAAGGAATTAGGTTTAGCAGTGTGACCGCCGAGTCAATAACCCTAAATTTTGACCCTTTTCAAACCCTTGACCGTTTCCAAAACCTCAATAGCCTAGGCGTCCCGCCGTGGACGAAAACGCCCTTTACCCTAGCATTAGGTCAAAGAGTCGCCGTACTCTGCTTTAGGGTTTCCCGCCGTGGAATCCCTAATTTTAACCCTAATTTCAATTCAATGCCTCAACGTAGAAATAGGAGTTTCAACGCTCCACGTAAGCGTTTCCTTAAGAAATGCTTATTCCCCATCGAAACCTTGACCACAGTCAAGAAGTTTCTAGCCTCCCTTTCGAGGGGAACTACAATTACTCTGATTCCATTCCCGTCAGGATATGTAGGCACAAGATGCGACGTCTTGCCGAGTAAACTTAGGACTAACCCTTAGGTCTCTTTTAGGTCACTTTATCCTTTAGCTCAGTACATATTCCAAACAGATAATAAAAATAAAAAGACATACAATAAACAAAAGGTTCCTGTAGAGTACTACAGAAGTTTAGGGTGCTAGTACCTTCCCTAAGCTTAAACAACCCCTTACCTAGGTATCTCCCCGCCTTGTGCTTACGATGCAAGAATAGGTTTTTCCTCTTTTGACCTTTTCCTTCGGATAAATCAAAGAGCGGTTGTGAATTAAGAGTTGTGATTCAAGCTAATTAATAATTTGATATCCTATTTCCACCGCAACAGAAAATGGCGACTTCACTAGGGACCCGCATAATTAAGGGTTGCCCCTATTTTGTGTATTGTATGATATTTTATACTATTAATTGTCTGTATATATTATTGTGTATTATGGGGGGTATCTTTGTTGTGAGATAAGTCCTACACCCGAATTTGAGTGAACTTATTATAGGAGGTGATAGATTCAACGAAGCTTATAGGGAGTTGAATCCCGACCAAGCCGACTTGAGAATCACCGCTAAGTTGAGGCCCTTTTGAAAGGTAGTTCTGTTGAACGAGTAATCGTGAAGACACTTACTATCTTCGATGGGAGCCTATGACACTGGGGACCGTAGTTACCTTAACACCACTTTGGCCTTATATAGGACGTAGTGCGGGGACTATGAGGGAGTAATCCCAAAATAGTTGCTACGCGATACCACACTCAAAAGAGGTTCTCTTGAGAATATTATTAACCACCGAGTCAATTGGGAAATTGATAATATCCGAAAGATGGACTGATGGCTTTGGGCACCGATTTAGAACCCTTGTTCCGCAGGTACAATTAACCCTATAGTACATACCTCTGTGGGATGGGTAGACCTTGACTTCCGCTCATATACCTTTAACCTAGGACTTTGTGTGTTTATGTGCATTACATCCATAAAACATCACATTGCATTACATCTCATGGAATTCAAACTTTATTTATGAACATCGCAGGCTACCATGGATTACAATAAGAGAAACACCTTGAAATACTCTTTTAAGAATTTTAAGTTGGATGACCTAAGGAAGCTAGGAGCTTTGGTTGAAGATCAAGAGGGGTTCAAGGACAAGTACGGAAGGCTATTATCCTTATTGAGAATCCAAGTGAAGGATGGGCTTCTTTCTACATTACTACAGTTCTATGATCCGGATTACCATTGTTTCACGTTCCCAGATTATCAGCTATTACCTACCTTAGAAGAGTACTCTCAGTTGGTGGGGTTACCTATTATGGATAAGTCTCCGTTCCCTTTCTTAGAGAAGGACCCTAAAGAGGAAGACATTGCTAAAGCCATATGCTTAAAGGTGTCCGACATCAAAGGCAATATGATCGCCAAAGGCGGAACTGTAAGGTTACCTACGCATTTCTTAATCAAGAAAGCCCAATATTATGCCGATCATTTAAGCATGCCTACCTTTGAAACAATCCTTGCTTTGCTTATTTATGGAATGCTACTCTTCCCAAGTTTTGAAGGATTCGTTGACATTAACGCCATCAAAATATTCATGAAGAACAATCCCGTACCAACGTTATTGGGTAACACTTATCATTCCATACATCTCCGGAATTTTCATGGTGGAGGAATGATCACCTGTTGCGTGCCTTTATTATACAAGTGGTTTATTTCGCACTTGCCCAAGTCTTTTTTGAGTCTTGACAAGGGATTTTGGTCACCAAGGGTCATGGCGCTGACACACTCGGACATCGTTTGGTATAATCGTGTGTATGATGGAATACTAATTATCGACAGCTGTGGAGACTTTGCCAACGTACCTTTACTTGGTTTTAATGGAGGAATCAGCTACAATCCAGTCCTAGCTCGCCGACAGTTAGGGTATCCCTTGAAAGAACCGCCTAAAAGTGTTCATGTGGAGAAAATCTTCTTTAAGGGTGACAAAGAACTTCAAGATCAGATTGTATCCGCTTGGCGTCATTTGCACAAGAAAGGCAAAGAAAGTTTAGGAAAGCCGAATTGTGTGTCTATGGAACCCTATCTTCGTTGGGTCCGGGAAAGAGCCATCAAGCTGAAGATGCCTTATCCTCGCCAAGATCCTTTACCTCCGAGAAGAGAACATGTTTTAGTATTCATGTCTGAAGCTGAAAAGTTGGAAATCGCTTTGAAGAGATCACAACATGAGGCAGAAACGTGGAAAAATAAATATCAGGTTATCGTCAGTGAGAATGAAGAGCTACAAAAGCAGCTGCAGGCGAAGAATGAAGAAGTGCTTTCCTACAAAAAGAGAAGAATCTACGAGGATTTATTTTCCTCCGACTCTCCTCCTACTCGTTGAAGTCGTGGACTACGCTTCCTTAGGGCTTTCGTAGCTTTTATTTTTATTTTTTATTTTTTTTTCCTTGTTAAGATTTTTTAAGAATATTTATTTGTAATCCATTTTCAAATTAATAAATAAAGATCCCAGTGGTATTCCGCGATGTTCGTAAAGGCTTGAATTCCATGAAATCTTTCATTCGCATTTTGCATCACATTTTGCATTTCATGTGTCTCCCGGTTGTCTCATACTCGGTTCTAACGCGTACAGTTTCGTCACCCTGAATCGATACAACACTAGAGCTCAAGCTCGAAGAAGGATGGAAGAGCACGCTCAAGAGATGGATCGCGTTAACAACGAGCTAGCAGACCTTCGAGGGAATGTAGGAACGATTATGGAACTACTTCAGGTTATCAATGCAAAGATGGATACTCAGCCTACTGTGGTCTCTGAGATCAACACTACCGCTGCCGTAGATCCGCCGGTTGTTTCAGTTGAGAACCCGTTTCCTTATGGTCTTTCGCAGAGTTTCATACATCCGCCTGTTGTTACGTCAGTTCAACAAACTATGTCGGTTGCACAAAATGGTCAACAAGCCATGCCGGTTATACATAACGTTCAACAGACTGTGCCTTTGGTTCCCGAGCCTCCAAAGGTGGTCCCTACCTTCACACAAGCTAATGTCCATACTCGGGTGCAGCCTTATCTTAATGAGCCTGTTTATGAAATTCTGGATGATAATGATGAAGGTTACCAGCCGCGTGATAGGCTCCGCGAGGAGGTTGTTACTATTGATAAAAGATTAAGAAAGATGGAAGGAGACCAGATCTTTGGTGTTGCTGCTAGAGACATCTGTTTGGTTTCCGGTTTAGTTATTCCGCCAAAGTTCAAGACTCCGAACTTTGACTGCTATGAAGGGACTACATGTCCGAAAAGCCATTTGATAATGTACTACCATAGGATGGCTGCCCATGTGGAAAATGACAAGTTGATGATCCACTGTTTTCAAGACAGTCTGAAAGGTGCCTCGTCAAAGTGGTATTTAACATTGGACCAATCTCACATCAAGTCTTTTCAAGATTTATCTGACGCTTTCATTAAGCACTATAAGTACAACATGGACTTGGCTCCTGACAGGAGACAACTTTTGAGTATGACGCAGAAAAGTTCTGAGACCTTTAAGGAATACGCCCAGCGATGGAGGGAAATTGCTTCCCAGGTTGAACCTCCATTGACTGATAAAGAATTAGCTGACTGGTTTGTTGACACCGTTCGTCCTGAGTTCTACGAAAGGATGGTGGGTAGTGTAACCACGAATTTCGCTGATATTGTTGTTGTTGGAGTAAATGTTGAATTAGCTATGAAGAGTGGAAAGATGTCCAGTGGTTCTAGCAGTATGAGTTCGAAGGACCAAGCTAAGAAGACTTCCGTCAATCCTCAGAGAAAGAAGGAGGGAGAGACTCATGCTGTGTCTTCAGATAGGAGAAGGAATAGGCAGTATCAATATCCGCCACAGTATGCCCAACCACAGGGGTACCCGGTTCAGTATGCACCACCGCCATACGTGGCTGCTGTTGCACCATCTTTCAACCAACAAGCTCCACAAGCGCCCGTTTATCAGCCCATGCAACAGGTTCCTGGTTATCCGCCTCCGGTTTATCCTCCTCCGAATTATCAACAAGCATCCAACGCTCAGGCGAGTCAACAACCGAGGAACCAGGCACCTCGCCAGAATGCTCCAAGGAGACTATACAAGACTTGTCCACCGATTCCGATGACATTCACCGAGTTGTATCCTTACTTAGTGCAACGCGGTTTGGTCACTACTCGAGCTTTGGGACCGCCTCCGAATCCTTTGCCAGCCAACTACAACGCCGCCGCTCATTGTTTATTTCATGAGGGTGCGCCAGGTCACGATTTGGAGAACTGTTATGCTTTGAAAAACCTTGTGAGGGATCTGATGGAAAAGAAGATTCTGTCATTCAACGATCCGCCGCCCAATGTCTAAAGTAACCCTTTGCCTGACCATGGGGCTGTTAATGCCATTGATGCTTCGTCTGAAGAGAATTCTATCCTTGATGTAGCTCAGATTAAGACTCCGCTCAAGGAATTCCATTCAAAGCTGTTTCAAGCAGGCCTAGTATCTGTTTCCCATATCGGTTGTACGAACTGTAAGGGATGTGATAAGGGTTGTGTTATGGTTCGGAAAGACGTTCAGAGATTGATTGATGATGGTTTTTTGCAAGTAGTTAACCAGGTGAAAGAAGTAGCCGCAATTGAGCCTACCTTCAACTTGCCAGAATCAAGGGGTAGGATACCAGTGTTTAATTTGCCAGCACCAAATTCTGTCATGCCAGTGTTCAGTATACCATCTCCCGTTACTCCAACAGTGGACCAGCCTAAACCGTTGATTATCCAAAAACCGAGTCCATTTCCATTCAGTGATCCCAAAGCAGTACCTTGGAAGTATGGTGTAACCGCGATTGACAAAGAATCTGGGAAGGTTATTCCAAGAGAAGAAGTGAAGGTTGATGGTGAAAGTGTGACTAACATAGTTGGGGCAAGCAGGATGACTCGCAGTGGTCGCGTGTACACTCCCCGTTTTGATGAGGCTCCACCTAGAGAGACAACTACTAACACTGCTGTGCCTGCCAGAGATAAAAATAAAGAGGTTGTTACTAATGATGCAGATGTTGAATTCTTAAGGATCATCAGGAAGAGTGATTACAAAGTCGTTGATCAGCTTCATCAGACCCCTTCAAAGATCTCTATCCTGTCTCTGTTATTGAATTCACCCGCTCATAGGGCTGCTTTGCAGAAAGTATTGACGCAAGCTCATGTCGCTCAAGATATTACTACCGGTCAGTTTGATAGTGTGATCGCCAATATTACCGCATGTAATACTCTTAGCTTCAGCAATGAAGAGCTACCGAAAGAGGGCCCGAATCACAATCGTGCTTTGCACATATCAGCGAAGTGTCAAGAGGATAATTTAGCCAGGGTGCTTGTGGATACCGGTTCATCTTTGAACGTCCTACCCAAGAGAGTTCTTAGTAAGTTGGCTTACAAAGAAACTATGGTGAAGCCTACTTCTTTGATTGTCAAGGCGTTTGATGGTTCTCGTAGAGCTGTGATTGGAGAAGTGGAACTTCCAATTTTGATTGGTCCGCATGTTTTCAATATCACTTTCCAAGTCATGGATATCAATCCCAATTACAGCTGTCTACTTGGAAGACCTTGGATCCATGCTGCGGGGGCTGTGACTTCTACCTTGCACCAAAAGATGAAGTTTGTAGTTGATGATAAGCTGGTGATTATTCACGGTGAGGAGGATTTAATGGTCAGTAATTTATCTTTGTTCCGTTATATTGAGGCCGATGAAGACGCGTTGGAAACTTCTTTCCAAGCACTTGAGATCGCCAATGCTGTGTTAGTGGAGGTCGAAGAGGCTGTGGAAGGCCAGAGTAATCCATCTTTTTCATCCTTAAAGAGTACCAGATCAACAATTGACAGGGGCATTCCTGAAGGTTGGGGAGAGATAATCAACGTCAAGACCAAAACTGATCGCCACGGGTTGGGTTACAGACCAACTCATGATAAAGCTTCTACAAATGTCGAAGGGCGTCCTAAGATTTACCAAGAAGTGTTTATCAGCGGAGGTTTTCAAGTTAATGCCGTCAGCGATGGTGATGAAGATGACGATTTAAGCAACCTGGTGTTCAAGAGTAGTGCAACATTGAGCAACTGGGAGGCTATAGAGATTCCTGTTATTTTTCCAGTGTCAAAGTAATTTAATTTTTCATTTGTGTTTTCAAATCCATTAGCTCTGCCCCAGGCTATTGGATCGCGTTGTAGGGCCACCTTTCATTTCAAACAATTATTAATAAATGTATTTTGTTCTGTTCCAAGTTGTTCCACTGGTTTTTTTTTTCACCTTTAAAAATGAAATTGGCAATCTTTTCAAAAACAAACTAAAATACATTTTCACTTCTCTCATTTTCATTAAACATTTAATAAAATAAGCCTTTCAACATGCAGTGACATTACAAACCTTGTTGAATCCAATGACGATATTGTCTCTCCTGATTGGGATTCACCCATTTATCAAGCTGAAGATGAGGGTGAGGAAGATTCTGAAGTACCCACTGAACTGACAAAGTTGGTCGAGTACGAGTACACAGAACTTCAACCAGATAAGGAGCAGGTAGATTTGGTTAATCTTGGCACAGACAAGGACAAGAAAGAGATCAAGGTTGGTACAATGCTTAGGGCTGAGATCAAGCAGGGGTTGATAAAGCTTTTGAAGGAATACGTTGATGTGTTCGCATGGTCGTATCAAGATATGCCAGGTTTAGACACAGATATTGTAGTTCACAAACTACCGCTTAAGCCAGAATGTCCTCCTGTCAAACAGAAACTTCGAAGAACGAGATCTGACATGGCTTTGAGGATTCGAGATGAGGTTAAGAAACAGTTGGATGCGGGTTTCCTTGCAGTTGCAAAGTATCCTGATTGGGTTGCCAACATTGTTCCAGTGCCCAAAAAGGACGGTAAGGTCAGAATGTGCGTAGACTACAAGGATCTGAACAAAGCTAGTCCAAAAGACGATTTCCCATTGCCTCATATTGATACCCTTGTCGACAATACAGCTAGTTTTGCAGTTTTCTCATTTATGGATGGTTTCTCCGGTTATAATCAGATCAGGATGGACCAAGCCGACCGAGAAAAGACTACATTTATTACCCCTTGGGGGACCTTCTGCTACAAAGTTATGCCTTTCGGTTTGAAGAACGCAGGGGCAACCTATCAGCGGGCCATGACTGCCCTCTTCCATGACATGATGCACAAAGAAATTGAAGTTTATGTGGATGATATGATCGCCAAATCTCGAAACGAAGAGGACCATTTGGATCATTTGATAAAGTTATTTGAACGACTCAGAAAGTACCAGTTGAAGCTGAATCCCGCTAAGTGTACCTTTGGTATTCGATCTGGAAAACTACTTGGTTTTATTGTCAGTCGGCGAGGAATTGAAGTAGACCCTGATAAAGTCCGAGCCATTCGAGACATGCCAGCTCCGCAGACTGAAACACAAGTCAGATGTTTTCTAGGGCGTTTAAACTATATTTCCAGGTTTATCTCTAATTTGACTGCTACTTGTGAACCGATCTTCAAGTTGCTATGCAAAGGCCAGACTATTGAGTGGAATCTTGACTGTCAGCGGGCGTTTGAAAAGATCAAGGATTACTTGCAAGAGCCTCCTATCTTAATCCCTCCTATTCCTGGAAGACCATTGTTCATGTACCTTACCGTTCTTGAGAAGTCTATGGGTTGCGTACTTGGGCAACATGATGAGACTGGAAGGAAGGAACATGCCATATACTATCTAAGCAAGAAGTTCACTGATTGTGAAAACAGATATTCACTCTTGGAGAACACTTTTTGTGCGCTAGCATGGGCTGCTAGACGTCTCCGGTAGTACATGATTTGTCATACCACATTATTGATTTCGAAAATGGATCCAATAAAGTACATTTTCGAAAAGCCGGCTCAAACGGGGAGGCTTGCCTGTTGGCACATGTTGCTATCGGAATATGACATCCAGTACGTACCGCAGAAAGCTATCAAAGGAAGTATTTTATCAGATTATCTGGCAGATCAGCCCGTAGAAGATTATGAGCCTCTCAAGTTCGACTTTCCTGATGAAGACATCCTATTGATTAAGAGAGATTATGAAGAGCCAGGTCCTGAGGAAGGTCCGGAACCGGGTCTCTGGTGGAGGATGATGTTTGATGGTTCTTCAAATTACAGTGGGCATGGTATAGGCGCAGATCTGATGAATCCGAAAGGTGGGTTCACCCCTTTTACAGCAAGGTTAGACTTTGAATGTACAAACAATGTCGCAGAGTATGAAGCATGCATTCTTGGCCTTGAAGCAGCTATCGACCTCCGAATCAAACTTCTCAAGGTAAGTGGAGATTCAGCCTTGGTTATTTATCAAGTAAAGGGTAAATGGGAGACGAAGCACGAGAATTTAATCCCTTATAGAGCCTACATCATCGAGTTGATTAAGTATTTTGACGAGATCAAGTTCGAACATGTTCCGAGATCTGAGAATCATGTGGCTGATGCTTTAGCCATGTTAGCATCCATGTGGAAGGTCAAATTGGTCAATGAAGCACCTCTCATTCGAATTGAACGCAGGACCGAGCCCGCGTACTGTCAGGTGGTCGAAGAAAACGAGGTGGATGAAAAGCCCTGGTTTCATGATATTAAGAATTATGTGCTCAAACAGGAGTATCCCGAGGGTGCTTCCTGTCTTGACAAGAAGACATTGAGAAGACTGGCATCCCGTTTCTTCATCAGTAATGGTGTGTTATACAAAAGAAGTTACGACATGGTTTTGCTCAGATGTGTTGACAAGCATGAAGCAGACATGTTACTTCAGGAGATTCATGAGGGAACCTTTGGGACTCATGCCAATGGTTATGCGATGTCTAAAAAGATGTTAAGAGCTGGATATTACTGGTTAACGATGGAGTTTGACTGTATCCAATACGCCCGGAAGTGTCCCAAGTGCCAGATCTACGCTGACAAAATGCATGTTCCTCCTGCACCGTTGAACGTTCTGACTTCACCGTGGCCTTTCTCCATGTGGGGCATTGACATGATTGGGGCAATTGAGCCAAAAGCTTCCAATGGTCACCGGTTCATCCTAGTTGCTATTGACTATTTCACCAAGTGGGTAGAAGCTGCTTCCTACGCCAATGTGACCAAACAGGTGGTTGCTCGCTTCATCAAGAGGGAGATTATCTGCCGCTATGGAATTCCGAGCCGAATCATAACTGACAATGGTACCAATCTGAATAACAAGACTATGAAAGAGTTGTGTGACAACTTCAAGATTGCGCACCACAATTCATCTCCTTACCGTCCTAAGATGAATGGAGCTGTTGAAGCTGCGAACAAGAACATCAAAAAGATCCTACAAAAGATGGTTAAGACTTACAAGGATTGGCATGAGATGTTACCATTCGCTTTGCATGGATACAGAACTACTGTTCGGACTTCAACAGGGGCAACACCTTTCTCACTAGTATATGGAATGGATGTCGTCCTCCCCATTGAAGTTGAGCTACCTTCCTTAAGGGTATTGAGGGAAGCCAAGCTAGATGAAGCCGAGTGGGTTCAAGACAGGTTCGACCAGCTAAACCTCATCGACGAGAAGCGTTTGACGGCTATGTGCCATGGTCAGCTATACCAGAAATGGATGAAGAGAGCCTTCGACAAGAAAGTCTGAATCCGTGAGTTTCAACAAGGAGAACTTGTACTCAAGAAGATCTTGCCAGTTCACAAGGACATGCGCGGGAAGTGGATGCCCAATTACGACGGTCCATTTGTTGTTAAGACAGTCTTCTCCGGAGGATCGCTAATTCTTACAACAATGGATGGAGAAGAGCTCGCACATCCTGTGAACTCCGATGCAGTCCGAAAATATTATGCCTAAAGAAAATAAAAAAATACTATGGCTCGCTAAGTTGAAAACCCGAAAGGGCGACTTAGGCAAAAATGAGCGTCCCGGTGGATTGAAAACCCGAAAGGGCAGTCCAGGCAAAAGTTAGGGACATGGCATTTCACTGCATCGGACGACACCAAACATCGCAGATACATTTACAGAAATCCACTTCAAATCCAATCACTCTCTTCATGAGCAAGGTTTTGGGTAGTATTAGTCATTAGGGATAGTAGGTCGTTGGATTCAATGTAACCTTTCCCATATTGCCAATTTAAAATTGTAATTTTCCATGGAGCTATGCCTTTAGCAAGTTACCATTCTTCAATAGAATTTACCTTTTGCTATTCAATTTCCTTGTTCACAGTATCTCCGTTTTATTTTGTTATGCAATTTGCTTTTGTTAATAAAATTTGAACGTGAAAAGTGTTTTCAAAACCAAAATAATTTTCTCGGAAATACATTTGGAAACGAAAGTTACTTTGACTCATGGAAATCTGTGGAGGATCTCTTCGCTCCCCGGTAAGTCTCGGTGTTGCATAAGCATTTGATCATTACCATCATATTCCCAGAGACAGTCCCCAGCGAGATTTTAAGTTGACAACACTTCTCCCCAGTGACTCTCAAGACTGCAGAGATATCCCCGATATCCTCCAAGTGATATCTATTCTGGGAGACCCATCCTCAATGGGATCATCTGGTCCTCAGCGGAATTGCCTTACTTGCCTCAGGAAATACTTCCCAAGAATACTTCCCCCAGGAATGTCTGTTGGATTCTCCCCAGAAGCCGAGGTACTATTCTTAGGAAGTTGCTACGTTGTCTCCATGAAGTTTCCTAATTCCACATCGTCCCCACGAAGCGGATATTTATTTTATCCCCGGAAGTCTCCGATCCTAGGAATTCTTTGGCTGACTATGGTTCATGACAGCTATCCCTCACGGGTAGTCTTGACATCGTATGCTCATGCATAGGTCAAACATCCCCAGTGGAAGTCGTTATATCATACTCTCCAGTAAACCCGTATCATATCCCCATATGAAAGTCACGATATTCTCTCCCCAGGGAAGTTATACTTTGAAGCCAAATTCGGTGCTCCCATCAGCTCTTCTTATCCCCTGAGAGGGGTACTGTTGCAGAGGTCCCCGGGTATTCCCATCGAAATGCTTATTTCATCTCAGGTCCTCCGCTCGTCAGTTTTGTCAGCATACGCATGAGCCTAAGCATTGTATACTCATTGCAGGACGTTTTCATACACATTTACATACACAGTAGTATACACTTTGGCATGCGCATTAGCATGTTTGCTATTCATCGTCATCCTTTGTCGTTACCTCCGAGTAACTAGGTTAGTTCGCTCTCTCCAAGTAGATCGTCAGCCTAAGCATAAAATACTATTTATTTCCAGCTAATCGCCACAGAGTTCAACCCTCGTGGACGATGGTTATTTCAGCTATCTTTCCGTGTTAGGATAAGATAATCCCCATTTGAGGTTATTTCCCCAATGGAGTCTTTCTAGCCCAGTTCCAGATCGAATTTCGGTCCCGTCGGTCACTGAACCTACCTGGACGTGCATTTACTTTGCACTATCTTTCAAGGAAATCATTTACAATCCTTTGCAGACAAGCGACAGTTCCCAGCCGAGGAGCGTATCACCTACATCAAACCTTAAGACGTTGGGTCGCCGCACTCATTCTTGAGCATCCCGCCGTGGACATATCCTTTCCTAAACCTTGAGAAGGTGAGTTGCCGCACTCATGCTTGGGTGTCCCGCTGTGGACATATCTTTTCCTAAACTTCAAAATGTTGAGTCGCCGTACTCATTCTTGGGCCTCCCGTCGTGGACCATTTTATCCTTTAGTAAAAGAAGAATCTGAATCGTATTCCGGGCGCCGACCTTAGATATGAAGAGGTTTATTTATCAGATGAGTGACAATTCCCTCTAGCGGAGCTCATCAATCAATCAATTTTTCATCTATTATCCACAGATAAGCAACAACCTCTTTATTGGAAAGCTTATTTAGTTTGGCATATAAGTCCCTTCCAACGATAAGTGGCAGTTCTCTCTCGAGAAAGCTTATTAGGGCATTTCCCATTAAAGTCCATTTATTTTGGCATACAGCCAGTTTTACCCCGTATATTTCCTACGGATTCCTAAAAATTCCGTTTGATCCTGTCACGAGGGAGAGTTTCCAGAAGCTCGGAGGTTATGCTTTGCTCAATGCCCCAGCATCTTGTTAATCGATCCTACAGTCGTGTCGATCCTATTTTTTTTACCCTAGACTATCAGCCGATCACACCTGAACCTGTTGGTCATTTACTCTCGGATATTCCCTAGTGGAGGCTGTTCCATCGGTGCCATCTCCATTGAGGATCCCGTTTTACTATTCCCTTTCTAAAAGTGACGGTTGGTCGTGCTCGCCCCAGTTGACCATCATCTTTAGAATTCCCCGTGTCACACTGTTTCCCCAGTGCGTCATATTCCCCAGTGTGGTTCGTTCATTGCGTCGGTCCCCTGTGTCGTCGTATCGTCTGTATCATTGCATTTATCATTCCATCATCCGCATCATACGCATCATAGCATGGTCAGGATTATTCTATTCCGTTTTGTCCCTAGTAGTGCATATCGCCGCATCTAAGGGCAAAATTTTCGGTTATCTATATCTAAATTCCTTTCACCATGATTTCTCGAGCCTACGTCGCTCAAATCATTCAGCGAAGTTATTTAAATAGGGGCAACTGTAACACCCCAAATTTTGCCCTAAGATTAGTCGAACCATCTCGCGTTCTGTTGCATTTTTGCATTTAACTAATTACTAACAAGTTCTTGTAGTTGGTTGATTTTTGCAGGAAATATCGCGTGGTGCGCTCTTTAGCTTATGAAGGGCAAAACGGTCATTTGTTTACAGCCGGCCGTCAAGTTTGAATTTTGAGTTGTAATCAGGAACTTTGGTTTGTTTGATCTGGTTGGGAGATTTTAATCGGAAATGGTGTCGGAAGCGAAGTTAGTCGGATAACCATATTGCATTGTACCGTCATTTTATTTTAAATTAATTTCATTTAATTCTATTTTATGTTTCATTTCATTTTAAAAAAATAGATCATCTCATTTTAAGTTTTATTTCATTTTAAAATAACTAATCCCGTTTTAAGTTTTCATTTCATTTTAGATAACTTCATTTTTAAAAAAAAATAGATCATCTCATTTTAAGTTTTATTTCATTTTAAAATAACTAATTCCGTTTTAAGTTTTCATTTTATTTTAGATAACTTCATTTTAAAAAAAATATATATATATATATAACTTTATTTCATAGTTTTATTTTAATTCTATTTCCAATATTAAACAAACAGCATATGCAGTGGTTTTCATTTTGTTTTGCATAATCATAATAATAATTTTCCACAAAAATAAGGAATTTTTATTAATTCTTTACACAAAAATAATAATACATAAAATTACAAAAATAATAAGTACATTTTCTACAAAAGGAATCATAAAATTCTTAAGTTACTATACTGTCCGATGTCTATTCGCTCCGATTTTCCGACTTTTCCGACATATCTTCAAACCTGCAAAATGAGCAAAACAAGGAAATTGAATCGGTTAATTTGACACCCTCAGAGATATCATCATCGGATGTCCGGTTCGCGACCTCGGCCAGAACAGGGCAGATGTTTGTTCTTATCGAAAGGCACCGAAAGAGGAAGAGGAAAACTGCATTTTGAGATTGCTTGGCCAAAAAGAGATTATACAGAAAAGAGCTTATTTGAAAAGCCGGTTTGAGAAGTGATTTTTCTCAGGAGGACGGTTTGCCCCAAATGGGACCTTAACTCCAATCATCCTATGAAAAAAACACAATTCCAACAAAAAGTCCAACAAGCTGAAATAGTTCAAACAAAACCAATTCAGAAACCAGTTCAGAAAAACAGTTCAGAAAGCCAGTCCATCGAACCGGTTTAATTAACAAGTTTTCAAATCCACTGGATCCGTTCAACAATCCAAAACAATATCAGCCAGCAAATCCGAAATAAAATCAATAAACGTAAAATCCGGATCCAAAAGCACAACAACAATATAACAAAGTCGTTCACTCAAAAACTCATTAATAATCTGTTCCGAAAATACCTCAACAAATCTAGCAACAACTTCAGCGGAAATCATGAAAAATCAAAGCCCACAGTGGATTCAAGGGGGATATAAATATTAGGAGGGATCCGAAATCCTGAGACAAGAAGAAAAAGCCAGAATCGAAGCTTCGGCGTAACGGATCAACGTCGGGAACTCGTGGCGGCCGTGGATCCTTCCGATTGCCACTACCACCGGGACCCATTACCGTCATCGAGCAACGCCTCAGTCGCAAAACATCATCGGCCAACGAACCTCAACAAACGCCGTCGATAACAAACGCGTACAGGTAGGATTTTATTACCGTAAATCGTTTTGCTCTGATGTGTGCATTTCAGGTTTAAGAAGAAGATGTGTAGGATAGAAGAAGGAAACATGGAGCATGCAACAATGGCCGCCGCCGGTATAAGGAGAGAAAGAGAAAGGATTGACAAACCCTAGCAACAAGCACAAAGTCAAATGACCTGTTTCTTTTCACGTTTATCTTGTCTGTTGGGTTTTGGTAATTTGGTTTTAGTAACTGTTTTAAATACATAATAAATTAGTTATTAACATAGTAATTGTTTTAAATACATCATAAATTAGTTATTTAGTAATTGGTTTTAGTAATTGTTTTAACAAGAATCAATTAGTTATTAACATAGTAAATTGAAAAGTTTTCTAATAACTTCTAATTAATAAAATTAGTTATTAAGTAAGATTTTTTTTATATATAACTTTTACGTAACAAATTTTCTTTGTTTAAAAAAAACTAGGTACATAATGTATAATCAAATTTGCTTTTGTTATTTAGATTAATTTGTTTTTACTCATAGTCTATAATTAATTTGTTTTAAAAGTTAGGTACATAATTTATAATTTGTTTTTATCATTCTCCACCGTTTAAAAAAGGATAATAATAACACAGTTTTTTTTTAATGTTTAGATTAATTTGTTTTTATTTATTTACCGTAAAAGTCAAAAATAAGTTCTTTTCTTAATCAAAAAACCTTTTCAATTAAAACAATTTGTTTTTTTTAGGAAAAAGGCATTAGCCTTAAAATAACCATTCCTTATCAAAAATATAAAAAAAATATATAATAACTTTTCTTTTCAACAAAGAAAAATCTCAAAAATTCAGTTTTGACTTATCCGTTTCATTTTCGTCTAACCCCGGTTAATTTGTTTGTTTCAGTTTATCATTATTATTTCATTTGTTCGTTTTTGTTCCATGGATGTAATTTATGCGAGGCCATGGTCGCGGTTTATTTTATTTCGCATTTTTGGGGATTTGTAATTTACACGAATGGTCGCGATGCTTTCCTTTACTGCTTGCTTTATTTTCATATTTTTTATGCCTGCCATGTAATAATTCTGTTGCTTGCATGTTTTTACCGTCTTGCCCTCCGAAGGAATTAGGTTTAGCAGTGTGACCGCCGAGTCAATAACCCTAAATTTTGACCCTTTTCAAACCCTTGACCGTTTCCAAAACCTCAATAGCCTAGGCGTCCCGCCGTGGACGAAAACGCCATTTACCCTAGCATTAGGTCAAAGAGTCGCCGTACTCTGCTTTAGGGTTTCCCGCCGTGGAATCCCTAATTTTAACCCTAATTTCAATTCAATGCCTCAACGTAGAAATAGGAGTTTCAACGCTCCACGTAAGCGTTTCCTTAAGAAATGCTTATTCCCCATCAAAACCTTGACCACAGTCAAGAAGTTTCTAGCCTCCCTTTCGAGGGGAACTACAATTACTCTGATTCCATTCCCGTCAGGATATGTAGGTACAAGATGCGACGTCTTGCTGAGTAAACTTAGGACTAACCCTTAGGTCTCTTTTAGTTCACTTTATCCTTTAGCTCAGTACATATTCCAAACAGATAATAAAAATAAAAAGACATACAATAAACAAAAGGTTCCTGTAGAGTACTACAGAAGTTTAGGGTGCTAGTACCTTCCCTAAGCTTAAACAACCCCTTACCTAGGTATCTCCCCGCCTTGTGCTTACGATGCAAGAATAGGTTTTTCCTCTTTTGACCTTTTCCTTCGGATAAATCAAAGAGCGGTTGTGAATTAAGAGTTGTGATTCAAGCTAATTAATAGTTTGATATCCTATTTCCACCGCAACACCTGGTTTTCATCTGAGTTTCTTGGAGGCCAAAGCCAAAGAGTATGCTGTTTTGGGTGATTGGAGGGCCGTTTGTGCTTTGATTGTTGTCAGCATTTATGGGATCATCCTGTTCCCTAATCAGAAGAACTTTGTGGACATTAATGCCATCAGGTTGTTTGTGCAGAGGAATCCTATTCCTACCTTGGTTGGGGATGTCTATTACTCGGTCCATAATCGGAACGAGAAGCGGCGTGGTGGATTGATCAGATGTTGTGCTCAACTGTTGTACAAATGGTTCATGGGGTATTTGCCTTCCAGAGGTGCCTTTGCTTTTGTTCTTCTTGACCATACGGTGAATTGGGCGACCAAGTTGATGGGTTTGCGAGCCAAGGACATAGCTTGGACGCACAATGGTGTGGCTGGACGAGACTTCATTTACAGTTGTGGGAGCTTTCCTAATGTGCCTCTCATAGGAGTTTAGGGTTGCATTAATTACAACCCGACGCTTCTTAGGAGACAAATGGGGTTTTCCATGGAGGTTCCTCCTCTCGAGTGTGAGATTCAGGAGTCTTTCTACTTCCCGACTGAGGGTAATCCGACACGGTTGAGGCAAGTGTCCGGAGCATGGCGTAACATTTAGAGAAAGGGCAAGGTTCTTTTTGGTAGGATTAATAATAGATCTTTTCCTCTGTTTGATGATTGGCTCAGAAAGAGGATTGAGCTCACGCATCTACCATTTCCTGGGGGTGATCCTTGGTGTCCATTGATTGAGGGGCCATGTTCTTCTGTCAGCATGGAAGAGTTCCTTGAGATGAAGAAAGCCAGAGATCAGCTGCAAGCAGAGAAGACTGAATTGGAGATGAGTGTTGCTAGAATCCAAATGGCTAATCAGGAAATTAAAGGGAAAATAGAAGACCGGGATAAGAGACATGATATGGAGGTGAAGCGCTTTGAGATAGATACCGCTTATTACCGCAAGATCAGCCAAGCGTTGGAGTCATCTACGAAGGAGCACGACATCACTAAGGAGAAGTTGGCTAGAGCTTTGAGGGATATTGGAGATGAAAGGAGGAGACAGGTCCTTGTGAAGAATCAGAGAGAAGCCAAAGTCAAAGTCCTTATCGCCGAGTGGGAAGCAAAGCTGAAGGTTAAGGAAGAAGAGAACGTGAAGGTTATTGCTGAGAGAGATCACTATATTGCTGAGAGGGATCATTATTTCTGACAGATGAAGATTCACCAGAAGGAGGTGGGGAGATTGCAGCAGGAGAACACTGAGCTCAGGTTTGCTGTGAAGTTTACCAAGATGGTTGATGATGCAGAGCCTTCTGTGGGGCCTTCTTCAGTTTAGACTTTTGTTGTTATTGTGTTGGATTACCGTCAGGCATGTTGACGGAATTCACTTGCTTGTATTTTCTTTCTAATTCTGGAGAATTGTATTTGATTTGTATCAGCCTGATGTATGACTTTGGCACGTGTAGTGCACTTTTGATATACAGTGATTGTCATCATTCAGTGATTGATCTTCAAGCTTTATTTGCTTTCCTGTATGCACTCACATAGCACACACATGGTTGGGTGGTATCTTTGCTAAATCATAATTTTCTGTTTTGTATGGTGAAACCAGATGATTTACATCAGAATGTTGCTGTCGAATTATTATCTGTCTCGATGAAACCAGGATCGAAAGATAGAGTATTCCTCATATGGATAGACATTGCATTCATGCATGAATCATAATAACTTGTCTTCTATTTTGCAGGTCTCGGTTTCTAACGTGCTTGATTGTTTCAGGAATCATTGCTCGCGCACGTAGAATCATTCCTTTGCACGTAGCCCGTCCGCACAGATACCCTACCAGGCGCAACAAATCCAAGCTGATGGATCTACCCAACGCAGATATTCTCGAATTGAAGGAGAAAATGGGTGAGCTGATAAACGTCATGCAAGGGCTTGCCTTGGGGCAGAAAGCACTTGCTGATAAGGTGGAAAAGCTCGAGCGGGCTTCGGCTGCCAATAGTGGTAATAATCAGGAGGGTGTTTCCAACAATGGTCTGGGTGGTTCTAGGGATGGAAGAGATATCAGAAAGAAGACTATTGCTGGGGTGGTGATCAATAATGGTGGTGGTTTTGGTGCTGCTACAGTCGGTGGACCAGGTCCGGTGGGCAATAATCTGAAGGATAGTCTATTTCCTCCTTTCTTTAGGGCCGAGGAAGATAGAGAGGAAGACTAGTTCTCCGTACTGAATGAACAATTTGGTCAATACGGTGTCCAACCACCAAACAAAGAGATTCAGGTGCTGGCGGAGAAGATCAGGGCTCTGGAAAGCTATGCTACTCCCGGGGTTGTCAATATGTCAAACATGGGGCTGGTTGAGGGGATTGTGATCCCACAAAAGTTTAAAGCGCATGCGTTTGATAAGTATAATAGGAGTTCTTGCCCGGAAACTCATCTCCAGGCTTTCTTCCGAAAGATTTCTGCTTATACAATGAACCAGAAGCTTTGGATGTACTTCTTCCAAGACAGTCTGTCTGGTGGGTCTTTGGAGTGGTATACCAAGTTGAAGTCTTCGGATATCAAAAGCTGGCAGGATCTCGGAGATGCGTTCTTTAAACAGTATCAATTCAACGCTGACATGGCTCCTAGCCGTACCCAATTGCAGGGTATGTCTCAGAAGCCTAGTGAAGGGTTTAAAGAATACGCACAGAGATGGAGGGAGTTGGCGGCCAGAGTCCAACCTCCGTTGGTAGACCGGGAAATGTCTGATCTGTTTATGGGTACCCTTCAGGGGACGTTTGCAGAAAGAATGGTAGGATGCCCGGTTACCAACTTCGCTGATATAGTGGTGGCTGGGGAAAGAATAGAGAGCTGGTTGAAGCTGGGGAAGATACAGGGTAATGCTTCGTCGTCTGGATCGAAGAAACCCTTTGGTAATGGCCAACAAAAGAAGGAGGGTGATACAAGTGCTGTGTATGCCCAGAGGGGACAAGGTAGGGATCGTTACTACTAGCACACTGCTGTGGTAACCATTCCTGCTGATAATCAACCTGCACAACAACAGCAACAACAACAACAACAGCAACGACAACCATTTCAACAGAGACCGCAGAGGGCCGGGTATCAGGTGAGAGGGCGAATGAATGATCGTCAATTTGATAGACCACCTGTGACCTACTCATTCTTGTTGAAGAAATTGAAAGATTTGGGGTTGGTCCAGCTGAGGACGTTGGCTCCGTTGAGACCGGACCAGAGGCCTGCCAATTATGATGAAAATACCAAGTGTGAATTCCACTCTGGTGCCCCTGGACATAATGTGGAGAATTGTAAAGCTTTTAAGCATGTGGTCCAGGATCTGGTAGACTCCAAGGCTGTCAATTTTGCACCATCTCCAAATGTTAACGCTAATCTCATGCCCGCGCATGGTCAAATGGGGGTGAATGCAATTCCTGAGGATAAGGGCCGAATCTGGGTGACGGAGGTGAACCGGTTAAAGACTCCTTTGGCTGAGGTCAAGAGGCAACTGTTGAAGAATGGGGTCTTCCCGGGTTGTGATGACTGTTGTGTTGCTTGCACTGTTGCCCCTGGTGGGTGTGCTTTGTTGAGGGAGGTTGTCCAAAAGATGATGGATGAGGGAAGCCTCAGATTTGAGAAGGTTGGTTTGGAAAGGGAGGATGTCTCCACCATAACCATTTACTTCGACCCGATTGATTTGTCAGCGCTGGCAGATGCGGCTCCAGTTACCATCACATTACCTGGGCCTATTCCTTATGACAACGACGATGTTGTGTCATGGGATTATGGTGGAGAGGTTTACTGTAATGGGGAGAAGCATGAAGATCAGGCTGCAGGTGAAACCACCGTTTCAAAGGTGGATAATGCCGGACCCAGTGGTTTCACTCGCAGTGGAAGCTTGTTTGCACCTGATGCTTTGAGGAGTGGGGATGGAGAGAGAGAAAAGAAAGATAAGGCCGAGGCTTTAGCCAGGGCAAGAGGGAAGTAGGTGGTAAGAGAGGGTACTCCTGTAGCGACACCGGCGCTTGGTGGGTCGGAAAGAGAACTTGATGATGAAGTTGAAGAATTTCTGAGGATCATCAAGAAGTCTGAGTATAAGCTTGTTGATCATCTGCAGCAGACGCCGTCAAAAATCTCAATCTTATCTCTGCTATTGAGCTCCGAGGGGCATAGAGAGGCTTTGTTGAAAATACTGAAGAGAGCCTATGTCCCACAAGAGATAACGATCAATCAATTAGAGACAGTGGTGTCCAATGTTAATGCCAGCCATGGGCTGGGTTTCACTGATCTGGATTTGACTGTGGATGGGCGTAATCACAATAGGGCATTACACATTGCAATGGAGTGTAAAGGAGCAGTGCTTTCACACGTGTTGGTGGATACCGGCTCATCACTCAATGTGTTGCCTAAGAAGGCCCTGGCGAAGCTGGACTGTGAAGGGTTGATCTTGAGGCCGACGGACCTGATAGTTAGAGCCTTTGATGGTTCGAAGCGGGCTGTGTTTGGGGAAGTGGAGCTCCCTGTGAAGATCGGCCCCGAGGTGTTTAAGTCTGTGTTTCATGTCATGGATATTCAGCCAACATACAATTGCTTGCTGGGTAGGCCGTGGATACACGCTGCTGGGGTAGTGACTTCGACTTTGCACCAGAAATTGAAGTATATCTGGGACGGGCAGGTCGTCACAGTTTGTGGGGAGGAAGACATCTTCGTAAGCCACCTGTCATCGTTCAAGTACGTGGAAATGGATGGTGAAATATGGGAAACACCAAGTCAAGCATTCGAAACCGTCAAGGTGGAGAATACTGTTTTTGTCAAAGAAGAGAAGAAGCCGTCCATTTCTTCGTATAAGCAGGCTGCTGAGGTGGTGAAGAATGGAGAAGCCCCGGGTTGGGGAAAGATGATTGACATCGCCGCCAAGGAAGACGGATTCGGGGTTGGTTATCAGTCAGGCCGAGGCTCGTCTTTGCAAGGCAGAGGACGTCGTCAATCGGTCACGTTCACCAGGGCTAGAATGCTGGATCCATATCACATTTGTGTGGTGGGCGAAGAGGTCGACAGTGACTGTGAGCTTGGTCAATGGATAAAACCGTGCGTACCAGGGATGGAGATCCAGAACTGGAAGGCCGAAAAGATCATCACTGTCACTCTGCGTGAAGAGTAATATTTCCTGTTTTTCAATATTGTTTGCATGAAAGCCATACGTTTTGCCCGAAGCGTAATGGTTCATTGTAAGGGTCACCTCATGTTTCATTTTTTGCAATATTTGCATCATTAATAAAAGGATGTTTTTCATTAAAAGTGGCGTTCCCTGTTTTTCATTTATTTTTGCAGTTTAAAAAATAAACAATAAAAATGGCAATGTTTGTTTTCATTTTCCTTTTAATTTGCTTTGCTCCGGTTCTAAAGCAATGCATGAATCAACATTCATGCAGATGCGATCATTCTTCGGATCTCATTGACAACAATCCGGTTACACCCTTATATGACTTCGACAATCCGATCTATCATACCGAAGAAGAAGGCGAAGAAGATTGTGAACTGCCGGAGGAATTAGCCAGGTTGTTGAAACAAGAGGAGAAGGTGATTCAACCGCATGAGGAGCAAGTTGAGATTGTGAATCTAGGTACCAACGAGGTCAGGAAAGAAGTGAAAGTTGGGGCTGCTTTGGAGGCGAGTGTCGAGAGCAGAATGGTAGCCTTGTTGAAAGAGTATGTTGATATATTCGCCTGGTCTTATCAAGATATGCCAGGGTTGGATACCGATATCGTGGTGCACAAGCTACCATTGAGAGCAGACTGTCCTCCAGTGAAGCAGAAGTTGCGCAGAACTCGACCCGAGATGGCCATGAAAATTAAAGAGGAAGTGCAAAAGCAGTTGGATGCTGGTTTCCTAGTTGTCACTAATTATCCACCTTGGGTCGCAAACATTGTGTCGGTCCCGAAGAAGGATGGGAAGGTGAGAATGTGTCTGGACTACCGGGATTTGAACAGAGCTAGTCCGAAGGATGATTTCCCGTTACCTCACATTGATGTGTTGGTAGATAATACAACTCAATTCTCGGTGTTTTCCTTCATGGATGGTTTTTCTGGCTATAATCAAATCAAAATGTCGCCAGATGATATGGAGAAAACAACGTTCATCACACCGTGGGGCACTTTTTGTTATAAGGTGATGCCATTCGGTCCCAAGAATGTCGGTGCAACGTATCAAAGGGCTATGGTGACTTTATTTCATGATATGATTCATCATGAAATCGAATGCTATGTTGATGACATGATAGCAAAGTCCCAAACTGAAGAGGGGCATTTTGTAGATATGGCCAAGTTATTTGACCGGCTGAGACGATTCAGACTGAGGTTGAATCCGAACAAGTGCACTTTCGGAGTGCGGTCTGGTATGTTGCTGGGGTTTATTGTGAGCGAAAGAGGAATCGAGGTTGATCCTGCTAAAGTAAAAGCAATACGAGAAATGCCTGAACCGAGAACACAGAAGGAGGTTCGTGGTTTCTTAGGTAGATTGAACTACATTTCACGGTTCATATCTCATCTAACTGCCACGTGTGAACCTATATTCAAATTGTTGAGAAAAGAGCAAACGGTCAGGTGGAATAATGATTGCCAAGCGGCATTTGAAAAGATAAAAGAATATTTGCAGGAGCCTTCGATTCTGATGCCTCCTGTGGAGGGACGACCGTTAATTCTGTACTTGACGGTCCTCGAGGGGTCTATGGGGTGTGTACTGGGGCAGCATGACGAGTCTGGTCGAAAAGAGCATGCGATTTACTACCTTAGCAAAAAGTTTACCGACTGTGAAACAAGATATTCACTGCTCGAGAAAACTTGTTGTGCTTTGGTATGGGCTGCTCGCCGACTGAGACAGTATATGATGGTTCATACCATTTTGTTGATTTCCAAGATGGATCCGATCAAGCATATTTTTTAGAAGCCAGCATTGACCGGACGGGTTGCGAGGTGGCAAATGATTTTGACTGAATATGATATCCAGTATACCTCTCAAAAGGCAATCAAGGGGAGTGTATTGTCTGATTACCTCGCCCAGCAGCCCATTGAGGATTATCAACCGATGAAGTTTGAGTTCCCTGATGAGGACATCATGTTTCTCAAATCGAAAGATTGTGAGGAACCTATCCCGGAGGAGGGGCCTGACCCTGAATCCGAATGGATTCTGATGTTTGATGGGGCCGTTAACGTGAATGGTAGTGGAGTTGGTGCTGTTTTGGTTACGCCGAAAGGATCCCACATTCCTTTTGCTGCCCGGCTAACATTTGAGTGCACCAACAACGTGGCTGAATACGAAGCTTGTATCTTGGGTATCGAAGAGGCGATTGATTTGCGGATCAAAAATCTTGTTATATATGGAGATTCAGCTTTGGTTGTGAATCAGGTTAACAGAAAATGGTATACGCATCAATCTCATTTAATTCCATATCGGGTTTATACGAGGAGGTTGTTGACGTTTTTCACCAGGGTGGAATTACATCATGTGCCGAGAGAAGAGAATCCGTTAGCAGATGCTTTGGCTACTCTGGCTGCCTTGATTAAGGTACAGTGGTGGAATCAGTTCCCCAGTGTTAAGGTGGGACGTCTGGATAGACCGGCTTATGTGTTTGCTGTTGACACGGCGCCTGATGATGAGAAGCCGTGGTATTATGATATCAAGCGCTATCTGGAAACCCAAGAGTATCCTGAGGGAGCATCCAAGAAGGACTGAAAGACTCTGAGGAGGTTGGCCATGGTGTTCTATCTGAATAAGGATGGGGTTTTGTACAAGAGAAATTTCGATTGGGTTTTGCTCAGATGTGTTGATGATAAAGAAGCAAGCCAATTGATGAAAGAAGTACACGAGGGGTCGTTTGGTACCCATGCCAGTGAGAATGCAATGGTGAAGAAATTATTGAGGGCTGGTTATTATTGGATGACAATGGAGGCCCAATGTTTCAATTTCGTGCGGAAGTGTCATAAATGCCAGATTTATGCTGGCAAGGTGCACGTGCCTCCAAACCCGTTGAGTTTGATGTCGTCTCCGTGGCCGTTTGTGATGTGGGGCATTGATATGATCGGCAAGATCGAGCCTACGGCTTCGAATGGGCACCGATTCATATTAGTGGTTATTGATTACTTCACCAAGTGGGCTGAAGCAGCCTCTTATGCAAATGTGACAAAGCAGGTCGTGGCCAGATTTCTCAAGAGAGACATCATTTGCAGATATGGGGTTCCTGAGAGAATCATTACTGATAATGGTTCTAATCTTAATAACAAAATGATGGCAGAGTTGTGCCGGGAATTCAAGATTGAGCATCACAATTCTTCTCCTTATCGTCCGAAGATGAATGGGGCGGTTGAGGCAGCCAATAAGAATATTAAGAAGATTGTGCAGAAGATGGTTGTGACTTATAAGGATTGGCACGAAATGTTGCCGTTTGCATTGCATGGGTACCGAACTTCGGTGCGTACATCTACTGGGGCAACGCCATTCTCGCTTGTGTATGGGATGGAAGTCGTGCTACCGGTTGAGGTCCAGATTCCTTCGTTGAGAGTCCTGATGGACGTGAAATTGAAAGAGGTTGAATGGGTAAGGACTCGGTACGAAGAGTTGAGCCTGATTGAGGAAAAGAGGCTGGGGGCCATTTGTCATGGGCAGTTGTACCAGCAGCGGATGAAGCGTGCTTTTGACCGGAAGGTGCGACCTCGTGTGTATCACGTAGGCGATATGGTGTTGAAAAGGATATTTCCTCCTCAAAACGATTGTAGGGGCAAGTGGACACCCAATTATGAAGGTCCATTCGTGGTCAAGAAGGTTTTCTCTGGTGGAGCCTTGTTGTTGACGACCATGGATGGCGAAGATTTTCCATCCCCTGTGAATGCGGACGCAGTTAAAAAATACTTCGTATAAGAGACCCGCTGGACGAAAAGAATAAAATAGTCCAGGCAAAAATGGGCATCCCGGCGAACCAAAAAACAAAATGAAAGGTTCGGGCAAAAATTAGAGATAAAAAAGAAAAAATTGTACACCCGGCAAGTCGAAAACCCCACAAGGGCGGCTTGGGCAAAAAAGGGTATCCCGGTGGACTGAAAACCCGAAAGGGCGGTCCAGGCAAAAAGAGGGATTGAAACGAACAACTGCGTCCAACATGATCGTTTGTGCTTTGGATATGACATGGATAATCCCCGATAGGGATCAGTCGGAAGCGTCTTGTTCAGAAGGCATAAAGAGAGGAGAGTCTTGAGGACATATGGGGTGTAACCGAGTTGGAACTCAATGAGATCACGGGTTCACATTGCCATTAGGATAGATTTTTCCTTTTATGCGCAATTACCTCTTTTCAGGGATTGCTTCCTGTGTATTGCTCAGTTTCGAGCCACACCTTTTTCAATCAATAAAATGCATATTCAGTAAAATGATTTTGTTTTTGTTTTCATTACTGCTTTGATTGCAAAAACATCCGTTTATTTTGATAAAGAATCTTTGCATTTTGAGACATGGAGATCCCTTACAATGCATGTTTATAAGATTGAAAACCTGAAATCTTATTCGGAAGGTTGAGTGACCTAGGTGTTGAAATTTTGGCACGCCTGGGGCACGTTTTTATCTAACGATCTCTTTTGCAGACGCTGTTAGATATTTTCACTCACTTGCAGGTTGTGATGTGAAGCCTTTTGACAAAAGATCCCTGTGGAGTCCAATCAGGGACAAGGGATTGACGAATGGAAAAGACGGCGAAAGGACGTGCGACGATCCTTGAGGATTAATCAAGAAGACTCTTCAAAGTCTGAGGACTGGAAAGTTTGTACGGATCCAAGGAGTTCGATCTCCGTAGAGTACGGAGAAGTCGAGGATATAAGGTGATGAATCAGAAAAGTCTAGACGAGTCTGGAAGCTCTCAAAAGTGGAAAGCTGACACTGTGGTTAGATAGTGAATGCCAGTGTTCGACGAGTCGACAGGTGTTCCGTATCAGATATGATGTATCTCCCCAGCAGATTCAAGATCGATGTTTCTTCGACAACCAGGCCTGAGGTTGTTTCCCTAGCAGGGTGGAGGTTGTTATTTCCCCAGCAAGTCGAAGATTTCTGTTTTCCCCGCAGAGTGCGTTGGTAGCTGTTTCCCTAGCGAAGTCCCCAAGCGGATCGCGTTCAGTGGAGTTCATCCCTGTTGAGGGTTGTCCTTTCCCCCAGCGGCAGTGCTATTTCCCAACAGGGTGGAGATTGGAGTGGTATCAGGTTCCTCAGCAGAGTGCCTCGAGCTCCCCAGAAGAGTCCCTTGAGGGGGATACTTTTTATGCATTCATCATTTAGATAAGCATAGCATATTGCATACCTAATGGCGTAGCATTTCCATGATTATGGAGCATTACGCTGAAAAAATAAATCATGCATCATCATTGCAAGCATAAGCTAGTCTCAAGCCGTGGTTACCGTTTGAGATTTGGTTTCGCCGGTTGGTGAGGATGCTACTCAAGCCGTGGTTACCGCTTGAGAGTTGGTTTCACCGGATGGTGAAGATGTTACTCTGAGGAGTTTAGCATCGTGATTTTGGGTTAACGTTATTACCCAGTAGTGCGATACTGGAGAAGATTTCTGTCGTGCGAGATGGAAGTTGGAAGATGTTACTCAAGCCGTGGTTACCGCTTGAGATTTGGTTTTGCCGGATGGTGAAGATGTTACTCTGAGGAGTCTAGCATCATGACGTTGGAGCAACAATGTTCCCCAGTAGCGCGATATTGGAGGAAAATTTTCCGTCGGGCGGAGATGGAAATTAAAATCAAAGAACGTTACGCGATCAACGCGAAAATCGAAGAATGGAGAAAAGGAAGTGTTGCGGCATTTTCTGGAGAATGGGGTTCAAATGGAGATTGGAGTTGAAGATTATATCCGGGATGAGGTCCTCAGGATTGTCTTCTGATGATGTGTCACCTTAGACTTCGGCGAGGCCAACAGAAGTCGTTATGGGTATCTTCAGAGGAAGAAATGCACATGTTACCTTCCTGTTAAGGAGGTGTACCCTCTGATATGTCGCCATCAGAGTGGTGTTTGGTGTTATTTCCGATGTTGCCAGCGGAATTATCACAAGAAAATGGAGAACGGGGTTCAAATGGATAGAAGGAAGTGTTGGGCATTTTCTAGAGAATGGGGTTCAAATGGAGAAAGGGAGACACGTGGTGTTTTCTGGAGAATGGGGTTCACAACGGTGATCGTGAGTTATCGTCAGGCGACTGGGGTTCAAATGGAGATCGGGGTTCATTGTTTGGCGAACAGGAGTGTTATGAAGTTGTCGGGGTTCATATGCGGTGATCAGGGATCATACGCGCAAAAATAATTGTTCGGGGTCCAAGAAAAAGCAAAATAAAAAAATCAATCAAAGAAGTACCGGGGTTCAAGAAAAGTGAAAAACATCAGGAAGTTTTGGGGTTCAAGAAAAGCAAAAAATATAATAATAATCCCCAGCGGAGCGCAAATTGTTCGTCTGTTCTTGGTATTCAATCACTCTTCACCCTGATCATCTGAAAGTCGAGGCTGTTCATATCGACAGGTTCATAGTGGATTGAATAGGGGCAGCTGTAACACCTCAAAATTTGCCCTCCTCTTCTTGGGACTAGCTTAGCATATTGCATTCCATATTTAGGGCATTAGGAACTGCATATTGCATATCATGTGATAATAAGAAAGTCATCCTTTAAGGTCTTTCTCAGAAGATAGAGAGTTTAAGAGATTCAAGCCTGAGGGTCTTATTGAATTGATCACCAACCATCTGAGGGTTTGTGCTTCAATTAGGGTTTTCTTGGTTCTTCAAGGAGGTTGAGCATTATCTTGATTGCAAGGGTACATCATCATCATCATGGTTATGTCATCCTCAAGGGGTTCATTGTTCATGCTTAGATTCCTCTGGATTAGGGTTTTGACCTCTGGTCAACCCTGATTAATGACTTTTCTTCCAACCAGTGATTTTCAAGGAGATGAGGTATTCTATGGAGAGGGGATCACATGATCATTCTATTGAGCTTATATGAGCCAAGGTTTATTTTGAAGCAAGTTGGCCAAGTGTTAGAGGCTCAAAGTCATCAGTGCATTGCCAAGTCATCTAGGGCCCATAAAAGTCAACAGAAAGTCAACTGAGGGCTAGGAGGTGGAGAGATGGTTTGAGACACTTCATTCATGTCCCAAAGAGGTTCATTTGTCATTACAAACACTTATCTTGAAGAATTTGAGGCCAGATCAAAAGTTTCCAAAAATGGAAAGTGACCTATAATTGAAAGTTTCCAAAAATGGAAAGTTTTTGGTTCAAATTCAACTTGATTTTACATCATCAAAGAAGCCTCAAATGAATTTTTGTCCAACATGAAAATTGAAGATTTTTCTCTCCCATTTCCAAAAAGTCCAAGATCATGAGCATCTGATGAATGGTTGAGGAGATATGGTCAAATGATTGCCAAGTGTGCTTGAAACTTCAAAATGCCATAACTTTTGACTCAAAGCTCCAAATGAAGCCACTCTTTTTGCAAATTTCTTGTCTTGACCTATATTTTCCAAATCCAATATTGCATTGCATTAAATTTAATCATATAATCATTTGCCCATGCATGCTCATTTTGGAGGGAAAATGACAAATTTGAATTTGGTGCATCACATGAACAAAATACCATTGCCATTGTGTTCATTGGAAGATTTTAAGTGAGTTTACACCCCTCACATGTTACTGTTCACGTCCAAATTAGCCACGCACCTTCATTTTTCATTTGTTACAAAAAACACTCCTAATCTCCTTAATTATAATTAACTCATGACTAATTGTGATTTGGATGTAATTAGCACATGGTATATAAGATAAATCATAACAGAATTGTTCATAATCACAAGTTCTAGATCTAGAAAATTTTTTCCCTCCAAATTTCTCTCTCATTGGAATTCAAATTTTCTCCACACAAGGACACATTTTCTTGATAGATCCATCATCCTCATGACATTTGGAGCATGATTCATCCATTTTTTGTGGAAATTGAGCAAGGTTTGAAGCATGTCAAGCTTATGAACACATCAATGGCAAGTGCAAATTAAGCAAGATCTAGGTCGTGACAAACATCCATTTCTACATCAAGCTTCATAACAAGAGCAAAGGAGGAGATCTACACACTTTGGAGGCCTTGAAAACACTGTTTTGATCATTGCCATTCCAGGTTGGTGAAATTTCGAGTCTCTTTATTCTTAATTTTATGGACATGATATTGTAGAGCTTTGCATGCTGGTAATTCTGATCTAAATTTCGTTAAATTTGGTTGAGATTTGAAGAAGTTATGTGAAATTAAAGTTTGATGTTCATAAATGTTTTGGTTCGATTCACTTTGATTATTGAGTTTTAGCATGAATGGAGGTTAGATTCTTGATGTACACAACGAGACGGTTCCAACGGTATAACTTTTTGCAAATTCTGGAAAAAAAATTAATGGAGGTCACTGTTCATCCACCGTCTTCATGAAGAAGACGGTGGTTTCCGCCGTCCCAGTCCTGTAGCGCCACCGCCTGGTTTTGAGGCTAGGGCAAGGCCTTAAACGGCGCCGTTTTGGTCCAAACACGCATACTCCCTTCGATTCCCATGCGCAGCAATTCTCTTTTTTTTTATTTTTTCGCCTTGACCAAAACGACGTCGTTTTGGTAGGCACCTCCCTCCTCACTTCGATTCCAGCTGCCAGCATTTTTCCAATTCTTCTCCAAATTCCATTTTCTCATGTGATTTGTTCCTTATTCATAATATTTTCATGCAAATTCAACAAATCATAAAAAATTAAAAATTAATCCAATTAATTCCAAATTTTTTCTCACATGTTCCTTGAAGTGTCTACTATTTTATGGTGTGATTTTCTGATTTTTGTCATGTCTGGATTTTGGAATATGCTTGATTGTTTGAATGTGATGCATAATGTGACATGTTGTACCAATTCTTTTGTGAAATGCTCATACATTGTCCAAATGCCATGAAATTTTGTATGCTGATTCCCGACATGTTCCATGATTTTTGAGGCTTGGTTGTGTATTTTTAGCATTTTTCCTCTCTGTTTTAGACACATGATTGCATGGTGTGACAATGTGTGTCACACAATTTGATGTCATACTTGTGCATTTTCATTTCTAGGTCAAATGAACTCTGTTGATTCTAATTTTTGGCATGAGGCTTGTGTTTAACATGTTGTGTGCACATAAAAATTTCCAGAATTGTTTGATTCATTTCTGTTTTAATTTGGAATTTTGATTCTTGATGTCCAATTGTATGCTTTGAAATTGCCTTTGCCATATCTTGCTCATGAGATGACTTTACTTGATGCTTTTGATTTGGTCCTTTTTAGGACATGTTCTCACTTGTTTAAACATGCTTCATGTTGAATATTGGTTGCTGTTTTGAATTTTTGCTTCACCTTTGACCCTAGGCTTTGCCCTAGGGGTTTGAACTCACAATTTGAGTTTTGTATTTCAGGATCAAGCATTCATCTACATGGTTGATGTTGCCTCATCATTTGAGCTTTGCTATTTGCTTTGTTTGCTAACCTTTGATTATTTTGTAGGTCCTGTGGTAGTGAATCACTTGAGTGATTGCCTCTTATGGCTTACATGTTATACATATGGAAATGTCTGACTATTGTTGACTGTTGGTTGTTTGTCTGAATAGCCTACTGATGGTTTAGCTTTTCTTACAGGTACTTTAGCCGCTTTAACTCATTGCTTGAGTTGCTTTGCTTTGCTTGTGGTTGGCATACCACTTAGGTAATCTCTTGAACTCCATGTAGTCTGGAAGACCTGCTATCTTTGGCAGGCACCTGTCTGAAGCCCTCCTTAAGAGGCCATGTTCTTGATTGTTTAATTTTGTGCTAAAGACCTCAATGAGGCATGGTTACATGTAAAGACCTCCTAAGTGAAGAGGCATTGACAGATAGAAGGGATGTGCAATCTATCCCCTGCTATTCAGTTGAGTCTTTCATCTTGCTCGCACTACGTGCTGATGCATTTTGAATAAACACCCAAAATCTTGTATATAGAGTCAGTCATTGTGGAATAGAGTTCCTCATTCTGGACTCCCACACCTTCTTTGATTCAAGCTCACCCAGGCCCGGGTTAAGAGCTATGAGGTCCAACCCTCATTACCTTTCATCTGCTCACCCTAACGGTCAATGTCAGTGGTTAAGAGCCTCAGACACCATTTCCAGTGTTGGCTTGTTTGTCGAGGTTGATATGACCCCTTGACTAAAGCCCAGCCTTGTATGAGCTGCTTGTTTGCATATAGCGTGTGATGATTGCTTTTGATGTTTATTTGTTTTTGCTTCTCATCTCCTTTCTGTAGGAGTCGTATGATCAACTTTCGAGGAAGTTGAACGTACGTAGGGATAGACTTGAGTTGACTCACTGCCTGTGTGAGTCAAACTCTTAGGCTCGAGTCAGTCTCCCTTTTAGTCCGTTATTCCCTTGGTCTCTGGTTAGGAGAAAGTTTCTCCCCTGTTAAGGGGAACTACGTCGCTCTGATCCTCATACCAGATGAGGTACGTAGGCAAGAGATCGTGCGAGATCTCTCCGGGCCCTTTTTCTTTTTTGCGTGTGTTTTGCTTGACAGCTATTAGGTCAGAGTTCCCGACTCCCTTTTAGTCTGTGTGTTCAACTTCTTTGTTTCTTCTGACGTCTCAGCGTCTGCTTGACAACTTCTAGGCTCGAGTTCCAGACTCTCTGTTAGCTTGTCAATTTGATATCCTTTTTGTGTGTGTTAGGAGATGGATGTAAGACCAGCGATTGACATTCCGTTTCCTATTTGTTGTGTGCTTGGAGTCTGATGTAAGCCCAGCGATTGGCATTCGGTTTCCCGTCTGATGTTGTTTATTTGTGGAGTCTGATATAAGCCCGGCGATTGGCATTCAGTTTCCTGTTTGTGTTTCTTTTGTTCGGAGTCGGACGTAAGACCAGCCATTGGCAGTCTGTTTCCTGTTGTGTGTTTCTTTTGATGTCTCAGCGTCTTTGTGTTGTGTTTTGTTTCGGCGTGCGTTAGCCGAACTACGGTAGCTCTGATTCTCATTCCAGATGAGATACGTAGGCATAGGATGCGATATCCTAGCGAGCCCGTTTCCCATTTCCCCTAACTACGTCGACTCTGATGTTTGTTTCTGACAAACTACGTAGGCCCAGGATGCGACATCTTGCCGAGTCGCCTTCCTCCGTCTTCTTTCATCTGTTTATTCCAGTGTGTGTGCATTCTTTGAGCAGTTTTAGCAACCTTATTCTATTCTTTTGAGCGTGGATCCCGTCGAGTACGACGGACGTGAGGGGTGCTAATACCTTCCCCTTGCGTAACCGACTCCCGTACCTTGTAATCTCCGGTCGTAAGACCATTCTTTCCAGGTTTACTTCGAGCGTTTCCTTTCCCTCCTTTAGAATAAATAACGCACGGTGGAGGCTCTATTTGTTTTTCTTTTCCCGCCGGTTGTTTTTCGCATTGCGACAGGGTGGCCAATATTGTGCCTGTGCCTAAGAAAGATGGAAAAGTCTGAATGTGTGTGGACTACCGTGACTTGAATAAAGCTAGTCCGAAAGATGATTTTCCTCTACCACACATTGATATGTTGGTAGACAATACGGCTAATGTCAATGTCTTCTCATTTATGGACGGATTTTCCGGTTATAACCAGATTAAAATGGCACCCGAGGATATGGAGAAGACAACATTCATCACACCTTGGGGAACATTCTGTTATCGAGTGATTCCCTTCGGTTTGAAGAACACCGGAGCCACGTATCAACGAGCTATGACTACCTTGTTTCATGATATGATGCACAAAGAGATCGAGGTGTATGTTGATGATATGATTGCAAAGTCGAAAACAGAAGTTAAACATGTAGAACACTTGTTGAAGCTTTTCCAGCGTTTGAGGAAGTACAAACTCCGCCTGAATCGAACAAGTGTACATTTGGAGTCCGTTCCGGCAAGTTATTGGGCTTTATTTTCAGCGAGAGAGGTATTGAAGTTGATCCTGCCAAGGTCAAAGCAATACAGGAGATGCCTGCGCCCAAAACTGAAAAGCAAGTCTGAGGTTTTCTTGGCCGCTTGAATTACATTTCGAGATTTATATTCCACATGACTGCCACATGTGCGCCTATATTCAAGCTCCTCCAGAAAGATCAACGTCATGATTGGACCGAGGATTGCCAGATGGCCTTTGACAGTATCAAAGAGTATTTGTCTGAGCCTCTGGTTCTGTCTCCGCCTGTTGAAGGGAGACCATTGATTATGTACTTGATTGTGCTTGATGACTCCATGGGTTGTGTCTTTGGTCAGCAAGATGAATCAGGGAAGAAGGAATATGCGATATACTACTTAAGTAAGAAGTTCACTGATTGTGAGTCTCGGTATTCAATGCTTATGAAGACATGTTGTGCTTTGGCTTGGGCCGCTAAACGCTTACGCCAGTATATGTTGAATCATACGACTTGGTTGATATCCAAAATGGATCCAATCAAGTATATCTTTGAGAAGCCTGCTTTAACTTGGAGGATTGCCCGTTGGCAGATGTTGTTATCTGAGTATGATATTGAGTATCGAGCTCAAAAAACTATTAAAGGAAGTATCTTGGCTGACCACTTGGCACATCAACAAATTGAAGATTATCAATCTGTGCAGTATGACTTCCCTGATGAAGAGATTCTGTATTTGAAGATGAAAGATTGTGATGAGCCTACGCTCGATGAAGGGCCAGAGCCTGGTTCCCGATGGGGTATGGTGTTTGATGGTGTTGTCAATCAATATGGAAATGGTATGGGGGCAGTGATTATTACTCCTCAAGGCACACATTTTCCTTTTACAGCAAGGCTAACTTTCAAATGCACGAATAATATGGTGGAGTATGAGGCTTGTATTATGGGTTTGGAAGAATGTATTGATCTTAGAATCAAACACCTTGATGTTTATGGTGATTCGGCCCTTGTTGTTAATCAAATTAAGGGTGAATGGGAGACGAATCAGCCTGGCCTCATCCCATACGGAGATTATACGAGGAGGATTTCAACTTTCTTTACTGAGGTTGACTTCATTCATATTCCTCGAGATGAGAATCGGATGGAAGATGCTCTTGCTACGCTTACTTCAATGATCGTGGTGAAGTATTGGAATGAAGTCCCCAATATTACTGTGATACGCCTGGATAGACCAGATCATGTGTTTCCAATTGAAGAAGTAAAAGATGATAAGCCGTGGTATTATGATATCAAGTGCTTTCTCCAAAGTCAGATTTACCCGCATGGGGCATCTGTTAAAGATAAGAAGACTTTGAGGAGGTTATCTGGCAGTTTCTACCTTAATGGTGAGGTACTTTACAAGAGGAATTTTGACATGGTTATGCTCAGATGCGTGGATAGACACGAAGCAGACCTGTTGATGACTGAAGTCCATGAGGGTTCATTTGGTACTCATTCCAATGGACATGCTATGGCAAAGAAGATGTTGAGAGCAGGCTACTATTGGCTGACAATGGAGTCTGATTGCTGCAAATATGTGAGGAGATGCCACAAGTGTCAGACTTATGCGGATAAGATTCATATTCCCCCGACACTTCTGAACGTTATTTCCTTACCATGGCCTTTCTCCATGTGGGGAATTGACATGATTGAACCAAAGGTGTCAAATGGTCACCACTTTATTCTCGTAGCTATTGATTACTTCATCAAGTGGGTTGAAGCGGCATCGTATGCGAATGTGACCAGGCAGGTGGTTGTGAGGTTTATCAAGAATCAACTCATATGCCGGTATGGTGTGCCAGACAAGATCATTATTGATAATGGATCTAACTTGAACAACAAGATGATGAAAGAGCTGTGTAGCGAGTTCAAGATTGCACATCATAATTATTCTCCCTACAAACCCAAGATGAATGGGGTTGTTGAAGCTGCTAACAAGAACATTAAGAATATTATCCAGAAGATGGTTGTTACGTACAAAGATTGGCATGAGATGCTGCCATTTGCTTTGCATGGCTATCGTACGTCTGCCCGCACTTCAACAGGGGCAACCCCTTTTTATCTTGTGTATGGAATGGAGTATGTGCTACCCATGGAGGTTGAGATCCCATCAATGGGAGTCTTGATGGAAGCCAAGTTGATTGAGGCTGAATGGATTCAGAGTCATTTTGACCAGTTGAACTTGATTGAAGATAAGAGATTAACTGCCATGTGCCTGGTCAGTTATATCAGCAGAGGATGAAGAAAGCCTTTGATAAGAAGGTCAAGCCTCGTGTGTTCCGAGAAGGTGACCTCGTGCTCAAGAAAGTCTTATCTTTCGCGCCCGATTCCAGGGGCAAGTGGACTCCAAACTATGAAGGCCCATATGTTGTTAAGAGAGCCTTTTCAGACGGTACTTTATTGCTTACAACTATGGATAGGGAGGATTTCACTCGTCCTGTGAATTCAGATGCAATCAAGAAATACTTCTCCTAGAGATAAAAACAGAATAGCTCGCTAAGTTGAAAACCCGAAAGGGCGGCTTAGGCAAAAATGAGCGTCTCGGTGGATTGAAAACCTGAAAGGGAGGTCCAGGCAAAAGTTAGAGACATAAAAAAAATGAATATATATATATATATATATATATATATATATATATATATATATGTGTGTGTATATATATATATATATATATATATATATATATATATATATATATATATATATATATATATATATATATATATATATATATATATATCCTGCTAGATTGAGTACCTCACCGTGGGGCAATCTAGGCAAAAATTAGGGATTTTGGCAAGTAACTGCATCCTGACAAGACTTTGTTCTACAACCGTCTTCTGTCAAAGATTCTCGCTCAGTCATCGTCAACCGAAGCGTCAAATACATTGGATTCAGAGTTAGTGGAGAAATGGTCATTATGTTCAATGTAGCCCTTTTTTCCAATATATATCACCAATTTCAAATTTGTAAAGATCCATGGAGTCTCACCCTTTGCGGACTACCATTCTATCAAATAAATTTGAGCCTTTATCCAATTCTTTGCACTCTTATTTGTTTCTGTTTAACAAATGTTTGCATGTTTTAATTAATAAATATCATTGTTTTAAACAAATAAAGTTTTATAAACTGTTTTAAACAAAGTGAACACTCACAATGACCGAAAAGATAGTTTGAACGTCTTCAGTGCTCTCCCAAGGATAGTACGATTTCCAAAAGGGTAAGACATTTGTTCATATTCTGGCATGTTTATATCCTCTTCATCAGTTTTTGGTTGTTTCCTCAGCAAAAAGTTGTATAGAGCAGTTGGTGAAGGGCATGTTTCCCTTTTCATCCCCAGCATGGCGCGTGTTGACGAAGGATTCATCTCTGATTCCTTCAGCCAAGGTATCTCCTTTGAGAATATTGGCAGTTTATCCCCAGTAGGGTTGCTTACAGTCCATCCCCAGTGAAGTTGCCTAATCCGAGCTTGATAATTTGTATCCCCTCCGTGGTTGAAGATCTCTTCCAGTATTGGACGATGATGAGGAAGATGTGTTATTTCCTTCCCTAACAGAGCAATTGTTCTTTCTCCCCTTGGCGGAGATGTCTCTCCAGCAGTTAGAAGAGAGTGTTTTGATTGATGCGTATCTGTTTGGTGGTTGTTCCCCACGGAGTTTCACATCATTCCTTGATAAGTTCCCCAGTAGAGTTTCTTCTACGACAGATCTTATTGATATCCAGTCACCTGTTCCCGAGAATTGTTGGAAAATCCCCGACAGTTGGAAGCTGTGACTTTGCCTATCCCCAGTAGTGATTGGTGTCTCCTGGTATTAGGCCATCCCCATCAGAACTGATTTCTCCTGTGGGCCTGGCCTTTCTCTTTTGAGATGTTATGTCGGATGTCCGTTCGTGGCTCTCGAACCTGTTTGTGTTAGATATGTTTGTCTGTCAGTAATAATCATACATAAATCACGCATATACATGCACAATTATAGCATTCAGATATTCATGTTGCATACTTTGCCATATATCTTTGCTTGTTATCTCCTGATATTGGTGAAATGTTCTTCCCCAAGCAGATGTTTGTGTCTGATCTCTCCATTTAGAGTCAACCTCATAGGCAGAAAGTGTCTATCTTTCCTTCTTTATTCCCCACTGAGTTATGTCCTCGTGGATGATTATTGCTTCAGTTTCCTCCCCAATTGTGTATCGGGATGGAGTTACTCCCCTGAGTTTTATCCTCATCGGGTTGAGTCTTGTTAATTGTGTCTTTCTAGTTTGTTCCTAGATTGACTCCTTTCTTGTTACCCCCTCTTTGTTGGCCTCCTACCCAGTAACCGGTAGTTGTAAGTCCCACTTCTGTGGTTTTCTACCCAGTAACCGGTATTGATATTCCTTCACTTTTGAGTATACCACCCAGTAACCAGTGATATATCTCTTGGATAATTGCTCTGGTCAATGTATCCCCAGCGAGTCATCTTTCATTTACCCTTGTTTGGTAATGATTGTTTCTCCCTTTTGATTGGTCATCATTTTATACCCAGTAACCGGTATCCCGATGTCCTTTCTTCTCGGTCGATTTATCCTTCATTAACCCAGTAGCCGGTTGTGGATAATCTTCCATGCGAGTATGTTATCTACGTTATGATGGTAATAGATAATATATCTCATGCGCTCTTCAGTTGAAGTCTTTTTCTTTCCTAGTTGAGTAAGATTCGTATTTCCTTATGAGATCGAATACCCATCTTGTAAGATGAGTTTGCTTTTTCAGCCCTCCTTTTGGATGATGAGTGTCTTGGATTTGTTCCCAATTCACGACTGGTTGATCACCAGTAACCGGCATCCCTGGTGTTCCTTCCTTCTGCTCCCTATTATGACTTCTTGTCCCATGTGGAGTCATATTTTCTTGAGTTGAGATGTGCCTTTTAGGTCCTCCTCAGACGTTTCAGATGATTGATATTTCTCACCCTTATACCGGTCTTAGATATTCTTTCTCCTTGAGCATGTTGTGCTCTCACCCAGTAACCAGTGATTTGACAATATGTTTCCCTTTTGATTTTACTACCCAGTAACCGGTAATATCTCGTTGTTTCTTCCTCAGCTGAGTCCTTTGTGGATGTCCCCGTCTGAGTCCAAATTTTTGTCTGAAGAATCCTTTGTGGATAGTTTTGCTATATTGGCATATTCCCCAATACATGCATCTTTGCGTCAGCTCGAGTCTTTCCATTGATTTACTTTCATGGAATCCCTTCGTGTCTCCCAACAAGTTCTCAAGCCGTGATCTGCTCACACATTTTTACCTTATTCTTTCCCAGAGTCTCGGTCTCCCTAGTGAGTGTGTTACTCCTATGGATTTTTGAGTTTCTCCTGATTTCTTTTCCTTCGTGGCAATTATTCACCATGAAGATTTTATTTTTTGCACGCATACATTTGCATCATGAGGTCTCTTAGGGACCAAAACTCGTCTCTTTGTTATTATTTAAGCCCATTCTATCTCGTCGAGATGAAGATTTTAACCTTTATATCTCCGGCTAGAATGACCTTAAATAGGGGCATCTGTAAGACCCTAATTTTGACCATAAGATCCCTCATGGCATCATATCATTTGCTCATTGCATTGCCTCAAGGACTATAACATGTTTGGCTCCTTAACCCTTGGGTGGGACTTGTGTGAGTGGTTTGAGACTGTTAGACTATGGCACGGATCTAGAAGGGGGGGGGGTTGAATAGATCCCAATTAAAAACTTGAGTCGGCGCTGCCAATTTAAAAGAAAATTGGTTTTGAAAATTTGTTTTAAGTGCGGAAGCGGCCGAGGAAAATTTTAGTCTAAAACGAATCGTTATTGGAAAACCGGATATGCGTTAAGCTAATGGATTAGAGATAAAGTGAAATACAAATTACTACACTATTTGCACACTCAATGATATATTTCACTAACTAGCAAGCCTAGTTCCAATGATCCAAAAATACCAAATTAAACTGGATGCAAACTTAAGACAACTTTGGCTTATGCAAATTTACAAACACTTGGTGTGCATAAGCACTCCAAGAGATATTTGAGTTGAGTAAGTAATTCAAATTGACCTAGTACAATACACTATTGTACTTTGTATTCAAACAGCAGTTTTAATCTCTTACTCAACTTATATCAACGTTTGGTAAAATTGTTTAAACTAAAATCACTTAATTTTTAAGCTGAAAAACACTTATGCAGAAAATTAAAGAAGACAGAGATTTGATGAGGCAGTTCCCCCGCCGTCCTCGCTTCGGGGTACGTCTGCCCTCAATTCTAAAATTAGAATTGAGATGATTAATTAGATATCACCTGTGAAATTTAACCGTTTATACAAGGATTGCAAAGCAAGTAAACAACAGAACTTCCAATGTGTTGAATGATGCTTCCTATCCTTGCTCCTTGATTCAAGATGAATCAAGACCTTCGATCGTTGTTGCTAGACCTCCGATTCCAGCCCCTTTGTTGAAGAATCTTCCGATCTTCAAACCCTCGGCCCGGCTGATCTCAAACACAACGAACCGAACCCGAATCCTTCACTTCAATATCACCGAATCCGCTACTAGACTGATGAAGACTTCCTCTTCTCAATCACCTTCGCTCGGCTGAATATTGATGAAGCAATTCGTCCAAAAACCCCCAAACACAAACCCGTATTGGAGGAAAAAACCCTAACGGTTTTATTCAAGAAAGAACCTGCCACAAGCTTCAACCCGAACCGGATTCTTCGATCACAGCTTCGAACCTTATCACCTTTAACCGAACACGAAGCACATCAAAAATGGTTGTGTGTAGTTGATGTGTTGTGAGATGTTGAAGATGAAGATGATGAATCTTGGACACCTATTTCACTCTTTCTTGTTTCCTTGAACACTTGAATTCAAATTGACAAATGTTAGTTGATAAAAGTGATTTTACTTCTATTTATAGTAACAGCTTACAAACCAAAAATAACAGCTTTTCAAACAGTGGAAAATACTCAGAAAACTGAGTTTACGCCCGAGCGGTCGACCATAGGTCGGCGTGCACTGACCCGTGGGGAATGCGCTGACCCCTATGGTCGACTCAAAGGTTTCATGCGTTGACCCATGGATAGCATCACTATGCCATGCGCCGACCTGTGGTCGACTCAAGGAATTTATGTGCTGACCCGTGAGCTATGCGCCGACCCTTATGGTCGACTCAAGCAAGTATGCGCTGATCAATCTCCAGTTTGTCTGAGTTATGCGCTGACCCGTGGCTCATGCGCTGACCCTTGCGGTCGACTCATAGCTTCCATGAGCTGACCTGTGGTTGACTCAAAGCATCATGCGCTGACCAATCACAACTAGTCTGTGTTATGTGCTGACCCGAGGCTTATGCGCTGACCCTTGCGGTCGACTCAAAGCCTACAAACATGCAAAAAATCGTATTTTGTGATTTTCATGCATTTCGTCATGATCACACTTTGTCCACATATGTTTTTAAGAATTATAACAGATTTAGATAAGCATAGGAAAGGATATGATCAGTGATGTGTTGCATTTGTTTGTAGACATGCATGGTGGTCATTTGTCATCATCGAAACTTGCGATCGTATGTTGTCTGACGCTTTGCCCTTACATACTCCCCCTTTTTGATGATGACAACCTGTGCACAGCCAAAGAGACAAACAACATGCAGTATTTACACACATTGTGCACACTCCCCCTTTATTTTGTAATCTAACGCTATCTGCAAAACCGACTGTTAATTATGGCGAACATTTTGGCTGCTTGTACTCTTCTCCCCCTTTGACAACATCAAAAAGAGACAAGGAACAATTATTCAACATAACATAAAAATTTCACAGGAAATAACACAAACAGATAATAATATCACACCAATATCATTACTGAATGATAATCATTAATTAAAAGAACAATAATCATTAAAATAGATTGTGCACAAACAAGCATAACAGAGAAATGAATACACTCAAACAACAAGCAAAGATTTCAGTTTTACATTTTTCTTCACATACGTTGACAAGTTTGATGCATAGTTAGAATGCCATACGAGAATAAACATCCAAAGAGATACATCATGCACATATACACACTATCATTATGAGGTATAACTATTTTAACCATGAGACTTTGCAGAGAGAGAAAGAGAGGAATAGTATCACCTCGATGCCGGAGTGACTTGGTGAACGGTAAACTTGTGCTTGCAACAACATTAATTTGTTATAAGTACAAGATTATAGTCTTATATGGAATAAAGTAAAACAGCAGATTATAGTGCCCGTTCTGAAATATCGAGAATACCAAGTTCTCGGTGGATATGAAAGAAAGGTTCAGTGGCTAGCGGCTTTGTGAAGATGTCCGCTAGTTGATTTTCAGTATTAACATGTTCAAATACAATGTCACCTTTCTCTACATGATCACGAAGAAAGTGGTGTCGAATTTCGATATGTTTCGTACGTGAATGCAGCACAGGGTTCTTGGTGAGGTTAATGGCACTTGTATTGTCACAAAAAATGGGAATACGTTCAAGTTTGAGGTTAAAATCCAATAGTTGTTGCTTAATCCATAAGATTTGGGCACAACAACTACCGGCGGCAACGTATTCCGCTTCGGCGGTTGACAAAGCAACTGAAACTTGTTTCTTGCTATGCCAACTGACCAAAGAGTTTGAAAATAAGTGACAAGTGCCACTGGTACTTTTCCTATCCGATTTGCAACCGGCAAAATCGGAATCGGAGAAGCCTACCAATAAACAATCATTACCTTTGGAATACCATAGTCCATACTTCGGAGTACCGGATAGGTATCGAAGTATTCGTTTAACGGCTTTTAAATGGGATTCCTTGGGACATGATTGATATCTTGCGCACATGCATACGCTAAACATAATATCGGGATGAGAAGCAATAAGATAAAGGAGTGAACCAATCATACCTCTATATCGTTTTACATCTACTTCCTTACCGTCTTCATCTTTGTTCAAGTTTGTACAAGTAGGCATGGGGGTGTCTATGGCCTTAGCTTTTGCCATGTCAAATCTCTTGATAAGGTCCAAACAGTACTTTGTCTGGCTCACGAAAGTTCCTTCTTTGAGCTGTTTAATTTGCAGACCGAGAAAGTATGTGAGCTCCCCCATCATACTCATCTCGAATTCGCCCTGCATAAGGTCAGAAAACTCTCTCACAAGATTCATGTTAGTAGACCCAAATATGATATCATCTACATAAATTTGCACTAATATCAAGTGCTTTCCTTGACGTTTAATGAAGAGGGTTGTGTCAACCTTTCCTCTTGAGTAGCCTTGATCGAGTAAGAATTTGTTTAGTCTCTCATACCAAGCTCTAGGAGCTTGTTTGAGGCCATACAAAGCCCTTTTCAGTTTATAAACATGATTAGGATACTCATGGGATTTGAAACCCGGAGGTTGTGCGACGTAAACCTCTTCATTTATGTGACCGTTAAGGAACACACTCTTAACATCCATTTGGAATAGCTTAAAATCTTTCGCACAAGCGAAGGCAAGGAGAAGGCGTATAGCCTCGAGTCGGGCAACCGGCGCATAAGTTTCCTCATAGTCGATGCCTTCCTCTTGGTTATACCCTTGCGCGACTAAACGCGCCTTATTACGGGTTATTACCTCGTTTTTGTCCAGTTTGTTCCTAAACACCCATCGGGTGCCGATTACTCGATGATCTCGCGGAGGAGGGACAAGGTCCCAAACCTCATTTCTAGTGAACTGATTAAGTTCCTCCTGCATTGATAAAAACCAGTGTTCATCGAGTAGGGCTTCTTTAGGGTTTTTAGGTTCCATCTACGAAACGAAAGCGAAGTGATAACAGAAATTACTTAGCTTAGATCGAGTTGTTACACCCTTTGAGATATCTCCGAGAATGTTATCGATTGGATGGTCTTTGGAAGACTTCCAAGCTTGAGGGAGATCATCGTTTGAAGGCGGATGAGCTACCTCGGTTTCCTCATGGTGTACATCTTTATCCTCCTCAATTTTGACTATGTCGGGTTGATCAATCCCCGGCTCGCAACCTTTGAGTATGTCTTCAGTAGATGTACCTGCACCATGAAAAACACTACCCTTTCCGACGTTTCTCGGATTGGATTCATCAAAAGTAACATGTACAGACTCTTCTACAACAAGTAATCATTTGTTGTAAATTCTATATGCTTTGCTAGATTGAGAGTATCCGAGGAAGATACCTTCGTCGGCCTTGGAATCGAATTTCCCTAAGTTTTCCTTTCCATTGTTCAATACAAAACATTTGCAACCAAAGACATGTAAGTGAGAAACTTTGGCTTTCGCCCTTTTAAAAGTTCATACGGTGTTTTGTTTAGAATGGGGCGAATGAGCACCCTATTCAGAACGTAACAAGCCGTACTAATGGCGTCAGCCCAAAAATATTTCGGTAAGCCACTTTCATTGATTATTGTTCTTCCCAATTCTTCCAAAATTCGATTTTTACGCTCCACAACCCCATTTTGTTGAGGAGTACGTGGAGCGGAGAAGTTATGATCAATACCATGGTTACCGCAATATTCTTCAAATAAGTGATTTTCAAACTCACCTCCATGATCGCTTCTAATTGCAACAATGTTTGTATTTAGTTTATTTTGGGAAAGCTTAGCAAATCGTTCAAAGGCGGCGAATGTGTCGCTCTTACTTACTAAGAAAATAGTCCAACAAAATCGAGAAAAGTCGTCCACTATTACGAAACCGTAATAGTTTCCTCCTAGACTTTTAATCCTAGATGGCCCAAATAAATCCATATGGAGAAGCTCGAGAGGTCTCGTTGTTGAAACGACATTTTTGGATTTAAATGAGATCCTCGTTTGCTTCCCCTTTTGACAAGCATCACAAAGGTGATCCTAGGTGAACTTAATTTTGGGGAGACCTAGGACTAGATCTTTTGAGACAACTTTGTTAAGTAAGTCAAAGTTAACATGTGCTAAACGCCTATGCCATAACCATGAATCTTCACTCATTGTTACAAGGCATTTGTCACTTGTTAATGATACTTCATTTAAGTCAAGCATATAGACATTGTTCACACGTAGGCCATTAAACATACTCTTCTTATCATCATTATGTACAATTTTGCAACAATCTTTTGAAAACGATACATTGTATCCTTTGTCACATAATTGACTGATGCTAAGTAGATTGTGTTTAAGACCTTCGACAAGTAATACATCAGAAATAGTAGTGGAAGAAGGGTTACCTACACTACCTTTACCAAGTATTGCTCCACGGTTGTTGTCATCATAAGTTACATATCCCTTCTTCTTAGCCACAAAGTCAATGAAGAGAGATATGTCACCTGACATGTGCCTTGAGCATCCACTGTCGAGAACCCATCTTCTCTCGGTAGTCTCGAGGCATTGTACCTGTGACAAGATAATTAACAAGAGAAGGTACCCAATTGCTTATTGGGTCCTGAATGGTGAGGAACGAAATGGTTGCATTTGGGCATCCATTGATAAATGCCTTTAGGAACTAAAAACCTCCTAAATCTACATTTAGCAATGGAATGGCCTTTCTTGCAACAATAGAGACAAGAGAAATTTACATTTGGATTTCTTTTGCTATCTTCATCCTTTATAACATATTTATATTTTTGATATGGATTAACCATACTTTTTCGAAAGTTTGATTTGTCGATAGCAAAAGTTATCTTGGGCTCAAGAGACTTGTCAAGTTTGGCCTTTAGATTTCTTACTTCACCTTGCCAAATGTAACAAGTATCACACCCAAAGTTCATCATTTTACTTCTAAGGTCCTCATAACTTGTTTTTGTGCTTTCCACTATAGAAGCTTTAAGTGCCTCAAGTTTCCGTTCGGATTCTTGAATTTTATGTTCCAAATGAGAAAAAAAATTCTTATTTGAGGCAAGCCTTTTAAAGGCCTCTTTCGCTTCATAGTGTAAAGTATCAAAAGTAGTTTGCAATTCATGATGAGACATACTAGAGGATTTTTCATATTTAGCATGTCGTACCTGTTTCTTTTTGTTCTTTTGATGAGCAGAGAGACATAGATTTGCATTTTCATCTTCATCACTAGAACTTTCATCATCGGAGGAGTCGCTATCGCTTTCCCAAGCTATGTATGCTCTCCTTGGCTTTGATGGTTTCTTGTGTGATTTGTATGAATCTTTTTCTTTTGTCTTTTTGTTCATCGGACAGTCCGGTTTGTAGTGACCCGGCTTTCCACACTTATAGCACGACCCTCTAGTTGTTTTTCCTTTTGAGTCATCATTTTTAGAGAACCTAGATTGCTTCCGGAAGTTTACCAAGTTCTTCTCGGAATGTTGGATGCCGTTCTTTCTCACGTAACGGTTGTAGCGTTTGACGAACAACCCCATATCTTCACTCTTGTCCTCTTCTTCTTCGTCACTCGATGAATAATCACTTTGCTCTTTTGCTTGAGACTTTGAGAAGGAAGTCTTTAGAGCTATTGATTTATTTTCACTCACCTTTGCTTTGTCTTTCTTATCTTTCTTTTCGTGTTGTTCCAGGCTTAAGAGAACTTGTTCGTGCTCTTGTAGTTTACCGAACAATGTTGTCAAGTCCAATGTGGTAAGATCATTTGCCTCTTTGATGGCGGTCACTTTCGGCTGCCATTCCCTGTTAAGACATCTTAAGATCTTATTAGTAGCAATATCATTGGAAACAGGCCTACCAAGTGAATGTAATCGATTGATGAGATGAGTGAATCTCTTTTGCATGTCAGCAATGGTTTCCCCTTGCTCCATGAAGAAGAGATCAAACTCTTGTGTTAGTGTATTGATTCTAGCCAATTTAACATCATTCGTCCCCTCATGGGCAATTTGTAGTGAATCCCACATGGCCTTAGCAGTAGGACAATGGGATACACGATAGTATTCATCTACACCTAATGAGGAGATTAGGATATTTTTGGCTTTCCAATCATAATTGTATTTCTTTTCATCATCATCGGTCCATTGTGCTTCGGGCTTAGGCACCACTTCGTTGTTCTCATTGGTCATGGTTATTTGAATTGGACCATTGAGAATAACATTCCATATTTTTCTATCTATGGAATTTATGTGCACCCGCATACAGTCTTTCCAATAACTATAATTTTCACCATTGAAAACGGGAGCTCTATTATAAGCCCCTTTAGGTTCGTTAGCCATTTTCTATCAAAGTTGTATTTTGAAGCACGGAGTGAACCGGAGCTCCTGATACCACTTGTTAGACTATGGCACGGATCTAGAAGGGGGGGGGGGGGTTGAATAGATCCCAATTAAAAACTTGAGTCGGCGCTGCCAATTTAAAAGAAAATTGGTTTTGAAAATTTGTTTTAAGTGCGGAAGCGGCCGAGGAAAATTTTAGTCTAAAACGAATCGTTATTGGAAAACCGGATATGCGTTAAGCTAATGGATTAGAGATAAAGTGAAATACAAATTACTACACTATTTGCACACTCAATGATATATTTCACTAACTAGCAAGCCTAGTTCCAATGATCCAAAAATACCAAATTAAACTGGATGCAAACTTAAGGCAACTTTGGCTTATGCAAATTTACAAACACTTGGTGTGCATAAGCACTCCAAGAGATATTTGAGTTGAGTAAGTAATTCAAATTGACCTAGTACAATACACTATTGTACTTTGTATTCAAACAGCAGTTTTAATCTCTTACTCAACTTATATCAACGTTTGGTAAAATTGCTTAAACTAAAATCACTTAATTTTTAAGCTGAAAAACACTTATGTAGAAAATTAAAGAAGACAGAGATTTGATGAGGCAGTTCCCCCGCCGTCCTCGCTTCGGGGTACGTCTGCCCTCAATTCTAAAATTAGAATTGAGATGATTAATTAGATATCACCTGTGAAATTTAACCGTCTATACAAGGATTGCAAAGCAAGTAAACAACAGAACTTCCAATGTGTTGAATGATGCTTCCTATCCTTGCTCCTTGATTCAAGATGAATCAAGACCTTCGATCGTTGTTGCTAGACCTCCGATTCCAGCCCCTTTGTTGAAGAATCTTCCGATCTTCAAACCCTCGGCCCGGCTGATCTCAAACACAACGAACCGAACCCGAATCCTTCACTTCAATATCACTGAATCCGCTACTAGACTGATGAAGACTTCCTCTTCTCAATCACCTTCGCTCGGCTGAATATTGATGAAGCAATTCGTCCAAAAACCCCCAAACACAAACCCGTATTGGAGGACAAAACCCTAACGGTTTTATTCAAGAAAGAACATGCCACAAGCTTCAACCCGAACCGGATTCTTCGATCACAGCTTCGAACCTTATCACCTTTAACCGAACACGAAGCACATCAAAAATGGTTGTGTGTAGTTGATGTGTTGTGAGATGTTGAAGATGAAGATGATGAATCTTGGACACCTATTTCACTCTTTCTTGTTTCCTTGAACACTTGAATTCAAATTGACAAATGTTAGTTGATAAAAGTGATTTTACTTCTATTTATAGTAACAGCTTACAAACCAAAAATAACAGCTTTTCAAACAGTGGAAAATACTCAGAAAACTGAGTTTACGCCCGAGCGGTCGACCATAGGTCGGCGTGCGCTGACCCGTGGGGAATGCGCTGACCCCTATGGTCGACTCAAAGGTTTCATGCGCTGACCCGTGGATAGCATCACTATGCCATGCGCCGACCTGTGGTCGACTCAAGGGATTTATGTGCTGACCCGTGAGCTATGCGCCGACCCTTATGGTCGACTCAAGCAAGTATGCGCTGATCAATCTCCAGTTTGTCTGAGTTATGCGCTGACCCGTGGCTCATGCGCTGACCCTTGCGGTCGACTCATAGCTTCCATGAGCTGACCTGTGGTTGACTCAAAGCATCATGCGCTGACCAATCACAACTAGTCTGTGTTATGCGCTGACCCGAGGCTTATGCACTGACCCTTGCGGTCGACTCAAAGCCTACAAACCTGCAAAAAATCGTATTTTGTGATTTTCATGCATTTTTTCATGATCACACTTTGTCCACATATGTTTTTAAGAATTATAACAGATTTAGATAAGCATAGGAAAGGATATGATCGGTGATGTGTTGCATTTGTTTGTAGACATGCATGGTGGTCATTTGTCATCATCGAAACTTGCGATCGTATGTTGTCTGACACTTTGCCCTTACAGAGACCACCAAGCATGCTTGTATTGTATATTATTGCTTTTCTTATTTGTTTACTAACCAAAAGCACAAAAACATGTCACTAACTCTTTTGGTTTTGAAGCTCAAGGGATCATGTGCTCCCATGCTCCTAGGAGGCTCATAAGCTCAATGAAGTGGCTAGATGAAGATGAGAACAAGCATGACAATGGTCCACAAAGATATTAATCATCATATATGTCTCCCATGTATCTCAATTTGCCAATTTGATCAAGATAACCCAAAGGGCTTGAGGATTGTTTCCCAAGGAAACCCTAATTCAACTGTGCATTGACTGTGCCTTGCTCATGAAGCAACCTCAACCTATGATCAAATTTAATCAAGGGAAGTTCTTTAATTCATTATTTTATGCATATATGAGCCTATTTTAGGCCCCTCAACCATTCATTCATCAAGATTTGAAGTTTGACCTTGAGAAGTTAACCAGTCAAGTCATTTGACTAAATTGAGGATCACTGAGACACAAACTGTGATGTGTTTGTCAAATGAAGATGACCCCAGGAGAAAATATGTTCTTAAGAACCATATGAACTAATTTAATGTTCATCAAAAATCCATTTGAAACTTGGAAGGTCATCATTCATTTCAAAACATTATAGGTCATTTTGACTGAAACCCTAATTTTGGGTCAACTTCCCAGGGACCTAACTTCATTATTTTTTATGATTTTTAGGTGAGACCAAATGCATTGGAAATCTTAATATGTCTACTTCAAATGTTATTTTGGAAAAAATTTCATAATCCTAAAAGAAACACATGTGATAATACAAAACATTATAGGTCACTTTGGACCTAAGTCATTGAATTTGAAAAATGTCCAACTTCAAGTGCCCGTAACTTTCTCATGAAAAATCAAAATGATGCAAAATTTGAGTCTAAATTGATTATCTTGAAATTATCTACAACTTTTATGTTGTAGGTGTTTCCATTTGAGGCTTTCATCATTGAAACATAAGGGCTTGAAGATGCTTGCTTTTGGTAAAAAAAATCAAAGGGAACCTAGACATGTTTTGTACCCAAAACTTCACAACCAGTTTTCATACATTTCCAATTGCCAAATGAATTTTTTCCCAACATGACTTTTGTTCCTTATTTCAAGGGCTTTCCAACCATTACTAACATTAATTTTTTGGACTTTCCATGAGTGAGTTTCGAAGAGCTTAATGTTTATGGTCATTTTTTCATTTCACTTTGAAACTTCATGTGCCAGCTTGTGCAGCCCCTTGTGCACGTCCAATTCACTTCCATATGAGTTCAGCATGGATTTGCATTCATTCTTGGGCCTCACGTGCGCCTGTACAGGCCCATGCATGGAGGATCCAAATTTCATGCACACGAGCCAAGCATTACCTTGCATCCATTCCAGCTATAAATAGAAGCTCATTCTCATTCAAATGGTAACCACAAGGAGATCTGAAGTGCTGCTGAATTGAAAACCAAACCCTCACTAAAGGAATTTTTCAGTTTTCATTTCCAATTTCAAGCTTGAATTTCAACATCATTAGTTGATCTTCACAACTTAATTCCTTAACCTTGCATCACCATCACACTTCCAGAGCAAGATTGGATCAAGAACTTGGACAATTTGTGCTGTTTAAAGCTCCATTTCAGAGGTATAACACCAAACTTTCTTGATTTGGATCTTGCAATATGATGTGAATTTCTTTGGTTTGTGTTGTTTTCTGAAGTCCTCATGCATGAGGCAGGCCAGTGGTGGTCTCAATTTTGCAAATAGTGCCATTTCAGTTCATGCACCATGTCTTCAAGCTCATGTTTCTCTCTAAATAGGAACTTTGAGGAGGATCCATGGTTATATGGGTGATGTACATCACCTCAGCTTCATTTTGATACCTTCATTTTTCATTTTCATTAAACTTCATTTCCTTGCGCGTGGTGGCCGGATCTGGTTAGATCGCCGGAGAAGATGGTGGTTTCCACCACCATCCCCACGTGGGAGCTTCATGGCCCTTGGATCTCACTGAAACGTTATAATCCTGGCCTTTCATTGTTTTGACTTCTTTTAGATCCAGGTGTAGCACGCTTGACTTTGGTCTTTCGTGTGACCGCGCCTTTGAATCACATGATCATTGCCACGTCAATTAATGAGATGATCAGATGGCGCTGGTTTTTCCTGATTTTCTTATTTTTGTTTTTATTTCATTTAATCCCTTATATTTTCAAAAATTCATAAATATTTTATTTGAAGTCACAAAAATATGAGACCAATGCCAAAAAAATTCTTAAAAAATCTAGTTTCATATTTTGATTTTTAATTATTTTTGTGACTTCATTTAATATTTTTTGTGAATTATTTGGTTTTTAATAGTTTTAATTCATTTTAAAATACTTTTTGATATTTGAAAAATCCAAAAATATTTTCTTAACATCTATGGATCATGATAAGTCAATGGAAAATAGTCTCATCAATTTCTTAATTGATTTGAGATTTTAATTCATATTGTGTTATTTTTGTTGTTTTTAATTGTTTTTAGATAGTTTCTGATTTCAAAAATTGTTGAAATTTTTTGTCAAAGCTGGTTTGACCATGTTAAACCTATGAGAATTTAATTGGACTTGTTGAAGTTTATTTGAATTGAATTTGAGGTTTGGCCATATTTTGTTTATTTTATTTTACATTTTATTCTAATTCAAAAAATACCAAAAAAATATGTTTGACTTGTTGACTTGTGATCTTCATTTCTCTTCTGTTTAGCATTGGTTGATGATGATTTGATTCACTTTTGACCAGTTGTATTTGATACTTGAATTCTCTTTCCATCCATTTCATCTTCATCCCATTTCTTTTTTCTTTTTGGCCAATGAGTTAATGTCTTATGGTTGGTCTTGACAAATGAGAGGTTTAACCTTCTTTGATCCAAATCAAACTCAACTTGATCCAAGATCAAGTGAGTTGCTTTGTGTCCAAGATAGGTTGCTTCTTGGTCAAGCAAAAAAACCTAAAGTCCATACAAGGTCTTTCCTCTTTTCTTTTGGCATGACAAGTTTTTGGAGCTTGGCTTACTAGTCATGATCTCTAACTTGTGTTTATTTGCCTATAGTTTTACTGACCGGCCTCAGATAGGTGTGACTACTACATTAGTCCACTTACGATTGCTTAACATAGCGCTAAATTGTCTTATGACAAACTAACATAACCATACTAATTACTAACTTTAATTTAAGCATTTAATTTCTTACAATTTACTTTAATGCAGTTTACTTCTTGCTCATTTATTCATATTGCTTTTTATTTTGCTCATTTGAGCACATATTTTATGTTTATGCCATTTTCCTTTTGCTCATTTGAGCTCATTATTGTATATAAATACATTGTTGTCTTGTGTTGGTTTTGCTTTTATTTTGTGTGAACCCAATGCAAAAAGGAGAAAGGACTTAGAATTAGGACTTACCCATGCTTAAAGGAGTTCAAGAGCAACTAGGCCTCATGCCTTTAGAATGCTAAATTTATTGAAGAGCAACTAGGCCTCATGCCTTTAGAATGCTAGATCTCAAAGTTGACTTCAAAGGAATTCCTTTCCAAAACTCTTTCTTTGTCCATTCCCCTTATTGTGTTGTGAACTTTTTGATGTTTGCTCTTGTGTGATAGGGATTCCATCTTGAGATATTAAGAGGACCATTGTCATGAGTAGCCAAGTTAAGAGAGACAAGCCAAATGGAGATCCTAGGAGCTTGAATCTAATTTGCATGATTGCTTGTTGTTTGCTAAGTCCAAAGGAAAGGAGCATCTTGAATCATTTTTATGATTTCAAGAAAAGGAACTCCAAGGGTTTTATCTTCTCTCTTATCTTTGTATGCTTTAGGACTAGCCCTTCTCTTCTTCTTAACCCAAGCCAAAAACCTTTTCTAAACTTTGACATTGTTTTTCAAACTAGAAACCTTGGCCTTATGCCTTTGACTTTTCAAAATCTTTGCATCAATACTCATTGTGAATGGATCTTAATCCAACTTTGACTTCATTTTGTAAATAAGTCTAATTTGTAAATACAACTCACTTCGAGTTGATTTTGTGGTTCCAATGGCCACCCTTTATTAAACCCTTTTCAAAAACATTAGTCATATGTTTGAGTTATCATAGTGGTTGATGTAAACCTCACCTTATCCTTAGTGATTGGATTATAAGTCTTCCATACTTATTATAGGGTTAATCCCTCACTAGTATGTTGAAGCCTTCCTCACATGGTGGATTGTTGGTTTAGGTTGAGTTTTCTCCCTTTGATAACAAAAGACCTTAAGGCTTTTGATCAAATCAATTCACCAATCTTTGAGATTTTTACCCCGAACTACGAGGTTTTGATCCTACCTTTGTGATGGTATGTAGGCAATGGGTTCATCCATTCAAACAACAAAATTGTAAATATAATCTATTCTTTTCTCATCCCTCCAATCTTTTGCACATATTCTCACAAACACCAACCTACAACACATGTATGCAAAAATAGGTTCCCTTAGAGTACTAAGGATGTTTTGGGTGCGTAAAACCTTCCCAATTCATAACCAACCCCCTTACCTAGATCTCTATCATTTTTATTAGTTTTTGATTTGATAAAACTTCTTACTTGGCTTTTGTTCGCTTTTTAGCCTTTCCTTTGGACAAATAAAAGTGCGGTGGCGACTCGAATTGTATGTTTACTTTTGGTTTAGTCAATAAACCATGAGGTAATGAATACCCCGCTACAGTGGTGATATCTTTTCAACTCTTTGGTGATGTTGATTAACTTGAAGATATCTCAAGCCTCATCAAATAGAAGATTCAAGGTTCCATTGAAGTGTTTATATGATCGGTGTCTCTGGAAAAGGAACTTGAAAGCTTCATAATTGTTAAAGAGAAGAAGTTTGAAAGCTCGTATGGTCGTGTTTGTTTGAGTTACCATAGTCTTGTGAAAGTGGGAGAGTAACTCCTACGATACTAAGGAAACACGTACACACACACGCAATACACACATACACATACACACATAAACACCCACTCACCCACAGACATGCACACACATACACACACACACACACACACACACACACATACACTCACACATACACACCTCTAAAATGTCTTTTAAGACTCTCTTTATTTGATAAAATCACCTGAATAAATGGTTGAAGGCTAGCCAACTTATTAAGAGAGTGTCTAAATTGATTGGAAGACTTTTTCCACTAAATAATCGATTATAACTAGATACCTAATTGATTATTTTCTCTTGGTTAAGTTTATAATCATTTGTGACACTCTCTTAATGATTGGCAATTGCTTTACATCAAAACCTTCTATTTTTTGTTTGAATAATAGATTAGCTCATTAATTCGGCCCATGAATTGTTTCCTTTTTTAGCCTCATTTTCTCCTATATATAGAAGACCTCTCCTCATTCGAAAGCACACTAGAATTCATAATTTTCCTATTTATTAACATTTTATCACTCTCTTCCTCTTTTTTAAAACATTTTTCACCAAAGTTGTCTTAGTGCCATGTAAGTGAAAATTGCTTGTGAGATAAGTGTTGTATTGGTGTCGTGTCATTGTTTTATTTCAAGAATGCGATAATCTTAAAGGATCGAGTTTGATTCTTGAGATTACCCATTGGAAAATCTCTGTTTGGTTAAAGACCCAGCCTGATAAAAGTTTTGTTTGGTAATTGAGATTAGCTGGTAAAATTTCTATTTTGTTGGTGAGTTCATCCCATGGAAAAACTCTCTTTTAATTGGGAGAATAAGTCAGTGAAAAATCTCTTGATTCACTTGTATCAAAGGTTCATGGACAAAACCTATAAAAGCTCAAGTTTTTAGTAAACTCTCAAGAGGATCTCTTAGGAACATGATTAGGCCAACATTCAGTTGAATCTGCATAAATCTTTGTGTCATCTCTTTAACCATATATCTTTAAATTTTGTCATTTAATTTATTGTTGTATTTCTTTTTGTTGCTTTTCTCTCTCAATGCTAACACAAATTATTTTTTAAGTAAGGAAACTTTGAAACTAATCATGAATTTATAAATACCTAAAAACAAGCATTCATGGGAGGGGCACCTACCTCTTTCTCGAAAGTTCTCCTCCTCGTTGTCATATTCTTCATTATTGTCGTCAGTCCCCACAAGTAAGAGTGCCATCATCGCTTGTTAGTAGTAGTGTCAAGTGGGTTGGACTTGATTCTCGAGATAGTTTTATCGGGCCCCACAATGGACACCATTATACTTGTTAAAGTACATATACGTGACAACCCCTAGCGATTAAGGGTTGTTAGAGGCTTTAAGGTAGTTTGTGGGGTTTAGAGTTAACTCACTTAAAGAGACGAGGAACTTTGTGTATTTAGTTTCAGCGTAAATGTCCTCCTCAACCCTGGAATTTAGGCGCTCATAGGGGACTCATTGGTCTTGGGCTAGAAAGCCATAGTTTCCTCATTCCATGATCATGAGTATAGGAGTAGTGAAATACTCATTCTACCCTAAATTGTAGGAGATGAGATTTTCCTTTGAGTAACACCTGATAGTCCACATTTGACCAATGAAATGGATTGTTGATACCTCAGGCATCAAAGCCTACATTTGGGCGATCAGGGCACAAATGGGTGACAAAGCCAATATGGGCAACTAAGCCTAAATGGGCGACCAACCCTAGTCAGGCAATGGAGTCTAGTCTTGTTGTACATAACTCGTTTTTATCATGGGTTGTCTTTTATGGTCTAATAAAATTATCCAAGTATACTTTTTATTTAAAAGCTATCTTAGTATTAAGAGAGTGAAAAATATCTATGAGAATTTAACTCTATTGATGTGGTGTTGTACTTGTTCGTGTTCAAGGATGTGATTATCGTAAAGAATATCTACATATAACATATTTTTCCGCAAACTCCATAATAGATAATGCATGCAAACTTAAAATATTAAAAAAATGAGTTTTTTATTGGATTAAAAAAACCCGGTCCACATATATTACAAAAGTCCAACAAATTCTTCTAATCAAAGAATATTTATGGTCAAATCAATGTTATGTGATGTTAATTAAAAAAAAAATGTCAAGTAAAATTATCTCCCCCAAAGCCATTATTAAGTTATTTTGAATTGGGATGTGGGAATCACTACTACATTTTTTCTTGTTTTTTAAAAGAAACAACAAAATATGTAAAGTTGATTCCACCATCATAGACTTCGATTTTATATTCCTTTAGTTATTAAATTTATATTAAATAATTAATTTATATAAAACTACTATTATTTAATTGATTTTATGAAAAATATTTATTAATTGTTGAAAGTGTTCTTTCTCTCTAATGTTAGGGAAAGTTTGAAAATTTCTTTTAATTAATTGTCTCGTCAAGTTGGGGAAGTGACTCATTTAAAAAAAATATTTTCAATCTCTAATTTAATCTTAAATATTATTTTATTTTGTACTATCTCAAAATAAACAACTATAAATTTATATTTTATCTATTTAAATTGATTCGAATAACATACGATCTCAACGTATCATTATATACCAAAACCTTAATATCTTCATTTTCTTTTATTTTCTATATAAATCTTACCTACATTCTAAAATAAAATAAAAAATACTGATAGTAGTTAACATAAATTTTTTAGGTAGAAACATCATTTCTACAAAATAAATCATTTTAATTTTCATGCAATATTAATTATTTATTATAATTATATTTTCTAATTAATACTATTAATTACACTATCAAATCAATATCTTTTATTTCATATATTTATTATAAAATTTAACTCAACCATCCTAATATATTATTGGACAATAAATTTTATTATTATTATTTAATTTTATAAACATCATATTTTTTAACATTAATTTACTAGTTCCACTTTTTTTAGGCAAATTTAATAATTGTACTCTGTAACAATAAAAATAATAATAAAGTGAAATAGTGAGTCATTTATGATTTATCCTAGAATAGAGGATTCTCTATATAGTAAAAACAGCATGCAGCGGTAAAGAAAGCGATATTACCGCTTACGTGCCAACACACACGAATGAAGTAAAAAAACAGAGAAAAAATCCGCAAATAACTGAGTGAATGAAAAGAAAGAGGTGGCGGCGGATTCTTGATTAGGATTACAATATTACTACTGCTACTCCTACTTAAATAGTGTTACGCATATCCCTTATTATTAGATCCAACGGTTTACATCTAATCCCATCATTTAATCCAACGGTTCAAACCACAACCTCGTAATCTAATAACCCTCTTATACCCTCGCCGCAATCTCCTCACACTCACAAATTCATCATTCTTATTCTTCATTCATCGAAACCAAAACGAATTTGCCTCTTAGAGAGAGAGAGGGTGTAATAAGTAATTTATTAACCTTGAAGATGCAATCAACAACCGGTTCTGAATCGAAACCGACCGAACAGAGTAATCAAACTCCACAACGGCCACCGAAAACGCCGCCGCATTCGATTACAGTTCCGCCGCCACATCAACAGTGGGTTCCGATGCAATACCCGCCGGCGGCAATGGTAATGCCGCACCATATGTTACCGCCGCAACATTATGCACCGCCACCGCATCATTATGTGCCTTATCATCACTATCAGCAACACGTGCCTCACGTGCATCAAGGATCTAGTGTTGCTGAGAATAAGACGATCTGGGTCGGTGATTTGCAGCATTGGATGGATGAGAATTATCTTCACCGGTGTTTCGCTTCTAACGGCGAGGTATTTTCTTTCTTTTGTTTTTGTACTTTTTGTTTTTGCGTTTTTTAATTTTTAATTTTTTTTTGGTTTTTGTTGATTTTTATGAACATTAAATTGTACTTTTTGGTTTTTGCTACTTTATGTCTTTTGATATTGATGTTATTGATTGTAAAGTTAGGGAAAATACACGATGTTGGTAATTTGTTTGTCGTTTATACTTAAAGCCTTCGTTGTTGCTTCATTTGGGTTTTCTGTCCAACTCAGAACGAATGAAACCTTTTTTTTTTCTTTCTTTTCTATATAATTGTTAACTTCAAAATTTAAGATTGATTAATTGAAATGTCTGAATTCATAATCAGTGTGATAAAAGTTTTTGTTTTGTATAATTGGATTCAAAAACTGTATGTGCGAAAACTACCGCGACAAACGGTATCGATATTGATACCTTTTTTGTGATAAAAAACAAATTGTGCTTAATTCAGACTGCGAAAACTACTGAAATCAGTATCGCAGCACCGGACCAAAAAATCGCCTTTACGCGACAGCTTTTATTTAAAATCTTGATTGAACTACTAACAGTTTAAGATTAAGGAGAAGGTTGAAGTTTTTTACCCTTTTGACTTGGGCTTAAGTGGTGAAGGTTTCAGGTACAGTTGTTTGTTGCAGGTTTAACTAAAAAAAAGTGACATCATTGTTTTTTTTTTGTTGCCATTTTTCTTTTGTGAAAAATACTATGCTTATAATCTGAATTTTGAAAGCTTTATGTATGTTTGTATTCGTGGGTGAGAATGACAGTATCAGAGTGATTACTGTATAGGAGCTACACTTTAGAATCATAAAAATATACACTTAGTTGTCATAGAAAATCAGTTCATGAGATTCTCATTTTGTTTGAGATGAGCAAGCTATTGCATATAATTGTCATGCATTTTTTTCTTGCAGATTTTCTCAATTAAGGTTATTCGGAATAAGCAAACTGGTCAACCGGAGGGTTATGGATTTGTGGAATTTCATTCACATGTGATCGCTGAGAATGTTTTAGTGAATTATGCTGGGATGTTGATGCCTAACACAGACCAACCTTTTCGCCTTAACTGGGCAACATTTAGCACAGGAGATCACAAACGATCAGATAATGTCCCTGATCTTTCTCTTTTTGTAGGAGATTTAGCTGCAGATGTTACAGATAGCACATTGCTTGAAATTTTTTCTAATAAGTACCCTTCTGTTAAAGCTGCAAAAGTTGTTTTTGATGCCAATACCGGCCGTTCAAAGGGTTATGGTTTCGTCAGGTTTGGAGATGATAATGAGAGGTCTAAGGCCTTGAGTGAAATGAATGGTGTTTATTGTTCTAGTAGGCCTATGCGAATTGGTGCTGCAACTCCTAGAAAATCCTCTGGCTATCAACAAGGTAAGGCAACTCATATAGCACCTCATATCTGAAATTTTTACTCTTCAAAAAGAAGACGAGAAAAACGGTTTACATTCAATTCAAAGACTACACTTTTAAACACTTTTTCTTCTTTAATATTGTTTTTTTCTGCTTCGTTGTAACGAGTGGAATTGCATTTTTATGCCTTGTTTTTTCATGTCTATCAAATTTAACATTTGCATTTGGTTTCAACTACATGCTGCCGGGAAAGTCTGGAATATCCCTACTTGGTGGGTATTGATTTAGTTTGTTTCTTTGTATAGGAGGCCACTCAAATGCCACATCCAACCAATCTGAAGGCGATTCTACAAATACAACTGTAAGTTTTCAGCTTTTTTTTTAGAAAAATTAATTTATCACTAATTTCCACCGGATGGTCATTATAGATATTTGTTGGAGGACTTGACCCTAGTGCTACTGCTGAAGATCTTAGACAACCATTCTCCCAGTATGGTGAGATAGTCTCTGTTAAGATACCTGTTGGAAAAGGATGTGGTTTTGTACAATTTGCCAACAGGTAAAGTTTACTTTATATCCATTTTCAAATCTCCGTGTGATAAGATGTAACATGGTTTTTTTCCCTCTCTCTATGTGTGTGCACTAACTAATCATTCTAAATAATCTGCAGAAATAATGCAGAAGAGGCATTGCAAAAGCTAAATGGTGCAACAGTTGGCAAGCAAACTGTTCGCCTTTCTTGGGGCCGCAATCCGGCAAATAAGCAGGTAATCATTCTTGACCATACTCTTTAGACCCACCTCCGAAGCACGGCTACTTTTAAAATTGTGAAGTACTGGTGGTCAGATACATACCTGTACCGGATACACATACTCGTGGTATTTCATTTTCAATTCAGAATCATATAGTTCATCTATGAAATGTCATGATCAAATGAAGAACCTAATAATAACTACAAAAGAGTGAATACTATAGCATAGCTCATTCAATGATGTTATGTCTGTAATTTATTTTTAAAATAGCATCTTATGAAATACCAGATTGTCTTTTTGCTGTCCATCATTAATTGCATTATGATTATTCTATCCTATCTCAACTGACACATCTCTTTGGATAGCAGCATAGAATGGATTTTGGTAGTCCCTGGAATGGGGCCTATTACGGGGGAGGACCTGTCTATGATGGTTATGGATATGCTTTGCCGCACCCTCATGACCCGGGCATGTATGCTGCTGCTTATGGGGCTTACCCCATTTATGGAGGACATCAACAGCAAGTAAGCTAAAAAAACTGCAATGCAGAAGTAGTACTCACAACATGTTTGAACGAGAAAAATGAACTTTTCTCCCTTGTAACTTGCTTGAATCCCTCCTAATTGTGGAGTGGAGTTGAATTTTGTTAACCTGGGGTAGCACGGTAGGAATTCAATTAATCATTCGTTTAGACTCGTAGGAGTAATGAGAAACTTAAAAACTTGTTTATTAGAATAATTATCTCTATGAATGCCTGCACTAGCTAATATTGCCTGAAATTGAGAAGTCCTTTGCATTTCTTCTGTGCCAATATTTTAACTGCATGCGATTCAAAGTTTGTTTTCCTTCATTTCCTCTGTTTATGCTTGAAAGTTCATTCACTTTGATGATCTACATGATCTTGAAAGTTCTAATTTTCCTCTGGTGCTATCATGGTTTAACTAATATAATATGATTTTGACCAAAATTGCTTGGCACTTTCAACACATTTTATGATTTAAGTACTTGATTTGATTTGGCATTGCTACATGGTTTGAAACTAAAACTGTTTCAAGAGACAAACTTGCTTATGCTGATATTTAACTGTACCAAATTTGTCTTCTAAAGTTTTTTTATTATATAAACAGAACATTTAACTCTCATAACGTGCATGATGTTGCTTTTTAAAAAAGTTGTGTTTAACTTATGTTTATAAAAATAACTTACGTGGCTGTGTGTCTGTGTGCATGTACGTATATAGTTGCTTTTATGCTACTTTTGCCAGTAAGGAAATAACAGTTTCGAAGGATAATGGATATACAAATAGAGATAGCAGCACTGCTTAGTAGTAACGGTATTACTTTTTTGCTGGAAACTAGCATTAAGTTAGATCTAATCTATTAAAGATTTCTCCCCTTTAAAATGCTTTTGAAATTAGAGCTTTAAAAGGTAATTCAAAAGAGAACGTTTTTAAAGACAGCGTAGTAGGTAGAAAATGAGAACACTTTTATTTAATTTTTCTAAATAAATTGTGTATATACTGTGTGCAACTACCGAAATTAGTTCTTCCAATCGGAGAATTATAATGGATGAATTTATTTAAAAAAGTTTCGGTTATTATTTTTTTTAATATTAGAAACTAAAGATACATCTAAATATATTTTATATCAAATATAAATATATTTTATATCAAATACATATCACAAAAATATTTATGAATATATTGTTTTAAAAAGGAAAAATTAAAAAGTATGAGGTATGAGGTATAAAATCTAACTCATTAGAGAGTTGGCACAAACCATAGTTAAATATACCTAACATATTCTTAAAAAAATATTCAAAAACATAAATAAAAAGTGAATTTAACTATTAACAAAAAAATCTGAATTAATTAATCTATATTCACATCATTTTTCTCTCTTAAATATATTTTAAATCTCTTAAAAATATATTTAAAGGAATTAAAGTATTTTTCAATTTAATTAAAAAAAGAATAATATTCACATTAAAAATACGCGAATGACCAACATTGAATCGGTTTCAAATAAAAAATATATTAATTTTCTCTTGTAAGCATATTCGATATAAATAACATTCTATACGATCTAACTTAAAAGAAAGTGCAAAATTCAATTAAATAATATTCTATACAATCTAACTTAAAAGAAAGTTCCTAGTAATGTTTCTAAATTATTTTTAAATATGTCACCATCAGTTATGTTTTAGGGTTTACTCTTAAAATTTCCTTTGTGTTTTATTTAATCCAATTATGATTAGAAAAAGATCAATTAATTTGTATGATTCTAGGTGTGGAAGGAGATCGGCATTTGATGTCAAATTAATTAATTGCAAGTTCATGAATCATCGAATTCATGTGTCCTCTGAAAGAATTAAATGACATATAGACCAACTGTTTAACGTGAAAAATGTCTCTATCAAAGTCAATTTTATCATTTTGAAATCTGATATAACTTTTTGTGTGCCAAGTTTTCCAAAGAATGATTATGATGAGAGTCATGATCAAATTTCAAATTTGTGAGCTTCAACGTCTATTAACAAGTTTGAATAATATTTCATAACTAGTTTTTATCAATGTTTAAGCCAAACAATTATTTCATCATTGCCAAAAAAGTAAGGTGTACCTGCATCTAAAAAATATGATGTACTTGTTAATATGTGACAGCCTCTTGTGACATAGGGTTGTTAGAGATTTTTAGGGTTATTGTAGTGTTAGAGTAAGCTCATGCGGGGAGGTGACAAGTTTTGTATACTAGTATTTACGAGTGGAATTGAATGTCTTTCTCAACCTCAGGGTTGAGAAATTTATAGGAGTTTCTTCGGCTTGGATTTTAGGCTCTAAGAAAGTAGTACTCGCTTTCATGAGCGTGTGGGGTATGTGTGATTATTCCCTCATTCTTCTGGAAAATGTGTCTCTAACCTTTGACGACCTTTTATGTCGTTCCTGAGGGTGGATATGTCACTCCCAATATTTTTGCAAGTGGGCGAGTAATCCAGTCAAAGAGCACTTATTATGATAAATGCACGAACATTGAAACGAATTGTGGCTAAAGGCCATGCTTTGGGTGATGGGCATTACCCACTTGCTCTTGGTGGACATTGTATGGTCTTTCGTATATTACTTGCAAATATACCATTACATAAATAGTGCACAATTTTCACACCATGATTGTAGAGAAAGCACCTCGAAACCATATGCATTCCCTTTAAGTTAGTTGTCTTATGTTGCAATAATATTATATGTCATCTTTCAAGTCACTAATGACTTAGAAAGAGGTGTGCAGGGATGTCAAATGAATTTTGTCAAAGAAAGCTCAATATGACACCTCCTGATACAATTGTAGGCATTTTAAAAAGATAAATCACTATTTGCAGATCATGTCCAAATGAGTTCATCAGTAGTAGTATATTCAAATGACAAATTGATCATTAAAATATTTTCATCAAATTGAGAAGTCAAAATGGATAAACCATGAGGAATGTTCCAATTGAAGTCTTGGGCATTTGAGTGATAGTCTTGCAGGTCCATCTCGTGCAACTGCATTGGAGATCTACACAACTACATTAAGAATCTACACCAACAATTCTAGTTCCTAGAGAAATTTATGGCAATGTCTGTGGAAATTGACTTTTGATTCTTTTGAATATCCACAATTATATTTCTTCTAATTTAATTAGATCTCTTCTGATCCAAGCCTCAATTGTTTTAGCATCTGCACTAAGATGGAAGTAGCTTCAGATCTCGTTTCTAAAAATACTTCAGAGTCCTTCAATTCCAAATCACATTTAACCTTCACCAATATGTAATCATTAGAGATATAGTTAAGAGGGAAGAATCTCCACAACAAGGTTCTCTCAAATCAACATCGCTAATTGAGATCCAAAAGAGTGACAGACCAATATTAGGGATCCAAGACTACAAGAAGGTGTGTGGAAATTCTAACACAATGCTTATGTTGATCATTACCGCAACCATCGTTAATCACTCCCACTACAACAAACAAGACCTTAGACAGCGCTTTTTTTAGCCTTAGACAGCGCTTTAAAGCGCTGTCTAAACCTCCGATGCTAAAGGTTTAGACAGCGCTTTTTTAAATCTTAAAAGTGCTGTCTAAGCCCTCCCCCTTAGACAGCGCTTTGGCCAAAAGCGCTTTCTAAGACCCTCCTATTTTAATTTTTTTAGGTATACCTTAGACAGCACTTTTCAAAAAGCGCTGTCTAAGCCCCCCTTAGACAGCGCTTTTGCCTAAAGCGCTTTCTAATCCCCCCCTTAGACAGCGCTTTTTACAAAAGCGCTGTCTAAGGTATACGAAAATTTTTGAAGCTTTTGTTTTAAACCACATTTTTTCCAGGTTTATAAACCAGAATTTCTACCTGTTTTCAACCAGATTTTGACAGACAATTATCACATTTTATATATGCCATTTTGGCCTTTTTTCTACCAATTTTTGGCTAACAAATATATATATATACCAATTCAAACCAATTTTGCCTTAAATGTATCAAAATATATACAAATTTATATACACATTTACAAGTCATAACATATACTACAAATGTACACATTAATTACACAAATTTATGAACAAACATTGAGCTTTATCATGAATTGACACCACTCCTCTTTGATTTCGTCCACTTGATCCTTTGTATAAAATGCACACTTGAATTCATCAAAGTACTACATAATAATATAACATATTTTGAATTAATTCCAACTATTTAATTATATGAGATATGTGTAAATATAAAAATAACTCATAAGTTAGAAATACATACATCGGTGGGAATCTTTAATCTGCCCAAAGCAAGAGTATCTCGCATAAACCTCAACATGAAATACCCGCAATCTATTTGATTACATTGTTGAGGACACTACATATGAAAAAAAAAATATGGATTATAAATCCTAAGTTTTATCAAGTGTCATCACTAATATAATAAAAAATATGGTAATTAAAAATATACCGCCACTTTAATCCATGTAATGGAGTTGGCGCCCCTCCTTGAGGTTTGAATATCTCGTTGGGCCCGAAAAGCTTGTAGGACGCTAATAAAATAAAAATGAAGCAATTAGAACAATTCACATAAACTAAGAAAAATTTTGAACATTCTCACTTACGTGTCAATTAGGACCTTCATATCCAGGTATGTTGTCCAATCATTTCCTAACGAGTCAAGATAATACACAATTTCTCGGATAGGATTGATTGCGAGCAACAACCAATGTCCACTGTAATGATTAGGCAAATGTTAGATGGTAACTTGGAAAATAATTATAATAGATGAATTACAATATTCATAAAATAATATTGAGTTTAAACCATTTATCAACAGTAAGAAAGCCTAAATTATCAACAACAAAAAAATCTTATTTAAATTACATATTTTTCTTATAAAAAAACACATTATTAGTCATACAAAACTCACTCCAGTATTCTGTCAAAGTTCCACCTTTTATTTTAATTTTTAGCCGTAAAGCATTACTACTTCAAACGTCTAATTTTGGAAGGGCTGCTTGCTCAAATGAATAAGCAATTTCAATCAACTTTGGCTCTAAATCTTTCAAACCTCCAAAGTAAATTCCAAATGATATACCCTTTTCATATCCTGCTGGAACAATCACTCCAGGATAACCTCCAATAGCGAGTATACTACTAAAGGATGAAAAAGGTGTTATCACGGCATCAAGTTTCTTTCTTTTCATGAGTTTCTCTAATCCATCGTGTGGCCGTCTTCTTGTCATGTTTAATACTAATCTTGTCTATGTTAGCTTTTGTTATGCATAGCGGTCTCAAGTCCGGATAAAAGAAGAGTGTTGAGATAGGCAGTCGACAGTTAGCGTAAAGCTTTGTTGAATCTCTATGACATTGATCAAATAGAAACATGGTCATTGATAGAACATTATGGCGTAATTTGATCCATGTAGGCGACCCCACTTTAGTGGGATAAGACTTGGTTGTTGTTGTTGTTGTTGATTCAATTGAACATATTTAGTTGTGAAGTTTAAATGAAAAAATTTACATGGGGAGCAAGGACTTTCAAAGTAGACTAGCAGGAATAAAGAAAGTGGGCAATACTGTTGGGAACCAGAACTTTGCTTCTAGGTGTGCATCACAAAGAAGTCTTTAGTCCAAATTCTAATTGCAGAGAGGAATATGGGCAAGTTACGGAGTCAAGCAAAAGGAATTCAGAACATACAGCCAATAAGGTGTCAAAAATTTTGGAGTTTCAAAGAGATGGAAAACTCCTTAAACATACCATCTGCAAATGGTTCCTATATTTAACATCATCAAAGAAGTGTTATAACAAGACACATTACTCTAACACATTGTCTATTTCTGAAACATGTCTATTGCAATATATCCTCAGATAACTTCTCCATTCAATATGGCAGAACATGGTATCCACAACTAGAACTAACCAAATATTACTTGCAGAATTGGCGAAGAGAATATTCATTAGTGTAATAGAGAAGAAGAAAAAATCATCCTGAACTAGAAAAGGGAGGACACTAAATATTGCAAACTCTGATCCTGGACTATGTTAGAAGATTCTAATCGGCATAACTTAAAATTTTCTGCTTAATTAGCAATCAAATCCGTGGTTTAGCATTACAGAGAGCCAGGCCGGAGCCACTGCTGTCGGAACGGCTCACGTTTTGAGACACTAGCATGACTCAGATTTTCACATATCTTCTAGTTTAACTAATAAAACTCCGAAACCAAATAAAAATTACAAGCACCAAAACACAAATTATACTAGTGTTCAGTAAAACCAGAACCAATGTGTGAAGAGCAAAGTGAAGTTAATAATGCCGAACTCAAAATCAAACCATGAGCATACACTGTATAGCATTCGCTTACAACCGGAAGCAACAAAAAAATTAAGAGAAGAAATAAACGGAACAAGTTCAACAATCATACCAACAAAAGGAAAAAGAACTTACTCTCGCGACTAATTTGTTTGAGGTTTTTGTATTCGCCGCCATAAGAGGAAGAATCGGAATCTGACATGGTGAAATCTATACCCTAAACCTAAACCACAGTCGTCGATCGATCACGAAACGAGAAGCAGAACCAAATCGGGGACGATTGGAAACCTAATTCAAGCTTTGAACAGAAAAGAAAGAAATGAAATAGAATCAGTTTATTCGAATTGAATGAGTTAAAAATGCAGAAATGAAGAACATACCGCAGTAGAAATGACGTTCTGAAACCGATTCTTCAAACACTTTCTGGTATTGAAACCGAATGATTACAATGTATTCTCGTTCGCTGTTAGGGTTCGCTGGAGGGGTTTAATCGCAGGAGGGAAAACAAAAAGAACTGTGAACGAAAATAGAAGTCTGAAATTTAATTTTAATTAGACCTTAGACAGCGCTTTTGTGGAAAGCGCTTTCTAAGATATGCCTTAAGAAAGCAAGATCTAAGGTTGCGCGAAGGCCATAGCCTCCTAGCATTAAACCATTCTTCTACGCGTCCATATGAAGGTGTAGATTTACCAATTTCCTTGGGAGGATGTGAAATAAGAGAACCGTGAGCATCCACTTCTTTTTTATTCTATGTTAAAGTACTCATAATGGCATTCTCGGCCTCCCATTCTCAGCAACTATGTACAAACATTAATTTTTCAATCTCATATCACACGTATACCTCTCTCATCACTACCACACCTTCATAAAACCCTAAATTCTAAAACCCTAAACACCCCACTTTCCAAAATCATCCTGAATCCCACAAGAAACATCAATACCAAGAATCCATCAGCATGAAGATGTCCCAAACAAAGGCCAAACTCAAACTCTCTAGACCTACCAAGATTAAAGGTAACTCTTGAGCAAATGGACCGGTTCAAAATCAAATTTTATGACAAAAGGTTGTTACTTTAAAATATGGTAAACTCTCTGATTTCTCTGGTTTCTCCTTTCCTACTTTGATTAAGACACTTGGGCTAGAGAAATTTGTTGATTTCTATGGAGATTATTATCCTGACTTGGTTAGAGCATTTTATTGCAATCTAGAATTAAGGTGAAAGATTGTGTTCTTAGGTCAAGGGGTAAATACTAGTATGTCTACTACTCAAATATGCTCATTTATTGATCTTCATATTGAGGGTGCCATAATTTACCCTGACACACACTGTAAATGAGAAGGATTTAACAATAAATCCTTTTATTTATCTTTGCGTTGTTTGATTGAGGAATAAATTATGAACAAGAAACAAAGGCTGAACCAATGTGCTTCTAGTAACAGAAACACCCTTGTTGTTGGTAATATGTTTTTATATGATAGGATTCTCCACTACTTTTTAGTCTATGTCATTTTTCCTAAAGCTTTCAAATACTCTCAAATAAGTGAAATTGAGCTCCAAATCCTATTTGCATTGAAAAACAACATTCCCTTAAATTGGGCATATATTGTGAAGGTTAACATGTTCATATCTAGAGGGAAAACTAATAAGACACCTTATGCCCGAGAGATCACTAGGGGATTCTTAAGTTCTACAATGTTTATTTGTGGGGAGAAGTAAGAATGAAAATTAATGAATTTGAGAATCTAATTGACAGAGGAATTTTGAGCAAAATGAGAGTATATTTGGATAATAACATGAAACCTTCATCCTCTTCCCCTTCTACATTTGTTGGTCCTTTTAAACACGTTTCTGAACCTTCAACCACCATTATCAACTAGATAATCACGGATCGGCTTCGGCATATGCAAGGCTATATGACAGATATGCCAAGCTACATGACTTAGAGATTTGATTAGTTTCACAGTTACTTGGAAGGCATATCCTATAGGCTGAAACAACTTGAAGGACTTGGAGAAGAGAACTTTGAGGAGTAGATAAGATTCCATATTTTTTATGTCTTAGCATTATTTTCTTTGCATTTTCTTTCAAACTTTTTCATATTAGTCCTTGTATGCTTTCAATGCTCATTTTGTATGTTTGTACTCTTTTATGTCTTGGTATTACATTATGTTTGGAATACTATTTTCTTGGTGAATGTATGGTGATTATGTTGAATGTATGATTGGCTGGCTCTCTGTATGTTTCTATTTTCCGTGCCTCTTTTTTTTCCTTTGTTTTGATAATGTCAAAAGGGGGAGAAAAAGTTGTGTTGTGTTTTTGTTTCAATCAAACTTCCAAGTTTTTATAATAACAATGATTACAATATTAAGAAATTAAGGCGGAGTTATACAATTAAGAGGGAACTTTTTAACTAGATCAAAAAAACCAAAAATATATTATTTTTCATCTTCAAAAATGGGGAGATTATAAAGAAGATCTCTTCTAGCTTGGCTTGGTTTTGATGAAGATAATTAAATCTCAAAGAAGAAAAATATGAAGATATCATGAAGAGTGATAAATGGAAAACAAATGGAAGAATTACAATAATCATCCTCTTATAGGTACATATCACAATTCATTCTATATATCACTTTGAAAGCTCAGAATTGTACATTAAAGAAAAGCTCATTATTGAAACTATTGAAGCAAAACTTGTGCATTCAAACTGCATCTTAAATGCTTTCAAAGATTGTGCATTGAAACTATTAAAGAAAAGCTACAGAAGGTATGGTTTTTCAAAAGAATAATATTGGTAATCGAATACACCCCCATGGTAATCGATTTCCATTTTGAAATTTTGAAATTGTTTATACGTTGGGTGATGGTAATCGATTACACCAATGTGGTCATCGATTACCACATGTAAAAATGCAACTTTTCATGAAACACCATTAACGTAAGGCATATCAATGCTTCATAGAACCTTTTCAAAGTATTTCCTCTATTCAAAAAGGTTTCTATGAGTGTATATAACACACTTTATATCAGGAAAAAAATCTCACCTCTTTCAAATCATTTTTCTACACAATTCTAATAATTTTTAAGAGTTTATCTTTTTTCAAAAGTTTTGAAACTTTTTATACTTTCACATATCCTAAAAGTTTCAAAACATAATCTAAGCATTCAAGTATTATTATTCTGAATTGTGTTATAAGAAAGAGAAGTTCATATTTCAAGTGTGAAATTGGAAATCAAGCCATCAATAAATTCTTCAAAGTTCTCTGAAAAGTGTGGTGTATTAATTGTTCATCAAATTGTGTGGTGAAAAGTAGTTGTCTTTAGAAAGTAGTGTTCTTTCTGGTGTCTGTGTTAGAAGATTGTAAAAGAGGTTTTGGTGTGAGACTTGTACAAAAAATTCTAAACATAGTGAAAATCCTCTAAGGGAATATAGGGATTAGGTTAGCCTTCGTTTGGAGAAGGTGAACCAGAATAATTCTCTAGTGTGTTTTACATTTTGCTCATTTATTTTTCAGCACTTTATTCTTTAACATTCCTAAACTGATTAATTTCTTCCAACAAAATAAGAAACTTTCACTTAAAATGAAAAAAGTTCAACGAACCTAATTCACCCCTTCTTAGATTGCATCTAAAACTTACAATTGATGTTTTCTTTAGGTTTTATTATGAAAAATTCATACTCATGAGTTAATGTGCTCAACCATTACTGCTTTACCTCAGTAGTTCCTTCATGCATAACTTGGAGTATATCCCATAGTGAGAAACACGCAAAAACTCATCAAGACATAGAGCGACAATGATGATCATTTTAGCTTTAAAATCGTGTTGCACTTTTTCTATTTCCTCTTTGGTCCAATTATCTTTATGTTTGTTCACCACAACACCATTTACTTCATGTGTGGGAACAAATGAACTTTCTTTCACAATATTCCTAATACCACAATCCACCCCTTCAATGAAGATTAACATTTTATTTCTTTCCACATACTATACCCTTCTCTATTAAGAGATGGGGGTTTGTTTAGTGAGTCACATGAAGTCATTTCCTTCCTCCTAGGACAATTATTCTTTAACATGAATTAGGCTCCAATGCCACTTATTGAATAAGTGACTCAAAGTACAACAGGTGAATTGTGGTATTCAAAAATCGTAATTAATTTAATTTTATTACTTATAATGGAAATTTGTGTTAGTATAGTTAAATAACAAAGACGAAAGCCTAGGAAAATGGAAAGACATAAATGTAAAGGAAAGTAAATGAATGAAAGTAAATAAAGGGAGTTTAAAGAGATTGCACTTGGATTTATAGAGGTTCGTCTGATCTTTTAGTGTACACCTCTCCTTAAGAAATTCTACTCGATAGTTCCACTAAAATAATATATTTAAGCTTTTAATAGGTTATGCCCACTGACCTTCTTATAAGAGGCTGAGAGAATTTAACAGGTTGATCCCTCAAACCAAAATGAATCTTTTAACATGCTAAATTCATGAACCAAGAATGATATTTTAACTAGTTGACCTCGAAAACCAAACAGAGGTTTAACCAAGATAACCTCAACAAACAAACAAGAGAAACACTTCAAGAGAATCACACTCTTGATAAAATATATGAACACTGGTACAACTTAAAACCTTACAATTGTATTTCACTCACAAAAGGCAATAAAGTAACTTTTAGTGAAAGAAAATAAATGAGAAAGAGGTTAGAATGATAAAAGGATGATTGAAATTTGAAATCTGGTGTGAATAGAAGTGATAAGGCACCCTCCTTATATAGGAAAAAATAGCTCAAAAGGGAAAATGATCAATGGGCTTTAATGTTCATAATCGTATGCACATCACATAATTGATTATGCACATCACATAATCGATTATGTAACTTAAATATAGAAAGTTTTCAAAAGGCACTGTTACTAATCGATTATAGGCTCTATAAATTGATTATGAGGCATTACAAACGAGATAATCGGTTAGTCCTAATGCACTAAAAAATTATCTAGCGTATAATATACTCATAAAGGATTATTTGAGCTAGTAATTAACTAGTTACTTGTGTACAACATTTTCTGGTGATTTTATAAAAATTAGAGGGTACTCAAAAACGTTCGGTGAGTGTATGGGATTTATCTTAATAACTTATGAGTTACTCTAACACTTTTACAATACTCTAGTCACTTAAACACTACGCTAAGTGCAAGACCGACCAGACTAGTTTTGATACTTCCTCTCTTTCATAACTTTGAAGCTTTAGGTTCTTTATTACATTATCTTTGACTTTAAAGCTTCATTTGGATTTTGAATCGTCTCCTTGATGAGGCTTGAAATAAATTCAGGATGAACACCATCATTAGGGACAACTAGAAAGATATCACTAGGGGCAACCATGATCAAGCAACCAGATTCCACCAAACATCCGAGACATCATCAAAATCACCATGATCAACATTTGATCAAAAAATTAGTTGCGTGGCCTCTTGATCTTGGAGGGATGATTAATTCATCTCCTTTATCTCCCACCATCATATAAACCAAGTTCATGTTTACAATCACCTTGAATAAGGAAAGGTTTCCCAAATCTAGATCAGGGTATACAAGTAATACTTCATCTTTTTCTTTCTTGAAGCCTTAATCCAAGGAAAGGGTGGCATCCATGCAATATTCCTCTAGTTTGGTTTTTGATGCACCCTTATAAGTTGAGTAAAATACAACCTCCTTTAGGGTCTTCACCTCGTTTCTCAACCTCTCCAGCTCATCACTTAATTTCTTGAAGGACTTTTATTTACCATTTTTCTATGAACCATACTTCTCTAGACCTCTATCGGCCTCATCATACTTCTTCTCTACTTAAGACTGGTTTTTGGTCATCAATGCCAACAATATCTTGTCCAACTCATAACTCTTTATCGTCTCCTAAAGTTTGGATTTCAAGATTCATTCACTTTTTCCCACAAAATCAAACTCCTCGAACATGACCCTCCTCAAAAGTGAAATATGAAGCACATAGGTTTGCATCATTTGGAATAATTATTTCAGACCCAACTGCCTCACCCTCTCAACGTTGGTCACCATGTCGAGGTGATCTTAGACAAAACCGATGTTATCAAACTTCTTGTCCAAGAATGAAGATTCTCATTGGTCTTCAAAACATTTCATGTGAAATGTTCCTTTGGAAGAACCTTAAATAAGGACACCCTTCCTTAGGTCCACCTTATTCTTTTTGAAGTTAAGGCCTTTACTTTGTTGGAAGAATAAGCCTTAAATGTATTAATAAGACTGTCTCAAACAATCCTGGTCTCACCTTCCAGTTTCCTTTTCTCGAATGGGCATGTTGTCATCCTCGGCGGGGTCACTCTTCTAACTGGTGGAGCTAACCTCGCCGCATGCACTTTGGATTTTTCCATATGCGTTTTCCTTTGCGACAACAAAAAATGAGACATTATTTATGCATAAAAATAATTCTTTAATAATGAGAACAAATATGATAGATAAATGAATGGAAGAAAACTCATAAATAAACTTACACAAAAAAACTAGCAAGTCCTACTTGATCTCCCTCAACACCCATTAACTCTATAACATTTAGGGTAATAGATTTGTTCTATATAGTCCACCCCCGTGTTTTTCTAATTTCACTAAGCTCGTCGTAGTCAAAACCGACTATCAACACGGGGCTACTCACTAGTAGATGGGAAATTTGTGAGCCCATTCATCATAAAAAATGACCCAAGACAGATGAAACCACGTAGTACTTAAAAGAACTTGTTCTTCCAGTTCTAGTATTTTGAAGAATATAAGAAAAATCCTCTATTTGAGAGGGCGTTTAGAGAAATCCAATATTTCTCTTATCAGCCCCTTTCATCCCATGGAAAGAGAAGAACCAACCTATAATGGGTGTGATTACCAAACCTCTACATATTATATAAAACCTCCTCATAGAGGCCCAACTATTAAGATGAAGTTGCAAGGGGGCAATTTTATTATCTTTAAAACATCAACTTGAAAAGAGGTGAAGAGGATCTCCACCCATATTTGACAGCACACAAGCATACATAGGGAAATATTTACCTTATACCCCCTTGTGGCCGCCTCATACATACTTTTTATCCTTCCACACAAGGTTCTAAATGACATCCCCTTTGTCCCCAATAGAAGATATCCACAAATCTTTAAGAAATTATTTACCCCACTTTGTTTATGAATAAGGAGTTGGTGTTCACTACTTTGTAACAAAAGAGATCCACGCTCGAGTATTTGGTATCCATCAGTGGACTTGTTGTACTTCTCGCCAGTCATGAGAAAGAAGAGACCAAAATAACATCATTATCCTTAGAGGAGTCACCGCCCAGGGCTTCTACAACCATCATTCATAAACAATTGTCACTCAACCAAGTTCCAATTAATTTTACCATTTTCTCACCTCAAACTTTTGATGCATCGGTTCCTAAGTTCGTACCTTTCTTCGCGAGTCTCGGGCTCAACCACCTTAGTGTTTGCATCACATTTCCTAATATATACCATCCTCTAAAGACTAATGGAAAATAAGTATAGAAGAGGGGGGAGAAAATACCAGTTAAAGGGCTTTATGAGGATCTTGATGAGGCTAGTTAAAGAAGGAAACATAAATGCAATAAAATGGATTACAAGTGTGGTAAGTACAAAAAAAAGGATCAAAATGATGTATGTTGGTCCTAGAATTTATAAGGAACCCAAGGCTTCCAGGGCATGGCGTTCATCATAAATGTGTTAGTCAATAAATGGTTCTGCTTCAAAGCATACAGTAAACAAAGGGTCCAGATTAAACTCCTTTTTCCCAAGAAAGTTAATCATTACAAATTTAAAAAAGAAACTTGAAGGTTTGAATTATACCCTTGTATAAGGAAAATGAAGCACATTCACTAATTAGACCTCCATGAATGAACCAAATCTAACCATGCAATCAACCCAAATTTTGGGAATGTGGTCGTCGTAACCATTTTGCCCTTACACGCCTTGTGCATAGGGAGTTGTGGTTCGTTATGTTTTCTCTTAACAATCTCACCCTTACATGCCTCCTTCTTGGGGTGTTGCGGACTGTTATGATTTCTCTTAATCACTTTGTCCTTACAGGCCTCATGCTTGGGGGGTTGTGAACGATTATGAGTATTATGGTCTAAGCCTACATAATATTAATGATCTCGGTCCACTCATTCATAAGCATATGAGAAACACATGGATGAGTCACCAACAATAATCCCTAGTTAAGCGGGATTATTTATGTCATCATTGAGTTTGCTAGCCGTGTTTCATTATATCAAGGGATGAGTCATTCACCATACTCCCTAATAAAGTGGGGTCATATGATTCATAAACATGATTAGGTCACAAAGAAAATATATGCCTACCTAAAAAGCTAGGTTAGATCTATCTTGACATATCATAATCCTAAAGTCCTTTTTTTTTTCATTGAAAAAGAGGCCTTAGGCCCAAACTACAAGATAATTATTCTTTTCCTAGTTAGACCATCTAAATAAGCTCTGTAATCCTTCTACACTTCTCTAGATAAGAGTTATGCAAGCTAATGTTAACAATTTTATTAGATCCTAATTTGGCCATCTCGTCCGCACAACAATTTTATTCTCTAAGAATATGCTTTAACTTCGTTTCCTTAAAGAACATCAGTTCCTTATGGATTTATTTGAACAAGCTTCTCCTTCAGCCAACAATAGACATGTCTTTTGTGATTGCTTCACAAACATTTTTGCAGTCCACCTGGATAATAAACTTCATGTTTTTATTCTGAATCATCTTAAGGCCTTCAAACACACCCTAAAGTTCAGTAGTTTCATTGTTGCAATCTCCCAACTTCTTGGCATAGCCTATAATCCATCTGTAATTGTTATCACGTAAAACTCCCCTGCAACATGTCTCCTTGGTATGAGCCTTCGAGCAATCAATGTTGAGTTTCAGTTATTCTTTTTCAGGTGCCTCCCACTTAATGTTATTTTTCGTCTTGATTTTCATGGAACTTCTTGTTGTCAATCATCATTTCTCGCATATTGTTTTGTTCAGTCTATGATCACTCCAGTCATGTTGTTGGGCATGGTCTAATCATATTCAAAGCTTATTTTGTTTCTCCAATTCCATATTCTATGACATACAATGGCCCATATTTTCTTCCAACTATCATCTTTATGCCTATTGAGATTACAATTCATGTTGAGCTTTAACCAATCCTGCATATCAATTTGAAAAAATGCTTCCCATTTGGACAGGGTCGGCCCAATCATTTCGGAGGCCCTGTCTAATTTCAAAAATGGGTCCAAACTAAAAAATATATATAATTATAATAATTTAAAAAATATATATCAAAAATACAACTATATATTAATAAAAAATTAATTTAATTATAATTATTTTGAGTTTTGATCCATTTTGATTTTTATATGTATTAAGTTTTTATCATAATATTTTTTTAATTATCGAGTATTTTTATAAAATTTTATTTATTTTATTAATATTTATAAAAAAAATTAAAATTTTCAAAATTTGGGACCCCTTAAAATTTGGGCCCCTGTGCTGCAGCACTTGCACAGGCCCGACCTTGCGTTTGGATGGCGTAACCAGATTCATCCATACGTGCCTTATGTTTTTACAATCTCTTAAGACATGGCTATGAGTTTCCACCATTCCTCTACATGTCTATGAGCCAGAAATTATTTTTGCTTTCAACCCAATCCTAAACATGAGCCAAATGAAAGTTGTGATTCGCTTAGGAACTTTGATTCTCCGAATATTCTTCCACGTGTTGTCTTGGTTACCAATATGAGTAAATGTTTCTTAAGTTGTAGCAGTTGAGAACTTACCATTTGTTGAACCTTCTCTCATGTTAACATTTTCTCCCATGTCTTTCCTATGAGCAAGGTTGGTTGCAAATTTTCCCATTATTTCCTGAGGACACAAGGTTCTTATCTTCATCCAGTCCTAGTCATCTTTTCCCTCAGCTAAATTAGCCACAAAGTAATGCTTTTGACCTTCTCACTTGTTAATCAGATGATGTCTAAGCATGGGTCCGACCTCAATCCAACATTCGTTCAACACATCAATAGCTTCACCATTTCCTATGGACCAAAAATATAAATTTTCAAGTAAATGCCAAATCTTAACTATGTTTTTCCATAAGCTTGAGTCGTGAGTTTTGGCCTTTACAATCCATGTACATGATCCGGTTCGTTTGTACTTCCATGCAGCACCTTGCACCAGATATTTGTTCCTCCTTTGCTCACAAGCTAACTTAGCTTAGTGATTGCTATATTCGCAAGTGCACGAATCGCGTCAGAGTAATATAAAAGAATATCGATCCCACAAAGACCAAATCGTCAATCTATCGATTACTATCGTTATGATGTTTATCTAAGGCGGTATAAAAGAGATATTGATGTTGCAAAATAACAGTAAATAAAGAAAATAAATATAATGCAGGTAAAGACATGTTTGAATGTATTTCACGTCAGTTAAGTGATGCTTCGATTGTCTAAATAGAACTACTTATAAGGCAATATTTTCTACTCTTGAAAAGAATCCATTTAACAGGAACTATCGCTTTCGCGTATTCAGAACCGAGTTTACCCTTAAATTAAGGCCTTTTATTGTCACTTATAAAAGGTGCGCAGAACGCTAAAGTAGTAAACTTATTTTTAAGAAATAAGACTCGTAAACTTAGTTGAAAAATGATTTTGATTTGGAAAGTTATACCCAAGGAGTTTCCTGATTTTAAATCCATCAACGCGTCCGAAAACAGTTTCAAAAATCATTTTTCCTTAAAGTGATAAAAATTCCTAGTTAACTAAGCCAGGGTGCTTTCGCACTCCTTGAATAGTTAAAACTAACCAAGTTTATTTCAGAAAACTCAAGTTAAAAATCAAAACAACCTTTAAAGCCTTTCTACAGATTCAATATGTGAAACATCTCTTTAACCGCGATCCTTACATTCTAACCTTTGAAAGATTTAGTCAGACATAGTAATACAAACAAACACAACAATATTGATCATGATGAAAAGTTATTTTAGAATGTAAGGCGTAAAGAACGAGTAAAGCGTGGACAGAAATTAAATAAAGTAAAGCGTGGACAGAAATTAAATAAAGTAAAGCGTGGACAGAAATTAAATAAAGTAAAGCATGGACATAAATTAAATAAAGTAAAGCGTAGACAGAAATTAAATAAAGTAAAGCAAGACAAGTAAAATAAATAAAAGCAATTAAATAAGAATCTGCTCCAAACGGAGGCTTTAAATCTGGTACAAGGAAAATAAACCTTCGACTCTGAAGATAAAGACGACAGCAAAATCGAAGTGCCCCAACTCAATCTCACTAAGTTGCGATAACCCCCCGATGTGACGGATTACCGCTTTACAGATGATAAATATAGTCTTAGTGTTGTAAACTAAGTTGGATGATTTGGAAATGAAATGGAACGATCTATTTATAGAGGAATTCAGCAGCTTGTAAAGACCATGGTGCCCTTCAACTTCCCCTTAGTGGGAACGTGACTTGCAAAGGTGGCGCCCGCCACCCCTTCATGGCGCCCGCCATGTGTGGAAATGGGAAAGATCATGGGAACGTGGCGGTTACCTCCCGGTTGAGGGCTGATGAGTCATGGTTTCTCCTATAACGGCCGCCATGTGCAACGCCATGTGTACAATATTTGCCAAAAAACCCTAATTTTTGGTCTTTTTGCTTTGTTTCTTCTAAAAGGGTCCCGAAAGAGCTAAATATCTGAAAACAACATAAAATAACACAAGAAAAATGATAATAAAGTCCTAATAAACATGTGAAATCCGAGTCAAAAACGCGGTGTAATTCAATGTGATCAAATTCTCCCACACTTAAACCTTTGCTTGTCCTCAACAAAACTCTTTATAGTTTATGCAAGAAAAACAGTATCAACTAGAGTTAATTCAAGGCAAAAGGCATATAAGTTCATTCAAGGAATGTAGTGACACTTCCCACAAATGCGGTCATAGGCTTCGTTCCTATACAAATCAACCCACATCACCCCACCATACCTAGACCTTCTTTTCGTCTTCTTCAAGTCCTTTTTCATTCAGGTGCAATCACATTAAGCCCGTTATCCGTACATACTCATAGTAAGGTGACCAGTTAGTGATTATGATCTTAAGCATGGGGCTCTGGTACTTAAGTTGGTGTAACCCCTTTATTTAACCCAATTTGCAGTTGTGGGGGATTGGATCGTAATCCATCCTACCAAGTTCAGCACCAGATACCTCTGAACCAACCAACAATAGGCATATTCTTATATATACTTAAGCATGGGGCTCTGGTACATAAGTTGGTGTAACCCCTTTATTTAACCCAATTTGCAGTTGTGGGGGATTGGATTGTAATCCACCCTACCAAGTTCAGCACCAGATACCTCTGAACCAACCAACAATAGGCATGTTCTCATATATATATATATATATATATATATATATATATATATATATATATATATATATATATATATATATATATATATATATATATATATATATATATATATATATATATATATATATATATTTTCTTTTTCTTCTGCATGTTTCGCATATGTCTCTATTTTGCTGGGTTAAATGACCGTGTGAGAGTCACCTAGCTCGGATTTTCATACAACTTGAGAACAAAGCAGGAATTTTTGTGATCATTCACTTATTTTCATCGGTCCCCTACGTAGAGTATGCTTAAGCCGGAGCTGACTGCAAGGATAAACTACTTAAGGACTTATTTGGAACAAAAATTAGGGCCACAACATATGGGGTATCGGGATCGACTCTTATAATCATGAAGCCTACGGTGTTAAGACAATATTGATTTTTTAGAAAAAGTTTTCCCAAGTCTTTTACATCCCGTCATAAACCTGTCTTATAGCCTGAATATTCAAGATGCACTGTTTTCTTTGCTCACAAATTTTTTTTGGTAAGGTTAAAGAAATGGGAGAAGTACGAATACACTACACAGATTACTCGTCAAACACATGTTATTTATTGAAAGAAAAAACAAACAACTAAAACGCACAAAACATACTAAAAATAAAAAAAACAAAAAAAAGCGATAAAAATAAAAAGCGATAAAAATCTCCTCTCACACTTAAACCGAACATTGTCCTCAATGTTTCGATATGAGATAGGGTAAGAGTAACCTGGAAGAGAGAGAGAGAGGGGGAGAACTATGGGTGATCATCGATACCGTCACCGTCACCGCCCTAGTCAGGATGCCTGGGTCGACGACGTCTGCTACGAGTACTAAGTCCTTCCTGCAGCTGGCTAGAGCGACCTAAGAGAGACCCTTGCGTGGCCTCGATAAGTGCGAAGTGACGCTCATTAGCCTGTTGCTGACGATGCTGGTCATTAGTGATCGCAACTAAGGACTCAGTGATAGTTCGATATGCTTGCTCACTACGCTGCTGGGAAGCTACCATAAAACTCATATTATCTGCCAGTTGTTGGTTTATGGTATTCAGAAGGGTGTCACACATTTCCTCACGAGCCAGGTGCTTGCGCCACATCTCCTCGGTGATGTAAAAACCAGGAGTGGTACCTATAAAATGGTCAAAAGAAGAAGGTGCAGTGTGTGCAGGTGATGCAGTAGGAATATCATGAGGAGGTGACTGGTCGCACCGGTCATACTCATCATCGGTCCCTTGCTCATGGGTTTCCTCCCATGCAGCGCTTGTTTAACGTCGTTAGCTTGACGATTCGAACTTTATATATCACAGGTAGGAACTGGACGATCGATCAGAGTATGGCCAGGGCATTCTGCGAGGATGTCACCTCCTTGATATTGCTTCAGTCTTTGTCCATTTTCCACAAACGGATTACAAGAATTGTTCCGAATTTCAACTGCTCCAGATTTTAGGATTTTGGAAACCTTAAAGGGGCCTGTCCATCTTGAACGCAGCTTACCTGGAAAAAGTCGTAATCTCGAATTGAAAAGGAGAACAGAGTCTCCTACATTAAAGTCCTTTTTCACAATCCTTTTGTCATGCCATGCTTTGGTTCTTTCTTTGTATATAATGGCATTCTCATAAGCGTTATGGCGGAGTTCCTCCAATTTATGGATATCGAGGATTCGCTTCTCGCCAGATGCTAGATAATCCAAATTCAGGGTCTTGATGGCCCAATATGCCTTGTGCTTGAGTTCAAAAGGTAAGTGGCATGACTTCCCATAGACTAGCTGGTATGGTGTAGTTCCAATAGGGGTTTTATAAGTAGTTCTGTAAGCCCACAATGCTTCTGTTAGCTTTACAGACCAATCTTTTCTGGATGTTGAAACAGTTTTCTCCAAGATCTGCTTAATCTCTCTGTTAGATACTTCCACTTGACCATTAGTCTGGGGATGATATGGTGTTGCTACTCTGTGTTTTACTCCATACTTTTTTAAGAGTTTATCAAATATCCTAGATATAAAATGTGATCCACCATCACTTATGACAAGTCGTGGTACTCCAAATTTGGGAAAAATATTATTTTTAAACATCTTGATGACTACTCTTGTGTCGTTAGTGGGTGCGGCTATAGCTTCTATCCATTTGGACACATAGTCAACGACTACCAAAATGTACTTGTTTCCCATCGAAGATGGAAAAGGTCCCATGAAATCAATACCCCAAACGTCAAATAATTCCACTTCTTGGATGTTCTTCAAAGGCATTTCGTCGCGTCTTGAAATGTTTCCAGCGTGCTGGCACCGGTCACATTGGACAATATACGTATGGACATCACGCCATAGTGTTGGCCAATAAAGACCAGCTTGAAGGATCTTAGCGTATGTTTTGGATGTGCTTGAATGTCCACCATAGGGTGAAGAGTGACAATGCTCTATGATATTTCTGACTTCTTCTTCCGGGACGCAATGTCGGAAGATGTTATTTATTCTTCTTTTAAAAAGGAGTGGTTCGTCCCAATAGAAATGTCTTATATCTTTAAAGAACTTCTTCTTTTGTTGATAGTTGAGGTCATGTGGTATGATATCAGCGGCTAGATGGTTCACAAAATCAGCATACCATGGTACTCTACTAATTTCTGAAACTGTCCCAAGGTTGTCTCTATCAGGTTCAAGGGGAACGGTATCTAACTTAGCTATCAATCTGTCATAGGTGAAATCATCATTTATAGGTAAATGGTCTGGCTTTAAATGCTCTAGTCTGGAAAGATGGTCACCAACTACGTTTTATGTTCCTTTTTTGTCTCTAATATCTAAGTCGAATTCTTGTAGCAAAAGGATCCATCTGAGTAATCTAGGTTTCACATCCTTTTTGCTTAGAAGGTAACAGATAGCTGCATAGTCTGTATAGACTATAATCTTAGATCCGACAAGATAAGACCTAAATTTATTGATTGCGAAAACTACAACTAGGAGTTCCTTCTCTGTTGTTGTATAATTTAGTTGAGCGGCATCTAGGGTTCTACTAGCGTAATATATTACATGTAATTTTCTTATCTTTTCTTTGCCCTAAAACAGCTCCTATAGCGAAATCGCTAGCATCACACATTATTTCAAAGGGTTTAGTCCAATCCGGAGTTTGTAAAATGGATGCTGAAATTAATGCTTATTTTAACTGATTAAATGCTTCGATACATTTTTCATCAAAAATGAATTCAATGTCTTTCATCAGAAGGCCGATCAGGGGTTTTGTTATTTTAGAGAAATCTTTGATGAAGCGTCGGTAGAAACCGGCGTGTCCAAGAAAACTACGGACTTCTCTAACTGTCTTAGGAGGGTTAATGTTTTCTATAAGTTCTATCTTTGCTTGGTCGACCTTAATGCCTCTTTCAGATATTATATGTCCTAACACTATGCCTTCTTTAACCATAAAGTGGCACTTCTCCCAGTTTAACACAAGGTTAACTTCTACGCATCTCTCTAGGATTTTCTCGAGGTTAATAAGGCAATTCTCAAAGTCGAACCCACACACCGAGAAATCGTCCATAAATACTTCCATAATTCCGTCAAGATAATCTGCGAAGATTGACATCATACAACATTGGAAAGTAGCTGGCGCATTACAGAGTCCAAACGACATTCGTCTATAAGCAAACGTTCCGTAAGGACAGGTGAAGGTTGTTTTCTCTTGATCCTCGGGGTGTATGGGTATTTGGAAAAATCCAGAATATCCATCCAGATAACAAAAGTAAGAGTGTATGGCAATACGCTCAAGCATTTGATCTATGAATGGAAGGGGGAAATGGTCTTTCCTAGTTGCCTTATTGAGCTTCCTATAATCTATGCACATCCGCCATCCGCCTTGTATATGTTTAGCTACATGCTCGCCCTTCTCGTTATGCACGACTGTGATGCCTCCCTTTTTGGGTACCACATGTACATGACTTACCCATTTACTATCGGAGATTTGATAGATTATACCAACCTCTAGCAGTTTAAGGACTTCCTTCTTGACCACCTCACTCATTACAGGGTTGATTCTTCTCTGATGTTCTCTGGAAGGTTTTGAATCTTCCTCTAGTGAGATCCTGTGCATACACACGGATGGGCTTATACCTTTTAAATCAGAGATGTTGTACCATAAGGCAGAGGGGTATCTTCTTAAAACATTTAAGAGTCGGTTTGTCTCATTTTGGTTTAAGGTGGCACTAACTATTACCGGGCGGTTCATTTCTTTATCCAAAAACTCATATCTTACGCTTTTGGGTAATTCCTTAAGTTCTTGAGCTGGTTTTTGAGAATTTGGTGAAGGGTCTAGAGTAAGATCCAAACATTCGTTAGTGTGAGGTTCCGTTTCCTCTAGCTCGTCATCCTTTTCATTCGGGTTTGAAAATGGTTCGATCTTAGGTTCTTCTTGATTAAATTCCCTTATGCATTCATTTATGATATCGATCGCATAACATGCGTCTCCTATGATTGGTGCCATCAGGAACTTTGAAAGAATAAACTCTATCTTTTCATCCCCTACTTCGAAAGTTAATTTTCCTCTTTTAACATCTATTATAGCTCCAGCTGTTGATAAAAATGGTCTACCTAAAAGGATAGGGATATCGCCGTCTTCCTTGATATCCATGACCACAAAGTCTGTTGGGATATAAAGTTGACCGGTCCTAACTGGGATGTCTCCTAAAATTCCTACAGGGTACTTAACAGACCTATCGGCTAATTGGAGGGACATCTTAGTTGGTTGTAATTCTCCTAAGTTTAACCTTTTACATACAGCTAAGGGCATTAAACTCACACTAGCGCCTAAGTCTAGGAAAGCTTTGTCGATCACATGACTTCCTAGAATGCAAGGTATAGAAAAACTTCCAGGGTCTTTCTCCTTCTTAGCAAGTTTATTCTCGGAAATAAAGTTGCATTCCAAGGGTTTGGGATCGTCAAGCCTACGCTTGTTGGTTAAAATGTCTTTGAGGAATTTGGTGTAAGATGGAATTTGGGTGATGGCTTCGGTAAAAGGAATCTCTACATGAAGCTTCTCTATTACTTTTATAAATTTTTGGTATTGGTTATTGATTTTGGTTTGTTTAAGTCTTTGCGGATATGGGATTAGTGGTTTGTATGGGGGTGGTGGTTTGTAAGTTTTATCCTTAGCTTCACCTTCTTGGTCGGCTTGTTTTTCGGGTTCCACAGGTTCCTCTTCTTGGTTGGTAGGTATATTTTCTTTAGAAGTTTTGGACTCGGTCATTGCTAGGTTATGAGGCCCTTCGTAAGCGGTCCCACTTTGTAACGAGATAGCATTAGCTTGCCCTCGAGGGTTTGGTTGAGGTTGTCCAGGGAATTGTCCTCCAGGTGTAGTTTGTAGGGTTTGGTTTTGTGCTACCTGTGAGATCTGGGTTTCAAGCATCTTGTTGTGAGTGATTATCTGATCAACCTTGGTCCCTAATTGCGTTATCAGTTTGTTTACGTGAATGTTCTGGTTTAGGAATTCTTTATTTTGCTGAGTTTGGCTCGATATAAAACTCTCCATGATCTTCTCAAGGTTAGGCTTCTGGGGCACAACTTGCATAGGTTGATTTGGTTTTTGGGCTTGATAACCTTGTGGTCTTTGAGGTGCATAATTTTGGATAGGATTCTGGTTTTTATAGGAAAAATTTGGGTGATTCTTCCATCCAGGGTTGTAGGTGTTTGAAAATGGGTTACCTTGGGCGTAATTCACTTGGTCGGTGTTCAGATCGTTCAAAAGGTTACATTCCGCCGATTCGTGTCCTTTAGATCCACAAAGTTCACACTCTGTGCGGATTACCGCTGCGGTGTTAGTGTTTGTATACATATGTTCGATCTTAAGGGCTAAAGCGTCCATTTTCGCCTGCATCATGTCCATAGAGCTTATCTCATGTATTCCACCTTGGGTCTCCTTTTTCTCTATTGATGCTCGTTCAGTTCCCCATTGGTAATGGTTTTGGGCCATATCCTCAATTAGGTCACAAGCTTCAGGGTAAGGTTTGTTCATCAGCGCGCCACCTGTGGCAGCGTCGATGCTCATCTTGGTGTTATAATGGAGTCCATTGTAGAAGGTATAAACGATCAGCCATTGTTCTAGGCCATGGTGCGTACAGACTCTTAATAGCTCTTTATATCTCTCCCAAGCTTCAAAAAGCGATTCATTCTCCTTGGTTTTGAGTAAATCTACTTATTTGGTTTCGAAGAACAACAGTCTTACTAGGGGGAAAATATCTAGCAAGGAATACTCTCCTAAGGTCTTCCCAGGTAGTTACTGAATTATCTGGAAGTGAATCTAACCATGAAACATGCTCTATCCCTGAGGGAGAAAGGAAATGATCTTAAACGGATCACATCAGGTGAAGCACCGTTAGATTTAAAGGTGTCGGCCAGTTGGATAAAGACCTTTAAATGTTGATTTGGGTTCTCAGTAGCGAGACCCGTGAATTGGTTATGTTGCACTAATTGCAACAAAGATGGTTTTAGTTCGAAATTGTTGGCAGGAATAAGAGGGTTTACTATACTAGAACTAGGTTCCTCGTCAAAGGGTTGGGAAAATTCCTTAAGAGGTCTCCGGTCGCGATTCTCGGCCATAGCTTTCTTAATTTGGATGAGTAAGAGGCGTGTACGAGTGTAACGTTCAGGTTACTCTAAAGGATCTACTAAATTTTCGGTACTACGGGTTCTTCGCATTTACCGGCTAATAATGCCTTAGTCTAGACGGTGTAACAACAGGGTACGAAATTTGACGAAGTTGGTCCCCGGCAACGATGCAAAAAACTTGATCGCTATATTCGCAAGTGCACGAATCACGTTAGAGTAATATAAAAGAATATCGATCCCACAGAGACCAAATCATCAATCTATCGATTACTATCGTTATGATGTTTATCTAAGGCGGTATAGAAGAGATATTGATGTTGCAAAATAACAGTAAATAAGGAAAATAAATATAATGCAGGTAAAGACAGGTTTGAATGTATTTCACGTCAGTTAAGTGATGCTTTGATTGTCTAAATAGAACTACTTATAAGGAAATATTTTCTACTCTTGAAAAGAATCCATTTAACAGGAACTGTCGCTTCGCGTATTCAGAACCGAGTTTACGCTTAAATTAAGGCCTTTTATTGTCACTTATAGAAGGTGCGCAGAACGCTAAAGTAGTAAACTTATTTTTAAGAAATAAGACTCGTAAACTTAGTTGAAAAGTGATTTTGATTCGGAAAGTTTTACCCAAGGAGTTTCCTGATTTTAAATCTATCAACACGTCCGAAAACAATTTCAAAAATCGTTTTTCCTTAAAGTGATAAAAAATCCTAGTTAACTAAGCCAGGGTGCTTTCGCACTCCTAGAGTAGTTAAAACTAACCAAGTTTGTTTCAGAAAACTCAAGTTAAAAATCAAAACAGCCTTTAAAGCATTTCTACAGATTCAATATGTGAAACATCTCTTTAACCGCGATCCTTACATTCTAACCTTTGAAAGATTTTGCCAGACATAGTAATACAAACAAACACAACGATATTGATCATGATGAAAAGTTGTTTTAGAATGTAAGGCATAAAGAACGAGTAAAGCGCGGACATAAATTAAATAAAGTAAAGCGTGGACAGAAATGAAATAAAGTAAAGCGTGGACAGAAATTAAATAAAGTAAAGCGTGGACAGAAATTAAATAAAGTAAAGCGTAGACAGAAATTAAATAAAGTAAAGCAAGACAAGTAAAATAAATAAAAGCGATTAAATAAGAACCTGCTCCAAACGGAGGCTTTAAATCTGGTACAAGGAAAATAAACCTTCGACTCTGAAGATAAAGACGACAGCAAAATCGAAGTGCCCCAACTCAATCTCACTAAGTTGCGATAACCCTCCGATGTGACGGATTACCGGTTTACAGATGATAAATATAGTCTTAGTGTTGTAAACTAAGTTGGATGATTTGGAAATGAAATGGAACGATCTATTTATAGAGGAATTCAGCAGCTTGTAAAGACCATGATGCCCTTCAACTTCTCCTTAGTGGGAACGTGACTTGCAAAGGTGGCGCCCGCCACCCCTTCATGGAGCCTGCCATGTGTGGAAATGGGAAAGATCATGGGAACGTGGCGGTTACCTCCTGGTTGAGGGCTGATGAGTCATGGCTTCTCCTATAGCGGGCGCCATGTGCAACGCCATGTGTACAATATTTGCCGAAAAACCCTAATTTTTGGTCTTTATGCTTCGTTTCTTCTAAAAGGGTCCCGAAAGAGCTAAATATCTGAAAACAACATAAAAGAGAGCATAACACAAGCAAAATGATAATAAAGTCCTAATAAACATGTGAAATATGAGTCAAAAACGTGGTGTGATTCAGTGTGATCACTTAGCCATACAAGTTTTATTCATTTCAGTCAACTTCCTTAGCCCCAACCCTCTAACATCTTTAGCCATGGTAATTCTGTTCCAGTTGACAGTGTGGATGTTTTTATTATCCTCCCCGTCTCCCCAAATGAAACTTCTCTGGGAATTCTGAATCTCCTTAATGCAACCGTTAGGTACCATACTACTCACCATTGAGTAGGTAGGGATGGCCTCGAGGACTACTTTAGCAAGAGTAACCCTTAGGTACCATACTACTCACCATTGAGTAGGTAGGGATGGCCTCGAGGACTACTTTAGCAAGAGAACCACATTATTTCTTATTAATGTAGAGTCTTAATTAAGTCATGTTAAAGGTCATTGTAGATCCTGCCCAGGCCTGGGTGGCCTCTACCTTCTTGAATGGCTCTTTGGATCCCATAGATTCTCCCTAGCAAATTGTTTTTAGTGTTTGCATACTTCTCACCGTGTGCAAGCACCAACTATTAGATAGATTTTTGACACTATCGAGGTTCTCCATGAGATCATTATGCCGTGACTAGGATTTTAAGATCATATCATCATAGTCTCCTCCAGAACCCAAACATAATCGAATTTGAATGTTCTAGGATGTCTAGAGAAGGAAGGGTCCTTAAGGGATATGATGATAGGGTGGTGATCAGAGAACTCCATTCGAGGTAGCACTCTCACATGGGAATTTGGAAAAAGAATCATCCATTCATCATTGCATAAAGCTTTGTCTAGACTTTAAAAAATTCTGAGGCCTCCTTGCTTCATAAGACCTCTCTATGTGAATTTATGACCCGAAGTATCAAGGTTCATGAGTCAGCATGAGTGAACATTAGTTTTGAATAAGGAACATTGTCATACAACAATTTTGACACTGAATCATTAAATCAGTATATTCATCATGACATTTGCATCATCTACATAGCATAACATGAATTTCATCTCACATAATACCTAAAATGTTGACCATAATAAATTTTTGGATTTACAGACAGACCGATTGAATTAATTCTCAATTGTACGTGAAATTAGCAGGAGAAAAATTTCAAAATCGAGCTTGCAAACATCAATTTCATTAATCTACGATTCACGTAGTTTAACCTGATGTGCTCGTTTTATTTTATCGACTACCTTTTCATTCGCACCTTGATCAGACTGAGTCTTTTCAACCGGTCATTTTTTATTTCAAAATTTGATCAAAACTTGTATGTTTCTAAGAAGTTTATTTTACGCGGATCGTTTTGGTGCAGTCAATTCTTTTTTCCGAGTATTTTTGCGACCGATTTTTATTCATTTTGAGTCTTTTTTTTGTCGACATATTCACAATAATTAAATAGAATTTTCTACGTTTTAGTTTCGATTAAATTTTGTTTATTTAGGATAATTTGATTTTGTTTAATTCAAGTTGTTTTTAATCATTTTTGCAATAATAACACTTTAAAAGGGCATTTATGGACTTATGAAAATAAAAGAAACCCTAGTTGCATCATATATAAATGTATTGTTGGGAACATGAAAGAGCACGAACCACTTATTATTACACAAGCGGTGGGTCGAGATTCAAATAGAGAGCTAAGATTGGTCTCTCTGATGGAGACAAAAAGAAAAGTAAAAAATGTTTTTTCTAAAAAAAGGATGGACCCAAATATCTTAGTCACTAAGAATACTCTCTCGGACTATCACCACATAAATCGCCTCACAACACTTCAACACGTACAACCTTCTTCATTTCAAAAATAAAAATCTCCATGCAATTTTGAGGGGAGACTTTTTTGTGACCTCCCTCTTTCCATTAACATTGTTCACGCGTCCCACCTCATATCATCTACTCCCTCTAACCATGACAACCACTACATCTTCATTCACGCATCCTTCCATGATATTTTTCTCTTACTCTAAACACTCTTCATCACCTTTAAAACAAACACCATGTAAGAACTCTCTTCATCCCTCGTACTACATATTTCTCCAACTTCTAAACCTCTCATCCCCTCATTCAAAAACTTAAGAAAAAATAAAACAACATATACATCATAACCTTCACTCAACTCACCAACATCAATTATCACCATTAATAAAAAAACAAGTTGCAACATAAAGACAATCAAATGAAAAAAGAAACAAAAATATCAGAAGAAGAAGAAGCAATATAGAAAACATAGTAGAGGAAAGAGAAGCCCACGTTGGAGCTGCTCCATTGACCACCATCCGAGCACAGTCGCGCCAGTCACCTCTACCCCAACCGCCACTAGAAAAGCTAGTTGCAACTCTGTCGATTCCATTTCCAACCATAAAACCTCCACCAACAACTCGAGATTTTAAATCACACCGCCACTATCAATCAACATCGCTAAGTTTAGGGGTTTGATCCCAAAAAGAAGAGGAAATAGAATCCGAACAAGGTGAAAAAGGAATAGGAACTAAAATTGAATGTCACACATCATTGCTCCCTTATTCCAAAATGCACCGCCATGAGTCAACCGCTGTCATTCGCCATGCAAAGCCGCTATAAACCTCTCGCTGGAAACACTTCACTTCCTCCACCACCCCGATGAAATCCAACGCTGCTCGCTTCACCTCGGTAGATTCGTGCTCTTTATTTTTCTCTTTTTCTTTGAGTTTCTTGCTAATTTTTTTTTGTGTTTAGTTTTTGTGTGTTTGAATCTGAGAAGTTTTCAATGGATATTTTTTCTTTTGATTTGATTTTTAAAAAAACGAGCATTCTCGCAGAACGAAGAAGGGGCTCCTCTATTTTAACTTTTTTTTTCTAATTTTTTTATTATTCTTTATTTGTTTATATGTTTTATTTTATGTTTATTTTAATTTTTTAATAATGCTGACATTAATTAGAGTTAAGACTTTTGGGTTTGTGCTTTGGATTGTTGGCTTTACACACTTCTTTTGTTGATTTCTTACACTCATTGGCTTATTGCTTTAATTTGTTTAGTCACGGGCCTTAGGCCCATTTTTCTTATACTCATCGAAACCTCTAATGCATGTTTCATACCCCTTTTTGATTTTGTTTTATTATTTTATTTTTCTGTTGTTAATTTGCTTGCATGATTTAGTTAGTGAATATTGCCATAACAAATCATAGTGTAAAAATAAATTTTCCTTTTAGATTCTAATTGCACCATCCATTTCACAATCAACCATAAATCAACTTCCATCAATTCCACAATCAAACAATTTTCATTTCATCTTGCAACGCAAATAAAAACGCTTGATCCAACGTCAAGCCATTTTCCAAATAAATTCAAAATGACTAATAAACAACTTAACCATTTCAAAAAATGAAAGAAAAGACTACCTGGGTGAAAGGTCAAGTCATAGTCCCAAGTGTTAGACCCAAGTTTTAAGAGCTTGTAAGTCATAAACACTTGTTTTTCGCTAAAAAAATCCAAATGCATCCTTCTTTCTTAATAAATTGGAATAAAAAGACTACTTGGGTGAAAGATCCGGTCATTGTTGTAATAACTTGCAAGCCATAAGTGTTCGTGTTTCCTTCAAAACACTTGTAAATATTCAAACCTATTTCATAACAACATTGGAAGAAAAAAGACTACCTGGGTGAAAGGTCTAGTCATAGTCCTGAGTATTAGACCCAAGTTATAAGATCTTGAAAGTCATAAATCCTTATTTTTCAAACCAAAATGATATTAAACACATTAAAACCTTTTTTCCCATTGGCACATTTCTCAAAACCTTTTCACAAACGAAAGATACTTCATCTTGAGACGATGCAAAAGAACGCTTCGTTCACAACCGTTGAGTTGAGATAAATGACGTTTTCCCATGAATGTTGATATGTAGAAATCCATTCAATGTGATGCAAACGCCCGCTCCTCACCTGTTTTGGGAAAAATAATGTTTTATGTGGATTAAGACAAAATAAATTTCACTAAAATTGACCAAAAATAAACATTTTAAACCTAAAACTACATAGCCTTGAGTTCTCCATTGCACCCGGAGATACGTAGGAGCGGGATTCAAAGTCTCGTCATGCACCCTAATAAAAAATAAACATTTTAGTCCTATTGTTTTCTATTTTAATAACTCAATAAGTCTAATATTTCTTAGCTAACACTAACGCGCGCAACTAAGTAAATGGTTCCCGTTGAGTACACCGGACGTGAGGTGTGTTAATACCTTCCTTTTGCGTAATCGACTCTCGAACCCTGATTTGGTTGCGACGACCAATTTCATTGTAGTTCTTTTTGGATTTTATCAATATTTCCCCTTTCACTCTTTTGCAATAAATAAAATTTTGTGGAGACTCTATTAAGTCCGTACCGCGAGTGTGCGATTTTGCTTCGCGAGATCGTGTTCTTGTTTTTAGAGGTACGAAAGATGGCGACTCTGCTGGGGAATCCTCCCTAAGTGAGTCAAGTCTAGTTTGGTTTGTTTGGATGTTTATGTTTGCTTACTTGTGTGGATTTTCTTTATCTTATTGTTGTGATCTCTATTGTTATTTTATTATATAATCTATAGTATAGTTTCATTATGTTGTGGTATTGGATAGTCTGATTGCAAAAACCTTGTGGGAAGACTCTCTACCAAAGTCTAGAGTGAACAAATGATATAGGACGAGGTTGAGTAGTGTGGGTCCGTGAGATGATTTCTCGTTAGGTTCGACACGAGAACCTCACATTGCATCCATTCACGTTTCATTGCATATGCATCTCATCAACATGGATGCATATCTTTTCCAAAAAAAATACTCCTTTTTTATTTTGTCCATAACCCCAGTTGGTTTCCCAATACACATGTTGAACTTGTGGTAGTTGTTGAATGACATTTAAGCATTCAAATCTGGATCAAGCATATATAAAAGGGAATATATAAAGCTTAAATGACCAAGTAGACCAGATGTTGGAACATGTGGTAGCTATGTCAAATCTTCAGCATGTTGTTGTGGATAATGTTAGTCCCCCGTCAGACTTTACTGTGATGACTAACTCGATGTATGATCTTCCCACTGACTATGTGTCGCATCACGCGAAAAACCGGCGGGAAAAAGAAGAAACAACAGAGCCGCCACCGTGCGTTATTTATCCCAAAAGAGGGAAAGGAAACGCTCAGAGTAAACCTAGGAAAGAACATGGTCTCGCGACCAAAGAGAATGGGTTCGGGAGTCGGTTATGCGAAGGGAAGGTATTAGCACCCCTACGCATCCGTAGTACTCTACGGGATCCACGCACAAAAGGAAGGAATATTGGTTGCTAAAACACTGCTCAAACACACACACACTGGCTGAAAGAGACACAAGAAAACAGACAAGACTGACTCGGCAGGACATCGTATCCTGGGCCTACTTAGTCTATCAGGCATAGACATCAGAGTCGAAGTAGTTCGGACTGGGGAAACGACACATGCTCGCTAGGATATCGTATCCTATGCATACGTATCTTCTCGGACGAGAGAAGAATCAGAGCATTCGTAGCTCGGCTGACACGCACCCAAACAAACACAGGAAAAGGCAAACGTGGAGCCTGAATGCCAATTGCTGGACTTACATCAGCATCCGAACCAAAACACACGCAAGGGTGGTTAAGACACAAAGGGTTGAAAAAGAAAAAAAGGCGCCCGGAGAGATCAGCTCAATCTCCTGCCTACATACTTCATCTGGTATGAAGATCAGGGCGATGTAGTTCCCCTACGCAGGGATAAAGGACTAGCCTAACCAGATAACAGAGGGAGACACAACACTAGGGAGACTACGACTCGAGCCTAGATGTTGTCATGCAAAGTCAACCCTAAGTTAAGGTTTCTAGCTAAATGGCACAAGGGCTAACCTATCCTAGACACGGCTTGCACAGGAAGCAAGGGTCTCAATTGCAACTAGGGCAAGAGAAAGGGGAGATCTCAATCGCAACAAGGGCGAGAGAAGAGAATTAGTGTTAGTCGTTAGTCAAACTCGACAAGACATTGCATCTCGTGCCTACGTATCTCATCTGAACATGAGAATCAGAGTTGCCGTAGTTCGGCTAAACTATTACTGTTGGTTTGTGTTTTTTAAGTGGACAACGTCACTGCACAATCTACCTGATGCTCGACCTTTGGAGACTTACTCATCTGTAGTAGAAGGAGTTACCGTATCCTTAAGAGGGGATGATGTTTGTTTGTGTTTTAAGAAGCTCAAGCAAGAAAGGAAGTCCTATACGAAGGAACCGTGCTACCTTAATTGACATGCAAACGAGACTACGCGGAGTCTAACAACCTAGGGGATATGATCACACCACATAAGCACACACGAACACATTCAGCATAAAGTAAACACACCAACAAGGGGGCTCAAACATGGGTTAGGTTTTAGTCGAGGGGTCACATCAACCTCAACAGACAAACCTCTGGAATGGGGTGAATGTTGCTCTTAACCTTGCCATTGAGGGGCTAAGGTGAAGCAGATGAAAGGAGATGAGGGGTGTGCCTCATTGCTTCTATCCCTGGCCTGGGAGAGCATTTGACAAGAATGTGTGGGTTCAGAAAGCGGGAACCCTTCTACACATTTGATACTGACTCAACTGTGCAATTGCACAAGATCTTGGGTTTTTATCTACAATGCATCAACACAGTGGTGTGAGCAAAACAGAAGACACACTGAATAGCAGGGGATAGGTTGCTTATCCCTTGGTTCTGCCAATTGCCTCTTCACTTAGGAGGTCTTTGACTCTGTACAAGGATAAATTAAACATACACAAGCATTGCCTCTTAAGGAGGACTTCAGACAGTTGCCTGGCCAAGTAACAGGCCAGGTCTTCCAGACTACATGAAGAAAAAGAGATTATACCTCAAGCAAGTTGCTAAATAGCAAAGCAAAGCAAGTTCAAAGAACTTAAGCAACTAAGGGTACCTGAAATAGTCAAACTAATCAGTATACAGCTCAACAGTTTAAAGCAAAAGGAATTGGTAAACAAAAGTCAACACAGAGGAACCAATGTGAAAAGCACAAACTCAAGTCAAATGAGTCAAGCCACCTACAAAACAAGGGTTAGCACATGATATGTAATCAAACTCAATCAAATTTGTATGATCTTTGAGGCATTGTTGCTTAACCTGAAACATAAACTCAATCATAAGCCCAAAAGACCACTAGGACAAGCCTAGGGTCAAAAACAAATGAAAAAGTCAAAGCAGCAAATGAAAGTCAACTTCAAACATTTAAGAAGCAAGCACAATTGGGTTCATGTTCATATCATGCATCATCATTAATTCACAAGCAAAGGAAGTCAAAACATGGCAAATGAAAGCACAAGGAAGTCAACAGAATGACTTGCATCAAAAGTCAACTCAAACAATTTCAAAAATCATAAAATAATTCATACTCAATCCTAACATCTAGCATGGTAAGCATGTCAAATTTCATTGCATTTGGACAAGTGGAAGGCAGTCAATGAAAATCATAAAGTCAAAGCAAATTCAAACATGCACAAAGAAGTCAAACAAACATGGGTCAACTTCAAAAAATCACAACTAAATGAAAACAGATGTGAAATGAATGGGGTCAACACCAATGCAAAGCTCAAGATGTCTAGTATGCCCATGCAGAATTTCATGATCATACAATAAGGTATGAGAATTTCCCAAATGAAATGGCAAGGTATGTCACACAAAGTCAACATTTGACTAGGCAGGGAAGAAAAATCTCAAATAATTAGGAAATAGCACAATTAATTCCAAGAAAAATCACAAGTCAACTAGACATATGAAATGAGGTTCATGCAAAATTTGGGGTCAATTGGAGGCCAGGAAGCATGTCAACAAAATTCATGAATTTACACATCCATGGTGTGACACAAGTTGTCACACCCTACTTCAAAAATTTGTATCTCAACAACCACATATGATAAAATCATGAAATTTACACCATAATAAGCATGAATGAGTGTAGAATAACCACAAAAATTTTCAGATCAAATGGATGCAACATGATTATTTCACAAGAGAAATGGCAAGAGGTACAATTTTTGGTCACATTACACAAATCCTAAAGCCATCAAAAATCCAGCCACACAAAAAATAATTAAAAATCATGATAAAATAGTGGACATTCTCATGAACATGATGCAAAAAATTTCAAGATTTTTGGATGTGAAATGAGTGAGAAACGAATTTTGGAAGATGAGTAACAATTTGGAACCAAAATGGACAAAGTAACATGAATTAGCAAGTCAAACCAGTTGACCAGTGGCACTTTTGTAATTGTGCGCTTCATTAATCTAAACGACCGTGTTTAAGGGGTGACCAGGAAATAATGTGATTGGTCCGCATGGTGCAACAGTGTACATGCGTACGCGAGACATTCACAAGTTCTGGGCATGGCTGAAGAAACCCTAGGGTTTATGAACAGTAAGCAATAACCTTCATCCCCCAAATCATGTTTCATGAAAAAATTCCCAGAAATCCAAATTAAAGACACACAAAGGTTCAGCAAGTCAAGGTGAACAAAGGTACAACATCAATTTTCATCAAAACAAAGCATAGCTCACGAATCGAACAGAAAAAAGATCCAACATCAAACATTGCTCATGAGCAAAAATTCTCAGAAATGAATAATGGGCATACATATAGAAGCATTAGACCATGTACATGACAAATCCAAGCACTGTTTTCATGGAAACATGCTGATGCAGGAGAATCGAGCAAAAATGCATATGAACACAAAACTTCATTTCCAGATTTCTAGCAAACTACTTAACTATTTTTCATGATACAAAGTGCATAATGATCAGTGTACTAGGATCTACAATAAGCATGGCATGGTTTGTCAAATCAAGTAAATCGAAAACTGACCAATATGAAGAGCAGAGGAAGATTCAGCAGCTTTCAGGCTTGGATATGCTCAAACAGTTGAAGATTCTTCTTCCACAAGTTGAATGGTGAAGCAATCGTGGCTCAGCAACCCTTGTAGGAGCTTGAAGCAAGTTCTGCCATGGCAATGGTGTTGGAAGAACAGTCGAGCAGTTGAGCTTCCAGCTGGAAAAGGGTGGTTGCAAAAGGTTCACAAGGATGCTTGGATGCTGGAGAAACCAAAGGAGGCTCGAGGGTTTTGGAGTTTTTGCTCAGAAAATGCAATATGGTCAAAATGCAAATTGAGAAAATGAGATGTATTCTGTGTGTTTGCAGCTGCTAGGGTTGCTTCAATTGACAGAAAATAGCATATATACCATCTGTTTAAGCAATGCTAATCATGTGCTAACCAAACTTTGCTTAAATGAAGCCAATTGCTAATCTTGCAATTTTGACCAAATGGTGGTATGTGATAGCATGTGCACGAATTTTGGGCCTCAAACATGTTTCCAATAACCTTCCAAACAATTCCCAATTGGCCAAATATGCTGAAAACACTTAATTCAAAAAGTCAACCTTTGGTCCACACTTGAATTTAAATGAAACAAGTCAAAAAATGCCATTTTGATTGGCAAGGTTTTGGTGTATGAAATTTATATTTTTGGAAAGAGGAGATGAAATGTGGTTTGTAGGAAAAAACCCCACTAAAATTGGCCAAATGGTTTGAGAGATATGGTCATTTGAAGTTCAAGATTTTGTGAAAATGATTTGATCATATCTTGACAACCATACATGGGAATTGAGAGTTCTTGGACTTTTTGAAAATGGGAGAACAAGATATTCAACTTTCATGTTGGGCAAAAATTCATTTGAAGCTTGTATCATGATGCAAGGTGAGGATCAAGAAGTTTCCATTTTTGGCAGTTAAAATTACAGGTCTAGTTTCTATTTTTGGAAATTTTCTGATTGGCTTCAAATTCTTCAATGATATTGTTTGCCATGATATATGAGGCCTATTGGGACATGAATAAGCTCTTTCAGACCATTTCCATCCATCAAAACCATAAAATCAACCACAGTTGACCAACTTTGACTTTCTAGGGTTTCTGACTGTCTGTGCATGAACTGATGACCTCTGAACATCCAACCCTTGACTCAAACACTTCAAATGGTCCTCCAAGTCATGTGAACTTGTTGGACAAACCCTAGGGCCTTGGCTCCTTGAGAAACACCCTTGCTTGCTTGGTTGACTGACCTCCTGATCAGTTTGGCCTAATTTCTTGATTTGCTTGCTCTTGAGGCAACTGAGGACAATGCAATGCTATGCAATGAACCATGATATGCTATGACCTAATATGAAAATGTATGTACAATGATAGGTGCAAATTTGAGGTGCTACACTATGCTCCTCAATAAATTCCTACTAAACTCTAATAGGTGCATATCCTGTTACCTAGTGAGGTCCCCATGATGTAGAGGAATACCATTATTCATATTGATGAAGTGAATCCTCAATTTACAAGGAACATGAAGGTTTCTAAGGTATTTGCCTGATGACAAAAATGGAGCATTCTCATGTTGCTGAAGTCGCAAAAATAAGTCATGATCTTGAGAAACAATTGAGAGCTATGGAAGGCTTTAATACATTGAGACTTGATGACATGTGTTTAGTGCTAGATCTGGTCGTACCTCTGAAGTTTAAAGTACCTAACTTTTAGAAGTACATATGGGATATTTGCCTAAGACACCACTTGGTAATGTTCTGTCGAAAAATGACTTCCCATACTCACGACAACAAGCTGATGATTCACTATTTCAAGACAGTTTGAGTGGGACATCATTGAGTTGGTACATGAAGTTAGAAAGTAGTCGTATTCAGTCTTGGGAGGACTTGGACAATTCCTTTTTGAAGCAGTACAAGTACAATTTGGACATGGCTCTAGATCGAATTCAACTGCAAAGCTTATCTCAAAAAAGCAATAAATCCTTTAGAGGACACGCACAACGGTTGAGAGAATTGGCATCCCAAGTGCAACCACCACTCTTGGACAGAGAACTAGTTGACATGTTCTTGGATACCTTGCAGAGCCCATACTTTGGAATGATGTTAGGCAGTGCATCATCAAACTTTTCTGACCTTGTGAAAGTGGGAGAATGCATCAAGAGCATCCTCAAGAGCAGAAAAATCCAAGACACCTCGAGCATCCGGACTAGTGAGTATGAATCCCTTAGCAGTTCCTAAGAGGAAGAAGATGATGTAATCAATGTAGTAATGGAAGATGTTGAGTATTCTCCTGGTGCACTAACAAGACCTTATGGTCCTTCATCTTTTCATCGATCATCGGTTTCCAGGGCCACACTATCCTTATGCGAAACCAACAACCATGGACTGCTCCTCATCCAAACCTGCGAGCCCAGGGTCGAGGATATCAAAATAAACATCATAACTAGCATATGCCTCACAACAACCTAGAAAGAAGGAATGCCCCTCTTGATCCAATTCCTATGATGTACAGTTAACTCCTGCAACCTCTGATTCAAAGCTCGTTGGTGGATCCCAAACCTTTGAAGCCAGTTCCACAACCATTATCACATGGTTATGATTCCTATGTGCAATATGGATATCATGCCTGATCGATAGGGCACTCGACTGAATATGACGACGCTTTCAAAGCTAAAGTACAACAGCTGATTGATAACATGTGCATAGCCTTTCGAGAAGGAAACCTATTGGTGAGCGTCAGCCTCTCGTCTGGGTGAGTGTAAAGACCTCAAGGGGTATCTCCTAAAGTCAGTGGATCAAACAGGAAGTCATCCTCAACGCTGAAAATCATTGGGTTGTTTTACCATTTGCATTTGTATTTTCTCTGTAAGTTAAATGCTACTTGTTTTTAAAACATTGTTGTTTTTAATGCTAATATCAATGAAGTGATGATGCATTTTATGAATCAATCCGTTCGTATTCACTCTTTCTATTTACTCTTCCTTTATGCAAAAAAAGAGGTAATATCAACCCTTCTCCCATTCACTTTTTTTTTATCAAACTTGTGTTTAAGCAAAGATTGGAGGGAGGATGATGAAAATGGATTACCCATAATTGTTGTGGTGTGATTTCAAAGAGAACTTTGCCAACGATGTAAGGCATTGTTTCAAAGAGAATTTTGTCAGAAACGCTTCACTCTTGTCACCGTCGTCGGTAAAATCCAACACTGGTCACTTCACCTCGGTGGATTCGTGCTCTTTCTTGTTCTCTTTTTCATTGAGTTTCTTGCTGATTTTTTGTTGTGTTTAGTTTTTATGTTTTTGAATCTGAGAAGTTTTCAATTAATATTTTTTTCTTTTGATTTGATTTTAAAAAAAAACGTGCGTTCTCGCTGAAAGAAGAAGGGGAAACTCCTCTGTTTTAAGTTTTCTTTTCTAATTTTCTAATTCTTATTTATTTGTTTATATATTTTATTTTATGTTTATTTTAATTTTTTTATAATGCTGACATTAATTAGAGTTAAGACTTTTGGGTTTGGGTTTTAGATTGTTGGATTTACACACTTCCTTTGTTGATTTCTTACACCCCTTTGTCGCATTACACGAAAAACCGGCGGAAAAACGAAACAACAGAGCCGCCACCGTGCGTTATTTATCCCAAAGGAGGGAAAGGAAACGCTCGAAGTAAACCTGGAAAGGACATGGTCTCGCGACCAGAGATGCAAGGATCGGGAGCCGATTATGCGAAGGGAAGGTATTAGCACCCCTACACATCCGTCGTACTCGACGGGATCCACGCTCATAAAGAATAGAAGAAAGGTTGCTAAAAACTGCTCAAAACACTGCACAAGACTGGAAGGAAACACAGATGAAAGACGGAAGAAACGGGACTCGACAGGATATCGCATCCTGGGCCTACGTAGTTTGTCAGACACAAACATCATGAAATTCTGGCGTAGTCAGTATTCAGATGTTCTACTTCAAGTCACGACATCTGATCTAACATTGTACCTATTACAGCAAGACAGTTATTACACTCTGTACTAATGTGCACCTTTTCACAGTGTCACGACCTCTCCTTCTATGTCATCCTAGAAAGGAGGAACCCTTAGTTATGTGCACCATAACATTAACTACTGTTGTTTTCCTACACAGTTATCAGCACGATGTCTCAATCCTGTTTTGGACATCATCTGTTACATTGTTCCAGTTTGTTGGTCATGTACTTGTATTTCCTAGATCAAAGGTTGTAACAAGTTAAACTAATCTCCACTTATTAAGGAGCTAACAAATAGATTATTTGTTAGGTTCATTAATTGTAGCTTAGTTGTTAGTTTCCTAGATTTTAGATCAGCTGGTGGATTCCTGAAGAATAGCCTGAGAAAAATCCTGAAACAGAAAACTAACCATCCAACAATTTAGCATATGCTGTCAGGAATGGATGTCACAACATTCCGTTTGACATTCAGGCCCAGAACCATATGCTCAGTCGGTTTAGTTCCTGAACACAGACTGCTAAATTTGCTGTACTGTAAAAGACCAACCAATCTCTACTTCAGTATCAGCTTACTGGAAGAACTGTCAAGACATCCAGTTTGACAGTTTTACAATGCTCTTTTTGGCCAGGTCTGATATGCTTTTGAAAACCAGACTTCACTACATACTGAACTGAATTCATCAGCTTATTAAACAGTATGTGCTGTTGTTGATGAATGTCAAAACATTCTGATTGACATTCCAACAGAAGGCTATGTATCAGGTTTGTTATTAACTTGATTGGCAGACTGTAACACAACCTGAATTATGGCAGGCAGGATTATAACATGCAGTAGGTAAACAAACACAGGAAATTGTTAACCCAGTTCAGTCCAACATGACCTACATCTGGGGGCTACCAAGCCAGGAAGAAGATCCACTATTAGTAGTATCAATTCAGAGTTAAACTCCCCCGTTTACAACTCATCACTTAATCCCTACCCAATGCAATCTATACCTAGGAACTCCTAGATAGAAACCTCCAGTTTCCATTCCTATCACTACAAATACAATGTAATGTGCAAACACCTTGAACTTGCTTCACAGCTTCATTCAAGAACATAATTACTCTTGCCTACAGGCTTTGAGTAACAAACACTCTCAGGTTTACCACTGAGAGACACATGGTAACCTTCCCACAGATTGGGAGGTTTACCTTACACACACCCCTAAAAATTCATTCTAAGAGCCTTACCAAGACTAGATTACAATCAGCTATTTATAACCTAATCACCCAACTGGATTTGGGCCTTCAGAAAATTGCAGCAGACTTGTTCTTTGCTGTTGCAACTTCAGCAGAAAAATTCTGCTACAAACAAGGTCTTCAAGTTCCTAAACTCTCTCCATATATATCTCCATGTTTAGAGCCTATATATATTCTGATTTAGTCTTCAAGACCTCCACATGGGAGTTAGGATATTCACCAGATATCCTTGCTGATCCCATAACATATACTGAATTAATTAATTCAGTTTCTTACACATGTGCGATGTCACAGACCTGATGTCGTGACATCGTACATGACATGTTGGTCCAGATGTTGAATTTCTTCAACCCAACATATTAAAACAACAGAGGTGATTACATTATTTGTTTTCTAAAATTAATGCCAATCCTGAGGTATTAACAATCTCCCTCTTTGGCAAATTTTAGCTAAAACAAATAATCCTCTGTTATTATCTCCCCCACCATGAACACCAATGTTGGTGTACATGAGGAAGAAGAGGTACATGGATCAGTTGTACCAGAACCCTTCCCCTCAACAGGAGAGCTTCCGGAAGAATATGTAATGCTGAGTACTCAAAAGATGTAACTCAAATTACAAGACACAACTGTCCTCTTAACTCAGATCACAAGACACAAGTGGTATATCCAGTTGGTGGATTTTGTGTTTAACCCCAACATTCAGTTTGCTGCTACCACAGTGATCTGCTTGCTTCTGATACATTCTCAACCCCAGGACTATCTTTCTCTCCCCCTTTTTAGCTAAACATTTGTAAAGGCACCCTTCACAAAACCAGATCCAGGCGCAGCTTGCCCAAACCTTAACATACCCCATGATTCTGAGAATGGAGTGTTTTTCTTGTGAGAGGAAGAGGGCTATTGCATCCTTTAAATAGTCCAGCCCGTGCCTAGGAATTTCCGGTAGAAATAAATGCTTGGTCAAGATGCATTTATTTTTGCTGAGAAACAGTCAGAGAATCACCAACAAAATCTCAGACTATCTTTGAATACCTTTTATAGCTCTTGACTGTTTCTTTTCCAAAACAGCCGTTCCAGTGTATGGAGACCATTCCATATATGCAGTCAGACACGTTGCACGCGATGTCTTAACATTCCTGCATTCAGCCAGTATTCAACAAGACCTCTGTCATACCTCCAGTAGAGACTTGACACCTAGCACTGCTACAGCCAACTTTTCACACTTCTGTTGATGGTTACTCCCCCTGTACCACACAGCTGTAGCCATCAGGCTTATTCTGGTTTATCAGACTTAGCCACATCACCCTCATAATTCCTAATGACTTTAAGATTCAGAAGGAATTAACAGCAATGTCCAGGGCAATGTCATGACATCCGGTCAGACATTCTTCTGCTCACTCAGCCTTGGCATACATCACAGCATCCTGATAACCACCTAGTCATCTGAGAGCACACATACCACAAGCTTGGTGATTGCTTGCAGCACAAAGGCACAACTCCCCCTGTCATGGACAACCTACTCTCTTGGAGGTCACACATGATCATATCCAACATCCCAAGGTTGGACCTTCACATACTTCCTGATTCAAAGAGATTCCAGACCACTTGATGAAAGGAAAACATAAGACGCATCTTCATGTCTTCAAGAGCGCACCCTCTGTCCAACCCTCTTGGCTGAACACATCCACACTCTGTGTCAATCTCTCTTCTAACCAGAACAGAAGATCACTTCGCACGATGTTTTAACATCAGCTGGGACATCCTTCATAGCATCACAAAGAGCACTATCTGATAGACTTCAGATATTACTGAGTCACCGGCTTGGGCCAGAGGAGCCCATACATACATTGGGATATATACACTCTCATCCCACTCCTAGAGACAGTCTTCCATAGATAGCTCCGAACTCCTACCACAAGCTCCAAGGGATGAATAAAAAACACCTCCTTTTGTCTTTAACTTAATACTTTTCTGCCCAAAAGTATTTTGTCTCAGACTTTCCTCAAGAATAATCAGCTGCCTTATGTTGATTATCTTGATTCTTCGAACTCACTTCTGAGATAGACCAAATGCCACTGGTTGATTACCTCCTTCATGAATTCTCATATGAAAAGGTCAAATGCTGCTTTTTGACCTCCCCAAGTTTATCAGACTTCTCCCAAAGATATTCTGACCTTCCAAGTGAGACTTGAACTTCAAGCTTTTTGAAGTATCCAATCTACAACCCTGTAGACCTTTCTATCTCAAGTTGATGTGCCACTTCACAAACTAAGAATCTGATGTTGAACCAAATGTCACAACATTGTGTTTTGACATCCAGCTGTTGAATTCAGCTCCTTCTTCTGCCACTTGAAAGAACTTCCTCCCTTCACAGAACAAGAGTTCAATGTTCTCATAGACTTGATTGTGGAACCAAGTTTGAGTAAACAACCTCCATCCTGCAAGTTTGCAGTTAAGTCATCCAAGCTCACACCTTGATGAATCCCTGCTTCTTCTCCAAAGACATTAGACACTCTGATGCATGAGTCTTCAGAAGGACTAGTTAGAAACTAACCCTTCAGCTATACCAAGGATTCCACATCCTAAAGCAAGGCTGTTTCCATGATGTCAAGACTGCTGCCACTTGTTCTTGACTCCACAGTGTGCATAAGCTAATGCACTTCCTTACCTAGACCAGAAATAAACTGATCCAAGTAACCACCATCAAGACTATGATGTCTTCTTCTTCTTGAACATACCAAGGCTGAAACATGTTTCTTGCTAGGAAACCTTTTCAGAGATCATATGCTTTTGCTGCCTCCAAAGAGATAGATCATAAGCCAACGTACTATCCTTCCTGTGATTCTACACAGGGTCTTGAAGAAGAGATGTTCCAACATCTTTAAGAACATCAGTTGTCTTGAGCTCCAAGGATAATCAATTAAATACTTGTACTTGACACAAGTAGACATTGATCTTAAATCCTTTCCCAATTATCCTTTCAGATACTTCCACCATAAGAATACTTTGAAGGTACTCTTCTTGTGTCAACATCTTCTGCTTGCAAGCACCTCAACAGTCTTGAGACTCTTTCCAGATTAGATTCACCCTTAGGAATGAGAGAGATGAATCCTTCCTTGCAAATGTGTCACACAACACCCAGAACCCATGTGGCACAGGTCAACAGCCAACCCGACCCTAGGCTGACCAAACGTGAGGAGGTTAACCAAAACTCCCCTTCAACTTGACAATCATGGAAACTCCACACCAATATCCATGCATTGTACACAAATGTCTCAACATGACATCCACCATCCCTTACCAGTGGCAACTAACTTCTCCACTCACACTAATCAGACTTCAGCTGACCATAAGTACTAGTGAGACACACAACACCAGTCAATAGTAGATATGCATTGCCAGAGCATATTACCTCAACCAACCTCTGAATCTTCATATTCTCACTCCTAGTAAGAACTGCCACTTCTAAACGTGGTGTTTGAATACCAAGATTCATGGTTCCAACCCCCTTAAATGATATCACAATCAGGTTACCCCATTATTGACTGCTAACATCCAGGAGACTTGTCTTCCGCCACTCCATAGTACTTCAGGGAACAACTACCCAATCCTGATCAAACTGCAGGAGGATGCCTATCAGCAGGAGATTGCACAATGTCACATCTCAACCAGCTCAACTTCTAGGGATGACCTTCTTGAGCACACACCCAGTTGACCCTGCTCTTGTCAACTTAGCATACACAGATGTCTCCTCTTCCAGGTCAGGAGTAGGTTCCAAACAAAATTATCCCTTTGTTTGAACCCTAAAAACATCTGCTCTTCAACCAGTAGCTGCATACTTGTTGAACAACATGTTCTAACATCACATAGAACATTGGTTCCACCTCCTTGGAACAAACCTTCTTCAAGGTCTTCATATACACTACTCAAGAGAGTAAGAGAGTCAGTGATTAGGTGACTCTTACTATCCTGAAGTGAGAACGTCAAGATGAGTGGACTTGAGGAGACTCAAGTATCTTTGACATCTTCAGTGGATTATGATGAGATCTTGAACACAGCAGCCTTTCATCCACATGAGGGGAAACTACATCAGAGTTTGAGTTTTGCCATGTATTATGCAGCGGAAATCATAATACAACTCAACCTATGAACACACACTTCACCAGATTGGCCTCCAAGACCATACCAGGTTTGAATGTGTTTTAGTACTGGCATAGCTGTCCCACACACAGGCCAATAGCCAACCTCCAGAGACAGGTACACACCATTCCTGTCATGAACAGTCCATCCACCTACTTCAAGGGACCATTCAGGGAATTACAGAACCTTACACAGGTTCCAGCATCAGTACTAACATAACTCCTTGCCAGCTACCAGAAAGTCTCACCCATGGATCTCATCCAGAGACAGAACAGGATGCCTGCTCTGATACCAATTGAAATTCTGGCGTAGTCAGTATTCAGATGTTCTACTTCAAGTCACGACATCTGATCTAACATTGTACCTATTACAGCAAGACAGTTATTACACTCTGTACTAATGTGCACCTTTTCACAGTGTCACGACCTCTCCTTCTATGTCATCCTAGAAAGGAGGAACCCTTAGTTATGTGCACCATAACATTAACTACTGTTGTTTTCCTACACAGTTATCAGCACGATGTCTCAATCCTGTTTTGGACATCATCTGTTACATTATTCCAGTTTGTTGGTCATGTACTTGTATTTCCTAGATCAAAGGTTGTAACAAGTTAAACTAATCTCCACTTATTAAGGAGCTAACAAATAGATTATTTGTTAGGTTCATTAATTATAGCTTAGTTGTTAGTTTCCTAGATTTTAGATCAGCTGGTGGATTCCTGAAGAATAGCCTGAGAAAAATCCTGAAACAGAAAACTAACCATCCAACAATTTAGCATATGCTGTCAGGAATGGATGTCACAACATTCCGTTTGACATTCAGGCCCAGAACCATATGCTCAGTCTGTTTAGTTCCTGAACACAGACTGCTAAATTTGCTGTACTGTAAAAGACCAACCAATCTCTACTTCAGTATCAGCTTACTGGAAGAACTGTCAAGACATCCAGTTTGACAGTTTTACAATGCTCTTTTTGGCCAGGTCTGATATGCTTTTGAAAACCAGACTTCACTACATACTGAACTGAATTCATCAGCTTATTAAACAGTATGTGCTGTTGTTGATGAATGTCAAAACATTCTGATTGACATTCCAACAGAAGGCTATGTATCAGGTTTGTTATTAACTTGATTGGCAGACTGTAACACAACCTGAATTATGGCAGGCAGGATTATAACATGCAGTAGGTAAACAAACACAGGAAATTGTTAACCCAGTTCAGTCCAACATGACCTACATCTGGGGGCTACCAAGCCAGGAAGAAGATCCACTATTAGTAGTATCAATTCAGAGTTAAACTCCCCCGTTTACAACTCATCACTTAATCCCTACCCAATGCAATCTATACCTAGGAACTCATAGATAGAAACCTCCAGTTTCCATTCCTATCACTACAAATACAATGTAATGTGCAAACACCTTGAACTTGCTTCACAACTTCATTCAAGAACATAATTACTCTTGCCTACAGGCTTTGAGTAACAAACACTCTCAGGTTTACCACTGAGAGACACATGGTAACCTTCCCACAGATTGGGAGGTTTACCTTACACACACCCCTAAAAATTCATTCTAAGAGGCTTACCAAGACTAGATTACAATCAGCTATTTATAACCTAATCACCCAACTGGATTTGGGCCTTCAGAAAATTGCAGCAGACTTGTTCTTTGCTGTTGCAACTTCAGCAGAAAAATTCTGCTACAAACAAGGTCTTCAAGTTCCTAAACTCTCTCCATATATATCTCCATGTTTAGAGCCTATATATATTCTGATTTAGTCTTCAAGACCTCCACATGGGAGTTAGGATATTCACCAGATATCCTTGCTGATCCCATAACATATACTGAATTAATTAATTCAGTTTCTTACACATGTGCGATGTCACAGACCTGATGTCGTGACATCGTACATGACATGTTGGTCCAGATGTTGAATTTCTTCAACCCAACATATTAAAACAACAGAGGTGATTACATTATTTGTTTTCTAAAATTAATGCCAATCCTGAGGTATTAACACATCAGAGTCGACGTAGTTCGGGGATAGGGGAAACATGTTCGCTAGGATGTAGCATCCTATGCATACGTATCTTCTCTAACCAGATAAAGAATCAGAGCACTCGTAGCTCGGCTAACGCACGCCAAACAAAACCCACAAAGGAACCGACTGCCAATCGCTGGGCTTACGTCAGACTCCACACAAACAGGCAATGGAAACCGAATGTCAATCGCTGAACTTACATCAGACTCCGAACCAACAAACACACACAGGAAACCAACTGCCAATCGCTGGACTTACGTCAGACTCCAACAAGCAAACAAGACACAGGAAACCGACTGCAATCGCTGGACTTACGTCTGACTTCAACAAGAAAACACACACAAAGGGGTGGTTAAAAAAGAAAAGGGCGCCCAGAGAGATCAGCTCATCTCCTGCCTACGTACCTCATCTGGTATGAGGATCAGGGCGACGTAGTTCCCCTTAACAGGGAAAGAACTTCTAACCTAACCAGAGACAAGGGAGATAACAAGCTACTAGGGAGACTACGACTCGAGCCTAGAAGTTGTCATGCATACGATCCCTATGTTGAGGTCTCTATCCTAACTTGCACAGGAAGCAAGCTAGCCTAAACATAGCACATCATAAAACACACAAGCACAAGAGAGCAAGCACACACACTATATGCAAACAAATGGCTCATACAAGGCTAGGCTGTAGAAACAAGCCAACTGGAATGGGGTGTTTTTAGCTCTTAACCCTAACATTGAGAGTTAGGGTGAAGCAGATGAAATGGGAAGTGAGGGTAAGACCTCACAGCTCTTATCCCTGGCCTGGGAGAGCTTGAATCAAATAGAAAGTATGGGAGTTCAGAATGTAGGAACTCTTCTCCACATGACTGACACAACAAGATCTTGGGTTCTTATTCAAATTGCATCAACACATGGTGTGAGCAAAGTGAATGACACAACTGAATAGCAGGGGATGGATTTCACATCCCTTTTATCTGCCAATTGCCTCCTAAGAGGACTTTACCTGCTTGGCACAAAATTAAACAACCACAAACATTGCCTCTTAAGGAGGGCTTTAGACAGGTGCCTGCCAAAGTAACATGACAGGTCTTCCAGACTACATGAAGATCAAGGAATTATACCTCAGTGGTGTGCCAACCACAAGCAAAAGCAAAGCAAAGTTCAAATGAACTTAAAGCAACTTAGGTACCTGTGGAAACATCTAAACCAATCAGTATAGAATCCAGACAATCAGACAACATTCAATATCAAATAGACAACCAAATATGCAACATATAAACCATAAGGAAAACACAAGTGAATCATCCTCAAAGCCTACAAAACAAACAAATGTTAGCCAACAACATCAAATGATCAAACTCAAATGAAGGAGCAACATCAATCATGGAGATGCATACTTGAACCTGAAATTCACAACTCAAAGGTAAGTAACAAACCACTAGGTCAAAGCCTAGGGTCAAAAGTGGATCAAAAAGCCAAAACAGAACTTGATATTCAACACAAAGCATGTTTAATCAATCAAGCACAAGTCCTAAAAAGGACCAAATCAAAATCAATAAGCAAGTTCATGTAATAGGCAAGAGAAGTCAAAGACCAATTCAAGGCATACATTTGATCATCATGAATGAAAATTCCCAATCAAAACAGAAATGATTCAAATAAATCTGGAAAATTCATGAGCATTCAACACATCCGCAACATCTATCATACAAAAAATCAGAAGCATCAAAGATCATTTGGCATGGAAATCAAATTGCACAAGTTGAACAACCAAATGCGTGACACAAATTGTCACACCATGCAAACATGTCCATAAAACAGAAATGGTGAATGAGAAAAATACCAAACTAAGCCTCAAAGGTCCATCAACATGTCTAGAATCATCATGTAAAATTTCATGTCCATTAGATTAAAATCAAGCATTTCATGATAGAAAGAGAAAGGCAAGGTCATAAAAGCACCTATGTTCAAAGAGTATAGCACAAACAGAAATCCAGCCATGCACAACTTTTGAAATCATTATAAAAAAAACTAGACAAACAGAGGATCATTTTGCAAAAAATTGGGAGTGATTTGAGTCATTTTTCAAATTGATATGGATTTTACAAGTTAGCATAAAAAATGAAAATAAAAAATAAGCAAAGCATGTGAAATATGGAGGGAAACACTAAAATATGACTGCACTTGAAAACATGCGCTCGGCTGGGATCGAACCCTGTTTCAATTCAAACTGCGCGCGCCAAGGTGAAACGACACAGTTTCAACCTGAAAACCCTAACACTACCCAGATTGGACGCTAGTCCGTCGCCAGCATGCAAAAATCCGTCGCTAACATGAATCTTCATCTTCTTCATGATGAAGATGATGAATGTTCATGCACCAATTTCCAGATTTCCCAGAAATGTCCAGAATTCAACAAAAATTATATCATCACAAAGATCTTTCAATGGTGAGCAAGGATCAACCAACAACTAAGCCTAAATCCACATAACAAAAGAGAATCGAGCAAAAACATTCTTGAATGCAAAACTTAAATCACTCATAACTCAGTGAATAATGCTCCATTTTTCATGAAATTTCTACCAGAATCATCAGCAAACAAAGATCTACACCACTATACACATGGATTTGAGAATTGTGAAGGTCGAAAAACTCACCTCTTGAAGAGCAGGTTATGGTTTTGCACGATCCAAGGCTCCAAATGATCCAGATCAATTCCAGAATGCTTGTAGAGATGATTGATGAAGAATTGGAAGCTTAGAAACATGTAGATCCAGCTCAATTCGAAATTGCCATGAACACCTTCAAGCTTTGGTATGCACGATTTTGAGCACAAAATCACCAATGGCACATTCAATCTCACTCAAAACTTCACCAGGATCAAGAATTATGCAAGAGAAATGAGTCTTATGCGTGGAATCTTGAAGTTCTTTATGAGAGAAAATTTTGATCAAAACCCCAATTCTAGATCTGAAACTGTGTGTTCTGTTCAATTCAGTTGTGATTAAGCTTATATATGCCTTGCTAATTAATCTGAAATCATGATTAAGCCAAAGCTAATTGAGATTAGAATAAACCATGGTGTATGCACCAATTTGCATTTTCACCTCATGCATGGGAAACACACGTGAACAGTAACATGTAGCTCATTATTTTCACTCAAAATCAATTTTCAAACACAATAGCAATGGTGGAAAGCTCTCATGATGCATCAATTTTAAATTTCCAATTTCCCCTCCAAAATTGACTTGAATGCACAAATGATCACATGTTGGAAATTCATGCAATGTGATGGATGTTTTGGAAACTTCATGACATGAGAAGAACAATGCAAAAAGAACCACCAAATTTGGAGTTTTGGTTCAAAAGATATGGCCATTTGAAGTTTCAAGCATACTTGGCAATGATTTGATCATAACTCCTTAACCATTCATCAGATGCTCATGATCTTGGACTTTTTGGAAATGGGAGAGAAAGATCTTCAACTTTCATGTTGGACAAAATTTCATTTGAAGCTTCTTTGATGTTGGAAAGTTGAGTTGAATTGGTCCAAAAACTTGCCATTTTTGGAAACTTGAAATTACAGATCACTTTCCATTTTTGGAAACTTTTGATATGGCTTCAAAATCTTCAAGGTAGATGTTTGACATGTTGAATAAACCTCTTTTGGACATGAATGAGGTGTCTCAAACCATTTCTCCACCTCCTAGCCCTCAGTTGACTTGCAGTTGACTTTTATGGGCCTCAGATGACTTGAAACTGCACTGTGGACTTTGAGCTTTCAACACTTGGCCAAATTACATCAAAATGAACCTTGGGTCATGTAAGCTCTCTAGAACAACCATAGGGCCTTTATCTCATGGAAAAACCCTTGCTCCTTTGCACAGATGAATCCTCATAACCAGCTTTGACTGATGCAATGCAAGGTACTATGCAATGTTAATGCAATGTTAATGACCTAAAAATGAAATGAATGTACAAATGGGGGGTGCAAATTTGAGGCGCTACACCCTTGTCTTATTGTTTTAATTTGTTTAGTTATGGTCCTTAGGCCCATTTTCCTTATACTCATTGAATCTCCAGTGCATGCTTCATACCTTCTTTTTGATTTTATTTTATTATTTTATTTTTAAGTTGTTAATTTGCTTGCATGATTTAGTTGTTGAATATTGCCATAATAAATCATAGTATACAAATAAATTTTTCTTTTAGATTTTAATTGCACCATCCATTTCACAATCAACCATATATCAACTTCCATTGACTCCACAGTCAAACCATTTTCATTTCATCTTGCAATGCAAATAAAAACGTTTGATCCAACGTCAAGCCACTTCCCATATAAACTTAAAATGACTAAGAAACAACTTTGAACAATTCAAAAAATGAAAGAAAAAGACTATCTGGGTGAAAGGTCCAGTCATAGTCCATTAGACCCAAATTGTAAGAGCTTGCAAGTAATAAACGTCTGTCTTTCGCTAAATAAAATTCAAATGCATCATTCTTTCTTAATTTATTGGAAGAAAAAGACTATCTGGCAAAAGTTAACGTACCATTCTCTGACGGTGAGATAATGATCGTAAATCATCCATTGACCTTCTATAAGGAAAAATATTTGGTCTTCTTCACTTGTGAATCTGAAAAGCTATAATTCTTTCCCTAAATCAACGATTTGTAAAATGCCTCTTAGAGCCCACATTTGATTCAATTGGTTTTCCAATGTCTTGTATCATATCTTGCGTCCCAACATTTTGACAAAAACATCTTTTTTTTCTTCAGGGTTTTGCAATTTGTAGTTCTTCCGTTTCATATAGAATGAATGATGGGAATTCATAAGTCACTAACCTATCGTTCCTTTATCTTTAACCCTTTGTAATCCATCCCTTTCAGATTCCTCCATATCAAATTTCGAATATTCCGTAGATTCTCATGTCACATCGTTCTTATAGGAAGATAAGGTACTGATGTTTGAGGGTACATAGTATGTGGTTGAGGGAGCGTCGTCTGCCTTAGCCAAGACTTCTTGTTCTCGGGCGAAATTCACATTCTTTTCTTTTCCTTTGACCTTTCTCGTGCTTCTCTCCTTCAAATCTTTCTCTTGGGGTTGAAGCGCTAGGTTTACCTCGGTAAACCCTATGGTGGTGGCGCACATCGTAGGAAAAGGCTCACAAGCAGTTGTCTATAAACGAGTTTTCTTTTGGAGTCAAATGTCATTATCTAATTAACCGCTTATGAATAGTCGATTCTACAATTGATTATTGAATTGTCCAATTATACTTTTGCATGTTCTAATTAGAGATTTTAATCCTAAATCCGTTTGCTTAGCATATTATATACAAATTCACCAGTATTCTACTCACACAAAGTACAATTTTTTAAACCTAAAAAAACAACTAATTTTGGCTCAAAATATAAAATAAAATATTGATCTAATTGATTTAAACATAATCAATCTACTTTCCATGAATTTGATGTTAGATTCCACATTTTATTAAAAGGATAAGTTAGTCGATGGTTAAAATTCAAAACTAAGATCTACATTGTCCACCTATAATGGTGGTTCACAATAGATGTCATTGTTAGAGAGAAAATATCTTTTAAAAATTTCTTTTCCTAGTAAATATTTAAAATTTTAAATCTCTAAATTTGTCATTATTTTTTTAATTATATTTCTTTGACTATATCATGGTCTCTCGACCTATTATTACTAATACCTGATAGTTCTGATACAACTAAACATAGCCCTAATTCTTACTATTCCCTCCTAATCACACTTTTGATAGAACTTAACCTAATCTTATAAATATAGTTTAACTAAATTAATAATTTATTGATTTAAATAATAATTTATTGATTTAAATAATAATTATATAACTCAGAGATATAAAATTCACATAAAACACTTAAGATAACTTTTTATCAGACATTTGTATAAGATACGAAATTCATTAAATTAATAAGATATATAAATGGAGAATGAATAATATTTTGAATGAGAAAAGTTTATCCGGTATTTGTATTATTCTTAATCTATCATTAAATTAATACGATATATAAATGTAGAACGAATAACATTTGAATGAGAAATATTTTAATTATGAATAATCTCAGTTATTTATATAATTAATCAAAATACTATAAATATAAATATAATTCTTAACATACTACAAATACTTTTTATAAATAATTAATTACAATTTATTTTGAATTCAGTTGAATCTAAATGGAAAATGAAAATAAATGGAAAACAAATAACAATTGCGCTTTAATTATAAAAAGGATCAGTTACTTATATATAATAATTAATTTTGGAAATTAAATTTTACTATCTTAATTCAATCTGTACACAAAAAGAAATATAAACAAAAAATTAAATTAAAAAGTATGTATAAATTCAAAATATATTTGAATTTATTCAAATAAATGAGCTTAAATGAAAAATTAACCAAAATCAGTTAAAATAAACAAAATATATATTAAGGAAAGTTAAACAAAAAAATTACATATATATATTGAACGTATTTAAATAAATAAGTTTAAATGAAAATTAAATTATTTTAAATGTTTATATATTATTGATTTAGTGAGATTAATTGAATTTAAATTCATAAATCATGATTTATTTTAAATTCAACTGAATCTATATGGAATATGAATAATATTGGCATTTTCATTATCAAAAGTATCAATTGTTTATATATAATTACTTTTGAAAAGTATATTTGTTTTATTTTGACTCAATCCATACACAAAAAATGAATTAAAAATATATAAATATAACATATAATTGAATGTATTAGAATAAATGAGAGTAAATAAAAAATTAATCAAAGTCTTTTATTATAAACAAAATATGAATTATATATATATATATATATATATATATATATATATATATATATATATATATATATATATATTAATGAAGATAATTATTAAAATAGATTGAATATTCAGAGTTAAAATAAATGCGGAAGTAAATGCAGAAGTAAATATTGATGTATTTAAAGACATAATTTTATTGAAAAACACTTACAAGAAGTGATTACAAGAGTTAATGGTAGGCTCATGGTTTTTAGATTGAGTCTCTCATTTTTCAAATGCCCTTCACGCTAAACTGCATTCTCTTATATAGAGAAGAAAAATAAACGGACTTCAAATAAAATTCAAACCACCTAATTATACAAACAAGCGGCCGACAAAGCCTAATAATGAAATACATAATCAAAGTTAATGTGACATACATGGGCTTTAATGAATACAACTAACCAAAAAAAGTAACATGACAACATGGACTGATAAATGTCAATCTTATCTTCAGAAAAGTAATTTGATCTTATCTTCAAACATCATCCTTATTCTTCGAGGTATGTAATTCCATAACAATCATCTTTATTGTCATTCAAGTGGTCACAATAGTATCACTTTCTGACAAAGCACTTATAGTATCTTTCAATTTATTTAAAAATTGATTATAGTTGGTAGCAGCTAATAAAGTGGTTAGCAACTTAGATCGATCCATAAGAAATGTAGTATCTTATGAACTAATATTGGTATTTTTGCAAAGGTTGGATGAGCTTTACACCAGGCTTCCAACTTGGTTGTTGTTAGCAGGTCTGGATTAAACTTAATCCACCACTTAATAGAAAATTTCTTAATTAATTGAGAAGCTGGACAATCTTTCCATAACTGCTCAGACGAAAAGGCTCAGGAGGTAATCTAAGTAATCTCAAAAATTGAACAAAAAGATAATAAAGCCTTGTGCGAAGGACAAGTAGTAACTGAGATAAAGTCATTGAAGGCATTAAAAACATATAATTGGGGAAAGTATCCAAATTGAGTCCAATAAGCTAAAACCATGGGATAAATCAATAGGGGAAGTTTAATGAAATATCTTTATTAAACTAAGTATGGTTAAATGGTTCAATTACTAAGAAATTGGATCAGGCGTCTATGTAATCCAGATAATTGTATGTTTGAGGAGAATAAGGCCTTGAGAAAGTTTTTTCTTCTGTGGGGGTTTGCTTCCAATCTGATGAAAATAAAACCTTAATAATTTTGAATTTGGAGAACTTAATTTTTTATTTATCATTCTCATCATATTGATGAGTAAGAGAAATAGAATTAGTATCAACCAAAATAAATTCATAATATTCTCGTGTTTTTAATAAGTCTTTTGGTAAAAAGAAAAATCCAGGAGGGAAAATTCTTGAAATTACTTGTAATAATGACGCATTTGAAAGACATTACATAGGCTCCAAAGGAATAATGGGTTCTGACAGATTTTTTAAGAAGGAGGGGAAGTAGTAATTCTCTGAGTAAAAGATAATGGAGATAATAATGCATGTTTAATCATATGTATGGGGGAAGAAGGTATTGGAGAAGTAATTTTTGTAATATATGAAGGTGATCCTAAAACTATGACTTTATTATTTAATGATAACGGAGGTCCATAATCATCTCTGGGATCACTCTGTTTCTTGCTCATTTTTATCCTGTATAAACTCTCGAGTTAAAAAAATTGGTTAAGAATTTTTAATTCCTTCAATATGTTCTATTTCAAAATCAAAACATGATAGCAAAGATTGCATCTAGCAAAAATATGTTTTGAAACCAAATTTTCAACATCTTTCTTTAAAACACTCTTAGCAGTTTTGCAGTCTGTTTTTAATAAAAAAGATTTTGAAAACAAATCATCTTGAAATTTGGTAATGCATAAAACAATGGCTAAAATCTCTTTCTTAATAGTACTGTAATTTAATTGGACTGGAGACCAAGTTCCAGAGTAATATCTAATAACTTGTTCCTTATCCGTACCCAGAAGTAGTTGTTTTAATATACCACCAAACCCTAGTTCCGAGGCATCTGTTTCAACAATATGATTAGCATTTGGATTAGGGATTCCTAGGCAAGGTAATTTCTTAACTATTTTATTTAATTGAGTGACATTTTTGGTCATGGAATCTGTGAGATATTGAATCGAACTCTAGTATGGTCGAAGGGTAGATTCTTGGTTCGACAATTCGACATGACCTTAGCATGTCGTCGAAGTATGTTCACATGTTATAGTCGAAATGCTAGGATTGTTAGCATGCTGAACTGGGCCTGTTTGTTATGCCCGATTATTTAAGTTAGCTTGTTCTCTAAGTTAGCTTGTGTAATGAGCCTGTGTGTAAAAGCTCATTAGTTTAGTATGTTAGTTTTCTTATAAATAAAATACTAGTCTCTCATCATTGTATAAAACAAATCCTATTTAGGACGAGAGAGGTTATTTGCTATTCTACAACACTTGTAATCTTGTTTAAAAGAGAAAGCAAAAAATAGAAATTTATAACCAATTTCATTATGTTCTTATTGTTTTCTTCTTTTCTACCCTTGTGGGTTTCTTACTGATCAAGAAACCAATTATACTTTGTAATTCTGACATAGTTTTCACAACAAATTGGTACGGTGAGCATGGAGAAGATGCCGTCAACAAAGTATGAGATTGAAAAGTTCACCGAAGTAAATGATTTCGGTCTGTGGCGCTTAAAGATGAAAGTCTTATTGGTTCAACAGGGTTGTTTAGAAGAGTTGAAGGGAGCCGCATCCATGGATGATGCGCTAAAGGATAAAGAAAAATTGACTATGATAGAGAGAGCCTACAACGCCATCTTATTGAGCCTTGGTGATAAGGTCAAATTTAAAATATATACTTTTATGGTGTAATATGTTAATTAAATCTTTTTTATTAGGTATAGGATACCTAATCCATTGTAAAGCGTTGTTTAAAGGCTTGTAGTTTATTACTAATCAAAAACTACCTCTTTCTAATTCAGCAGCATAGACAATATAAAACATAGAGTAGCTCCAAGGAGACTTACTCAGCCTAATTAAACTTTTTTCTAAATAATCTTGTATTTATTTTTTACAATAATCTAAATGTTGCTTATTCATCTGTATAGGTGACTTTAGTATGAATATCTTTTTCTTTAAAATCAGGCTCATAAGGCAAATAAATAGTATGTATCTTTCTTTTCCAAAAGGCATTAGGTCATTCTGAACAAAGATCTTTAGTAAACTTATTTGCATAATTTTAATTTTTTCTTAAACACGGGAATATTGCAATTGTTCTTCTATTATTTTAAAATGTATTCTTTTGTTTATGAAATTGATATATTTTCTTTTATTATTAATATATTAATAAAATATATATCTTTACTTTGGATAGAATTAAGATCTCTAATCCTAGGTTGGTCTAAAAATACAAACTTAACTTCACGACCTAAAGGCATTAGTAGTTATAACTAGGTTATCAACGATAAAAGGATAAAGTAAAGTCAGGAAAGGGGTTCCTAAGAATAATAGCTTCTTAAATGTTTTTAACTAGAAGAAAATAAGTTTTATAACAGATTTGATTTTTATAGATCTTAGCGTTGGATAATTTATATGACACTTGTATTCTATTACCATTAGCTCCTCGTAAGGATTCTTTGGTTTTCTCGTAATATTGGGTTGATATTAACCCTTCTTGAACGCAATTTAAAATTTCCCATGAGTCTATTAAAGCAACTAATTCAAAATTTGTATCTTGAATAATGAGATTTATTTTACTATACCATTTGTGAGATATCATCTTTTCTATTTTATTGATATAAGGATCTTCATTGGTTGAAACAATAACTTCTTCATTAGTTTCCTCATGTTTCTTACTAGAAGAAGCTAACCTATGTTGATTTTGAATAATCATGGGACCTTGTAATTCTAAAAGTTTAAGTTCTATCTCATCATTCCGGGTTTTTAGAGTTTGAATTTCATTTTTAAATTCTTAATTTCTTCTTGTAAGTCATTAGCAGAAACAGTTTTCTCAATTGTTTTTTCAAATAAGTTCATGACATCTTTAAATTCTAGTTTGGTAACATGCTTTTTACAAATATCGTTTTCGTCAATAATGTTTTTAATTTGTCTCATGAAAGCATTCTTACTTTCAGATTCTTACTTTCAGATTCTTCCATCTTATCTAATATTCCCATTAGTGTATTATCTTGATGGTTAGTGAGAATATTAATTCTTTTATTATAACTATTACAATTACAAAAGTCTATTCCTAAACATTCATCAGAATCAGAATATGACTCCTCAAAATTATTAATTTGACGAATTTATTCATAAGAAGATTCTTCATAAGATGAAGAGTTATCTTCTTCTTCAGAATTTAGTAACATATTTTTTAATGTAGATATCAAACTTTCTTTTAACTCCTCTGAAATATCTAAATTTCCTAATTGATTAATTTTATCTCGCATCTTACACTTATTAACATAATGGCCAAAACGATCACATTTATAACATTTGACAACTTTGTCTTTAGGTTTGGATTTAGCGTAGGTTTTTTGTAAGGTTTCTTACCATAATTTTTCTTATGACGGGCTTTGTAAAATTCAGAGTTATCTTTGTAAGGTTGTTTCTTATGGTAACAAAAGTTTTTCTTACTTTTAATAGTAGTCTTTTTATTTTTAGGGTTATTGTCATACTGTAATTTTTAACCCTAAAGTCCCACATTTCATTTACATCTTTTGCATACAAGCAATGTCACATCTTGACCTTTCCCTTTATCCATCTTTGGGTTTGCTTCTTGCAGGGATCACCAAGCACCTCTTTGTTTACCTTTCTGTTTATATGTTCATTGCTTATCTAACCACTAATAAAAATACCAAAAATATGTATAGTTTATTTTAAGTTTATTGTGCAAGGTAGGACTCCTCAAGTCAAGAGCACCTCAAAGTTTGGTGGTTTACTTCTCAAGAAAAGTCAAAGATTCATGTGTTTATTTCCATGCCTTCTTTAAGAAGTAACTTCAAGCTTTGAGTAATTTAATTAAGAGACCAATAAGGACACCTTATCATGAGGTCATATGATCACCCATGTGCTTTTAAATGAAAGGAAAGTCCAAGTGTACAAGCTTGTTCCAAGGGGATTGACCTAAAAGTCAACATTTTGAGGTCAAAGTTCCGAGGATCACAACTACTTCAATTCTCAACATTTTTGAATGCCCCTTTTTTCATATGACTCTTCTCAACATCATATACAACTTATATTTACATGACAAGAGCCAATTATTCTTGAAGGATCACCAAAAGTTTGTAGACATTATAGGTCATTTGTGGACTTAGTGAAATTTGACCTATTTTCAAGTGACTTTTTGCCAACTTTCAAGGATCATAACTTCTTCAATTTTCAACATACGGAGCTTATTATTTTTGAAAAATGCCATTGGTGATACCCTCTACCAGTTTGCTTCAAAGACCAAGGTCAAATTATGCTTGGAAGGCCATGGAATTCATTGGGACATTATAGGTCATTTTCAACCATGAAGCACTCAAAGTTTTCTGAGTTATGGAACCAGTATTTCATGCCAAATTCGACACACCATAACTTTGTGCTCAAACATCCAAATGCAACCGTTCTTGGCACATTATAATCTTGGCCATGATGTTAACACATTGCAAAAAGAATGGGATCAAAAAGCCTCTTGAGTAGGATGCCCCATTGAGTTGAACATGGTGAGTTGAAACTGAAAAAATCACCATTGCCCGAAATTTGATCATGACTAATCTCAATTTCAATCCAAATTAGTAATTGTTTTGGGCCTAAACATGTTTTAACAAGTCTCCAGAAGTTAATTGACACTTAAAACACATCATTTGGCTGAGTTTTGATGGATTGCAAGTCACACTTTCCACACATTCTGAGAAAATTCGTTTTGCATGAATTTAGCATCATTTGGCACATATGAGATCACCAATTTCTTCCCTATAAATAGACGGAGCTATTTCCTTCATTCCCGAGCTTTGGAGAGCCAAGAAACCCCTGCTGCCACTTGAAGTTTTTCTAGAAAATTCAACTATCGTGTTTTGAGTTTTTGCATGTTTCAATCCATTTTCTTGATTCTATTAGCTCTATCGGAATCCTCAAAAACTTTTGCAACAATTCCCAAGCTCTGAGACCTTCTGAATTGCTCCAACCAGATCGAGCTTCATCAACTTATGATCACCATCTGGACAAGGTAGTTTTGAGCATCATTTGAACTCAAACAAGTTACCACAATATAGTCATTCACTCTCTGATGCTTTCCCCTAACTTATTTGGTGTTGACTGATCGTGTTCATCATTTTATTTTATTTTTCGTGGCTTGCTTGTTTCTGAAACTTCTTTAAAATTCCCTTTGCTCAGTTCACATAAATGAAATTGAGGCATGAGGTTGAATTCGGGATGAGAAGAGGATCACAATGGTGGTGGTCTTGTGTCTTGAAGTTACCAAACGATGAAAACTCAGATGAGAGCTCACCGGAGTATTTCTCAGGTGGTCTGAGTTTGGACCATACATGTTGCAATTTTAAAATGTTTTGATTGGTTAAATTCAAACAGGATCCTGTATTTGGCTTGCAGCGCGTTCCATCGTGTTTCTCATCATTTGGAGTGTTGGATCTGCCACATCAATTAATGAGGGATGATCCAACGCTCCTGGTTTTTTCTAATTTTTATTCTTTTTCTTTTATTATTTTAAATTGCTTTTTCTTTAAAAATTCATAGTAATTTCATTATTTATCCAAAAAATCCCAAAATAATTTCTAAAATTCTCTTTTATTTTTCTTCATCTTGTTTTTATTTCTCCATATTTTATTTCATTGATTTTCTATTTTTCATGAATTTTACCTTTTCTCCTATGTTTTAATTGGTTTAGAAATACTTTTATGCATTTTTTAATTCTGAAAATTTTATTATATGTTTCTCATTTTATTTCCAATCTTCCATAATTTTCTTGACCATTTATTTGGTGTTTTGAAGGACTTTATGGATTTTATATTTTATTTTCATTTTAAAAATACCTTTTATGCATTTTTTATGGCATTTTATTGCATTTTAAATTTGTTTGACCTTATGGACTTCTGTTGGCCTTAGATCATGATGACTTTAACTTCAAGTCTCATCAAACTCAATGGATCTTGGATGTTGATGGGGTGAAAACCATTATCCACTAAAATGGATGATTGATTTTGATGATGACTTGATCAAATTTGTGATTCAATTTGTGTGTGACCTCTTTTGTCCCCTTTATTTTTCATTACTTTCTTTTCCTTTTGATCAGTTGGATGGATTTGTGTTCATCTTGTTCATGATGTGTGGATTGGTACTTGATGAACTTTTATCATTTTAAATCTACCTTCTAAGTGATCATGAATCATTTAAGGTACTTTGAATTGATGCATAAGTTTGTCCTAAGTGTCATAAAATATGGATTGAAGTAATGAACCATCCTCATAGCCCTTGTGCTTGATCATCCCCTTTCATTTTCTTTTCTTATGTGGCATGGCTTTAAGAGGATGATTTACATATCATTTCTCTAGCATGTATTAACACAAACATTATTATTGACCGACCTCAGATAGTTGTGACTTCTACATAAGTCCAATTACGATTGCTTAACATAGCGCCAAATTTTTCCCAAAGGCAATGGCATTTTTATAAGTTATATTGTAAGTCTCATATTCCTCATGGTATAATGTGAAAATGTTGCTCCTTTTCCATTTCTGAGAGCTAGTGGCATACTTGTTGATTTTATCCAAGTTGAAGCCCTCTCATAAATGATGTATAAGTTCATATTTACATGCTTGTGAGTGGATAGTTAAGTGTTCTCCAAAAAGTGACCAAAACATATTTTCTTCTTTCACTAACATTTACTAACATCTTATTATATTAACTTTATTTTAGTGTCATTTACTTCATGCTTTTTATTTCTTGTTATTTACTTTATGCTTTTATTTCATCATCTCATATCATATTTGCTCTTTGTCTATGTGGACCTTTGTTTATGTTTATGCTCTTTTTACTTTGTCCATTTGGACTTTCATTTTATTTTAAAATAAATTAATAAAGGAAAGACCCCTAAAAGGAACTTGGTTATCTTGATTCATGTACTTGTGGTTACTATCCTTGGCATCTTTGTGGAGTTATGGACTTAGAATTCGGATCTTGACCTTTGCTTTGGAACTTGTGGCTCGAGACCCTGGAATCCATCTGATACCTTTGACTTTGGACTTCTCTATGAAGACTTGGCTTGGTTACTTTAGTTTCATCTGACACATGGATTATTATTTGCTTATTTGACTTGCTTGAGTCTTAATCCAAAGGATGGAATTCTTGCTTGACTTATATCACAAATCTTGCTATCTCTTGGTTAGATCTTTCTTCTTTTGGATTTTACTTTACTGCTTTAGGATAGTCTCTTCTTCTCCTTCCCCTTCTTTAATTTTCAAAATCTTCTCTCTTTTTCAAAAACCTTCCTGTTTTTTAACTTGAATCATTTTTCTCAATAAACCTTGACTTTTGTCAAGTGACTTTCAAAACCTTTTTCTTAATAAATTTCAATCCATCTTAAGCATACTTAAACCAATTTCAAAGGACTTAAAAAATGTCTAACTCATTCAAACCATTTTGTGCCTTTTGTGCATTTTTCTCTTTTAAACTTTTTCTCAAGGCATTAGACATGAGTCATTTCCATAGTTGATTTGTAATCCGCCTATCTCCATAGTATTGATGATAATTCTTTTCCATCTGTGGGAGCTAGTGGCATACTTGTTGACCCTTATCCAAGTCGGAGTCCTTCTCATGATGATGCAAAGTTCTCATACTTGTGGGTGACTAGTTGAGTATTCTTCTTAATATGACAAAATGTCTTTTTTCTATAAAAAATGAAGCAAAACAAACTCCTCTTGTCATTTTTACCATGAACTACGAGGTTTTGATCCTCCATTGCACTTTGTTGGTACGTAGGCATGAGATTTTAAAAGTCTTGGCAAACACAAAATCATAATAAAAATGCTTCTTTTCCCATCCCTCCAATCTTTTAACAAACAACACCTTTTTTAAGCTAAAACGTGCATATTTTCAAAGAGGTTCTCATGGAGTACCATGGATGTTTAGGATGCTAATACCTTCCCTTTGCATAATTAACCCTTGAACCCTTGTTCTCTTTTTATTAGTTTTATTTTGTCTGGTGCTTGGTGATCTCTGTGTGGTGAGATAAGTCCTATACCCAGATTTAAGAGCTCTTATGATAGGAGGGTGGTATAGTCATGTTTGGCTTACATGGAGTTAATCCTTAATAAGTTGACTCGAGATCCCCCACTCAGTGGAAGCCCCTTTGGGATTAGTGATGTCACACGAGTAGTCGTAGTTGGCATTACTTTTTCCGACCTGAGAGCCCGAGAAGCTGAGGACCTTAGAACCCTTAACCCATCTTGGCCTTTTAGGACGTAGTGCAGTGGCTATTCAGGTGTAGACTTGAACTAGTTTTTATGCGATACTACACTCGGACGAGTTTCTGTTGAGAATATTATTGGTTGACGAGTAGTCGTATAAACTGATAGTATACAAAAGATGGAATTACGACTTCGGGAAATTTTTAGAACCTTGTTTTACAGGTGATGATATCCTTAGTATATACATTCTGGGTTGGTTCTTACCCTTGGCTCCATGCTCGTGACTCCGAACCTTTGGACCTTATTTGTATGTTTTGTGTGACCTTGTTTGTGATTGTTGCGTCATGCACTCATGGAATTCATCAGAATTTTACTCAATTTTCAAGGAACTTAGAGACTCTTGTTGCAAACATCGCAAATATTTTGATCATGGATATTGGAAGAAGGAATACTCAGAAATACAACTTTAGATGTTCTGATCTCGTGGAATTAAGGAGACTAGCATCTTTTATGGATGATCCTAAGGGTTTCAGAGACCGTTTTGGAAGACTTGTGTCTGTGTTATCCATTGATATTGAGGACAGTCTTCTCTTCACTTTGGTTCAGTTCTATGATCCTGTCTACCGATGCTTCATTTTCCCTGATTATCAGCTGTTTCCTACCATAGAGGAGTATGCTCACCTTTTGGGTGTACCAATTTCTGATATAGTTCCTTTTAGTGGGGGAAGGAATTCTTGAATCTCAAGTTATTGCCGAAGCCATTCATATGAGGAAGTCTAACATAGATGCCAATTTCACTATCAAAAGAGGTATCAGAGGTTTGGCTTCAAAGTTTGTATTGGAAAAAGCCTTTTCTTTTGCTAATGCTAATAGTATGATGGCTTTCGATATTATTCTTGCCTTGCTCATCTATGGTTTGATCTTGTTTCCTAACATTGACAATTTTGTTGATGTTAATGCTATGAGGATATTCTTGATTGGGAATCTGGTTCCAACTCTTCTCGGTGATACTTATTTCTACATTCATCATAGAACTTATAAAGGAGGTGGAACTATAGTCTGTTGTGTACCGTTACTCTACAAGTGGTTTATTTCGCACTTGCCGCAATCTCCTGTCTTCCAAGAAAACAAGGGTTGTTTGAGGTGGTCTCAAAGACTTATGTCTCTCACCAATGACAACAATACTCAATATTCTTATGATTACGATGATGTTGAGGTTATTGATAGTTGTGGGGAGTTATCTAATGTGCCTCTTCTTATTACACAAGGAGGAATCAACTATAATCCGGCTTTGGCAAGACGTCAGCTTGGATTCGCTATGAAGGATAAACCTAATAACACCTTATTAGAAGGTTTATTTTTTCAAGAAGGGAAGGTACTCAAGGGTTGAAATCTAGGATAGTGCATGCTTGGCACAACGTTCATAGGAAGAGAAAAGGTGAGCTTGGATTAAGGAATTATGTAGCTTTGGAACCTTATACTAGTTGGGTGAAGAAGAGAGCAAAGGAATTCAAGATTCCATACGCTTATGAAAGACCTATATCCTTAGTAATGGTCAAATCTCCCAATACTAAAGGCACAGAGGAGTTGCAAGAGGCTTTAGATAGAATGAAGCAAGAGAGGGATAATTGGGAAAGCAAACTTCACACCTCACACCTTGAGAAATGTGATGTGAAGAGATCCAGAGGCCAAGAGGATTTATTTTCCTCTAACAGTTGGTCATCTACTCATCTTCCTACTTCCGGTGTTTGGAAAGGCATTGTAGACCAGCTCGTGATAGAGAAGGATGTTATGAAAAGCATCTACGAAAGAGAGATCAAAAGGCTTCACAAGAAGTTTCATCTTGGAGTTAGGTCATCATTGGACATGATTCCATAGATCTAGTTTATTTTTGCTTATGATCATTGAAATTGTATTTCCAATTGTAATCCTTTCTATTATTAATAAAATGAGATTTTTACATTAAAATGTGTCATTCTTATTATAATGTTTGCAATTTATGCCTTAAGGTTCCTGGGAAAATAAAAAAATAACATTCCCATTTACATTTGCATATCATGCATCATGTTGCATCTTGGTCTTGCTTTGAGAAAGTTTGCCAGAGGTCTTATTTCTTTCTTGGTCTTCATTAAGACAAGTTGTCTCACCGGTACAATACTCGAGCTAATTAGTTGAAAAAGATGGACCACCTAGAGCAAGAGAATCGTGAGCTCCGTAAAGAGGTGACAACTTTGAGGGACGGATATGAGAGGCTTACTGCCATGATGGAAGCTTTGGCGGCTGCTCAAAATCAGCCTCCACGTCCTCCTCCAACTCTGTTTCAAAGGACCGTGATTTCCGAGATTGTCTCTACGCCCATCTCTATGGCTCTCGTCAGTGCTCCGCAACACCATATGCCTTTTGGTTTCCCTTGGGGCATGCCTCCCAACTTTGTGCCTGAGGGGTACCAACCTGAAGTTCCAGTGATTTAACCTGTGATGTCTGTACCACCTCCCGTGGTTCATGTTATTCTGTATGTTGAAGAACCTATTTTTCAAACTGACTAAAATGAGATTGTTGGTGTTTATGAGAGGATGGACGAGTTCCAAGATCAATTTTAGGCTATGCAGAAAGAGATTCAAGCTTTAACGGGGAAATATCTATTTGGGAAGAATGCTCATGATTTGTGTTTGGTCCCTAATGTGAAGATTCCGCACAAGTTCAAGGTTCTGGATTTTGAAAAGTATAAAGGCAATTCCTGTCCTCTGAGTCATCTGATGATGTACACTCGAAAGATGTCGACTCAGACTGATAATGATTAATTGCTGATCCACTACTTTCAAGACAGTTTGACTGGGGCTTCTCTGAAATGGTATATGGGGTTTGATAGTACTCAGATCCGAATTTTAAATGACTTAGGTGAGGATTTTGTTCTCCAGTATAAATATAATGTTGATATGGCACCAAACATGAATTAACTTCGTGCTATGTCCTGCAAAGACAAAGAGACTTTTAAGGAGTACACGAAGAGGTGGCGCGATATTTCTGCATAGGTTAGTCCTGTGTTGGAGGAGAAAGAAATGACAAAGCTGTTTTTGAACACATTGAGTCCGTTCTATTACGATTAAATGGTTGCAAGTGTGCCTAGCGACTTTACTAAAATGGTGAATATGGGTTTGAGGTTAGAAGAAGGTGTCCGTGATGGACGTTTAAAAGAAGGTAGTTCATCCGATGGTTCCAGAAAATATGGGAATGGTTTACCCAAGAAGAAGGAACACAATGAAAACTCTATCTCGCAAGAGAGACAAAGAAGGCTTACGAGGAACAATCAACATCGTCAGCATGTGGCATCAATTACTCCAGTGATTAATGTTACTCCCGTTGCTCAAGCAACACTGAGTTATCAACCGCGTTTCCAACAACTCGCGAATCAACAAAATCAATAGAACTGTACCCAGAGACATGTATAGTTTAACCCAATTCCAATGACTTATACATAATTGTTTCCTTCTTTAACTTAGAAGAATTTGATGCAAACAAGAACTCCACTGACTGTTCTAAAAGAGCTTTCGTGGTGGTATAAACATGATCAACATTATGCATTCCACCAAGGAGCACCTGGCCATATTATTGAGAATTATTTTTCCTTGAAGGCTGAGGTAAGAAGGTTAATGCAAAATGGTGTCTTGTCATTTGAAGATTCCAATCCCAATGTACAAGCTAATATGTTACCCAAGCATGGCAATGCAACTGTAAACATGGTCGAAGGATGTCCTGGAAATTATTGAGTGTTTGACGTCAATTTAATCAGAAGGTCCTTGGTTGAAATTCATGCAACTTTATATGAACTAAGCTATTATGAGCATGACTATGCTTCTTGTCAAGTATGTTTCAGAGATCCTTAAGGATGTGTTGTTGTGAAAAAAGACATGTAAGAGATGTTGAATCAAAATCTTATTCAGGTTACAAGGGACAGAAATGAAGATGAGCATGAGGTGAACGTAATAGTTATCTATTTTAATTTCCCAGAACTGGTTGTTGTTATGTATGATGGACAGAAGACTACTATTTCTCCATTAGTCATTCATTTGGCGGGCCCAACGCCTTACGAGTCTGATAAAGTTTGCCTTACAAGTATAATGCTACCATGATAGAAGATGGCAAAGAAGTTCTTATTCCTTCTCTTCCGTCTGTTGTGAACATCATTGATGTAAGTGGTGTGACTCAAAGTGGTCGGGTATTTGTTGCTGCAGCTCCTAAGAGGACTGAAGATGTGATGGTAGAGAGATCAAATTCAGAGAAAACTCATGTTATACAAGTAGGCCAATCCAGTATTGTGAATCAGAATGCTGATCAAGATGAAGTGCTAAATTGATCAAGAAATGCGATTTCAATGTGGTGGACCAATTGTTGCACACTCCGTCCAAGATATTCGTGTTATCCCTACTTATGAGTTCAGAAGCCCATCGAGAAGCTTTGCATAAGGTCCTAGAGCAAGCCTATATGGACCATGACGTGGCAATTGATCAATTTGATGGCATTGTGGCCAATATTACCACATGTAACAATTTGAGCTTCAGGGATGAAGAACTACTCGAGCAAGAGAGGGATCACAATTTGGCCCTGCATATCTCTATGAACTGTCAAGAAGATGATCTATCTAACGTGCTTGTGGATACTGGATCCTCCTTGAATGTGCTACCCAAGTCTACGCTGTCTAAACTTGCGTACTAAGGTGCTCCGATGAGATTCATTGGAGTTGTTGTGAAAGCTTTCAATGGCTCAAGGAAGAATGTTGTCATACCCCAAAATTTGCCCGTTAATCTTGCAAGACATTTTTCAAGGCACTCTAACTCATTTTTCAAGGCATTGATCTTAAAGGAACAAAGACCTAGCACACAGGTGGTCAAATCCAGAAAATGGCTTAAAATGGCTTGCTCGCTAGGCGAGCCAAATCATTCGCCTAGCGAACTCTTCGCTGCGCCACTCGCATAGCGAAGCTTGCGAATACCCGAATTTTTGGGCTTCATTCTGAGCCCATCAGGTCACAAAAACTATTATAAATACCAAGACCTCATTCAGAAAAAGGGGATCAGTCTGAGAAAAGGACAGAAGGAGACAGACAGAAACCCTAGCAAAGAAACCCTAACAGAAGCAACCGAGCAAACCCTGGAGGCTAACCAAGAGAATTCAGAGCAACCCTAAAGGAAACCCTGAAGGAAACTCATCTGCACAAAGGTTACCTCCGCCCAACTCAATCCGACACCAAGAGTGATCTGCCAATTCAACGTTGCAATTCAATTGCAAACAGGTTTGCACTACCATTACCGCTTTATGCTCTTAATTTACATGTGGCATGATGATTGAATTTATAAACACATCTTAGATTTTGCATATGGGTTTAAGTATGTATGAATGTGCAAAATAATATCTTGAATGTTTAACCATAAAATTCCTGTAATGGATGCCATAGGGTGTGGAGCTTGCTGAAATCGCATTGTTCTTAAATTCAAAACCCGCAGCCGTTCGCTAGCACATCGCTAAGCGAACCTGTAGCGAGTGTTCGCTAAGCCCTCGCTAGGCGAGGCAGCAGCGAACGTGACAGTCGCTGACTTTTCTGTTCTGATCTTTGCTCATCTGACATGTTTTATCATAGCCATGCATTGTTTACCTGACCCTATTACTGTTGTGATTCCTTTTGTTTGGTGCAATTCTCGATTGCACCCTGATTTGGTGTTCTGACCTGTTTGCTGAATTTTGTAAGGGTTCACATACTCCCGGAAAAGGTAGCTTGCTAGGTATTCCACTTTATTTGTGGGATACCCTTGTGGAGATTCATCCTAATTACCTAATTGGTTATGATATGGAGATTCGTCCTCATTGCCTAATTGATTATAAAATATTGCCTTTGAATATGTGATCTTGGCCCTCTCTTTGTTGCCTTACGGTATTACGGTATTACGGTCATGTCCCGCGAATGTGGGGATACACTTAGCAAAGACCCTTCGATTAAATCATCATGTCCCTATAAGATAAATCATAGTCCCTCGGATGCTGCCTGCAAATATATGATTTTGTCCCTCGATGACCCGTCGCTGTAGCCTACGGTTAAATGATGATCGTCCCTTCGAATGCTAAGGAATCCTTACGAATGTTGCCTTCAATGGCCAATCGATGACCCTACGATGTCCCTTACATCCAAAGGACAAGACTACTTACTTCTCAATAGTAAGGACAGTTTTACCCTCATAAGGATAGGAAGTACCTATAAAGACCTGGGTAGGTATAACTCTTAATTGCTGACTCACAACTTAAAATATTTTCACACCCCACAAATTTGCAAAATATCTATTAGAAAATCACCACTTGGGATACATTCGTACTAGGATCATTGCCAAGTTATATTTTTCTAAACAACTTTCAAAATTAAACGAGATAAATACTTTGTATACATTCGTACAAGAATCATTACAAAGTTAAACTCTCTCTTCAAAACATTTTCTAAGCAGTTCACAAACACTTTTTTTTCAGACAAGGAAAATAACATAAGTGATCAAGCAATTAAGAGCCCATGGATAACCATGGATACAAAGGGTGCTAACACCTTCCCTTTGTATAATGTACCTCCCGAACCCAAAATCTAATCAAGGTCTTTCCTGTTCTTTTCCGCCTTTCCTTATTGGATAAAAGAAAAGTCGGTGGCGACTCTTGCTAACCGCGACATTTGCTTTCCAAAGCAAAAACACAAAAGTCCAGTTCACCGTACGACAGAACTGTTCTGTCATACGGTGAACTGGACTTTTGTGTTTTTGCTTTGGAAAGCAAATGTTGCGGTTAGCAAGAGTCGCCACCGACTTTTCTTTTATCCAATAAGGAAAGGCGGAAAAGAACAGGAAAGACCTTGATTAGATTTTGGGTTCGGGAGGTACATTATACAAAGGGAAGGTGTTAGCACCCTTTGTATCCATGGTTATCCATGGGCTCTTAATTGCTTGATCAGTTATGTTATTTTCCTTGTCTAAAAAAAAGTGTTTGTGAACTGCTTAGAAATTTTTTTGAAGAGAGAGTTTAACTTTGTAATGATTCTTGTACGAATGTATACAAAGTATTTATCTCGTTTAATTTTGAAAGCTGTTTAGAAAAATATAACTTGGCAATGATCCTAGTAGGAATGTATGCCAAGTGGTGATTTTCTAATAGATATTTTACAAATTTGTGGGGTGTGAAAAATATTTTAAGTTGTGAGTCAGCAATTAAGAGTTATACATACCCAGGTCTTTATAGGTACTTCCTATCCTTATGAGTGTAAAACTGTCCTTACTATTGAGAAGTAAGTAGTCTTGTCCTTTGGATGTAAGGGACATCGTAGGGTCATCGATTGGCCATTGAAGGCAACATTCGTAAGGATACCTTAGCATTCGAAGGGACGATCATCATTTAACCGTAGGCTACAGCGACGGGTCATCGAGGGACAAAATCATATATTCGTAGGCAGCATCCGAGGGACTATGATTTATCTTATAGGGACATGATGATTTAATCGAAGGGTCTTTGCTAAGTGTATCCCCACATTCGCGGGACATGACCGTAATACCGTAATACCGTAAGGCAACAAAGAGAGGGCCAAGATCACATATTCAAAGGCAATATTTTATAATCAATTAGGCAATGAGGATGAATCTCCATATCATAATCAATTAGGTAATTAGGATGAATCTCCACAAGGGTATCCCACAAATAAAGTGGAATACCTAGCAAGCTACCTTTTCCGGGAGTATGTGAACCCTTACAAAATTCAGCAAACAGGTTAGAACACCAAATCAGAGTGCAATCGAGAATTGCACCAAACAAAAGGAATCACAACAGTAATAGGGTCAGGTAAACAATGCATGGCTATGATAAAACATGTCAGATGAGCAAAGATCAGAACAGAAAAGTCAGCGACTGTCACGTTCGCTGCTGCCTCGTCTAGCGAGGGCTTAGCGAACACTCGCTACAGGTTCGCTTAGCGATGTGCTAGCGAACGGCTGCGGGTTTTGAATTTAAGAACAATGCGATTTCAGCAAGCTCCACACCCTATGGCATCCATTACAGGAATTTTATGGTTAAACATTCAAGATATTATTTTGCACATTCATACATACTTAAACCCATATGCAAAATCTAAGATGTGTTTATAAATTCAATCATCATGCCACATGTAAATTAAGAGCATAAAGCGGTAATGGTAGTGCAAACCTGTTTGCAATTGAATTGCAGTGTTGAATTGGCAGATCACTCTTGGTGTCGGATTGAGTTGGGCGGAGGTAACCTTTGTGCAGATGAGTTGCCTTCAGGGTTTCCTTTAGGGATGCTCTGAATTCTCTTGGTTAGCCTCCAGGGTTTGCTCGGTTGCTTCTGTTAGGGTTTCTTTGCTAGGGTTTCTGTCCGTCTCCTTCTGTCCTTTTCTCTGACTGATCCCCTTTTTCTGAATGAGGTCTTGGTATTTATAATAGTTTTTGTGACCTGATGGGCTCAGAATGAAGCCCAAAAATTCTGGTATTCGCAAGCTTCGCTAGGCGAGTGGCGCAGCGAAGAGTTCGCTAGGCGAATGATTTGGCTCGCCTAGCGAGCAAGCCATTTTAAGCCATTTTCTGGATTTGACCACCTGTGTGCTGGGTCTTTGTTCCTTTAAGATCTATGCCTTGAAAAATGAGTTAGAGTGCCTTGAAAAATGTCTTGCAAGATTAACGGGCAAATTTTGGGGTATGACAGCTGCCCCTGTTCAATATTCTTAAACCGAGAGAGTTAGAATGGTATGTACGCCATTCGTGGTCTGGAGGTGGAAGATTATTGAACACTTAGAATGCCCCAAGAATTTGCACTTGTCAATTAGTCTTGATGGAGATGGGCTTAAAGATATCATCCAGGAAGTTCGATGATGAGAGCTTCAGAGTGCGTCGTACATCAGACCAATTTGAAGACATGGGTGGCACGCCGGGTCATACGCTAGACCGTATAATGAGTCATCCATTAGGTGGTATTAGGGTGAGCTGAACCTGATGAGATAAGGATCCGAATGGGTCATACCCTGCTGGGGATAAAGGATCAGAATGGATCATACGCTAGATCGTATCTGAATAGCAGAATGAGCCGTCCCTTAGGCGGGTGATTTCACTGGGGATGAAAGATCAGAATGGATCGTACGCTAGATCGTATCTGAGTCGCAGAATGAGCCGTCCATCAGGCTGTATCTGAGGATGAAAGGGGAGTCGTACGCTAGACCATGTTTCAGAATGTACCGCACGCTAGGTAGTATCTGAGGAATAAAGATCAGAATGGATCATACGCTAGATCGTATCTGAGGGGATGAACATCCAAATGGGTTGTACGCTAGACCATTTTGGAACAGTTGGAGGAACCATACGTTAGGCTGAATCAGAATGAACCGTACGTTAGGCTATGTCTGACAATATTTGCATATGTTGTATTTGCAATAAATGTCTGGGATGGGCTTAAAGATGCCACCATTAGGAGGATATCAGAGTGCTTGTCGGAATGGATGTTCATGTGGATTATATCTGAAAGATGTAAATGTAATCGATAAAGATGTCTGTCTGAATGGATCTTTATTTTGACCGTATCCGGAGGATAATTAACCTGAAAAATAAAGTTAGCTTCATGCCATGTCATGATGCATGAGATGTTTTATGCTTCTGAAAATAAATGTGAACAATGTATGCATGCGTATGCTGTGAAATGATGTAATGAATGAATTATGCGATGAAAAGTTCTTCCAGGGGAAAATAAATCCCAATATTCTGGTTGAAGGTATTTGTATTGATGACCCTTTCTTAGCTGGGGATACTTGATTTCTGTCTGATGGTGGAAATATCCAACAGAGCCTGGCTGGGGATGGAAGAGATGACCAGTCTGTTTGGTGATGCCGACCTCTCCTGGGAAATAGCTGGTTTTTGTTGGGGAATAGAATTAGCAACCGGATTCCTTGGAACGCATGGTTAGACCTTCTCCTCGATCCTGAAGTCTTTTAGTAATTGCTATTGCTATTTTATGCATGTATTTTTGATAAACATCGATCATATTCAAATGCATATATTAATTCAAACTAAATCAATGGACGTTTACGCAAACAAAACAGAGGAAGTAAAACAACAACATTTTTTTCGAAATAAAATTGTATTGATTTTGAAAGAGGGCCTATAAACAGGCAATTTGTGTACAAGGAGACATAAATCCTAGTAAGAGGAAATTGTCAAGAAAACAAAGAGAAAGCTATGCAGAAAAAGTCCTATTGATTTTAATTCTACTACTGTCATTATGTCCTCACGCCTCTTATCTCCTGCGGTCGGATAAAAGTGATTAGCTTGTTCAGTCCTTTGAACTTGGGTGAAGCTGACTGAGAACAGGACATAGTCATACGCTTTAATCCCTAATTTTTGCCTGGACCGCCTTTTCAGGTTTTCAGTCCACCAGGATACCCTTTTTTGCACAAGCCGCCTTTTCAGGTTTTCGACTTGCCGGGTGTATATTTTTATATGTTTATCCCTAATTTTTGCCCGAACCCTTTTGGTTTGCCGGGATGCCCTTACTTTTGCCTAGATACGTCGACCTAGCGGGTCTCTTTTATGCGTAGTATTTTTTAACTATGTCCGCGTTCACAGGATGCGGGAAATCTTCGCCATCCATTGTAGCAAGCATCATGGCTCCACCAGAGAATACCTTCTTAACTACAAATGGCCCTTCGTATGTGGGAGTCCATTTGCCTCTGGGATCACCTTGTGGTAGAATGATACGCTTGATCACCAAGTCGCCAATTTGATACACCTGTCTCTTGACTCTTTTGTTAAATGCCTGGGTCATGCGCTTCTGATATATCTGCCCATGACAAACAGCCACAAGTCTCTTCTCATCAATCAAATTTATCTGATCGAGTCGAGTCTGAATCCATTCATCTTCATCTAAGCCCGCCTCTTTCATGATTCTTAGAGAGGGAATCTGAACTTCCACTGGTAAAACGACTTCCATTCCGTAGACTAAAGAGAACGGAGTTGCCCCTGTCGAAGTGGGCACTGAAGTACGATAACCATGGAGAGCAAACGGTAACATCTCATGCCAGTCTTTGTACGTTACTGTCATCTTTTGTATGATCTTCTTGATATTCTTATTAGCAGCCTCCACGGCGCCGTTCATCTTTGGCCGGTACGGAGAAAAGTTATGGTGTTTTATTTTGAACTGCGTGCAGAGTTCAGTAATCATCTTGTTGTTCAAATTGGTGCCATTGTCCGTGATAACTCTTTCAGGGATGCCATATCGACAAATAAGACTATTCTTGATGAATCGTGCCACCACATTCTTGGTAACAGAAGCAAATGAGGCCGCCTCTACCCACTTTGTAAAGTAATCAATAGCAACAAGAATGAAACGATGTCCGTTAGAAGCAGTAGGTTTAATCTCTCCAATCATATCAATGCCCCACATTGCAAAGGGCCAAGGGGTTGTCAACACGTTTAATGGAGCAGGAGGCACATGTACTTTATCCGCATAGATCTGGCACTTGTGACAGGTTCTGGAGTGATGGTGGCAATCAGATTCCATGGTAGACCAATAATACCCTGATCTCAAAATCTTCTTGGCCATCGTATGTCCACTAGAATGAGTCCCAAAAATACCGTCATGCATGTCTTCCATAATCTTTTCTGCTTCCTTTTTATCCACACAGCGAAGCAAAGTCGAATCATGATTACGTTTGTATAATACTCCATTACTCAAAAAGAATTTAGCGGAGAACTTCCTCAGGAATTTTTTGTCATTGATGGATGCCCCTTCAGGGTATTCCTGAGTTTCTAAATATCTTTTCACTTCGTGGAACCAAGGTTTCTCCTCTACTCCCTCAGTATTAAGTTCATAACAATATGCTGGTTCATCTAATCGTTCAATGGTGATCCTGGGAGCTTCATTGTCCCATCTGACTCTGAACATAGATGACATGGTAGCCAATGCGTCTGCCAACTGATTCTCTTCTCGTGGAATATGTTCGAATGTAATCTCTTCAAAGTATGGGATTAATGTCAACACCCGCTCTCGATAAGGGATGAGATTTGGATGTTTAGTGTCCCATTCTCCTTTGATCTGACTGATTACTAATGCTGAGTCTCCGTACACACTCAAAAACTTGATTCTTAAGTCTATAGCAGCCTTGAGTCCCAAAATACATGCTTCATACTCAGCCATATTATTGGTACAATCAAAACATAGTTTAGCAGTGAAGGGCGTATGGCAACCCCTGGGAGAAATAATTACAACACCAACACCATTGCCCAATGCATTAGAAGATCCATAAAAAACCGTAGTCCATCGGGATCCCAGTTCGGGTCCTTCATCCGGTCCAGGTTCTTCATAATCAGTAACAAGCATGACATCCTCATCTGGGAACTCAAAATTCATAGACTGGTAATCATTCACTGCTTGATGAGCCAAATGATCAGCTAGCACGCTTCCTTTGATTGCTTTTTGGGTAGTATACTGGATATCATACTCTGTTAAAATCATCTGCCATCTTGCTATTCTTCCGGAGAGGGCAGGTTTCTCAAATATATATTTGATAGGATCCATCTTAGAAATCAATAAAGTGGTGGGATTCAACATATACTGTCTTAGTCGGCGAGCAGCCCAAGCTAAAGCACAACAAGTTTTCTCGAGCGATGAGTATCTTGTTTCACAGTCGGTAAACTTTTTGCTAAGGTAGTATATGGCATGCTCTTTTCGACCAGACTCGTCATGTTGCCCCAACACGCACCCCATTGAACTTTCTAACACGGTCAAATACATGATTAGAGGTCTTCCTTCGACTGGTGGTATCAGAATTGGAGGTTCCTGGAGATACTTCTTGATTCTATCAAAAGCTTCTTGACATTCATCATTCCATATCATCTCTTGGTTTTTCCTCAGTAGTTTGAAGATGGGTTTGCAGGTAGCAGTCAAATGGGAGATAAATCGGGCAATGTAATTCAAGCGTCCCAAGAAATCTCTGACTTCTTTATCTGTACGGGGAACTGACATTTCTTGAATAGCTCTCACCTTAGCCGGGTCTACCTCAATTCCTTTACCACTGACAATAAAGCCCAAGAGCTTACCAGATCTTACTCCAAAGGTGCATTTGTTCGGGTTCAATCTCAACTTGTACCTCTTCAACCTCTCAAACAGTTTGTATAAATGATCGAGATGTTCTTCTTTGGTATGAGATCTGGCTATCATGTCATCCACATATACCTCTATTTCATGATGGATCATATCATGGAATAAAACCACCATAGCACGCTGGTACGTTGCCCCTGCGTTCTTTAAACCGAATGGCATTACTTTATAACAGAAAATGCCCCATTGCGTCACAAACGTAGTTTTCTCCATGTCCTCAGGCGCCATCTTAATCTGGTTATAACCTGAGAATCCATCCATGAATGAGAATACCTTGTGTTGAGCGGTGTTATCTACCAGAACATCAATGTGCGGAAGTGGAAAGTCATCCTTGGGACTCGCTTTATTCAAATCTCTGTAATCTACACACATTCGCACCTTACCATCCTTCTTTGGCACTGGTACCACATTAGCAACCCATTGAGGATAAGAAGTAACAGCCAGAAAACCTGCATCAAATTGTTTCATAACCTCGGCTTTGATTTTCTCAGACATTTCAGGACGCATGCGGCGAACCTTTTGCTTAACAGGACGACAATCTTCCTTCATTGGCAAACGATGCACCACTATATCAGTATCCAATCCTGGCATGTCTTCATAAGACCAAGCAAAAATCTCTACATAGTCATGTAACATCTGAATCAATCTTTCTTTGATACTGTTTTCCAAGCCTGCTCCTATTTTGAGTTCTCTCTTGTCTACTTCAGTACCCAGATTTATAATTTCAATCGATTCCTCATGCGGCTGTATAGTCTTTTCCTCTTGCAGTAACAGTCTGGCAAGTTCTCCAGGGACTTCACAATCTTCCTCACTTCCATCCTCGGCTTGGTAGATCGGATTTTCAAAGTCATAATGAACAGTAGTAGAACCATTATCAACAGGATCCATAGTGGGTATGGGTCTGCAATTTGTTACGTGAGTGTGTGTAAGAAAGCATAGCTTGTTTAAAAGATGACAGGAAAGATAAAGAGCGCAATATTTGAATGCAAAAAGTCCATTGATCTATTGAATGTGAATATGCTTATGAAAATGACAAAACCCTTAACAAATTAGCTATTGTGCCCCGGGCATAGACGCAATGCTTTAAGAAGTTCAATTGTAAAAATTAAAAATTTGCAACACTAAAATAGCAATAACAATTACTCCTGACTAAAGGAAATCGGGATAGTGTCTTCAGCCTTCCAATTATTGAGCCCGTCACCAATTATTGGGAAAATCTAGCTATCCAAGTCGCAATCACTATCAGCATCTTCTACAACATTAATCTGATTCTTGACTACCTTCTCAGAGCTAAATCCCAGGCCGAATCTATCAGATTTGTACGGTACATCGATCAGTCATAGGGGGTTTGACTCTGCCAGCCAAATCTCTCCATTTTTGAGCATATTCTTTGAAACTTTCTTTAGATCCCATAGTCATATTCTGCAATTGTAGCCGAGTAGGCGCCAATTCAGAATTATACTGGTAGTGCTTGTAGAAAGCTGTCGCTAAATCAGTCCAGGTGCGGATGTTAGAGCTCTCGAGCTGATAATACCATTCTAACTGTGTGCCAGACAGACTCTCTTGGAAGAAATGGATCCATAGCTTCCTATCAGTGGTATACGGCTGAATCTTTCTCACATAAGCTCTCAGATGCATCTGAGGACAAGACGCACCATCGTACTTAGTGAAAGCGGGGATCTTGAATTTGCGAGGAATGGCCACATCGGAGACCAGACCCAAGCTTTCGAAATCCAGACCGGGCGCCTTCTGGCCCTCCATAGCTAGCATACATTCTTCCAGCAACTTGTACTTGCCATCTCTTAGAGAGTATTGTTCATTCTCGTAATCTTCATCGTCGTCCTCAGGGTTGAAGAGATCAACATTCTCCTCTTCTGAATCATTCTCTGTCTCCTCTTCTTGATCCTTCGGCATTCTGATCTTGGCTCCTGTGGCCTGTCCTTTAAGCCTTCTACCCGGGTTAATGTAGCTCACAGCTTTCTTGTCTTTCTTCTTCTCGAGCAAGAGAGCCTTCAGTTCCTCCTGCCCCTTAGATAAGTTCAAGATCATCTCCTGGAATTGAGCATTCTGAGTCTGGAGATCTTTGACAGTTTGTTCGAGAGCCATTTTTCTGTTTAGAAGGAAGACCGTGAGAACATTGATCCTTTAGGATACCTGTTATGCAATGTTATGTTATGCTATGCAATGTATGAAATGTTTTCAAGGACTTTTGGAATTTAACTTTGCGTGAACCACCAAAAGAGGGAAATTTTTATTAATAATTTCTTTAATCAATGTTCATTACAAAAAATAATAAAAATACAATGAAAGCTCAAGTCTCCCAGGGACGGCTTCTTTTTGGGCGAAGATATGCATTGAGTCTTCGTTCCTCATTAAGCTGGCTGGTAAGTTCTAACACTTTCTTCCTTTCAGCACAGAACTGGGCTTCAAAAGTATCCCTTTCCTCTCTCAACTGGATCTAGGATCTCTTCAATTCTTCAACATTGGTAGGCATATCTGGATAAGGAATGATCTAAGGAGTACCTCCTTCAACTCCTGGTTCAACAATCAGCGGTCCGACTGCAAGATATGGCATGACAAGTTCACGAGCTCTTGTGCGTACCCATCTGAGATAAGGTTCCATAGGAATAGAGTTTTTCTGTCCTAAAGTACTTCTTTTCACCATGCCCCAAGCTCGTACAAACCTTTGACGGAGACTTTGAGAATCGTTGTCATAGTCAAACACAGTGCCTTGGATAACTATTTCATGTGGGCCATCTCTTCGAGCACAACCAAACTGACGTAGGGCTAAGGCCGGGTTATAAGTAATACCTCCTCTTGTTCCTAGGAGTGGTACGTTAGGGAACTCTCCACAACGGTCAATGATGATAACATTTTCTTTGAGATGAGGACACCAACGGATGTCTGAATGGGAGAGCGACATTATCCTTTGAGACCATTTCAAATTCTGCTCGTTCTTCAAGACTGATTGAGGAAGGTGCGAAATAAACCACCTAGACAATAAAGGTACGCAGCACATGAGAGTCCCTTGCCTCTTCATAGTACGGGTGTGAAGGGAATGCAAAATGTCTCCAAGCAAGGTAGGCACAGGGTTATGAGTGAGAAATATCTTAATAGCATTCATGTCTATGAATTGGTCTGGATTAGGGAATAACACCAAACCATAGATTAGTAATGCTAGGACATCTTCGAAAGCATGGACATCCATAACTTTTAAGAATTCTCGGGCCTTATTTATCAGAAATTTGGCAAGTAAACCCTTAACTCCACTTCTTGTTACCCAATTAGTTTCAATATCGGACTTTGTCATGTGTAAAGCTGCGGCAACTTCTTCAGACTTCGGAATCTTTTCTAAACCACTGAAAGGTGTTTGATCAAGGATAGGTATCCCAAGCAGCCTGGAGAATTCTTCTAACGTGGGCACCAACTGATAATCCGGGAAGGTGAAGCAATGATGTTTAGGGTCGAAGAACTGGAATAAAACTCTCATCATATCTTCCTTGAAACCGGTGGTAACTAAATTGAGGAGAGAACCATGTTTCTTGATGAACTGAGCCTGATCAGGAAGTTCTGACACTAAATTCTTTAGTTGAGGAGAGGTCACTACAAAATTAATCCGGATAGTCTTCCTGGAAGCCATAGCCCTGTTAAACTGAGCAAAGTCAAATCCCTAAGTCCTTGAAATGGTTACTACAATGCCATGATGTCATGATGTTATGATGTTATGATGGTAAGCAAATAATAAGCACAAACAAGTCACACAACAATCATCCCTAAGTTTTAAGGCTTGCATGAGTTCCATAGGTAAGTACCCTCCCCACTGAAGTTTGGTTGGTTCAACCTGTCCTAGAATAGTAACTGGGTTCTAAAAGGATCTCCAATCATTGACCTTCCTTTAAGTCCACTTCAGTGCAACACCAAGTGGTTGACCAAAGCTTCCCTAAAGTCCAATCTCAAAGAGTGTAGTATCGAGTCTCAACCAACCCCAGTCGGAACCGAAGTCAATTATATCACTACTTTCTAATGGCCAGGATGAGTCAATTAGGGTTCTAAAGGTCTGGTTAGTGCTTTGATGACACCACACAGACGCCAAATTTCTCCTCAAGTAAACATGAGGAACATCAGGACATCCAAAGTGTCACATTAACCGTAGCCATCATTTTAACCATTCCAGTATACGCCGGATAGTCGCGATGATCTATTGCTACTTACCTAAGGTACACTAGATTCGGGTGTAGGATCTTTCACTCAAGCACAACATACCCAAGCAACCCCTTAAAATTAAATCAGACAATTCAAATAAGCGATCTTGTTTTTTTTTTTTTTTTTTTTTAGATTTTTTTTTAAGGTAACCTCTCTTTGTTGTCCCCAGCAAAGTCGCCAGTTCTGTCATACGGTGAACTGGACTTTTGTGTTTTTGCTTTGGAAAGCAAATGTCACGGTTAGCAAGAGTCGCCACCGACTTTTCTTTTATCCAATAAGGAAAGGCGGAAAAGAACAGGAAAGACCTTGATTAGATTTTGGGTTCGGGAGGTACATTATACAAAGGGAAGGTGTTAGCACCCTTTGTATCCATGGTTATCCATGGGCTCTTAATTTCTTGATCACTTATGTTATTTTCCTTGTCTGAAAAAAAAGTGTTTGTGAACTACTTAGAAAATGTTTTGAAGAGAGAGTTTAACTTTGTAATGATTCTTGTACGAATGTATACAAAGTATTTATCTCGTTTAATTTTGAAAGCTGTTTAGAAAAATATAACTTGGCAATGATCCTAGTACGAATGTATGCCAAGTGGTGATTTTCTAATAGATATTTTGCAAATTTGTGGGGTGTGAAAAATATTTTAAGTTGTGAGTCAGCAATTAAGAGTTATACCTACCCAGGTCTTTATAGGTACGTCCTATCCTTATGAGGGTAAAACTGTCCTTACTATTGAGAAGTAAGTAGTCTTGTCCTTTGGATGTAAGGGACATCGTAGGGTCATCGATTGGCCATTGAAGGCAACATTCGTAAGGATACCTTAGCATTCGAAGGGACGATCATCATTTAATCGTAGGCTACAGCGACGAGTCATCGAGGGACAAAATCATATATTCGCAGGCAGCATCCGAGGGACTATGATTTATCTTATAGGGACATGATGATTTAATCGAAGGGTCTTTGCTAAGTGTATCCCCACATTCGCGGGACATGACCGTAATACCGTAATACCGTAAGGCAACAAAGAGAGGGCCAAGATCACATATTCAAAGGCAATATTTTATAATCAATTAGGCAATGAGGATGAATCTCCATATCATAATCAATTAGGTAATTAGGATGAATCTCCACAAGGGTATCCCACAAATAAAGTGGAATACCTAGCAAGCTACCTTTTCCGGGAGTATGTGAACCCTTACAAAATTCAGCAAACAGGTCAGAACACCAAATCAGGGTGCAATCGAGAATTGCACCAAACAAAAGGAATCACAACAGTAATAGGGTCAGGTAAACAATGCATGGCTATGATAAAACATGTCAGATGAGCAAAGATCAGAACAGAAAAGTCAGCGACTGTCACGTTCGCTGCTGCCTCGCCTAGCGAGGGCTTAGCGAACACTTGCTACAGGTTCGCTTAGCGATGTGCTAGCGAACGGCTGCGGGTTTTGAATTTAAGAACAATGCGATTTCAGCAAGCTCCACACCCTATGGCATCCATTACAAGAATTTTATGGTTAAACATTCAAGATATTATTTTGCACATTCATACATACTTAAACCCATATGCAAAATCTAATATGTGTTTATAAATTCAATCATCATGCCACATGTAAATTAAGAGTATAAAGCGGTAATGATAGTGCAAACCTGTTTGCAATTGAATTGCAACGTTGAATTGGCAGATCACTCTTGGTGTCGGATTGAGTTGGGCGGAGGTAACCTTTATGCAGATGAGTTGCCTTCAGGGTTTCCTTTAGGGTTGCTCTGAATTCTCTTGGTTAGCCTCCAGGGTTTGCTCGGTTGCTTCTGTTAGGGTTTCTTTGCTAGGGTTTCTGTCTGTCTCCTTCTATCCTTTTCTCTGACTGATCCCCTTTTTCTGAATGATGTCTTGGTATTTATAATAGTTTTTGTGACCTGATGGGCTCAGAATGAAGCCCAAAAATTCTGGTATTCGCAAGCTTCGCTAGGCGAGTGGCGCAGCGAAGAGTTCGCTAGGCGAATGATTTGGCTCGCATAGCGAGCAAGCCATTTTAAGCCATTTTCTGGATTTGACCACCTGTGTGTTGGGTCTTTGTTCCTTTAAGATCAATGCCTTGAAAAATGAGTTAGAGTGCCTTGAAAAATGTCTTGCAAGATTAACGGGCAAATTTTGGGGTATGACAAATGTGATTGGGGAAGTTGATCTCCCGATAAAGATAGGTTTGTGCTTATTTTAGATCAGTTTTCAAGTGATGGATATTCATCCTGCCTACAATTGTATCTTAGGACGTCCATGGATTCATGAGGCTGGGGCAGTTACATCAACGTTACACGAAAAGTTGACGTTTGTGAAGAATGGCAAATTAGTGATCATGGGTGGCGAGCAGGGCATGTTAGTGAGTCATTTCTTCTCATTTTCCTACATTCATGCTGATGAAGCTGAAGGAACATCATTTCAAGCTCTTTCTGTTGATAATATTGCTGTTAAGAAGGATGGTGAATCCATGCCATCCTTAAAAGACGCCCAGTTTGTTGTGGAGAATGGTCAATCTTCTAGATGGGGACACGTTGATCTTGCAGAGAACAAGAACATAGATGGTTTGGGTTATTCACCTGGTGTAACCCGAAGAGATCTAAAGCAAATTCAAGAAGTGTTTCACAATAATGGTTTTATTCATACCAAGGATCAGTCTCCTCTGAAATTTTAGAAGATGATGAAGAGCAAGGAGTGCCAAGCTTTGTGACGCATGGATCGACGTGCCAAAATTGGATTGTTGTTGATGTTCCTTTTGTTATTCACTTGTCGAAGTAATATGTTTTCTTTTTGTTATTTTCAAAATCCTTTCACTATGCCCAAGGTGAAAGTGAATTTATGTGGGCTTTGTTTCAAAATTCTATTATCATTAATAAAATGTTATTTCGTTTATCCATATTATTTTTTCCTTTTTGCTTATTCTGGAAAATGGTAACATAAAAAACCAAAATAATATTCATTTTTATATCTGCATCACAATGTGCATTTATTTTTCGATATTCTAAAATCAAGTATAAAATCATTGTGCAAATTAATTGTTAAACCCATTGAAAATAATGGCCCTATGCCCTCTCCCAATTTTGAACTTCCTATGTTCGAAATGGAAGAAGAGGATGATGAAGAGATTCTTGATGAGATTTCTCGGTTGCTTGAGCATGAAGAGAAGACCACTCAGCCTCATAAAGAGCCGTTGGAAGTGATCAATTTAGGTTCAGAAGATAACAAGAAGGAAGTCAAGATTGGGGCACTACTTTGTCCAGATGTTAAGAAGAGGATGGTAGAGCTTCTTAGAGATTATGTGGATGTGTTTCCTTGGTCTTATCAAGATATTCCAGGTCTTGATACCGATATTATGGAGCATCGATTGCCATTAAAGCCAGAATGTTCGCCAATTAAGCAAAAGTTGAGAAGAACTCACCCTAATATGGCTTTCAAGATTAAATTGGAGGTTCGAAAGCAGATTGATGATGGATTCCTTGTTACTGCTAAGTATCCTCTGTGGGTGTCTAACATTATACCCATTCCAAAGAAAGATGGTAAAGTTCGGATGTGTGTTGATTACAGAGACTTGAACAAAGCCAGTCTGAAAGATGATTTTTCTATGCCACACATTGACATGTTGGTAGAAAATACGACTAAGTTCAATGTCTTCTCCTTTATGGTTGGGTTCTCCGGTTACAATCATATTAAGATGGCGACTAATGATATGGACAAAACAACATTTATTACACCCTGGGGAACATTCTTCTATAGAGTGATGCCTTTCGGTTTAAAGAATGTTGGTGCAACGTATCAAAGAGCCATGACTACTCTTTTCCATGACATGATGCACAAAGAGATAGAGGTCTATGTTGATGATATGATTGCCAAGTCGAAGACTGAAGAAGATCATGTTGAGTATTTGTTGAAGCTGTTTCAGCATGTGAGAAAGTTTAAACTCCGGTCAAATCCTAATAAATGTACTTTTGGTGTCCATTTAGGAAAGTTGTTGGGTTTCATTGTCAACCAAAAAGTTATTGAAATAGATCCTGATAAAGTCAGAGTTATTCAAGAAATGTCAGCGTCGAAGATAGAAAAGCAAGTCATAGGGTTCCTTGAGCGTCTGAATTATATATCCAGATTTATATCTCGTATGATTGCCACGTGTGGGCCAATTTTCAAACTTCTTTGTAAAGATCAAGGTTGTGTTTGGACAAAGGATTTCCATAAAGATTTTGACAATATCAAGGAGTATCTGCTTGAACCTCCTATCTGTCTCCTCTAGTGGAAGGAAGACCTTTGATTATGTATTTGACTGTGTTAGAAGAGTCCATGGGCTGTGTGCTTGGACAACAAGATGAGACTGGTAGAAAGGAGCATGCCATCTACCATATGAGTAAGAAGTTTACAGACTGTGAGTCTCGATACTCCATACTTGAAAAGACTTGTAGTGGTTCAACCTAGGCTGCTAAATGTTTACGCCAATATATATCAATCATACCACTTGGTTGATATCCAAAATGGATCCAATCAAGTATATCTTTGAAAAGCCTTCCTTGACTAGAAGGATAGCTTATTGGTAGATGCTATTGTATGAATATGATATTGAGTACCATACTCAGAAAGTAATTAAAGGAAGTATTCTTGCAGATCATTTGGCCCACCAGCGGATCAATGATTACCAATCCATCAAGTTTGACTTCCCTGATGAAGATGTTATGTACTTGAAAGCTAAAGATTACAATGAACTGTTTCCTAGAGAAGGGCCAGATCCTGGATCCCGGTGGGGTTTAGTGTTTGATGGAACTGTTAATGCTTATGGTAATGGAATTGGGGTAATCATTATTACGCATAAGGGTTCTCATATCTCTTTTACTGCAAGATTGATGTTTGATTGTATGGACAATACGGAAGAATATGAAGCTTGTATCATGGGTCTCGAAGAAGCCATTGATTTGAGAATTAAAATCCTAGATGTGTATGGAGATTTAACCTTGGTTGTCAACCAGATTAAAGGAGAATGGGAGACACGTCATCCTGGTCTAATCCCTTATAAAGATTATGCAAGGAGGTTGTCAACTTTCTTCAATAAAATTGAGTTTCATCATATACCTCGTGAAGAAAATCAGATGGCGGACGCTCTGGATACTCTATCTTCTATGTATAAAGTGAATTGTTGGAATGACGCGCCCAATATCAAAATTATGCCCATTGATAGACCTGCTTATGTGTTTGTAGCAGAAGAAGTTACAGACGATAAACCTTGGTATTATGATATTAAATATTCCCTCCAAAGTCAGGAATACCCGCTTGGGGCATCCGGCAAAGATAAGAAGACTTTGATAAGACTGACTGACAATTTCTTTCTCAATGAAGACTTTGACATGGTTTTTCTCAGATGCTTGGATAGACACGAAGCAGACATGTTAATGCAAGAAGTTCATTAAGGATCCTTTGGTACTCTTGCCAATGGACATGCAATGGCTAAAAAGATGTTAAGGGCAAGTTACTATTGGCTGAAAATGGAATCTGATTGCTGTAAATATGTGAAGAAGTTCCATAAATATAAGATTTATGCTGATAAAATTCATGTGCCTCTGACACTTGTCAATGTTATTTCATATCCATGGCCTTTCTCCATGTGGGGAATTGATATGATTGGTATGATTAAGCCCAAAGCTTAGAACGAACATCGTTTCATTCTAGTAGCTATTTATTACTCCACCAACTGGATTGAAGCAGCATCCTATGCTAATGTGACCAAGCAGATTGTGGTCAGATTTATCAAGAATCAGATTATTTGCTGATATGGTGTTCCAAGTAAGATCATTACTGATAATGGGTCGAACTTGAATAACAAGATGATGAAGGATCTATGTGAAGAATTCAAGATTGAACATTATAACTCTTCTCCTTAAAGACCTAAGATGAATGGGGTTGTTGAAGCTGCGAATAAGAACATTAAGAAGATCATTCAGAAGATGGTTGTGAGATATAAAGATTGGCATGAGATGCTCACGTTTGCTTTGCATGGATATCATACATTTGTCCGCACTTCAACAGGGGCAACCCCTTTCTCTCTTGTGTATGGCATGTAAGTAGTTCTCCCTATAGAGGTTGAGGTCCCATCAATGCGAGTCCTGGTGGAAGCCAGTTTGTCTGAGGCTGAATGGTGTCAGAGCAGATATGATCAGTTGAATTTGATTGAATAGAAAAGAATGACAGCCTTGTGTCATGGTCAATTGTATCAGAAGAGAATGAAGAAATCATTTGACAAGAAGGTTCGACCTCATGTATTCATAAAGGTGACCTTGTGCTCAAGAAGATTTTGTCTTTCAACACTGATTCTAGGGGCAAGCGGACTCCTAACTATAAAGGCTCATATGTTGTTAAGAGAGATTTCTCTGGTGGTGCATTGATTCTTACAACTATGGATGGTGAGGAGCTCCCTCATCCTGTGAATGTCGATGCAATCAAGAAATACTTCACCTAGAAAATAAAATAACAACTCACTAAGTTGAAAACCCAAAAGGGAGACTTAGGAAAAAAGGAGAGTCTCGGTGGATTAAAAACATGAAAGGGCGGTCCAGGAAAAACTTATAGACATAAACAGAAAATAATCCTCCCTGTAGATTGAACCTGGAAAGGCAATCTAGGACAAAGTTAGGGACTATGGCAAGTAAATGCATCAGGCCAGACTTGATCGTTTGAAGCAACAATACCCATCACAGATTCCATTTCTGTCATCCTCGACCAAAGTCCGGAGCATAATAGAATTCAAAGTTGTTAGGGATAATAGTGGTAATTGTATTTCAATATAGCTCTTTCCATATATTTACCATTTTCCAACTTTGTAATGATCCATGGAGTCACACCATTTGTGGACTACCATTCTATCAATAAAATTTGAGCCTTTTGACCACTTGTTTGTTATTCTTATTTTGTTTCAGTTTACGAAATTTCATTTATTTCTGATAATACTTTTTGAAATAGATACATATTTAAACAATCATGTTTTTGAAAATTTACAAAAAAAAAGATATGTATTTTCCTTGACTTGTGAATACAAAAGAGGAATGTCAATAGTGATCCCAAGGATGGTAAGATCATGAAGAGCGGAGTTCATTGACTTCCCCAGGCCGAATTTTTCTTTTGTAACAGTCTCCCCACCATCAGATTGCAAGAGTGGTGTAATCCTGATGAATCTCTGCCAACATCTCCATCTTGTTGAGATTAGCCGAGTATCTTTTTGTACTATGTTATCAGTCTCGCGCCTTTGCGTTTGTTTTGTCAGCATAATCACACACGTATGCATAGCATCATGGTGTTTATTTGCATATTTTTCATTTTTTGCAGATTTCTCACCATTCTCTGGGACTTTTCTCCCCATAGAGTGTGTGTGTCCTCTCTCCAATAGAGTGTCGACCATAAGCATAAAGAGTTTATCCTTCTAATTCCCCATTGAGTATGATCCTCGTGGAAGATTTTGCTTCAGTTTTCCCCTCCAATTCATTATTTGGATGAGATAAATTTCCCATTGAGTTTATGCCCTCATTGGATTGAGTCCTCTTTGACCTCTTCTCTCCAGTTCATTTCTGGTCTGAACTTCGGTCTCTCTGACTGGTTACCTTTGTTAAGCTATCACTTGGCTGGTAGTTGGTAATCATTTTGTTTGAGCTTACTACCTTTGTTAAGTTATCACTCGGCTGATAGTAGGTAATATTCCATTTATCTCTGATTGGTTACCTTTGTTAAGCTATCACTTGGCTGGTAGCTGGTGATCGTTCTATTTGAGCTTATTACCTTTGTTAAGTTATCACTCGTTTGATAGTAGGTAATATTCTGTTTATCTATGATTGGTTACCTTTGTTAAACTATCACTTGGCTGGTAGTTGGTAATCATTCCATTGAGCTTATTACCTTTGTTAAGTTATCACTCGGCTGATAGTTAGGTAATATTTCTCTCGTATTGGAGTCGAGGTTTTTCCCTATTGATGATTGCTTTTCCCCGACGAAGTTTCATTTTGTTAAGTCTTCCCTATTGGGTCTTTAGTTTATTTTCTAACCATGCATCGATTATTTTCGAGCTTTTCCTTTTACCCGCATGGACTTTTGTCTGTCCCCATCTGGGTACCCCTTTTCGAATTTGTCTTTCCCCTGCGGAACATCAGTTTCCTCTTGTTTCTAGCAATTCTTTTCTCTCGTGGCACTATATTTCTCACAGGGATTCTTGTTTGTATTCATATCATATCATAAACATCTTGCGATATCTTAAGGCTAAAAATTGGGGCTTTAATATTTAAGTCACTCCAATCTTTTCGAGACGAAGATTTCAACCTTCATATCTCCAAATTGAGGAAACTTAAATAGGGGCATCTGTCATACCCTTATTTTTAACCCTAAGATCCCACATCTCATTTTCATCTTTTGCATACAAGCAAGGTCACATCTTGGCCTTTTCCTTTATCCATCTTTGGGTTTGCTTCTTGCAGGGATCACCAAGCACCTCTTTGTTTACCTTTGTGTTTATATGTTCATTTCTTATCTAACCACTAGTCAAAATACAAAAAATATGTCTTGTTTCTCTTAAGTTTATTGTTCAAGGTAGGGCTCCTCAAGTCAAGAGCACCTCAAAGTTTGGTGGCTTACTTCAACAAGTAAATTCACGCTTTGAGAAATTTAATCAAGAGGCCATCAAGGAAACCTTATCATGAGTTCATATGATCACCCATATGCTTTGAAATGAAAGGAAAGTCCAAGTGCATAAGCTTGTTCCAAGGGGTTTGACCTAAAAGTCAACATTTTAAGGTCAAAGTTCCAAGGATCGCAACTCCTTCAATACTCAACATTTTTGAATGCCCCTTTTTTAAGATGACTCTTCTTAACATCCTATACAACTTATCTTTACATGACAAAAGCCAATTATGCTTGGAGGATCATCAAAAGTTTGGAGACATTATAGCTCATTTGTCGACTTAGTGAAATTTGACCTATTTTCAAGTGACTTTTTGCCAACTTTCAAGGATCATAACTTCTTCAATTTTCAACATATGGAGCTGATTCGTTTTGCACAATGCCATTGGATATACCCTCTACAAGTTTACTTCAAAGACCAAGATCAAATTATGCTTGGAAGGCCATGGAATTCATTGGGACATTATAGGTCATTTTCAGCCATGAAGCACTCAAATTTTTCTACGTTATGGAACCAGTATTTTATGCCAACTTTAACACACCATAACTTTGTGCTCAAACATCCAAATGCAACCTTTCTTAGCACGTTGTAATCTTGGCCATGATGTTAACACATTGCAAAAAGAATGGGATCAAAAAGCCTCTTGAGTAGGATGCCCCTTTGAGTTGAACATGGTGACTTGAAACTGAAGAAATCACCATTGCCCGAAATTTGATCATGACTAATCTCAATTCCAAGCCACTTTAGCAAGTGTTTTGGGCCTAAACATGTTTTAACAAGTCTCCATAAATTAATTGACACTTAAAATGCATCATTTGGCTGAGTTTTGATGGATTACAAGTCACACTTTCCACATATTTTGAGCAAATTCGTTTTGCACGAATTGAGCATCATTTGGCACGTATGAGATCACCAATTTCTTCCCTATAACTAGAGGGATCTATTTCATTCATTTCCAAGCTTTGGAAAGCCAAGAAACCCCTACCGCAACTTGAAGTTTTTCCAGAAAATTCAACTACCGTGTTTTCAGTTTCAACATGTTTCAATCCATTTTCTTGATTCTATTAGCTCCATCGGCACCCTCTGAAACTTTTGCAACAATTCCCAAGCTCTAATACCTTATGAATTTCTCCAACCAGATCGAGCTTCATCAACTTCTGATCACAATCTGGACAAGGTAATTCTGAGCATCATTTGAACTCAAACAAGTTACCACAATGTAGTCATTCACTCTCTGATGCTTTCCCCTAACTTATATGGTGTGAATCGATCATGTTCATCATTTAATTTTATTTTCCGTGGCTTGCTTATTTCTGAAACTTCTTTGAATTCCGTTTGCTCAGTTCACATAAATGAATTCGAGGCATGAGGTTGAATTCAGGATGAGAAGAGTATCACAATGATGATGGTCTCGTGTCTTGAAGTTACCAAACGATGAAAACTCTGGTGAGAGCTCACCAGAGTATTTCTCAGGTGGTCTGAGTTTGGACCAGACACGTTGGCATTTTAAAATGTTTTGATTGGTTAAATTCAAACTGGATCATGTGTTTGGCTTACAGCGTATTCCATCGTGTTTCTCATCATTTGGAGTGTTGGATCTGCCACATCAACTAATGAGGCATGATGCAATGCTCCTGGTTTTTTCTGATTTTTATTCTTTTTCTTTTATTACTTTAAATTTCCATTTCTTTAAAAATTCGTAGTAATTTCATTTTTTATCCAAAAAATCCAAAAAAATAATTTAAAAGTCTCTTTATTTCTCTTCATCTGATTTTTATTTTTTCCCATATTTTATTTCATTGATTTTCTATTTTTCATGACTTTTCTTTTTTTTCTCCTTTGTTTTAATTGGTTTAAAAATACTTTTCTGCATTTTTTAATTCTGAAAATTTTATTATATGTTTCTCATTTTATTTCCAACCGTCCATAATTTTCTTGGCCATTTATTTGGTGTTTTGAAGGACTTTGTGAATTTTCCATTTTATTTCCATTTTAAAAATCATTTAAAAATATCTTTTGTTCATTTTTTATTTCATTTTATTGCATTTTGAATTTGTTTGACCTTGTGGACATCTGTTGGCGGCCTTGGATCATGATGATTTTGACTTCAAGTCTCATCAAACTCAATGGATATTGGGTGTTGATGGGGTGAAAACCCTAATCCACCAAAATTGATGATTCATTTTGATGATGACTTGATCAAATTTGTGATTCAATTTAGGTATGACCTCTTTTGTCCCCTTTCTTCTTCATCCCTTTCTTTTCCTTTTGATCAATTGGATGGATTTGTGTTCATCTTATTCATGATGTGTGGATTGATACTTGATGAACTTTCATCATTTCAAATTTACCTTCTAAGTGATCATGAATTATTTAAGGTACTTTGGATTGATGCATAAGTTTGTCCTAAGTGTCATGAAATATGGATTGAAGTAATGGACCATCCTCCTAGCCCTTGTGCTTGATCATCCCCTTTCATTTTCTTTTCTTGTGTGGCATGACTTTAGGAGGATGATTTACATATCAATTCTCTAGCATGTATTAAAATAAACATTATTATTGACTGACCTCAAATAGTTGTGACTTCTACGTATGTCCAATTACGATTGCTTAACATAACGCTAAAATTATCCCAAAGGCGTCATTTTTATAAATGAGATTGTAAGTCTCTTATTCCTCATGAGATTGTGTGAAAACGTTGTTCCTTTTCCATTTGTGAGAGCTAGTGGCATACTTGTTAATTTTATCCAAGTTGGAGCCTGATCGGTCACCATTTTCACTATATTTTCGTTGCTTATCCGACAAGAAACCAAGGATTTTGAGACACTGTGTACGCATTATGGTACCTTTAAAGTTATTTTTCATTCCCGTAAGTTATTTAAGCAATTTTATTAATTATCAGTTTTATTTTGTATTTTCGTGATTTTAAGCTTTGGTTGTCGTGTTTATGCCCTCCAGGTCCACAGAGAAGATCCAATGGACTTAATGCAAGAAAGTGGAAAGTTTAGGTGTTCGAAAAAAGAAGATTTCCCAGTTCAGGAAGCCTGACACGGCCACCCGTGTCACCTAACATGGGCCGTGTCAGGAGGAAGGCCAAGAAAATACAAGAAAAGCCCAAAAACAGTGGCCTGACACGGCCGCCCGTGTCAGCCTGGCACGGCCGTGTCAGGTCACCTGGGGTGTGTCAGCAAGGAAATAATAAGGCAGAGAGATGACACGGCCGCCCGTGTCATACTGACACGGCCGTGTCATACTGACACGGCCGTGTCAGCCCAAAATGTGGATTTTCCAGTTTTCGGGCTTTTTCACCGGGCTTGAGCTGCATGGACGTTTTGGAGATTTCCACCTTCTGCCAAGGGATTTTCACTATATAAGGAGGTCTTCTGCCAAAGGAAAAATCATCTTGGAATACAACAAACCACAGTATTGTGAAGCAATCAAGTATTACAGAGATCAAGGCATTTGGAGAACTAAAGAGATTCATGAGTGGGAGCGATTGAAGATCAAAGTCATCCAATTACTTGTAATGTGTAATTTTTATCTTGAATTTGTTTTCAACAATATGAGTAGCTAAACCCCCTAATGCTAGGGGGTGTCCCTGATTTAGAATTGTAATGAATTTGAGTTTACATTTGCATTTATAATATTTTGTTTACGGTAACCTTTGATGTGTTTATTGCTTTCTCTTTCGGACCAATTGAGATTGATTTATGGTTACCACTTAGGCTGGACCGCCAGTGATAAGGTTTTCATCATGTTACTCTGCAGTAGGTATCATCTAGGACTAGGGATACCCTGTATGAACCAGAGCATTCTTGATATTATACAACTTAACTTCACCCTAATTGGCTATGGACATAGGAATTGGGGTAGATTGATTAAAGGTTTTCTCACCAAGGACTTGGGAGAAAATACCCTTGAGAACTGGTAGTAATTGATATTTGTTGATGCAATAGTAACTCAGAGTTGTTACAGGGATAAATCATACACCATCCCTGGCATTATTCCTTTTTCTCTATAAACCCTTATTTTCATATTTCTTTACCTTTCCTTTTATTATTATATTTTTACACTCAAAAACCAAATTAATACTTTTTGTTTAATTGAATGATAATTTAAACTCAATACTAACGTGCAGTCCTTGAGATCGACATTCGGGGAATTTCCCCATTATTACTATAAAAGGCAAAATAGTACACTTGCTATTTTCCCGATCAAGTTTTTGGCGCCGTTGCCGGGGACTGCCAAAATATAGAGTTTAATTTTAAATTCAATTAAAATTTTGTTGCTCTGCAATAAAATTATTTTTCTGTCTTTTATATATTTTCATTCACTAATATGTGTATGCGAGGAGAGCCCTCAGTAAAATTTCTTTTTGACGCAGAAATCGAGAGAACCCTTCACCAAAGACGCAGAGAACAAAGAGTGGATTATACAAAAGAAAGTACCTCTGATCACTCAGAAGTCAAGGAACCAATGGCTGAAGTTCCTCAAATTCCACCTCCTCCACCTCCGGAAAGACTCCTAGGTGACTATGGAGGTGCAAATGCACCGGGTGGTCGACTGACCATTGTTAACCAACCGGTGAATGTGACAAATTTTCAACTGCATCCTAACACGATCAATCAGTTGGAAAGAAAACCTTTCACCAGAAAGGTTAATGAAGATGCCAACAAACACCTGCAAAGATTTCTGACCATGAGCACCACCCTGAAAATTGATGGTCACACTGATGAAGCAAAAAAATTAAGAATGTTCCCGTTCACTTTAGCTGAAGACGCAGAAGAATGGTTCTATTCTCTCCCTGCTGGTAGTATCAATTCTTGGGAGGAGATGGAAACTGCATTCTTAAATGAGTATTTTCCAGCATCAGTATTCTTGAGAAAAAGGTATGAGATTCTGAATTTCAAACAGAAGGATGATGAATCATTAGGGGACACTTACAAAAGATTCAAAAGGATCTTAGTCGAGTGTCCCACTCATAATATGGATCAGACAGAACAAATGCATATGTTCGTTAATGGGCTGAAAATAAAGACAAAACAGTTGATTGATACAGCAGTCGGTGGCTCAACAAATTTCTCAACAGCCACTGGTATCAAGAAGATTATTGAAGCAATAGCTGCCAATAAGCATCTAAAGCTATATGACAGGTGTACCAGTCAGCCAGATGGGGTGATTGATCTAAAATTAGAGACAAATAAAATCCGTTTGGAAGACACTGTTGTTGCCGAAGTAGACAAAAAGCTGAAAGCTATGAATATAGGTACTCAACAGATAGCACAGGTTCAGCCAGCTCAAGCGAGCACGTGTGAAATCTGTAATGGACCTCATCACACAGTCTATTGATTTACGACTCCCCAACAAATTGAAGAGATCAAATTCTTGAAGAAGAATAATCCCTATTCTAACACTTAGAACCCAGGTTGGAAGAATCATCCAAACTTCTCTTGGAAAGATCAAAGAGGGAATGTTCCGCAACAGGGTACAGGGCAATATCAGACTCAGTATCAGCAACAACAGCAACAACAACAGGCACCTAAAAAGGCTGACTGGGAGATTGCCATTGAAAACATGGCAGCTCAAAATAGGCAATTTGAAGAAGAGACTAGAAACAATCAGAAAAACACCACCGCCTCCCTAAAGAATCTTGAAGTTCAGCTGGGGCAGATAGCACAACAATTAGCAAGTTCTCGAACACCAGGTTCCTTACCAAGTGAAACAGTTCAAAATCCGAGAGGTCAGGAGAATGTTAATATTGTCACGACGACAGAGAAAAAGGCTGCTAAAAAGAAAGAAATTATATCACCGAGCAAGCCGACTAAAGAGGAAACTATAAAAGAAACTAAACCGGTGATTAAGTTGCCCTACCCTCAGAGAGTGACAAAGAAGGGACTTAGCGAGTCAGACTTGGATGAATTCATGACAATGTTTAAAAGGGTTGAGGGTCGTATGTCTTTGTTCGAAGCACTCGAAAGAATGCCCATGTACAAGAAAGTCATGGAAGAGGTACTGGCCGAAAAGAAACCAACCACCGAAGAACAGGTATCCTGGAAGGAACAGTATAGTGCAAACTCACTGGGGCAGAAACTTCCTAACAAACAAAAGGATCCGGGAGCGGTAACAGTACCATGCATAATTAAAGAAAGAACCTTCAAAAAGGTACTAATAGATTCTGGAGCTAGTGTGAATCTGATGCCATTATCGATCTATCACAGGCTGGGTATTAAAAGTATCAGTGATATAAAGACCAATCTGAAGTTTGCGGATCACTCAAGAAAAGGTGCATATGGTATAGCTGAAGATGTGCTGGTAACAATAGAGGACTTGATTTTTCCAGTTGATTTTGTAATCTTAGACATACCTGAAGATGATGAGGCACCCATCATTCTGGGTCGACCTTTCATGCAGACAAGTCGATGCAATCTCGACATGGATCAGGGCACGTTAACCTTGAAAGTTCACGACAAAGAGATAACATTGAATGCTATTGAAGACCAGGAGCTAGAGGAAGATATAAAATCTCACTATCAAGTGGGCTTAATCAGGACATAGGCGAGAAGGAAAAGTAACATACCAACATCAGAGAAAGATACAGGAAGGCCCTCTCGACTCTCACCACTGCCATTAGCCACCCTGACTGGAAAGACTCCCATCTCCATTCCAAAAACCAAGAGAAATAAAAAAAAACGAAAACAAGGTAAGGATATGAAGGTTAAAAAGGACTTGTGGCACAAAGGAATCCATATTGATGAAAGAGACGGCTTCCTAGTTTTGGACAAGATGGGCAACAAGGTTTGGAGGCTGAAGTACCCCCCATAACAAGGGGAATGAACCGTCGAGCTAAGCGATGTTAAAAGAAGCGCTTCGTGGGAGGCAACCCATGCGTTACTAGTTCTAACTATTGTTAGTGTTTGTTTGTTATTTTAGGTTTGCACAGTGCCTTGCATAAAAGGGAGAAGGTACTCACATGGAAAAAGTTGAAAAATGAGCATAACAGCAGCCTGACACGGCCGCCCGTGTTAGCTGACACGGCCCGTGTCAGGCCTGCAGATTTGAGATTTGTTTGAAAAATTTGAATTTTGTGTGGGCATGTCGCACTTCCGATCCAGCCCCCTCAGTAGGGCACTGTGAGTCACCCTCCTTCTATCTTGTTCGAAAACATTGAGGCCAATGTTTAGTTCAAGTATGGGGGAGGTTTTACTATGCTTTTTGCTTCTATTTTTGTTGATTATTTCCCAATTTTTAATTTTTACCATTTACCATTTGGTTTATTTTTACTATCAAGTATCATGTGCTGCATGTATTTCAGGTTCTGGGTATTATAGTTGGATGAGGTAATGATCAATAGCGGTAGTGGATGAAATGATCACTCCACTTACTATTGCTTGTTGTGAAGGATCTTCCTAGAAAGTCCATACTGCTGAAGAAAAGATCATACGCAATTTCTAAAGCTCAACTAACATAGGGTCCCTGTGCATTCCGAGTTGAGTAAGAAGTCGCCCCAGACTCGAAGTACTGTGGATGCTGTCAAGCTTTACCTAACATGGTGAGTGCATAAAAATCCAAACACATTTGTCATCATGAGCGATATTCAGGTATGTCTTTATCACTCTGACTTTGCGTAGGTTCTCTGGGAGTTTCACTACATGTATACACACACTGAGGCATGTTGTTTGATTATACCCCTGAGCCTTTCTAGCCATCCCGTAATGTTATCCTTTGGTAACCCCATTTGAGCATGTATCCATTGTTTGTTTAACCCCATAAATGTACCCCGCGGCCAAAACACTTCCTTACCCTGTTCGGAGTCAAGTTGATATTAGTAAGCTGTGTTGCAATTCTAAGTTTGGGGTAAAACCCCATGAGTTTCAAAAGCCAAGGTGCAAAAAGAAAATTAAGAGAATCATCGAGAAAAAAAATAATAAACTCGAGGGTTCAAAAGAAGCACTGGCCAAAGAAAGGCACTCAGTTGAAAAACAAGAATAGCAAAGAAAAACCCGAGCTATAAAAAATAATAATAGAGCAAAAGAAATAAAATGAACAAACACAATGAAAATAATAGTAACATTGACTCCGAACCCAAAAACCACTTGTTTCCCATTTTGTTTATCCACACCATAACCCAGGCCCCATTATAACCCGAAAGACCTCAAAAAGTGTGTGTTATGTGTAGTTGATATGAAAGGAGAAACTATTCAAACTTATGAGTTGATATTGCACATTCTGAATTGAGAGTGAAAACACTTTAACCCCGAGAGACTTGGTGAGAGTGTGATATAAGCTGACAGTTGAAGCGGTACCTCGATGTGGAAGTGCGGCTGAAAACTCATTAGGAAAAGCAGGAACTATAAAAGGGAGAGTGAAGGCTTTGGCGAAAGATCTCAGCAGTATCATGGTAAGAATACAAAATTTGGGAAGTGACACTTTGTCGTATAGGACATTACTTGAGAACAAGCAATGAGCTAAGTTTGGGGTTGTGATCGGTCACCATTTTCACTATATTTTCGTTGCTTATCCGACAAGAAACCAAGGATTTTGAGACACTGTGTATGCATTATGGTACCTTTAAAGTTAATTTTCATTCCCATAAGTTATTTAAGCAATTTTATTAATTATCAGTTTTATTTTATATTTTCGTGATTTTACGCTTCGGTTGTCGTGTTTATGCCCTCCAGGTCCACAGAGAAGATCCAATGGACTCAATACAAGAAAGTGGAGAGTTTAGGTGTTCGAAAAAAGAAAATTTACCAGTTCAGGAAGCCTGACACGGCCACCCGTGTCACCTGACACGAGCCGTGTCAGGAGGAAGGCCAAGAAAATACAAGAAATACCCAAAAATAGTGGCCTGACACGGCCATGTCAGGTCACCTGAGGCGTGTCAACAAGGAAATAATAAGGCAGAGAGTTGACACGGCCGCCCGTGTCATCCTGACACGGCCGTGTCAGCCCAAAATGTGGATTTTCCAATTTTTGGGCTTTTTCACCGGGCTTGAGCTGCATGGATGTTTTGGAGATTTCCACCTTCTGCCAAGGGATTTTCACTATATAAGGAGGTCTTCTGCCAAAGGAAAAATCATCTTGGAATACAACAAACCACAGTATTGTGAAGCAATCAAGTATTACAGAGATCAAGACATTTGGAGAACTGAAGAGATTCATGAGCGGGAGCGATTGAAGATCAAAGTCATCCAATTACTTGTGATGTGAAATTTTTATCTTGAATTTGTTTTCAAAAATATGAGTAGCTAAACCCCCCAATGCTAGGGGGTGTCCCTGATTTAGAATTATAATGAATTTGAGTTTACATTTGTATTTATAATATTTTGTTTACGGTAACCTTTTGATGTGTTTATTGCTTTCTCTTTCGGACCAATTGAGATTGATTTATGGTTATCACTTAGGCTGGACCGCTAGTGATAAGGTTTTCATCAGGTTACTCTGCAATAGATATCACCTAGGACTAGGGATACCCTGTATGAACCAGAGCATTGTTGATATTATACAGCTTAACTTCACCCTAATTGGCTATGGACATAGGAATTAGGGTAGATTGATTAAAGATTTTCTCACCAAGGACTTGGGAGAAAATACCCTTGAGAACTGGTAGTAATTGATATTCGTTAATGCAATAGTAACTCAGAGTTGTTACAGGGATAAATCATACACCTTCCCTGGTATTGTTCCTTTTTCTCTATAAACCCTTATTTTCATATTTCTTTACCTTTCCTTTTATTATTATATTTTTACACTCAAAAACCAAATTAATACTTTTTGTTTGATTGAATGATAATTTAAACTCAATACTAACGTGCAGTCCTTGAGATCGACATTCGGGGAATTTCCCCATTATTACTATAAAAGGCAAAATAGTACACTTGCTATTTTCCCGATCAGAGCCCTTCTCATAAATGATGTATAGGTTCATACTTTCATGCTTGTGAATGGATAGTTGAGTGTTCTTCAAAAAGTGATCAAAACATCTTTTCTTCTTTCACTAACATTTACTAACATCTTATTCTATTAACTTTATTTTAGTTTCATTTATTTCATGATTTTTATTTCTTGTTATTTACTTTATGATTTTATTTCATCATCTCATATCATATTTGTTCTTTGTCTATGTGGACCTTTGTTTATGTTTATGCTCTTTTTACTTTGTCCGTTTGGACTTTCATTTTATTTTAAAATACATTAATAAAGTAAAGACCCCTAAAATGAACTTGGTTATCTTAATTCATGGACTTGTGGTTACTATTCTTGGCATCTTTGTGGAGTTATGGACTTAGAATTAGGATCTTGACCTTTGCTTTGGGACTTGTAGATCGGGACCCTGTGATCCATATGATACCTTTGACTTTGGACTTCTCTGTGAAGACTTGGTTTGGTTACTTTGGTATCTGATACATGATTACTATTTGCTTATTTTGGTTATTTGAGGCTTAATCCAAAGGAGGGAGTTCTTACTTGACTTATTTCAGAAAGCTTGTTATCTCCTTGTTAAATCTTTCCACTTTTGCTTTTACTTTACTGCTTTAGGATAGTCTCTTCTTCTGCTTCCCCTTCTTTAATTTTCAAAATCTTCTCTCTTTTTCAAAAACCTTCCAGTTTTTTAACTTGAATCATTTTTCTCAATAAACCTTTACTTTTGTCAAGTGACTTTCAAAACCTTTTTCTTAATAAATGTCAATCCATCTTAAGCATACTTAGACCAATTTCAAAGGACTTAAAAAATGTCTAACTCATTAAAACCATTTTGTGCCTTTTGTGCGCTTTTCTCTTTTAGACTTTTTCTCAAGGCATTAAACATGAGTCATTTCCATAGTTGAGTTGTAATCCTCCTATCTACATAGTAATGATGATAATTCTTTTCCATCTGTGCGAGCCAGTGGCATATTTGTTAATCCTTATCCAAGTTGGAGCCCTTCTCATGATGATGCAAAGTTCTCATGCTTATCGGTGACTAGTTGAGTATTCTCCATAAAACGATAAAATGTCTTTTTTCCATAAAAAAGAACCAAAACAAACTCCTTTTGTTATTTTTACCACAAACTACGAGGTTTTAATCCTCTATTGCACTTTCTTGGTACGTAGGCATGAGATTTTAAAAGTCATGTCAAACACCAAATCATAATAAAAATGCTTATTTTCCCATCCCTCCAATCTTTTAACAAACAACACCTTTTAAAAGCTAAAATGTGCATATTTTCAAAGAGGTTCCTAAGAAGTACCATGGATGTTTAGGGTGTTAATACCTTTCCTTTTCATAATTAACCCCCAAACCCTTGTTCTATTTTTATTAGTTTTATTTTAAAATTTCTTTGGGTTTTGTTTGTACTTTTCCCTTTTCCTTTGGAAACAATAAAAGCGTCGTGGCGACTCTTGCTTTGCGGGTTAAGTTAATCAATAGCTTAATCTCAAAAGTTTTACCGCTACAGTTACTAGGAGCTCTTAAAGGAGTAGCTCTATATTGTTTGCAAAATGAACCTATTTCGCGCCTATTGCTTATTTTTTTAATTTTTAATCTTATTTTGAAGTTTGTAATTAGTAAATATTTGTATACCAGTTTGAATAACATAATTAGATAATTCATCCATAGTTAAGGACTGATAAGGAATAATTCCATTGAAATTTTGTTTAATATTTTTCTTAACCTTATCAACAAATAATTTGGGTAAACCACTTATAAATCCTTCTTTCCAATAATCAGAAGCACCATCTGACCTAAGGCGGAGTTTAGAAAGAAACATATTTCTATACCACCTATAATCAGACATGGTTGGACAATACAAATTTAGTAATTGGTTTGTTGCTCTTTGTTGGAGCTTTAAAGGCTCTCCTACAATGAACTTGGTTATAACATACAAGAAAGTTGTAACATAAATAGCTTCATTGGATTCTGTTTTAACAACTAATCTAATTTCGGTTTTGTCTTCAGGACTAAGGAGATTATCCCACCAACCTTTTAATTGCTCTGTAAACCCTGTAACTGATATATCTTTGGTATGCTTGTTTGTGTTTCCTTTGAGCTTAAAGGTTGTAGCCATCATATCCATATTTTGTATGGTATCTAACACTTGTTGTTCAGAAGCACCATCGATGTTCCATTCTACAATGGATTCTCCTAAATAACTATTTTCAACAAAACTACTTCTTTCTTCAAATTGCCCATCAGCAAATGGAGGTCTAGGATAGTAGTTTCTAGTTTTAGGTGTTGGGGATCGTCCACCTAATTTACTCACCATATTATCGAATTCTTCTTCCCGAGATAAAGTATTTATATCTCCTAAAGAATTTCCCATATTTAAGGTCCATGATTTTTCAACTAATTCTTCTATCTTATGGTTAGTATCACGACCTAAACTCATACCATTTCGCTCTTGGGTAGAAGGAGTATGGTAATGATATATAGGTCGGGTAGAGTCTATTTTAAATTTTTTAACTTCCTTAGGTTGAGGGACAAACAAATGACTTAAACGAAAGGGTTTGAAAAAGATTGACACAAAGTGAATGATTGCAAATTGCTTTGTTGGAGATTGTTACGGACTTCCATGAGTGGTCATCGAATTCCTACTTACGACATGCATGCATGCTTTGTGCAGATGTAATTGATAATGCGTGAGATGCCTTTGGTTTTTTAATGTAGTGTATCATGTATGTGGATACGGGACGTATTTAATGATGCATGAAATGTAATAACTGGTTAATACATGTAATGAGTTATTGGATGTGTGCAAGGGATATTGGACTTTGGGGTTAATATGTCAGGCAAGGCTTGGTTTTATTTGGAAAATGGTCGAGCGAAGTTAGGATTATTTTTGTAAATGCTATGGGAATATACGTCATGAATGAGATGATATGCATGGTTTGATTCTAAGGCAATGCAAACATGGTTGATGCAAATGATGAGTAATTCATGATATATGCAAATGTGATTGAGGATAACGATTTGGATGTTTTAACCACAACCTTTGTGGTATACGATGGACAGTTAAAACCAAGAAGGGTTCTTTCGCAACGAAGTTTTTCAAGGGAAGAGGTCATTTGGTAGGATATTGTGCAAGCATGATTTCCCGAGACATGTCCCAACTCAGTAGTTGTAGACGTAAAACAAGGTTTGATTGAGCAACTTGAATGTATCGAAGGGACTTGGCCTTCTTCATGCCACTTATCTTTCCCCAGACTATTGGGCCTTTTGAAGAATTTTACCTTGACAGGAGTTTATACATAAACTGGTGATTTTGAGATGGTGTTCCCCAGTGTTTGGAACTTTGAAGTTGATTGCCCCTAATTAATCGATCTATGGAATGGTCTACCAAGTCTCGAAGAGATTTCCCCATATAGACCGGTTCCTGAGGTGGCTTGCCCCTTGCTCAACAGTGTCTTTAGGAAACTTTCCCCTGAGTGTGATTACTTCTTTGGAATTATTTTCCCCTGATGGGACCACTTCTTTGGAATTATTTGCCCCTGATGGGATCACTTACAAAAGATTAAGCTCCTCCACTGATTGCATATTGATGGAACTTCCTTGGTGCTAAGTGTTGACTTGTAGATAAAATTGTTATTTTAAAATGGTAATTTTAATGTGATTCTCATGCAAATTTTGAAATCAAAGTTACTACTGAGATGATGTTGTGATGTATAGTAAATGGATCACATACTTTTTCAAAGTGTGAAAGATAATGCAAGAATATGATACCGATATAGATGATTAGCAAATCTCTATGAGCCAGTTTTATGCAACCTTGTTGTAGTATGCTTTTAAAATAAACCTTGCTTCAATTAGGTTTTTTGAATGTTGTAACGTGACCTCGTTCACGATTTTCGAAACAAAGGGATATAAGACTCAAAATTTTATTTTATCCCAACCAATTCTTCTTGATAATCTCCAATCCTACGTTCAGTTAATTCAAGACATGCTCTCAACTTCCAAGAGAATTTCGAAGGTGGACATGTTGTGATTTGAAAATCAATGAGTTTTTTTACTTGAGGTGGCATTCACCTGTTTTTGTTTTTTTCATGGAAGTTTGTGACCCTTTGATTTTGGATAGCGTGCTCACCTGAATTTTTTTTTGCTAAGGATTTAGACGAACTTTTTTGTTCTTTTTTCTTTGATCCCTAATTTTTGCCTAGACCACTTCTTTGATGCTTTCAATCCAGCAAGATGCCCTTATTTTTACCTAATCGCCTTTTATGGTGTTCGACTTAATGGTTTTTTTCTATTATTTTATTTGTTTTTTGGAACAACTCTTGGGGAGCTTATTATTTTGGTTTGGAAGGCTAGTGATTACGATGTCATTGGTTATTAAGGAACAACCGTCATAACCTTTGGATTTCTCATGATTCCTTCGACACTTCCGACGTGTACGGAGAATGTCATGTGGTTGATCCCCATATGGGATGTGTTTTCATCTTGCAATTTTAAAGCATAGTAAAATTACCTGAACACTATACCCTACCCCGGGTTAATCGTAAGGGTTTTAGATCCGGAAGAAACACCAACTTCTAGGCTCAAAGTAGTTAACTAGGAACTAACTTGTTACCTCTCTAGTGTTTGGGGAATTGAAACAATGCCTTACATCATCATCAAGATCTTATCCAAAAGCATACCGTCAACAATTTTGGGTATTTCGTTTTTTCGTCATTCTCCCTCCAATCTTTGCTTAAACAAAAAGTTGATAAAGGAAAGTGCGGTGGAGAAGTACTGATATTGTTTTTTTAATGAAAAGGGGAAATAAAACAAGTAAACATGATATAATTGATTCAAAAGATGCAATGCTCGTTTTGTTAAGATTAGTATTCAAGATTAACAAGTTCAAATGAAAAATAGCACTTTTACAAATAAAGAAACTGCAAAATGAAATGATAAAAGGGCCTATTGACTAACATCAAGGATGAGCTTTCCCGTCCGATCCACTTGCTTTATGAGTGTCTTAGAACTCATCAGGGAATAGGATTGTTTACCACATTAGGACTAACACCTTTGAATGTCAGCAACTTATTGTCAATCATGTCTTGAACCTTCTCATGGAGAACTCTACAATTCTCGGTGAAGTGTCCTGCTATTTCACTATGAAATTCGCATTTGACATCTGGGTTATACCCTGGAGTGTATGGAAATTTCATAGGTTGAGTTGGCCTTGGAGCTAACAACGAGTTATGAACCAGAAAAGACCATAATTGAGTGTACGTTATTGAATCGAGTCAATATGGGGAGTCTCATTCTACTGGTTTCTCTGAATTCTGTATTTATTTTGTTGCTGATTTTGATATTGATACTGGGGATTAGCATGTGATAGTCGGGGTTAGAAAACACGCGATGTTTCTGCATATGAATCTTTGTTGTTTGATATGCAAGAAAATGAAATATGAATGTCTGAATCTTTGTTGTTTAATATGCAAGAAAATGAAATGCCATGTTGTGTATGTTTGTTTTCATAACACGGTTTCATATGTTCAAGGTACGGATGAAACTAATTGCTTTATTCATAAAAGACTCTCACCAGGCATGATCTAGGGTTCACAAAGGTTCCCAGAATCATGGATCCACAAGAATGATTGTCGCTTACTGCAAATTACTTGTCGGAAGTCAATTTATGAAGGGAATCTCTTCTAGGTGAGGTTCTCGTATCGACCCCATGAGAAATACATCTTGTAGACCCATATTATGCAACCATCAACTTCGGGGTTCTTGACATGGTTCATGTAGTCATGGATTCGCCAAGAATTATTTTCGCTTAATGAAAATTACTTATCGAGCGTCAATTCCTTCAAGGGAAACTATTTTGGGTGAGGTTTTCATATCGACCCCATGAGAAATACATCTCCCAAATCCATACTACGCAACCATCATTCCTAGTAAGCTAAAGGGTTCAATGTTCTACAAAGGTCCTTAGAGTCATGGATCCTAATGAAAGCATTGAAGCTTGCGGAAAATTACTTGTCGGTCAACAACATCATCAAAAGGATCTATTCTAAGTGAGGTGCTCATGCTGACCCTACAAAGAAATACATCTCACTGACCCTCACTATGCAACCATCTCTATAACTTATGTTTTTCCTTTAGACTCGGGTATAGAGTTTTTCCCATAATGTTTTGAAGCAATAGGAGTATCCATATCAAGAGCTCATGGGAACCATTCCACAAATACAATATAATAAGATAATAACGCATAAGATATAGTAAAGGCATAAGGTCGAAGAAAGCGAATGAACAAATATAACAAACATATCAAATCAAACTAAATTAGGCTTGACTCCCTATAGCTTGGAGCAAAAGTCCACAGCAGATTCTCTAGCTATTGCATCTCGAAAAATATGATCATTCGCGAGGCATTCACGCGCTCAAGGAAATGATTGAATAGAGTCGCCACCAAAATTTATTTATTTGAAAGAAAGAAAGGTAAAATATTGATAAAACCCTTAAGTGAAAAAATAAGATGGTCGTCCCAACCAAATTCGGGTTCGGGGTTCGATTAAGCAAGGGGAAGGTATTAACATCTCTCACATCTGTTGTACTCAACATGAATATTTTTGTTAGATTTGTGATTGAATATTAGCTTATGTCAATTGTTTTCTTCGAGTGATCAAAAGTGAAAAAGGAAAATAAAAGGGGTCGCAAAAATGTTTTTATTAGGGTGCTTGACAAGATTATGTGTTTTGCTCTTATGTATCCTTAGGTTCGATGAAGAATTCAAAGCAACATAATTATGTGCAAGACAAAAGATATTTTTGGGTTTTTTGTCATAGTACTTGACAAGACACTGAATCTCGCTCCTATGTATACCCAGGTGCGTTGGAGAACTCAAAGCTACATAATTCTTGGTTGAAAGAACTTTGTTTGTTGGTTGATTTTAATTATAAAATGAGTTTAGTCGCACTTGGGCGGAAAAAGACTCAATGGTTGAGAAAGGCTCACGCTTGGGCGAAGAGAGACTTGTTTGAAAGGATTCGCACTTGGGCAAGAGATGAATTTGAAAAGATTTGCACTTGGGCCAGAAAAGGTTTGATGTGTTGAGTATGTTTTAGAGTTGGAAGACAAGTATTGATGACTTGCAAGCTATTAAGGCTTGGGTCTAATACTCGGGACAATGACTGGACATTAAACCCAGGTAGTATTTTTAATCCATTTTGTTGTGAAAAGGTTTGAGTATTTATGAGTGTTTTGAGCGTGAGACAAACACTCGGGTTTGCAAGCTATTACGTCTTGGGCTTAGTATTTGGGATTATGATTGGACATTAGACCCAGGTGGTCTTTTTCTTTCAATTTATTGCAAAAAGGACACGCGTTTGAATTTTGGAGAAAGAAGAGTATTTGTGGCTTGCAAGCTATTACGGCTTGGGTCTAACACCCGGGACTATGACTGGACATTACACCTAGGTAGCCTTTTTCTTACATTATTGTTGAAAAAGATTTATTTGAGTTAAACTGTGAAAATAGTTGATTTAAATGTAAAAATGAGCTTGAGGAAGATTCTTGAAAAAATAATCGAGAAGATGTGAAATGGAATGGTATGCTCGAATTGTAACACAAGGTTGCAAAGTGGACCTGGTCCAGACCTAGTCCCGGACCTGTCGTGCAATATAATATGGGGTTACGGATTCTTTTGTAAGGCCATCAATTCTTTCATACGACTGTCAGTTCTTTAGTAAGACCACAAATTCTTTCGTATGGCCACAAATTCTTTTGCAAGGATGTGAGTTCTCTCGCAAGGACACGAGTTATTTCATAAGGACGCGAGTTCTTTCGTAATGCAACGAAAGTTAACGTAACGACAAGCAACATAAAGCCACAAAATGTTAATGCATGTGAATTAAAAACATATTGTTAACACGAAACGCATCACCGTAAATGGATTGAAATATGAACAGAACATAATGTAAAAATGCGAGATCATAACAGAATGGAACTTAACGTGTGCAATGATGTAAAGTAACATAACAAAAAATAAAGTAAATGCAACGAGAGTTCATGTAGTGCAATATATCGTGTGAGACGCCACGGAAATACAAAATGCAATGCAATGACAATGAATAATGAATGTCACACGTAAATGAAATGAAATTAATTGTAACGCGACAAAATATTACATCAATATCTCAAAGCAAAAATCCAGCGGCATAACGACATATAAACTATGTCAAACTCGCATATTAATACCTGATTTAACGCAACACGAACAAAATGAAATAAAATAACAACAACCAAATTATTTACAATGTCCAACATGATCACATATTATTACAACACCAAAAAATCTAGTACAGATGCTGAAACAAATTTGTCACAAAAATATAATTAAAACAAAGTTTACAGACATAATGTAACAGATACACAATGTTATCAAATCAAAATTTAAATAAATATCGGAGCAGCAAACATAATACAACATAAAAGCTCGTTTCGAATCATTACCAGCGTCGAACCATTGTTGTTAGTGGAGATGTGAGCAGAGTGATGAAAATGAAATCCGTGAACTTACTGTAGTGATAGTTGTTGCTAGCTCGTGTTCTGGTGATGTGCAAGGTGAGCGTGAAGGATTGAGGTGGTGTAAGTGAATATATAGTGGTGTTAAGGAGGTGAAACCGACGACTGGTGGATGTTGTCGGAGGGTTTTTATCGGTGAAGCTTAAAAACGGCGAAGGGAGATTTACAGTTGCGGTTTGGAGTTTGTTTGGGGTGGTGATTCAGAGAAATGAGATGGAAGGCAGAGGGTTGTGGTGGTGCATTTATGGTTTGTTGAAGGAGGGTGAGTGATCGGTGCATTTTGATGCAATTTTTCTTAATTAATTGTACTTAGGCATTTCCCTAGTTTGTTTTGTTTATTTTACTATTTTATTATGTTTTTAAATTTAAGTTCGTGTTTGCCTTTAATCTATTTCCGTTTTCTGGTTTTAGTTTTAACAGTTATTTGATACTTGTTCGGATCATAACTAGAGTTACGGAATGCCATTTTGCGCGTTCTGGTATGCATTATAAAGCTAAGAGAAAGAGTTACAACGTTTGTGTTGAAGCCAAAAGCTGATTCAGAGTGCAGAAGTCTCACATAATTCGTTGAAGTTTCGTACTTTAGGAAACAATTTCTTTTGGATCATTTTTTGGTCGGGTTTATGTTTTTCGACCCAGTTTGAATTATAAGTGCAATCCTTATTTTGTTTAAAAGGAGTAGTCGCGTTACTGTAGCAGATTACACATTATTCACAATAACTTTTATCTTTGTACGATTATGAAAAGGAACTAATCTTCTAGAGTCAATCTGTTGTAACCGAGTTTCCAAGGCTTTGAGGTTTTTATCCTATCAATTAAATTTCGTTTCTCTTTCAATTCTATTCTATGAAAACTCATTTTCTTAATCTGTATTTTATGGAATGGTTTTGATTAAATTCATATGATTGCATTCCTAACTGTTAATCATTGTTTACATCGCTTTGTCGTTAAATTGTGTTTGTAAATCGTGTTTGCTTAATTCATGATTGTATTAATCCGTTTGTTTAATTAGGAATATAGGAATATCAATTTTCATAGATCTATTACACTTCTCAATCAAAATTTAATCGAATAAAGATCGAAGTCGCTTAGGGAATTGGTAGGTAAAAACTAGTGATTAGCCGAAAACTGAATTGGCTTATTTTACAATCGTTTATTTTAATCACTTATTTACTTTATTTTCTAAATATATCTCTAAACCATAAACCCCCTAAATCGATTTCAGTAGGTTAACACTAATACAAGAATTCTTGCGATACGATGCTCAAGTTATCGCTTCCGCTAAACTACAGTTTTCTAATTACTCGTTTTGACCTACGCGTGACATCAGATCAAATGGGCGTTGATGCCGAGGATTCTTGTTGTTTTTAATCGTTAGTTGAGTCATAGGGTGTCGATTGTAGTCTTTTGGCCCCTCCGATTTGCTGTTTTGGCCAATTCGCATCTGTTCGCCCGTCTTGGTCCGAAAACCCGATTTTCTGAAAAATTATGTCTAATTTAAAATTTGTTTTATATGCTGGGAGCAGAAAAATCGTACGATCAGTATTATGAATTTTTTCTTGATAATCGTGTGATCCCAAATTCATCTTTTTTCTATTTTTTATGAATTTTTTTACTGTTTTCATAGTCTCGGAAAAATTTCAAAAAAAATCCAAAATTCTTACTTCACTTAATTAGATTAAATTTTGTGTTTTTTTTTATTTTTCTGAATTTATTTTGATCATATTTCTTCTTTCGTTTTGTTTCTGCCTAATAGGGACATCGTTGGCATTTTCGCATTTGTTGTTGCATTAGTTCTGGCTACTAGGTCTGATTGTTATGATCTTTTTGATTTTGATTCTGACTATTTGCAAATCAGGCTAGCACTAGGTTACCACCCATTAGCGATTCTGATTCTGACTATTTGCACAGCTTATTTGATTCTGATTGTGAACTTGCTTTTAATAAGATGGATGACCAAAGAATACTAAGGCAACTTACTGCTCCTGATATGAATTATAATGGTTTATGTATTGAATATGATGATGTTACTGTTCCTTTTTAGTTGAAATCTGGTTTAATACACTTGTTGCCAAGGTTTAGTGGTCTTGAAGGTGAGGATCCACATAAGCATCTTAAGGAATTTCAGGTTGTTTGCTCTACACCATTGAGACCTGAAGGAATCACCGAAGATCACATTAAGCTGAGAGCCTTCCTGTTTTCACTATAGGGTGCTTCCAAGGATTGGTTATGTTATCTTGAGCCGAATTATGTCACAACTTGGAATGATTTGAAGAAAGTCTTCCTTGAGAGATACTTTCCTGCCTCCAGAGTTGCATCAATTAGAAAAGAAATATGTGGTATTAGACAAGGAAATGAGTCATTAGCTGGGTATTGGGAGAGATTCAAACAATTAGTATCCAGTTGCCCTAAACATCAGATTATCGAACAATTACTTATTCAGTATTTCTATGAGGGATTACTACCAATGGATAGAAACATTCTTGATGCTGCTAGTGGTGGAGCACTTGTCGATAAAACTCCAGCTGTTGCCAAAGCCTTGATTAAGGACATGCCACTCAACTCCCAAAAGTTCACAACCAGAAATAATTCTATGGTTCAAACAAAAGGTGTGAATGAGATTCAGATTTCCTCTTCCAACAAGGCTCTAGAAACTAGAATTGAAGAACTTACTTCTTTAGTGAAACAAACGGCAGTGAGTAAATCTCAAACAGCATAGTTGGGTGGTATTTGTACTTCTACTGAACATCCAACCGACATATGTACTCTTCAAGATGAGTCGGTCATTGAGTTACCTCAAGCATATGCATCTAACTTTTTCAACCAAAGCAACAATCAGAAAGGCTACAACATTCATGACCTGTTGTTTCTTTGCCAACAATATCTAGCCTTCCTATAAGAGGGTTACTTACAGGATCGACTACAAAGTCCTAGACTTAGTGTTGAGTGTATGATGGTTTAGTGGGCAATGCCTTTGGAATGTTCAAAGGGGTGAATGTAACTCTTGGTAAGTTGGAAATATAGTAAAAAGCAATGACAGATGAAAATATAGTGAAAGTAAAAGCAATAAAGTAAAGACAATTTGGTAAATTTAAATGACTGATGAATATAAATGGAGGCAAAGGTACATTTTTGTAGGGTTATGACTCTTTTCTCGTAAACGCTTTGGTACTTCAAGTATACTCCCACTGTAAATGCTAAAAATGTCACCCCTAAAATGATCTCTAACACTTGCTTAAATACTAATAAAAAATAATCGGCGGGGGTTATGAACCTATCTTGAGATGACACGTGTCGGCCCACTTCTCCCAGGTACGTAGATAACTGCCCACGTTTTGGCCACCCACGATCATCCCTCACAATGGAGATACCCTTCAACTTCGACTGGACCTTTTGACGTCGACCCAGGGATTGTCCAACTTCTTGTCGACCTCATATTCCGACGGGCTTCTTAGTCAAGTGGACTTACCTTCTTTGGCCGAAATTTGTCAGCTAACAAATTGCCCCCTAAAAAGGATGGTTTCGACTTGAGCTCGTCAATCGAGGAACTTGCCTTTTGATTGTTCAATATTTCGAATAGTAGTCTTAACACTAATTATGGTCTAGAATATGATGATGATTTTCCTGCAGCGCAATTCCCCAGACCCTCCTCCATCATTATCATCTATCCCTGGGTCGTGGGATTTCAACCGAACCCACTAACTTTCTCACTAATCCCTTGTTAGACATTTGTCAATCGCTTAGTGCATGACTATTCACCTTGTTGTCTTATAAATAGTTCTTACTTCATCCTCTAAGGTTTCTCTGCTTCCATAACCACGCATTCTTCCTGCACACTTCTTCAAGAAACCTCTGTAGCGAATTTGTCACCCAAAAGCTTCAAACTCACTCTATTTTCCTCATTCCTTAATGGGTTATTCTTCCCACGTCAAATAAATTACTTGAAATAACCCCATTGCCTTCAAACTTACTGCCAAAGAAAGTATGAACCGCATTCCTTAAGCTACTTCTTCTGATGAATCAATGATGAAGAATTGGCAGCGCTAGAAGTTGATTCCCTTCGTGGTTGATAGGAAACTGTTTGAGTTTCATGGGCCTCTCGCGGAACAAAAATCTTCACCAAAAGTCATCGCATCCTTTTTCCCTGGCTATGCACCTGCTGCTCCTCCTGCCTTCGACAAGTCCGTCGTACTAGACTTCAGATTCATGGAGGCTATAGCCAGAGTCTTCAGATCCATGCCTACTCCTGGAAACAAAGAGTATTTAGCGTGGCTTAACAAGGTCCAACAAAAATGCCAAGATCAATGGAGGCGTGCAAGGATCTTCGACCTCATTCAAATATCGAGGTATGCTCATCGCATTAATCCCTAAATGTTACTGGCGTATCTGTACTTCTAGGAAGGTTCTACCAATACCTTTCAGCTGCCCTGTAGGATGCTGACACCCACACTCTTCGATGTGGCGGCCATCACTGGTCTTTCTCCGTTGGGGGAAGTCTTCGACCCCACACTTCCGACGGAAACCACTTTCTCGTTCAATCGAGTCAGTCTCCAGAGTTACATCGAGGATTACCACAACAAGACTCCGTCGAGGTGTCCGATGAAGAACACATAGCTCTCCTCACACTATGGCATTCATACTACGTATTTTTCCCTGGCTCCTTACAGATAGATAAGAGCTACATCAACCTGGAGATCCAAATTCATGAGGGTTGACAAATATCTTTGGGTAAACTTTTATTAGCCTCGTTATATCAGGATTTGGGACTAGCAACCCTGAAACTAAAACTCCTCTCCAACATTCCCAAGGCCCTAAATCTGTCGGGTCCCTTATGGATTTTACAACACTGGTTAAATGCCACTTTCGAGTATCAACTGAGATATCCCGTGTCGGACCACATCGTGAGGCTAACTGAAGATTAACCAATCGAAGGGGCTAGGTTGGCTTTGACAACATGCCAAGAGACTCCCAACAAACATCTCTTCATGAAGTACCTGAATATGTTCATCAAAGCAGATAAGTTTGCTTCTGTCATGGCTCCATTTATTGATCGAACCTTCGGCGCAAAGTGGTTCAAAGATCCTTTTCCAGGTGGCTCTCCATAGGCCGCAACACAATTGAACGCAGTATGGAGAGCCTTTTTTACTCCTACATTGTTATCTTACAAAATTGAAACAGGGCCGAAGGGCTACGGTTTCATGAGCTATCAATCCAATCTGGTGGCTCGCCAGTTTGGTTTAAGTTAAATGGTTTTGAAACCTCTGGTATCACATATAACCGATATTGTATGGTCTGGTCAATCATTAAATGCTGATGATCATAAAACTTGTCTTCGTTTCTGCAAATCTACTCACCATTATGAACTTCCGATGTTCAAATTTCAACAATCCTTTTTGACAATATTTTATTTCGACGAATGATGGTCTTCCTACCAGAGTAATTCTTTTCCTATCGACCAATTTCTCCAGAACATGGTTGACGCTCTATCCATCCTCGTCGGCGACATACCGCCTCCGCCACCGTCTGTTAATGATGATGACCATATAATCCAAACTGATCAAGTCGATGAAGCCCCCAAAAAGGTATATGTCACTAATTTCATTTTCTCTTTTCCTGTGGATGCAAATAAATGAAAGTTTCTATTACCAAGGTCGAAAGAGAGTCGTTCCCTCATCTAAGCCAATTCTAGCCAAGCCTTCGAAGAAACAACGAGCGCCTTCCACTCCTACTTCGTAGGTATTGCGCATCAATATCTTTAAAATTTTGCCTTAGTTCTTCCATTACCTTTTCACTCATCTTGAAATTCAGGTACCTGAAGAAGTACCTTTAGTCGAAGATGAGGAGTCTGACGGTAGGGTGCACTCGCACATTTTTCCCACATCGAAGGCACCTCCCAGAATGCCCCATACTCCTATCCGAAGGAAAAATGCTCAGGCCAAAAAGACTCCATCGAAGGTGGCTCCTTCGGCTTCGACTCTTTCAATCCAAGATGACCTCGAGGAAGCTTTCAACACTCATGATTCAGAGAGCACTCCTACCGTTTCTCCACCCCTTGTGGTCCTTCAGGTATTCGTCCATCTTTGCCTCTACCAACCATGGGTCTCTTTTCATCATGAGTTATAATACTTCTATCTTCCAGGAACCTGTGGCCTCTCCAATTCCGGTCGAAACTGTGGCCGAAGATAAGACCGACCATCCCTCTTCCGACAATGTCTTGAGTCCACAACGGCAAGCTGAGTTACAAAATGCCTCACCAATGATTCAACAAAATCCTATTTCCCCACCAACTATAAATCTGCCAAATGCTGTTGACGAAAGTGCAACGACCGGTGGTTTAACTTTGAGAGAGATTAGGATTATCAAACAACGTAACCCCACTGAGGCCCTTCGGAAATTACAACAAATTCGTCGTCTTTCGACTGATGCGCCACCTCCATCTTCGACCGTCGTTCCTTCCTCGGAGCTAAATGTTGAGGTCATTTTCATACTTTAACAACTGAAGGCGTCACTTTTCAAGAGATACTTTTTACATGCTCTTGAATGAGACTCTAGTGAGGCCTGTGAACAAAAACTCAACGAATTTGAAACCAAAAAAGAGGAACGCCTTCGTCGACAATAAGCCTTCGACCAACAAATCTCCGACTACCAAGCCCAGATAGCTGAACTTAACAGAAAAATTGCTGATGTGGAAGCACAAAAGGCTTCCTTGGAGACGACTGAGGAAATTCTAGCGCAAGAGGCTTTCGACCGCGAGGTTCTAAAGGGGATATCCCATGGGGAAAAATCCCTCAAAATTGAGGCCGGCATAAAACAACTGGGTGGAAAGAATGTTTCTCTAGACAATAGGATTATTCATGAGACAACCTCATTTGAGGACTTCAAATCTAAATTTCTCGTATGAGCTTTTTCTATTTTCATCCTGTAAGGTCCATCGACCATTTTTGTAATGCCTTTTTGGGCCACTTCAATGAATTAATGAATTTCGTTACGTTTGGATTTGGATTTCTTGTAGCATAGTGTCGCATTACGCGAAAAACCGGCGGGAAAACAAGAACAACAGAGCCGCCACCGTGCGTTATTTATCCCAAAAGAGGGAAAGTAAACGCTCGAAGTAAACCTGGAAAAGACATGGTCTCGCGACCAAAGAGAATGGGATCGGGAGTCGGTTATGCGAAGGGAAGGTATTAGCACCCCTACGCATCCGTCGTACTCGACGGGATCCACGCACAATAGGAAGGGAAATGGTTGCTAAAAAACACTGCTCACACACACACACTGGCTGAAAGAGACACAAGAAAACAGACTGAAACTGACTCGGCAGGATACCGCATCCTGGGCCTACTTAGTCTATCAGGCATAGACATCAGAGTCAAAGTAGTTCGGACTGGGGAAACGACACATGCTCGCTAGGATATCGCATCCTATGCATACGTATCTCCTTTGGACGAAGGAGAATCAGAGCATTCGTAGCTCGGCTGACACGCACACAAACAAACACAGGCAAAGGCAAACGTGGAGCCCGAATGCCAATCACTGGGCTTACATCAGCATCCGAACCAAAACACACACAAGAAGGCAAACGTGGAGCCTGAATGCCAATCACTGGGCTTACATCAGCATCCGAACCAAAACACACACAAGAAGGCAAACGTGGAGCCTGAATGCCAATCACTGGGCTTACATCAGCATCCGAACCAAAACACACACAAGAAAAGCAAAAGGTTGCCCGGAGAGATCAGCTCAATCTCCTGCCTATGTACCTCATCTGGTATGAGGATCAGGGCGACGTAGTTCCCCTACGGAGGGACACAGGACTAGCCTAACCAGATAACAGAGGGAGACACAACTAGGGAGACTACGACTCGAGCCTAGATGTTATCATGCAAAATCATCCCTAAGTTAAGGTTTCTAGCTAACTTGCACAGGAAGCAAGCCTATCCTAAACATGACTTGCACAGGAAGCAAGCCAAACCTAAACTAACTTGCACAGGAAGCAGGCTAAAGCAAACATACAAACACAAGTAGCACACACTATATGCAAGCAATGGGCTCAAACAAGGTTAGGTTTTAGTCGAGGGGTCATATCAACCTCAACAAACAAACCACTGGAACTGGGTAGTGTTAGCTCTTAACCTTGCCATTGCGGGGCTAAGGTGAAGCAGATGAAAGGTGAGTGAAGATGAGACTTCACAGCTCTTATCCCTGTCCTGGGAGAGCTTAAGACAAGAATGTGTGGGTTCAGAAAGGGGGAACCCTTCTACACATATGACACTGACTCAACTGTACAACTGTACAAGATCTTGGGTTTGTATCTGCAATGCATCAACACAGTGGTGTGAGCAAAGCAGATGACGCACAGAATAGCAGGGGATAGATTGCATATCCCTTGGGTTCTGCCAATTGCCTCTTCACTTAGGAGGTCTTTGAATATATACAGGGACAAATGTAAACAGTCACAAACATTGCCTCTTAAGGAGGACTTCAGACAGGTGCCTAGCCAAGTAACAGGCCAGGTCTTCCAGACTACATGAAGATAAGAAATTATACCTCAATGCAAATTGCTCTTAAGCAAAGCAAAACAAAATTCTTAAAGAACTATAAGCAACTAAAGGTACCTGAAACCAGTCAGACAACATCAGTATACAATTCAAAGTTAAATCAAAATGAGATAGAGATCAACAGTCAACACAATCAATTAAATGTGCAATGCACAAGGCTCAAAGCATGTGAGCCAAGCAACCTACAAAACAAACAAGTTAGTCATGATAATCAATCAAGCTCAATCAATTTGTATTGATCTCTTTGGGTATTTGTTGCTTAACCTGAAACAACAATCTTAAACATGAGCAACATGACCACTAGGACAAGCCTAGGGTCAAAAAGAGATAAGAAAGTCAAAACAGCAAGTGGCAAGTGTCCAAAATCAAGTTCAAACAATCAAGAAACAAACTCAATTGGTTCCATGATCATATCATTCATCATCATCATTTCATAAGCAAATTAGGTCAAAGCATGGCATATAGAACCTCAAAGAAGTCAACAGAATGACTTGACTCAAATTCAATCATAAACAATTCAAAAAATTCTCAAATAATTCATGATCAAACAACATCCATAACATGATAAGTGTACCAAATTTCAGCTCATTTGGATCAAGGGAAGTAAGTCAATGAAAATCAGAAAGGCAAGGCAAATTCAAACATGCTCAAAGAAGTCAACCAAACATGCACCAACTTCAACAAATCATAAATCAGTGACAACATATGAGAAATGAATGGGATTAAAACCATGATAAACCTTAAGATGTCTACAAATCACATGTCAAGTTTCAAGTCCATCTAGTTAAGCATGAGAATTTCACAAATCAAATGAGAACATGTGTCACAAAAAGTCAACATTTTGGTCAAACAGGGGAGAAATTATCAATCAAATAGGAAATGCTTCCAAAAATTCCATAAAAATTCACAAGTGTTCTTAACATCCATAAGTATGTTCATGCGAAAATCCAAACCAATTTGAGTTCATTAAGCAAGGGAATTAAAATCATGAAGTTGGACATGCATAGTGTGACACAAATTGTCACACTCCTATTCAAAAAATCATAACTCCACAACCAGCAATGAGAAAATTCCAAACTCTATACCAAAATCACCATGAACATGTCTAGTTTGAGCACAAAAAATTTGGGAGGCATTGGATAAAGTATCACCATTTCACAATCAATTTGGCAAAGCATACACAAAATGGTCAACATGAACAAACCCTAACACCTTTTAAAATTCACACGTGCAAAATTTTTTTGGAAAAAATACCATAAAAAACTAGAGGTCAAGAGGATCAATCCACAAAAAAATCCATGAAATTTGGATGAAAATTGAACAACTTATGATTTTTGTAAGTTTGGTACATAAAATGAAATAAAAATTGCAAAAAAAATGATTTAATTAAATAAATAAACACGGAATGGCATAATGGTAAATATTTGGTCCCTTAAGTGAAACTCTGCGTTTCACTTAAGGGAATGCTGCATTCCTATTGGTTCATGGCAATGGCACAGTGTATTTCATGCAAAACAAACAGCCAACGGTTCCAACACGACCCAAACAAATTTCTGGGCAATGTTCTAGGGTTTCTGGGCTACAGTGGACATTCATCATCGATGATGAACAAATTTCCCAGATTTGGGAATCAAGCACATCAATCAAACCAACAAACAACATACAACCAAATCTAACCCTAGTTTTGATCGAATCGAGCTAAACAGTATGAATCATGCAAAAACATTTTTAGCAACCAAACTTAAATTCAGTGTAACTCTCAAGATACTCAACCATTTTTCAAACCACAAACATCAATGAACTCAGCATGGAAGGATCTTTCTAAAGCATGTCATAATTTTGAAAATGGTGAGGTTCGAGTTCTTACCAAATTTGAAGCACAGAGCTGGAACAGTGGTTGTTTGGTTGTACAAGGCTGAAACAGATGAACAATGTTGCTTTAGATGATGAATGGACAAGTATGGAGAGCTCAGTGGTCTCAATTCCAGCTCCAACTTCGACCTGCCATGGCTGATGACTTGATGCAACAGTGTTCTTTCTTTGCCTACAGTTGGAAGATGATGCTCACAAATGCTCCAAGAATGTTGGTAGGTGATGAAGCGACCAACACGGCACGAGTTCCTTGAGATTTTTCAGCCAAAACTTCAAATGAAGAAAATGAGTGTTTTTGAGAGAATGAGATTTTTTATCTGTTTTAGTGAAGGTGTGCTAGGGTTTTTTCAGATTGGAAATGAAGTATATATGTTCTGTTTAATGAAGCTTAAGCAAGGTTAATGAAGTGGTAATTGGTTTTGCTTAAAAATGAAATATTTTGGTAATTTTGCTAAAGACCAACCAATATTGCATGGGGTGCATGGATGTGCACGAAATTGGGCTCAAACAAATCCCAAATACCAATTCTGAACATTTGCCAATGGTACAAAGTGTTGGAAATGATTATTTTGAAAGTCCATTTTTCCACCTCACTTATTTTAATTCATGCTACTTAAAAAATGCCATTTTGATTGGAATATTTTTGGTGAATTGTGATGAAAGATTTGGATAGAGCACATCAAATAGGACTTGTAGCAAAAAACCCCACCCAATTTGGCCAAATGGTTTGGAAGATATGCCACTTTGAAGTTCAAAAATTCTTGAGAATGATTTGATCATAACTTGCCAACCATAAATGATAAATGAGTGTTCTTGGACTTTTTGGAAAGGTGAGAGCAAGATCTTCAACTTCCATGTTGGACAAAATTTCATTTGAAGCTTGTATGATGATGTAATTTTGAGGAGCAAGACTTTCCATTTTTGGCAAATTCCAATTACAGGTCAACTTTCTATTTTTGGAAATTTCTTGTCTGGCTTCAAATTCTTCAATGATGATGTTTGAAATGTTATATGAGACTTGTATGGACATGAATGAACCCTTTCAAACCATCTCCCACCTTGAAATCCATAAAATTAGGCACAGTTGACCATAGTTGACCATATTTGATTTTCTAGGGTTTCTGGTGGACTGCACATTGACTGATGACTTCTGAGCACCCAATCCTTGACCAAATCACTTCAAAAGGACCCCTAGGTCATGTGAACATGTTGGACCAAACCTAGGGCCTTGCCTCAATGGAAATTGCACTGGCTTGCTTGACTGACTGATCTCCTGACCAGTTTGACCTAATTCTTCTGAATGGCTTGCACTTGGGCAAATGGCTATGCAATGTTATGCAGTGGACTATGTTATGTTAATAACCTAATATGAAATGAATGTACAAAAGGTAGGGTGCAAATTTGAGGTGCTACAGCTGCCCCTATTCAATCAGCTGGGAACCCGAACGGATGATAGCAACGGCTGTCAGACTTTCAGGGTAAACAGGGATTGAATACCAAGAACCGTAGAATTTGCACAATATAGGGATCCACCAATGGAAACGTCCACTGGGGTTTGATATTTATTACTGGGTATTTTTGGTTTTTTTTTCAAAGGAGACGGCCACATCCAGACATCACAACGATGATGAATGGGAATAGAAATCACAACTAGATGCCAACGGACAACTAGGAAAAACTCAACGTTTACCGAGACCAACGGAGAGGTAACCAGACATTAATGAATGACTGGAAGAGATACAACCATACGTCAACGGACGAAATGGGAAAAACTCAACGTTTACCAAGACCAACGGAGAGGTAACCAACTGGGGAGGACCAGGAAAAACTCGACGTTTATCGAAACCAACGGAGAGGTAACCAGACATTTACTGATGAATGGGAGGACTCGACCAGACATCAACGGATGAATGGGAGAAAATTCGACGTTTACTGACATCGAAAGATGATGTTTACAGACACCAAAAAGATCGACCAGACATTTACTGATGAATGGGAAGACTCGACGTTTACAGACATCGAAAGATGATGTTTACAGACACCAAAAAAAGATCGACCAGACATTTACTGATGAATGGGAAGACTCGACGTTTACAGACATCGAAAGATGATGTTTACAGACACCAAAAAAGATCGACCAGACATTTACTGATGAATGGGAAAAAGAGAAATACAACCAGACGTCGACGGACGAATGGGAAAAACTCGGCGTTTATCGAAACTAACGGAGAGGTAAATTCACATGGGGAATGGTACAACTAGACATCATCGGATGACTAGGAAAAACTCGACGTTTATCGACACCAACGAAGAGGAGGAAACTCTACTAGGGAGAGTGAACACAACCAAATCATCAACGGATGATTGGGAAAAACTCGACGTTTATTGACACCAACGGAGAGGAGGAAAGCTTCACTAGGGAAGGAGGACGACGTTACGAACATCGAAAGATGATGTTTACAGACATCAAAAGACCAGACACTTACGCACGACTGGGAAAGCACCGAAAGATGGCGTTTACCGACACCAAAGAAGACCAGACACTTACGCATGACTGGAAATCACCGAAAGATGGTGTTTACCGACACCAAAGAAACAACACACGCGGGTGCTGACAGGATACTGACATCTACCAAATGACAGGGCAAGGCTGAACTCTTGCAGGGGGTCTCACTGGGGAGAAACAAACTTTCCTTTCACCAACGGATGAGGAAATAAACCTCTGTGGGGATTGCCAATCCTGAACGCCATCAGGAGCAACTGTAGCAAACGTGCTGTACAGATGTTGATCAAAAATCCGCCTCTGCCGGGGATACGGTCTGATTAGGTTTCGAACACATGAATGCATATGTTTGAATTTTTCTATGGCGTAATGCTCCATATAAATGGAAATGCTTCGCATTTTGAGGATGCAATGATTACTATATGCCAAATGCAAATGAACCCTGGCTGGGGAGCCAAACTGATCAGATACTCCGACTCTGTGGGGAGACTCTGACTGAGGAACATTCTGCGGGGAGAGCCTCGACTTCTCACTCATGCTGGAGAAACAAAACTGTTGCCGGGGAAAAGATAAACTCCGCTGGGGAACATCCTTCACGGGACCTAATCCACTCGGGGACTCCGCTTAGGAAGCAACCAAATACTCCGCTGGGGATCAAACAGGCAACTCTTTGGGGATAATACTCAACGAGAGTAACAAGACGACTTTACCGGGGAGTGATAAAGCGGCTTTACTGGGAAAGACTCAAACAAGCCTCAGGTAGGATAAACTCTGCTTTGGGGAATATCTGTTACTCCGCCGGGGACGACCCACGCAATCCACAGGTAGAATAGATTCAAGCTGGGGATGCACATATCACTCTGATACTGAAACCCGTCCACCCCACCGGTAGGATGAACTCTGCTGGAGAAATATTTCATGAAACCCGCTCCACTCGGGGACGACCTAACCAATCCATAGCTAGGAGAAAAACTTCATTTTGGGAAATAACTGCTGGAGAATGCTCACAGGTGACGACCTGCAAAACGGAATAACAGATGCCCCCAGGGGAAACATGGACAAGATACGCTCAAGTGTCCTCAACATCCAAAATGATTTTCAAATGTTTTAATCTTTTGCACGTTATTGTTTAGCCTTCATGTTTTTATATGCAATGTTTATCAAAAATTCGGACGTTTTTGCAAACAAAACAGTAAAAGTAAAAACAAGAGAGCAATTTATCTGAATAACGACTTTTATTGATTGAAAATGTGCCTGAAAGGGCAAATACATTGGGAAGCAATTCCTAGGAAGAGGTAATTGCGCACAAAAGGAAAATAATCTATCCTAATGGCAATGTGAACACGGCATCCACTGTTTCCCAACTCTGTTATGACTCATAGATCATCAGTTTTTCTCCCAACTCCTTGCTTTCTGAGAAGACTGACTGGACCGATCACATCTTTCGAGATGGCAGCTGACGAAGTGCGATGAAGTACAGATAACTCAGACTGTAGTCTTCGCTCTAATCCCTCTTTTGGCTGGATCGCCCTTTCGGGTTTTCAATCCACCGGGATACCCATTTTTGCCTAAGCCGCCCTTGCGGGTTTTCGACTTACCGGGTGTACAAATTCTTTTCATTTTTTATCCCTAATTTTTGCCCGAACCTTTTCTTTCTGTTTTTTTTTGGTTCGCCGGGATGCCCTTTTTTGCCTGGACTCTTTTATTCTTTTTGTCCAGCAGGTCAATTTATGCGAAGTATTTTTTGACTACATCTGAGTTAACAGGGGACGGGAAATCTTCACCATCCATAGTTGTAAGCATCAAGGCTCCACCGGAGAAAACCTTCTTCACAACATATGGACCTTCATAATTAGGAGTCCACTTGCCCCTGTTATCTGTACCGGGAGGAAGGATCCTCTTCAAAACTAGATCACCAATCTGGTAGCTCCGAGGACGCACTTTCTGATCAAAGGCTCGCTTCATCCTTCTCTGATATAACTGCCCGTGGCACACAGCTGCTAGCCGTCTCTCTTCGATAAGGCTCAACTCATTAAACCTTGTTCGAATCCACTCGGCTTCGTCCAGCTTGACATCCAATAAAACTCTCAGAGAAGGGATCTCCACTTCAACAGGTAGGACTGCTTCCATACCATACACAAGGGAGTACGGGGTTGCCCCGGTCGACGTACGCACTGAGGTACGGTACCCATGCAAAGCGAAAGGCAGCATCTCATGCCAATCTTTGTACGTAACGACCATCTTCTGCACAATCTTCTTGATATTCTTGTTAGCCGCCTCTACAGCACCATTCATCTTCGGTCTGTAAGGAGAAGAGTTGTGATGTTCAATCTTGAAATCTCTGCACAACTCTTTCATCATCTTGTTGTTGAGATTTGAACCATTGTCAGTGATGATTCTCTCAGGGACTCCATAACGACAGATGATTTCTTTCTTGATGAACCGGGCAACCACTTGTTTGGTAACGTTAGCAAAGGAAGCTGCTTCCACCCACTTGGTGAAGTAGTCAATCGCAACCAGGATGAAGCGATGTCCATTCGAAGCAGTAGGCTCAATCTTCCCAATCATGTCAATGCCCCACATGGCAAACGGCCAAGGCGAGTTCATGACATTTAACGGGCTTGGTGGTACATGCACCTTATCAGCATAGATCTGGCATTTATGGAACTTCCGAGCATACTTGAAACAATCGGATTCCATAGTCATCCAATAATAACCGGCTCTCAACAGTTTCTTGGACATTGCATGACCACCAGCATGGGTACCAAATGAACCTTCATGCACTTCCTGCATCAACATGTCTGCTTCGTGTCTATCCACGCATCTGAGCAAGACCATGTCAAAGTTCCTTTTGTACAACACGTCATCCTGATTCAAGTAAAAGCTTCCAGCTAGCCTTCTCAGGGTCTTCTTATCATTCTTCGACGCACCTTCAGGATACTCTTGAGTCTTGAGGAAGTTCTTGATATCATAATACCACGGTTTCTCGTCAATCGCAACAGACTCGGCTGCAAACACATACGCAGGCCTCTCGAGTCGATTCACCGCAACATGTGGCACATGATTCCACCAATGAACTTTTATCATGGAAGATAAAGTAGCCAAAGCATCAGCCATCTGATTCTCATCCCGGGGGACGTGGTACAACTTCACCTTCTTGAAGAACGTCAGTATTCTTCTGGTGTAATCTCTATACGGAATCAGATGCGGCTGGTTCGTATTCCAATCTCCATTGACCTGATTGATCACTAGAGCTGAATCTCCAAATATGTCAAGAGTTTTGATCCTCAGATCAATGGCTTCTTCTATCCCCATGATACAAGCCTCATACTCAGCTTCGTTGTTGGTGACATCGAACGTCAATCTGGCAGAGAAAGGTATATGAGCCCCTTTAGGATTAATGAGCACTGCCCCAACACCGTTACCGTTCATATTCATAGCCCCATCGAACATCAGTGTCCACTTGTCATCAGGATCCGGTCCTTCCTCGACAGGTGGCTCTTCACAATCTTTCATCTTCAGATACATGATGTCTTCATCAGGGAATTCAAACATCATAGGCTGATAGTCATCAATTGGTTGCTCGGCAAGGTAGTCAGACAGGATACTACCTTTGATGGCCTTCTGCGACGTGTACTGAATGTCATATTCTGTTAAAATCATCTGCCATCGAGCAACGCGCCCGGTGAGAGCCGGCTTTTCAAAGATGTACTTGACTGGATCCATCTTAGAAATCAACAAGGTAGTATGGTTCAACATATACTGCCTTAGTCGGCGAGCAGCCCAGGCCAAAGCACAGCAAGTTTTCTCGAGCAGTGAATATCTTGTTTCACAGTCGGTAAACTTTTTGCTAAGGTAGTATATGGCATGCTCTTTTCGACCAGACTCGTCATGCTGCCCCAATACACACCGCATCGAGTTCTCGGTAACTGATAGGTACATTATCAATGGTCTCCCAGGAACTGGAGGAATCAGGATTGGAGGATTCTGTAAATACTCTTTGATCTTGTCAAAAGCTTTCTGACAATCATCATTCCACCTGATTGCCTGATTCTTTCTAAGCAGTTTGAAAATTGGTTCACACGTGGCCGTTAGGTGAGATATGAACCTTGCAATGTAGTTCAACCTCCCTAAAAACCCACGGACTTGCTTTTCCGTTTTCGGTTCAGGCATCTCTTGAATAACTTTGACTTTAGCTGGATCAACCTCAATCCCTTTTTCACTGACAATGAAGCCTAAAAGCTTCCCTGATCTCACCCCAAATGTACACTTGTTCGGATTCAGCCTCGGCTTGAACTTGACCAATCTGTCAAACAACTTCTGCAAATTAACCAAATGCTCCTCTTCTGTCTGCGACTTCGCAATCATGTCATCCACGTACACTTCGATCTTATTGTGCATCATGTCATGAAAGAGAGTCGTCATTGCCCTCTGATAGGTAGCACCGGTATTCTTCAGCCCAAATGGCATCACTTTATAGCAGAACGTGCCCCAAGGTGTAATGAATATCGTCTTTTCTATGTCCTCTGGCGCCATCTTGATCTGGTTATAGCCTGAGAAACCGTCCATGAAAGAGAATACCGAGGATTGAGCCGTATTATCCACCAATACATCAATGTGAGGTAATGGGAAATCATCTTTCGGACTCGCCCTGTTCAAATCCCGGTAGTCGACACACATTCTGACTTTGCCATCCTTCTTCGGTACAGGAACGATGTTGGCCACCCACGGTGGATAACTGGTAACAGCCAAAAAACCTGCATCCCACTGCTTCTGAACCTCTTCCTTGATCTTGACAGCCATATCAGGACTAGTTCTGCGAAGCTTCTGCTTGACCGACGGACACTCTTCTCTGAGGGGTAGTCGATGCACCACAATGTCTGTATCCAACCCATGCATATCTTGATATGACCAGGCGAATATTTCCACATATTCTCTCAGCATCTCAATCAGCCTCCTCTTGACAGAGTCCTCTAAAGCAGCTCCAATCTTGATCTCTCTTTTGGCGTCCTCAATACCCAGATTAACAATCTCCAACTCCTCCTGATGAGGTTGGATGACCCTTTCCTCCTGCTTCAGCAATCTGACCAGTTCTGCAGGGAGTTCACAGTCTTCCTCACTCTCCTCTTCAGCTTGGTAGATGGGATTATCAAAATCATACTGAGCCATAACAGAATTGTTCACAGTGGATTCCATGAGATCACTTCTGCATGTTAATGCCTTATTTTAGAAAAAGAGTTCAAAAAATTCACAAAAAACAAAAACATTGCCATTTTTATTATTTTTTAGAAAAAGGGAAAAACAAAAAATAGAAAGACAAAGATCACAAAGTTTGATTGCAAAACGTCCTTTATTTATGATAATCATTAAAACATGATGAGGCCCTACAATGAACCACTACGTCTTGGGCAGAACGTATGGTTTTCATGCAAAATGAAAAAACAAAGGAAAATTACTCTGTCTGAAGAGTAACTTGGACCACTTCTTCAGCCGTCCAGTTGTTGATAGACTCCCCTGGTGCACACGGGCGAACCCAGATGTCTAAATCACAGTCACTGTCACAGTCTTCACCAGCAGTTGCAAAGACGTCGCCATGATTCATCAGCCCGACACTGGTAAAGGTACTTGGACCCGCTTGTACACTCTGCTCTGCTTGGAGAGGCTCATAACCGATACCGAACTTGTCCTCCTTAATAGGCAAGTCTACCATCTTGCCCCAGCCCTCAGCTTTGCCGGAATCCACAACCTCCTTGGCTTGCTTGTACGAAGCAATCGAAGCACCCGGCTTCCTCTGATCAGCATAGGCTACCTTCTCAAGCGCCACGGTCTCAAATTCCTGGCATAATGTTTCGTGGATCTCGCCATCTACCTCGACATACTTGAACGAGGATAAATGACTCACCAGAATCTCTTCTTCGCCACACACGGTCACAATTTGGCCGTTCCAGACATACTTGAGTTTTTGGTGGAGAGTTGACGAGACTGCTCCTGCTGCGTGAATCCAAGGACGCCCCAACAGACAGCTGTAGGCGGGTTGAATGTCCATCACATAGAAAATGATGTCGAAAACCTCTGGACCTATTTTCACTGGCAAGGTAACTTCACCAAACATAGAACGTTTGGATCCATCAAATGCGCGCACAATAAGGTCACTGGGAGTGAGCACAACTCCCTCAACATCAATCTTCTTCAGAATCTGTTTGGGCAAGACATTCAAGGACGACCCGGTGTCTACCAGTACGTGAGACAGAACTGCCCCCTTACATTCCATGGTGATATGTAAGGCTTTGTTATGATTACGACCCTCAGGCGTTAAGTCTAGGTCAGTGAAACCTACACCATGCCTGGTGCTCACGTTGGCCAACACACCCTCCAGTTGGTTGACGGAAATCTCTTGCGGTACATATGCCATGTTCAACATCTTCAGCAAAGCATCACGATGTGCCTCAGAGCACAGCAACAAAGAGAGAATTGAAATCTTGGACGGAGTCTGATTGAGCTGATCTACGATCTTGTAGTCACTCTTCTTTATAATCTTCATGAATTCCTCCACGTCCTTTTCAAATGAACCCTCAGGCACCTCCTTCTGAGCCGGTTCCTCGTCAATGACAACCTGTTTGCCCTTCGCCCTAGCAGATGCCTCAGCATTGGCATCCCTCAATGGTTGAGGCGCAAACAGTCGTCCGCTTCTAGTAAAACCACCCGGACCACCAACATTATCCACAACTGGATTCACAACTGCCGGAGCTCTACTAGGGGCCACAATAGTTACTGGCGCTTGATTGGTCGGCCTCGCCTGATTATCAGCTCGTCGATTGCTGCGATAGGCATTATCATACCTCCAAGGGACAGCCCTACTATTCTCGACTGGTCTTCTTTCAGACGCCACTATAGTAGTCGGAGCACTGATGGTTACCGGAGCGGAAATGGTAACTGGAGTACCACTTGCTGCAGATGAACTAGCAACCCCTTGTCCTCGTCCTTCAGCCGGTTTAAAGTAGATGGTGACAGTTGACACCGACCCATTATCTCTGACAGCCCGACTGAACTGAACACAACCTTCATCAATCAACTTTTGAATACCAGCCCTCAACTGGTCACAACCGTTAACAGCTTCAACACAGCCCAAACAACCCTCATTACAGCCCGGGTAGACACCCCCCTTCAGCAAACGGCCCTTTACAGTCAACAAAGGAGTCTGAATCTCATCCACTCTGACAACAAAATCTTCAGCCTCAGCCCCTTCAACACAATTCACCCTATGTCCTCCATGCTGAGGCATAGGATTGTTCACTACATTAGGTACCGGAGCAAAGTTGATCGCCTTGGAGTCGATCAAATCCTGGACCTTGTGCTGGAAAGCCCGGAATTTCTCAGTATGGTGCCCTGGTGCCCCAGAATGAAAGTCACAGCGGACGTTGGTGTCGTATCCAGGTGGCAATACTGTTGGTGGAGCCATTGTACGCAGCTCAACAAAACCTAACCGGAGTAGTTCGGGCAATAGTTCGGCATACGACATTGGCAATGGATCAAAATGTCGATCAGCCATCCTCTGTCTGGGCTGATACGGACGTTGTTGCTGTTGCTGTTGTTGTTGCGGTTGTTGAACCCTTTGTTGCTGTTGTTGACGAGGTTGAGGTGCAGGAATGGTCACTGCAGCAACCGGGCAATATTGATCTCTATTCACACTGCCTTTGTACACATTCCCTCGGTGTTGTACAGCATTGGTTTCAGCTTCTCTACGGCGAGGTGCCCCAGAGAAGGGTTTCTTCGATGACGAAGAAGAACCCACATCATGAATTCTGCCGGCCTTAATCAGACTTTCAGTTCTCTCGCCACAGATGACGACATCAGAAAAACTACCGAATGGGCAGCTTCCGATCCGGTCCATGAACACACCTTGAAGAGTGCCGATGAACATATCTGTCAACTCCCTTTCCAGCATAGGGGGTTGAGCTCTCGCAGCAAGCTCGCGCCATCTCTGGGCATACTCTTTAAAGCTCTCATTGTTTTTCTGACACAGACTCTGCAGCTGAGTCCGGGTCGGCGCCATATCCATATTATGTTTGTATTGTCTGAGGAACGCTTCACCCAAATCCCTCCAGCATCTGATCGAATCTCTTTTCAACTCCATATACCAGTCCAAAGATGCCCCAGATAGGCTATCTTGGAAAAAGTACATCCACATCTTCTCGTCGTCAGTATACGCCGAGATCTTTCGATAGTATGCTTGCACATGAGTGCGAGGGCAAGAATTGCCGTTGTATTTGTCGAAGGTGGGTGCTTTGAACTTATGTGGGATTCTCAGACCTTCCACCAATCCCATATTAGTTACATCAAAACCGAGAGAGTTTTGACATTCCATAGCCCAGATCTTCTCAGCAAGGGCCTCAACTTTGCGGTCTCTCGCATCATTTCTTCCCAAAATGTCGTCGTCTTCGCTGAGCATAGTGAACATGTCCTCTTGTCTGTCAACATCGGAACTTGGTTACGGGCCGGAACACGGATGACTCTGGCATTAGCAGTATCTGGAGCAATCGGTTGACCGTCGACTCGAATACCCCTCAACTCTTCACCTACAGCATAGTTGTTGATGGGCACAGCAGCAGCAGCAGGGTCATGGATTGGGCTTCCTTCTTACAGAGGTGGATTGACTGGTGGCACTGTAGCTTCCTGTCTCTGAACTAGAGCTCGGAGTTCTTCTTGTCCTTGCGCAACCCCTTGCATCATATGTATGAACTGGGCCATGTTAGCCCTCATTTCAGCTAACTCAGCTTGCACTTGATCCATGTTCCTTTGATGGTTGAGTCTTGTTGAGTAGCGGTGCGGTCTCTGATCAGCTATCCTGCCTGAACACAGGAATCAAAGTGAGAAGTCGGCACAAGAACACCTGTTATGCAAATGAGATGAGTATGATGTTTAATGATGCGTATGATGCACATGATATGCTCATTTCTCAAGCATTCAAAGAGCCTGGTCCATCCTCAAAAGATGGCAACCTGCAGCAACAAAGGAACACAATACAAGGTAAATGAAAACAACAGGGAAATACCAACAACCTTATCTATAAATAAGGGCAAAAAGATCATACAACCGAGTCAACAAATATTCGAATAAACAGAGTACAAAGAAATGAATCCCATCCAACAAGCCTGGAGGTGATTCTCAATATAAACATCAAAGGTACAATCTAAGACAAACGGTCTTCCGGAATGAGGGTCTTCAGGTACTGGCACTGGTCTATCAACAATGTGCATTCTGAACATTCTGGTAGAGGGGTGATCTTCTCCTTCAATTGTCTTCTAAGTTCCATGACTTCTCCTCCAAGATATTCCTCTGATGCTTGTCTCAAATCTACCTCTTTCTTCAACTGGACGTCTTTGTCTCGGAGTTGCTTCTCCAAGTCTCTGATCTTCTTCTGGTAGCTGGCTTCAGCTCTCTGTATTCTCAAGCACTCCCGATGCTCTACATCCAACATGGATTACATCTCTTCATAGGATCTTTTCTTGCTTCTCACTCTACTAGCATCCTCTCCTTGTACCTCCCTGAGTTGATGGGCCAAGTGCAACCTATCAGCTTTGGCTTTGTAGAGCTCCATCTGGGTATCTTGCTCCTTCTCCCTCAACCGGCGATTCTCCATCAGAGCTTGCTTATAGTGCTCAGCAGGCACACTCTCAGCAAGGATCAAAGGTGGTTGCTCCTGCAACGGCTCCATCCTATCGTAGGGTAGCAACAAAGTTTCCACTCTCTCCTTTACCCAATCAGTGTAATCAGGCATAGCAATGGCAAACTTCTTCCCTAAGACAGATCCATCCTTCACTCCCACAGACCTCCAAGCTCTTCCTATCTGCGCCAATCTACCCGGGTCACTTTGCTTCTCAAAATACACACTTTCAGCTACCTCAGCATCAAGTGGTCTTCCATTCATCACAAACCCTAACTGGCGAAGAGAAAGAACTGGGTTGTAATTGATGCAACCTTTGGTCCCCACGAGTGGCACATTCCGGAATTCTCCACAACTCATAATAACATTCTTCACATCCATCCGGTAATATTGCCATCTGATGTCATAGGAGGTAAGCGACATGACCCTTTGAGTCCACTTAAGAGTGCTCTGAGCATCCACAAAGGGTCCACTGGCTGGCAGAAGGGACATGAACCATCTGAGTAGGAGAGGTAGACAACATCTGATAGCTCCACCCTTACCATGCCTACTGTGAATAGCATAGTAAGTGTCAGCTAAGAGAGTGGGAACTGGATTCCTTCCAATGAAGACACTGATGGCAGCATGGTCAACAAAATTGGGCATGCTCGGGAATAGGACGATCCCATAGATCATGGCAGCAAACTGGGCATGAAAATCTCCCCAATTCCCCTTCTCTGCTTCTCCTCTGGCAACTCTCAGCAGAAACTTCAACGGCAGACCCACTACTTCCCCACTGGGCTTCCAGTTATCACAGACTTCTTTGACACTTAACTGGAGAGCTCTGGCAACAATTCTGAAATCAATTTCCTTCGGTACGTCCAAGAAAGGAACCTGATGCTGAATTGGGACACTCAACAGAATAGAATACTCCTCGAGAGTAGGTGCCAACTGATAGTCTTGGAAGGTGAAACATCTAAGCTCCGGGTCATAGAACTGAAGAAGAGTCTGCAGCGGCACCGGATCAACTACCGTCTTCAACAACGTCAAAATATCCCCAAACCGGTCAATAAAATCCTTCAGCTGATCACTAGTCACAAGGTTACCCAACTCTATCAACGAAGTCAACGGCTCACGATGAAAGCTGTAGGAACAGGTCTTCCGCTTCGGCTCTGGGACTGTTGCCATCTCTATCAGTGAAGAAGCTCTGGAATGTACCTGAGAAATGATATGCATGCAGAAATTAGTTTTTTCTCTTTTTCTTTCTTTTCTTTTTTTCTTATTTTTTTTTTATATTGCGTATCTTTTGAAAATAAATATGCTATGATGCACATGATACAGACAGGACTGGCTGGCTGTGCATCTCTGATCACAAGGTCGAAGCTTCGGTCTAAACTCAGAACCCAAATCTGAACCACAAGTCACCAACAGTACCTGTAATAATGGTCAAACCCTTCCCCACTCACGGGTGTCGTCTAGGCCAGGGTAAGGTCGAGAGAAACGCAGCATAAATAACCTTTCGCAGAATACCATCATATACACACCTGAAGTATGCAACGACAATATCCCACCAGGGTCTGAACTGCTCGTGATATCAATGTTCCGCTAGGTGGCGCATACCACCCGCTTCCCATGAATCACTCTATTCCTAGGTATCCTAGATTTCACTCATGGCCTGGGTATTGGGCCTTTTACCTCAAGTAGCTCCCACCCCCAAACAGAGAAATACAGCACAACCAACAGATGAATATGAATGAATGCAAACATCAATGCAAACAATAAGTGCAAACAATAAATGCACATATATACAAATGAATGCAATAAATATAACAGCAAACAGCAACCAAAACCCTAACCTAGAGAGCGCTAGGAGAGACTCGCTTAGGGAAGATGGACCAGCACAGGTCAACTTCTCTATGTTCCCCAGCAGAGTCGCCAGCTGTCGCATTACGCGAAAAACCGGCGGGAAAACAAGAACAACAGAGCCGCCACCATGCGTTATTTATCCCAAAAGAGGGAAAGGAAACGCTCGAAGTAAACCTGGAAAAGACATGGTCTCGCGACCAAAGAGAATGGGATCGGGAGTCGGTTATGCGAAGGGAAGGTATTAGCACCCCTACGCATCCGTCGTACTCGACGGGATCCACGCACAATAGGAAGGGAAATGGTTGCTAAAAAACACTGCTCACACACACACACTGGCTGAAAGAGACACAAGAAAACAGACTGAAACTGACTCGGCAGGATACCGCATCCTGGGCCTACTTAGTCTATCAGGCATAGACATCAGAGTCAAAGTAGTTCGGACTGGGGAAACGACACATGCTCGCTAGGATATCGCATCCTATGCATACGTATCTCCTTTGGACGAAGGAGAATCAGAGCATTCGTAGCTCGGCTGACACGCACACAAACAAACACAGGCAAAGGCAAACGTAGAGCCTGAATGCCAATCACTGGGCTTACATCAGCATCCGAACCAAAACACACACAAGAAGGCAAACGTGGAGCCTGAATGCCAATCACTGGGCTTACATCAGCATCCGAACCAAAACACACACAAGAAAAGCAAAAGGTTGCCCGGAGAGATCAGCTCAATCTCCTGCCTACGTACCTCATCTGGTATGAGGATCAGGGCGACGTAGTTCCCCTACGGAGGGACACAGGACTAGCCTAACCAGATAACAGAGGGAGACACAACTAGGGAGACTACGACTCGAGCCTAGATGTTATCATGCAAAATCATCCCTAAGTTAAGGTTTCTAGCTAACTTGCACAGGAAGCAAGCCTATCCTAAACATGACTTGCACAGGAAGCAAGCCAAACCTAAACTAACTTGCACAGGAAGCAGGCTAAAGCAAACATACAAACACAAGTAGCACACACTATATGCAAGCAATGGGCTCAAACAAGGTTAGGTTTTAGTCGAGGGGTCATATCAACCTCAACAAACAAACCACTGGAACTGGGTAGTGTTAGCTCTTAACCTTGCCATTGCGGGGCTAAGGTGAAGCAGATGAAAGGTGAGTGAAGATGAGACTTCACAGCTCTTATCCCTGGCCTGGGAGAGCTTAAGACAAGAATGTGTGGGTTCAGAAAGGGGGAACCCTTCTACACATATGACACTGACTCAACTGTACAACTGTACAAGATCTTGGGTTTGTATCTGCAATGCATCAACACAGTGGTGTGAGCAAAGCAGATGACACACAGAATAGCAGGGGATAGATTGCATATCCCTTGGGTTCTGCCAATTGCCTCTTCACTTAGGAGGTCTTTGAATATATACAGGGACAAATGTAAACAGTCACAAACATTGCCTCTTAAGGAGGACTTCAGACAGGTGCCTGGCCAAGTAACAGGCCAGGTATTCCAGACTACATGAAGATAAGAAATTATACCTCAATGCAAATTGCTCTTAAGCAAAGCAAAGCAAAATTCTTAAAGAACTATAAGCAACTAAAGGTACCTGAAACCAGTCAGACAACATCAGTATACAATTCAAAGTTAAATCAAAATGAGATAGAGATCAACAGTCAACACAATCAGTTAAATATGCAATGCACAAGGCTCAAAGCATGTGAGCCAAGCAACCTACAAAACAAACAAGTTAGTCATGATAATCAATCAAGCTCAATCAATTTGTATTGATCTCTTTGGGTATTTGTTGCTTAACCTGAAACAACAATCTTAAACATGAGCAACATGACCACTAGGACAAGCCTAGGGTCAAAAAGAGATAAGAAAGTCAAAACAGCAAGTGGAAAGTGTCCAAAATCAAGTTCAAACAATCAAGAAACAAACTCAATTGGTTCCATGATCATATCATTCATCATCATCATTTCATAAGCAAATCAGGTCAAAGCATGGCATATAGAACCTCAAAGAAGTCAACAGAATGACTTGACTCAAATTCAATCGTAAACAATTCAAAAAATTCTCAAATAATTCATGATCAAACAACATCGATAACATGATAAGCATACCAAATTTCAGCTCATTTGGATCAAGGGAAGTAAGTCAATGAAAATCAGAAAGGCAAGGCAAATTCAAACATGCTCAAAGAAGTCAACCAAACATGCACCAACTTCAATAAATCATAAATCAGTGACAACATATGAGAAATGAATGGGATTAAAACCATGATAAACCTTAAGATGTCTACAAATCACATGTCAAGTTTCAAGTCCATCTAGTTAAGCATGAGAATTTCACAAATCAAATGAGAACATGTGTCACAAAAAGTCAACATTTTGGTCAAACAGGGGAGAAATTATCAATCAAATAGGAAATGCTTCCAAAAATTCCAGAAAAATTCACATGTGTTCTTAACATCCATAAGTATGTTCATGCAAAAATCCAAACCAATTTGAGTTCATTAAGCAAGGGAATTAAAATCATGAAGTTGGACATGCATAGTGTGACACAAATTGTCACACTCCTATTCAAAAAATCATAACTCCACAACCAGCAATGAGAAAATTCCAAACTCTATACCAAAATCACCATGAACATGTCTAGTTTGAGCACAAAAAATTTGGGAGGCATTGGATAAAGTATCACCATTTCACAATCAATTTGGCAAAGCATACACAAAATGGTCAACATGAACAAACCCTAACACCTTTTAAAATTCACACGTGCAAAAAAAATTTGGAAAAAATACCATAAAAAACTAGAGGTCAAGAGGATCAATCCACAAAAAAATCCATGAAATTTGGATGAAAATTGAACAACTTATGATTTTTGTAAGTTTGGTACATAGAATGAAATAAAAATTGCAAAAAAAATGATTTAATTAAATAAATAAACACGGAATGGCATAATGGTAAATATTTGGTCCCTTAAGTGAAACTCTGCGTTTCACTTAAGGGAATGCTGCATTCCTATTGGTTCATGGCAATGGCACAGTGTATTTCATGCAAAACAAACAGCCAACGGTTCCAACACGACCCAAACAAATTTCTGGGCAATGTTCTAGGGTTTCTGGGCTACAGTGGACATTCATCATCGATGATGAACAAATTTCCCAGATTTGGGAATCAAGCACATCAATCAAACCAACAAATAACATACAATCCAAATCTAACCCTAGTTTTGATCGAATCGAGCTAAACAGTATGAATCATGCAAAAACATTTTTAGCAACCAAACTTAAATTCAGTGTAACTCTCAAGATACTCAACCATTTTTCAAACCACAAACATCAATGAACTCAGCATGGAAGGATCTTTCTAAAGCATGTCATAATTTTGAAAATGGTGAGGTTCGAGTTCTTACCAAATTTGAAGCACAGAGCTGGAACAGTGGTTGTTTGGTTGTACAAGGCTGAAACAGATGAACAATGTTACTTTAGATGATGAATGGACAAGTATGGAGAGCTCAGTGGTCTCAATTCCAGCTCCAACTTCGACCTGCCATGGCTGATGACTTGATGCAACAGTGTTCTTTCTTTGCTTACAGTTGGAAGATGATGCTCACAAATGCTCCAAGAATGTTGGTAGGTGATGAAGCGACCAACACGGCACGAGTTCCTTGAGATTTTTCAGCCAAAACTTCAAATGAAGAAAATGAGTGTTTTTGAGAGAATGAGATTTTTTATCTGTTTTAGTGAAGGTGTGCTAGGGTTTTTTCAGATTGGAAATGAAGTATATATGTTCTGTTTAATGAAGCTTAAGCAAGGTTAATGAAGTGGTAATTGGTTTTGCTTAAAAATGAAATATTTTGGTAATTTTGCTAAAGACCAACCAATATTGCATGGGGTGCATGGATGTGCACGAAATTGGGCTCAAACAAATCCCAAATACCAATTCTGAACATTTGCCAATGGTACAAAGTGTTGGAAATGATTATTTTGAAAGTCCATTTTTCCACCTCACTTATTTTAATTCATGCTACTTAAAAAATGCCATTTTGATTGGAATATTTTTGGTGAATTGTGATGAAAGATTTGGATAGAGAACATCAAATAGGACTTGTAGCAAAAAACCCCACCCAATTTGGCCAAATGGTTTGGAAGATATGCCACTTTGAAGTTCAAAAATTCTTGAGAATGATTTGATCATAACTTGCCAACCATAAATGATAAATGAGTGTTCTTGGACTTTTTGGAAAGGTGAGAGCAAGATCTTCAACTTCCATGTTGGATAAAATTTCATTTGAAGCTTGTATGATGATGTAATTTTGAGGAGCAAGACTTTCCATTTTTGGCAAATTCCAATTACAGGTCAACTTTCTATTTTTGGAAATTTCTTGTCTGGCTTCAAATTCTTCAATGATGATGTTTGAAATGTTATATGAGACTTGTATGGACATGAATGAACCCTTTCAAACCATCTCCCACCTTGAAATCCATAAAATCAGGCACAGTTGACCATAGTTGACCATATTTGATTTTCTAGGGTTTCTGGTGGACTGCACATTGACTGATGACTTCTGAGCACCCAATCCTTGACCAAATCACTTCAAAAGGACCCCTAGGTCATGTGAACATGTTGGACCAAACCTAGGGCCTTGCCTCAATGGAAATTGCACTGGCTTGCTTGACTGACTGATCTCCTGACCAGTTTGACCTAATTCTTCTGAATGGCTTGCACTTGGGCAAATGGCTATGCAATGTTATGCAGTGGACTATGTTATGTTAATAACCTAATATGAAATGAATGTACAAAAGGTAGGGTGCAAATTTGAGGTGCTACAGCTGCCCCTATTCAATCAGCTGGGAACCCGAACGGATGATAGCAACGGCTGTCAGACTTTCAGGGTAAACAGGGATTGAATACCAAGAACCGTAGAATTTGCACAATATAGGGATCCACCAATGGAAACGTCCACTGGGGTTTGATATTTATTACTGGGTATTTTTGGTTTTTTTTTTCAAAGGAGACGGCCACATCCAGACATCACAACGATGATGAATGGGAATAGAAATCACAACTAGATGCCAACGGACAACTAGGAAAAACTCAACGTTTACCGAGACCAACGGAGAGGTAACCAGACATTAATGAATGACTGGAAGAGATACAACCATACGTCAACGGACGAAATGGGAAAAACTCAACGTTTACCAAGACCAACGGAGAGGTAACCAACTGGGGAGGACCAGGAAAAACTCGACGTTTATCGAAACCAACGGAGAGGTAACCAGACATTTACTGATGAATGGGAGGACTCGACCAGACATCAACGGATGAATGGGAGAAAATTCGACGTTTACTGACATCGAAAGATGATATTTACAGACACCAAAAAGATCGACCAGACATTTACTGATGAATGGGAAGACTCGACGTTTACAGACATCGAAAGATGATGTTTACAGACACCAAAAAAAGATCGACCAGACATTTACTGATGAATGGGAAGACTCGACGTTTACAGACATCGAAAGATGATGTTTACAGACACCAAAAAAGATCGACCAGACATTTACTGATGAATGGGAAAAAGAGAAATACAACCAGACGTCGACGGACGAATGGGAAAAACTCGGCGTTTATCGAAACTAACGGAGAGGTAAATTCACATGGGGAATGGTACAACTAGACATCATCGGATGACTAGGAAAAACTCGACGTTTATCGACACCAACGAAGAGGAGGAAACTCTACTAGGGAGAGTGAACACAACCAAATCATCAACGGATGATCGGGAAAAACTCGACGTTTATTGACACCAACGGAGAGGAGGAAAGCTTCACTAGGGATGAATAGGCATGAATGCTAGAGTTCGATCTCTTCGATATATAGGCATGAATACTTTCCAAACATAATCATCCACTATAAAGGTCTTATCCCTTACTTTTCTGTTGTATACTTTGGCCACACGTTCTTTCTGTCGTGCCAGTGTTTCCATCGCAGTCAATCTTTCTTCGTCTAAATCGACCAGTTCGTCGAACATCATCTCCCAATATTGTTCTGACTGGAGATTATTTTGGCGTTGCACTCTGACGGACTGCAAACAAATTTATAACGGTAATATGGCATCATGCCCAAATGTTAGTCGAAAAGGCGTCAAATTTGTTGCCTCCTTTGGGGACGTTCGACAGGCCCATAGGATTTGGTCCAAAGTCTTGTGCCAATTCTTTGGCTTTTTGGAAACATGTTTTCTAATTAAACTTATTATCACTTTGTTGGCCGTTTCGACTTGGCCATTCGTTTGTACGTAATAAGGTGTAGAAGTAACTAACCTAAAACCCGTTTCGCCAACAAACTCTTGCATCTTTTGTCCCACAAGCACCAACCCCTGATCTGTGGTAATGGTCTCTGGGATGCCGAATCGATATATAATATGTTTTTGGATGATTTAAATCACAGCCTCCTGATCCACCTTCACCAGAGTGACAACTTCGATCGACTTAGTTAAGTAGTCTATCCCGACTAGGATGAACTTCTGTTGCTTCGATGAGGCTGGCCGGATCTCTCCAATGACGTCTAACGCCCACCCCCTAAAAGGCCATGGCTTGATGATCATATGTAACTCACTCTCTGGCATATGTTAAACACCTGCATGCACCTGGAATTCCTGGCATCCATTGGCGAACTCGATGCAATCCTTCAACATACTGGGCCAATAAACTCCCTGTCGGAACAACACCCATTTCATCTTGTGGCCTTCCTGGTGTGCGCCACAGGCTCAACTATGTACCTCAGATATGACCAAATATGATTTCATATCTCCCAAACATTTAAGTAATACTCCTTCTGGTGTTTTTTCCAACAATTCATTTCCTAGAAGCAGATAGCTCAAAGCTCTGTATTTGATTTTCCTATCAGTACATCCGATTGGATTCTCTAAATATTCCAAGATTCATTTTCTCCAATTCGTTGGTGATGAACTATTGATAGTGAAAACTCCATGTTCCAAGGACTTTTTAAATCCAAAATCTTTAGGACGTTCTTCGTCGAATCCTTCATCACAACTGTCATTCCTATCGAAGATATCTCCCCTTAGTGGCAGTGCGTCCGACACCATCTTTTCCCGAACTTCAATCATGTCTTGGAATTTCGACTCAGACATCTTATAACCGGAAGCGATTTGGGCCAGATCGTTGTCTTCTTGGTTTTCATTTCTAGGTACATGTTTTATGTTGGCAACCTCAAAGTACTCCAACAGTTGTGTTGTTGTCACAAAGTACTTCACCAAACTTTCCTTGAAGCATTTGTACTCTCGTGTGACCTGCTTGATTACCAACTTTGTATCTCCCCTTAACTCAATTCTACTGGCTCCTAACTCCTTCAAGAGTCGAAGACCAATTATTAGGGCCTCGTACTCAGCCTCATTGTTGGAACATTTTTCATTGATCTTGCAATAGAATCTCATCGGACCATCCTATGGGGATAATATCAACACCCCGACTCATGTGTCGTCCTTGTGGCTTGACCCATCAAAATATAACTGCCATGGTTTTGTGTCAACCATGTTTAGTGAAGGTTCGGTCATGGCATGATCTACTATAAAATCTGCCACAGTTTGGCCCTTCATGGCCTTTAAAGGCTTATATGTCAGAGAAAACTTTGTTAAAGCTAGTGCACATTTTCCAATTCGGCTATGCAGAATAGGTTTAGACAACATATGTTTAATAATATCGTAATGACACGAAACATAAACATCAATTGGTTTTATATATTGCTTTAATTTCATACGGGCAAAATACAAACATATGCATAGTTTCTCGATGAGACTGTACCTAGTTTCAAAATCTATTAACATTCTACTGAGGTAACATATGGGTTTCTCAACACCATTAATATCCTCTTAGGCAAACATACTCCCTATAGTCGTATCCGATGCAGAAATATATAAACTCATATTTTTCCTCCTACTAGGAGGTAACAAAATAGGAGGCTTTATAAGGTAATCCTTGATGGCGTCGAAAGCCTCTTGTTGCTCTGGTCCCTAGTGGAATACACTTTCCTTCATAATTTTGAGCAGTGGCGAAAACACCTTTGTCTTACCACTTAGATTTGATATGAACCTTCTTAAGAAGTTTATCTTCCCCAACAAATATTGGAGCTACTTCTTTGTCGACAGGCTTTTGAGGTCTAAGATCGCTTTTTCCTTGTTTTGATTGATCTCGATGCCTCGCTTGTGTACCACAAACCCCAGGAAGTCCCCTGCATGCACACCACTTGGCTATGTTCTGATGAAATTCAAGCCTCTACCACTGGGGATTCTGATTCAAAAATGATAACATGGCTCATATGAACTCTTATGAATGATTGTGGTGCCCAAATTCTCAGGAATGGCCACCACCTATTGCTCAATGAATGCCTTTGACTGCTTTGACCTGTAATTGCTTCATCTGCAAGACAAAGGTTAAATGACATGTTTTTGTACTTTTGGTTAGTGGTAAAAGGAAAAGCAATGGTATACAAATGCAAAACAATGCTTGGTGATCAAGAACCACTCTCAAAAGAGGACCCACCTAATGGAAAGGGGGCAAGGTGCACAATGATCCTTGAGGCAATGAATGATATGATATGATGCCATGAGGGATCTTAGGGACAAAATTGGGGTCTTACAGATGCCCCTATTTAAGGTCATTCTAGCCGGAGAGATGAAGGTTAGAAATCTTCATCTCGACGCGGTAGAATGGGCTTAAATAACAGTAATGAGACAAATTTTGGTCCCTAAGAGACCTCATGATGCAAATGTATGCATGCAAAAGAAACAAAACTCTGTGGGGAATACTGGTCCACAAAGAAGAAAAGACGATCCGTCGGAGTAATACACTCACCAGGAACAGAGACACTAGCAAGACTCTTATGGGGATAAGAAAAAAAGAATGCGTGAGCAGGACACGACTTTGAATTAGGGGAAACAGAATTAGACACTGCGTGAACAAAATACGACCGGACTGGAGACCTCACTGGGGAAAGAAGGACTCAAACTGGGGGCAAACGAAGAATCCCAAAGGAAGACACAATCCATTGGAAAGACTCAAGCTGACTCAAACTATCCACAAAGGATACTTCGGATAAAAATCCGGACTCGGACTTGGGAAAAGATTCACAAAGAACCTCCCTGCCGGGAAAAATGCATATATTGGGAAAAAACGCCGATACAGCAAAGGGTAAAATCACCACAGAAACTCCACTGGAGAATGTCTAACAAAGAGACCCTCCTGGGGAAGCAACAAGGAAATGAGGTGTTATCGGTATAAGGGTAACAAGCTCAGGAAGAATGAATATCTAAGACCGGTATAAGGGTGAGAGATATCAATCAACCAAACATCTGAGAAAGACCTGAAAAAGGTACATCAACTCAGGAAAATCCGACTCCACAGGGGACCAAGGTCATAATAGGGAGCAGAAAGGAAGGAACACCAGGGATACCGGTTACTGGGTATATAATAGGTGACCGACCAAAGCGTGAATTGGTATATATGCCAAAACACTCATCATCCGAAAGGAGGGCTTGAAAAAGCAAATCGAATTACAGGATGGACATTCGAATCCGCCACGGGAAAACGAATCTTACTCAGCTGGGGACACAAACCCAAAGAGCGCATGAGATATAATATCCATTACCGTCAGAACGTGGATAGTATACTCGCATGAGATATATTATCTATTACTGTCAGAACGTAGACAATACTCGCATGGAAGGAAACACCAGGGATACCGGTTACTGGGTATATAATAGGTGACCAACCGAAAACGTGAATTGGTATATATGCCAAAACACTCATCATCCGAAAGGATGGATATTCGATTCTACAAAGAATACGAATCTTACTCTACCGGGGAAACACAACAGGCTTCGACTGGAGAATACATGAGATATATTATCCATTACCGTCAGAACGGGGATAACATACTCGCATGGAAGATTATCCACAACCGGTTACTGGGTTAATGAAGGATAAATCGACCGAAAAGAAAGGCATCGGGATACCAAACTAGGTATATAAAGATGACCGATCAAAGGGATCAACAACATTACCAAGCAAAAGGGTAAATGAAAGACGACCCGCTGGGGATGAATTGCATAAACAGCAATTATCCACAAGGACTTGCTGGGGAAAAAAAATTGCCAGCAAACGGCAATTACCCAGAAGCAAAGAGGGAATATCAACATCGAATATTGAATGAAGATAACCACAAAGAGTAATCATCATCGGTTAGGATGAACAACAAGGTTAACTCTGCAAAGGAGAGAAATTAGGGTTTACAACTATCGAATACGGGGTAGAATACCAAAATCTGGCTGAGGATAGGGTGAACGATTGCCGAATACTGAGCGATTATTCAACTTATTCCACAAAAAGGCGCAGACTCCGTTGGGGATAAAACCACAACAACATAGGATTTACAACTACCGAATACGGGGTAAAAAACCACAAAATCCATCATCAACCAGACCGAACCACAAAGGTTACCTCTGCTAGGGAAAAGAGATAGGACTTACGACTACCGAATACTGGGTAGTAGCCAACAACTCTGATGAGGATAAAAAGATAGGGTTTACATCTACCGAATACGGGGTAGAAAACCAACAACTCCGCGTGGGGAATGAAAGAAATCACAAATCCGCACGGGAAACAAAATAGGGTTTAAAACAAACCACCAACTGCTGAAGAGCAGAAAAACTAGGATTTACGACTACCGAATACTGGGTAGACAACCGATCAACTCTTGCTGAGGAATAAAAGGTATATAACCACAAATTCTTCCAAGAGGAAAGGAACATAGGACTTACAACTACCGGTATAAGGGTAGAGGCCCAAAAGATTCCACTGGGGATAAAAAATTATTGCCGGTTACTGGGCAATTCATTCATTTATTCCACAGGGAAGCACAAGAAACAGCTGACAAACGCCAATTCGGGGTCAATCCGAAAAGACAGACTGAATCAAGACTCGTCCTAATGAGGATATAACTCAATAGGAAAATCCATCCCAATATATGTGTTGGGAGGACACGGAAGAAACCGTCATCCACGAGGATATATCTCAGTGGGGAACCGCAGAAGGAAAGACAGACACTTTCTGCTTATGGGGCTGACTCTATGTTGAGAGATTAAACACCTGACATCTGCTTGGGGAGATCTATAAAGAGATCTATGAAACTCATAGCAGGAGACAACAAACAAAAGATATATGGCAAAAAATGCAACATGAATATCTGAGTGTTTATGATTATGCATGAATATGCGTGATTTATGTTTGATGAATGTTGACAAAACAGACATATCTAACACAAACAGGCCCAGGAATTAAACGCTCGATACTATACTTCCAGAGAAAAAACCAACTGGAAAGCCAATCTGTTGGAGATCCACATGCTAAAAAGCAAAAATATGTTGGGAGGCAAAGATCAGAGATATCACAAAATCTCTTAGTGATGGATCGACAATCAACCCGAACAGAAGTCACAACCGGCATACAACGGCCACAAAGACAAATTTGTTGGGGGATAGGAGAAATCCCAAAATATCTGCAGGGGATCCTCAGTATCAACTGGGAAACAAGAATTCTCTGCACACGCAAGAACTGCTACGAAAGCAATTCCAAAATAACTCCGCTGGGGAACAACCCACAAAGGGAGAACAGATCATCCAGGTAGAATCTAACTGCACAAGCAACTCTAATGGGCAAAACAAGCAGCCACTCCATTGGGGATAAACCCACTGAGGGAAAATAGATCACACAAGTAGATTCTGCAACAAGCCACTCTACTAAGGATCAAAAGCATCAGGGAATCAACCAAATCTCAGGATGATATGTCACCAACCGATCCCACTGGGGAAAACAGAGATTTCAACAGACAGAAACTGCCACAAAAACAACTTTGTTGAGAAATACCAACTCTGGCGGGGGTCCTGACTCTGTTGGGGACTCTGGGGGAATCACAGCTACAATCCACTATACCACAAATCTACTGATGGCCCCACTGGGGAATCCACCGGGGACGAGTAGGAGAGTTGGTGATCAACCACCAAATGCTGAACCTTCCAAGAGAAACCCAACTACCGAGGAGGAAAACAAACACTGCTCTGCTGAAGGGATAAGAGGTGAAAACCTCAACAAGCGCTCTGGTGGAGAGATATAGCATACATGCAGTATATCATATTAACAATTCTGCAGCCTGTGCTGAAGAAAGTGATAAAGTACCGGGATGTCAACACACTACCACTGAATCTTCCAAAAGAAAGCACCCATGCTGAGGAGAGAATACTGTTGGAGAGGACCACTGAAGTTTCCAACAAGCACTCTGACTGGGGAACAACCCCAACAAAAACTCTGCTTGGGGAACAACCCCAACAACAAAATCTGGAGAAAGAGGATACACCCATGCCAGGAATATGAACAAATGTCTTACCCGTTGGAAATCATGCCACCCTTGGGAGAGCACTGAGAAATTCTTAAGTATCCTTTCATCATTGTGAATGTTCACTTTGTTTAAAACAATAATTTTTTTAAAAAAAAATTATTTGTTTAAAACAATGACATTTTATCAATTAAAACATGCAAAACATTTGTTGAATTGAAACAAATAAGAGTGCAAATAATTGGATAAAAAGCTCAAATTTATTTGATGGAATGGTAGCCTGCAAATGGCAAGACTCCATAGATCTGTACAAATATGAAATCAGTGATATATATTGGAAGAGGGCTACATTGAACATAATGATCCTTTCTCTACCAATTTGAATCTCGATGTTTAGAAGCTTCAGTTGACGACGAGTCGAGAATCCTCTGACGAAATGACAACTGTGGAACAGAAAATCTTGTCAGGATGCAGTTACTTGCCAAATCCCTAATTTTTGCCTAGATTGCCCCAGGGTGAGGTACTCAATCTAGCGGGATGCAAATATTCTTTTTTTTCATGTCTCTAACTTTTGCCTGGATCACCCTTGCGGGTTCTCCACCGAGACGCTCATTTTTGCCTAAGCCGCCCTTTCGGGTTTTCAACTTAGCGAGCAATCCTGTTTTTATTATACCCCTTTTTTTTTAGGCAACGTATTTCTTAACTGCATCTGAATTCACAGGACGAGTGAAATCCTCCCCATCCATTGTTGTAAGCATCAAAGCACCGCCTGAAAAGGCTCTCTTGACAACATATGGACCTTCATAGTTTGGAGTCCACTTGCCCCTGGAATCGGGCGCGAAAGACAAGACTTTCTTGAGCACGAGGTCACCTTCTCGGAACACACGAGGCTTGACCTTCTTATCGAATGCTTTCTTCATTCTCTGCTGATACAACTGACCATGACACATGGTAGTCAATCGCTTCTCTTCAATCAAATTCAGCTGGTCATAACGACTCTGAATCCATTCAGCATCAGTCAACTTGGCTTCCATCAAGACTCTCATTGATGGGATCTCCACCTCTACTGGGAGAACAACCTTCATGCCGTAAATAGGAGAGAAAGGGGTCGCCCCTGTTGAAGTGCGGACAGATGTACGATAACCATGCAAAGCAAATGGCAGCATCTCATGCCAATCTTTGTACGTAACAACCATCTTCTGGATAATCTTCTTGATATTCTTATTAGCAGCTTCAACAGCCCCATTCATCTTTGGTCTGTAAGGAGAGGAATTATGGTGTGCAATCTTGAATTCAGCGCACAACTCATCCATCATCTTATTATTCAGATTAGATCCATTATCGGTAATGATCTTATCTGGCACACCATAACGGCAAATCAGCTGCTTCTTGATAAACTTCACGACCACCTGCCTGGTCACATTCGCATATGAAGCGGCTTCAACCCATTTGGTGAAGTAATCAATTTCTACGAGAATAAACCTGTGCCCATTGGACGCTTTCGGTTCAATCATGCCAATCATGTCGATTCCCCACATAGAGAAAGGCCATGATGATGAAATCACATTCAGAAGTGTCGGAGGAATATGAATCTTATCCGCATAAATCTGACACTTGTGGCATCTCTTCACATATTTGCAGCAGTCAGACTCCATTGTCAGCCAATAGTAGCCTGCTCTCAACATCTTTCTTGCCATGGCATGTCCATTGGAATGAGTACCAAATGAACCCTCATGGACCTCAGTCATCAACAGGTTTACTTCGTGTCTATCCACGCATCTGAGCAAAACCATGTCAAAATTTCTCTTGTAAAGCATTTCACCACTGAGGTAGAAACTGCCTGACAACCTTCTCAAAGTTTTCCTATCTTTCACAGATGCCCCAGGCGGGTAGACCTGGTTCTGGAGGAAATTTTTGATATCAAAATATCAAGGCTTGTCATCATTCACTTCTTCAACTGCAAATACGTGAGCTGGTCTATCCAGGCGCATCACGGCAATGTTGGGAACTTCATTCCAATACTTGACCACAATCATGGAAGCAAGCGTAGCGAGCGCATCTGCCATCCGATTATCCTCTCGAGGAATATGATGAAAATCAACTTCTATAAAGAATGTCGAAATCCTCCTCGCATAATCTCTATACGGAATGAGACCTGGCTGATTCGTCTCCATTCACCCTTGATCTGATTAACAACTAGGGCCGAATCACCATACACATCAAGATGTTTGATTCTCAAATCAATACATTCTTCCAGTCCCATAATACAGGCCTCATACTCAGCCATATTATTCGTGCATTTGAAAGTTAGCCTTGCTGTAAACGGAATATGAGTGCCATGAGGAGTAATGGTTACTGCCCCAATTCCATTTCCGTACTGATTCACAGCGCCATCAAACACCATCGTCCATCTGGAACTAGGCTCCGGACCTTCATCAAGTGTTGGCTCATCACAATCTTTCATTTTCAAATACAGAATCTCCTCATCTGGGAAGTTGTACTAAACAAACTGATGATCTTCAATCGGCTGGTGCGCTAAATGGTCAGCCAAGATACTACCTTTGATAGCTTTCTGAGCTCGATACTCGATATCATACTCAGATAACAACATCTGCCAACGAGCAATCCTCCCGGTTAAAGCAGGCTTCTCGAAGATATACTTGATTGGATCCATTCTGGATATCAACCAAGTTGTCTGATTTATCATGTACTGGCGCAAACGCTTAGCAGCCCAAGCCAAAGCACAACACGTCTTCTCAAGCATAGAGTATCGAGACTCACAATCAGTAAACTTCTTATTGAGGTAGTAGATAGCAGACTCTTTCTTCCCTGATTCATCTTGTTGACCGAGTACACAACCCATCGAGTCTTCAAGCACAGTCAAATACATGATCAGAGGTCTTCCTTCTACAGGCGGAGACAAGATCAGAGGTTCAGACAGATATTCCTTAATACTGTCGAAAGCTTTCTGGCAATCCTCGGTCCAATCATGGGATTGATCTTTCCGGAGGAGCTTGAATATCGGCGCACATGTGGCAGTCATGTGGGATATAAATCTGGAAATATAGTTCAAGCGACCAAGAAAACCTCGGACTTGCTTTTCAGTTTTGGGTGCAGGCATCTCTTGTATTGCTTTGACCTTTGCAGGATCAACTTCAATACCTCTCTCGCTGACAACAAAACCCAATAACTTGCCAGAACGGACTCCAAATGTACATTTGTTCGGATTCAAACGAAGTTTGAACTTCCTCAGACGCTGAAAAAGCTTCAACAAATGTTCAACATGTTCAACTTCCGTTCGGGACTTAGCAATCATATCATCAACATAGACCTCTATCTCCTTGTGCATCATATCATGAAACAAGGTAGTCAAAGCACGTTGATACGTGGCTCCGTCGTTCTTCAAACCGAAGGGCATCACTCGATAACAGAATGTTCCCCAAGGCGTGATGAATGTTGTGTTCTCCATATCTTCGGGTGCCATCTTGATTTGATTATAACCGGAAAATTCGTCCATAAACGAAAAGACTTTGAATTTAGCTGTATTGTCTACCAACATATCAATGTGTGGTAGAGGGAAATCATCTTTAGGACTAGCTTTATTCAAATCTCTGTAATCAACACACATACGAACTTTTCCGTCCTTCTTAGGCACAGGCACAATATTGGCCACCCATTGAGGATATGTGGAAGTCACCAGAAACCCCACATCTATTTGCTTCTGAACCTCCTCTTTGATCTTCACTGCCATATTTTGATGAGTTCTTCTGAGCTTCTACTTCACAGGCACAGACTCAGGCTTCAAAGGCAGGAAATGTTGCACAATATTTGTATCTAGCCCTGGCATGTCTTCATACGACCAAGCAAAGATATCGGAATATTCTCGTAGCAAACTGATCAACCCCTTCTTGACAGACTCTTCAAGAAGTGCCCCAATCTTCACCATACGGACACAATCCTCAGACCCCAAATTGACTGTTTCCAGATCTTCGAGATGCGGCTGAATGATCTTCTTCTCGTGCTCAAGGAGACGGGAAATCTCATCAGGAATCCCTTCCACATCATCTTCTTCTGCCTCGAATACAGGGAATTCAAAATTGGGAGATGGCGTTGGATCATTATGTTCAATGGGTTTTAGAATCAACCTGCATAATGATTTTGGATAATAAAACTTTAGAATTTAAACAAGAAAATCATTATGCAGATGAAAAGATTTCTTTTATTCTTGTTTTTTAGGGTTTTTTGTGATCACTGATTTCATGCAAAAAGCAAAAAGTGAAAACAAATGGAAAAACAAATGTTTAACAATGCATTAATTGAATGAAATATCATTGTATAAATGCTGCCAACAATGTCATCACTTCTCCTTTTGGCATGGGAGAAGGGTTTTGAACAAAGTGAACCATTACTCTGATCTATGAATGACTGTAGGAACATCTACAGCGACCCAATTGTGGCAGACACCACCAGGTATGACGAAGTTGTTCAAGTCCTCTGCATCTTCTTCCAAGATAGCAGCAGCTTCTTCAGTCTGATCAGCATGGATGAAACCTCCAATCTTGAACAATCCATGCTCGTTGAATGCCCCAGAAGAATAGCCAATGCCAGCCCGGGATTTGTTGTCCTCAAGCTCAATCATCTTCCCTAAACCAGCAACTGCACCACATTCAATGGCCAGTTTCGCATCACGGTAGGAAGCAAATGAAGGAGACTTCTTCTCAATTGGCTCAGCAATAGACAAAGCTTGGAAAGGCGTTCCAACTTCATCCTCAGCATCAATATACAAGAAAGAAGACAGGTGGCTAACCAGGAGAGCCTTTTCTCCCCCTACCACAACCAGTTTCTTATTCTTAACGAATTTCAGCTTCTGGTGTAGGGTGGATGTCACGGCGCCAGCCTCGTGAATCCATGGTCTACCAAGGAGACAGCTATAAGACGGGTGGATATCCATAACCTGGAAGGTAACTTGGAAATCACTTGGTCCAATCTTGATTGGGAGATCAACTTCCCCAATCACAGTCTTACGCGACCCATCAAAAGCCTTCACAACAACACCACTCTGCCTCATGGGAGGCCCCTGATATGACAATCTCGAAAGAGTGGTCTTTGGCAGTACATTCAGAGATGACCCAGTGTCCACCAGCACGTTACACATGGCATCAGTCTTGCAGTTCATGGATATATGTAGAGCCATGTTGTGGTCTCTCCCCTCCTCAGGGAGATCAGCGTCACAAAAACTCAAAGTGTTGCAAGCAGTGATATTTGCAACTATACTATCAAATTGTTCTATAGTGACATCATGATCAACATACGCCAGATCCAAAACTTTCTGCAGAGCCTCCCTATGGGGTTCTGAATTCAGCAGCAAAGATAATACGGAGATTTTGGACGGCGTTTGTAGAAACTGGTCTACAACGTTGTACTCACTCTTCTTGATGAGCTTCAACATCTCATCACAGTCTTCATTCACAACGCCACTCGGGCCTACAGAAGAAACAGGAGTCTTTTGTACAGAGGAGGGTTTGGCAACAGCAAGTGCCGGGTTCTGAACATTCACAGCAGTCCCAATCGGACGCTCAGCAGAATCAGAAGCAACAGCTCTAGCCTGAGGCTTAGGTGCTGAAAACACACGACCACTACGGGTCAACCCGCTCACGTCAGCAATATTAACAACGGAAGTCGAAGGCAACGGCACTTCCTTCCCATCTTCCACAGCAACTGGATTGTATCTGAAAGGAATAGCTTTATCCGAAGAATAAGGCACGGGGCATGCAGGCTTAATCACCAATGAAGGAGAAGCCTTCGGCTTGCTACCATCATAACGGATGACAACAGGCTCAGGAAGCTTGAACACCGGAGAAATAACATTCACCTCTGGTTCGTCTTCATCAACATTTCGATTCTGCAGAATTTCAATGGTACCTTCATCCAACAATTCTTGAAGCTTTCTTCGCACTTGGCGACAACCCAGTCTATTAACGGAGCAAATACGACATCTGTCATGGTCGTGCTCCATATGACTGTACTGACACAGCAGACGATGCAACTCGACCAATGACTGTCGAATATGGCTCACATATTTGACTTTATACTTGCCAGGGCAACCCTGGACCTTGTTCACTGATTTCCCATGCTCGGGCGATGGGTTCTTCGTAACATTCGGGCCTGAGTCCTCAAAGCTCAGTATGCCGCATCGCATAAAGTCTTGAACCTTAGTCTTCAATGGATATCAGTTTTTGATATTATGTCCCGGAGCACCGGAATGATAAACACAATGTTGATCTGGCTTGTACCACCACTGCGGGTTAGCCGGTACAGCCGGAGGCTCCCTGGGAGTAACCAGTTTCCTCTCCAACAAGGAAGGATATAATCCAGCATATGACATAGGAATAGGATCGAAACTGATCTTTTTCCTATCATAATTCAAATTGGCCTGATTACTGGTACTGCCACGAGGCTGGTAAGCCTGTTGCTGTGGACGATGTTGCTGTTGATACTGAGGTTGTTGCTGATACTGAGAATTATCTCGGAAAACAGGTGCTATATGAGCCACCTGGTGCTGATGACGTACCAGCTTCCTCTTAACAGAGGGTCTTCTTGGTTTAGCATGGGATTGCACAGCATGTGCCTCCCCATCTTTCTTCTTAAACGCCCCATATCGTTTAGAAGAGCTTTCATCTTTAGCCAATCGTCCTTCACGGACACCTTCCTCCAGATGCATCCCCATGTTCACCATTTTGGTGAAATCAGAGGGAGCACTCGCAACCATCCCCTCATAATAGAATGAGCTAAGAGTCTTCAAAAAGATCTTAGTCATTTCTTTCTCTTCTAGCGGAGGAGTAATCTGAGCTGCTAACTCTCGCCACCTCTGGGCGTACTCCTTAAATGTCTCTTTATCCTTCTGAGACATGGCCCTGAGTTGATCACGGTCAGGCGCCATATCAACATTATATTTGTACTGCTTGACGAAGGCCTCAGCAAGATCATTGAAGGATCGGATGTTTGCACTATCAAGGCTCATATACCAGCGAAGAGTCGCACCGGACAAACTATCCTGAAAATAATGGATCAAAAGCTGATCATTATCTGTCTGCGTAGACATTTTCCTGGCGTACATGACCAGGTGAGCGAGAGGGCAGGTGTTCCCCTTATATTTCTCAAAGTCAGGGACTTTGAATTTGACCAGAATCTTCACACCGGGAACCAGGCATAACTCGGCAGCAGACTTGCCGAACAGATCTTTCCCTCGAAGGGTCTTCAATTCCTTACGGAGCTCGAGGAATTGGTCATTCATAGCATCCATCTTCTCATTAACATCTGGGCCCTCAGACGGCTCAGAATGATAGATGGTGTCGTCTACCCTGGGAGTGGTATGCACGACAGGAGGAGGCATAGTGAGGACCGGGCTAGATGCCGGCATAGAAGCAAAAGTAGGAGCTGGAATATCTGGCATGAAACCAGGAGGCATACCCCACGGAAACCCGGCTGGCATGGCATTCGGCACAAAGTGAGCACTAGCAGCTGGCACAGTCGAAGAGACAACTTCTGATATAACAGTCCTCTGGGGAGGAGTTGCAGGAGGTGGAGAAGGTTGATGCTGAGCAGCCAACAATTGCTCCATCAGAGCACCCAATCTGGCAACTTCTTCTTTCAGCTCTCTGTTCTCTTGTTCTAGTTGATCCATCACTCTAGCAGAATTGGCTCTCGTATAGTACCGGTGAGTCAGCTTGTCTTTAAAATAAATGAAGAGCACAGAATTAGGCTACAGACAAGAAGACCAGAACAACCTGCTTATGCAAAATGATGCATGCAATGCTTGTGCATATGCTCTGTTTTTATTTCAAGGAACTTTTAGGGTTCTATTTGCAGTTTTTGAAATTTAAAGCATTTAATAGCATATGGAAAATATCTCATCAAATATACTCAAGACAAAGAAGTACAACATTTTTGATTATTACAAGGGAAAAGGAAAATGAACATCCTATGGATCCCTAGAAGCTCGAGATGCTGGAAGACGAGAAACACAAAGCTTCTTGATCTCTCTCTCATAGGCCGCTTCCATATCTGCTTTCTCCTTAGCAAGTCGATCATACTTCCTCTTCCAGAATTTGGAAGACTGAGGAAGCAGAGAAGTCCAAGTATCATTCGGGTCATTTATCACCTGATGCTCGAGGAACTCAATCAGAGCGTCCTTCTCCTTGATTTGCTGAAGCAACTCTTCTCTTTCACGGATCCAAGCACGTGAAAGGTCTTCGTCTCTCAACTCCTCTACACTTTGGTTAGGGAGGGTTGAAGGCCCATCCACATCCAATGGTGTAGGTCTCGGATAATCATACGACATCAGATACTCAGAAGCTCTCTGTCTGACCCAGGAAGTATACGGCTCCAAAGCAATGCTATTCTTCGGACCCAATTCATTTCTACCCTTCTTATGAATCTTGCGCCAAGCGCGGACTATCCTGGCTTTCAGGCCTTGGGGATCTTTACCCTCCTGAAAGAACACACCTTCTAACAAAATGTTATGAGGTTTATCCTTTAGGTGGAACCCAAGCTGACGACGTGCTAAGATAGGATTGTAGCTGATCCCACCACATGTACCAAGAAGAGGTACATTAGGGAATTCACCACAATAATCGATGATCTGAACTGTATCATACACGCGATCATACCAAGAGATATCATCATTAGTGAGAGACATAAGTCTCGTAGACCACCGTAGACATCCCTTGTTCTCCTTGAAAGCGACCGTCTGCGGTAAGTGAGAAATAAACCACTTATACAACAGAGGCAAACAGCACACAATAACTCCTCCACCCTTTGCATTCCTCAGATGCAAAGAGAAATAGGCATCACCCAACAGAGTCGGAACGGGATTAAGAACTGAGAAGATCCTAATGGCGTTCACATCCACAAATTTGTCGATGTTGGGGAACAAAACCAAACCATAGATGAGCAGCACAAATAAAGCCTCAAAGGCATCCTCACTCATGGCCTTCCCATAAATGGTAGCTTGAGCGACGAGGAACTCAGAAGGAAGACCCTGAATTCCACCTTTGGTAGTCATATGAGCTTTAATCAAGGATTCATCTATGTGTAACAAGTCTGTGATCTCTCGAGAAGTCGGAATACTCTCTAAGCCACTGAACGGCACCTGATCCAGAACAGGAATACCCACAAGATGAGCATACTCCTCCAAGGTAGGCAACAACTGGAAGTTCGGAAAAGAGAAGCAGTGATACAGAGGATCATAAAACTGAGCCAAAGTACTCATCAACCCTTCATCAACCTGAGTAGTCAACAGAGGCAGAAGCTTCCCATAACGAGCTTTGAAACCCAAGGGATCTAGTACATAGGATGTCAGATTCCTTAACTCTTTCACATCAGGATGTCTAAAACTGTACTTCTTTGTATGCCTTTTTGGTTTTTCCATGTTTGAAAATTTTGCAAATAAACCCTTTAAGTTCCTTGGAAATTTTCTGATTTTTCTGATGACATGGATGCAGATGAGTGCATGAATGTATGAATGCAACAATCACATTCAAGGATCAAGCAAAGCACACCAGACAAAGGTCATGGGAAAGCTCATAGTATCCTTAATATCAATCATCCATTTTGGTGGATTATGGTTTACACCTTATCAACACCCAAGTTCCATTGATATTAACGGTACATGAACCGGTTCAATCATCCTTAATATCAATCATCCGTTTTGGTGGATTATGGTTTACACCTTACCAACACCCAGGTTCCATTGATATTAAGAATGTCTGAACGACTCAACCATGAATCATAGGTTTTTTGAGAATCACGAGCATGGAGTCTCGGTTAAGAACCACCCAAAGGGTGTGTACTAGGGTTTAAACCTGCCGAACATGTTCTACCAGAGGTTCCCATAATCATCATCTCATCTTTCGAATATTATCGGAGGAACGAATACTCGTATTCCAAAAATATTCTCAAGAGAGACTCTTATGAGTGTAGTATCGCGTAACAATCGCATCAGATTTGACATCTGAACGACCTCCGCACTACGTCCTAAAAATAGGCCAAGATGGGCTTGGTAAACTAAGGTCCTTGGCTTCTAAGGCACATGATTGAAAGAATAATGCCTAACCACAAATAACTTATGTGACATTATTAATCCAACATGACCTTCACCAAGTGAATGGACTCGCAAGTCAACTTGTTAAGGAATACTTCACACAAGTCGACAAGACTATGCCATTCTCCTATCCTAAGGTGCACTCGAGTTCGGGTATAGAACTCATCTCACAGAGATCACCAAGCAAACAACAATTGTATATCAAGCAATTCAAACATTACAATCAATACAATTATCCCAAATTGTACAAAAATATGTCACATAACAAATAACAATATCATACAACAAAGGTGAAAAGTAGGCAATACCACCAAGGAATGGTTCGTCCCCAGCAGAGTCGCCACTTTTTTGTAGCGGTGTATTCGTCACTTTATGATTTATTGACTAAATCAAAAGTAAAGTATACAAAGAATCGAGTCGCCACCGCACTTTTATTTATCCAAAGGAATGGCTAAAAAGCGAACAAAAGCCTAAGAAGTTTTACACATAGAAAACTAATGAAAAGATCAGAGATCGGGGTAAGGGGTAAATTACGCAATGGGAAGGTGTTAGGCACCCAAAACGTCCTAGGTACACCTAGGGAGCCCTTTTCACACTTGTTGAATGAAAGGTTATTTGTTTATAAAATATTTATTGTGCAAACATGGATGGAAGGGATGAGAAAAGAATATACAAGTTATTATTTTTGTGTTTGGATGGATAACCATTGCCTACGTACCTTTACAGGATCAAAACCTCGTAGTTCGGCTAAAAGATTTCCAAAATATGAGTGGATTCATTTTAAACAAAAGCCCTAAGGTCTTTCATTATCCACGGGAGAAAACTCAACCTTACAACCACAAGTCCACCATGTGAGAAAAGCTTCAACTTGCTAGTGAGGGGTTAACCCTATAATAAGCAAGGAAGTCTTGCAATTCAATCACTAAGGACAAAAGGTGAGATTAACATCAACCACTAAGATAATTGAGATCTATGGCTAATGTATGAAAACTTATCAAGAATGGACAAAGCCACAAAATAATTGAATGAGTGAAATTAACCAATTAGGATTATTCACAAAAAGATGGTCAAAGTATGATTAGAATTCAATTCAAAAGAAGTATTATGAAAAGGAAGTTTGAAAAGTCAAAGGCTTAAGGCCTAGGTTTCTACTTTGAAATCATGTCAAAATGTTTGCACAATATTTTTCAAGTTTGGGTTAACAATGCAAATGGAGGTTTAAAGAAACAAAAGGTAGGAGGGTGAAGGAGTGTAAAACTTCTTAGATGTTCACCTCTTGAGATCATATGTAGATGATCCAAGTGATTCCTTTGGAATAGGCAATGAGCAATAAGAAATAAACAAACAAAACAAATGGATACCGGATGCCAATCAATGGACTTACACCAATCTCACAAACAAAAGTGGATACCGGATACCAATCAATGGATTTACACCAATCTCCTAAAACAAACATGGATATCAGATGCCAATAAATGGACTTATACCAATCTCCCAAAACAAAATGAAACAATGATACCAGATGCCAATCAATGGACTTATAACAGTCTCAAAAGAATGATCATAGGAAACAAATGCCAATAAATGGGCTTACAATTGACTCCTCACATACCACCAGAAAAATAAATGCAATAAGCAAGAGGAAACAAGTTGCCAATAAATGGTCTTACACTCGACTCCTTCCACATCATAGGAAACAATGGCCAACGTATGGACTTACAACTGGATCCTCAATGGACAAACAAAGAGGTCACAAAGATGTGAACAATGATTATGCAATGATGTACAATTAATGATGATAAATGCACAAAAGCACACTCACACAAACATGCACAGATGAACCAAGTAATCAGACAAACAAGTCAATTAGCACCCACTATATACAAGCAATTAGGCTCAAGCAAGGTTAGACTTTACAGTCAACTGGAATGGGGTAGTTTGTGCTCTTAACCCTAACATTGAGAGTTAGGGTGAAGCAGATGAAATGGAGATGAGGGATGTGCCTCATAGCTCTTATCCCTGGCCTGGGAGAGCTTTGAATGATAGAAGGTGTGGGAGTTCAGAAAGTTGGAACTCTTCTCCACAAATGAATGACTCTATAAGATCTTGGGTTAGTATCCACAATGCATCAACATGTTATGTGAGCAAATGGATGACACACTGAATAGCAGGAGATGGATTACACATCTCTTTTATCTGCCAATTGCCTCATAAGAGGACTTTTCCTGCTTGGCACAAAGATAAACAAACACAAACATTGCCTCTTAAGGAGGACTTCAGACAGGTGCCTGCCCACATAACAGGACAGGTCTTCCAGACTACATGAAGAAGAGAGGTTATACCTAAGTGGTTAAGCAACCAAGCAAAAGCAAGTTCAAAATGAACTTAAGCAACTAATGTACCTGTGGAAACATCAAACAAATCAGTACAAAGTTCAGACAATCCAAATATCAGTCAATAAGCAACAAGCAATCTCAATGTATACAAGGCATAGGCCAAGGTCAATACTCAAATGAGTCAACATCAACCTACAAAACACACAAAGGTTAATAATCAAAGGCAAACAATAATGCTCAAGTGATGGAGCATCAATAATCAAGTAACTTGGATGTTCAACCTGAAACCAAAGATGGGGAAAAAATTCAAAACAGAAGCTGAAAATTAACATGAATCAACTTCAAACACATCTTGAAACAATCCAAAAGGTCTCACATCAATATCATATACCAAAAGTATTTCATGATCAATTGAAGTTCAAGGCAATTTATAGCTCAAATGTGACCAACCAGAATGAAAAATCTCAATCAAATCAGAAATCAATCAAATATTTCCAAGAAAATTCATGCTCATTCACAACATCCATAGTATGCATCATACAAAAAATCAGGACAATTGGAATTCATTTGGCAAGGCAAACACATCACATAAGATGAACAAGCAAAGGTGTGACACAAATTGTCACACCTACCTTAACATCATCATAAAACAGCAATGACACATGATAAAAATACCAAATCAACACCATAGTTTCAAGCAAAGTGACTAATTTCAACATGTAAATTTTCAGATCCATTGGATAAAAGCTCAACATTTCACAAAGGATATAGCAAGGCAAGGTACAAAATGCATACATGTTTACAAACCCTAGCACAAAATATTTTCCAGCCAAGCACAATTTATGGAAAATGATCATAAACTACTAGACAGGAAATGCAACACAATGCAAAAAACCACATATTTTTTGGAGCAATTTTCAATTATATGTGAATTTTTAAAGATGGAGAAAAAATAAAAAAATGTAATATGAAGCATATATGAAAATAGGAGGGAAATAGCAAGGATCATGAAGCACATTTGAAATTTGCATGGCGCGGGGAATCGAAGTGAAGCACAGTTCAAAAGTTGGCGCGCTTGCTGAATGGACATGAACCAATCAGAATGCTAGCATGGCAATGCACGGACCAATCACGTGCTAACCCTAAACAAACACATGCAAGCGCTGGAAATTGAAATCCGCAGGAAACTATGATGAACTGGCAATAGAATTCGCAGGAAAACATATGCATTCCGCAGGTAACTCCCCAGGAAATCTGGAAACAGTATGAACATGATGAAGATCATGAAGATCTTCATCCACGAATTTCCAGAAAAATTCAACACATCCAGAAACAAAAAATGAGCATACCAATGTGTAGATCCTCCATCACACAACAAGAATCCATAAACATTTCACCAAGAAACATCAAAACATGCATGGATCGAATGAAAGAAGATTCAACATCAAAACTTTAAACAACCATAACTCACTCAAAACAGCATGGATTTGCTCGATTCAAAGCTCAAATTACTTAGCATTAAGAGATCTACAACAATAGCATAATAATTTTGAGAATAAGAGAGGTCGATTTGGAACCTCTTTGATGAGCAGAGCTGGATTTCGTGTTGGTCAGGCTGTGTAATGGCTCAACAGTTCTTCTATGAAGCTTGTGAAGTTGATTGGATGAGAACTTGAAGTTCAATTGTGCACGAATCCTCCAGGATTTGGATCTGCCATGGATGCTTCAAAGCTTCAAGAATGCTTCAACCTTGCACGAATTGCTATGGATCTATGTTCAATCTTGCTCAATGATACTTCAGAAAGGTGAATTGATCAAGATAAATGCAAATTGTTCGAAGAAATTGAAAGAAAATTTGAGAGAAAAAGTTTGAGAAATTTTCTAGATCTAAAAATTGTGATTGTTGTTAGTGAAAAACAGTTAGGGTTTCTGTTATATACCTCCTACTAATCATGCTTCTAATCAAGTTTAGCCAAATGTTAAGTGAATTAGCAAGAATGTGGTGTGTATACAAATTTGGTATTTCACCTCTATGCATGGTGTGCATGGTGAACAGTGCACGGGTTTGGATTGAAATTCACTCAAAATATCATTTTGGAGCTAAATGCAATGGTAGAATGCTTAAACAATGCACCAATTTTAAACTTTAAAATTTCCCTCCAAAAATCAAATGAAATGGCAAATGATTATGTGATGATAATTGATGAAATACAATGCATGATTTGGAAACTAGAGGTTAAAAGGAGAATTTAGCAAAAAGAACCACTTGAATTGGAGTTTTGGTTGAGAAGTTATGACCATTTGAAGTTCAATGTACACTTTGCCATATTTTGATCATATATCCTTAACCACACATGAGAAATTGATGATCTTGGACTTTTTGGAAATGGGAGAGAAAGATCTACAACTTTCATGTTCAACAAAATTTCATTTGAAGCTTTCTTGGTGATGTAATTTGAAGTTGAAGTTAGGTTAAAACCTTTCCATTTTTGGCAATTTTGAATTATAGGTCACTTTCTATTTCTGGAAAGTTTTAACCTGACTTTATTTTCTTCAATGTTGATGTTTGAAATGTCAAATGAGACTTGTTTGAACATGAATGAAGTATTTTTAATCACTTCCCACCTCCAAATCCAACAGTTGACCTGGCTATGTTCTGATGAAATTCAAGCCTCTACCACTTGGGATTCTGATTCAAAAATGATAATATGGCTCATATGAACTCTTATGAATGATTGTGGTGCCCAAATTCTCAGGAATGGCCACCACCTATTGCTCAATGAATGCCTTTGACTGCTTTGACCTGTAATTGCTTCATCTGCAAGACAAAAGGTTAAATGACATGTTTTTGTACTTTTGGTTAGTGGTAAAAGGAAAAGCAATGGTATACAAATGCAAAACAATGCTTGGTGATCAAGAACCACTCTCAAAAGAGGACCCACCTAATGGAAAGGGGGCAAGGTGCACAATGATCCTTGAGGCAATGAATGATATGATATGATGCCATGAGGGATCTTAGGGACAAAATTGGGGTCTTACACATAGGATCAGAGTCCACCTGTATTTTTGGCCTTTCGCCAAACTAGAGCCTTCTTTCTTTCAAAGCCTTTTGCACCAAATACCTGAAAATAATACATTGGTGAGTTTTGTGACCAAGGAAATTATGAAATTTACAGAATCTCCTTTTCTTCTTTTGTTCTAGGGGGGATCCTTTAAACCCTGAGGGACGATAATTTGAGAGCCTTTTACTAACAGATCAAACATTTCGCCGCACTTAGACACGTCGAACGTATAAGTGTTACCTACATATTTATCTGTTTTCTCGGCTTCGAATGGGTTTTTTCCATTCGAAGGCTTTAAGACCTTACACGCATATGGAGGTTCAGGCTTAAGTTCTTCCACATTAACCTCACTTCTGTCAATTATATCTTCATCGTTGGAAGAATAACCTTCGACTGTGATATAGGATATTTTTTATTTCTTATGATATTCACCCGTTTTAGTCTTCTCAGCTTTCTGGTGTTCGATGCATCAAACTCTGTCATCCAATTGGGTCGTATCTCTAAGATACTAAGTAACCTACTTTTTCCTTATAGAATAATCTAAACCAGTAGTTGTCTCGACTAACTCATGCTCAAGGGCTTGAGTAAAGCATCACGCTTTCAATTTTCTAAACTTGTTTAGGTACTGATCAACCGACTCAACAACTTTCCGTTTGACGCTAGCTAGTTCTTTGAGGCTAATCTTTGACTGCCCCATGTAAATTTGTTCATGGAACAATCTCTCCGACTCTGTCCATATTTGGATCGACTGTGGAGGTAGCGTTGTAAACCCCATAAATGCATTTTTGTAAGAGAACTTGGGAAGTATTTTAACTTTAAATCCTCATTGTCCGCTATGTCTTCGACCTTAGTTTGATACCTGGCAACGTGTTTAACAATGGACTCCTCAGTATCCTCAGCGAACTTGGTAAATTTTGGGACTTTCCATCCCCTAGGCAGTTCTGTCTGTAAGACAAAATCTGGCAAGGGTGAAGAGTAAGTCGATCGCTGCAAGAATGGGATTATTTTGTTTCATACTATGATTCGTTCGATGATAGCCTCTAGGTTTTGCTCCCTAACGGCTGCCTCGTGTCAAATTTATCTGACCATCTGGTCGGGATCCTGGTTTCTATTAACCATTACCACGGGGGGGCCTCCGTGCCACCCTTGGGATCTGTTCAAATTCCTGAGAGTCTTGTTCGACAGTATCATCCGCCATTTCCTCTTGTCGGACCGGGGTTTCTGGTCGAGGAGGAGGCGTAGGGTTTCGACGAACCGGAGCCCTTGGAACCCCCAAAAAGTCCCTTATCCTTGTCATTTGAGTTTCCAATTACTGGTAAATTTGCGTCGAATCTTGGATCAAAGGCCTCAAGATTGTACCCATTTATTGAGTTAGCATATGTACCATTTCATGGTTACTCTCGTCCCTCTGCTGTCTCATAACGATGACTGAACTTGATGTAAAAGTTGGGACCGACTGGGACGTCAGTCCAAAACTTGGGGGTCGATCGAATGGATTTGCCAAAGGTCATAACCTCTGGTAACATGGGAATGGCGATGGTGATGTTTCACCCAAAGTCGACCCGAGGTTATGCATGCTTCCCATAAACTCAGTAGGCGTTCCCAACGTCATGTGCATGGGGACCGTAAAACTGGGGATATATTGCCCAGAAGTTCCCATTGTTCTTGGTGTCGGCGTTTGTGGCTGACATGGTGTCAGAATTGGACCTACAAACACTGACGAAACCGTCGATACCATATTTGAACCGACATCAGCCGTCTGGGACGTCGCCGTGTCTCTCGCTGAAGACGTTTCTTCGTGTGGTCGAGGAGACGTCATTTTGCCACAGCGCAATCGCATACACCTAACGTCGTCGAGGTCCCACCAGTTGTGCCAATTTGTTTCTTCGCCAACAATCTCTAGCCTTCCTATAAGAGGGTTACTTGTAGAACCGGCTACAATATTTTGGACTTAGTGTTAAGTGTATGATGGTTTAGTGGGCAATGCCTTTGGAATGTTCAAATGGGTGAATGTAACTCTTGGTAAGTTGGAAATATAGTAAAAAGCAATGATAGGCGAAAATATAGTGAAAGTAAAAGCAATAAAGTAAAGACAATTTGGTAAGTTTAAATGACTAATGAATATAAATGAAGGCAAAGGTACACTTTTGTAGGGATGTGACTCTTTTCTCGTAAATGCTTTGGTACTTCAAGTGTACTCCTACTATAAATGCTAAAAATGTCACCCCTAAAATAATCTCTAACACTTGCTTAAATACTAATAAAAAATAATCGTCGGGGTTACGAACCTATCTTGAGATGACACGTGTCGGCCCACTTCTCCCATGTACGTAGATAACTGCCCACGTTTTGGCCATCCACGATCATCCCTCACAATGGATATACCTTTTGACTTCGACTGGACCTCTTGACGTCGACCCAGGGATTGTCCAACTTCTTGTCGACCTCATATTCCGACGGGCTTCCTAGTCGAGTAGACTTATCTTCTTTGGCTGAAATTTGTCAGCTAACACCTGTCCACCAATAAATACCATCCCAATTGGAGGAACCATCTAAATCTTCGATATGGAAACCAACATCCCACCCAACAACAGTTAGTCATACCCCTGCCACAACCACATACCACTCCCTAAGTCTCCACCTTTCCACCTTCTGGACCTTGATTAGAGGATCTTGTCAAGCAAATGGTTGTGAACAATCTCAAATTTCAGCAACAAACAAATTCCAGTATTCAGACTTTGCAGACACAGATTTGACAACTTGCCACTTTAATGAATGTCATGCAGCAAGCCCAAGGATCAAATTAACTTCCTGCCCAAACAGTTGTGAATCCAAAAGGCCCTAATGCTAATGTGAGTGCAATTTCCTTGAGATTCGGGAAGGTTACAGAACAAGCCTAAAAAAAACAAAAACAAAACTTGAGGTAACACCTGCACCTTTTTCTACTATGATAGAAACTGAACCCTCTATTGTGGTAGAAACTGAAAAAGAAAAAGAGAAAGAGTATGTGCCACCAGTTCCTTTCCCACATAGAATAATAAAAACTAAAAGGAATGATGGCGGAGACAAAGAGAGAGAGATTTTAGATGTGTTCTAAAAATTGGTAAACATTCTGCTTCTTGATGTGATTAAGCAGGTTCCAAAGTCTGCAAAATTTCTGAAAGACTAGTGCATAAGTAAGAGGAGGTTGAAGGGAAATGAGAGAGTAAATTTGGGAAGAAACATTTCATCCCTTATCCAGCCTAAAGATTCACCTGAAAAAGCTATTGTTTCAGCCCTCAATCAGGCCATACCCCAAAAGTGCAAGGATCCAAGAACTTTTGCTATTCCTTGTACCATTGGGGATAGTAAATTCGATTTGCATGCTTGATTTGGGAGCAGGCATTAATGTTATGCCTACTTATGTTTATAATAACCTTGATCTTAGTCCTTTGCAGCATACAGGTTTAATCATTCAACTGGCGAACAAAAGCAATGCTCGCCCTATTGGAGTAGTGGAAGATGTGCTTGTTCAAGTTAATGACTTGATTTTTCCTGTAGATTGTTACATTATGGACATGCATGGAGAAATAAATTCAAACAGATCGCCCATCATTTTAGGCAGACCGTTCATGAAAACGGAGAAAACAAAAATTGATGTTGACGATGGAACCAAGTCCATGGAATTTGGTGACATTGTCGCGAAATTTAACATTTTCCATGCCATGAAACATCCCTTGGAGGAGAATTCCAGTTTTCTTATTGAATTGATCTCTGAGTTGGTTGATGACACTTTTTCTGAATTATTTTCACTTGATTTTCCATCTCTATCTGGTTTTGATGATGTTTATCCATGTGATGATTGTACTGACACTAACCTTTGTGTTATATGTGCTGAGATTGAGGTTGCCTTGCAAGGTAACATTTTTCCTACAGGTGAAGTTGTTGATGAAGTTGTTTATGCAGTTGAAGCTCTCGACATCCCGGTTGCCCCAAACACCCCATCCATTGAGCAACGACATTCCCTAGAGCTGACACAACTCTCTGAAAATCTAAAATATGCTTATTTAGAGAGTAATGAAAAAATCCCGATTATAATTTCTTCTAACCTTGATTTCGATCAAGAAAATAAGATTTTGCAGGTTTTGAGAAAGCATAGAAAGGAGATTGGGTGGACATCGGCTGACATCCCAGGCATTAGTCCCTCAATGTGTATGCACAGGATTTTACTTGAGGATGGTTCTAAAACAGTGAGGCAACCCCAAAGGAGGCTTAATCCTTTGATTATCGGTGTTGTAAAGAAAGAGGTAACCAAACTCTTGCAAGCATATATCATTTATCCTATCTCTGACAGTAAATGGGTAATCCCAGTGCAAGTTGTCCTAAGAAATATGGACTCACAGTGATCACAAATGAAGAAAAAATGAACTTGTTCCCACTAAAGTTCAGAATAGTTAGAGAGTTTGTATTGATTACAAGAGATTGAACCAGGCTACTAGAAAGGATCACTTTCCTTTGTCGTTCATTGACCAAATGCTTGAACGACTAGCTGGTAAATCACACTATTGTTTTCTTGATGGTTTTTCAGGTTACTTTCATATTCATCTTGCACTAGAAGATCAAGTAAAGACCACTTTTACGTGCCTATTTGGTACATTTGCTTACAGGAGGATGCCTTTTGGTCTTTGCAATGCTCTTGGCATATTTCAGAGATGCATGATTAGCATTTTTGCTTATTTTATTGAAAATTGCATGGAAGTATTTATGGATGATTTCACTGTTTATGGTTCTTCATTTGATGCATGTTTGCATAATCTAAATTTGGTTTTAGAGAGATGCATCGAAACTAACCTTGTTTGAAATTATGAAAAATGCCATTTTTGGTTGAACATGGAATTGTCCTGGGTCACATAATTTTTGAAAAAGGAATTTCAGTAGACCCTACTAAGGTTGATGTTTTTTCTACACTGCCTTACCCATCTTGTATTTGCGAGATTCGATGACAAACGAATTTCAGTAGACCCTACTAAGGTCACATATTTTTACAAGCGCTTCATTAAGGATTTCAGCAAGATAGCTCTTCCGCTGTCAAACTTATTAAAGAATGACGTCACTTTCAACTTCGATGACAATTGCAAAACGGAATTTGACTTCTTGAAGAAAGCATTGACCTCCGCTCCCATCATCCAGCCCCCTGACTGGACTCTCCATTTCGAGATTATATGTGATGCTTCTAACTACGTTGTTGGGCGGTCCTTGCAAAAAGAGTTGACAAGGTTGCCCATGTTATTTATTATGCTTCTAGGACTTTAGATTCGACACAGTCTAATTACACCACCACTGAAAAGGAACTTCTAGCTATTGCTTTTTCTCTTGATAAATTCAGATCATATTTGCTAGGTTCCAAGGTTGTTTTTTTTACTGACCATGCAGATTTAAAGTACTTGTTGAAGAAGCCAGAAGCAAAAATGAGGTTGATTCAGTGGATGTTGTTGCTCCAAGATTTTAATGTGGATATTAAAGATAAAAGTGGAGTTGAGAACTTGGTGGCTGATCATTTGAGAAGGATAGAAAGGGATGAAGATCCTTTTCCCATTCAGGATGACTTTCCGGATTAGCACTTTTACTTTTGCATGGGGTTGCTCCTTGGTTTGCTGATATTGTTAACTATCTTGTTGATAGTGGTGTTTCCTATAGGTGCACCTAGGACACTAAAGCTAGCGGAAATATACATGAACGTATCTCACGCTCGAACTTACAACAGAGTCGCCATCGAACTTTATTTATTCCCGAAGGAAAGGGAAAACATCGATAAAACCCGGGGAAATAAATATGATGGGTAAGGAAGTCGGTTATGCAAGGGGAAGGTATTAGGACCCCAAACATCCGTGGTACTCCATGGGAACCGTTTTGATTGTTCTCGCTCAAATAGGTGTTATATCAAAAGATTACTCGCAAAGAATAGGGAAGAGAAATAGATAAAGTGCTCGGTGAGGATTACTGTAACACCCTTCTAAAATACCCCAAATATTTCAATTAAAATAGCAACATATCTATCAGAGTAATTATGCCCCGAAGGGTGTCACACAATCATTTCACAACCATCATCAGAATATCCTGTCATCCTCATTTATTTAATCCAAATTATAAAGTATCTGCATAATACGCAGCGGATAAAATCAATTCAATTATTCACATCATGTAACATATTACATGCAAAATGGTTCACAACCAATCAATAAAATATTCAAACATCCCTTCCCGATGTTACATCTATCAGAGCATGACCCACTAGGAGACTACACTAGACTCCAAGCACTAGCTCCTATTCAACTCACTGCTCGTTACCTGAAAAATAGGTGTAAGGGTGAGTTCCTCAATCAATATAATAAGCATTATACAACATTATGTAATGTTAAGTAACTAACGCATCAAATCACTCTAACCAGACTACACACTCAATAACGGCAGTATCAATTCAAACATCATATTCAATACCAATACAACTCATATTCATACTCAATATCAATACAAACACACGTATAATATTGGAATACATCCATTCATATTATACGCCATACACATATTATGCAATGAGACTCCATGCATGCGGTACCGACTATTTGTGAACATATAGTTCACCTCACCGTCCAAATCCAGGCACGGCTACCAAGTCCAACTAGTCCCACTCATTTGAGACCTAGTGACTCACTCACTAATTCCTCACCACGGGAATTAGCTACCACCCCTCAAGGGCTATGCTATGCACGCTAATTCACCTAGCATGCAAACATCGACAACAATCCATAATGACTAACTCACTAATTCCTCACAATGGGAATTAGCTACCACCATAAAGGCCACAATATGCATGCTAATCACCTAGCCATGCTACATCATCAACAACAATTCAAGAATAGACATATGCTCACACTCTAAGCCATAAAACGGTCTATTCACAAGTGCACACATAACTGATACATTCACAGCATCATGCATACCATCACACATCATCAGTATATTATCACATAAGCATATCATATCATGCCACATAATCAAAAACAGTATTAGCACACTCTACTAATGCCTATACTACTCAAGACCCAACAAAACAACAACAACATTACCACGATATCACATCTGGGAGTTTAAAACGCGAAATCTGCCCTTCAAACTGATATGGCGAACGCCATTAGGCTAATGGCGAACGCCATTAGCGTTACACGCTCTCATTCTGGAAAAACTGTCTGTCAAACTGATATGGCGAACGCCATTAGGCTAATGGCGAACGCCATTAGCGTTAAACGCTCTTATTCTGAAAAAAAACCCAAACGGCGAACGCCGAAGGCATAATGGCGAACGTCATTTGGCTGTTATGTGCATAGATGTTAAATTTCTACGAATTCCCTTTCAATTATCATCTAATTTCATTCATCCACTGGCTCACAAATTCATCATACAACAATCCAATCAGAGATAAAACAATGGTTATCACTACCCAGTACATATTATCATATAATACCCTTTAACCGATGATAAACCCCCCTTACCTGAGTTAATCCGGCAAATCTCAAGCTTCAAGCTCTTCTCTTCTCCAACCTTCTTCCTCTTGCTCTGCCTTTGCCCTTTTCCTCTTTCACGATCGCTTCTCTGTTTTTCACGTAAAAACCTTTTTACTCCAAAATGGGACTTTTTCCTTAATTCCAACTTATATATATTTTCCAATAAATAATTATCCCAATAATTATTATTCCAAAATAATAGTAATAATAATCCCAAATTCCAATTATTCAATTAAATTAATAAAAAAAATATTAATTTAAATTAAATAATTATCTTATTTTAATTGGGGTGTTACAACTCTCCCCCACTAAAAGAGTTTTCGTCCTCGAAAACATACCTCAAGCGAACAACTCCGGATAAGACTCCTTCATCTGACTCTCAAGTTCCCAGGTCACATTGCCACCTGCTGGTCCTCCCCAAGCTACCTTCACCAATGCAATCTCTTTACCCCGCAACTGCTTCAACTCTCGATCCTCGATCCTCATAGGTGATGCTTCAACAGTCAGGTCATCTCTCACCTGTACATCATCTATTTGGACTACATGCGACGGATCATGAATGTATCTCCTCAACTGAGACACATGAAAAACATCATGCAAATTCGCAAGCGACGGCGGTAAAGCGATACGATAGGCTACCTCTCCTATCCTTTCTAAAATCTGATAGGGACCAATAAATCGAGGTGTCAACTTCTTTGACTTCAAAGCTCGACCAACACCAGTTATCGGAGTAACACGAAGAAACACATGATCTCCCTCTTGGAACTCAAGTGCCTTCCTCCTCTTATCATGATAACTCTTCAGTCGACTCTGAGCAATTCTCATCTTCTCCTGAATCATCTTAATCTTGTCCGTAGTTTGTTGAACAATCTCCGGTCCAACCACAGCACTCTCACCGGACTCATACCAACATAAAGGTGTCCGACATCTCCTACCATACAAAGCTTCAAACGGTGCCATACCAATACTCGAATGAAAACTATTGTTGTAGGTAAACTCAATCAACGGTAAATAACAATCCCACGCACCTCTCTTTTCTAAAACACAAGCTCTCAAAAGATCCTCTAGTGACTGAATCGTCCTCTCAGTCTGACCATCAGTCTGCGGATGATATGCAGAACTCAATCTCAGCTTAGTTCCCAAAGCCCTCTGCAAACCTTCCCAGAATTTCGATGTAAATCTAGGATCTCTGTCCGAAACAATACTCGACGGAATACCATGCAAACTTACAATCTTCTCAATATACAACTCGGCTAATCTCTCTAACGGATAATCCATTCTAATCGGAATGAAATGAGCCGATTTCGTCAATCTATCAACAATCACCCAAATAGCTTCAAAATTCTTATTTGTCCTCGGCAAACCAGAAACAAAATCCATACTGATACTATCCCACTTCCACTCTGGAATAGCCAACGGTTGCATTAGCCCAGACGGCTTCTGATGCTCAATCTTTGACTTCTGACAAGTCAAACAGGAATACACAAAACTTGCAATTTCTCTTTTCATTCCCGGCCACCAAAATAACTTTTTAAAATCATGATACATCTTCGTAGCTCCAGGATGAACACTCAAACCACTACGATGTCCTTCTTCAAGAATGCTCTTCTTAAGCTCAGTAACATCCGGAATACACACCCGATTACCAAATCTCAAAACACCATTCTCATCAACTCTGAATTCACCACCTTGACCTTGATTCACTAGAGTCAGCTTATCAACCAAAAGCATATCGGATTTCTGACCCTCTCGGATCTCATCCAAAATACCATTCGTTAACTTCAACATTCCCAATTTAACACTATTGTGGGTACTCTCACACACCAAACTCAAGTCTCTGAACTGCTCAATTAAATCCAATTCCTTAACCATTAACATAGACATGTGCAATGATTTCCGACTCAGTGCATCAGCCACTACATTTGCTTTACCTGGATGGTAATTCAAACCAAAATCATAATCCTTCAGAAATTCTAACCATCTCCTCTGTCTCATATTCAGCCCTTTCTGATCAAACAGATACTTTAAACTTTTATGGTCACTGAAAACCTCAAATCTCGACCCGTACAAATAATGCCTCCACAACTTCAGAACAAACACCACAGCTGCCAACTCTAAATCATGCGTCGGATAGTTCCTCTCATGAACCCTCAGCTGTCTCGAAGCATAAGCTATAACCTGCTTATTCTGCATCAATACACCACCCAAACCCAACAATGAAGCATCACAGTAAACCTCAAATGGTTCCGACGAACTCGGTAATATCAGAATAGGAGCAGTAGTCAACCTTCTCTTTAACTCTTGGAAACCTTCTTCACATTTTGAGTCCCAAACAAACGCTTGCCCCTTTCTAGTCAACATCGTCAACGGTAACGCCAACTTAGAAAATCCCTCAATGAACTTCCTATAATAACCAGCCAAACCAAGAAAACTTCGAATCTCAACAACAGACTTCGGAGCTCCCCACCTAGATACCGCTTCTATCTTAGAAGGATCAACAACAACACCACCTCTTGAAATCACATGCCCAAGAAAACTAACCTCTTCTAACCAAAATTCACACTTAGACAGTTTAGCAAATAACTTCTTTTCTCGGAGAACTTCTAAAACCACTCTCAAATGCCCAGCAGATTCCAACTCAGTGCGGGTAGCAACCCACCAATCATCAGCTTCCTCTGACAGCATATGCGTACCGAACCTGACCTTCTGGTTATCGGCACACTCAGTCACTCGGAAGATTCTCTCTATCTCCTTCAACCACTTCTGAGCACCATCTGGATCGTATGCTCCCTTGAACATTGGAGGATCGTTCTTCTGGAACTCACTCAGTTGACGAGCAGCTCCCATTCCCGCAACATTCGGATTTCCTCCAAGTACTCCAGCTAGCATACCCAGAGCCTCAGCAATCGCAGCATCGTCTCTACCTCTTCCAGCCATCTCTACTCCGAAAACCCAAACAAACTAAAACAATAAGTACTGATAGGTTACTCAACACCTATACCGTACAGGGGAAACAGAATAATTACGACTCGACACGACCGACTATGCTCTGATACCACTAATGTAACACCCTTCTAAAATACCCCAAATATTTCAATTAAAATAGCAACATATCTATCAGAGTAATTATGCCCCGAAGGGTGTCACACAATCATTTCACAACCATCATCAGAATATCCTGTCATGCTCATTTATTTAATCCAAATTATAAAGTATCTGCATAATACGCAGCGGATAAAATCAATTCAATTATTCACATCATGTAACATATTACATGCAAAATGGTTCACAACCAATCAATAAAATATTCAAACATCCCTTCCCGATGTTACATCTATCAGAGCATGACCCACTAGGAGACTACACTAGACTCCAAGCACTAGCTCCTATTCAACTCACTGCTCGTTACCTGAAAAATAGGTGTAAGGGTGAGTTCCTCAATCAATATAATAAGCATTATACAACATTATGTAATGTTAAGTAACTAACGCATCAAATCACTCTAACCAGACTACACACTCAATAACGGCAGTATCAATTCAAACATCATATTCAATACCAATACAACTCATATTCATACTCAATATCAATACAAACACACGTATAATATTGGAATACATCCATTCATATTATACGCCATACACATATTATGCAATGAGACTCCATGCATGCGGTACCGACTATTTGTGAACATATAGTTCACCTCACCGTCCAAATCCAGGCACGGCTACCAAGTCCAACTAGTCCCACTCATTTGAGACCTAGTGACTCACTCACTAATTCCTCACCACGGGAATTAGCTACCACCCCTCAAGGGCTATGCTATGCACGCTAATTCACCTAGCATGCAAACATCGACAACAATCCATAATGACTAACTCACTAATTCCTCACAATGGGAATTAGCTACCACCATAAAGGCTACAATATGCATGCTAATCACCTAGCCATGCTACATCATCAACAACAATTCAAGAATAGACATATGCTCACACTCTAAGCCATAAAACGGTCTATTCACAAGTGCACACATAACTGATACATTCACAGCATCATGCATACCATCACACATCATCAGTATATTATCACATAAGCATATCATATCATGCCACATAATCAAAAACAGTATTAGCACACTCTACTAATGCCTATACTACTCAAGACCCAACAAAACAACAACAACATTACCACGATATCACATCTGGGAGTTTAAAACGCGAAATCTGCCCTTCAAACTGATATGGCGAACGCCATTAGGCTAATGGCGAACGCCATTAGCGTTACACGCTCTCATTCTGGAAAAACTGTCTGTCAAACTGATATGGCGAACGCCATTAGGCTAATGGCGAACGCCATTAGCGTTAAACGCTCTTATTCTGAAAAAAAACCCAAACGGCGAACGCCGAAGGCATAATGGCGAACGTCATTTGGCTGTTATGTGCATAGATGTTAAATTTCTACGAATTCCCTTTCAATTATCATCTAATTTCATTCATCCACTGGCTCACAAATTCATCATACAACAATCCAATCAGAGATAAAACAATGGTTATCACTACCCAGTACATATTATCATATAATACCCTTTAACCGATGATAAACCCCCCTTACCTGAGTTAATCCGGCAAATCTCAAGCTTCAAGCTCTTCTCTTCTCCAACCTTCTTCCTCTTGCTCTGCCTTTGCCCTTTTCCTCTTTCACGATCGCTTCTCTGTTTTTCACGTAAAAACCTTTTTACTCCAAAATGGGACTTTTTCCTTAATTCCAACTTATATATATTTTCCAATAAATAATTATCCCAATAATTATTATTCCAAAATAATAGTAATAATAATCCCAAATTCCAATTATTCAATTAAATTAATAAAAAAAATATTAATTTAAATTAAATAATTATCTTATTTTAATTGGGGTGTTACAACTCTCCCCCACTAAAAGAGTTTTCGTCCTCGAAAACATACCTCAAGCGAACAACTCCGGATAAGACTCCTTCATCTGACTCTCAAGTTCCCAGGTCACATTGCCACCTGCTGGTCCTCCCCAAGCTACCTTCACCAATGCAATCTCTTTACCCCGCAACTGCTTCAACTCTCGATCCTCGATCCTCATAGGTGATGCTTCAACAGTCAGGTCATCTCTCACCTGTACATCATCTATTTGGACTACATGCGACGGATCATGAATGTATCTCCTCAACTGAGACACATGAAAAACATCATGCAAATTCGCAAGCGACGGCGGTAAAGCGATACGATAGGCTACCTCTCCTATCCTTTCTAAAATCTGATAGGGACCAATAAATCGAGGTGTCAACTTCTTTGACTTCAAAGCTCGACCAACACCAGTTATCGGAGTAACACGAAGAAACACATGATCTCCCTCTTGGAACTCAAGTGCCTTCCTCCTCTTATCATGATAACTCTTCAGTCGACTCTGAGCAATTCTCATCTTCTCCTGAATCATCTTAATCTTGTCCGTAGTTTGTTGAACAATCTCCGGTCCAACCACAGCACTCTCACCGGACTCATACCAACATAAAGGTGTCCGACATCTCCTACCATACAAAGCTTCAAACGGTGCCATACCAATACTCGAATGAAAACTATTGTTGTAGGTAAACTCAATCAACGGTAAATAACAATCCCACGCACCTCTCTTTTCTAAAACACAAGCTCTCAAAAGATCCTCTAGTGACTGAATCGTCCTCTCAGTCTGACCATCAGTCTGCGGATGATATGCAGAACTCAATCTCAGCTTAGTTCCCAAAGCCCTCTGCAAACCTTCCCAGAATTTCGATGTAAATCTAGGATCTCTGTCCGAAACAATACTCGACGGAATACCATGCAAACTTACAATCTTCTCAATATACAACTCGGCTAATCTCTCTAACGGATAATCCATTCTAATCGGAATGAAATGAGCCGATTTCGTCAATCTATCAACAATCACCCAAATAGCTTCAAAATTCTTATTTGTCCTCGGCAAACCAGAAACAAAATCCATACTGATACTATCCCACTTCCACTCTGGAATAGCCAACGGTTGCATTAGCCCAGACGGCTTCTGATGCTCAATCTTTGACTTCTGACAAGTCAAACAGGAATACACAAAACTTGCAATTTCTCTTTTCATTCCCGGCCACCAAAATAACTTTTTAAAATCATGATACATCTTCGTAGCTCCAGGATGAACACTCAAACCACTACGATGTCCTTCTTCAAGAATGCTCTTCTTAAGCTCAGTAACATCCGGAATACACACCCGATTACCAAATCTCAAAACACCATTCTCATCAACTCTGAATTCACCACCTTGACCTTGATTCACTAGAGTCAGCTTATCAACCAAAAGCATATCGGATTTCTGACCCTCTCGGATCTCATCCAAAATACCATTCGTTAACTTCAACATTCCCAATTTAACACTATTGTGGGTACTCTCACACACCAAACTCAAGTCTCTGAACTGCTCAATTAAATCCAATTCCTTAACCATTAACATAGACATGTGCAATGATTTCCGACTCAGTGCATCAGCCACTACATTTGCTTTACCTGGATGGTAATTCAAACCAAAATCATAATCCTTCAGAAATTCTAACCATCTCCTCTGTCTCATATTCAGCCCTTTCTGATCAAACAGATACTTTAAACTTTTATGGTCACTGAAAACCTCAAATCTCGACCCGTACAAATAATGCCTCCACAACTTCAGAACAAACACCACAGCTGCCAACTCTAAATCATGCGTCGGATAGTTCCTCTCATGAACCCTCAGCTGTCTCGAAGCATAAGCTATAACCTGCTTATTCTGCATCAATACACCACCCAAACCCAACAATGAAGCATCACAGTAAACCTCAAATGGTTCCGACGAACTCGGTAATATCAGAATAGGAGCAGTAGTCAACCTTCTCTTTAACTCTTGGAAACCTTCTTCACATTTTGAGTCCCAAACAAACGCTTGCCCCTTTCTAGTCAACATCGTCAACGGTAACGCCAACTTAGAAAATCCCTCAATGAACTTCCTATAATAACCAGCCAAACCAAGAAAACTTCGAATCTCAACAACAGACTTCGGAGCTCCCCACCTAGATACCGCTTCTATCTTAGAAGGATCAACAACAACACCACCTCTTGAAATCACATGCCCAAGAAAACTAACCTCTTCTAACCAAAATTCACACTTAGACAGTTTAGCAAATAACTTCTTTTCTCGGAGAACTTCTAAAACCACTCTCAAATGCCCAGCAGATTCCAACTCAGTGCGGGTAGCAACCCACCAATCATCAGCTTCCTCTGACAGCATATGCGTACCGAACCTGACCTTCTGGTTATCGGCACACTCAGTCACTCGGAAGATTCTCTCTATCTCCTTCAACCACTTCTGAGCACCATCTGGATCGTATGCTCCCTTGAACATTGGAGGATCGTTCTTCTGGAACTCACTCAGTTGACGAGCAGCTCCCATTCCCGCAACATTCGGATTTCCTCCAAGTACTCCAGCTAGCATACCCAGAGCCTCAGCAATCGCAGCATCGTCTCTACCTCTTCCAGCCATCTCTACTCCGAAAACACAAACAAACTAAAACAATAAGTACTGATAGGTTACTCAACACCTATACCGTACAGGGGAAACAGAATAATTACGACTCAACACGACCGACTATGCTCTGATACCACTAATGTAACACCCTTCTAAAATACCCCAAATATTTCAATTAAAATAGCAACATATCTATCAGAGTAATTATGCCCCGAAGGGTGTCACACAATCATTTCACAACCATCATCAGAATATCCTGTCATGCTCATTTATTTAATCCAAATTATAAAGTATCTGCATAATACGCAGCGGATAAAATCAATTCAATTATTCACATCATGTAACATATTACATGCAAAATGGTTCACAACCAATCAATAAAATATTCAAACATCCCTTCCCGATGTTACATCTATCAGAGCATGACCCACTAGGAGACTACACTAGACTCCAAGCACTAGCTCCTATTCAACTCACTGCTCGTTACCTGAAAAATAGGTGTAAGGGTGAGTTCCTCAATCAATATAATAAGCATTATACAACATTATGTAATGTTAAGTAACTAACGCATCAAATCACTCTAACCAGACTACACACTCAATAACGGCAGTATCAATTCAAACATCATATTCAATACCAATACAACTCATATTCATACTCAATATCAATACAAACACACGTATAATATTGGAATACATCCATTCATATTATACGCCATACACATATTATGCAATGAGACTCCATGCATGCGGTACCGACTATTTGTGAACATATAGTTCACCTCACCGTCCAAATCCAGGCACGGCTACCAAGTCCAACTAGTCCCACTCATTTGAGACCTAGTGACTCACTCACTAATTCCTCACCACGGGAATTAGCTACCACCCCTCAAGGGCTATGCTATGCACGCTAATTCACCTAGCATGCAAACATCGACAACAATCCATAATGACTAACTCACTAATTCCTCACAATGGGAATTAGCTACCACCATAAAGGCCACAATATGCATGCTAATCACCTAGCCATGCTACATCATCAACAACAATTCAAGAATAGACATATGCTCACACTCTAAGCCATAAAACGGTCTATTCACAAGTGCACACATAACTGATACATTCACAGCATCATGCATACCATCACACATCATCAGTATATTATCACATAAGCATATCATATCATGCCACATAATCAAAAACAGTATTAGCACACTCTACTAATGCCTATACTACTCAAGACCCAACAAAACAACAACAACATTACCACGATATCACATCTGGGAGTTTAAAACGCGAAATCTGCCCTTCAAACTGATATGGCGAACGCCATTAGGCTAATGGCGAACGCCATTAGGCTAATGGCGAACGCCATTAGCGTTACACGCTCTCATTCTGGAAAAACTGTCTGTCAAACTGATATGGCGAACGCCATTAGGCTAATGGCGAACGCCATTAGCGTTAAACGCTCTTATTCTGAAAAAAAACCCAAACGGCGAACGCCGAAGGCATAATGGCGAACGTCATTTGGCTGTTATGTGCATAGATGTTAAATTTCTACGAATTCCCTTTCAATTATCATCTAATTTCATTCATCCACTGGCTCACAAATTCATCATACAACAATCCAATCAGAGATAAAACAATGGTTATCACTACCCAGTACATATTATCATATAATACCCTTTAACCGATGATAAACCCCCCTTACCTGAGTTAATCCGGCAAATCTCAAGCTTCAAGCTCTTCTCTTCTCCAACCTTCTTCCTCTTGCTCTGCCTTTGCCCTTTTCCTCTTTCACGATCGCTTCTCTGTTTTTCACGTAAAAACCTTTTTACTCCAAAATGGGACTTTTTCCTTAATTCCAACTTATATATATTTTCCAATAAATAATTATCCCAATAATTATTATTCCAAAATAATAGTAATAATAATCCCAAATTCCAATTATTCAATTAAATTAATAAAAAAAATATTAATTTAAATTAAATAATTATCTTATTTTAATTGGGGTGTTACAATTACGGCCCTCATGCCTATGTATCCTCATAGTGGAATGAGGAATTCAGAGCTCCGTAGTTTAAAGAACTAGTGATGGGAGATAAAAAGAAGTGTGATCAAAGGTATGGTCTGAACCAAAGGATAATATGATTGAACTCCAACAAGGGGTGAAAACGTGAACCCAAGAGTAAAACTGGTACGAACCAACAAGTGAGGGCCTACAACACGGTATCACTGTATTGGAACAACCGAAAAATAGTGAATTAAGTGTTTGGGTACAATCCAAACAACTCTTGATTCACAAAGGGATACAAGATGGAGCACAAAGAGGTAGTATATTTGGCTCAAAGAATACTGGTATATCACATGGAGTGAATGAAGGTAGAATACGAATGTATCGTGGAGATGAATGGAATGAAGTGACCAAAGTCACAGAAATGAATATTTGGTGACAAGTGACTGAAGAAGTATTGTTTCAAACCGAAAGGTGAAAGTGTATTGGAATCCATAAGAGAAATGGGATTTGTACCATAGAGGGAAACAACCTTAACCGATACGTGGACTAGAATGACTGCCACTATAGGGTGATTAGCCAAAAACAAAGACTAAATTAAGTGTTTGGGCACAGTCCCAAACAACTCTAGGTAGAAATGCAGACTTTTCGTTAGGCGTCCTAAAAGGATGTATATGGGTATCCAAAGAAAGTTGTATTTTAGTGTCAAAGGAATAATATGTCACTAGGGAACGATTTATGATCGAAGGTAGGTAATGGATAGTGAAAGATATGATTGATGCCCTACGGAGGAAGAAGGAATAATTAGAAGTATGCTCGCCAAGGATTGCATCCTTGTGCCTATGTATTCTCATTGTGCAATGAGAAAATCAGAGCAATCGTAGTTCGTGGAACCACGAGAAATAGAGAGAGAGAGAGAGAGACATACACATTGATGAAAAGTATGATTTGTACCAACATAATAGTATCAAAAGGTATATGTCCAAGCAACAGGGACTCATAAGACAAACCCAATTTCAGAGATTAACTGCCATGAAACAAGGAGAGAGATTATTGTCTAAGCAATGGGGACTCACAAGACAAACACCATTTCAAGGGATGATTCTAGTATTGTATAGTACAAGGAATAGTGTATCATTGGATGGGGAACAAACAGTTTGAGATCAAAGAAGGATTGGTATCTTGGATCCAATAAGGAGATAGACTCTGAATCAAAGAGCAAGGTAGGCGTTTACTAGTACATGGGATAGCAAGACCTCCACTATAAGGTAAAGCCAAAAAGAAAGACTGAATTAAGTGTTAGGCGTAGTCCCAAACAACTCTCAATTGATGAGGTGGACTCTCGCTAAATCGTCATAAAAGGATAGACAAGGAGTCCAAGGAGAAGTATAAAGATGGTATTGATTGAATGAATGAAGAATGATTGATTGATAAATAGGTTAGCTCTTGAAGAAACTGGATTCTCCTGCCTTCGTATCCTTATAATGCAATAAGGAAATCAGAGCTTTCGTAGTTTAGCCCACTAGGGCTGAAAACAAGAATGATTAATGACGCAAAAGAATATGATAGATTGAAATTAAGGATGGATTATAAATAAGGTAGCTCACAAAGAAACTGGGTTCTCCTGCCTACGTATCCTTATAGTGCAATAAGGAAATCAGAGCTTTCGTAGTTCAGCCCACTAGAGCTGAAAGTAAGAATGATTGGAGGCAAAAGAATATGATTGAATGATTGAATAGAAATAATTAAAATAGAGGATGAATTGATAAGAGACTTGACAATCGATTGATAAGAATCACAATAAAGTCTATGAATAAGGGCGAACGCTTTGAATATTTGGGGCCTACGCCCCATACACAAAGTCGCTCTAGATAAGGATAGGAGAAACTGCGTCTCATCATTCCCTATTACTTAAGGCTCATGGCATATGATACTTCTCTTAACTCACAAGTTACTGGTGAAGAATCTTCATTGTTGATCCTTGTGTTGATGTTGATTTTTTATGAAGAAGACTTGGTAGTTTAATCGATTCGAATTGCACTAAAGTCTATGAATAAGGGTGAATGCTTTGAATATTTGGAGCCTACACCCCATACACAAAGTCGCTCTAGACAAGGATAGGAGAAACTTCGTCTCATCATTCCTTATTACTTAAGGCTCGTTTTGTACAATTTGAATCGTACTTACCAAGTGTTGACCTTTGATTTATCTTGTATAATCCGCTGCTTGATGTGAATGGGGATGCCTTGATTGAAGATCTTGACTTGAGGCTTCGAGCTCCACGGCTTAGAAGAAAAGTCTTATTAAATGACCAAGGATCTTTTGGTCACTCCAATTAGACTGTGGGATTATAAAAGTTCAAAGGATTTAATTGATCAAAATTACTTTTGATCAATTTGAATCGGAGGGCTTGAAATGATTTGGAATTTTAGGTTAGAATTAATCAAGCTAATCTAAGGGATCATGCTATAGTTGATTAAAAATTCTATATTAAAATTCTAGAGGAGAATGTTATAGTTAGTCATACTCTTGGATTAAAATTCTATGTTAAAAGCATTAAGGGAATATACTATGTATGGTGAAAATAACAAGATAACCCCTAAGGGGTAAAATGGTCAATTTACAAAGATATCAACTAGGAGCAAAGATTATATCCTAATTAAAATTGTAATTAGAACCTAAAATTTGATCAGATTCTAAATCTATTTTAACCTAATTGTTTAGAAACTAAACTAAATTCTAAAAATCAATTAAAATTCTAATTAAACCTAATTAAGTCTAATTAAAATCAAGCTAAAACTATATTAAAAAACCAATTAAACCGATACAAAATTCAATTGATCCCTAAACTATGTTAAAATCTAATTACCTAATTAAAAAACAATTAAAAGGCCAAAACAAGACTATTAAAAGAAATTTAAAACAAAATTGAAAATTAGGCCAAGGGGGGTATTAACCACAAATTTGAGGTGTGATAAGGAACCAGGCATATGGGCCTGGTTCTAAGAGCCCACTGGAAATTGCTTGGATCAGGGGGGTGCAGACTGAAGCAGCAGGTTATTTGAGGAATTCGTATGGGCTTTAAGCAAGCTAAGCCCAATTCCACTCTATGAAGGTGAGATGTAGAAAGGGGGTGTTTGTATCACTTCTTATTGGGCTTGCATAGGATGGTCCCAAGTCCAAGAAAAAGCGTAAGGAAAGCCAAATCAGAACTTTTGAAATATTCCATCCTACGTGCGCTATCTTGGTCGTCCCTGGTCCACCGAAGATAGACCTCCTCTGTATGCCATTGTGTCGGTCGCCACTCCTGGCGGGGGCAACCATCTATAAACGAAATGGAGATACCAATAGACTCCTTTATTCACAAACTATCCAAATCTAAGGTTGTTTTTGAGCGATTTAACCTCTAAGTTCCTAATCCCAACTAAATGCTCTAAGAACCCTAACACCAATAACTCAAATTAAATTCTAATCTCACTGGTTCAAAGCCCTAGGGGTGAGGGCTTTGAACCCTATCATCATGTCTTACATGTTGGTGATGAAGGAATGGGAAAACGTGAAGATTTCAGACGTACCTTTCCGGAGAATACGATTTATCGACGATGAGCTTCCAAGTAAGTGGTTCTGGATCTTTTCTCTTTCGCCTTGGCTTTCAGATTCTCTTCTTTCTTCTTCTTCTAGATTCGAGAGTAGTGAATTGAGAGAGTTGGTGAAGAGGTTAAGCACAAGATATATTGAATCTCTAATGATGAGCTTCAATGGCTTCTAAATAGTGCATGTAGTGAGGATGAGAGAGAGAGAGTTAGCAAATGATTGCAATGATTTGAGAGTGATGATTGCCAAGGGAACTGAAATGATGATGGAGATGTAGATTTATAGGAGTTAGGTTTGGAAATGATATGGATTGGAATTAGTTATTATCAGGTTAGGAGCTAGCTTAGAAGTTAGTTAGAATGAACTCAGTGAGTTCAGTTGGTTAACTCACTGAGTTAGAGGTTAGTTGGTGCAATTTAAGTTGGTTAATTGGTTAGTCCATTAATTAGATTCCATTAGTGACTGGCTGTGGCAGGTTAGACCTTGAGTGAAATTGGCCTTGCAGCTTGATTAATGACTTGTTGAACAGGTTCCAACTTGGTTAGTGAATTGGATTAGGCAAATGTTATGTTATTGGTTTAGCTGATATATATTGCTTTTAGGTCTCTACTATTTTACATATGCTTGTTTTAGTTTCCTTTGAACAGCATTGGATTGTTGTGACTTGTTTAGACATTGTGTTGTGGGTTTCATTGTGCAGGACTTATATTCAGTTCGGTACATGGCATTGCAGAATTGGTGGTATGAAATGAGGTGTTATGTCATGACCAATGTGCATTGTTGCAACACAAGCAAATTTATTGCAAGTCCACTGTGTTGGTTTGTGAAACTGTTGTTGGCATTGCTTGATGACAGGTTTTGGTGGCTTAGCTTGATGCAAGTTTTCCATTGTTGTAGGATGTTATTGTTCAGCACTGATACATGTATGAACCAATGATACAGGTATTCCCTAGCTTGGTTCAGCTTGGTGTAACATAACATATAGTGTGACATTGTTGTTTGTAAAATCATGATTGACATGGCATTGTAGACTTTGAAACAATGTTGTTGACTTATGATGCCTTGCAAATTTTGAAGCCATGTTGATATGTATCTCATGGTGTATAACTGGTGTTGATGTCCTCTTGCAGTATTTGACCAAATGGTATGTATTAATTTCAAGGATCCTGCACATCTGGCTTGAGCTTGAAACAGGTTTCTGATAGGCTGACTTGATGCAGTCTAGTTGTGGCTTTTACACTGCAGGTTTTGACACACTGTTGTTGATCCATTATGCATTTCTAGTTTGATTTTGACAAGCTTGGCAATGATGATATTTCCTTCTAGTCATGACCTTGGTTTGATGCAAAATGTTGGCAAGGTTTTGAGTGTGTTGCAGGATTGGTTCAGGTTGAATGTTGCAGATGCTACTGGTGCCTAGCCCAATTGTAAGCACACTTAACCACTCCTCTCACTTGCAGGTTTGGTGGAACTTAGCCTCATGATTTGAATTGATTTCTTAATTGCGGGATGCAAGCCAATGATGTGTTGCTGCAGGCAACATTGTTTAGTTGGTTAATGTATTGGTCTTTGAACCTGAAGCAGTTTTGGTGTGCTAACCTAATGCAGTCTAGGTGTTTGACTTTGCTTTGCAGGAGGCTCATGGAGCAAGGGTAATGGCTTTTATCCAAGGTCTGTCTCTACTTGCCAATATGCCAATTGACTTCCTTGCAGGTTGCTACAGGCAGGATGGTTATCAAGGTGAGTTTAGAACCAAACTCAATGAGCATTATCTTATCTAATTTATCCATGTAAGTGTAGTATATGGTTATGTGATTATGATACTTGTTTGTGGTGAATGTAGGACCATGTTTAGCAATGTGAAGTTATGGTTGGAAATGTAACAAAGTCCAAGTCATGGCATGGTGTACAAGAAGTTGTAAAAGAGTTAAATTACTTGGAAATGAAGATACAAAGCAAAACAATCCAAACATGACTTTTGGATGATGAATCAATGAAGAAAGGATAAATTAGGTCTTAGGTGGTCAAAAATGGGTGAGTTGACTTTGGTCAAAGTTGACCAAAGTCAACCCTTGGTCAAATTTGTAAAAATATGTATTTTTTCATGTAATGACTAATGTAATGCCTTGTAGTGGATTTAAAATGGTTTGAAATGGATTAAAAATGGATTGAAATTGGTTTCCAAAATTGGTTTTGTTTTTGTACATGTATGCTTGATTTTGAAATGAATTGAACATGACTTGACTTGTAAAATAGAATGAACACATTATCATGGTTTATGAACAAAGTTATGACTTGATGGAATAAGGCTAAGGCTTTAATGAAACACCAACCATGAATCAATAGGAATGACCTCCAACTAGATTGTAACACAATAGGTTTTGATTGTTTGGATAAACAAGACCATGAATGCACCAACAATCAATGGACATAATAACAAGACATTGAGACTAAGATGGATTGACTTCAAGACCAATGACCAAAGGAAAACAAACCAAGATTGGACCATGTATATTGATGACAATGGGTGAAAAGTAGATGACATTGAGGTTTTAGGTGTCACTAGATGAAAAGTCAAGCCACCAAGTCCATCAGGTTCATCACCTCCTTGATTAGGGTTTTGGTGAGGCTTACTTCCCCAATCAATCCACTTGAATCAAACCAGATGTTTCAATAACAAAATTCCCAATGTATAAGCCTTTACCAGGGTCTTGATGGCCAATGCAAAGCCTAGAGAAGCCCCAGAGGATCCCTCACAAACCATCAGGAGTTAGGGTTTTGACTTTTCCTATGCTTTGATGGATAGTCAAACCATGCTTTTGAAGTTTAATCTTTACCCAAACCCTAGCCTCACAAGCCAAGATTCTTGAGTCCATGGTGATCCACTAATTTATGAAGGATGCATACAAATCCTATTAATGTATGCAACTGATCCCTAAGTCAAGCATTTGGATGAGATGATGAAAAAGTGAAGGGCAAATTTTGGGGTACAACAGTTGCCCCTATTTAATCTTCTTGAACCTAAATACAAGAATTGCGAGAGCTTTTCAGGTATTCTAGGTGGAAGATGATTAAATACTAACGTATCCTAAACTTTGCCTATTAAAAGTTGATGTAATGTGATGAGAGTCTCATGGTTTGTCAAGCAAGGTTGGGCTTTGGGTTAGTTAATGAGAACAGGATTTTTGTCTTTTCTTGTTTGCACAATTTCATATTATGCTTTATGAATAATATGCATGAGTGAAATGACGTGATTTATGCATGATGATGATTTATGCAATGGTTACGCCAGATGTTCATATAGAGGGCAATGGGAATTTTGGGATAGGATAATGGTCATCCAAACATGATTATCCGACACCTACTTAAAGCTCAATATCGGTTATAACACATTCTGAATTTGATATGAAACATGGAGAGAGTTTGCACCTGCGTAGCCTGCTTCTGCCCCAATATACTGGATATATGCAACAACTGCCCTAGTTATCAGTTATGGAGTAGTATCATCATCTTAAGATTTCAATATGGCTTTCCCCAGCGTCTTAAAACTGTATTCCCTTAATTAACCATCTTGAGAACGATTGACTTTTCGTGCGCCTAAGGTAGCTTGCCCCAATATGAGCCTTGAAGTAATCTTGACCCCTGTTCGGCTGATTCAGAGAGATTTGTAGAATCTCGACGTGGTTGCCCCAGATTGATGGACTCTCAGAGAGATTTGAGCTATGGGATATCAAGAATTTGATCAACCTGTCCAATATGTAAGCTTCCTTGATGTCAAACAATTGTTCACATGTAAAATGCTCACTTTGAAAATGATAATTGTAATGTCATGTTCATGCAAGTTTTGAAAACTCAAGTGTGTTCACTAAGATTATGACATCTAGTGAACGAATCACTGATTAGAATGTCGTATCAGTATCAATAAATATGACAAGCAAGTCTTTTAGGAGCTAGCTTAACGTGATCTTACCATAGTATGCTTTCGAAATAGACCCTGCTTCAGTTAGGTCTTTTAAGGGTTGTAACATGGCCTGGTTCACGATTTTTAGAAGGAAAGGATATAAGGCTCAAAACCTATTCTAACCCGCTCATTCTTCATGATGTTCTTCAGTCCTACGTTCAGTTAGTTTACAACAAGCGTCCATCTTTCAGAAAAGGATTTTGAATATCAACAATGATGGTTAAGGAACCCATGAGAATCTAGATCTATAGTCAATCACATTCTGCTTTTGTTTGTAGTCACAGAGATTTGCTTTTGTTGAGGATTTTAATATTGATCCTGTTATTCTTTGTTTGCTTACCCTGGTTTTTTCCTGGGCTGATCCTTTGGTTCGGTCGCCCATCGGGATGCCCTAATTTTTGCCTAAGTCAATCTTGTTTTCAAGATTTTGACTTAGCGGGCTTTTGATTTTTCATTTTGTTTCATTTTTCTTTTGGAGCAAATCCTGTGATACCGTTTTTTTTTATTCATTGCCCGGCTTGTGACTATCTCACTCCTTTTATGGTAAGGGATAACTATTTGAATTTGTGATTCCATCCTCTTGAGGGGGATATGATATGATTGATCACTTGATGGGATATTCTCCTTCTGAAATTTGAATGCAAGTCTAAACTAAACTGAATACTACCTTGCCCCTGGTTTAACATGAGGGTTTGTATGTATAAAGAAAGAAACTCCTACTACAAGGCCCAAAAGGGTTGATTAGGGATTAACTTCCTTATATCTCCGGTGTTTAGGGATTGAACAATTCCTTACATCATCAGCATGATTCTTATTCAAAAGCATACAGGCAACGATATTGCATATTTTAATTGCATCATTCTCTTTTGATTTTATTTTGACAAACGGTTCGATAATGATAAAATAAAGTATGAGTGAACATGGATGGATTTAAGAAAAACATGCATGATTATTTCATTATGATCATTATTCAAAACAAACAAGTTCACAATTGAACGATACATTGACATACAAGGAAATATTACAAAATATGAGTAATATTCACCGCTAACTGCGTTCATAGTCTGTCCACAGTGGTCTGGCAACAGGTCCATTATGACATTGGGTCCTGTCTCAGAGAATGACAAAACCTTCTAATCAATAAGCTCTTGTACCCTTGATTGGAGAGGCCAACAATCCTCAGTAGAATGTACTATATGCCCGACATGGTAACGAAGCATTAGGATTGTGCTTTGCATGATAAGGATAAATAGCTGGTGGTATCTCTTTTGGCACAATTACCCCTTGCTGAAAAAGATACGGTAGCAACTGACTATACGACACAGGGATCTGGTCACGTTGAGGACGCTTCTTATCAAACCTCATGGTCTGCCTTTGCCCTTGATGGTTACGTGGCACAGTTTGTTGACTTTTCAGCGCTTGAGCCTGGGAGGCTGCTGATATTGGGATGTAACACCAGGTAGGAACGAGTAGCATGACATAGGCGCCAAAGGTATCTAAGATTGAGAATGAATCTGAGGAATAACCATTGGTTGGAATATTTAAGCAAAATGCTCCAAGCCAGGATTGACAATCTGATGAGAAGTCTGACCATAATGACCTCCTAATGGGGTATAGGGTGCCCCAGTATAGGCGTACTGAGGTGTAACAGCAGTAGAAGATGATGCCCCAGGATAGGCCAATGATATTCCAGGATGGTATCCTTGATTTCTATACTTGTAAGACCAAAAATTTGACCCTAATATCCCTCATGGCATCATATCATTGCTCAGTGCATTGCCTCAAGGATCATAGCATGTTTGGCTCCTTAACCCTAGGGGTGGGACTCGCGTGAGTGGTTTGAGACCACCAAGCATGCTTGTATTGTATTTATTTTCTTATTTTGATTACTAACCAAAACCACAAAAATATGTCACTAACTCTTTTTGTTTTGAAGCTCAAGTGATCATGTGCTCCAATGCTCCTATGAAGCTCCTAAGCCCAATGAAATGGCCAGATGAAGATGAGAAAAAGCATGACAATGGCCCACAAAGTTCCTAATCATCATATATGTCTCCCAAGTATCTCAATTTTCCAATTTGATCAAGATAACCTAAAGGGCTTGAGGATTGTTTCCCAAGGAAACCCTAATTCAACTGTGTTTTGCCTGTGCCTTGCCCATGAAGCAACCTCAACCTAGGATCAAATTTAAACAAGGGAAGTCCTTTAATTCGTCTTTTTGTGCATATATGAGCCTCTTTGAGAATCCTCAATCATTTATTCATCAATATTGGAAGTTTGGCCTTGAGAAGTTGATCAGTCAAGTTATCTGACTAAGCTGAGCAACATTGAGATATAACTTTTGATGTGTTTGTCAAATGAAGATGACCCCAAGAGAAACAATGTTCTCAATAACCATATGAACAACTTTCATGTTCGTCAAAAATCCATTTGAAACTTGGAAGGTCATCATTCATTTCAAAATATTATAGGTCATTTTGACTGAAACCCTAATTTTTGGTCAACTTACCAAGGGCATAACTTCCTTACTTTTTATGATTTTGAGGTGATATCAAATGCATTGGAAATTTTGAGATATCTAATTAAAATGTTATGTTGGACAAAATTTCATAATCCTAAAATAAATACATGTGATAATACAAAACATTATAGGTCACATTGGACCTAATTCATTGGATTTGAAAAAGTAACCAATTTCAAATGCCCATAACTTTGTCATAGAAAATCCAAATGATGCAAACTTTGATTCTAAATTGATCATATTGAAACGATATACAACTTTTATGTTGGAAGTTTTTCTATTTGAAGCTTGCATCATAAAAATAGAGGGGTTTGAATAGGTTTTCTTTTGGTGAAATTTTGCAAAGGTGACTTAAACATGTTTTGTACTTGGATTTTCCAGGGCAGTTTTCATTAATTTCCAAATGCTAAATGAATTTTTTCCTAACATGACTTTTGTTCTTTATTTCAAGGGCTTTCCAACCATTACTCACATTACTTTTTTGGACTTACCATTTAGGAGTTTCGATGACCTCTTCATTTATGTGCATTTTGGCATTTCATGATGTAACTTGGTATGCAAGCTGATTCCACTTCATGTACATGTCCAAATCCATTCCATATGAACTCAGCAAGCTTTTGCACCCATCACTGGGCCTTCCACACGCCTGTACAGGCCCATGCATATCCAATTTCAAATGCCATGCACACGAGGGAAACATGATGCACAGCCAATTTCAACTATAAATAAACACTCCTTCTCATTCATTCATGAACCTTTTGGGAGACCTGAAACGCTGCAGCATTGAAACAATAGCCATACCAAAGGAATTTTCCAAAAAAAATTTCTCACTTTCGAGCTTGAAATTCAACATAATTAGTTGATCTTCAAAGCTTAATTCCTTAACATTTCATCTCCACTGCATCCCTAGAGCAAAGAGGAGTCAAGATCCTGAAGAAATTGTGGCCTGAAGCGCTCCAATCAGAGGTTTACCTTCAAACTTTTTGGATCTAGAACTTGCAATTCGATGTAGCTTTCTCTTGTTTGTGTGGTTTTCTAAAGTCCTCACACTTGAGGCAAGCCAATGGTGGTTTCAATTTTCCATTTCGTGCATTTACAGTTGGTACACCATGATCTTTCACTTCACGTTTCTCTCAATATAGGAAGAGTGAGGAAGATCCATGGATATAGTGTTGATCTCCATCACACGAGCTTCAATTTCATGTCCTTACTTTCCATTTTTATTAAGTTTTTTTTCTCTGCAACTGGTGGCCGGAGGTTGTTGTTCCATCGGAGAAGATGGTGGTTTCCACCACCATCACCACGTGTGTCACTCTTGGCCTTTGGATCATGAGTTCAGGATCTAATCTTGGTCCTTCATTGCGTTTACTTTATTTATTTCATGTTGCTGCGCATTTGACTCGAACACACGTTGCGCCCTCACATCTGAGCCAATCAGCCTTGCCACGTCAATTAATGAGGTGCATCACGCGGCTGTGGTTTTTTTCCATTTAATTTATTTTCTTTTATTTTCAGTTAATTGATTTGATTTTCAAAAATTCATAATAAATTTATTTGAAGTCATAAAAATATGAGACCAATTCCAAAAAAAAATCTTGAAAAATCTAGTTTCATATTTTGATTTTTAATTATTTTTGTGACTTCATTTAATATTTTTTGTGAATTATTTGATTTTTAATAGTTTTAATTCATTTTAAAATACTTGCTGACTTTTGAAAAATCCAAAAATATTTTCCTAGCACCTATGGATCATGATAAGTCAATGAAAAATAGTCTTATCAATTTCTTATTTGATTTGAGATTTATTTGAGATTTTAGTTCATATTGTGTTATTTTTTTAGTGTTTTTAATTGTTTTTAAATACTTTCTGATTTCAAAAATTGGTAAGAAAATTAGTCAAAGTTTGTTTGACCATGTTAGACCTATGAGAATTTAATTGGACTTGTTAAAGTTGATTTGAATTGAATTTGAGGTTTGACCTTATTTGTTTATTTTTTATTTGCATTTTATTTTAATTCAAAAAAAAAGTATCAAAAAATATTGTTGACTTGTAATCTTCATTTCTTTTCTGTTTGGCATTGATTGATGATGACTTGATTCACATTTGATCAATTGGACTTGATACTTATCTTCTTTTCCATTCCCTTTCATCTTCATCCCATTCTTTTCATCATTGGCCAATGAGTTAAAGTCTTATGGTTGGTCTTGATAAATGAGAGGTTTAACCTTCTTTGATCCAAACCAAACTCAACTTGATCCATGATCAAGTGAGTTATTTTGCGTCCAAGATAGGTTGCTTATTAGTCAAGCAAAAAACCTAAAGTCAATACAAGGCCCTTCCCCTTTTGTTTTGGCATGGCAAGTTTATGGAGCTTGGCTTACTAGCCATTATCTCTAACTTGTGTTCTTTGCCTATATTTTTATTGACCGACCTCAGATAGGTGTGACTACTACATTAGTCCACTTACGATTGCTTAACATAGCGCTACATTGTCTTATAACAAGCTAACATAACCTCCACTAATTACTAACTTTAATTTGAGCATTTAATTTTCTTGTCATTTACTTTTAATGTCATTTATTTCTTGCTCATTATTCATATTGATTTTCCCTTTGCTCACTTGAGCATATATTTTATGTTTATGTCATTTTTCTTTTGCTCATTTGAGCCCATTATTGTATATAAATATATTGTTATCTTGTGTTTGCTTTGTGTTTGTTTTGGGTGAACCTAATGCAAAAGGAGAAAGGACTTAGAATTAGGACCTACCTATGCTTAAAGGAGTTCAAGAGAAACTAGGCCTCATGCCTTTAGAATGCTAAATTGTTGAAGAGCAACTAGGCCTCATGCCTTTAGAATGCTAAAATCCAAAGTTGGTCTCAAAGGACTTCTCATCCAAACTTATTCTTTGTCCATTCCCCTTATTGTGTTGTGAACTTTTTGATGCTTGCTTTTGTGTGATAGGGATCCCACCTTGAGATTGTGAAAGGAGGACCATTGTCATGAGTAGCCAAGTTAAGAGACGGGCCAAATGGAGATCCTAGGAGCTTGAATTCAATTGTGTGATTGCTTATTTGTGTGCTAAGTCCAAAGGAAAGGACCATCTTGAATCATCTCTATGATTTCAAGAAAAGGAACTCCAAGGGTTTATCTTTCCCCTCTTATCTTTGTATGCTTTAGGACTAGCCCTTCTCTTCTTCTCCCCACTCTAACCAAGCCAAAATAATTTTCTAAACTTTGACTTTGTTTCAAATTAGAAACCTAGGCCTTAAGCCTTTGAATTTTCAAAACCATTTTCATCAATACTCATTGTGAATAAATCTTAATCCAACCTTGACTTCATTTTGTAAATAAACCTAACTTGTAAATATAACTCACTTCAAGTAGTTTTTCTGGTTCTAATGGCCACCTTATTAAAACCTTTTCAAAAAACATTAGTCATAGGTTTGAGTTATCATAGTGGTTGATGTAAATCTCACCTCATCCTTAGCGGTTGGATTATAAGTCTTCCATGCTTAATATAGGGTTAACCCCTCACTAGCATGTGGAAGCCCTCCTCACATGGTGGATTGTTGGTTTAGGTTGAGTTTTCTCCCTTTGATAACAAAAGACCTTAAGGATTTTGGTCAAATCAATTCACCAATCTTTGAGATTTTTACCCCGAACTACGAGGTTTTGATCCTCCTTTGTGATGGTACGTAGGCAATGGGTTCATCCACTCAAACAACAAAATTTATAAATATAATCTACTCTCTTCTCATCCCTCCAATCTTTTGTACAAATCTTTTCACAAATACCAACCTACAACACATATTTGCAAAAAGGGTTCCCTTAGAATACTAAGGATGTTTTGGGTGCGTAAAACCTTCCCATTTCATAACCAATCCCCTTACTCAGATCTCTGACATTTTTATTAGTTTTTGATTTGAAAAACTTCTTACCTTGGCTTTTGTTCGCTTTTTAGTCTTTCCTTTGGACAAATAAAAGTGCGGTGGCGACTCGAATTGTATGTTTACTTTTGGTTTAGTCAATAAACCTAAAGGTAACGAAAACCCCGCTACAAAAAAGTGGCGACTCTACTGGGGAAACGAGCATCTCTAGTGGGTTTAGCCTACTTTTTGCTTATGTGTGTTGTATGTTTATATTTATTTGTGGCATACTTTTGTGCAAATTTGGGATGACTGTATTGTTTGTAATGTATGAATTGCTTGATATATTATTGTTTGTATGCTTGGTGGTTTCTTGTGAGATGAGTTCTATACCCGAACTCGAGCGCACTTATGAAACGAGAATGGCATAGTCTTGTTGACTTGTGTGGAGTTATTCATTAACAAGTTAACTTGCAAGTCCATTCACTTGGTGGAGGTCTTGTTGGGATCAATAATGTCACACGAGTAGTCGTGGTTAGGCATTACTCTTTCCAATAAGAACCTTAGAAGCCAAGGACCTTATATACCTAGCCCACCTTGGCCTATTTTAGGACGTAGTGTGAAGGTCGTTCAAGTGTAAGACTTGAGGCGATCGTTACGCGATACTACACTCATAAGAGTCTCTCTTGAGAATATTTTTGGAATACGAGTAGTCGTTTTATCTGATAATATCTGAAAGATGAGATGATGACTATGGGGACCTTTTTAGAACATGATTGTCAAGTTTAACCATAGTACCTCCCATTGGGTGGTTCTTAACCGAGACTCCATGCTCGTGAATTACAACAAACCCTTTGATTTGCGGTCGATCCGTTCTTGTATATCCTCAATATCAATGGAACTTGGGTGTTGATAAGGTGTAAACCAAAATCAACCAAAATGGATGATTGATATTGATGATAACTTGAGCCATCCTGTGACCTTTGTGTGGTGTGACTTGCTTGATCCTTGAGTGTGATTGTTGCATCCATGCATTCATGTCATCAACAATAAAGATTTTTCAAGGAACTTAAGAGGTCTATTTGCAAATTTTCAGACATGGATAAGCAAAGAAGGAATGCGAAGAAGTACAGTTTCAAACAACCCGACTTGAAAGAGTTAAGGAGTTTGACATCCTATGTATTAGAGCCTTTGGAGTTCAAAGCTCGCCATGGAAAGCTTCTGTCTATTCTTTCTACCAAGGTGGATGAGGGTCTGATGAGTGTGTTGGTGCAGTTTTACGATCCTCTGTATCAGTGCTTCACTTTTCCGGATTTCCAGCTTTTTCCTACACTTGAGGAGTAAGCTTATCAGGTTGGTATACCTATTCTTGATTAGTTGTCGTTCAGTGGTTTGGAGAAGATTTCGTCTTCACAAGAGATTGTTGATATGCTTCATATGGATGTATCTGACATCGTTGCCAATATGACTACCAAAGGTGGAATTCAAGGTCTCCCATCTGATTTTATGATTTCCAAAGATACTTTGTTTGGGAAGGCCATGAGTAAGAAAGCTTTTGAAGCCATATTTCTACTCTTCGTCTATGGGCTAGTGTTATTTCCCAACATTGACAACTTCGTGGATGTGAACGTTGTTAGGATTTTCTCTTCTCTTAATCCCGTTCCGACTCTGTTGGGTGACACTTATTTATCTTTGCATATGAGGAATGCAAAGGGTGGTGGTTCCATTGTGTGATGTCTGCCTTTGTTGTACAAGTGGTTTATTTCGCACTTGCCTCAGACGCTTGCCTTCAAGGAGAACAAAGGATGTCTACGGTGGTCCGTGAGACTTATGTCTCTCACTAATGATGATATCTCTTGGTATAATCGTGTATATGATGGCGCTCAGATTATTGATTCTTGTGGTGAGTTCTCCAATGTACCTCTTCTTGGTACATGTGGTGGAATTAACTACAACCCTGTTTTGGCTCGTCGTCAGCTTGGGTTTCCCTTAAAGGATAAACCTAACAACATTTTGTTGGAAGGCTTATTCTTTCAAGAGGGTAAAAATCCCCAAAACTTGAAGGATAGGATGGTCCACGCTTGGCGCAAGGTTCATAGGAAAATAAGGAATGAGCTTGGTCCGAAGAATTGTGTTGCTTTGGAACCTTACACCTCTTGGGTGAGGAAGAGAGCTCTTGAGTACCGCATGCCGTACGAGTATCCGAGACCTACCCCTGTGGTTATGGTTGGGCCTTCAACCCTCCCTAATCAAGGAGTAGAGGAGTTGAGAGACGAAGATCAGTCGCGTGCATGGGTTCGTGAGCGTGAGGAATTTCTTCAACAACTCAAAGATAAGGATGCAGTGATAGAGTTTCTAGAGCATCAGGTTATCAATGAACCAGATGATGTAGCTACTTATCTCCTTCCTCATTCATCTAGGTTTTAGAAGAGGAAGTATGATCAGCTCGCCAAGGAGAAGACTGATATGGAAGCAGCTTATGCGAGAGAAGTGAAGAGGCTTCGTGCTACTTATCTTCCGATCTCGAAGGCTTCGGATGATTGCTTTTAGGGCTCCATAGGATGTTTATTCTCATTTTCTCTTGTATTGTATTTGGTTACCAAAATTGTACTGCTTCTTTGGTGTAAAAAGTTTCCAAATATTATATTGCTATGAGTATTCCATATATGTCTTAAAAGTTCAATATTTTCCAAATGTTTGCAAACAGATCTCTATAAAGTTCCTCTGATAAAAAAAACAAATCATGTGCACAAGAATTGCATGCATCATATGCATGAGCAGGTTTTGTTCCGAGTTCTTGATCAGTGGTCTAACTCTTTGCTCTTCATTTATTTTGAAGACGAGCTGACGCACCGGTATAACACCCGAGCAAATCATCAGAAGATAATGGAACACCTTGAACAAGAGAGCAGGGACCTAAAGGAAGAGATCGCTAGACTGACTGCCATGATGGAGTCAGTTCTGGCCGCGCAAAGTCAAGCTTCACCAACTCCTGCAACTCCTCCCGTGAGGACGGTCATCTCTGAGTTAATTACTTCAACGGTGTCTTTGCTACAGCCCACTTCGCTCCGACTATGCCAGTTGGATTCCCTTGGGGAATGCCATCTAATTTTGTTCCAGAGGGTTTTGCTCCCACTCTTGCTTATATGCCGGCATCTAGCTCGGTCCTGTCTGTGCCACCTCCCGTCGTGCACACTCTCCCTCGTGTAGAAGACACCATTTATCATTCCGAGCCATCTGAGGGCCCGACGTATGTGAGAAAATGGATGAAATGAAAGATCAATTCCTTGAGCTGCGCAAGGAACTGAAAACATTGAGAGGTAAGGACCTCTTTGGGAAGAGTGCTGTTGAGCTGTGCTTGGTGCCCAACGTTAAAATCCTAGTTAAATTCAAAGTGCCTGAATTTGAGAAGTACAAGGGGAATACATGTCCACTCAGCCATCTTGTGATGTATGCTCGCAAGATGTCGACCCAAACCGACAACGATCAACTGCTGATTCACTAATTTCAGGATAGCCTGACAGGTGCTGCGCTCCGGTAGTATATGGGGCTGGAGAGTGCAAGCATCCGCACTTTCAATGATCTAGGTGAGGCCTTTGTAAAGCAGTATAAATATAATATGGATATGGCTCCAGATAGGGACCAGATGAGGGAAATGTCCCAAAAGGATAAGGAGACCTTCAAGGAATACGCCCAGAGGTGGCGAGAACTGGCAGCTCAGATAGTGCCACCCTTGGAGGAGAAGGAGATGACAAAGATCTTCTTGAAGACTTTGAGCTCTTTCTATTACGAGCGCATGATTACTAGTGCTCCATCGGACTTCACCGAAATGGTGAATATGGGAATAAGGCTAGAAGAAGGGGTCCGTGAAGGACGTTTATCTCGTGATGATGGTTCCTCAGCAAAGAAGTATGGCGGGTTTGCTAGGAAGAAAGAGGGGGAGACTCATGTTGTTTCTTCCCATGTTAAGAGAAGGCCCTCTGTAAGGAGGAAAGAAGCCCGTCCAACTGTTAACCAACACCAGGTGGCTCATATAGCACCTACTTTCAGAGAAGTTCAACAACAACCACAACAACAACATCGTCAACAACAACAGGCTTACCAACCTCGCAACAATAACAACACCAGCACCAGCAACTATGAGAGGAAGAGGGTGACTTTTGACCCGATTCCGATGACGTATGCTGAACTTTATCCTTCCTTAATTGATAGGAAGCTGATAACTCCGTGTGATCCTCCTGTTGTGCCAGCCAATCCCCAATGGTGGTACAAGCCCGAACTTCACTGTGTGTATCATTCCGGTGCGCCCGGACATGACGTGGAGAATTGTTTTCCTTTGAAGACCAAGGTGCAAGACCTTGTGAGGAGTGGAATACTGTTCTGTGAGGACATAGGCCCAAATGTGAAGAAGAACCCATTGCCCGAGCATGGGAAGGCAGCTGTTAATATGGTTCAGGGGTTCCCTGGCAAATATAAAGTCCTTTATGTGAATGACATAAGGTAGTCCTTGGTAGAGATGCATAAGTTGTTGTGTGAACACAGGAATTATGAGCATGATCATGATAGGTGCCAGGTGTGCACTATGAATGAAAGAGGATGCCGTCAAGTGAGAAAGGACATCCCAGAGATGATAGACCAAGGGATGATTGAGATACTTCAGAATCGTAACAAGGATGAAGTTGATGTTATCACTCCTGTGTTTAAAATTCCTGATCCTGTTGTTATCAAGTATGATGGCAGCAAGAAGAAAGTATCGCCAACTCTTGTGATTAAGCCAGCGGGTCCTGTCCCGTATGTATCAGACAAAGCGGTTCCCTACCGTTATAATGCTGTCATGCTGGAAGATGGGAAGGAGGTGTCATTTCTCTCAACCTCTATGGTGAGCATTTCTGACGTTAGTGGAGTGACCCGTAGTGGTCGTGTTTTCTCGGCTCAGCCGAAATCCCACGAAGACGTTATGAGGAAAGATGTTGTCAGTCCTGCCGGTCCCGTGGGGACTTCTTCTTCAAATCAGTATGTTCCTGTTGTGAAGGGTGTTGACCCTGTTGTTGTTAAAACCAATAATGCTCCTATCCTGGTTGGCCAGTCTGGCATTTTGAGAGAGGATGGTGATGAGATGCTGAGGCTCATCAAGAGGAGTGAGTATAATGTTGTGGATCAGTTGCTACAAACTCCATCAAAGATATTTGTCTTATCTTTGTTGATGAATTCAAAGCCACACTGTGACGCGTTGCAAAGGGTGTTATATGTGGCATACGTGGATCAAGATGTCACAATTGAGCAGTTTGATAGCATTGTTGCAAATATAACTGCCTGCAACAATTTGAGCTTCTGTGATGCTGATCTTCCTGAGGAGGGAAAAGACCACAATTTGGCTTTACATATATCCATGAACTGTAAAGATGATGCCCTGTCCAATGTGTTGGTGGAAACAGGGTCATCACTCAATGTATTACCAAAACCCACTCTTGCCAAACTTTCATATCAAGGGCCTCCCATGAGGCAAAGTGGAATGATAGTGAAAGCTTTTGATGGATCGCGCAAAACTGTGATTGGTGAATTAGAACTCCCAATCAAGATTGGACCTAGTGATTTCCAGATCACTTTCCAGGTCATGGATATTCATCCATCATACATTTGTTTGCTTGGCAGACCATGGATTCACGAGGCAGGCGCCGTGACATCCACCCTGCACCAAAAGTTGAAGTTCGTCAAGAACAAGAAGTTGGTGGTGATAGGGGGAGAGAAGGCTCTCTTGGCCAGCCATTTATCTTCCTTCTCCTATATTGATGCTGAGGATGAGGTTGGAACGTTGTTCCAAGCTTTGTCTATTGCTGAGCCTTCTAGGAAATGACTTTCTTCATTTGTCTCCTATAGTGATGCGAAGTTGGCCAATGAGCATGGTGCAACTACTGGTTTGGGGAAAATGATCAAGTTGGAAGATAACAAGTCTCGGGCTGGCATAGGGTACTCTTCTGGTGTTTCCGATGATCTTAGGTTGTTCCAGAGTGGAGGTTTCATCCACACCGTTGAAGATCAGGAAGTTGCTGCCATTGTTGAAGATGATGAAGAGGAAGACCTTGGCAACTTTGTCATACCAGGAGGAATCTGCAATAACTGGGTCGCTGTTGATGTTCCAACAGTTATCCATAAGTCAACATAATGTGTTCATTTTGTTTAAAAACCCTTCTCCCATGCCAAAAGGAGAAGTGAAGACATTGTTGGCATAATTGATTAATACAATGATATTCATTCAATAATCACATGTTCAATGTTTGTTTTTCTCAAATTATTTTTCCTTTTTGCTTTTTGCATGAAATTGGTGATCACCATAAAACCCTAAAAGGAGAATAAAATCAATATTTTCATCTGCATAATGATTTGCCTTGTTTGAAATCTAAAATCTCTTTTATACTCAAAATCATTATGCAGGTTAATCAAACCCATTGAACATAATGATCCAACACCATCTCCCAATTTTGAGTTCCCTGTATTTGAGGCCGAAGAAGATGATGTTGAAGAGATTCCCGATGAGATTACCCGTCTGCTTGAACACGAGGAGAAGATCATTCAGCCACATCTAGAGAATCTGGAAACAGTCAACTTGGGGTCTGAAGACCACATTCGTGAAGTGAAGATTAGGGCACTCCTTGAAGAGTCTGTTAAGAAGGGGTTGATCGAGTTGCTAAGAGAATATGTCGATGTCTTTGCTTGGTCGTATGAATACATGCCTGGTCTAGATACTGATATCGTGCAACATTTCTTGCCCTTGAAGCCAGAGTGTGTGCCTAGGAAGCAGAAGCTCAGAAGAACTCATCCTGATATGGCAATGAAGATTAAAGAAGAAGTTCAGAAGCAAATTGATATGGGGTTTCTGGTGAGTTCTACATATCCTCAATGGGTGGCCAATATTATGCTTGTGCCTAAGAAAGATGGAAAAGTCTGAATGTGTGTGGATTACCGTGATTTGAATAAAGCTAGTTCAAAAGATGATTTTCCTCTACCACACATTGATATGTTGGTAGATAATACGGCTAAATTCAATGTCTTTTCATTTATGGACGGATTTTTCGGTTATAATCATATTAAAATGGCACCCGAGGATATGGAGAAGACAACATTCATCACACCTTGGGGAACATTCTGTTATCGAGTGATGCCCTTCGGTTTGAAGAACGTCGGAGCCACGTATCAACAAGGCTTGGAAGGTTGTGTTAACAGGCTGGGTACATCCTGTAATTACTAAAGAAGGAGAGGCCACAACTGATAAGAAACCTGAAGAACAATGGTCCAAGGAGGAGGATGACCTAGCCCTTGGAAATTCTAAAGCATTGAATGCAATATTCAATGGAGTAGACAAGAATATTTTTAGGTTGGTAAACAACTGTGAAGTGGCTAAAGATGCTTGGGACATTCTCAAGACCACTCATGAAGGCACCTCTAGAGTAAAGATGTCTAGACTACAGCTGCTCACCTCCAAGTTTGAAAATTTAAGGATGAAAGAAAATGAAAATATTCATGAATTTCATATGAGTATCCTTGAAATTGCTAATGCCTCAGGAGCCCTGGGAAAGAAGATGTCAGATGAAAAATTGGTAAGAAAAATACTCAGGTCACTCCCTAAGAGATTTGCTATGAAGGTGACTGCCATTGAAGAGTCTTAAGACATCTCTAACATGAGGGTTGATGAGCTAATTGGTTCCCTCCAAACATTTGAGATGGGATTGAATGATGGTTCTGAAAAGAAAACCAAAAGCATGGCCTTCATGTCAAACACAGAAGAGGAAAATAGTCAGGAGGGTGATAAAGATTTGGCCAATGAAGTAGCAATGCTGGGAAGACAGTTCAACAGACTGTTGAAAAAGATGGATGTAAGATCTAAGGCTAATGTCAAGAACATCTCATCTGACATCAATAAATCCAACAATGTTGGAAGAAGAGCAAGGTCAGATGAGAAGCCCAAAGAAGGAAAAGAAGTTTAGTGCTATGAATGTGATGGGTATGGACACATTAGGACTGAATGTGGAACCTACCTCAAGAAGCAGAAGATGAGTCTTGCTGCCACTTGGTCTGATGAGAGTGAAACAGAAGAATCTGCAAATCTAGTAACTGCATTGACTGGAAGATGGGGTTCTGATGAAGACTCAAGTGACGATGAAGTGACCTTTGAAGAGCTGGCCACTACCTATAGAAAGCTTTGTCATAAAAGTGTAGAGTTGTGTAAACAGGTTGAAAGCCAGAAGAAGGAAATAACTCAACTTGAGAATGAGAAGGTAGAACACTTGGAAACCATCTCCAAATTAAAAACAGAAGCAGTGGTTCTAAATGCCAAGATAGAGGAAAGTCAACAAGTTGAAAGCCAGAAGATAGTAAAACTGGAGAATGAGAAGGCAGACCATGTGGAAACCATCTCCAAGTTTAAAACTGAAGCTATGTTCTTGAACTCTAAACTAGAAGAGATGACCAAGTATGTAAGAATGTTAAACAATGGATCTGACTCCCTAGACAAGATTCTCCAAACTAGACAAATAACAGGATACAAATCTGGCATTGGGTATAATGAATCTAAGCCTGAGTGCAGTTACACTGGTTGCAAACCTCAAGCCAAACCAAAATGCAGCCATAGTAAAAGCAAACATGTGATGTCACATCATATGTCACAACATCAGAAGAGAAGACAGCATAAAGGGAAATACCAAAGATGGAGATGTCATTACTGTGGGAAATTTGGTCACCTAAAGCCCTTCTGCTATAAGTTGTATGGTTATCCTAGCCATGTTCATCATCAGACTCACTATCAACCCAGACCCAAACAGCACAGGCATGTCAACAAGAAGCAATGGGTTCCTAAAACTAATGTTACAAGTCTAATAGCTCACATTCCCCTCAGAGTCTCAGCCAACGAAGAGTGGTATTTTGATAGTGGATGTTCCAGACACATGACTGGAAACAAAGACCTGATAACTGGACTTCATCCTCATGCCATAAGCTATGTAACCTTTGGTGATGGAGCAAAGGGTGAAATCAAGGGGATAGGCAAGCTTGATTGTCCTGGAGTGCCTAAACTAGACAAGGTCCTACTAGTTAAGGGCTTGACTGCAAATCTAATAAGCATCAGTCAACTATGTGATCAAGGTCTGAATGTTAACTTCACCAAAACTAAATGTCTGATTACTAACAAAGACAGTGAAGTGATCATGAAAGGAATCAGGACCAAAGATAACTATTACATGTGGAACTCTCAAATTGGTTATTCCTCAAAGTGTACCTATGTCAAAGGAATGAAGATGAGTATATCTGCTAGAGGGACTCTCAAGAGTGATGAAAGACAAGTCTGTGGGAAATGTCAAACAAGGATGTCACACCAGGAGCTCAGACTTAACATCACTTTCAGAGAAGAAAAGCTCATGATGGCTCAAATAGATAGGAGGTTGGATCAGATGGGTGAACATGTTACTAGTCATATGCAGTCTGAAGTTGGAAAGAGCTTTGTTGGACTTGGGCTACAAGTCAAGCAAATAGAAGGATCTATGTATCTATCTCAAAGCAAAAGTCCCAAGAGCAATGTTGAGAAGATTGAGATGGAGAGTGAAAGGACACCTGCTCCTACACATTTGAGAGATGAAAATGGTGTTTATGCTGAAGATATAGCAGATGGTAGCAGTTGTTCTCAATAGGGTTGGTTGAAACTACTGATGATTGCATACAACGTCACACACGATGTCATGACATTGTATTATGACAACCTGAATGCTACAACTATGTCCAAAAATTCTATTCAGCATAGTTGGACCAAGCACATTATTTGTTGTCATCACTCCATTAGAAAATTTGAGGAAGACAAATTCATAGCTCTAAAGCATGAAATGCAATCGGCTGACAAGTTTGCAAGGGATTTGAGTGATAATCAATTTGAATATGTAAGAGGGAAATTAGGGATATGGATTCTTGAGAAATTATGGCAATTAATGTGGAGTGGAAAAGGTAACAAAAATATTGTCTGCCCAATTAAAAGAAAGAGCCACATTAATGATGAATCATTCCCTAGCATTGGAAATAGTATCTATGCCATTTGCACACGCTACCTGAACACAACTCTTTCCATCTTCATCAAACTACTCAGAAAACCTTTGCTATGGCAAAGAAATTACTTTCAAAAGTTCAACAACATGTCTCAACATCCATCATCCTCAGGATCAAAACCCACTCATCATGCAAGGACTCCCTCCATGGAGTTTCTAGATGAAGACGTGCTGGATGTTACTCCTCTCTGTGTGATACCAGGTGACGCCCCAGGCCCCTCTTCCATGGCTGGAAGTAAGCAAGGTAATATCCCTGATAAATCTCCTCATCAAGAGAACATGCACTATGTTGATCATACCATTAGGAACCTAGTTACTAGGATTCTAAATGAATGGCATGCAGTCAAGGGTGTCTCTAGCCCTCTGTCCAGAAGGGACCCCTCTCCTGAGGTGGAACCCCAAGCTGAGAAAGATGATGACTCATCTAGATCAGAAAAGGAAGTGGCTGCTGAGGGGTTATGTTCTCTAGGAAAAAACTGACCTAGCAAGAAACCAGCAAGTATGTCTCATGAGCCTGCTGAGAATGTTGTTAATCTGGAGGAAGAGAGTTCAGAGGAAGAGGATGACACTTTGGTTCACCATGTTGTAGTACCTCAAATTTGCACCTCCTATTTGTATATACATTTCATTGTTAGGTCATTAACATTGCATTGTCATTGCATAGTCCATGGCATCTCATCAGGCAAGATTGGTCAGGAGATTCAACTGTGCAAGGCAACAAGAGCATTTGTCATGAGATCAAAGCCCTAGGGTGGCTCCATTGAGCTTACATGAGTCAAGGGTCATTTTGAAGTAGTTTGGCTAAATGTTGAAGGCTCAGAACTCATCAGTGCATGTGCAAATCATCTGCGACCCATAAAAGTCAACAGAAGTCAACTGCAAAGTCAACTGTGGATTTGGAGGTGGGAAGTGGTTAGAGATGCCCCATTCATGTTCAAACAAGTCTCATTTGACATTTCAAACATCAACATTGAAGAATTTGAAGTCAGGTCAAGATTTCCCAAAATAGCAAGTGACCTGTAATTTGAAAGTTTCCAAAAATGGCAAGGTTTTGGACCAACTTCAACTCAAGATTACATCATCAAGAAAGCTTCAAATGAAATTTTGTCCAACATGAAAGTTGAATATCTTTCTCTCCCATTTCCAAAAAGTCCAAGATCATGAATTTCTCATATGTGGTTGAGGAGATATGATCCAATCATGGCAAAGTGTGTTTGAAAATTCAAATGGGCATAACTTTTGAACCAAAGTTCCAAAATGAGTGGTTCTTTTTGCATTTTGATCCTTATAACATGTAATTTCCAAGCATATCATTACATGGCATACATTTCCTTTGCATGGGCATGTGCTTATTCATGAATATTTGTGTAGAAAATTTCATAAACTCATTTTGGTTGATCATGGGCATAAAACTCCAATTCAAATGTGTGCATGGGCTTGTTTTAAGTGTATTTGGATCAAGTTTGTGTACTGTTCACGTGCTTCTCATGCATGGGGGGTGGAAATGCCAATTAGTGCAAACACTTCATAACTTGTTAATCTTGATTAGCTTTGGTTAAAACAAGTTTTCAGTATCATTAGCATGAGGTATATAATGTTAAGCATAACTGTTTTCATCATGAACACTCATTTCAGATCTGAATTTCAAGAATCATCAAAACTTTTCTCTCAAAATATTTTTCAATTTCTTCACACTAGAGCATTTCCTATTGATTGATTCACCCTCTTGAAGCATTTTTGAGAAGATTTGGACGTGGAATTGGATCAAACCGTGCCATATTTGCTCATATTCAAAGCTTGAAGCATCCATGGAGATTTCAAAATTAACTGGATTCATGCTTGTTTGAGCTTCATTCCTTCCAGCATTCACCTCCACAAGCATCATAGAAGAATTCTGGAACATTACAAGCCTTGTATCAAGCCAAATCCGAATCTATTCATCAAGAAGGTCAGGATTCGACCACTTTAATTCTCAAAATCTTTGTGATATTTGTGTAGATCCTTCATTGGTGATGATTTTGGTACAAAGTTTGATTGAAATGGTGCACTGTACGCAAAGTTATGCATGTTTAAAGTTTTGATGTCAAGTTTTAATTCCTTCGATCTGAACTTGTTGTGAAGTTTTTGCATGAAATGATAGTTGATCTTGAATGAGCGTGGCATGATGAATCGATTGATGTTAGTTTGGTTAATTTCTGGAACATTTTGTGATTTTCTAGAAAAATGCGTATGAACACCATGCAATGTGTATCTTCAACTTTGAAGTTCATGCAATTTCCAGATTCGCTATGACTTTGCTAGGATTTTGCTACGAGTTCTTGAGTTTGCTACGAAATTCTGGGCGCTAGGGTTCAGGACCAAAACGCGGTCGTTTTGGTTAAGCGCCAATTTCAAATCTTTCATCAATTTTTTTGCACAATGTTCCTTATAAATTGAAAAATGCATCAATTTTGTCATTATAAAACTAGGGTGATTGAACATGTATCCATTTATGATATTGCCTTGTTACTTTCATCATAAAATGCTTGTTTCTTATCCAATGGCTTTGAAATTTTGTGTGTAGCTTCTTGACATATTGATGAACATTTTGGCTTTGGTTTGAGATTTTTCCCATGCTCCAATTCGGTTTTATGATTGTGCTAACTTGGTGTGACAATTTGTGTCACACATTTGGTTGTCTATTTTGTACAATGTGATTGCCATGCCTAATGATGTCCAATGCTTCTGATTTTTTGTGTGATGTATGTTATGGATGTCTCGATTGCTCATGATTTTTTCCAGATTTTTTGGAATCATTTCTGTTTTGATTGAGATTTTTCATTCATGTTGACCATTTGGATGCTTTGAAATCACCTTTGACTTCACTTGATCATGAAATGCATTTGGTTAATGATTTTGATATGAGCCTTTTTAGGATATGTCAATATGTGTTTGAAGTTGCTTCATGACAAGTTTGAGCTTCTGTTTTGACTTTTTGACTCTCTTTTGACCCTAGGCTTTGACCTAGTGGTTTGGACTTATCATTTGAGTTGTGATTTTAGGTTCAGATGCACATTGCCATGATTGGAGTGACCCATTCATTTAAGCTTGATTGGTTGTTGATGTTGGCTAACATTGTGTTGTTTTGTAGGCTTTGAGAACAAAGTCACTTGTGCTTGTGCCTTGCTCATTGTTGTCTGATGCTTTGTCTGTCTGTGTGATTAACTGTTGATTGTTTGTCTGTACAGTTGAACTGATTGGTTTAGATTTTTTCACAAGTACCTAAGTTGCTTTAAGTTCATTTGAACTTGCTTTGTTAGCTTGTGGTTTGCTTACCACTGAGGTATAACTCTCTTGACTTCATGTAGTCTGGAAGACTTGTCCTGTTATGTGGGCAGGCACCTGTCTGAAGTCCTCCTTAATAGGTAATGCTTGTGTTTGTTTAATTTTGTGCCCTGTACATTCAAAAACCTCCTAAGTGAAGAGGCATTGGCAGATACAAGGGATGTGCATTCCATCCCCTGCTATTCAGTTGAGTCATTCATCCTGCTCACACCATTGTGTTGATGCGCTTTGAATACAAACCCAAGGTCTTGTTGAGTCAGTCACTTGTGGAGAAGAGTTCCTACATTCTGAACTCCCATACTTTCTATTTGAGTCAAGCTCTCCCAGGCCAGGGATAAGAGCTGTGAGGTCTTATCCTCACTTCCCATTTCATCTGCTTCACCCTAACTCTCAATGTTAGGGTTAAGAGCTAACCACACCCTATTCCAGTTGGCTTGTTTGTCGAGGTTGATTTGACCCCTTGACTAAAGCCTAGACTTGTGTGAGCCACTTGTTTGTATATAGTGTGTGTGCTTGCTTTATTGTGCTTGTGATTGGTTGTGCTGTTTAGGCTAGCTTGCTTCCTGTGCAAGTTAGGATAGAAACCTCAACATAGGGATCGTATGCATGATAACTTCTAGGCTCGAGTCGTAGTCTCCCTAGTAGTTTGTGTCTCCCTTTGTTTCTGGATAGGATAGAAGTTCTTTCCCTGTTAAGGGGAACTACGTCGCCCTGATCCTCAAACCAGATGAGGTACGTAGGCAGGAGATGAGCTGATCTCTCCGGGCGCCTTTTTTCTTTTTCAACCCTTTGTGTGTGTTGGAGTCTGACATAAGTCCAACGATTGGCAGTTGGTTTCCTGTGTCTTGTTTGCTTGTTGGAGTCTGACATAAGTCCAGCGATTGGCAGTCGGTTTCCTGTGTGTGTGTTTGTTGGTTCGGAGTCTGATGTAAGTCCAGCGATTGGCATTCGGTTTCAAGGTTTGCCTGTTTGTGTGGAGTCTGACGTAAGTCCAGCGATTGGCAATCAGTTTCATGTTTGTGTTTTGTTTGGCGTGCGTTAGCCGAGCTACGAGTGCTCTGATTCTTCCTCTGGTTAGAGAAGATACGTATGCATAGGATGCGACATCCTAGCGAGCACGTTTCCCCTGTCCCGAACTATGTCGACTCTGATGTCTGTGCTTGACAGACTACGTAGGCCCAGGATGCGATATCCTGCCGAGTCCTGTTTCTTTTGTCTTTCTGTGTGTTCCTTCCAGGCTTGTGCAGTTTGTGAGCAGTTTTTAGCAACCTTATCCTTTCTTTTGTGCGTGGATCCCGTCGAGTACGACGGATGCGTAGGGGTGCTAATACCTTCCCTTCGCATAACCGACTCCCGATCCCATCTTTCTCTGGTCGCGAGACCAGGTCTTTTCCAGGTTTACTTCGAGCGTTTCCTTTCCCTCCTTTGGGATAAATAACGCACGGTGGCGGCTCTGTTGTTTCGTTTTCCCGCCGGTTTTTCGCGTAATGCGTCAGCTGGCGACTCTGCTGGGGAATTCAGAGAAGTTGACCTCTTGTTGGTCCATCTTCCCTAGGCGAGTTTCTCCTAGCGCTCTCTAGGATAGGGTTTGGTTGCTTTTGCTGTTTCATTTATTGCATTTATTTGTTGATGCCATCATTTATGTTTGCATTTATGTTTGCATTTATGTTTGCATTTATGTTTGCATTTATGTTTGCATTCATCATATTTTCATCTGTGCTGGCTGGTTGTCTGTTTCTCTGTTGGGGTGGGAGTTACATGAGGTAAAAGGCCCAATACCCAGGCTATGAGTGAACTCTAGGACACCTAGGAATAGAGTGATTCTTAGGAAGCGGGTGGTATTGCGCCACTTAGCGGAACTTGATATCACGAGCAGTTCAGATCCTGATGGGGTATTATCGGTGCATACATCTGGTGTGTACATGATGATATTCTATGAAAGGGTTGTTTATCCTGCGTTTCTCTCGACCTTACCCTGGCCTAGATGACACCCGTGAGTGGGGAGGGAATGAATCATCATTACATGTACCGTTGGTGACTTGTTGGTGACTTGTTGGTGACTCTTGGGTTCTGTTGGTGACTTGGTTCTACATAATGGGTTTCAGATGACTTTGGGTCTCAGATGACTTTGTGGTTCCGAATTCAAGTCGAAGCTCTGAACCTGTGCTCCGAGACACACAGCCAGCCAGTCGTGTTTGCATCATTTGCATCATAGCATATTTATTTTCAAAAAAAAATAATGCGATAAAAAAATAATAAAAAAAGACAAAAAAAGAAAAGGAAAAAACTAATATCCTCATGCATATCATTTCTCAGGTTCATTCAGGAGTCTATTCACTGTGAGAGATGGCAGCCGTTCCCGAGTTGAAGAGGAAGACTTGCACCTACAGTTTTCACCGTGAGCCATTGACATCTTTGATAGAGTTGAGCAACTTTGTGACCGGCGGTAATCAGAAGGTGTTTGTTGATCAGTATGGAGACTTGTTGACACTGTTGAAGATGGTGGTAGATCCAGTACCGTTGCAGACTCTTCTCCAGTTCTATGACCCAGAGCTCCGTTGTTTCACTTTCCAGGATTATCAGTTAGCGCCTACTCTTGAAGAGTATTTTATTCTGTTGAATGTCCCGATCAGATACCAGGTGCCTTTCTTGGATGTTCCAAAGGAGGTGGATTTTAGAGTTGTTGCCAGAGCTTTTCATCTGAGTGTCAAGGAAGTAAGTGACAATTGGAAGTCGAGTGGTGATGTGGTGGGGTTGCCTTTGAAGTTCTTGGTGAGAATGGCTAAAGAAGAAGCAAAGAAGGGAAATTGGGAAGCTTTTCATGCCCGGTTAGCTGTTATGATCTATGGGATTGTGTTGTTCCCGAGTATGCCTAACTTTGTGGACTTTGCTGTTGTCACTATTTTCCTTGGAGGAAACCCAGTTCCTACTTTGTTAGCCGACACTTACTATGCTATTCACAGCAGGCATGGTAAGGGTGGGGCTCTCAGGTGCTGTCTCCCATTGTTGCTCAGATGGTTCTTGTCTCTCCTGCTAGTCAGTGGACCTTTTGTGGATGCTCAGAGCACTCATAAGTGGACTCAGAGGATTATGTCTCTTACCTCTTATGATATCAGGTGGCAATCTTACCGGATGGATGTGCGTAATGTCATCATGAGTTGTGGAGAGTTTCGTAATGTGCCACTCATAGGGACCAAGGGTTGCATCAATTACAATCCGGTTCTTTCTCTTCGCCAGTTGGGGTTTGTGATGAATGGAAGACCACTTGATGCTGAGATAGCTGAGAGTGTGTATTTTGAGAAGCGGAGTGACCCTGCTAGATTGGAGAGGGTAGGAAGAGCTTGGAAGACCATTGGTGTCAAGGATGGAGCTGTGTTAGGGAAGAAGTTTGTTGTTGCTATGCCTGATTATATTGAGTGGGTCAAGAAGAGAGTTGAGACTTTGTTGTTACCCTATGATAGGATGGAGTCTTTGCAAGAGCAACCACCTTTGATCCTTGCTGAGAATGTGCCTGCTGAGCAGTACAAGCAAGTCTTGATGGAGAATCGTCGGTTGAAGGAGAAGGAACAAGATACCCAGATGGAGCTTTACAAAGCCAAAGCTGATAAGTTGAACTTGGCTCATCAACTCAAAGGCATGCAAGGTGAGGATGCTAGTAGATTGAAGAGCAAGAAGAGGTCTTATGAGGAGTTAGAGACATTGCTGAATGAAGAACACCGTGAGTGCTTGAGGTTGCAGAAAGCTGAGGCTAATTATCAGAAGAAGATAAGAGACCTGGAAAAGCAGCTGAGGGACAAAGATATCCAATTGAAGAAGGAGGTAGACTTGAGACATGCATCAGAGAGCCAGCTTGGAGGAGACGTTGTGGAGCTCAGAAGACAACTGAAGGAGAAGTTCACCCCTCTGCCAGAATGTTCAAAATGTGACCTGTTGATAGACCAGTGCTAGTATCTGAAGACTCTCATTCCTGGAGGACATCTTTCCTAGCTTGTGTCTGTTGTTTATGTTGAGAATCACCTCCAGGCTTGTTGGATGGGATTCATTGTTGTACTCTGATCATTTGAACCTTTGTTGTATGATCCTTGTTGCTCATGTCTATAGATGAGGATGTTGATGTTTCACCTTATGCTCATTATCATGTGTATGATGTTTCTTTGTTGTTCGTATTGCAGGTTGCCATCTCTTGAAAGATGAAGTAGGCTCTTGAGTGCCTGAGAAATGAACATATCATGTGCATCATACGCATCATAAGCATCATACACATATCATTTTGCATTACAGGTGTTCTTGATCGAGACTTCTCACTCAGGTTCCTGTTTTAGGCAGAGGAACATGGACCAAGTGCAAGCTGAGTTGGCTGAGATGAGGGCTAACATGGCCCAATTCATGACAATGATGCAAGGGGTCGTTCAAGGGCAAGAGGAGCTGCGTGCCTTAGCCCAGAGACAGGAAGCCGTGCTCCCACCGCCTAGTCGTGCTTCGCCAGTGGGTGTTCTTGTGAATGATAATGTTGTTGCTGCTGCTCCCGCCAATGATTATGCCGTGGGTGATGATTTGAGAGGAATCAGAATCAACGGACAGCCTCTTGCTGCAGAGACTGTTAATGCCAGAGCAACCCGTGCTCCCGTTCGACATCCTGCCCCGCTGGTTGACAGGTAGGAAGACATGTTCACACTGCTCAGTGAAGACGATGAGGTTGTAAGAGTGGAAGAGAGGGATCGGAAAGTTGATGCCCTAGCTGAGAAGATCAGAGCCATGGAGTGTCAGAACTCTTTGGGGTTTGATGTGACGAATATGGGCTTAGTGGATGGATTGAGAATTCCTTATAAGTTCAAAGCGCCATCTTTTGACAAATACAACGGTACTTCTTGTCCTCGCACCCATGTGTAGGCTTACTACCGGAAGATCTCTGCCTACACCCACGATGAGAAGATGTGGATGTATTTTTTCCAGGATAGCTTGTCTGGAGCTTCCTTGGACTGGTACATGGAGCTGAAAAGAGAGTCTATCAGAAGTTGGAGGGATCTGGGTGAAGCCTTTTTGAGACAATATAAGCATAATATGGACATGGCTCCAAGCCGGACTCAGTTGCAGAGTCTATGTCAGAAATCCGGAGAGAGTTTCAAGGAGTACGCCCAGAGATGGCGGGAATTAGCTGCAAGGGTGCAACCTCCTATGCTGGAAAGGGAGTTGACTGATATGTTTATCGGCACATTACAAGGTGTGTTTATGGACCAGATGGGGAGTTTCCCATTCGGTAGCTTTTCTGATGTGGTGATCCGTGGGGAGAGGACAGAGAGTCTTATCAAAGCTGGAAAGATTCAGGATGTTGGTTCCTCATCTTCAAAAAAGCCATTTGCTGGGGCACCCAGAAGGAGGGAGGGTGAGACCAATGTTGTGCAACACAGGAGGAATGTGAATAGAGGGCAATATCGCCAGGTTGCTGTTGTAACCATCCCAGCACCTCAACCACGACAACAGTAACAACAGAGAGTTCAACAACCACAACAACAACAGCGTCCATTTCAGCAGAGACAGAGAATGCCGGATCGACGATTCGACCCGTTGCCGATGACATACGCTAAGTTGCTGCCCGAATTGCTCAGATTGGGGTTTGTTGAATTGCGTACGATGGCTCCGTTGACAAAGATACCACCTGGGTATGACACCAACGTTCGTTGTGATTTCCACTCTGGTGCACCGGGGCACCATATAGAGAATTGTCGGGCTTTTCATCATAAAGTCCAGGACTTAATTGACGCCAAAACAATCAATTTTGCTCCTGTGCCTAATGTTGTGAACAACCTTATGCCTCAGCATAGTGCGCATAGGGTGAACAATGTGGAAGATGGGGAAGCTGAAGACCTGGTGGTCAGTATTGAGGAGATTCAGACTCCGTTGTTTGTTGTGAAAGATCGTTTGTTGAGTGGGGGAGTATACCCGGGCTGTGATCAGGGTTGTTCAGACTGTGAAGATTCAGCAAATGGTTGTGACAAGTTGAAGACTGGTATCCAGGGTTTGATGGATGAGGGTTGTTTGCAGTTTGCTAGGGCCGTGAAAGAGCGTGGGATGGTGTCAACTGTCACCATTTATTTCAAACCGTCTAAGGGGCGTGGCCAGAGAATTGTCAGTGCACCTACAACTGTTGGTACTCCTGTTACCATTTCTGCTCCAGTAACTGTCAGTGCTCCCACTACGATTGTTGTGTCTGGAAGAAGGGCTGTTGAGAATAGTAGGATTGTGTCGTGGGAGTATGATAATGCTTATCGCAGCAACCGAAGGGCAGAGAGTCAGACCAGACCAGTGAATCAAGCTCTAGTGACTATTGGTGTGCCGAGTAGAGTTCCAGTGACTGTGGGTCCAGTTGTGGATAATGTTGGAGGACAATGAGGGTTTACAAGAAGCGGTCGTTTGTTCGCACCGCGGCCTTTGAGGGACAACAACGCTGAGGCTCTTGCCAAAGCGAAGGTGTCGCAACCTGAAAAATACAAGGGTGCGAAAAAAACAACCGGCGAAAGAAAAAGATGACAGAAGAGTCGCCACCGTGCGTTATTTATCCCAAAGGAGGGAAAGGAAACGCCCGAAGTAAACCTGAAGAGAGGAAAGGAAAAGACAAGGTCTCGCAACCAAATCTTGGGTTCGGGAGTCGATTATGCGAAGGGAAGGTATTAGCACCCCTACGCATCCGTAGTACTCTACGGGATCCACTCTTGTTGTTCTTGTCTAAAGGGTGTGTGTTTATCTAATGTACTATTTACTAAAAGGGTCAAGAGAAAAACGACTCGCACAGATATCGCATCCATTGCGTACGTATCTCATCTGAATATGAGAATCAGAGTCTTCGTAGCTCGGCTACCTATGGGTGAAAGAGATGTGTGCTCGCCAAGACATCGAGTCGTATGCCTACATATCTCATCTGGAATGAGAATCAGAGCATAATGTAGTTCGTCTAACTAACGGGAACAAAAGTCTCGATTGCAACTAGGGCAAGAGAAAGGGAAGGTCTCGATCGCAACGAGGGCGAAAACAAACAAAGATTCGTTGTTAGTTGTCAGTCTAACTCGGCAAGACATCGCATCTTGTGCCTACGTATCTCATCTGAACATGAGAATCAGAGTTGCCGTAGTTCGGCTACATAGGGATTGCCATCTGAACATGGACTTACAAAGGAGGACACTAGTTGTGTCAAAGGAGAGTGGGCAATGTGTTCACGTCCTAGCAGTAGGTGTCGCAACTCGCTGAATCGAGTCTTAGGCAGTTACCTCTTTGCAATAGGATGGATTGACATGCCACAAGATCGGAGACGCACGGAAGGTCTAAAAGAAATGGGGAAGTTCTGCCCTAGAGTTGTCATGCAATATGTACTTAGGTGTTAGGATTTACAAATCTACATTCGGAAAAGCGTCATTTATCTCTACTCAACAATCGTGGCCGAAACATTGTTTTGTATCTCTTAAGACAATATATCGTTCATTTTAAAAGGTTTTTGATTGGTCGCACTGCGGAGAGAAAAAGAGTTTGATTGGTTGGATGTGCTTTGAGTGATGGCGAGAACTAGGATTGGCGAGATATACATCTCGAATCCTAGCCTCAGGAGTGCATGGTATACACCATGTTCCATTTCCATCTTTATTTGCAAAAGTGTTTAATAGAGATTAAGTATTTTTAGGTTTGATTGAGAAAGGGTTTGAAGAAACCGCATTGACAATTTTAGACGATGGCGAGAGCTAAGATTGGCGAGATATACATCTCGAATCCTAGTCTCAGGAGTGCATGGTATACACCATGTTCCATTTCCATCTTTATTGAAAAAGTGTTAAATAAGAATTAGGTATTTTGAGTTTTGTTGTGAAAATGACTTGACCTAGATCAAGTATTGATGGACGTTTGAGAAAGATTTGAATGAGTGTTTGATAGAGCAAAGTGGATAAATTGGATGATGGCGAGAGCTAGGATTGGCAAGATATACATCTCGAATCCTAGTCTCAGGAGTGCGTGGTATACACCACGTTCCACTTCCATCTTTATTGAAAAAGTCTTGACTATGAATTAATATTTTTTGAGTTTTTATTAGAGAAAATGGCTTGACGTTGAATCAAGCATTTGATGAAAGTTTGGAAGAAAAAGAATAGAATAGGAGGGCGAAATGAATTGATTTGTTTATTGAGAAAATACTCGACGTTGGATCGAGTCATATTTTTGTATTTTTTTCAGAAATGGTGGGTTTTACTCTCGGGTTAGTGTCTAAAACAAATAGAGAAATAAAACAATACAACATTATATACACATTGGGGAAGTGGGGTACATTTTGTCAAATGGGGATTCAAAATCATGAAATAATTAGATCAGGCCCAAACAACAAATGATGCGAAATATGAGTGTAAGTGCAAGAGAACCGGCTCATTGTAAGAAAGCCCAAGAGTAAGCTATGTGAGGTTGATGACGATGCTTAAAAAGCAATCGACTTACAAAGGTGTGGAAAATGGGCTCGATATTAAATCGAGAAAAATATGATTTTTATAGTTTAAAAATGGTTTTGAATGAATGATGAAATTAAAAGAAAGCAGATCAACCATGAGTATAATAAAAACATAAACATAAAATAAAATGCTAAAAGAAAATAAAATGCAAATGCTGAAAGAAATAAAATGCTCAATATGGGTATCGAACCCACTACACTAAAGACCATAGAAACCACCCCTCTCCACCAGACCACTCATGACTAGTTGTTATTTACAATGCTAATTTAGATATATAAACCAAGATAAATTAAAAAAATAGAATTAAAATAAAAAAAACTAATAAAAAAGAAATCTGTTGGACTACCCTAATAAATGATGGAGGAACCAAAAATTAAAACTCAGCCGCCTGGCTGTTGGGTTCTTCAACAGACTATGAATAAAAAATGTGTAAACGTTTATTAACTAAAGTTTAGCAAGTTTAAACAAATTTTTTTAATAGTTTCAAAAAGACTTATTCCGTTTAAAATAAATTAAAAAAAAAAAAAGAAAATAAGGAAAACGAAGCAATAGACACTTCTGTCTCTCTCTCACACTGCGTCTCTCACAATCTCATAAACTCTCTCAAGCTCAAAGAAATCTCTCTCTCTCAACGTAGCCGCTTCCGTCTCTCTCACACTGCGTCTCTCATGACTCAACAGTCGCGTCTCTCTCAATTTCACTCACACCAAACCCTCTTTCAATCGCGTGTCCTCAAACTCTCGTCTCTCTCACAAAACCGCTCAAACATCGCCTCTCAAACAAAGCACAAAGCGCGACAAGACAAATCCATGGTTCCCAAAAGAAAATTGGACAGGACGGCTAACCTTCGACGGTGACTGCGAGCTCAGGTAATGCTTTCTTATCCCTTCCTCTCTTCAAACGCTGGTTTTCTTGTATTTTAGGATTAGGATTTTAATTTTGCTTTGAAGTTTCAATTCCGCCTCCTTCTCCTTTTTTTTGTCCCCAATTCCTGATTCTCTTCTCCTTTTATATTTCTGCAGTTAGGGTTTCAATTGGTATGATGGAGCTCAAAAGGGAAATTTCCAGAAGCGCTTTTCGTGCTCAGAATCGAGCTTGTTCTATTTGATGATAGATTTTGGAACAGGTAATCTGAGCTCAAGCTTTCTTCTTCATTTTTGTCTTAATTCCAATTTGGGAATTTTTGGATTTTTACAGCTTTGAGTAATTCAAATTTCTTACTGCAGTGAAACTTTGGGGTATTGGTCTGAACTTGGTTTTGGGTGGCTTGTGAGAGGATTAATAAACGTGAAAGCTCAACTGTCAAATTTCAAGCTTGTGATCAATTATCCGGAAAATCTTAGCAACTGCAACCCTCGCCTTCGTAAACGCAGCCATGGTAGGTGCAGATTGCCTTAGATGTTCCCTAATCTTTTGATCAATTGAAACTGTGTTTGTTGCTCTTCAAACTGCAGGTAGTAGGAACAGGAAGATTCGTCTTCACCGGGGAAGGATGTTTCTGGCTTTGTTCTACGTCAACAAACCGCACCTTTTTATCCCTTTTCAAAGAATTAGGAGGTGGATGGTTTTGGTTCAGATGAGGCTATTGGCTTTTTGTTGGCAGCAGTATTGTGATGGTCTTAATGGACTTCAACTCTTCTGTTTTAATCTGTTATGGTGTTGATTGTTGAATTCATTGACCTGGACTTTTCATTCTTGGATTGGTGATAAATCATCGGCTTCTTCAAGTTTGTTTCCTTCAACATGACTTGGCCTGGCAGATGTGGTGCAATGATCATCTGGTGTGGAGATGACTTCAAATTCATTACACAACCTTGCCTTACAAGAGGAAATCTGTGGACCTCCCTTTCCTTCAAGAAACTCAGGTGCAAGGGTAACATGTACATGGACCGATTGAACACGACCTTGGATTGGACCATCTTTGACAGTCTTAATATCACCAGGTGAAACACTAACAGATTCAGCGGTTTTAAGTTTACTTTCATCAAATAGCTTTGCCACTGGTATCTCACCAATGTTGTTTACAGGTTTCATTTTGGATTTGTATTCTAGTTCCTGAATGATTTCCCGAATAACATAATAACTGCCACCAACTTCTTTCTGGGTATGTTTTATTGCAGGGAGTTTTCCAGCGTTCTCTGATGGATACCATAGGTCTCCGTTCATGTTTCAGAACCCTCTATCCTCTCTTCCAGCGGATATCTAAAGTTTCTAAAGGAACACAAGCAGCAGCATGTGACCATCCATGCCACTGAAACTTTGATGATCCAACAGAATCACAAACCTCAATGGACAAGTGATCGCATTTGGGAGTGACGTTGAGAATTGAGCGGAGGGAGGAGCATGAGATGAGAAGCTTCTTTCTCATATTGACGATTACGATGTTCTTCGATGAGCTTTTCTGCAACTCCAGCTGCTATGTGAAGCAAAGGCTGTTTCTCTAAGCCCAAACACAACAGAGAGAAGTGGATGGTTCACCACCGGAATTTCTCGAATCAAATCTCTGGTTGAAATGGTTCCGTCTGAGCAACAGTCTTCTTTCTTTATTTATTTTATTTTTTGTAAAGAATGTAGAAAACAATTGATGAATAGAGTAAATCGGAATTCGCAGTACTGTTACATGGACTGTACATTGCATATCATTTCCAAATACTTATCTAGACACATTCACAGTATCACAATCCTACCAAAATTGTTACAGTGCAAGCTTAAACCTTTTTGAAACACACTCACGTAGACCACATTTGTTATTGTCAAAATTTTCATCCAAGAGATACCAAAGAACATATATAACTTTAAGCAACTGGCAAAACAAAATTTTAGAGCGTGGAGTCCTCTCCGGTACATTGGTTGTCCATTCTCGTACTGCTTAAACTATAAGCATACAAATAGTCACCATTAATTGTCATGCCCACATGCAGCAACTAGAAAGTAGAGTTTAGACATGTGATGACCCACTAAATATGGTTTCCCAAGGTCTATTTGATGCGGCCGAGTAAACCGATGAAGTTTTATTCCTTTTTAAATCAAACTTGGGTAACTCTCCGTGAATTGATGTATATCCCAAATTGTCCATTTTCTCCCAGCCCAACAAAATCATCATTCTTAGTCATATTAAACTCGCGTGCTTCTTTCACCGTCCTTGAGACCACTAGTTGGTAAAATTTCTCATGTCTTAGATGTTGCACTTCCCGACGTTGCCCCTAAGGCCATCAAAGGCATAGTTGGACAAAAGACACGTGGAAAATTATTTTAATCATGCATGAATGAAATGATTGTAACATGAATAAAAGATCTTTCAATATGGAGTGAAGAGTTTAAACGTGAAATGGTCATGAGGAGGAATGCAAATGACTGATTGATGAAAAAAAAAATTCAGGGCCAAAATCGGGGTATGATAGTTGCCCCTATTTAAGTATCTTCAACTAGAGAATATGAAGCAGGACACTCTTCATATGATCATAGTGGGAGATGGTTAAATACAAAGAAGACCCGGATTTTGATCCTGAATTCCTATGTCATAATGTGATATGATATGATATGATATGCATGGATGCGTGATTTTTTTTTTTTTTTGAAAGAAAAGGAGGGCAAATTTTGAGATGTTACAGCTGTCCCTATTCAATCCACTGTGAATCTGTCGATATGAATAGCCTCGGCTTTCTGACGATTAGGGTGAAGAGTGATTGAATACCAAGAACAGACGAACAATTTGCACTCCGCTGGGAAAATAATTAACAATGCCTGTCAGAATCGGCAAAGAAGCAATCTCAAGAGAAGAATCCGTCTGGTACGGTGAAAATCGGCCTGAGTACCAAAACAGAAAGTTGGCCTGGATACCAAAATAAATGGTAACACAGGAATACCCATGGCCTGAACGCCGCACATTAGTCTGAACACTAAGCATCGGAATATGAGAGTATCAATGTTGGTCTGATCACCGGAAATCTGGTCTGAACACCACTTCGATCTGGAAATCGGAAAACTGGCCTGAATGCCACAAGTACTTCGACTTGATCGTCGGAAACTTCTTCGATCTGAAAATCGGAAACTGGCCTGAATGCCACAAGTACTTCGACCTGATCGTCGGAAACTTCTTCGATCTGAAAATCAGAAACTGGCCTGAATGCCACTTCGGTCTGGATACCGGAAACTGGCCTGAATGCCACAAGTTGCATCGACCTGATTGTCGGAAACTTCTTCGATCTGAATATCGGAAAAACTGGCCTGAATGCCACTTCGGTCTGGATACCGGAAAAACTGGCCTGGATGCCACTTCGGTCTGGATACCGGAAACTGGCCTGAATGCCACAAGTTGCATCGACCTGAATGTCGGAAACTTCTTCGATCTGAATATCGGAAAACTGGCCTGAATGCCACTTCGGTCTGGATACCGGAAAATTTTCATGCCTGTCAGCATCGGCAGAAAAAAGGAAAATGATAATTGAGGCGGCACGTGGGCCAACGATCCCTGCTGGGGATAATAAGTCATGAACAACCTTCAGTCTGAGCACTGGAAACAAACTTCTGGCTTGTCACTTGGGATACCGAGAATGTTTTATGCTTACATGCGTATGTTTGAATTTTTCAATGGCGTAATGCTCCATGAAAATGGAAATGCTACGCGATTTGGGAGGATGCAATGCAATATGATTCTACATGCAGGGATGCGAAATGCTGGGGAGAATGCCAAGCCGAAGCAGGGAATTCTGTTGGGGAAATGATCACAATCTTCTGGACCCTGGCAAGGCTGTTGGAGATGCACAACATAATGAACTATGTGGGGAAATGACCGGCCACGCGGTGTTCTGGCAATGACGAGATACCGAGACTCTGACTGGGGAGAGAACGGCGCTGCAAACCTGTTGTTGGGGGAAGCGATAGTGGTTCTGGCAACCATAATCTACGAGAGATGACTCAGCAGAGGGGAGCAAACACCGATACGGTACCAAGGTTATGCTTCCAGGAAAGAGATCATCGATCTGGGATTGAAATCCTCGATTTGGCATCGAACTCTGAGGAGCAGCTGCTTCTGCTGGGAAGATACAGTCTGGTACTGTCAACTCCGCTGGGGAGTGTATAGTCTGACACACATGCTTAGGAAATGCCCCGAGGGTATCTGTTCTGAATAGATGATCCAAAGCACTTAAAATTCACATCAACTTTAAATGTTTATTAAGCATATACCTGTAAAGCCCTTATGTGTCATGATGCAATGTTTATCAAAAATTCGGACGTCATTTTTGCAAACAAAACAGTAAAATGAAAATGAAAACAGAGATATACTGAGTAACATGATTTTATTGATTGAATGGCCTCTGAATAGGCATTTACATCAGGAAGCAATCCCTGGAAAGAGGTAATCGCAAAACAAGAATTAATCTAATGGCAATGTGAAATGGATTTCTATTGGGTTCCAATTCTGCTATGACTTGCCTGTCTTCAAGATCTTCCAGATGATCAGCCTTCTGAAAAGGTGATTAGATTGTTTTCTTCCTTTTGAAAGTTTCCAGTCATCGACATGAGATGAGATTCAGAACTAACTCAGAACGCAGTCATTCGCTTAATCCCTAACTTTTATCTGGATTGCCCTTTTCGGGTTTTCAATCCACCGGGATACCCATTTTTGCCTAAGTTGCCTTTTCAGGTTTTCAACTTATCGGGTGTACGATCTTTTCATTTTTAATCCCTAATTTTTGCCCGAACCTTTTCATTTTCTTGGTTCGTCGGGATGCCCATTTTTGCCTGGACTATTCTTTTTACTGTCCAGCGGGTCTATCTTATGCGAAGTATTTTTTAACTACGTCTGAGTTCACAGGAGAAGTGAAGTCTTCGCCATCCATCGTTGCGAGCATTAAGGCCCCTCCATCAAAAACCTTGGTGACAATATAAGGTCCCTCATAGTTAGGAGTCCACTTGCCCCTGTGATCCGTCTGAGGAGGAAGGATCCTTTTCAACACTAAATCTCCGACTTGGAAACAACGAGGACGCACTTTCTGATCAAAGGCTCTCTTCATCCGACTCTGATACAACTGCCCATGAAAAATGGCTGCCATTCGCTTCTCTTCAATAAGACTCAACTCGTTGAACCTTGTTCGAATCCATTCAGCTTTGTCTAGCTTGACATCCAACAGGACTCTTAGAGATGGAATCTCCACTTCGACAGGCAGGACCGCTTCCATACCATACACAAGGGAGTAAGGGGTTGCCCCGGTCGATGTACGTACTGAAGTGCGGTACCCATGCAAGGCGAAGGGTAGCATCTCATGCCAATCTCTGTACGTAACGACCATCTTCTGCACAATCTTCTTTATGTTCTTATTTGCTGCCTCAACAGCACCGTTCATCTTAGGACGATAGGGGGAAGAATTGTGATGCTGAATGTTGAAGTTCTGGCACAACTCCTTCATCATTTTGTTATTGAGATTGGAACCATTATCAGTAATGATTCTCTCGGGAATCCCATAGCGACAAATGATTTCCTTCTTAATGAAACGGGCAACCACATGTCTGGTGACATTCGCGAACGATGCTGCTTCGACCCACTTGGTGAAATAGCCGATGGCAACAAGGATGAAGCGATGCCCATTGGAAGCAGTCGGCTCAATCTTTCCAATCATGTCAATGCCCCACATTGCAAACGGCCACGGCGAAGACATCACATGTAGAGGATTCGGCGGTACATGCACCTTATCAGCATAAATCTGGCATTTATGGCACTTCCGAGCATACTTGAAACAATCTGATTCCATGGTCATCCAGTAATAACCCGCCCTTAACAATTTCTTAGCCATTGCATGTCCGCCGGCATGAGTACCGAAGGAACCTTCATGAACTTCCTGCATTAACATGTCCGCCTCGTGTTTGTCCACGCATCTGAGCAAAACCATGTTGAAGTTCCTCTTATACAGCACATCGTCTTTGTTCAAGAAGAAACTGCCTGCCAATCTTCTCAAAGTCTTTCTGTCATTGTTGGATGCCCCTGCAGGGTACTCTTGATTCTTCAGAAAGCACTTGATATCGTGATATCAGGGCTTGTCATCAACCATTAGTTCAGCGGCAAACACATACGCGGCCCTATCAAGGCGCATAACATCGATCCTAGGAGCATGGTTCCACCGAACCACCTTGATCATGGAGGATAGAGTAGCAAGAGCATCTGCCATCTGGTTCTCATCATGAGGTATATGATACAGCTTTACTGTTGTGAAGAAAGTCAACAGTCTTCTCGTGTAATCTCTGTAGGGGACCAGAGTGGGCTGGAGCGTATTCCAATCACCATTCACTTGATTAATCACCAGAGCTGAATCTCCGAAGATGTCCAGAGTCTTGATTCTCAAATCAATGGCTTGATCAATACCCAAGATACAGGCCTCGTACTCAGCTTCATTATTGGTGCACTCGAAGGTCAGACGAGCGGTGAAAGGCATGTGGGCACCTTTCGGAGTGGTAATAACAACACCAATTCCATTTCCTCTGGCATTGACGGCCCCATCAAACAACAAAGTCCACTTTTCGTCTGGATCAGGTCCCTCCTCAACAACTGGCTCTTCACAGTCTTTCATCTTGAGGAACATGATGTCTTCATCTGGAAAATCAAACTTCATCGGCTCATAATCATCAATCGGCTGCTGAGCAAGATAGTCTGACAGAATACTCCCTTTGATGGCTTTCTGGGATGTATACTGGATATCGTACTCTGTCAGTACCATTTGCCAACGAGCCACCCTTCCGGTGAGAGCTGGCTTCTCGAATATGTATTTGACTGGATCCATCTTGGAGATCAGTAAGGTTGTGTGAGACAGCATGTATTGTCTCAAACGCTTAGCAGCCCATGCAAGTGCACAACATGTCTTTTCAAGCATCGAATATCTTGACTCGCAGTCTGTGAATTTCTTACTCAAGTAGTAGATGGCATGCTCTTTCCTACCTGTCTCGTCGTGTTGACCAAGAACGCAACCCATAGAATTGTCAAGTACTGTCAAATACATAATCAGCGGTTTCCCTGGGACTGGAGGCATGAGGATAGGGGGATTCTGCAAATACTCTTTTATCTTTTCAAAAGCCCTTTGACAATCGTCATTCCACCTGATAGCCTGATCTTTCCTCAGCAATTTGAAAATTGGCTCACACGTGGCTGTTAGGTGAGAGATGAACCTTGCAATGTAGTTCAACCTCCCTAAGAAACCACGGACTTGTTTCTCTGTTCTTGGCTCAGGCATTTCTTGTATTGCTTTTACCTTGTCAGGATCCACCTCAATCCCTTTTCCGCTAACAATAAAACCCAACAATTTTCCAGATCTCACCCCGAAAGTGCACTTGTTCGGATTAAGCCTCAGCTTGAATTTCCTTAACCATTCAAACAATTTCTGCAGATTCACCAAATGTTCTTCTTCTGTCTGAGATTTGGCAATCATATCGTCCACATAAACCTCGATTTCATGATGAATCATATCATGGAACAGAGTCACAATAGCTCGTTGATATGTTGCCCCAGCATTCTTCAGGCCAAACGGCATCACCTTGTAGCAGAAGGTGCCCCATGGGGTTATGAAAGTTGTCTTCTCCATGTCTTCCGGTGCCATCTTGATTTGGTTATAGCCAGAGAAGCCATCCATGAAGGAGAATACCGAGAACTGAGCCGTATTATCCACCAAAACGTCGATGTGAAGTAATGGGAAATCATCTTTAGGACTGGCTCTGTTTAGGTCCCGGTAGTCGACACACATCCGTACCTTTCCATCCTTCTTTGGTACTGGAACGATATTTGCGACCCATGGCGGATAATTGGTAACCGCTAGAAAACCTGCATCCAACTGTTTTTGCACTTCTTCCTTTATCTTGACAGCCATCTCTGGTCTTGTTCTTCTGAGCTTCTGCTTGACCGGAGGACAACCCTCTTTGAGAGGTAAACGGTGTACCACAATGTCTGTGTCAAGCCCTGGCATATCCTGATAAGACCAAGCGAAGACGTCAACATACTCTTGCAACAGTTCAATCAACCCCTTCTTTACATCGTCTTCCAAAGCAACCCCTATCTTGATTTCTTTCTTGACGTCCTCGGTGCCAAGATTAATCACTTCAGTAGACTCTTGATGCGGTTGAATGACCCTTTCCTCCTGTTTTAACAGCCTGACAAGTTCTTCAGGGAGTTCACAGTCTTCATCACCCTCTTCTTCAGCTTGGAAGATTGGATTTTCGAAGTCGAAGCGAGCCATAGCAGAACTGTTATCAATAGGATCCGGTGATGTGCATCTGCATGAGTGATGGTATGTGCTTATGAGTGTGGACAGTGAGTGAAAACTAAACAAAACATTGCCAAATATTTTTATTCTTTTGAAATTTTGAAAACTGCAAAAATAGAAAGACAGTGAACAAAATATTTGAATGCAAAAGACGTCCTTCATTTATGATAAACAATGCAGGTATTCACATAGATGAGCCCTACAATGAGTCATTACGCCCTGGGCGGAACGTAAGACTTGGACATGCATGAATAAACAAAGAAAAATTACTCCTCTAGAAGAGTGACTTGGACAATCTCTTCAGAAGACCAATTGTTGATGACTTCACCCGGGATCCTCGGACGCACCCAGTTGTTAATGTCGCAATCACTATCCCCATCTTCTTCGTTGATTGCAGAGATCTGGCCATACTGAATGATGCCCGCGCTGGAGAGAGTAATCGGCCCCTGACGAGTCTGAAGCGCTGAAGTTGTAGAAGTCAGCGCTGGTTGATACCCAATCCCGAACTTGTCGTCTTTCATTGGTAACTCCAACAGACGTCCCCAACCGGGAGCAATACCTGAATCCACCAAGGCTTGCGCCTACTTGAAAGATGAGATAGGGGCTCCTGCCTTAACCCCTTCCACCGGAGCTGCATCCTTGATCTGAACTGACTCAAAGGCCTGACAGAGAGTCTCATGAATTTCACCTTCTACCTCTACGTACTTGAAGGTAGACAGGTTACTTACCAGTATGTCCTCCTCACCACAGACGGTGACAATTCTTCCATTGACTGGGAACTTGATCTTCTGATGCAGTGTTGAGGAGACTGCCCTAGCATTGTGGATCCAAGGACGACCCAGAAGGCAACTGTACGAGGGACTGATATCCATCACATAGAATACGGTGTTGAAGGTCTGTGATCCAATCTGAATTGGCAATTCTACCTCTCCAAACACCGACCTCTTAGAACCATCGAAGGCTCTCACCATGAGATCGGAAGGTTTCAAGATCAAACCTTCTACTTCTAACCTTGACAGGGCTCTCTTGGGTAACACATTGAGAGAGGAACCTGTATCCACCAGAACATGAGATAACACGGTGCCTTTGCATTCCATTGAGATATGCAAAGCTTTGTTATGGTTGCGTCCAGCTGGTGTTAAGTCAGAATCAGTAAAACCCAACCCGTTGCTTGCATGAACATTTGCAATGATCCCTTCTAGTTGGTTTACTGAGATCTCCTGAGGCACATATGCAGCATTAAGGACCTTCAGAAGTGCCTCCCTGTGTGCCTCTGAACACAACAGGAGTGAGAGAATGGATATCTTAGACGGCGTCTGAATCAACTGATCGACTACTTTGTAGTCGCTTTTCTTTATAATTCTTAAGAGCTCGTCCACATCATTCGAGAAAGTAGGCTCTGAGCCAGTCTGGGGTGCAGAAGTGCCCTCATTTACAACTTGTTTGCCTTTGGCCTTAACCGCGGCATCAGTGCTCTCAGTTTGGGTAACGGGTGGCGAGAATAGTCTGCCACTCCTGGTGAATCGCCCGATTCCACCAACATTGTCCACTACGGGACCTTCAACTTTGAGTTCAGACTTTTGACCCTCTTCTACCTTCAAAGGTCGTTCCACCCCATGATCGTGTGTGTATACATTCCCCCCATAATGCCAAGGAATGGCCCTATCGCTTGTGAAAGGTAAAGGACCAGGGGTTGTGATTGTCATAGCGGCCGGTCGCACTGGTGGCATTGGTTTTGCTTCTGGCACACTGATCTGATTAGTCGGGTAAAAGATGGTGATAGTAGCGACATCATAGTCATACTCAGGAATCTCATTCATTGAAACAAAAACATCTGGAACATCGGAATCAAGTTCAGTTACATCAAAATCAGACACATTGTTTGGTATATCAGCAACAACATTTGAAAAATTAAATACATCAATGGGAAATACACAGTCAGCAGGAACAACATCTGTGAATTCTTCAACAGCATCTTCAAACACCTCTTCAACTACCCCTTCAGCAAACTCTTTGACAGACAAGTCTTTAACTTGGAGGGTACCATTGTCAAGCAAGACCTGGATACCCTGCTGCAGCTTCAAGCAATCCTTACCCTGTGTAGCGCAATCCAAACAACCTTTCCCACAACCGGGGAAAACATCGGCCTTCAGCAAGCATTCCTTAATTTCCAACAACGGAGTCTTCAACTTCAACACATCCTTAACGGACTTGGCTTCTTGTTCCAGCATATTCACGTTTGCACCACCATGCTGTGGCATGGGATTGTTGACGACATTAGTGTCGCATCCTGCGAAAAATCAACCGGCGAGCCTAAAAAATAAAAACACACAGAGCCGCCACTAAACGTTATTTATCCCAAGATAGGGAAAGGAAACGCTCAGAGAAACCTGGAAAGACATGGTCTCGCGACCAGAGAGAAAAGGTTCGGGAGTCGGTTACGCAAGGGGAAGGTATTAGCACCCCTCACGTCCTAGGTACTCCTAGGGATCCACATCCTAGAATAAAGAAAAAGGTTGCTAAACATCACACACACACAGGGAACGCAGGTTGGGTTAGGAGGAACGAGCTCGATAAGGTATCGCACCTTAGGCCTACATATCTTGTCTGGAACAAGAATCAGAGCCACTGTAGTTCGGCTTACGCACGCCAAACAACACAAAACAAACAAGCAAGGGTGGCAAACATGGAGCCCGACAACCACTGGATGGAATTACGTCGGCATCCGAGCCAAAACACGCACAAAACGGCAAACGTGGAGCCCGACAGCCAATCACTGGGCTTACGTCGGCATCCGAGCCAAAACACAATCAGATAACAAGAAAACACACGCAAAAAAGAAAAAGGTTGCCCGGAGTGGTCTCGCACGACCACCTGCCTACATACCTCGTCTGGAACGAGGATCAGGGCGATGTAGTTCCCCTGAAAGGGACTAAATTGCTAACCAGAAACCGGGGAAAGATACACAACTAGGGAGCTGAGACTCGAGCCTAATGTTGTCATGCATCGTTAACCCTAAGTTCGGTTTTCTATCCTACTTGCATAAGCAAACTAACCTAACCAGGAAAGAAGCTAGCACACAAGCATACCATCATATATCAACATTAAATGAGAACAGGCATCTCAAACAAACATGTCAATCAAATAATCACAAAACACCCACTATAACCAAACAAGAGGCTCAATCAATGGGGTTTGACCGCCGAAGCGAGTCGTCTGTACAGGCTGGTTTTGCTCTTAACCTTGCCATTACGAGGCTAAGGTGAAGCAGATGAAAGGATGAAGTGAGGATCAGACCTCACAGCTCTTATCCCTAACCAGGGAGAGCTGACAAATGAGCATGGGTCCAGAATAGGGGAACCCTTCTATACTCGATGACTCTGACTCAATGTGCACTGCACGGATCTTGGGCTTTTGATCTCAATGCTACAACCATGTAATGGGAGCAAGGAGAAGACTCAACTGAATAGTGGGGGACAGGTTGCTTGTCCCTACCTTCCACCAATTGCCTTACTTGAAGGGCTTTTCCTGCTTGGCTTAAAAATAAACATACACAAGCATTGCCTCTTAAGGAGGACTTCAGACAATTTGCCCGGCCCGGTAACAGCCGGGTCTCCAGACTACATGAAGTCAAGAGGACTTACCTCAATGCAAGTTGCTTAAGCAACGCAAAGCAAAAGTTCACAAGGAACTGAGCAACTAAAGTACCTGGAAACAATCCAACACAGTCAGTATTCAATCAGACAAATTGTACAGCAAACAATCAAACAGTTTAAACAATACAACACAAAGCAAGCTCAAGGCTTAAGCCCAAGCTCCAACACCTACAAAACAATGTTATGTTAGTGTACAAACATCCACAACATCAATTAAAATCAACTTGTATCATTCTCCATGTACATTATGCTTTTGATCCTGAAAAACCAAGCAAACATTAGCAACTAGACCACTAGGCCAAGCCTAGGGTCCAAAAGCAAGAAAAAAAGTTAAAACAGCAAGGTATCCACCATCCAACATCAAATTAACATCAAACAAGAGCAAACACCATTGGTCTCATGTTTAGATCATTCATTATACTCATGCTATGTACAAAACAAGGCAAATTGGTTCAAAGGAATCATCAAACATACAAACAGAAGTACTGCATTCAAATCCATACCAAGACACATCCAAAAATTCTCAAATTAAATACACCTAAACAGGGGTCAATCAAGGTATACCATGTCAAATTTGGGCTTAATTGGGCAAATGGAACCATGTCAATGAAAATCATCAAAAACAGACACAATTTCATGCTCCAATTCACCATCAATGCATACATCCAATTCAAAAATTCATATCTCATTGGAAACTAAAAAGAAATGGATGAGACCAAAACAGGGAGGTCCTAACATGTGTCTAGTTCATGCATATCAAATTTCATGGCCATACAATACAATATGAGGATTTCCCAATCAATCTACCAACATGTATCACATGAGCTTGCAATTTCAATCACCAGAAATGAAAAATCATGATCAAATTGAAAATACAGTGAAAAATTCTACAAAAATTCATACAACATCCTAACATATCAACAATTCACCATGCAAAATTTCAGCCAATTCCAACATGCATAGGTCATCCAATTAAATTCAACAAGTTGACATCAAGAGGTGTGACACAAATTGTCACACCTAAGTTCCAGAATTTGCTGCTCTCTAACCAGGTATCAAAAATTCATGAAATTTACATATAAATAATCCTCAATGAGTCAAGAACCACCACAAAAATTTTCAGCCATTTATTCAACACTATGAGCATTTCATGAGCAAATTGGTAGAATGTATCAAAAATGAACATACATTAGAAAACCCTAGGTCAACTAAAATATTTACTAAGCACAACTTTGACCAATAGGTCAAAAAAATCCTACACTCAAAGACAAACTCAACAAAATTTTCCTCATATCTTTGTGATTTTTCTATGATTTTTTATGATTTTTTCAATGTCATTATGAATTTTTAACAATTAATTAAAATAAATAGAATTTTGACAATGGCATTATCGTAAATACTAATGGCGGGAGCGGGAAACATGCAGTTTGAATTTTCAAAACAGATTTTGGATTGAACAGTAAAATTTCCAGAACTTCATCGTCTACAGTCCAGAATCCCCAAGAACACGAAATTTCAAATCATCACCAAAATGAACAATCTCATATCCGTTAGAACCGTCTGAGCCTAAGGATCACGAATATCAACTTATTCTTGGCTAAAAGTTCCTAAATCGAACGAATCGCGCGAGCTAGGGTTTGACATTAAAACTTTGAATCTAGATTTCTCACGCTACAGTCCTCTATTTCTAAAACCACGAGCATCATCATACTCTACGTTTCATGCTCTTTCAAACGCATATAAGCATTAAGAGAATCGTGACGGTCGAAAAGTTGACATACCTGCTATGGCAGTGTTTGTTCGTGCAGCTTTCACGTGTTTTGGCTTCAAACAGATGTAGAAGGATGATGAGGAAGGTGAATAGAGTGATTAGATTCAGTTGAAACGGCTTGTAGTGCACGAATTCTTCAATTCACCATTGATGCCTCCACAATGAACCACCACGAATGAAGCTCCTTTCAATCCAAACTTCAAAAACAGATGGAGATGATGATGAGAGGAAGTGGCAGCAAGAAGAATTTCGAAAATTGATCAAGAAATGAGAGAGTTCTTGTCAATTTTTGGTTTTTGTGTTCTTGAGGAAATTGAGAGAATGTGATGAGTTTTCAGATCTGGTTTTGGGATTTGTGATTTTCTGTTATGATTAGATGATGATTATGAATATATACTTCAACTTAATCCACACTTAATCACCTTAATTAACCAAACCAAATGTAATTAGCATAATGTGGTTTAACTTAAGCAAGGGCAAAATGGCCTTTTCACTCAAGCCCTGTGACAGCTCATTGACAGCTCATACATTCTCAATTGATATTTGGAGTGTGTTGGCTCAAATGAGATTTTCACTCTTGTGCATGAAGATGGTGCATGAAGTAATATGGACATGAACAGTACTGTATGAGAGCTCAAAATAGAGTTATGTATTGATACATAACACTTTTTAACAGTATGCATCGATACATAACTTGTTTGTATCAATACATGGCACTTTTTAACAGTATGCATCGATACATAACTTGTTTGCATCGATACAAGGCACTTTTTAACAGTGTGCATCGACACATAACTCGTGTGCATCGATACATGGCCCTTTTTTGCCTTGCACGCATCGATACGAAACTCGTGTGCATCGATACATGGAAAATTTTGCCATGCACGCCCGGTGGTAATTTGACCATATCTCCTCAACCGTTCATCCGATTCTCACGATCTTGGACTTTTTGGAAATGGGAGAGAAAGATCTACAACTTTCATGTTCAACAAAATTCCATTTGAAGCTTTTTTTGATGGGGGAAAATTGGGTTGAAGTCGTTCCAAAAACTTGCCATCCTTTTGGAAACTTGAAACCATAGGTCATTTTTCCTTTTGGAAACCTTTGCTATGACCTCAAATCCTTCAATGTGAGTATTTGAAATTTCAAATGAGACTTGTTTGAACATGAATGGAGTATCTCTTGCCCTCTCCCTCCTCCAAATCCATCAATCCAGGCACAGTTGACCACAATTGACTTTTTCATCTGACAGATGAATCTGGCAATGCATTGATCAAATTGAGCCCCAAACTCCTGATGAAATGGCTCAACCATGAAACCCTAGCATCCATGAGCTCAATATAATCACATTATGATCCTCATATACATCATAGCCCCCATCTCCTGATTATGCCCTGATTGGCCCAATGCAGATGATTAAGGTTGACCAGTGGTCAAAACCCTAATCTCAAGAAATATGCTCCAACACTTGATGATGATGATGTATCATTGTAATCAAGATGAAGACCAACATCCTTGAGAATCATAAAACCCTAATTCACAGCCCAATCCTCAGATGGCCATGATCAGTCAATAAACCCTAGGCTTGCACTTGACTTCCTCATCTCCTGATCAAGACTTGGAAAGATGGCTTGCACAATGTAACCACATGATATGCAACATGAAATGCCTAATGTCCTAAAATAAAAATGCAAATATGTTAATGCTAGTCCCAAGAAAGGAGGGCAAATTTTGAGGTGTTACAGCTGCCCCTATTCAATCCACTGTGAACCTGTTGATACGAAATAGCCTCGGCTTTCGGATGATCAGGATGAAGAGTGATTGAATACCAAGAACAGACGAACAATTTGCACTCTGATGGGATGATATTAACAGCGCCTGTCAGGATCGGCGAAGAAACAAACTCTTGAAAACATCGACCTGGATACCAAAATAAATGGTAACTCAGGGATAACCATGGTCTGAAGACCACACATCCACGCGGGATTATCAACCTCTTTTTATGCTTATTTCCTTGACCCCGGAATTTTCTCTTCTCTTTTTCCTTTTCTTGAACCCCGAAGTATTTTTTTTCCCGCGCAAACGATCCTCGGATCTCTGCATTTGAACCCCGGAAAATGCCTCAGCACTCCTTCTTGCCAACATAATGAACCCCGATCTCCAGTTTGAACCCCAGTCGCCTGACGATGACTCGCGATCGCCAATATGAACCCCTTTCTCCAGAAAATGCCGCAACACTTCCTTTTCTCCATTTGAACCCCATCTCCAGAAAATGTATCCACATTTCCTTTTCTCCATTTGAACCCCATCTCCAGAAAATGTATCCACATTTCCTTTTCTCCATTTGAACCCCAGAAAATGCCTCAGCATCTCCTTTTCTCCAATCTCTCGTGATAATTCCGCTGGCAACGTCGGAAATAACACTCAACCACTCTGAGGGCGACATGTCAGAGGGTAAACCTTCACAAAGGAAGGTAGCATGTGTATCTCTTCCTCAGAAGACACCTATAACAACCTCCATTGGCATCCGCCAAGGCCTAAGGTGACACATGAATAGAAGACACTCCTAAGGACCTCATCCTGGATATAATCTTCAACTCCATCTCCATTTGAACCCCGCTCTCCAGAAAATGTCTCCACATTTCCTTTTCTCCATTTGAACCCCGCTCTCCAGAAAATGTCTCCACATTTCCTTTTCTCCATTTGAACCCGGAATCGCGCTGATCGCGTAACGTCCTTTGATATCATTCCCATCTCTGTCCGACGGAAACATTTCCTCCAATATCGCACTACTGGGGAACACTGCTGATCTGACGTCATGGTACCACACTCCTCAGAGTAACACTTTCAACCAGACACTGACTGATGACTGGGAAGAAACTCGACGTTTACTGGACATCGAATCAATGATGTTTACAGGCACCAAAGAAAACTCGACCAAACATTAAACAATGACTGGGAGAAAACGCGATGTTTACTGGACATCGGATAATGATGTTGACAGGACATCGAACAAGGATGTTTACAGGACATCGAACAAGGATGTTGACAGGACATCAAACAAGGATGTTGACAGGACATCAAACAATGATGTTGACAGGACATCAAACAAGGATGTTGACGGGACATCAAACAATGATGTTGACAGGACATCAAACAATGATGTTGACAGGACATCAAACAATGATGTTGACAAGACATCAAACAAGGATCGACCAGACATTAAACAATGACTGGGAAATAACTCGACGTTTACTGGACATCGAATGATGATGTTTACTGACACCAAAGAAAGCTCGACCAGGCACTTACTGATGACTGGGAAATACTACTGCTCACAATGCTGAACTCCTCGGAGTATCGTCTTCATTGTCCGGCAAAACCAATCCTCAAGCGGTAACCACGGCTCGAATCGCGCTGATCGCGTAACATTCTCCAATCTTCATTCCCATCTCGGCCCGACGGAAAAGCTTCCTCCAGTATCGCACTACTGGGGTACATCTCTGATCCAATCATGAGGCTAAACTCTTCGGAGTAACACCTTCGCTGTCTGACACAACCACTTCTCAAACGGTAACCACGGCTTGAGACTAGCTCTATGCTTGCAACAATGATGCATGATCTTTTTCTGCGCAATGCTCCATAATTATGGAAATGCTACGCGATTATTTATTTTTCTATGCAATATGCTATGCTTTATTTTACATGATGAATGCATAAAAAGGTATCCCCCTCAAGGGACTCTTCTGGGGAATACGAGACACTCTGCTGAGGAACTCGTCACCGCTCCAATTCCACCCTGCTGGGGAATAACACTGCTGCTGGGAAATAGCAACCCTTGCTGAGGAAGAACCTCCTTTGCACCCAATCCACTCGGGAAACTGCTGGGGATAAGCACCACCAACACTCTGTAGGGATACACCAATCTTGACTTGCCGAGGATATCAATCCTGATTCCGCTTCGGGAAAACCCTCACAGATACTTGCTGACTCCGCTGGGGAAACACTCACAGAGACTCTGCTAGGGGAATAGCAACCTCCAGGCTCAACTGGGGAAACATCAATCTATCACCTGCTGGGGAAGAACCTCCTTGACCCTGCTAGGGAACCACATACTACTCCGCTGGGGACAACCCACGCAATCCATAGTTAGAATCAACTCAGCTGGGGATGCAAAAATCCGTCCGCTACGGGAACTTGTCCAATCCACAGGTAGGATGAACACTGCTGGAGATATATTTCATTGAAAAAACCCGCTCCACTCGGGGAATAGCAACCTTCTGGCCTGGCTGCTGAGGAAACACCATTGCAAACCTACCGGGGATAACCATCCTGACTCGGCTGGAGAGGTCACAGACCTTGGATTTGCTGGGGAGCTAGTCCTATGACTCTGCTTGGGGACTTAGCTGGGAAATGAGAAAAGTTGGTACAGAACACCCGTCGACTCGTCGAACCACGGTATCCACCTTCCAATCTCGTATCAGTTTTCCACTTTTGAGAATTCCCAGACTCGTCTGGACCTTTTCTACTCCATCATCTTATATTCCAAGTCGCTCCGCACTTGACGGAAAGCGTACTCCTGGGAGTTATACAGAAATTTCAATTTTTCGACTTTGAAGAGTCTTCTTGGTTAATTTCAAGGGTCGTCGGACGTCTCAACGTCGCTCCGTCATCCCTTCATATTCATCTGTCCCAGATCAGGCTCTGCGGGGAATTACATACTCTCCAATTTTCTGATTTTGAAGAGTCTTCTTGATTATCATCAAGGACCGTCGTACATCTCAGCGTCTTCGTCCTTCTTTCATACATTCGTTCCTGAGCGAACTCTCTGGGGACTTGTTTCATCAACAGCTTCCACATCACAACCTGCAAGTGAGTGAGAATACCTAACAGTTCCTGCAAAACAGACCGTCAGATAAAACCGTGCCCCAGGCGTGTCAAGATTCCAACACTTGGGTCACTCAACCTTCCAAGTAAGATTTCAAGCTTTCAATCTTATAAACATGCATTGGAAGGAACCTGTATGTCTTAAAATGCAAGATTCTTTATCAAAATAATCTGGATGTTTTTGCAATCAAAGCGGTAATGAAAAACAAAAACAAAATTATTTGACTGAACATGCATTTATTGACTGAAAAAGTGTGGCTCAAATTGAGCAATACAAAGGAAGCAATTCCTGAAAAGAGGTAATTGCGCAAAAGGAAAAATCTATCCTAATGGCAATGTGAAACCCGTGATCTCATCGAGTTCCAACTCGGTTACACCCCATATGTCCTCAGACTCTCCATGCTTTCTGCCTTCTGAACAAGACGATTCTAACCGATCCCTACCGGGTATTATCCATGATGCTTTAACCAAAGCGCAAACGATCATGCTAGACGCAGTTGTTCGTTTCAATCCCTCTTTTGCCTGGACCGCCCTTACGGGTTTTCAGTCCACCGGGATACCCCTTTTTGCCCAAGTCGCCTTTTCGGGTTTTCGACTTGCCGGGTGTACATCTTTTCATTTATATCCCTAACTTTTGCCCGAACCTTTTTTCTGTTTTTGGTTCGCCGGGATGCCCATTTTTGCCTGGACTATTTTATTCTTTTCGTCCAGCGGGTCTTTTTCATACGAAGTATTTTTTAACTGCGTCCGCATTCACAGGGGATGGGAAATCTTCACCATCCATGGTCGTTAACAACAAGGCTCCGCCAGAGAAAACCTTCTTGACCACGAATGGACCTTCATAATTCGGTGTCCATTTGCCCCTTCGATCGTTTTGATGAGGAAGGATCCTTTTCAGCACCACATCACCTACGTGATACATCCGAGGTCGCACCTTCTTGTCAAAAGCACGCTTCATACGTTGCTGGTATACCGCCCATGACAGATGGCTGCTAGCCTCTTTTCTCCAATCAGGCTCTCTGAGTGAGAAAGGCGTGTGCCCCAGCAGACGTACGTACCGCGGTATGGTACCCAGGATACCAGCTTCGTACTCGGTCGCCATTGTTGGTACATTCCATCGTGCCCCAGGAAGCACTACCTCATCCACCTTATCCTCCCCATCAGACATCAGTACCCGTTCGGATTCAGGGTCAGGCCCCTCCTCCGGGATCGGTCACTCTTAATCTTCCGATTGGAGCACCTCGAGATGTCCTCATCAGGGAACTCAAACTTCATCGGTTGATAACCCCCACTGGGTTGCGGAGCGACGTAATCAGACGATGCACTTCTTGATTGCTTTCTGAGAGCGTCAAAAATCAGTCAACATTATTTTGCTCCTCTCGCAACCCGTCCGGTCAATGCTGGATTCTCAAACCCATACTTGATCGGATCCATCTCGGACATCCACAAAGTGGTATGAATCAGCATATACTGTCTCAGTCGTCGAGCAGCCTATGCCAAAGTACATCAAGTTTTTTCGAACAGTGAATGTACTGTTTCACAGTCGATAAACTTTTTGCTAAGGTAAATTGCATGCTCTTTTCGACAAGACGCGTCATGCTGACCCACTTCACCTCGTAGACCCCTCGAAGGCCGTCGAGTACCAGATTAACAATTGCTCCTTCCACAAGAGGTATCAGAATCAGAGGTTCCTGCAACTTATCCTTTTATTTTTCAATGCCCCTTGGCAATCATTATTTCACCTGACCGTTTGATCTCTTTTTTTTTTCAACATCTTGAATATAGATTCGCACGTGGCTGTTAGATGAGATGTGAACCATGACAGATAGTTCAATCTCTCTATGAAACCACGAATCTCTCCTTTATGTTCTCGGTTCAGGCGTTTCTCTTATTGTTCTTTTTTTTTTTTTTTTTTTTTTGCAGGATCAACCTCGATTCCTCTCTTATAATGAACCCCAGCGTCTTACCGGACCGCACTCTGATAGTGCGCTTATCTGAATTCAACCTCAGTCTGAATTGTCTCAAACCGGTCAACCGACTTGCCCCGGTCAGCCAGATGCCCCACTTCCGTTTGGGACTTTGCTATCATGTCATAGCATAGCATTCGATTTCATGACGAATCATGTCATGAAACAAAGTCACCATGGCTCTCTGATACAGGCACTGGCGTTCTGTTTCTCTGGAGGACAGTCTTCTCTCCATGGTAGCTTGTGCATAACGACACCGGTATCCGACCCTGACGTATCTTGACACGACCAGGTGAAGGCATCCACATGCTCTTTCAACAAGGCTACCATTCTGCTCTCGATTCGCCTCTGAAGCGGCTCTAATTTTCATCTCCTTCCTGACCTCGGCGGTGCGTGGAATAACAATCTCAACCCGCTCCTCGGGCGGCTGAATCACCTTCTCCTCTTGTCTCAACAACCTGGTTAATTCCAGTAGATCACAATCTTCTTTGCCTTCTTCTTCAGCCTGATTGCTCGGATTGTCGAAGTCATATGAGGGGTAACCAAATTGTTATCAACGAGATCCGGAGAATTATTTTTCGACTTTGGGACGAGACAAATCAAAAAGGAAAAATGAAAATAAACATTGACATTTTTATTTGTTTTTAAAACTGCAAAAATAAATGAAAGACAGGGAACACCGTTTTTTGACTGAAAAACATCCATTTATTAATGATGCAGAAATGCAAATTATGAACATGAGGTGACCCTTACAATGGACCATTACGTGTCGGGCAACACGTATGGCTTTCATGCATATAAACTGAAAACAAGAAATATTACTCTTCCGGGCGAGTGTCAGTGCTGATCTCTTTAAGCCTTCCAGTTCAGGACTTGCTGCCCTGGTACGCACGGCTTTATCCAACCATCCAACCCGCAGTTACTGTCAGTCCCCTCACCTACCGCACAGGCGTGACCCGAATCTTCAGCAATTGCACTCACCATCGCCTGTTCATGCGCCGGCATGGGATTGGCATCAGCATTCAATGACAATGTAAAATTGAGGGCCTTGGAATCCACCAGGTCTTGGACTGCGTGCTTAAAAGCTTTGCAGTCCTCTACACTGTGCCCGGGAGCACCCGAATGGAATTCACATTTGACATTTTCATCAAAATTGGCTGGCCTTTGATCAGGTCCCATAGGTGCCAAAGTCCTCAACTGTACCAGCCCCATGTCTTTCAACTTTTTCAATAGGACAGAGTATGTCACAGGCGGCCTGTCAAAATGCCGATCACTCATCCTCCTCCTGACTGGATATCCTGCCCTCTGAAACCTCTGCTGAAATGGCTGACGCTGCTGTTGCTGTTGTGCAGGCTGATTGTCAGCAGGAATAGTTACCGCAGCGGTGTGCTGGTAGTAACGACCCCTACCGTGTCCTCTCTGGGCGTACACAACACTCGATTCACCCTCATCCTTGTGCTGGTCATTACCAAATGGCTTCTTCGGTCCAGACGACGAAGCGTTTCCTTGCATGTTCCCCATTTTCAGTCAACTTTCAATTCTTTCTCCGGCCACCACAATATCAGCAAAGTTGGTGACGGGACAACCCACCATCCTTTCAGCAAAAACCCCTTGCAGGGTACCCATGAATAAATCGGACATCTCCCGATCCACCAAAGGAGGTTGAACTCTGGCAGCCAACTCCCTCCATCTTTGCGCATACTCTTTAAACCCTTCGCTGTTTTTCTGAGACATACCCTGCAGCTGGGTACGACTCGGAGCCATATCAGCATTGAACTGATACTGTTTAAAGAATGCCTCTCCCAGATCCTGCCAGCTTTTGATGTCAGCAGATTTCAGCTTGGTGTACCACTCCAGGGATCCTCCGGACAGACTGTCCTGGAAGAAGTACATCCATAGCTTCTGATCCGTCGTATAGGCAGAAATCTTACGAACGAAAGCCTGAAGGTGAGTTTCTGGACAGGAACTCCCATTGTATTTGTCAAATGCAGGCGCTTTGAATTTTTGTGGGATCACAATCCCCTCCACCAGCCCCATGTTGGACACGTTGACAAATCCCGGAGTGGCATGGCTTTCCAGAGCCCTTACCTTTTCAGCCAGCAACTGAATCTCTTTGTCCTGTGGCTGAGCACCATATTGCCCAAATGGCTCATTGTGCATGGAGAACTGATCGGCCTCTCTGTCTTCCTCCCTATCTTCCTCGAAGCCATAGAATGGAGGCACAAAATTATCCTTCTGATTCTGCCCCAGACCGGGCCCACCACCAGTAGCAGCACCAAATCCACCAGCATTGTTGTTTACCATACCCACAGTTTCTCTCTTTTCACCGTCTCTGGATCCACCGAGCCCCTGGTTGGAGACACCATCCAGGTTAACAACACTGTTAGCAGCTGAAGCTCGCTCGAGCTTCTCAACTTTGTCAGCCAGAGCTTTTTGACCAATTGCAAAACCTTGCATTATGTTGATCAGCTCGTTCATTTTATCTTTCAGCTCAAGCATATCTGCGCTGGGAAGTTCCATGAGTCTGGGTGTGTTGCGTCTGGTGAAGTATCTGTGAGGACGGGTTGAGTGCAAAGGTACGACTCTACGAGCGCGAGCAATGATTCCTGCAAAACAGCAAACATGTTAATATGCATGAATGCAACGTCTGTCCATACGAGGAAGATTCTGTCCTTTGATTCTGGTTTCATCGAGACAGATAATATTTCACCAATAACATTCTGACATTCAAGATGTCTCTCAACCAGATTCTCAATCCATAATACTCCCCACATGGCTAGACGTGAGTTTGGTGCAGATGAATGCTAGATGTAATGATGCTAATGAATGAATGCAATGTGTTGCCATCCTCCAAGTCATCTGATCATCTGTTGCTCTGAATCACAGCCCGGATCTCTGAACCGATCATAACCATCTGAGGGAATATGTAACCATAAATCCGACTCAAGGGTTCCGAAATAAACGGAAGACAGATACATCATCATCACCACTGGTCTCTGAGCAGACACACCATCACCATCTGAATCGGCCCAGGGAATCCTGAAATAAACGGATCCCCACTGATAAATAACTCGGCCCGGGGAATCCTGAAATAAACGGATCCCCACTGATAAATCACGGACAGCACTTCGGCGTCTCGGCAATAAATGACCATAAATCCGACTCATAAATATGACTCTGAATCACAGCTCAAAAAGTCACCATCTGATTATGCATCTGAACAAATCAACCTCCCCTCACAGGTTAATTCTAAACAGGTCATCCTAAGGCGGATAATAGTCTCGACAATCGGGCGGAGATACTCAATGGGTTTGCCCTTGCGGGTGTGCCATTGTAGCTCCCTTAAGATCGTCTAAACCAAAGATCCGGGAAATGATCGGTCATCAGAGTCAACAGCCCAAAAGAGATAACCCAACCAAAGTGGAGAACCCCACTGGAAGAGCACTTCTCAGATGAACCTCGTCCGACTTGTGGTATGTCACGTCGCAACAATGTGCCCAACCGACACGTGAGCGACATGAGACCACGCTAATCCTAGGTGTACACTCGGGCCTGGGTTTTAGCCCCACTCAGAACACCCACCCCAAAGTAACAGAACCACCTGCAGAGGAAGATGGCAACATGACAGTAATGATGCATGCACGTATTTAATGCAAGTATATAAACAATGGTTAGTATAATAAATGCAATAAATAAACAATACAAGCAACCAAAACCAATCCTAGAACGCTAGGAAGGACTCGCCTAGGGACGATGGACCAGCATAGGTCTACATCAATTCCCCAGCAGAGTCGCCAGCTGTCGCATCCTGCGAAAAATCAACCGGCGAGCCTAAAAAATAAAAACACACAGAGCCGCCACTAAACGTTATTTATCCCAAGATAGGGAAAGGAAACGCTCAGAGAAACCTGGAAAGACATGGTCTCGCGACCAGAGAGAAAAGGTTCGGGAGTCGGTTACGCAAGGGGAAGGTATTAGCACCCCTCACGTCCTAGGTACTCCTAGGGATCCACATCCTAGAATAAAGAAAAAGGTTGCTAAACATCACACACACACAGGGAACGCAGGTTGGGTTAGGAGGAACGAGCTCGATAAGGTATCGCACCTTAGGCCTACATATCTTGTCTGGAACAAGAATCAGAGCCACTGTAGTTCGGCTTACGCACGCCAAACAACACAAAACAAACAAGCAAGGGTGGCAAACATGGAGCCCGACAACCACTGGATGGAATTACGTCGGCATCCGAGCCAAAACACGCACAAAACGGCAAACGTGGAGCCCGACAGCCAATCACTGGGCTTACGTCGGCATCCGAGCCAAAACACAATCAGATAACAAGAAAACACACGCAAAAAAGAAAAAGGTTGCCCGGAGTGGTCTCGCACGACCACCTGCCTACATACCTCGTCTGGAACGAGGATCAGGGCGATGTAGTTCCCCTGAAAGGGACTAAATTGCTAACCAGAAACCGGGGAAAGATACACAACTAGGGAGCTGAGACTCGAGCCTAATGTTGTCATGCATCGTTAACCCTAAGTTCGGTTTTCTATCCTACTTGCATAAGCAAACTAACCTAACCAGGAAAGAAGCTAGCACACAAGCATACCATCATATATCAACATTAAATGAGAACAGGCATCTCAAACAAACATGTCAATCAAATAATCACAAAACACCCACTATAACCAAACAAGAGGCTCAATCAATGGGGTTTGACCGCCGAAGCGAGTCGTCTGTACAGGCTGGTTTTGCTCTTAACCTTGCCATTACGAGGCTAAGGTGAAGCAGATGAAAGGATGAAGTGAGGATCAGACCTCACAGCTCTTATCCCTAACCAGGGAGAGCTGACAAATGAGCATGGGTCCAGAATAGGGGAACCCTTCTATACTCGATGACTCTGACTCAATGTGCACTGCACGGATCTTGGGCTTTTGATCTCAATGCTACAACCATGTAATGGGAGCAAGGAGAAGACTCAACTGAATAGTGGGGGACAGGTTGCTTGTCCCTACCTTCCACCAATTGCCTTACTTGAAGGGCTTTTCCTGCTTGGCTTAAAAATAAACATACACAAGCATTGCCTCTTAAGGAGGACTTCAGACAATTTGCCCGGCCCGGTAACAGCCGGGTCTCCAGACTACATGAAGTCAAGAGGACTTACCTCAATGCAAGTTGCTTAAGCAACGCAAAGCAAAAGTTCACAAGGAACTGAGCAACTAAAGTACCTGGAAACAATCCAACACAGTCAGTATTCAATCAGACAAATTGTACAGCAAACAATCAAACAGTTTAAACAATACAACACAAAGCAAGCTCAAGGCTTAAGCCCAAGCTCCAACACCTACAAAACAATGTTATGTTAGTGTACAAACATCCACAACATCAATTAAAATCAACTTGTATCATTCTCCATGTACATTATGCTTTTGATCCTGAAAAACCAAGCAAACATTAGCAACTAGACCACTAGGCCAAGCCTAGGGTCCAAAAGCAAGAAAAAAAGTTAAAACAGCAAGGTATCCACCATCCAACATCAAATTAACATCAAACAAGAGCAAACACCATTGGTCTCATGTTTAGATCATTCATTATACTCATGCTATGTACAAAACAAGGCAAATTGGTTCAAAGGAATCATCAAACATACAAACAGAAGTACTGCATTCAAATCCATACCAAGACACATCCAAAAATTCTCAAATTAAATACACCTAAACAGGGGTCAATCAAGGTATACCATGTCAAATTTGGGCTTAATTGGGCAAATGGAACCATGTCAATGAAAATCATCAAAAACAGACACAATTTCATGCTCCAATTCACCATCAATGCATACATCCAATTCAAAAATTCATATCTCATTGGAAACTAAAAAGAAATGGATGAGACCAAAACAGGGAGGTCCTAACATGTGTCTAGTTCATGCATATCAAATTTCATGGCCATACAATACAATATGAGGATTTCCCAATCAATCTACCAACATGTATCACATGAGCTTGCAATTTCAATCACCAGAAATGAAAAATCATGATCAAATTGAAAATACAGTGAAAAATTCTACAAAAATTCATACAACATCCTAACATATCAACAATTCACCATGCAAAATTTCAGCCAATTCCAACATGCATAGGTCATCCAATTAAATTCAACAAGTTGACATCAAGAGGTGTGACACAAATTGTCACACCTAAGTTCCAGAATTTGCTGCTCTCTAACCAGGTATCAAAAATTCATGAAATTTACATATAAATAATCCTCAATGAGTCAAGAACCACCACAAAAATTTTCAGCCATTTATTCAACACTATGAGCATTTCATGAGCAAATTGGTAGAATGTATCAAAAATGAACATACATTAGAAAACCCTAGGTCAACTAAAATATTTACTAAGCACAACTTTGACCAATAGGTCAAAAAAATCCTACACTCAAAGACAAACTCAACAAAATTTTCCTCATATCTTTGTGATTTTTCTATGATTTTTTATGATTTTTTCAATGTCATTATGAATTTTTAACAATTAATTAAAATAAATAGAATTTTGACAATGGCATTATCGTAAATACTAATGGCGGGAGCGGGAAACATGCAGTTTGAATTTTCAAAACAGATTTTGGATTGAACAGTAAAATTTCCAGAACTTCATCGTCTACAGTCCAGAATCCCCAAGAACACGAAATTTCAAATCATCACCAAAATGAACAATCTCATATCCGTTAGAACCGTCTGAGCCTAAGGATCACGAATATCAACTTATTCTTGGCTAAAAGTTCCTAAATCGAACGAATCGCGCGAGCTAGGGTTTGACATTAAAACTTTGAATCTAGATTTCTCACGCTACAGTCCTCTATTTCTAAAACCACGAGCATCATCATACTCTACGTTTCATGCTCTTTCAAACGCATATAAGCATTAAGAGAATCGTGACGGTCGAAAAGTTGACATACCTGCTATGGCAGTGTTTGTTCGTGCAGCTTTCACGTGTTTTGGCTTCAAACAGATGTAGAAGGATGATGAGGAAGGTGAATAGAGTGATTAGATTCAGTTGAAACGGCTTGTAGTGCACGAATTCTTCAATTCACCATTGATGCCTCCACAATGAACCACCACGAATGAAGCTCCTTTCAATCCAAACTTCAAAAACAGATGGAGATGATGATGAGAGGAAGTGGCAGCAAGAAGAATTTCGAAAATTGATCAAGAAATGAGAGAGTTCTTGTCAATTTTTGGTTTTTGTGTTCTTGAGGAAATTGAGAGAATGTGATGAGTTTTCAGATCTGGTTTTGGGATTTGTGATTTTCTGTTATGATTAGATGATGATTATGAATATATACTTCAACTTAATCCACACTTAATCACCTTAATTAACCAAACCAAATGTAATTAGCATAATGTGGTTTAACTTAAGCAAGGGCAAAATGGCCTTTTCACTCAAGCCCTGTGACAGCTCATTGACAGCTCATACATTCTCAATTGATATTTGGAGTGTGTTGGCTCAAATGAGATTTTCACTCTTGTGCATGAAGATGGTGCATGAAGTAATATGGACATGAACAGTACTGTATGAGAGCTCAAAATAGAGTTATGTATTGATACATAACACTTTTTAACAGTATGCATCGATACATAACTTGTTTGTATCAATACATGGCACTTTTTAACAGTATGCATCGATACATAACTTGTTTGCATCGATACAAGGCACTTTTTAACAGTGTGCATCGACACATAACTCGTGTGCATCGATACATGGCCCTTTTTTGCCTTGCACGCATCGATACGAAACTCGTGTGCATCGATACATGGAAAATTTTGCCATGCACGCCCGGTGGTAATTTGACCATATCTCCTCAACCGTTCATCCGATTCTCACGATCTTGGACTTTTTGGAAATGGGAGAGAAAGATCTACAACTTTCATGTTCAACAAAATTCCATTTGAAGCTTTTTTTGATGGGGGAAAATTGGGTTGAAGTCGTTCCAAAAACTTGCCATCCTTTTGGAAACTTGAAACCATAGGTCATTTTTCCTTTTGGAAACCTTTGCTATGACCTCAAATCCTTCAATGTGAGTATTTGAAATTTCAAATGAGACTTGTTTGAACATGAATGGAGTATCTCTTGCCCTCTCCCTCCTCCAAATCCATCAATCCAGGCACAGTTGACCACAATTGACTTTTTCATCTGACAGATGAATCTGGCAATGCATTGATCAAATTGAGCCCCAAACTCCTGATGAAATGGCTCAACCATGAAACCCTAGCATCCATGAGCTCAATATAATCACATTATGATCCTCATATACATCATAGCCCCCATCTCCTGATTATGCCCTGATTGGCCCAATGCAGATGATTAAGGTTGACCAGTGGTCAAAACCCTAATCTCAAGAAATATGCTCCAACACTTGATGATGATGATGTATCATTGTAATCAAGATGAAGACCAACATCCTTGAGAATCATAAAACCCTAATTCACAGCCCAATCCTCAGATGGCCATGATCAGTCAATAAACCCTAGGCTTGCACTTGACTTCCTCATCTCCTGATCAAGACTTGGAAAGATGGCTTGCACAATGTAACCACATGATATGCAACATGAAATGCCTAATGTCCTAAAATAAAAATGCAAATATGTTAATGCTAGTCCCAAGAAAGGAGGGCAAATTTTGAGGTGTTACAATTAGGAGCCGGTGCAAGGTTGATAGCCTTTGAATCTATGAGGTCCTGAACTACGTGCTTAAAAGCTTTGCAGTTTTCAATATTGTGGCCAGGTGCCCCAGAGTGGAAACTACACCTAGCATTGGCATCGTAACCCACCGGAAGTCTACCAACCGGAGGAGCCAGAGTGCGTAGCTGCACAAGCTGTAGTTGTTGAAGACTTGTAAGCAGCTGAGCGTACGACATTGGAAGAGTGTCGAAACGCCGGTCCATCATCCTCTGCCTCTGCTGATAGGCGGGTCTGTTACCTGGCTGTTGTTGTTGTTGATACTGAGTTTGCTGACGTTGTGGTTGTTGTTGTTGTAGTGGTGCTGCAGCCGGAATAGTCACAGTTGCAACATACGGTTGCTGATGATAGTTTTGAAAATTATTCCTCCTGTTTTGATATGAAGACACAGAATTCACACCCCCCTCCCTCTGCTTCTGTCCTCCCATAAATGGCTTCTTTACTCCTGATGAAGATCCACCTCCATTGTGGCTCTTGTAGGTCTTCAGGTAATTCTCTACCCTCTCTCCGGTAGAAACCACATCAGCAAAGTTGGAGGCATTGCACCCCACCAGACGCTCCAGGTAAGGTCCAGGCAACGTATTCATGAACATGTTGGCCATTTCCTTTTCCAACATGGGAGGCTGAACACGGGAAGCTGTCTCCCTCCAGCGTTGAGCGTATTCCCTGAAGCACTCATTGCTTTTTAGAGACAGATTCTGGAGTTGAGTTCTGTCCGGGGCCATGTCCGCATTATATTGATATTGTTTCACAAAAGCTTCCGCCAAATCCCTCCAGCAACGGATGTGGGCTCTATCCAACCTCATGTACCATTCCAGGGATGCCCCAGCTAGGCTGTCCTGGAAGAAGTACATAAGTAGCTTCTCGTCATCGGAGTATGCAACCATTTTACGGAAATAGGCTTGCACGTGAGTTTTGGGGCAAGAGCTGTCATTGTATTTGTCAAAGACTGGGACTTTGAACTTCGGTGGGACCCTCACGCCTGGGACCAATCCCAAGTCAGAAACATCAACCCCAGAGGGTTTTGTCCTTCTACCGCCTTCAGCCTCTCCTCTAATCTCCTGAACATGGGATCCATGCCATGGCCCAAACCAAAGTCTTCTGGCAGCAAGAACTGATCATCTTGATCATCGTGAATGGGTTGTTGAACGTGGTTGTTATGTGGGATCGGGACAGGCCCTGGTCCATTAACCTCTGCAATTGGAGGATCAGTCACGACCTCTGGTTGAGTAGTTGCGGGATTCCTTTGTATCATTTGTCTAATCTCTTGCTGTCCTTGCGCTACTCCCTGAACCACATCCATGAATTGGTTCATGCGGACCCTCATCTCAGCAAGTTCTGCTTGTAGACTTTCCATTGCTTTCTGCTGGTTTCTGCGGGTACCGTACCGGTGAATTCCTGAATCAGCTATCCTGCTAGTGGAACACCAAATAATATGAGAACACCGCAGCGGTACCTGTTATGCAAGATATGAAAATGAATATGCAAATGCAATGACATGTTTATCAAATCCAAAAGGTATTCTACCCCCTTGATTCCAGTCTCACATCAGGTGAATAGCGCAAGAAGACTGAGTCATGGATAAACTTCTGAGATCAAGATACAATAAAGGGAAACCATCATACAAACAAGTTCAAGGAAAAGGGGCCTTAGCCGAAAATACATCAAAAGAGGATCTCCACAACAAGCCTGTGGATCATCACTACACAACAACAAAGCAATAAGTAAAGGGAGGAGCAATAATCAAGACTTAGCCTCCTGTGTACAAACCATAAGGACTGCTCCTCACTTCAACCAGCAATGCTATCGTGTCAGGATGATCTGGGAATTCTATCAAACGCCGGATAAGCAGATTCCTCTGGTGAATAACTCCATCCAGCTCGTTGATGTGCTCTCTGTAGTGATTCCCATCATCTTCTCCGAATACCTCTTCAAGTCTGGATTTCTTCAAACCTGCCAACACCTTAAGTTCTTCAATCTGTCATCGAGCCTCATTGAGTTGATCGGTGATGTAACCATTGGTAGAACGGGCGCACAGAAGCTCATTGTTCTTCCCCTTCAGCAAAGTCTTCAATTTCTCCATCTGACCAGTCAGTTCGGTCACCATCTCCTCCTCCTTTGCCTTCCGAGAAGTTGAAAATGCATCCCATTGCTCTTGCCACCCTGTCAATTTACCATGAGCATCCATTAATTGTTGCTTGACTCGCCTCAACTCAGAACTGGATGATCCCAAGGCCTTGTCTGTCTTCCTGAAGAAGTCCACCTCTACAGCTAATTTCCTTTCTGCTTCCTCTTGCAATCTGACAGCTTCCCTCTTCTGATATTCTGCCTCATGGAATTGATGCATATAGTTTTGCAACTTCGCACTTAACTCCGAGTTCTCGGTTTGAAGCTCCTCTATGGCTTTCTTCAATTTGTCATACTCCTCTCGGCTCACCATTGTTGACTGCGCAGGAGTCGGTGGATACAAAGGTTCTTCTATAGGAAACGGCAGACCCAACTCTTCGACTCTTCCTTGAAGCCACTCTCCATACTGAGGGTAAGTTCTACAATCTCCTTTTCCAAGCACAGTTCTTCCTCTCTTGATCACCTTGAGCCATGCCTCTGCTGCCTTACGGGATACAGTCAAATCAGGCGAAGAATGGAAAAACAGTGATTCTTCCACGTCCTTTTCCAAAGGCGGAGTTCTTAAAGCATATCCAAACTGTCTAACCGCAAGAGAAGGATTATAGTTGATTCCTCCTCTTCTTCCTACCAACGGTACATTTGGGAAGTTCCCACAACTGTGAATAATATCCGCCCGAAGCAAGCTCCGGTCAGACCACCAAGAAATATCTTCAGCTCTCAACCCCATCAATCTGTTCGACCAACTCAACGAGTCCTCGACATCAACAAACGCTCCTGATTTGGGTAGGTGAGAACTGAACCACTTATAAAACAAAGGCGCACAATAATTCAACAATCCTCCTTTTCTATTCTCATTCCTGTGGTGCACCGAATGAAAGAAATCTCCTAGCAAGGTCGGCACTGGATTTCCCAACACGAAGAGGCGTATTGCGTCCATGTCCACAAATTTGGCAACATTAGGGAACAGGACCATCCCATACACACAAAGAGCCAACACAGCATTGAAACCCCTCTGGTCACCATCTTCAAGTTTCTTCTTTGCTTCTCCCAGTAAGAAACTCAAATGAAAACCACTGACTCCTCCCTTGTGACACATATTATCCTTCAAGGCTGATTTCCCCAAATATGTGGCCGAAGCAACCATGCTGAGATCGGGCAGCAACTCAGAACTGTAGAACAACAACTGTGACTTGATAGGAACTTTGAGAAAACTGGAAATCTCCTCCAAAGTAGGGACCAAAATATAATCCGGGAATGTGAAACACCTTAATGGAGGGTCATAGAATTGCAGCAGTGTGAATAGAGCATCGTGTTGATCTTTGGAGAGAACCATGACGAAGCTTAGAATCAAACCGTAATCCTTCCGGAATCCTTCTAGAGAATCGTGATCCATTAACTTCATCAGTTGTTGAATAGGCTCCAAACAAACCACTGGAAACTTGTAAGCGACGTGTCTCTTTCTGCCAATATCCATCTCTGGAGAACCATAAAACCCCGACCGGAATCAAGAAGAAGATGTAAACCCCTTAGAAATGGATAAACATGTGTTAAATGATATGAATACAGAATGATGTGATGCAATGCAGTGACATGGAAATCAGGACTGCTGTATCTGCTTGAACATCTGTCGGGTTGCACTGTCTGAAAAGAAACCCACTGAGAAATGTAATACAAGACCAAAACTCTGCTCCAGAAAACCGGGTTGGTTGGAGGTTAAGGTTCCCTGAATTTAGCTCGCCCCTCACTGGTAGGTTCTAAGAACAGAAGTTTATCAGCTTCAGCCCTTCATTCGAGAATAATACGTTTACCACTGAAGGTTTGGCATTATTACGGGATAAAAGACCTCCGCTGACTCCCCTCAACAGGATATCCTAAAGCAAGTTCCCAGTCTCGGGGTCCTCGGATTGAGCAGCGAGAATGCGCCCACCAGAGCTAACATAATCACGTCTCGGAGGAGAGGCCTCGACTGAGTTCTCGGGAAATGGTCACCAGAGTCGACGATTTCTAAAGGAATATCTGTCGTTATGGAACACCCATAGGACAAAATATATCCAACAGAAACCTCGTCTGGAATGTGGGTCTCATGAACAACTTAACATAGCAACATGCCACGCAAGCCTCATGACTATCCACTCTAACACCTATGTGTACACTCAAGCCTGGGTAGTGGGCTTATCTCTCATAGAACAATCCCAACCCAACGAACAAACAACCCACAGAACCCACAGATACAACAAACATATGTACATGAACGCAATAACATAAAGCAGGTAAATGCGGAAAATAAACGACTGTACAAAAGCATAAACACCCAACAAATAAGAAACCTACAAAAGCTAGGAGGGACTCGCTTAGGGAAATCGGGTCCCCAGCAGAGTCGCCAGCTGTCGCAACCTGAAAAATACAAGGGTGCGAAAAAAACAACCGGCGAAAGAAAAAGATGACAGAAGAGTCGCCACCGTGCGTTATTTATCCCAAAGGAGGGAAAGGAAACGCTCGAAGTAAACCTGAAGAGAGGAAAGGAAAAGACAAGGTCTCGCAACCAAATCTTGGGTTCGGGAGTCGATTATGCGAAGGGAAGGTATTAGCACCCCTACGCATCCGTAGTACTCTACGGGATCCACTCTTGTTGTTCTTGTCTAAAGGGTGTGTGTTTATCTAATGTACTATTTACTAAAAGGGTCAAGAGAAAAATGACTCGCACAGATATCGCATCCATTGCATACGTATCTCATCTGAATATGAGAATCAGAGTCTTCGTAGCTCGGCTACCTATGGGTGAAAGAGATGTGTGCTCGCCAAGACATCGCGTCTTATGCCTACATATCTCATCTGGAATGAGAATCAGAGCATAATGTAGTTCGGCTAACTAACGGGAACAAAAGTCTCAATTGCAACTAGGGCAAGAGAAAGGGAAGGTCTCGATCGCAACGAGGGCGGAAAAAAACAAAGATTAGTTGTTAGTTGTCAGTCTAACTCGGCAAGACATCGCATCTTGTGCCTACGTATCTCATCTGAACATGAGAATCAAAGTTGCCGTAGTTCGGCTACATAGGGATTGCCATCTGAACGTGGACTTACAAAGGAGGACACTAGTTGTATCAAAGGAGAGTGGGCAATATGTTCATGTCCTAGCAGTAGGTGTCGCAGCTCGCTGAATCGAGTCTTAGGCAATTACCTCTTTGCAATAGGATGGATTGACATGCCACAAGATCGGAGACGCACGGAAGGTCTAAAATAAATGGGGAAGTTCTGCCCTAGAGTTGTCATGCAATATGTACTTAGGTGTTAGGATTTACAAATCTACATTCGGAAAAGCGTCATTTATCTCTACTCAACAATCGTGGCCGAAACATTGTTTTGTATCTCTTAAGACAATATATCTTTCATTTTAAAAGGTTTTTGATTGGTCGCACGGCGGCGAGAAAAAGAGTTTGATTGGTTGGATGTGCTTTGAGTGATGGCGAAACTAGGATTGGCGAGATATACATCTCGAATCCTAGCCTCAAGAGTGCATGGTATACACCATGTTCCATTTCCATCTTTATTTGCAAAAGTGTTTAATAGAGATTAAGTATTTTTAGGTTTGATTGAGAAAGGGTTTGAAGAAACCGCATTGATAATTTTAGACGATGGCGAGACCTAAGATTGGCGAGATATACATCTCGAATCCTAGTCTCAGGAGTGCATGGTATACACCATGTTCCATTTCCATCTTTATTGAAAAAGTGTTAAATAAGAATTAGGTATTTTGAGTTTTGTTGTGAAAATGACTTGACCTAGATCAAGTATTGATGGACGTTTGAGAAAGATTTGAATGAGTGTTTGATAGAGCAAAGTGGATAAATTGGATGATGGCGAGAGCTAGGATTGGCGAGATATACATCTCGAATCCTAGTCTCAGGAGTGCGTGGTATACACCACGTTCCACTTCCATCTTTATTGAAAAAGTCTTGACTATGAATTAATATTTTTTGAGTTTTTATTAGAGAAAATGGCTTGACGTTGAATCAAGCATTTGATGAAAGTTTGGAAGAAAAAGAATAGAATAGGAGGGCGAAATGAATTGATTTGTTTATTGAGAAAATACTCGACGTTGGATCGAGTCATATTTTTGTATTTTTTTCAGAAATGGTGGGTTTTACTCTTGGGTTAGTGTCTAAAACAAATAGAGAAATAAAACAATACAACATTATATACACATTGGGGAAGTGGGGTACATTTTGTCAAATGGGGATTCAAAATCATGAAATAATTAGATCAGGCCCAAACAACAAATGATGCGAAATATGAGTGTAAGTGCAAGAGAATCGGCTCATTGTAAGAAAGCCCAAGAGTAAGCTATGTGAGGTTGATGGTGATGCTTAAAAAGCAATCGACTTACAAAGGTGTGGAAAATGGGCTCGATATTAAATCGAGAAAAATATGATTTTTATAGTTTAAAAATGGTTTTGAATGAATGATGAAATTAAAAGAAAGCAGATCAACCATGAGTATAATAAAAACATAAACATAAAATAAAATGCTAAAAGAAAATAAAATGCAAATGCTGAAAGAAATAAAATGCTCAATACGGGTATCGAACCCACTACACTAAAGACCATAGAAACCACCCCTCTCCACCAGACCACTCATGACTAGTTGTTATTTACAATGCTAATTTAGATATATAAACCAAGATAAATTAAAAAAATAGAATTTAAATAAAAAAACTAATAAAAAAGAAATTTGTTGGACTACCCTAATAAATGATGGAGGAACCAAAAATTAAAACCCAACCGCCTGGCTGTTGGGTTCTTCAACAGAATATGAATTAAAAATGTGTAAACGTTTATTAACTAAAGTTTAGGAAGTTTAAACAAAAAATTTTAATAGTTTCAAAAAGACTTATTCCGTTTAAAATAAATTAAAAAAAAAAGAAAATAAGGAAAACGAAGCAATAGACACTTCCGTCTCTCTCTCACACTGCGTCTCTCACAATCTCATAAACTCTCTCAAGCTCAAAGAAATCTCTCTCTCTCAACGTAGCCGCTTCCGTCTCTCTCACACTGCGTCTCTCATGACTCAACAGTCGCGTCTCTCTCAATTTCACTCACACCAAACCCTCTTTCAATCGCGTGTCCTCAAACTCTCGTCTCTCTCACAAAACCGCTCAAACATCGTCTCTCAAGCAAAGCACAAAGCGCGACAAGACAAATCCATGGTTCCCAAAAGAAAATTGGACAGGACGGCTAACCTTCGACGGTGACTGCGAGCTCAGGTAATGCTTTCTTATCCCTTCCTCTCTTCAAACGCTGGTTTTCTTGTATTTTAGGATTAGGATTTTAATTTTGCTTTGAAGTTTCAATTCCGCCTCCTTCTCCTTTTTTTTTGTCCCCAATTCCTGATTCTCTTCTCCTTTTATATTTCTGCAGTTAGGGTTTCAATTGGTATGATGGAGCTCAAAAGGGGAAATTTCCAGAAGCGCTTTTCGTGCTCAGAATCGAGCTTGTCCTATTTGATGATAGATTTTGGAACAGGTAATCTGAGCTCAAGCTCTCTTCTTCATTTTTGTCTTAATTCCAATTTGGGAATTTTTGGATTTTTACAGCTTTGAGTAATTCAAATTTCTTACTGCAGTGAAACTTTGGGGTATTGGTCTGAACTTGGTTTTGGGTGGCTTGTGAGAGGATTAATAAACGTGAAAGCTCAACTGTCAAATTTCAAGCTTGTGATCAATTATCCGGAAAATCTTAGCAACTGCAACCCTCGCCTTCGTAAACGCAGCCATGGTAGGTGCAGATTGCCTTAGATGTTCCCTAATCTTTTGATCAATTGAAACTGTGTTTGTTGCTCTTCAAACTGCAGGTAGTAGGAACAGGAAGATTCGTCTTCACCGGGGAAGGATGTTTCTGGCTTTGGTCTACGTCAACAAACCGCACATTTTTATCCCTTTTCAAAGAATTAGGAGGTGGATGGTTTTGGTTCAGATGAGGCTATTGGCTTTTTGTTGGCAGCAGTACTGTGATGGTCTTAATGGACTTCAACTCTTCTGTTTTAATCTGTTATGGTGTTGATTGTTGAATTCATTGACCTGGACTTTTCATTCTTGGATTGGTGATAAATCATCGGCTTCTTCAAGTTTGTTTCCTTCAACATGACTTGGCCTGGAAGATGTGGTGCAATGATCATCTGGTGTGGAGATGACTTCAAATTCATTACACAACCTTGCCTTACAAGAGGAAATCTGTGGACCTCCCTTTCCTTCAAGAAACTCAGGTGCAAGGGTAACATGTACACGGACCGATTGAACACGACCTTGGATTGGACCATCTTTGACAGTCTTAATATCACCAGGTGAAACACTAACAGATTCAGCGGTTTTAAGTTTACTTTCATCAAATAGCTTTGCCACTGGTATCTCACCAATGTTGTTTACAGGTTTCATTTTGGATTTGTATTCTAGTTCCTGAATGATTTCCCGAATAACATAATAACTGCCACCAACTTCTTTCTTGGTATGTTTTATTGCAGGGAGTTTTTCAGCGTTCTCTGATGGATACCATAGCTCTCCGTTCATGTTTCAGAACCCTCTGTCCTCTCTTCCAGCGGATATCTGAAGTTTCTGAAGGAACACGAGCAGCAGCATTTGACCATCCACGCCACTGAAACTTTGATGATCCAACAGAATCACAAACCTCAATGGACAAGTGATCGCATTTGGGAGTGACGTTGAGAATTGAGCGGAGGGAGGAGCATGAGATGAGAAGCTTCTTTCTCATATTGACGATTACGCTGTTCTTCGATGAGCTTTTCTGCAACTCCAGCTGCTATGTGAAGCAAAGGCTGTTTCTCTAAGCCCAAACACAACAGAGAGAAGTGGATGGTTCACCACCGGAATTTCTCGAATCAAATCTCTGGTTGAAATGGTTCCGTCTGAGCAACAGTCTTCTTTCTTTATTTTATTTTTTTTTGTAAAGAATGTAGAAAACAATTGATGAATAGAGTAAATCGGAATTCGCAGTACTGTTAGATGGACTGTACATTGCATATCATTTCCAAATACTTATCTAGACTCATTCACAGTATCACAATCCTACCAAAATTGTTACAATGCAAGCTTAAACCTTTTTGAAACACACTCACGTAAACCACATTTGTTATTGTCAAAATTTTCATCCAAGAGATACCAAAGAACATATATAACTTTAAGCAACTGGCAAAACAAAATTTTAGAGCGTGGAGTCCTCTCCGATACATTGGTTGTCCATTCTCGTACTGCTTAAACTATAAGCATACAAATAGTCACCATTAATTGTCATGCCCACATGCAGCAACTAGAAAGTAGAGTTTAGACATGTGATGACCCACTAAATATGGTTTCCCAAGGTCTATTTGATGCGGCCGAGTAAACCGATGAAGTTTTATTCCTTTTTAAATCAAACTTGGGTAACTCTCTGTGAATTGATGTATATCCCAAATTGTCCATTTTCTCCCAGCCCAACAAAATCATCATTCTTAGTCATATTAAACTCGCGTGCTTCTTTCACCATCCTTGAGACCACTAGTTGGTAAAATTTCTCATGTCTTAGATGTTGCACTTCCCGACGTTGCCCCTAAGGCCATCAAAGGCATAGTTGGACAGAAGACATGTGGAAAATTATTTTAATCATGCATGAATGAAATGATTGTAACATGAATAAAAGATCTTTCAATATGGAGTGAAGAGTTTAAACGTGAAATGGTCATGAGGAGGAATGCAAATGACTGATTGATGAAAAAAAATAAAATAAAAATTCAGGGCCAAAATCGGGGTATGACAGAAGGGTAAACAAGCTGTGGTGGATGAAGAACCTGTTCAGAAGGAGGCGCCTGAGGGGTCGTTTGAGAAAGATGTGGAGGAGTTCATGGAGATTATTAAGAAGAGATACAAGATTGTAGATCAGCTGAATCAAACTCTGTACAAGATTTCTATACTCTCATTGATGCTATGCTCTGAGGCACACCGTAATGCCTTGCTGAAGATGTTGAATCTGGCTTACGTGCCTCAGGAGATCTCTGTCAACCAATTAGAGGGTGTTATTGCTAATGTGGGCACCAGGCACGGTTTGGGATTCACAGACCTGGATTTGACGCCTGAAGGTCGCAACCATAATAAGGCCCTGCATATCACTATGGAGTGCAAAGGCGCAGTATTGTCACATGTGTTGGTGGATACTGGCTCGTCTTTGAATGTGCTGCCCAAGAAGATCCTGAGTAAGATTGATGTTGAAGGGGTTGTCCTCACTCCCAGTGATCTAATCGTTCGTGCATTTGATGGATCCAAACGGTCTGTTTTTGGTGAAGTCACGTTGCCAGTGAAGATTGGCCCGGAGGTGTTTGATATTATCTTCTATGTGATGGATATTCAGCCAGCATATAGTTGTTTATTGGGGCGTCCCTGGATACATGGGGCTGGGGCAGTTTCGTCAACTCTCCATCAGAAGCTGAAGTATGTATGGAATGGTCAGATTGTGACTGTGTGCGGCGAGGAAGACATTCTGGTGAGTCATTTATCCTCTTTCAAGTATGTGGAGGTGGATGGCGAGATCCACGAAACTCTATGCCAGGCGTTCGAGACCGTTGCTCTTGAGAGGGTGGCTTTTACTGAGCAGAAGAAGCCAGGTGCCTCAATTGCATCATACAAGCAGGCTATGGAGGTTGTCAACTCGGGAAATGCAGAAGGATGGGGCAAGATGGTGGACCTGCCTGTCAAAGAAGATAAGTTCGGTAATTGTTATCAACCTCTGCAATCAGAGCAGATTGAGCAGAAAGGGCCGAGTACCTTTACCAGCGCTGGGCTGATGAATCATGGTGACGTCTTTGCAGCCGGTGGTGAAGACTGTGACAGTGACTGTGATTTGAACAACTGGGTTCGCCCGTGTGCACCAGGGGAGACGATCAACAACTGGACAGCTGAAGAAGTGGTCCAAGTTACTCTTCAAACAGAGTAATTTTCTTTTGATTTTCATTTTGCACAAAACCCTACGTTCTGCCCAAGGCGTAGTGGTTCATTGTAGGGCCTCATCATGTTTTTCCAATGAAATCATTAATAAAGGATGTTTTGCAAACAATTTTGTGATCCCTGTCTTTCTGTTTTTATTTTCATCTTCCAAAACAATAAAAATGGCAATGTTTTTGTTTTTGTGACTTTCTTGAACTCTTTTTTCTAAAATAAAGCATTAAACATGCAGAAGTGATCTTACGGACTCCACTATGAACAGTTCTGTTATGACTCAGTATGATTTCAATAATCCCATCTACCAAGCTGAAAAGGAGAGTGAGGAAGATTGTGAACTCCCCAAAGAACTGGTCAGATTATTGAAGCAGGAGGAAAGGGTCATCCAACCTCATCAGGAGGAGTTGGAGATTATTAATCTTGGTACTGAGGACGCCAGAAAAGAGATTAAGATCGGGGCTGCTTTGAAGGAAGATGTCAAGAGAAGGTTGATTGAAATGCTGAGAGAATATGTGGAGATATTCGCCTGGTCGTATCAAGATATTCCTGGTTTGGATACAGACATTGTAGTGCATAGACTACCTCTCAGAGAAGATTGTCCTTCCGTCAAGCAGAAGCTTCGGAGAACTAGTCCTGATATGGCTGTCAAGATCAAGGAAGAAGTTCAGAAGCAGTTGGATGCGGGTTTTCTGTCAGTTACTACTTATCCCCCGTGGGTGGCCAACATCGTTCCCGTGCCGAAGAAGGATGGCAAAGTCAGAATGTGTGTCGATTACCGGGATCTAAACAGAGCGAAATGTAATCAAACGGACCAAATTCAAATGATCAAAATGCACAGTTCCACTAATACACTTCAGCATACACTCAGCCAGTCAATGCACACGCGAGCAGAGTCAAAGCATTCACAACCAATCATACAGACACACAAGCGCCACATGGAAACCGGCATGGACAAAATGAAACGATGTGTTTCATTAAATGATTCATCAGCACACATCATCATTCAAAGCAAACGTGGCACGGTCAAAGCATCCACAGCCAATGAAATGAACACGCAAGCGCATATGTGGACAACACGTCAACAAAACCCTAGCAAGTTGCAGAGACGCCGGAGCTAAGCTCCGATCGTCTTCTCCGGCCACACACACGGCGGAGCTTCCAAAATTTTTTCCAGAAATGAATAAATCTTATATCAATCGAACCAGCTTGCAACGTACATCTCAAATATCATATCAATTTCATCTAAATCATCATGAATTGCACGGATCGAACGAAAACATTTTCATGCTCAAAATTTACATTTCATCATACAACCTCAATTCTAAGCCAAATCAAGATCTAAACATATCAGCATGCTCTACTAAGTGAGATCTACACAATTATAACAAGAAATCAGCAAAAGGAGAGGATCGATTTTCAACTTACTTGAAATAAAGTTCACTGAAATCGCGCTCTCAAGTGTCCACAAGCTCCAGATCTACTCCAATATCCTTGACTTGAAGCTTTAAGCAAGAAGAATCAATTGAAAACACCTAGATCTACTTCAATTTCAGAAATCCATTTCCATGAAAGTGCACTTGATCTGTTCGAAATCCAGCTCAATTGTCCAATCCAGATGATGATTCTTGCTCAGAATTACACCAGGAGCAAGAATATGCAAAGAGATTTGGTGTTTGTGTGAAGAAAATTGAATTTCAAAGAGAGAGAAAAATGGAGGGAAATTGAAATTTCTAGATCTGAAATTCTGTTTTTCTGAATTATGGTTAGGGTTTGGCTTTTATATGATGTACTAATGACACTGAAATCTCAATTAGGCTTTGGTTAATCAAGATTAGTGAGATGTGAAGTAAATTGCAAAATTGCAAATGGAGCTCATTATGCCATGTTCCACGTGTACAGTACCATGCAAGGGTATGAATTCACTTAAAATCGACCAAGGATTATGATGGAATGGTTGGTTTGCTTGTACCATAAGCCAATTTTGAATTATGAAATTTCCCTCCAAAATGATCATGAATGAAATAGTGAGCATACAAGCTTCTCTCATGCATGGAAAGGCTTGTTTCGAAAAGTATAGGTCATGAGGAGTATTTTGCAAAAAGAATGGATCAAATTGGAGCTTTGTATCAAAAGTTAGGCCATTTTGAATTCCCATGTACACTTTATGATCATTTGGCCATAACTTCTCAACCATTCATCATATGGACATCAATTAGGACTTTTTGAAAAGGGGAGACAAAGATCTTCAACTTTTATGTTCACCAAAAATCCATTTGAAACTTATTTGATGTTGAAAAGTCAAGTTGAATGTGGACCAGAAACTTGCCAAATTTGGAAACTTTGAATTACAGGTCACTTTCCATTTTTAGTAACTTTTGCCATGACTTTTGAATCTTCAAGATAGGTGTTTAAAATGATAAATGGGCCTCTTTTGAACATGATTGAGGTGTCTCAACTCATTTCTCCACCTCAAAACCCTCAGTTGACTGCACAGTTGACTTTGTTGGTCCTTAGATGACCTTGACATGCTTTGATGAACTTGAGCCTTTACCACTTGAGGAAATTGCTCCAAAATGGAACCATAGATCATGTAAGCTCCATATAATATCATGTGGTCCTCTTCTCAAGAAAATACCTCATCTCTTGCACAAAGGAATTCCTTGAAGATCTTGTCCTGATGATTGCTTGAGCTACAAAACAAAATGTTAATGACATATTTTTGTGCTTTTGGTTAGTAAATAAAACAAGAAAAGCAATGATATACAATTCAAGCATGCCTAGTGATCTCAAACCACTCACAAGAGATCCCTACCCAAAAGGAAAGGAAGCCAAGATGCTCAAAGATCCTTGAGGCTATGCAATGCAATGCTATGATGCCATGAGGGATCTTAGGGACAAAATTAGGGTCTTACAGATGCCCCTATTTAAGGTCATTCTAGCCGGAGAAGTGAAGGTTAAAATCTTCGTCTCGACGAGATAGAATGGGCTTAAATAATAACAAAGAGACAAATTTTGGTCCCTAAGAGATCTCATGATGCAAATGTATGTATGCAAAACATACAAACTCTGTGGGGATATGCGTCCACAAAGAAGAAAAGACATCAGGAGAAATGGACAATCCATAGGAGTAATTCACTCCATGGGACAGAGACTCTAATGGGGACTCTCATGGGGATAAAAAAAGAAAAAAAAATGTGTGAGCAGGTCACGACTTGAAACTGGGAAGAAGAGTTCCAAAGGGAAATAAATCCAATGGAAAGACTCAAGTTGAAACTGACGACTCTCATGGATAATTCAATCCATGGAGCAGAGACCCTACTGGGGAGTGAAGGGATAAAAAAGCGTGAACCAGGTCACGACTCAAAACTGGGGAAAATAATTTCCAAAGGGAAACAAATCCAATGGAAGGACTCAAGCTGACTCAAAAATGCATGTGTTGGGGAAACGCCAACACAGCAAAACTATCCGCAATGGATACTTCGGATAAAAATCCGGACTCAGGCTGGGGAAACAATTGAACAAAACATCCCTGCCGAGGAAAATGCATGTATTGGGGAAAACGCCAACACAGCAAAACTATCCGCAATGGATACTTCGGATACAAATCCGGACAAAAACAATCCACTAAGGGACTTCGCTGACGACTTCGCTGGGGAAGTCTAAAAAGACTCTCCAGGGGAAGCAGCGGGATGAGGTGTTACCGGTTACTGGGTAACAAGCTCGGGAAGAATGAATATCTAAGACCGGTATAAGGGTGAGAGATATCAATCAACCAAATCATCTGAGGAAGACCTAAAAAAGGTATATTTCAACTCAGGAAAATCTGACTCCACAGGGGACCAAAGTCATAATAGGGAGCAGAAAGGAAGGAACACCAGGGATACCGGTTACTGGGTATATAATAGGTGACCAACCAAGGCGTGAATCGGGGAATAAACCCAAAACACTCATCATCCGAAAGGAGGGCTAGAAAAAGCAAACTCGACTTACAGGATGGACATTCGATTCCGAAACAGGAATACGAATCTTACTCGACTGGAGAAGAACAAAAGACTTCAACCAAAGAGTGCATGAGATATATTATCTATTACCGTCAGAACGTAGATAATATACTCGCATGGAAGATTATCCACAACCGGTTACTGGGTTAATAAAGGATAAATCGACCGAACAAAAAGGACATCGGGATACCAAAACTAGGTATATAATGATGACCAATCAAAGGGAGAAACAATCATTATCAAGAAAGGATAAATGAGAGATGACTCACAGGGGATACATTGACACAGGCAACGATCCAGGAGACATATCACCGGTTACTGGGAGATATGCTTAAAAAAGAGGGGGAGGAATATTCGATTCCGCAAAGGAACACGAATCTTACTCAACTGGGGAAACACAAAAGGCTTTGACTGAAGAGTGCATGAGATATATTATCTATTACTGTCAGAACGTAGATAATACACTCGCATGGAAGATTATCCACAACCGGTTATTGGGTTAATAAAGGATAAATCGACCGAAAAGAAAGGCATCGGGATACCAAAACCAGGTATATAATGATGACCAATCAAAGGGAGCAACAAACATCACCGGCAAACGGTAAGTGAAAGAGGACCAGCTGGGGATAAAATTGCTTACTCAGAGCAATTATCCGAAAGAAGGAGGGAATATCAATACCGAATACTGGATAATGATAACCGTCAAAGAGGGATTACATCTACCGAATACTGGGTAGAAAACCAAGGAAGAGTAGCCGTCATCAACTAGGATGAAAACCAAAGGTTAACTCTGCAAAGGGGAAAAACATACTCAACTGGGGAAGAACCAAAGGCCTCGACCAGAGAGTGCATGAGATATACTATCTATTACCGTCAAAACGTAGATAGTAAACTCGCATGGAAGATTATCCACAATCGACTATTGGGTTAATAAAGGATAAATCAACCGAACAGGAGAAACAATCGTTACCAACAACAATAGGGTAGACGAAAGATGACTTCCTGGGGATAAATTGCGAGCATAAGGCAATTATCCAGGCAAAACAGGGAACATCAACATCGAATACTGGATGAAGATAACCATCAAGAAGGGAGATTACATCTACCGAATACTGGGGAGAAAACCACAAACTCAGTCGGGGATAAGATGAATGATTGCCGATTACTGAGCAAATATTCATTTATACCACGTGGAAGCACAAACTCCGATGGGGAGGGAAAATAGGATTTACAACTACCGGATACTGGGTAGAAACCACAAAAATCTGCCATCAACCAGGATGAACCACAATGGTCAACTCTGCTAGGGGATGAAAGTAGGATTTACAACTACCGGTTACTGGGTAGAAAACCACAAAAATAGGACTTACAACTACCGGTTACTGGGTAGAAAGCCACAGAAATAGGACTTACGACTACCGGTTACTGGGTAGAGAGCCACAAACTCCACTGAGGATAAGGTGAATAATATTGGCGACCTTACTAGGGATAAGGTGAAGGATTGCCGATAAATGAGCAATTATTCATCTATCACAGGGAAACACCAGAGACAGTCACAAAAGGCCAATTTAGGATCAAACCAAAAAGGCAAACTGAATCAAGACTCATCCTAATGAGGATATAACTCAATAGGGGAACCCATCCCAATATATGTGTTGGGAGGAAATGGAAACAACCGTCGTCCACAAGGATATAACTCAGTGGGGAAATGGCAGAAAAGGTAAACACTTTCTGCTTAAGGGGTTGACTCTACATTGAGGGATCAGACACCGACATCTGCTTGGGGAAATACATACCACCAGATAGCAGGAGACAACAAACAATAGATATATGGCAAAAAATGCAACATGAATATCTGAATGTTATAAGTATGCATGAATATGCGTGATTTATGTATGATGAATGCTGACAAACAGGCATATCTAACACAAACAGGTCCAGGAATCAACCACCCGGTACTATATCTCAAAAGAGAAAGCCAGGATCACCGGAGAATATCCAAACTGCTGGAGATCCGAGATGCTAGGAAGCAAAAACCTCGCCGGGAAATCAGAGATACCAGGAAATCACAAAATCTCTGAAGGATGAACCATCAATCAATCCGGCTAGGGAAAAAGTTCATTGCACAGGCAGAAACTGCCACAAAAGAAACTCTACTGGAGAATCCATCTGAGGGATATAAGAGGCAATCTGGTGATCAACCACCAAGTACCAAACTCACCAAGGAGATCACGCCTGCTGAGGAGAAACGAACGCTCTTCCGCTGAAAGGGAGAGTGGTGAACATCTCAACAAGCATACCACTCAGGGATGAACCATAAGTCTCAGCTGAGGAAAAGAGCTTAATGCACAAGTAGAATCTTCCAGAAAAGCAACTCTGGTTGGGGAAATTGTCAATCACAGATAAGATCCACCACACCAACAATTCTACTGAGGATCAGAGATACCAGGAAACAGCAATATCTCTATAGGGGATAACATCATCACAGATAAGATCCAACACACCAACAACACCGCTGGGGATTTATCTGAGGAAATGAAGGAATTTTGGGGACCAACCACCAAATACCAAACCTTCCAAAGAGACACATCTGCTGAGGAGGGAAAACCACTGCTCTGCTGAAGTGAAAAGGGATGAATAAATCCTCCCAACAATCTGCTTAGGGGAATAAGCCAAGAAAGACACTCTGCTCGGGAGAAAACCACAAAAGGCTCTGGAGGAAGAGGATACAAACATGCCAGGGATATGAACAAATGTCTTACCCTGTTGGGAATCATACCACCCTTGGGAGAGCACTAAGGATCTCCTAAGCATCTTTTTATCATTGTGAATGTTCACTTTGTTTAAAAACAATTTGTGAAAAATTCATTTGCTTAAAACAATGATATTCTTTTCAATAAAAACATGCAAAACATTTGTTGAATAGAAACAAATAAGAGTGCAAATAATTGGATAAAAGCTCAAATTCATTTGATGGAATGGTAGTCTGCAAATGGCAAGACTCCATAGATCTTTACAAGTTTGAAATTGGTGATATATATTGGAAAAGGGCTACATTAAACATAATGACCATTTCTCCACCAATTCCAGATTCGATGTATTCGAAGCTTCAGTTGACGACGAATGAACAAGAATCTCTGATGGATGACAGATGTAGAACACAGTCTTGTCAGGATGCAGTTACTTGCCAAATCCCTAATTTTTGCCTAGATTGCCCCAGGATGAGGTACTCAATCTAGCGGGATGCATATATTCATTTTTTCATGTCTCTAACTTTTGCCTGGATCGCCCTTTCGGGTTTTCAATCCACCGAGACGCTCATTTTTGCCTAAGCCGCCCTTTCGGGTATTCAACTTAGCGAGCCATTCTGTTTTTATTTTTAGGCGAAGTATTTCTTGACTGCATCTGAATTCACAGGACGAGTGAAATCCTCCCCATCCATAGTTGTAAGCATCAAAGCACCGCCTGAAAAGGCTCTCTTAACAACATATGGACCTTCATAGTTTGGAGTCCACTTGACCCTGGAATCGGGCGCGAAAGACAAGACTTTTCTTCAGCACGAGGTCACCTTCTCGGAACACACGAGGCTTGACCTTCTTATCAAAAGCTTTCTTCATTCTCTGCTGATATAACTGACCATGAAACATGGCAGACAATCTCTTCTCTTCTATCAGATTCAGCTGGTCATAACGACTCTGAACACATTCAACATCAGTCAACTTGGCCTCCATCAAGACTCTCATTGATGGGATCTCCACCTCTACTGGGAGCACGACCTTCATGCCATAAACAAGAGAAAAAGGGGTTGCCCCTGTTGAAGTGCGGACAGATGTACGATATCCATGCAAAGCAAATGGCAGCATCTCATGCCAATCTTTGTATGTGACAACCATCTTCTGGATAATCTTCTTGATATTCTTATTAGCAGCTTCAACAGCCCCATTCATCTTGGGTCTGTAAGGAGAAGAATTATGGTGCGCAATCTTGAATTCACTGCACAACTCTTTCATCATCTTGTTATTCAGATTAGATCCATTATCAGTAATGATCTTATCTGGCACACCATAACAGCATATGAGTTGATTTTTGATAAACTTCACGACCACCTTCCTGGTCACATTTGCATATGACGCAGCTTCAACCCACTTAGTGAAGTAATCAATTGCTACGAGAATAAACATGTGTCCATTGGATGCTTTCGGCTCAATCATGCCAATCATGTCGATTCCCCACATAGAGAAAGGCCATGGTGATGAAATCACATTCAGAAGTGTCGGGGGAATATGAATCTTATCCGTATAAATCTGACATTTATGGCATTTCTTCACATATTTGCAGCAGTCAGACTCCATTGTCAGCCAATAGTAGCCTGCTCTCAACATCTTTCTGGCCATGGCATGTCCATTGGAATGAGTACCAAATGAACCCTCATGGACCTCAGTCATTAACAGGTCTGCTTCGTGTCTATCCACGCATCTGAGCAGAACCATGTCAAAATTTCTCTTATACAGCACTTCGCCATTGAGGTAGAAACTACCTGACAATCTTCTCAAAGTTCTCCTATCTTTCACAGATGCCCCAGGCGGGTAAACCTGGTTCTGGAGGAAATACTTGATGTCATAATACCATGGCTTGTCATCTTTCCCTTCTTCAACTGCAAATACGTGAGCTGGTCTATCCAAGCGCATCACAGTGATATTGGGAACTTCATTCCACAGGTGGAGACAGAATTGGAGGTTCAGAAAGATACTCTTTGATACTGTCGAAAGCTTTCTGGAAATCCTCGGTCCAATCATGAGACTGATCTTTCCGGAGGAGCTTGAATATCGGCGCACATGTGGCAGTCATGTGGGATATGAATCTGGAAATATAATTCAAGCGGCCAAGAAAAGCCTCGGACTTACTTCTCAGTTTTTGGCGCAGGCATCTCTTGTATTGCTTTGACCTTTGCAGGATCAACCTCAATACCTCTCTCGCTGACAATAATGCCCAATAACTTGCCAGAACGGACTCCAAATGTACACTTGTTGGGATTCAGACGAAGCTTGAACTTCCTCAAACGCTGAAAAAGCTTCAACAGGTGCTCTACATGTTCAACTTCCGTTCTTGACTTAGCAATCATATCATCAACATACACCTCGATCTCCTTGTGCATCATATCATGAAACAAGGTAGTCATAGCTCGTTGATACGTGGCTCCGGCGTTCTTCAAACTGAAGGGCATCACTCGATAACAGAATGTTCTCCAAGGTGTGATGAATGTTGTCTTCTCCATATCCTCGGGTGCCATCTTAATCTGGTTATATCCGGAAAATCCGTCCATAAACGAGAAGACATTGAATTTAGCTGTATTGTCTACCAACATATCAATATATGGTAAAGGAAAATCATCTTTTGGACTAGCTTTATTCAAATCTCTATAGTCCACACACATTCGGACTTTTCCATCTTTCTTAGGCACGGGCACAATATTGGCCATCCATTGAGGATACGTAGAAGTCACCAGAAACCCCGCATCAATTTACTTCTGAACTTCCTCTTTGATCTTCACTGCCATATCAGGATGAGTTCTTCTGAGCTTCTGCTTCACAGGCACGCACTCAGGCTTCAAGGGCAGGAAATGTTGCACAATATCTGTATCTAGACCTGGCATGTCTTCATACGACCAAGCGAAGATATCGGCATATTCTCGTAGCAATTTGATTAACCCCTTCTTAACAGACTCTTCTAGGAGTGTCCCAATCTTGACTATTCGCACACAATCCTCAGACCCCAAGTTGACTGTTTCCAGATTCTCAAGATGCGGCTGAATGATCTTCTCTTCATGCTCAAGAAGACGGGTAATATCATCAGGAATCTCTTCAACATCATCTTCCTCTGCCTCGAATACATGGAATTCAAAATTGGGAGATGGTGTTGGATCATTATGTTCAATGGGTTTAGAAATCAACCTGCATAATGATTTTGAATATGAAAAGCTTTTAGAAATCAAACAAGGCAAATCATTATGCAGATGGAAAGATTGATTTTATTCTATTTTTTAAGGTTTTATGTGATCATCAATTTCATGCAAAAAGCGATTATGGAAAAGAATTGGGAAAACAAACATTTAACATGAATTTATTGAATGAAAATATCATTGTATTAATGTTGCCAACAATGTCATCACTTCTCCTTTTGGCATGGGAGAAGGGTTTTTCAAACAAAGTGATCATTACGCTGACTTATGGATAATGTAGGAACATCCACAGCGACCCAATTGTTGCAGACCCCACCAGGGATGACAAAATTGTCAGAGTCCTCTGCATCCTCTTCCAAGACAGCAGCAGCTTCCTCAATCTGACCGGTGTGGATGAAACCTCCACTCTTGAACAACCCTTTCTCATTGAAGACCCCAGAAGAAAAGCCAATGCCAGCCCGGGACTTATTGTCTTCCAGCTCAATCATTTTTCCTAGACCAGCAATTACACCACACTCAATGGACAATTTCACATCTCTATAGGAAGCAAATGAAGGAGTTCTCTTCTCAACAGGCTCAGCTATAGATAAAGCTTGGAAAGGAGTTCCAACTTCATCCTCAGCATCTATGTATGAGAAGGAAGACAAGTGGCTAACCAGGAATGATTCCATCAAAGCACTCAGTCTGGCGACTTCCTCTTCAAGTTCACAGTTCTCTTGCTCTAGATGATCCACCAGTCTGGTAGAGTTGGCTCTAGTGTAGTACCGGTGAGTCAGCTTGTCTTCAAACTAAATGAAGAACACAGAGTTAGACCACAAGACCAGAAGCTGGGAACAACACCTGCTTATGCATATGATGCATGCAATGCTTGTGCATATGATTTGTTTTTATTTCAAAGGAACTTTAGGGTTTTATTTGCAAATTTTGGAAATATTAAGCATTTTATCGCATATGGAAATATATCATCAAATATATCAGGAAAAAGAAGTACAACATTATCAATCATATACAAGAGAAAAGGAAAATAATCATCCTATGGATCCCTAGAAGCTCGGGACACGGGAAGATAAGTTGCACGAAGCCTCTTCACCTCTCTCTCGTAGGCTACCTCCATATCTGCCTTCTCTTTGGCGAGTCGGTCATACCTCCTTTTCCAAAACTTGGAAGAGTGAGGAAGTAGAGAAGTCCATGCATCATCAGGATCATCAATGACCTGATGCCCGAGGAACTCAATCAAAGCATCTTTCTCCTTAATCTGCTGAAGCAACTCTTCCCTTTCACGGATCCAGGAACGTGATAGGTCTTAGTCTCTCAACTCCTCTACTCCTTGGTTAGGGAGGGTTGAAGGCCCAGCCACAACCAAAGGTGTAGGTCTCGGATACTCGTAAGGCATGAGATACTCGGATGCTCTCTTCCTTACCCAAGCAGTATAAGGCTCCAAAGCAATGCAATTCTTAGGACCCAACTCCTTCCTTCCTTTCTTGTGAACCTTGCGCCAAGCGCGAACCATTCTGCCCTTCAAGCCTTGGGGATCTTTACCCTCCTGAAAGAACACACCTTCTAACAGAATGTTATTAGGTTTATCCTTTAGGGGGAACCCAAGCTGACGACGTGCTAAAATAGGGTTGTAGTTAATCCCACCACATGTACCAAGAAGAGGCACATTGGAGAATTCACCACAAGAGTCAATAATCTGCACACCATCATATATACGGTTATACCAAGATATATCATCATTAGTGAGAGACATAAGTCTCGTGGACCACCATAGACATCCCTTGTTCTCCTTGAAGGCGAGCGTCTGAGGTAAGTGAGATAAACCACTTATACAACAAAGGCAAACAGCACACAATAGCACCACCACCCTTTGCATTCCTCATATGCAAAGAGAAATAGGTATCACCCAACAGAGTCGGAACGGGATTAAGAGCAGAGAAGATCCTAATAGCGTTCACATCCACAAACTTGTCGATGTTGGGGAATAATACCAACCCATAGATGAGAAGTACAAATATGGCTTCAAAGTCATCCTCACTCATGGCCTTCCCATAAACAGTAGCTTGAGCAATGAGGAACTCAGAAGGGAGACCTTGAATTCCACCTTTGGTAGTCATATGAGCACGAACTAGAGATTTATCTATGTGCAACAGGTCAGCTATCTCTTGAGAAGTAGGAATACTCTCCAAGCCACTGAACGGCACCTGATCCCGAATTGGTATACCCATAAGATAAGCATACTCCTCAAGGGTAGGCAAAAGCTGAAAGTCCGGAAACGAGAAGCAACGGTACAGAGGATCATAAAACTGCACCAACACGCTCATCAATCCTTCATCCACCTGAGTAGTCAGAAGAGGAAGAAGCTTCCCAAAACGAGCTTTGAAACCCAAGGGATCTAATACATAGGATGTCAGATTCCTTAACTCTTTCAAATCGGGTTGTCTGAAGCTGTACTTCTTTGTATTCCTTCTTTGTCTTTCCATGTCTGAAAATTTTGCAAATAAACCCCTTAAGTTCCTTGAAAATTTTATTTTTTATCTGATGATATGGATGCAAATGGATGCATGGATGCATGAATGGAACAATCACACTCAAGGATCAAGCAAAGCACACCAAACAAAGGTCATGGGATGGCTCATATTATCCTTAATATCAATCATCCATTTTGGTGGATTATGGTTCACACCTTATCAACACCCAAGTTCCATTGATATTAAGGATACATGAACGGATCAACCATGAATCACGGGTTTGTTGCAAGTCACGAGCATGGAGTCTCGGTTAAGAACCACCCAAAGGGAGTGTACTAGGGTTTAAACCTGCCGAACATGTTCTACAAGAGGTTCCCATAGTCATCATCCCATCTTTCGAATATTATCGGAGAAACGACTACTCGTATTCCAAAATATTCTCAAGAGAGACTCTTATGAGTGTAGTATCGCGTAACAATCGTATCAAATCTTACATTTGAACGACCTCCGCACTACATCCTAAAAATAGGCCAAGATGGGCTTGGTAAACTAAGGTCCTTGGCTTCTAAGGTCTATATTGGAAAGAGTAATGTCTAACCACAACTTACTTGTGTGACATTATTGATCCCAACATGACCTCCACCAAGTGAATGGACTCGCAAGTCAACTTGCTAAGGAATAACTCCACACAAGTCGACAAGACTATGCCATTCTCCTATCCTAAGTGCAATCGAGTTCGGGTATAGAACTCGTCTCACAAAGATCACCAAGCAATGCAAGCAATTGATATATCAAGCAATTCAATCATTACATACAATACAGTAATCCCAAATTGCACAAAAATATGTCATAAACAAATATAATACAACAAAGGTGAAAAGTTGGCAAAACCCACTAGGAAGATGATAGTTCATCCCCAGCAGAGTCGCCACTTTTCTGTAGCGGTGTATTCGTTACCATTGGAGATATTGACTAAATCCAGGGTAAAGCATACAAAGTCGAGTCGCCACCGCACTTCTATTTATCCAAAGGAATGGTTAGAAAGCGAACAAAAACCTAAAAAGTTTTACGAACAAAACTAGTAAAAGAAATAGAGATCTGGGCAAGGGGGTTGGTTATGTTATGGGAAGGTGTTAGGCACCCAAAACATCCTAGGTACTCCTAGGGAGCCCTTTTCACACTTGTTGCAAAGGTTATTGTTTTGTGAAATTATTTATTTGTGCAAACATGATTGAAGAGATGAGAAGAGAATATACAAGTTTATTTACATTTTGTGTTTGGATGGATAAATCCATTACCTACGTACCCTCTTATAAAAAGATTAGGATCAGAACCTCGTAGTTCGGGTAAAAATTTTCAAAACAAATTGGTGGATTGATTGGTCCAAAAGCCTTAAGGTCTTTTGTTATCAAAGGGAGAAAACTCAACCTGAAAAACCACAAGTCCACCATGTGAGGATAGCTTCAACATGCTAGTGAGGGGTTAACCCTATAATAAGCATGGAAGGCTCATTGTCCATCACTAAGGACAAAGGTGAGTATTATATCTACCACAAAGATAACTCAAACCTAATAGCTAAAGGTTATGAAAAAATTTGATTAAGAAGGTGGACATATGGAACCACAAAAGAACATTGAATGGGTTATATTAACCAATTAGAAGTATATACAAAATGGTCAAAGTTGACTTAAAGATTCAATTCAAAATGAGTATTATGAAAAGAAAGTTTGAAAATCAAAAGCCTAAGGCTTAGGTTTTTAATGTTGAAAACAAGTCAAATGTTTGCACAAAAAGTTTTGGTTTGGGTTAGAATGGAGGAGGAGGTTAAGTCACAAAAAGGTGAGGGTTAAGGAATGAAACCACAATAGAAGTTCCTCTCTTGAGATCATAGAGATGATCCAAGTAGAACACATCTTTTGGAATAAGGCAAGCACAAGGCAAAAGCAATCACACAAATCTCATAAGAGAACCACAAATAAAAGGAAACAGAATGCCAATATATGGACTTACATCCAACTCCTAACAACAAAAAAGAAACAGAATGCCAATACATGGACTTACATCCAACTCCAACCACAAAAAGGAAACAGAATGCCAATATATGGACTTATATCCGACTCCTAACAACAACAAACATCAAAAGCAAACACATCAAAAGCAATCAAGCAAACAATGCATCACACACTATATACATACAAGAGGCTCAATCAAATGGGTGGGCCTTAGTCAAGAGGGGTCATATCAACCTCGACAAACAAGCCAAATTGTACAAGTGTAATTTGTAGCTCTTAACCACTAACATTGAGAGTTAGGGTGAAGCTGATCAAAATGGAAATGAGGATGAGACCTCATACTCTTAACCCTGGCCTGGATGAGCTCATGATAAATAAAGCACGGGGATCCAGAAAGAGGGACCCTATTCCACTTGACAGACACTGGACAAAGATCTTGGGTACATGTTCAAAAGCATCAGCACGTAGTGCGAGCATAATGAACGACTCACTGAATAACGGGGGATTGATTGCTAATCCCTTTTATCTGTCAATTTCCTCTTCACTTAGGAGGACTTATCAAGTAACACATGCCTCAACTTGGAGGTCTTTGGCACAATCTGTAAATAATCACAAACAGAGCCTCTTAAGGAGGACTTCCAGCAAAATGCCTGCCAAAAAGGTGACAGGACTTCCAGACTACATGGAGTAAGAGAATAGCTACCTAAGTGGTGTATCAACCATAATCCAAAGCTCAAGCAAGAGCTAAAAGCAAGCAACTAAGGTACCTGTACAAAGGCTAACCAGTTAGTACTTCAGACATAAAAATCAGAAAACAAACAGTGAAACCATCCAACTGTACACAACTCAATGAACAATGCTCAAGCATTCAAATGAGCTCAATCCTATCACTTAGAATCCTACAAAACAAACAAAAGTTAGAATTCAAATCATTTGCATCTCACAAAGTGAGACCAAACCAACCATCAATGTTAAATGTCCAAACCTGAAACACAAAGCACAATTAGTTTATGTACAAAACACTAGTACAAAGACTAGGTCCAAAACCAAACCAAATGATCAAAACAGAAGTCAATCTTTTGCATAATGCACATTCAAACAAGTCACAAAATGGCCTCAAAAGGACCAGCATCAATTCACAAAGCAAAGGCATCAAATGGCTCATGCTATGCAAAGACCAACAAATGAGCACAAAATGGACATCCAATTTAGAAAATACAAATAAAATCAGAAATGTATGCAAAGGCTATGAAATTTTTTATATGAGTTTCTCATGTTATGAACAAACAATGTGCAAAAAATCAAATCCAGAAAAGTTCATATGATAGGTGAACAAAAATGCACAAATGCAATGTCCAAAATGTGACACAAATTGTCACACTATATCTTCATGTGTCAAAAACAGTGATAGCATATGAGAAAAATTCCAAACCAATTACCAAAAATCATAACATCAAGCATACGAAAAATCAGATCAATTGGATCAAAAATGAAGATTCCACAAGGCATTGAATGTAACATATCAAAATAGCATGGCATGGATCAAAAAATTCACACAAAAAAATCCAGCAAACAACAATTCATGAAAATAATACCAAAAAATAATAGACATCAAAACAGAACTAGGAAAAAAAACTTGGAGTTAATTTGGAGCATTTTTCAATTTTTAATGATTTTTCAAAGATGAGCAAAATAATATGAAATATTAAAAAGAAATGGAGGGAAAATAATATTTGAATTAAACCAGAATTAATCAGGACCATTAGTTCAGGCGCGAAATGTAATCAAACGGACCAAATTCAAATGATCAAAACACACAGTTCCACTAATACACTTCAGCATACACTCAGCCAGTCAATGCACACGCGAGCAGAGTCAAAGCATTCACAACCAATCATACAAACACACAAGCGCCACATGGAAACCAGCATGGACAAAATGAAACGATGTGTTTCATTAAATGATTCATCAGCACACATCATCATTCAAAGCAAACGTGGCACGGTCAAAGCATCCACAGCCAATGAAATGAACACGCAAGCGCATATATGGACAACACATCAGCAAAACCCTAGCAAGTTGCAGAGACGCCGGAGCTAAGCTCCGGTCGTCTTCTCCGGCCACACACACGGCGGAGCTTCCAAATTTTTTTCCAGAAATGAATAAATCTTTTATCAATCGAACCAGCTTGCAACGTACATCTCAAATATCATATCAATTTCATCTAAATCATCATGAATTGCACGGATCGAACGAAAACATTTTCATGCTCAAAATTTACATTTCATCATACAACCTCAATTCTAAGCTAAATCAAGATCTAAACATATCAGCATGCTCTACTAAGTGAGATCTACACAATTATAACAAGAAATTAGCAAAAGGAGAGGATCGATTTTCAACTTACTTGAAATGAAGTTCACTGAAATCGCGCTCTCAAGTGTCCATAAGCTCCAGATCTACTCCAATATTCTTGACTTGAAGCTTTAAGCAAGAAGAATCAATTGAAAATGTAACACCCCGATAAAAATAAGATAATTATTTAAATTAAGTTAATATTATATTTATTAATTTAATTAAATAATTGGAATTTTTGGAATATTATTATTATTATTATTGGAATAATAATTATTGGAAAATATATATAAGTTGGGAATAAGGAAAAAGAGTTCCATTTTGGTAAACAGAGTTTTCACGTGAAAGCAGAGAAGCGGCTGAAAAGAGGAAAAGGGCAAAGAGGCAGAGCAAGAGGAAGAAGGTTGGAGAAGAGAAGAGCTTGAAGCGTAAAGATTCGCCGGATTAACTCAGGTAAGGGGGGTTTATCATCGGTTAATGGGTATTATGGGTTAACATGTAATGGGTAGTGATAAACCGTTGAATTGACCCTAATTGGGATGTTGAATGCTGAAAAATTGTGTTGGATAAGTTGTGTTAAAGCTGTAATTGAATCTGTATTGTGTGAGTTGTGATTTCCCGAACGTATAGCTTTTTACGGAATCGGAATCGGAGGTCCGGAAGTCCTCCAACGGCGGAAAATGCGGAGAATTCTGCATTCTGCTTCGTGTTAGCGCAGGAACAACTTTCTGTCTTGCGTTAACCGGTTAACCCAGGGTGTTAACCGGTTAACACTGTTATGAACTGTGAAAATATTGCTGTTTTGCTTGCGTTAACCGGTTAACCCAGGGCGTTAACCGGTTAACACTGTTGTGGTTTCTGAGAAATTGCTGTTCTGTCTGCGTTAACCGGTTAACCCAGGGCGTTAACCGGTTAACACTGTTGAGTTTTGCCAGAAAGCGTGTTCTGTGTTGCGTTAACCGGTTAACCCAGGGCGTTAACCGGTTAACACTGTTGGAAATTGGAAAAATTGATATTTTAACGTTGTGAATATAATTGGTGATTGGCCTATATCGGTGTGTGATATAGTAGGGATTATTTCCCGTTGTTTTGAATAGGATAGGTATTAGTAGAGTGTGCTAATACTGTGATTGAATTAATTGGCATGACATGATATGATTATGTGATAAATATGCTGATGATGTGTGAAAATATGCATAATGTTGTGAATGTATATATTATGTATGTAATTGTGGATGGACTGTTTTATGGCTTAGAGTGTGAGCATATGTCCATTGTGGATTGTTGTTGATGTTGCATGCTAGGTGATTTGGCATAGCATAATGTGGCCTTTATGGTGGTAGCTAATTCCCATGGTGAGGAATTAGTGATGTTAGTCATTTTGGACTGTTGTTGATGTTTGCATGCTAGGTGATTAGCGTGCATAGCATGGCCCTTGGGGTGGTAGCTAATTCCCATGGTGAGGAATTAGTGATGTGAGTCACTAGGTCTCAAATGAGTGGGACTAGTGAGCTTGGTAGCCGTACCTGGATTTGGTCGGTGAAGTTGAACTATATGTTCACGAATAGTCGGTACCGCATGCATGGAGTCTCATTGCATAATGTATGTATGGCGTATAATATGAATGGATGTATTCCAATATGATACGTGTGTTTTGTGTTGGTGTTGAGTATGAATTGAGATTATAAGTGTGCTTTATGTTGGTGTTGAGTATGATGTTTGAGTTGATGTGCCGTTACTGAATGTGTGTTATGATTAGGGTGATGAAATGTGTTAAATTACTTAACATTGCATGATATTTTATAATGCTTATTATATCGATTGAGGAACTCACCCTTACAACTATTTTTCAGGTAACGAGCAGTGATTGAGTAGGAGCTAGTGCTTGAAGTCTAGTGTAGTTCCTTAGTGGGTCATGCTCTGGTAGATGTAACATCGGGATGGGATGTTTTAAATGTTTTATTGTTGGTTGTGAACCAGTTTACATGTAATATGCTACATGTTTTGCATGATTGATTTAATCTCTATCCGCTGCGTATTGTGCAAATGCTTTATGTTTTGAATTAATAAAAGAGCATGACAGTTATCATGGTGAATGGTGTGAAGTGTTTGTGTGACACCCTTAATTGCATATCTACTCTGATTGATATATGTTGTTATTTTAATTAAATATTTGGGGTAATTTAGAAGGGTGTTACATTAGTGGTATCAGAGCATAGTCGGTCGAGTCGAGTCGTAATTATTCTGTTTCCCCTGTACGGGTTAGGTGTTGTGTAACCCTATCAGTACTTATTGTTTTAGCTTGATTGGGTTTTCAGAATAGAGATGGCTGGAAGGGGTAGAGATGATGCTGCGATTGCTGAGGCTCTGGGTATGCTAGCTGGAGTACTTGGAGGGAATCCGAATGTTGTGGGAATGGGAGCTGCTCGTCAACTGAGTGAGTTCCAGAAGAACAATCCTCCAATGTTCAAGGGAGCATACGATCCAGATGGCGCTCAGAAGTGGTTAAAGGAGATCGAGAGGATCTTCCGAGTGACTGAGTGTGCCGATAACCAGAAGGTCAGGTTCGGTACGCATATGCTGTCAGAAGAAGCAGATGATTGGTGGGTTGCTACCCGCACTGAGTTGGAATCTGCTGGGAATGCTGAGATCACTTGGGCTGTGTTCAGAGAGAGATTCCTGAGGAAGTACTTTCCAGAGGATGTCAGAGGAAAGAAAGAGATAGAGTTCTTAGAATTGAAGCAGGGCAACCGGTCTGTTACTGAGTATGCTGCTAAGTTCACAGAGCTGTCGAAGTATTACACTCCCTATGATGAGGCTGCTGGAGAATTTTCAAAATGTGTGAAGTTTGAGAACGGGTTGCGTCCCGAGATTAAGCAGGCTATTGGATATCAACGGATTAGAGTGTTTTCTGATTTGGTTGACTGTTGCAGGATTTTTGAACAGGATACCAAGGCCAGAGCGGAGAGCTATCAGCAGAGGGTTGATAGGAAAGGCAAGAATCAGAATGATCGTGGGAAACCGTATGCAGTTGGCAAAGGTTTCCAGAGACAGAGTGGAATGAAGAGGCCTAGTGGGGGAGACTCCAGTGCCCCTGCTAAGTGTTACAGATGTGGTCAGGCTGGACATCGTTTCCATGAGTGTACCAGTGCTGAGAAGAAGTGTTTCAAGTGTGGCAAAGGTGGTCACTTGGCTGCAGAGTGCCGGTTGGAGACTGCGACTTGTTTCAACTGCGGAGAGGTGGGTCATATCAGTCCACAGTGTCCTAAGCCGAAGAGAGAGAACCAGTCGGGAGGCAAGGTCTTTGCTTTATCGGGTTCTGAGACTTCTGCAGATGATCGTTTGATCCGAGGTACGTGTTATATTAATGGCTTTCCTCTTGTAGCTATTATTGACACAGGTGCGACTCATTCCTTTATATCTGTGGATTGTGCTGTGAAACTTAAGTTAGAGATATCTGAGATGCATGGAAGTATGGTGATTGATACTCCTGCGAAGGGTTCAGTGACTACTACTTCAGTTTGTTTAAATTGTCCTTTGAGTATTTTTGGTAGAGACTTTGGGATGGACCTAGTGTGTCTTCCACTAGTGCAGATTGATGTTATTCTGGGTATGAACTGGTTGGTGTTTAACCAAGTTTATATCAACTGTTTTGATAAGACTGTGATTTTTCCTGAGAATGAGGAAGGAAAGAGTTTGTTTCTATCAGCAAGGCAGGTGAATGAGGCAGTAGTAGATGGGGAAGAGTTGTTTATGCTGTTAGCGACTTTGGAGGCTAAAGATAAACTGGCGATTTGCGATCTGGCCGTGGTGTGTGATTTTCCTGAGGTGTTTCCTGAAGAAGTGAATGAATTACCGCCAGAGCGTGAAGTTGAGTTCTCGATTGATTTGGTACCTGGTACTAGGCCGATATCGATGGCTCCGTACCGTATGTCTGCTGTTGAGCTAACTGAATTGAAGAGTCAGTTGGAAGATCTGTTGGATAAGAAATTTATTCGTCCGAGTGTGTCACCGTGGGGTGCACCAGTGTTATTGGTTAAGAAGAAAGAAGTTATTTGCTAAACTGTCAAAGTGTGAATTTTGGTTAGAAGAGGTTAGTTTTCTTGGTCATGTGATTTCAAGAGGTGGTGTTGCTGTTGATCCTTCTAAGATAGAAGCGGTATCTAAGTGGGAAGCTCCGAAGTCAGTTTCTGAGATAAGGAGTTTTCTTGGACTTGCAGGATATTATAGGAAGTTCATTGAGGGATTTTCTAAGTTGGCATTACCGTTGACGATGTTGACTAGAAAGGGGCAAGCTTTTGTTTGGGACTCAAAATGTGAAGAAGGTTTCCAAGAGTTAAAGAGAAGGTTAACTACTGCTCCTATTCTGATATTACCGAGTCCGTCAGAACTATTTGAGGTTTTCTGTGATGCGTCATTGTTGGGTTTGGGTGGTGTGTTGATGCAGAATAAGCAGGTTATAGCTTATGCTTCGAGACAGCTGAGGGTTCATGAGAGGAACTATCCGACACACGATTTAGAGTTGGCAGCCGTGGTATTTGTTCTGAAGTTATGGAGGCATTACTTGTACGGGTCAAGATTTGAGGTTTTCAGTGACCATAAAAGTTTAAAGTATTTGTTTGATCAGAAAGAGTTGAATATGAGACAGAGGAGATGGTTAGAGTTTCTGAAGGATTATGACTTTGGTTTGAATTACCATCCGGGTAAAGCAAACGTAGTGGCTGATGCATTAAGTCGGAAATCATTGCATATGTCTATGTTAATGGTTAAGGAATTGGATTTAATTGAGCAGTTTAGGGACTTGAGTTTGGTGTGTGAGAGTACTCACAATAGTGTTAAATTGGGAATGTTGAAGTTAACGAGTAGTATTCTGGATGAGATTAGAGAGGGTCAGAAATCCGATGTGCTTTTGGTTGATAAGTTGACTCTAGTGAATCAAGGTCGAGGTGGTGAATTCAGAGTTGATGAGAATGGTGTTTTGAAATTTGGTAATCGGGTGTGTATTCCGGATGTTACCGAACTTAAGAAGAATATTCTTGAGGAAGGACATCGTAGTGGTCTGAGTATTCATCCCGGAGCTACGAAGATGTATCATGATTTGAAAAAGTTATTTTGGTGGCCGGGAATGAAAAGAGAAATTGCGAGTTTTGTTTATTCTTGTTTGACTTGTCAGAAGTCAAAGATTGAGCATCAGAAGCCGTCTGGGCTAATGCAACCGTTGGCTGTTCCAGAGTGGAAGTGGGATAGTATCAGTATGGATTTTGTTTCTGGTTTACCGAGGACAATTAAGAATTTTGAAGCTATTTGGGTAATTGTCGACAGATTGACAAAATCGGCTCATTTCATTCCGATCAGAATGGATTATCCGTTAGAGAGATTAGCCGAGTTGTATATTGAGAAGATTGTAAGTTTGCATGGTATTCCGTCGAGTATTGTTTCGGACAGAGATCCTAGATTTACATCGAAGTTCTGGGAAGGTTTGCAGAGGGCTTTGGGAACTAAGCTGAGATTGAGTTCTGCATATCATCCGCAGACTGATGGTCAGACTGAGAGGACGATTCAGTCACTAGAGGATCTTTTGAGGACTTGTGTTTTGGAAGAGGGAGGTGCTTGGGATTGTTATTTACCTCTGATTGAGTTTACCTACAACAATAGTTTTCATTCGAGCATTGGTATGGCACCGTTTGAAGCTTTGTATGGTAGGAGATGTCGGACGCCTTTATGTTGGTATGAGTCCGGTGAGAGTGTTGTGGTTGGACCGGAGATTGTTCAACAAACTACGGAAAAGATTAAGATGATTCAGGAGAAGATGAGAATTGCTCAGAGTCGTCAGAAGAGTTATCACGACAAGAGGAGGAAGTCACTTGAGTTCCAAGAGGGAGATCATGTGTTTCTTCGTGTTACTCCGATAACTGGAATTGGTCGAGCTTTGAAGTCGAAGAAGTTGACACCTCGATTTATTGGTCCTTATCAGATTTTGGAGAGGATAGGGGAGGTAGCCTATCGTATCGCTTTACCGCCGTCACTTGCGAATTTGCATGAGGTTTTTCATGTGTCTCAGTTGAGGAGGTACATTCCTGATCCGTCGTATGTTGTCCAAATAGATGATGTACAGGTGAGAGATAACCTGACTGTTGAAACATCATCTATGAGGATCGAGGATCGAGAGTTGAAGCAGTTGCGGGGTAAAGAGATTGCTTTGGTAAAGGTAGCTTGGGGAGGACCAGCAGGTGGCAATGTGACTTGGGAACTTGAGAGTCAGATGAAGGAGTCTTATCCGGAGTTATTCGCTTGAGGTATGTTTTCGAGGACGAAAACTCTCTTAGTGGGGGAGAGTTGTAACACCCCGATAAAAATAAGATAATTATTTAATTTAAGTTAATATTATATTTATTAATTTAATTAAATAATTGGAATTTTTGGAATATTATTATTATTATTATTATTGGAATAATAATTATTGGAAAATATATATAAGTTGGGAATAAGGAAAAAGAGTTCCATTTTGGTAAACAGAGTTTTCACGTGAAAGCAGAGAAGCGGCTGAAAAGAGGAAAAGGGCAAAGAGGCAGAGCAAGAGGAAGAAGGTTGGAGAAGAGAAGAGCTTGAAGCGTAAAGATTCGCCGGATTAACTCAGGTAAGGGGGGTTTATCGTCGGTTAATGGGTATTATGGGTTAACATGTAATGGGTAGTGATAAACCGTTGAATTGACCCTAATTGGGATGTTGAATGCTGAAAAATTATGTTGGATAAGTTGTGTTAAAGCTGTAATTGAATCTGTATTGTGTGAGTTGTGATTTCCCGAACGTATAGCTTTTTACGGAATCGGAATCGGAGGTCCGGAAGTCCTCCAACGGCGGAAAATGCGGAGAATTCTGCATTCTGCTTCGTGTTAGCGCAGGAACAGCTTTCTGTCTTGCGTTAACCGGTTAACCCAGGGTGTTAACCGGTTAACACTGTTATGAACTGTGAAAATATTGCTGTTTTGCTTGCGTTAACCGGTTAACCCAGGGCGTTAACCGGTTAACACTGTTGTGGTTTCTGAGAAATTGTTGTTCTGTCTGCGTTAACCGGTTAACCCAGGGCGTTAACCGGTTAACACTGTTGAGTTTTGCCAGAAAGCGTGTTCTGTGTTGCGTTAACCGGTTAACCCAGGGCGTTAACCGGTTAACACTGTTGGAAATTGGAAAAATTGATATTTTAACGTTGTGAATATAATTGGTGATTGGCCTATATCGGTGTGTGATATAGTAGGGATTATTTCCCGTTGTTTTGAATAGGATAGGTATTAGTAGAGTGTGCTAATACTGTGATTGAATTAATTGGCATGACATGATATGATTATGTGATAAATATGCTGATGGTGTGTGAAAATATGCATAATGTTGTGAATGTATATATTATGTATGTAATTGTGGATGGACTGTTTTATGGCTTAGAGTGTGAGCATATGTCCATTGTGGATTGTTGTTGATGTTGCATGCTAGGTGATTTGGCATAGCATAATGTGGCCTTTATGGTGGTAGCTAATTCCCATGGTGAGGAATTAGTGATGTTAGTCATTTTGGACTGTTGTTGATGTTTGCATGCTAGGTGATTAGCGTGCATAGCATGGCCCTTGGGGTGGTAGCTAATTCCCATGGTGAGGAATTAGTGATGTGAGTCACTAGGTCTCAAATGAGTGGGACTAGTGAGCTTGGTAGCCGTACCTGGATTTGGTCGGTGAAGTTGAACTATATGTTCACGAATAGTCGGTACCGCATGCATGGAGTCTCATTGCATAATGTATGTATGGCGTATAATATGAATGGATGTATTCCAATATGATACGTGTGTTTTGTGTTGGTGTTGAGTATGAATTGAGATTATAAGTGTGCTTTATGTTGGTGTTGAGTATGATGTTTGAGTTGATGTGCCGTTACTGAATGTGTGTTATGATTAGGGTGATGAAATGTGTTAAATTACTTAACATTGCATGATATTTTATAATGCTTATTATATCGATTGAGGAACTCACCCTTACAACTATTTTTCAGGTAACGAGCAGTGATTGAGTAGGAGCTAGTGCTTGAAGTCTAGTGTAGTTCCTTAGTGGGTCATGCTCTGGTAGATGTAACATCGGGATGGGATGTTTTAAATGTTTTATTGTTGGTTGTGAACCAGTTTACATGTAATATGCTACATGTTTTGCATGATTGATTTAATCTCTATCCGCTGCGTATTGTGCAAATGCTTTATGTTTTGAATTAATAAAAGAGCATGACAGTTATCATGGTGAATGGTGTGAAGTGTTTGTGTGACACCCTTAATTGCATATCTACTCTGATTGATATATGTTGTTATTTTAATTAAATATTTGGGGTAATTTAGAAGGGTGTTACAGAAAACACCTAGATCCACTTCAATTTCAGAAATCCATTTCCATGAAAGTGCACTTGATCTGTTCGAAATCCAGCTCAATTGTCCAATCCAGATGATGATTCTTGCTCAGAATTACACCAGGAGCAAGAATATGCAAAGAGATTTGGTGTTTGTGTGAAGAAAATTGAATTTCGAAGAGAGAGAAAAATGGAGGGAAATTGAAATTTCTAGATATGAAATTCTGTTTTTCTGAATTATGGTTAGGGTTTGGCTTTTATATGATGTACTAATGACATTGAAATCTCAATTAGGCTTTGGTTAATCAAGATTAGTGAGATGTGAAGTAAATTGCAAAATTGCAAATGGAGCTCATTATGCCATGTTCCACGTGTACAGTACCATGCAAGGGTATGAATTCACTTAAAATCGACCAAGGATTATGATGGAATGGTTGGTTTGCTTGTACCATAAGCCAATTTTGAATTATGAAATTTCCCTCCAAAATGATCATGAATGAAATAGTGAGCATAAATGCTTCTCTCATGCATGGCAAGGCTTGTTTTGAAAAGTATAGGTCATGAGGAGTATTTTTCAAAAAGAATGGATCAAATTGGAGCTTTGTATCAAAAGTTAGGCCATTTTGAATTCCCATGTACACTTTGTGATCATTTGGCCATAACTTCTCAACCATTCATCATATGGACATCAATTAGGACTTTTTGAAAAGGGGAGACAAAGATCTTCAACTTTCATGTTCACCAAAAATCCATTTGAAACTTCTTTGATGTTGAAAAGTCAAGTTGAATGTGGACCAGAAACTTGCCAAATTTGGAAACTTTGAATTACAGGTCACTTTCCATTTTTAGTAACTTTTGCCATGACTTTTGAATATTCAAGATAGGTGTTTAAAATGATAAATGGGCCTCTTTTGAACATGATTGAGGTGTCTCAACTCATTTCCCCACCTCAAAACCCTCAGTTGACTGCACAGTTGACTTTGTTGGTCCTTAGATGACCTTGACATGCTTTGATGAACTTGAGCCTTTACCACTTGAGGAAATTGCTCCAAAATGGAACCATAGCTCATGTAAGCTCCATATAATATCATGTGGTCCTCTTCTCAAGAAAATACCACATCTCTTGCACAAAGGAATTCCTTGAAGATCTTGTCCTGATGATCGCTTGAGCTACAAAACAAAATGTTAATGACATATTTTTGTGCTTTTGGTTAGTAAATAAAACAAGTAAAGCAATGATATACAATTCAAGCATGCCTAGTGATCTCAAACCACTCACAAGAGATCCCTACCCAAAAGGAAAGGAAGCCAAGATGCTCAAAGATCCTTGAGGCTATGCAATGCTATGATGCCATGAGGGATCTTAGGGACAAAATTGGGGTCTTACAACCTCCACTAATTACTAACTTTAATTTGAGCATTTAATTTTCTTGTCATTTAATTTTAATGTCATTTATTTCTTTCTCATTATTCATATTGATTTTCCCATTGCTCACTTGAGCACATATTTTATGTTTATGTCATTTTTCTTTTGCTCATTTGAGCCCATTATTGTATATAAATATATTGCTATCTTGTGTTTGCTTTGTGTTTGTTTTGTGTGAACCTAATGCAAAAGGAGAAAGGACTTAGAATTAGGACCTACCTATGCTTAAAGGAGTTCAAGAGCAACTAGGCCTCATGCCTTTAGAATGCTAAATTGTTGAAGAGCAACTAGGCCTCATGCCTTTAGAATGCTAAAATCCAAAGTTGATCTCAAAGGACTTCTCATCCAAACTTATTCTTTGTACATTCCCCTTATTGTGTTGTGAACTTTTTGATGCTTGCTTTTGTGTGATAGGGGTCCCACCTTGAGATTGTGAAAGGAGGATCATTGTCATGAGTATCCAATTTAAGAGACAAGCCAAATGGAGATCCTAGGAGCTTGAATTCAATTGTGTGATTGCTTGTTTGTGTGCTAAGTCCAAAGGAAAGGAGCATCTTGAATCATCTCTATGATTTCAAGAAAAGGAACTCCAAGGGTTTATCTTTCCCCTCTTATCTTTGTATGCTTTAGGACTATCCCTTCTCTTCTTCTCACCACTCTAACCAAGCCAAAATCATTTTCTAAACTTTGACTTTGTTTCAAATTAGAAACCTAGGCCTTAAGCCTTTGACTTTTCAAAACCATTTTCATCAATACTCATTGTGAATAAATCTTAATCCAACCTGACTTCATTTTGTAAATAAACCTAACTTGTAAATATAACTCACTTCAAGTAGTTTTTGTGGTTCCAATGGCCACCTTATTAAAACCTTTTCAAAAAACATTAGTCATAGGTTTGAGTTATCATAGTGGTTGATGTAAATCTCACCTCATCCTTAGTGGTTGGATTATAAGTCTTCCATGCTTATTATAGGGTTAACCCCTCACTAGCATGTGGAAGCCCTCCTCACATGGTGGATTGTTGGTTTAGGTTGAGTTTTCTCCCTTTGATAATAAAAGACCTTAAGGCTTTTGGTCAAATCAATTCACCAATCTTTGAGATTTTTACCCCGAACTACGAGGTTTTGATCCTCCTTTGTGATGGTACGTAGGCAATGGGTTCATCCATTCAAACAACAAAATTTGTAAATATAATCTATTCACTTCTCATCCCTCCAATCTTTTGTACAAATCTTTTCACAAATACCAACCTACAACACATATTTGCAAAAAGGGTTCCCTTAGAATACTAAGGATGTTTTGGGTGCGTAAAACCTTCCCATTTCATAACCAACCCCCTTACCCAGATCTCTGACATTTTTATTAGTTTTTTATTTGAAAAAATTCTTACCTTGGCTTTTGTTTGCTTTTTAGCCTTTCCTTTGGACAAATAAAAGTGTGGTGGCGACTCGAATTGTATGTTTACTTTTGGTTTAGTCAATAAACCTAAAGGTAACGAAAACCCCGCTACAATACTGTGTAACAGGATTGACCATATGTGGATGAATTTGCACATGAATTAAAGGACCTTTGTATTTGAACCTCTTCTCAACAGAAGTTTCAACAATCACAGGTGTGAAGCTTAACAACTTCTGATTAATGAGCTCTTGAACTCTTGCCTTGAAAGGGTAACAATTCTCTATAAAATGCCCTACATGTCCAGCATGATATCCATATACGGCACGAGATGAAGGAGAATAGCGATCCAAAACGCAACGGAAATTAAAAAATTCCCCTTTAGTGATCCTTATGAATGGGCATGATCAGTGATAGAATCGTTATCTGTTGTGGCGATTGAAACCTTTGATGCAGATCTAAGGAGTGATCACGAACGTTGAATGTAGGCAACGCCTCTACTCAGTCCACACGAACAGATTCCTTCAATCTCATTGCTAGCTGCTACGAATGAAGGATTTGAGTGAGTGAGTGAGAGAGAGGGAGAGAGAGAGAGAGAGAGAGAGAGAGAGAGAGAAACGAAATTTCATATTTTTTATAAATGCTTCTGCACAAGGGTTCTATTTATAGAACCACTTGTGTGGGTTGTAAGCTAAAAACCCCACTTAAGTGTATGTGGCCTATATCTTATGATATACCAAAATCACTTAAGCACGTGGTACCTTACCATATTTCGTGTTCTACTTAAGTGCACAGTACCTTACGATGTTTTACAATTCAGTTAAGTGCACCGTACCTTACGGCGTTCCTTATTTACTTTATCTCTCATCAATCTGTCCTTTTGTGTGTGACCATATAGGTTCTCGTGACATTGGTAATTATATTAAATCACTTATTTAACATAATACACAGTGAGCAGTATCTAGCAACACATCACTGCTACCCAAGACACGAAAATGTCATGTGATCTGACAAATCCTTTTTTGATAATACTTATGTGTACAATTACCCTTTTGCCCCTATGTCTATATTGAACACAAGGCATAAACCGTGTCATCCTTGTCCAGTTCAATATTGGGCGCGTAGACATTTATCCTATTACACAGGATGGGCGAATTCCATCTAGGTCACTCATGTCCCTCATCATGATTCATGGAGTACCCATCAACTGGCTTTATGGTCATCCAGCTACGGACAATGTTTGATCAGCAATAAGGCACTCGACTCTACATCTAGGGTCCATAGTGGTTTCAGGTCGAAGGGTGGTATACACCACTATCACCATGAGAATAACTTATGACATTTTGCATAACATTCTATATAGTATTCTCATAGCGGTTCAATACAGTATAAATATTACTCTTAATATTCATACCTATGTTTAAGACTTGATAACTCCTTATCCATGATCTATGAGATGTGATCATCAGTCTATATACATAATAGTCTTAATGCTTTAATGTTATCCCACTTTACAACAAAGCTCGACTACGGATACTTTAAGAGTAATGTCCTTATGTTTAATGGGATCTCATGATTAAGTCACACTTGATACATTAAACGGACTAACTATTCTAGGGACTTTATTAAAAAAAACATAATAAAGAAAAAGCCTTTTATTATTAATAAATAATTCGATACAAGTACCAAAAGTATTAGCCTCTAGGGCTTACACCAACAATCTCCAACTAGCACTAGAGCCAATCAGGCCAACCCCTAATGCCCATAGATCTAGTATGGCCATCATGCTTCTGCTGCGTAAGAGGCTTTGACAGTGGGTCAGCAATATTGTCAAGTGTAGGTACTCTGCATATTTCCACATCTCCTCTATCTATTATCTCTTGAATGAGATGATAACGCCTAAGTATATGTTTAGATCGTTGGTGAGATCTAGGCTCCTTAGCTTGTGCGGTAGCACCATTGTTATCATAATAGAGATCAATGAGATCCACAATTCTAGGAATTATGCCAAGTTCACTAATGATTTTTTTTATCCAAACAGCTTCCTTTGCTTCACTTGAGGCAGCAATATACTCGACCTTTGTTGTAGAATCAGCAATTATATCTTGCTTTGAACTTTTCCAGCTCACAGTGCCACCGTTTAAGCAAAACACATAACTAGATTGTGATCTAAAGTCATCCTTATCTGTCTGGAAGCTAGCATGAGGCAAGCAGTTTCATTGGCATCATCGAAATGCTTCTTATAAGCATCTCTTTCTGCGTTAGGTGCAGAACTAGGAGGATCCTCTTCAGGAATAGGTTTCTCCAAGACATACAGCTTTCTATCATGTTTGAGGACAATCCTCAGATTTCGGTGTCAATCCAGAAAATTTGTCCCATACAATTTTTCCTTATCAAGGATTGATCGCAAAATATTGTTAGAGGTGTTTGTTGTCATGGTAATCTACATGAAAATAATGAAAATATAAGTATCAATAACATATTTAATTAGGCCTTTAATTAAATATGCTCCCACTATTTTACTCAAAACAAATTACCATCGCCATTTGATTCGGAAAATCACGTTGGAAGATTTTCTAGTGGGTCGAGATCCACATTTCACTTTGTTTTAAGTTCACGTAGGTGGATTACACAAAACTAGGTTATTTAGGTAGGAACTCCTTCCAATTGTATCTAATACAACTCTCGAATATTTTAGTTGGGTGAATAACTCCTTATTCCAATCCATCACATGGATCGTTTCCAAGTCTTGCTTCTAAATATATATAATCTTATTATAATTTGTTTAGTTAAGTTTGACCCATTGTTTTAGCAATTGGATATTACAATTATCCCATCACACCTTACTAATATAGAATATGCACCTCGCGTAGGCGAAACCTACATTATTCGATACTAGTCTTGATGAGTCCTAAAACTTGGAAAGCATAAACTTAATATTTAATTTGAGGGAATTTGCAATTATTCTGATCTCACCGACTTATTTATCATATAAATCGTCTCTCACATACATCAACATACATTCACAATGAAACAGTTATGACCCCTAGCGCAATTGTTCTCCCAAGCCAATGAGAGAACCTAAGCTAACCTAATAACGATCTAAGCTTCTCCAAGTAAGATCTTCAAGGTTGTCCTCCTTTGACATTGCATTCTTCTCTTTCTTCATTACATTACATTACATAAAAGAAACTTATTTTACATACGAGGGAGTGAGATGAGAAAAGAAGTTACATTAAGAGATTAAAAGAGAGGCACGACACGCAGGTCGTATTTTAAAATCCCAAAACAAAATAAAGGAAAACTAAGGCCATAACCGATTACCACAAGACAATAATAATAAACACATTATTATTATTAATTTAAATTATGTTAATTAAATAAACCAAATTAAATTTTGGCGACTGATCACACTACACAGAGTTAGCCGGGGGGTCAAGGGGGCAGCGCCCCGGCGCAAAATTTTAATGAACAATTCATTTGAAATCGACGTCGATTTTCGCATCAACACTTGATACTTTAAAGTACAACTCTTGCGCAGTCATAACCCTAATCGCATAACTCTTTGACAGCACAACCCTTATACCGTCATGAACCCTAATACAGCAATTTCATATCGTCAAACACACCTCGATTGTTAATTCAGTATGATTGATCAACACATCATTGCTTCACCATACTAATGTCGGATCAAGAAGCAAATGACCATTGATCGCTCAAAGGAAAATAACCATTAAGTGTTTGAATGAACGAAACAGAAACAGTATATCATATATACCGTATTTTGCATCAGGATTACTTATATCATATATATAACTTGATCGATCTCAATTGTGTAACCTATGGACGATTAATGTATCGCTGCTTCACTATACTAACGTCGGATTTCGAAGCATAGTCAACATCAATCATCCAAATCGTACACACATAATGCCAATTTTAATTACTCGTTTATTCTTTGATTCATTATGTCTTTTAAACGTATTAATACAGAAAATAAACAGCTATCAGATGCATGGTTTCGCAAGTGGCTCTAATACCACTGAAGGAGAATAGCGATCCAAAATGCAACGGAAATTAAAAATTTCTCCTTTAGTGATCCTTACGAATGGGCATGATCAGTGATAGAATCGTTACCTCTTGTGGCGATTGAAACCTTTGATGTAGATCTAAGGAGTGATCAACGTTGAATGGTGACAACGCCTCTATCCAGTCCACACGAACGGATTCCTTCAATTTCAGTGCTAGCTGCTACGAGTGAAGGCTTTGAGTGAGAGAGAGAGAGAGAGAAAGAGAGAGAGAGAGAGAGAGAGAGAGAGAGAGAAACGAAATTTCATATTTTTTACAAATGCTTCTGCGCAAGGGTTCCATTTATAGAACCACGTGTGTGGGCTGTAAGCTAAAAAGCCCACTTAAATGTATGTGGCCCATATCTTATCATATACTAAAATCACTTAAGCATGTGGTACCTTATCATATTTCGTATTCTACTTAAGTGCACCGTACCTTACGATGTTCTACAATTCAGTTAAGTGCACCATACCTTACGGTGTTCCTTATTTACTCTATATCTCATCAATTTGTCCTTTTGTGTGTGACCTTGTAGGTTCTCGCGACATTGGTAATTATATTAAATCACGTATTTAACATAATAAACTGTGAGTGGTATCTAGCAACATATCACTGCTACCTAAGACACGAAAATGTCATGTGATCTGAAAAATCCTTTTGTGATAATACTTATGTGTACAATTACCCTTTTGCCCCTATGTCTATATTGAACATAAGGCATAAACTGTGTCATCCTTGTCCAGTTTAATATTGGGCTCGTACACATTTATCCTGTTACGCAGGATGGGCAAATTCCATCTAGGTTACTCATGTCCCTCAGCATGCTTCGTGGAGTACCCATCAACTGTCTTTATGGTCATCCAGTTACGGACAATGTTTGATCAATAATAAGGCACTCGACTCTACATCTAGGGTCCATAGTGGTTTTAGGTCGAAGGGTGGTATACACCACTATCACCATGAGAATAACTTATGACGCTTTGCATAACATTCTATATAGTATTCTCATAGCGGGTCAATCCAGTATAAATATTACTCTTAATATGCATACCTATGTTTAAGACTTGATAACTCATTATCCATGATTCGTGAGATGTGATCATCAGTCTATATACATAATAGTCTTAATCCTTTAATGTTATCCCACTTTACAACAAAGCTCGACTACGGATACTTTAAGAATAGTGTCCTTATGTTTAATGGCATCTCATGATTAAGTCACACTTGATACATTAAATGGACTAACTATTCTAGGGACTTTATTAAACAAACATAATAAAGAAAAATACTTTTATTATTAATAAATAATTCGATACAAGTTGTCATACCCCAAAATTTGCCCATTAAGTGTTCAGGACATTTTTCAAGACATTCTAATCCATTTTCAAGACATTAATGTTAAAGGAACAGGGGTCCAGCGCACAGGTTACCAAATCCAGAAGATGACCTAAACTGGCATGCTCGCTAGGCGAGCAAACCCTTCGCTAGGCGAATCCTTCGCTACCTCACTCGCCTAGCGAGCTCACGAAATACCAGAAAATTTTGGGCTTAATTTTGAGCCCACCAAGACACAATTATTATAAATACCAGAACTTCACACGGAGAAGGGGACAGACAGGAGACAGACGGTGGACCGAGAGGGAACAAGCAAACCCTAACAGAGGCAACCGGAAAAACCCTGGAGGCTAACGAAGAGAATTCAGAGTAACCCCCGGATACCCCGAAGGAAACTCATCTGCACAAAGGTTACCTCCACCCAACTCAATTGCAAACAGGTTTGCCACACCCCCCACTATTTTATGCCCCTAATTTGACATCTTCAAATACATGAGGCATTATGATTGAATTTCTAAATGTATCATTAGTTTTTGCATATGGGTTTAAGTATGCATGAATGTGTAACACGATATCTTGAATGTTTAACCATGTAATTTCTGTAATGGATGCCATAGGGTTCGGGGTTCCTGAAATCGCACTATTATCAAAGAAGAACCCAGAACCCGCAGCGGTTCGCTAGCACTTCGCTGAGCGAACATGTAGCGAGGGTTCGCCAAGCCTTCGCTAGGCGAGGGAGTAGCGAACGTGACAGTATTTGTTTTTTCATTTGCATTTTAATCTCTTCTGTACTTGATTGACATGTGTAGCGGTGTATTCGTCGCTATATGATCTATCGATTAAATCATAAGCTAAGAGATACATGAAAAATTTCGAGTCGCCACCGCACTTTTATTTATCCAAAGGATTGGCTAAAAAGCGAACAAAAGCCTAAGAAGTTTTACACGTAGAAAACTAATAAAAAGATCAGAGATTCTGGGTAAGGGGTAAATTACGTAATGGGAAGGTGTTAGGCACCCATCACGTCCTAGGTACTCCTAGGGAGCCCTTTTCACACTTGTTATGCAAAATTATTATTTATTATGACAAAATATTGTGCAAACATGATTGGGATGATGGGAAAAGAATATACATTTTATAATGTTATTGGGTATTGGGTTCGAACGGATGAACCCGTTGCCTACGTACCTTCCATCAAAGGTAAGGATCAGAACGCCGTAGTTCGGCTAAAAGATTTCCAAAAGTGGGTTAGGTTCAATTTTAAACACAAACCCTAGGTCTTACGTTATCCACGGGAGAAAACTCAACCTTATACAAACAACAACGTCCACCATGTGAGAACAGCTTCAACTTGCCAGGGAGGGGTTAACCCTATAATAGGCAAGGAAGACTTACAATTCAATCACTAAAGACAGAAGGTGAGATTAACATCAACCACTAAGATAAATCAAACCTATAGCTCATGTATGAAAACATTAATGGACAAAGCCAAAACAAGTGAATGAGTGGAGTTACTGATTATGATTATGAAAATGAAGTCAAAATATGATTAAGATCAATTCAAATAAGTATCATGAAATGAAGTTTGGAAAAAGGTCAAGGACTTGAGTCCAGGTTTTTAGTTAGAAAAACATGAAGATGTTTGCACAACACTTATGTCACGTTTAAAAGATAAAGTGTGAAAAGTCTAGGACGTAATGAATGATGAATGGATGAAGGATGGATAGTAAAACTTCTTAGAAGGTTCACTTCTTGAAATCATATAGCAGATGATTCAAGTGTGTCCTTTGGAATAGCAATTAATAATAATAAACAAACAAAGCAAAGGCGGATATCGGATGCCAATCAATGGTCTTATACCAATCTCCTAAAACAGAATGGGATGTCAGATGCCACTCAATGGACTTACACTAATCTCCACAGGCAAAGAAATAAAAGCGGATACCGGATACCAATATATGGATTTACACCAGTCTCCTAAAACAGAAATGGATATCAGATGCCACTCAATGGACTTACACCAATCTCCTCAAAAGAAAAACAAAGACGAAATATGAAAGTCAACTGCCAATCTATCTGGACTTAGGTCAACTCCACAGTATGGTCCTAGGAAATCCAATGCCACATCACAGGGACTTACAATGGATCCTCACATACAAGAACAAAAGCAACAATATGATCACAGGTATGCAAATGCCAACTCACAGGGACTTATAATTGCAACCTCTCATACAAACAGATGAACAAGCTATGATCACAGGAAAACAGATGCCAACCTACAGGGACTTATAACTGTATCCTCACATACACACAGATAAACAGAAGATATGAGTGACCAATGAGGTCTTACACTCTATCCTTCCATATCACAGGAGCAAATGCCAAAGCAATGGACTTACAATTGTCCTCAATGGGCAAACAACAATGATAGCATCACAAAACAAATGAGATGATCATGCATTAATGGCAATTGATGATGATGATAAATGCATAGCATACAGGCAAACAAATGCATATGAAGCAATCAATCAATCAATGAATAGCAAACAGCACACTCTATAGCCAAACAATGGGGGCTCACACAAGAGGGTTTGACTTTAAAAGTCCACTGTAATGGATAAAGGTCGCTCTTAACCTGGCCATTGAGGGACTCAGGTGAAGCAGATGAATAGGAGATGAGGGGTGTGCCTCATTGCTTCAATCTCAGATAAGAGAGAGCATCAAAGAAAGTGTGGGAGTTCAGAAAGTAGGAACTCTCTCCACATTATTGACTCGATTAGATCTTGGGTATTTATCTCATTGCTTCAACCAGGTACTGGGAGCAAAGAGAGGACACACTGAATAGTGGGGGATAGATTGCTTATCCCTACCTTCCACCAATTGCCTTACTTGAAGGACTTTTCCTGCTTGGGACAATTTTAAACAAACACAGGCATTGCCTCTTAAGGAGGACTTCAGACAGTTTGCCCGGTCAAATAACAGACCGGGTCTCCAGACTACATGAAGAAGAAGTAATTATACCTCAAAGCAAATGCTAAAAAGCAAAGCAAGCAAGCAAGTTCAAAGAACTTAAGCAACTAAAGTACCTGCAAAAGTCAAACCAATTAGTAAACAGTTCAACAATTAAAACAAAGAGAAATGAACCAAAAGTCAACCAACAGAGGGACCAATTGTGCAAGGCACAAAGACTCAAGCATATGAGTCACCTACAAAACAAATGTTAGCACAATATAAACAATTCAAATCAGGCACATTAGAATGATCCTCAAAGCATTGATGCTTAACCTGAAACAGATGAACTCAACATAAGCTCAGAAGACCACTAGGACTAGCCTAGGGTCAAAGATGAAAGAAAAAGGTCAAGGCAGCAAGCAATGTTCAATCAAAGTCAAATTCAATCATGTAGGAAAATAAACACAATTGGATTCAAACTTATATCATGCATCATGGTCATTTCATATGCAAAAGAATGCAAAGCATGGCAAAGGAGGCATACAAAAGTCAACAGCAAAGACTTCATTCAAAAGTCAACTCAAACATTTTCAAAAATCATGAAATAAATCACACTCAATCCTAACATCTAACATGGAACACATGTCAAATTTCATGGCATTTGGATGAGAGGAAGGCAGTCAAATAAAATCATGAAGTCAAATCAAGTTTAAGTAAGCATGGTGAAAGTCAACAAGCATGGGTCAACTTTAAAAAATCATATCAATTTGAAAACAGAAGAGAAATGAATGAGATTAACACCAATGCAAAGCTTGAGATGTCTAGTTATCACATATGAAATTTCAAGGTCATACAATAAGATTTGAGAATTTCACAAAAGATTTGGCAATGTGTATCACAAAAAGTCAACAAATGACCAAGTATGGAAGAAAATTCACAATCAAATGGAAAAACAGCATGATTAATTCCAAGAAAATTCATACATGAACTAGACATACAAGGGATCATTCATGCAAAATTTGGGATCATTTGGATAAGAGGAAGCACGTGAACAAAAATCATACATTTGCATATCATTGGTGTGACACAAATTGTCACACCCTAGTTCAAAAATTCATATCTATCAAACCACAAATGAGAAATCCACAAACTTTATATGGAAATGAAGATCAATGTGTCTAGTTTCACCACAAAAAATTTCAAGGGCATTGGATGCAATATGAGTATTTCACAAAGAGAATGGCACAAGGTATCAATCATTCACACATGTTGAGAAAATAATTTATCATTTAAAATCCAGGACATGAAAAATTAATTAAAATTCACAATTAAATATTAGACTCATTTGTGAACATGTGGAAAAAATTTCAAGATCTTTGGATAAAAATTGAATTGAAAATGAATTATGGAAGTTTGATGAATAATTGATGAAATATTGAACATGAAAGCATGGCAAATTGGTCAACTAGGAGTCAACCGATGGCAATTTTGTAATTTGGCAACTCACTAATTGAAACGCACAGCATAAGGCAAAGGTGATGAAATGTTCTGATTGGCCACTAGCCAATAGAACAGTAGCTCGGCCAATCCATTGTTCATGTTCTGGGCTTCTAAAACCCTAAGGTTTCTAACAGCATGGTTTTGCAAGCAAAAATCAATCCTTTTCAAACAACACCAACCATCATCAACAAATAAATCATGGCATGAAACATCATCATCTAGTCAACAGTAAAACACACGTAAACATGGAATTCTAGGCAGGATGTGTCAACAGGGCATATGCATCAAGTTTATCATCATCATACATTCATCATAAACAAAAGTATAAGCATACAGCATGGTATTGATACAGCAAAACCATTCAGCAACAACCAAGTACAAACATGAAAATCTGGGAATGACAGGGTTTAAACACAGCAGTAAGGTTCATGGTGTCTATCCACATCCAAACAAAATGACTCGACCAAAAAAACAACAACAACGACATGGCACTGTGTGTTCAACATGGTAAATAAGCTTCAAGCAAAATTTCAAAATAACATGGCATAATGAAAATCAAACAACATTAACCAATGACCAAGCCAACATTACTCATGGAAATTCTGGACAGGTTTTAAGGTTTCAAACACAACAGCATAGTATTTCATCATCCAACTTTATCATTATGTAATTATCATCATCAAGCAAACAGCAGGAAAGTCTCATTATGCTTCATGTCATAAGCATCAAAACAAAACAAGCAGGAACATAGTATTGGCAGTAACCTTCATGCTAGTTCATGCAAACATGACCAAACATCAACAACACAGGACATATGGAAGTTCAGGGCAAATTTTATGGCTCAACACAAACAGCAGTATGTACATATTAAGCATCATCATCATTCGACTAACAAAACAAACAGCATGGTATATGGCATAGCAAGTGGTAGTGGCTCATGCAATTAAAACAGACAACAGCAGCAGTATTCATCATCATGTGCTCATCATGAACAACAGCATCCACAATAAGCAATCACACAATAGTCATGCCAAACTATCCTCATGCAACAACAACCACAGCAAAACAATCATTAACCATAGGAAATTCTGGTCATGGTCATGTTTAAACAACAGCAAAGCATCATAACAGCATTAGCAACATTCATCATATCAACAGGGTTTTAGCATGGCAGCATGGTATTTGCAACTTTCAAGCAATCAACATCATGCATCTTAAAAAACAACATGCCCAGAATTACAAGTTAAACACTCTGACAGCATCACTAGCAACAGGCATCAAGAACATGGGATCATATTTCATTAAATCCAAACTAGCCAGGTAAATCGAACAGAAATGTGTTTGGACACACAAAATGAAAATGAAGATTTCTTGGCCAAAACACAACCAAATTAAGCATGCTTTAGTTCTCTAGAATCACCAAAAAAAATCTTTCAAAACATACTATGGCATTGAAATGTATTATGCAACATGAGCACTAACAAACAACCAATGTTCATGCAAAAATGAAAGCAAGATTTCTGGAAGGAAACAGCAGGTTTCTGGCAACAGTATAACTTCATAAAAATCGAAGCATCCAGAAAGTGAAATCAAGCATGTTAATCATCACCACAAACCTCTAGCATGCATATTCTACACATAACTTTCATGTAATCATCCTCAATAGAACTATATCGACTGAAACATATTTGAGCACAGGAATGGAAATACATATATCTCAAAGCATAGTTAACTTTTTGACATGATTCAAGACTTTAATCAACCTACTAAGTGAGACCTATATGATGTGTAGCAAGGTTTGAGAAAATAATGAAGTTGAAAAAATTACCTGATTTGAAAAAAACCAATGAAACAGTGCTGTCTGTATACTTCCAGCTCGATCAGAGGTCCAACATGCTTTTGGAATGAAGAAACTTTGAAGAATCCTTGACTCACACTTGCTTGAAACTCTTCAAAACTTTAACTGCCACTGTTGGACTTGGTAATGACAGAACAAGAAGATGGCTGGACAGATGATATTTGATGGTTCAAGGAAGCTCACCAAGGTGTTTTTGTGGAGAAACAATGAAGGTGACTCAAGGGTTTTCAGTGTTTTAGCAGGATTTTCCGTTTTGCCAAAAAATGCAATATCCGAGTGAGAGGAGAGAGTGTTTTCTGGTTTTGTGGCTGCTGCCAAAAACTAGGGTTCTGAATCAGCAGGAAATGAGCCTTTATATTGCTGTTTAGCCAAGCTAATGAGAATGCTAAGTTGGATTAGTCAAGTGAAACCAATTTGCCATTTTGCTAATCATGGAACAAGTGAAAATGGTGGGTGTGTTTGTCTGCACTAATGGGCCTGAGCATGCTGCAGATGACCAGCACAAATGCTGTCTTTGGTCTGCTAAAGGAATGCTGTACTTGCTTTTGCTCTTTTCCAACCAATTGCTAAAATTGCCAAGATTGTACTATGGTCCAAAATGGTGGTAAAATGGTGATGTGATGATGATTTTTGGACTTTGAGCAAATCAAAAATAATATATGAAGCATTTCCCAATTGGCAAAAATGAGAAAAAAGTCCTAAATCAAAAAGTCAACTGTGAGTCAAACTTTGATTTTAAATGCAAAAGGTCCAAAAATGCCATTTTGAATGGTAAGGTTTTAGGTCATGAAATTTATATTTTTGGAAAGAGGATGAAAAATGTGATGTGTAGGAAAAAACCCCACCAAATTTGGCCTTATGGTTTGTGAGTTATGGCTTGTTGAAGTTCAAAAATTGGTGAAAATGATTTGATCATATCTTGACAACCACACATGGGATTTTGATGTTCTAGGACTTTTTGAAAATGGGAAGTCAAGATCTTCAACTTTCATGTTGGGCAAAAATTCATTTGAAGCTTGTATCATGATGTAAGTTTAAGATCAAGAAGTTTCCATTTTTGGCAGTTGAAATTACAGGTCCACTTGCTATTTCTGGAAAATTTTCTGATTGGCTTGATTTTCTTCCATGATGAGGTTGAACATGATAGATGAGGTTTATACAAGCATGAATGAACTTCTTCAAATCAATTCTATCCATCAAATTCTTGATTAAATCCTCAGTTGACCAAGTTTGACTGTCTGTTGACTTTTCTAGGGTTTTGGACTGATTGAACTTCTTCTGATGATTTCAAAACCCTAAATCCTTGAGACCTTAACTTCAAATGATGTCTCAAGTTGTATGAACTCTTGATTAATGATCATGATGCCCAAATTCTGCAAGAATGGCCACCATCCATTGCTTTGACTGACCAATGACTGATTTTGACCTAATTGCTGATGATTGCTTCCACTGCAAGCAACAAGGTTAGACTGACAATATTTTTGTACTTTTTGAATGATAAACATATGAAAGCAAAGATATACAAATGCAAAGTATGCTTGGTGATCAAGAAACAAACCCACAAGGCAAACTATCCACTAGAAGGGGACAAAGGCATGCAATGATCCTTGAGGTTATGATATGATATGATATGGGCCATGAGGGATCTTAGGGCCCAAAATTGGGGTCTTACAGATGCCCCTATTTAAGGTCATTCTAGCCGGAGAAGTGAAGTTTAGAAATCTTCATCTCGACGCGGTAGAATGGGCTTAAATAACAGTAATGAGACAAATTTTGGTCCCTAAGAGACCTCATGATGCAGATGTATGCATGCAAAAGACACAAATTCTGTGGGGAATATGATTCACACAGAAGAAAAGACGATCCATCGGAGTAATACACTCACCAGGAACAGAGACTCTAACAAGACTCTATGGGGATAATAAAAGAAAAAGAAATGTGTGAACAAGACACGACTCCAAACTGGGGAAGAACAAAACTGACATAACGTGAACAAAACACGACTCTGATTAGAAAAAACAGAAAACAGACTAGAGAACTTACTGGGGAGTGAAGGACTCACACTGGGGAAAAGAATTCCAAATGGAAAATAAATCCATTGGAGAGACACAAGCTGACTCCTGGAGAGAAGCAAAAGAAAAGTTCCACCGGGGAAGCAACAAAGAAATGAGATGTTACCAGGCATACGGGTAACAAACTCAGAGAAAATCTGACTCCACAGGGGGACCGAAGTCATGATAGGGAGCAGAAAGGAAGGAACACCAAGGATACCGGTTACTGGGTATATAATAGGTGACCGACCAAAGCGTGAAATGGATTTCATTTCCAAAACACTCATCATCCTGAAGAGAGCTAGAAAAGCAAACTTGTTTATAGGATGGACATTCAATTCCACAAGGAAAATGAATCTTACTCTGAGGGGAAAACAATCAGAAGATTGACTCAAGAGTGAACGAGATATAATATCCATTACCGTCAGAACGTGGATAGAATACTCAGATGAGATATATTATTCATTACCGGCAGACCGTGAATAATATACTCGAAAGGGAAAATTATCCTGAACCGGTTACTGGGTTGTTTATAGGATAAAATCCGAAAACGTGGATTGGTTTTCACTTCCAAAACACTCATCATCCGAAAGGAGGGCTTGAAAAAGCAAATCGACTTACAGGATGGGCATTCGAATCCACAACGGGAAAACGAATCTTACTCAAGTGGGGACACAAACCCAAAGAGTGCATGAGATATAATATCCATTACCGGCAGACCGTGGATAAGATACTCGCATGAGATGTATTACCTATTACCGTCAGAACGTAGATAATAAACTCGCATGGTAAGAAACACCAGAGATACCGGTTACTGGGTATATAATAGGTGATCTACCGAAAACGTGAATTGGTTTTCACTTCCAAAACACTCATCATCCGAAACGCAAACTGGTTAAAGGATGGACATTCGATTCTACAAAGAATACGAATCTTGCTCAGTTGGGGAAAATCAACAAAGGATTCCAACTAAAGAGCGCATGAGATATATTATTCATTACCGGCGGACCGTGAATAATACACTCGAGAGGAAAAGACACCAGAGATACCGGTTACTGGGTATATAATAGGTGACTAACCAAAAAGAGAGACAATCGATACCAAGCATACGGGTAAACGAAAGACAACTCAAAGGGATAAATTGCAAGCATCCGGCAATTATCCAACAACAAGAATATTCGACTCCACAAAGGGAAATAACGAATCTTACTCGACCGGGGAAACGCAAAAGGCTTCGACTGAAGAGTGCATGAGATATACTATTCATTACCGGCAGACCGTGAATAATATACTCGCATGGAAGACTATCCACAACCGGTTACTGGGTTAATAAAGGATAAATCAACCGAAAAGAAAGGCATCGGGATACCAAACTTGGTATATAATGATAACCAATCAAAAGGAGCAACAGACATTACCAACAAAAGGGTAAATGAAAGGCGATCTGCTGAGGATAAGTTGCAAGCATCCGGCAATTATCGACAGGGACTAGCTGGGGAGGCATTGATAAAGAATCAATGATCCAGGGAACAAATCACGAGCATACGGTGAAAAGACCCATTGGGGATAAAATTGCTAGCATACGGCAATTATCCATAAAAGACTTGCTGAGGATATAAGTGCTAATCTGAGCAACTTATACAAGCAAAGGAAAATCAACATCAAAGACTAGATGAAGATAACCACAAAATTTAGGGTTTACATCTACCGAATACAGGGTAGAAGACCAACAACTCCACGTGGGGATAGAACAAATCACAAATCCGCACGGGAAACCAAAATAGGGTTTATAACAAACCACAAACTGCTGAAGAGCAGGAAAATAGGATTTACAACTACCAATAGGGTAGAAAACCAAAAAAACTCTGGCTGGAGAATAAAAGGTGTATAACCACAAATTCTGTCAAGAAAGCCAGGAAAGATAGGACTTACAACTACCGGTTACTGGGTAGAGGCCCAAAAAACATTCCGCTGGGGAACAACCCACTGGGAAGCACAAGATATCTGACAAATAGCCAATTCGGGAACAATCCGAAAAGACAGACTGAATAAAGACGCGCCTTAATGAGGATATAACTCATATAGGAAAATCCATCCCAATATACATGTTGGGAGGAAACGGAAAAAACCGTCATCCACGAGGATAATCTCAGTGGGGAACTGCAGAAGGAAAGACAGACATTTTCTGCTTATGGGGTTGACTCTATATGGAGAGATTTTAAACACCCAACATCTGCTTGGGGAGATCTGTAAAGAGATCTATATCACCATAGCAGGAGACACGACAAACAAAAGATATATGGCAAAAAATGCAACATGAATATCTGAATGTTTATGAATATGCATGAATATGCGTGATCTATGTTTGATGAATGCTGACAAAACAGACAACTCTAACACAAACAGGTTCAGGAACAAACGTCCGGTATCATACTTCCAGGGGAAATAAACCAACTGGAGAGCCAATCTGTGGAGATCCACATGCTGTAAAGCAAAGATCTGCAAGTACCGCTGAAGAAGCAGCAAGTCAGAGATATCAGGAAACAACCCAATCAGGGTACAGAAAGTCACAACGGGCAAAGCAGCCACCAAGACGAATCTGTAGGGGAACAAGAGAAGTCCCAAAGTATATCTGCAAGGGATCCCAGTGTCAACTGAGAAACAAAGGGTGCATAAGCACGAACTGCCGTAGAAGCAACTCCACATAATTCCACTAGGGAACAACCCACTGCGGGAGAAAGATATCATCCAAGTAGAGTGTAACTGCACAAGCAACTCTATTGGGGAAAAACTGCCGGCTACTCTCTTGGGAACAAACCACTGAGGGAGGACAGATCAAACAAGTATATTCTGCAATAAACCACTCCACTTGGGGAGAATATACAACAAACTGATCACAACAAGTAGATTCTGCAATACCAGTCACTCTACTGGGGATCACAAACAGTCAGGAAATTAATCCGTTCACTGGAGGCAAAAGCCATCATCCGACCATATCGGGGATTGAAAGAGTATTCAACAGGCGAAACTGCCACGACAAACAACCTGCAGACTAAGCTGAGGAAAAGATGGTTGAAAATACACTGGGATGTCAACCCGAATCAAAACTGCTCAGGAAAATGAATCCTGCTCTGCTGAAGAGAATAACTCTGATGGAGAGATAGCAACAATTCCACAGACGACTTCGCCGGGGAAAAGGTAAAGTACCGGGTATCAAACCACTGACTTACCGAGTTTTCAAAAGAAAACAAACGTGCTGAGGAAACAGACAAATCCTGCTGGCACACTGCATGGGGAAAAGCGGTAACAACTCCACTCGCAACCCTGGTGGGGATATTAACAACAGCTCTACTCGCGACTCCGAGGGGAGTATCAGACAATCAGTTATACTCATGACTGCGCTGAGAAGACAAATAAAGTCTGGGGATATACAACCCACTGGAGAAAGTGACGGGGCACCAAGGTGACAAACCATCAACCACCGAAACTTCTATAAGGAAAAACACCCATGCTAGGGGAACTGCTGCTGGAGAGAACGAAGTCTTCAACAACAAACCACTTGCGACTGTACTGGGGAACATCCCAATCAATAACTTTGTTTTGAGGAACAACCTCAACAAAGATCTGAAGAAAGAAGATACCACCAAACCAGGAATATGAACGAATGTCTTACCTGTTGGGAATCATGCCACCCTCGGGAGAGCACTGAGATATTCTTGAGTATCCTTTCAATCTTGTGAATGTTCACTTTGTATAAAACAACAGATTTTGAAAAATTGATTTGTTTAAAACAATGACATTTTATCAATTTAAAACATGCAAAACATTTGTTGAATTGAAACAAATAAGAGTGCAAATAATTGGATAAAAAGCTCAAATTGATTTGATAGAATGGTAGTCTGCAAATGGCAAGACTCCATAGATCTGTACAAATTTGAAATCAGTGATATATATTGGAAGAGGGCTACATTGAACATAATGATCCCTTCTCTACCAATTTGAATCTCGATGTATCCGAAGCTTCAGTTGACGACGAATCGAGAATCTGCTGACGAAATGACGACTGATGAACCAGAAAGTCTTGTCAGGATGCAGTTACTTGCCAAAATCCCTAATTTTTGCCTAGATTGCCCCAGAGTGAGGTACTCAATCTAGCGGGATGCAAATATATATTTTTTCCAAGTCTCTAATTTTTGCCTGGATTACCCTTGCGGGTTTTCCACCGAGACGCTCATTTTTGCCTAAGCCGCCCTTTCGGGTTTTCAACTTAGCGAGCTATTCTGTTTTTTTCATTTCATTTTTTTTCATTTGCATATACTTTTTTTTATTAGGCAAAGTATCTCTTAACTGCATCTGAATTCACAGGACGAGTGAAATCCTCCCCATCCATTGTTGTAAGCATCAAAGCTCCGCCTGAAAAGGCTCTCTTAACAACATATGGACCCTCGTAGTTTGGAGTCCACTTGCCCCTGGAATCGGGCGCGAAAGACAAAACTTTCTTGAGCACAAGGTCACCTTCTCGGAACACACGAGGCTTGACCTTCTTGTCGAATGCTTTCTTCATTCTCTGCTGATACAACTGACCATGGCACATGGCAGTTAATCTCTTCTCTTCAATCAAATTCAGTTGGTCGTAACGACTCTGAATCCATTCAGCATCAGTCAACTTGGCTTCCATCAAGACTCGCATTGATGGGATCTCCACCTCTACTGGGAGAACGGCTTCCATGCCATAAACAAGAGAGAAAGGGGTTGCCCCTGTTGAAGTGCGTACAGACGTACGGTATCCATGCAAAGCAAATGGCAGCATCTCATGCCAATCTTTGTAGGTGACAGTCATCTTCTGGATAATTCTCTTGATATTCTTGTTAGCAGCTTCAACAGCCCCATTCATCTTGGGTCTGTAAGGAGAGGAATTATGGTGTGCAATCTTAAATTCAGCGCACAACTCATCCATCATCTTGTTGTTCAGATTGGATCCATTATCAGTAATGATCCTCTCTGGCACACCATAACGGCAAATCAACTGATTCTTGATAAACTTCACAACCACCTGCCTGGTTACATTCGCGTACGAAGCGGCTTCAACCCATTTGGTGAAGTAATCAATTGCTACGAGAATAAACCGATGTCCATTGGACGCTTTCGGCTCAATCATACCGATCATGTCGATTCCCCACATAGAGAAAGGCCATGGTGATGAAATCACATTCAGGAGTGTCGGAGGAATATGAATCTTATCCGCATAAATTTGACACTTGTGACATTTCTTCACATACTTGCAACAGTCAGACTCCATTGTCAGCCAATAGTAGCCTGCTCTCAACATCTTCTTAGCCATGGCATGTCCATTGGAATGAGTACCAAATGAACCTTCATGGACCTCAGTCATCAACAGGTTTGCTTCGTGTCTATCCACGCATCTGAGCAAAACCATATCAAAATTTCTCTTGTACAGCACTTCACCACTGAGGTAGAAACTGTCTGACAACCTTCTCAAAGTTTTCCTATCTTTCACAGATGCTCCAGGCGGGTAGACCTGGTTCTGGAGGAAATTCTTGATATCAAAATACCAAGGCTTGTCATCTTTCACGTCTTCGATTGCAAATATGTGAGCGGGTCTGTCCAAGCGCATCACAGTAATATTGGGGACATCATTCCACCATCTGACAACAATCATAGAAGCAAGTGTAGCAAGGGCATCTGCCATCCGATTATCCTCTCGAGGAATATGATAAAATTCAACTTCTGTAAAGAAAGTTGAAATTCTTCTTGCATAATCTCTGTATGGGATGAGACCTGGTTGATTTGTCTCCCATTCACCTTTGATCTGATTGACAACCAAAGCTGAATCACCATAGACATCAAGATATTTGATTCTCAAGTCAATGCATTCTTCAAGTCCCATAATACAGGCTTCGTACTCCGCCATGTTATTCGTGCATTTGAAAGTTAGCCTTGCTGTAAATGGAATGTGCGAACCCTGGGGATTAACAATTACTGCCCCAATTCCATTTCCATATTGATTAACAGCGCCATCAAACACCATCGTCCATCTGGAACCAGGTTCTGGACCTTCATCAAGCGTAGGCTCATCGCAATCTTTCATCTTCAAATACAGAATTTCCTCGTCAGGGAAGTCATACTGAACAGACTGATGATCTTCAATTGGCTGGTGTGCTAAATGGTCAGCCAAGATACTACCTTTGATAGCTTTCTGAGCTCGATACTCAATATCATACTCAGACAATAACATCTGCCAACGGGCAATCCTCCCAGTTAAAGCAGGCTTCTCGAAGATATACTTAATTGGATCCATTCTGGATATCAACCAAGTTGTATGATTTATCATGTACTGGCGCAAACGCTTAGCTGCCCAAGCTAAAGCACAGCACGTCTTCTCAAGCATAGAGTACCGAGACTCACAATCAGTAAACTTCTTACTGAGGTAGTATATAGCAAACTCCTTCTTCCCTGATTCATCTTGTTGACCGAGTACACAACCCATCGAGTCTTCAAGAACTGTCAAGTACATAATCAGAGGTCTTCCTTCTACTGGCGGAGACAAAATCGGAGGTTCAGACAGATAATCCTTGATACTGTCGAAAGCTTTCTGGCAATCCTCGGTCCAATCATGAGACTGATCTTTCCGGAGGAGCTTGAATATCGGCGCACATGTGGCAGTCATGTGGGATATAAATCTGGAAATGTAGTTCAAGCGGCCAAGAAAACCTCGGACTTGCTTCTCAGTTTTGGGTGCGGGCATCTCTTGTATTGCTTTGACCTTTGCAGGATCAACCTCAATACCTCTTTCACTTACCACAAAACCCAACAACTTGCCGGAACGGACTCCAAAAGTACATTTGTTCGGATTCAGACGAAGTTTGAACTTCCTCAAACGCTGAAAAAGCTTCAACAAATGCTCAATATGCTCAACTTCCGTTCGGGACTTAGCAATCATATCATCAACATAGACTTCTATCTCCTTGTGCATCATATCATGAAACAAGGTAGTCATAGCTCGTTGATACGTGGCTCCGGCGTTCTTCAAACCGAAGGGCATCACTCGATAACAGAATGTTCCCCAAGGTGTGATGAATGTTGTCTTCTCCATATCCTCTGGTGCCATCTTGATTTGATTATATCCGGAAAATCCGTCCATAAAGGAAAAGACTTTGAATTTAGCTGTATTGTCTACCAACATGTCAATGTGTGGTAGAGGAAAATCATCTTTTGGGCTAGCTTTATTCAAATCTCTGTAGTCAACGCACATACGGACTTTTCCGTCCTTCTTAGGAACAGGCACAATATTGGCCACCCATTGAGGATATGTCGAAGTCACCAGAAACCCCGCATCAATTTGCTTCTGAACTTCCTCTTTGATCTTCACTGCCATATCTGGATGAGTTCTTCTGAGCTTCTGCTTCACAGGCACGCACTCAGGCTTCAAAGGCAGGAAATGTTGCACAATATCTGTATCTAAACCCGGCATGTCTTCATAGGACCAAGCAAAGATATCTGAATATTCTCGTAGCAAGCTGATCAAATCTTCCTTAACAGACCCTTCAAGAAGTGCCCCAATCTTCACCAGGCGCTCACAATCTTCAGATCCCAAGTTGACTGTTTCCAAGTCTTCGAGATGCGGCTGAATGATCTTCTCTTCGTGCTCAAGGAGACGGGTGATCTCATCAGGAATCTCTTCAACGTCATCTTCTTCTGCCTCAAATACAGGGAATTCAAAATTGGGAGATGGCGTTGGATCATTATGTTCAATGGGTTTTAGGATCAACCTGCATAATGATTTTGGTTAAGAAAAATTTCAACATTTAAACAAGCAAATCATTATGCAGATGAAAGAATGTTGCTTTTACAGCTTTTATTTTTGTTTTTATGGTTTTTTGTGATCACTGATTTCATAAAGAAAAGCAAAAAGTGAAAACAAAGGAAAACAAATGTTTTGACAATGCAAAAATTGAATGAAAATATCATTGTATATATGCTTTGCCAACAATGTCATCACTTCTCCTTTTGGCATGGGAGAAGGGTTTTAAACAAAATGAACAATTACTCTGATCTATGGATAACTGTAGGAACATCCACAGCGACCCAATTGTGGCAGACACCACCAGGAATAACAAAATTGTTCAAGTCTTCTGCATCTTCTTCTTCAATGATAGCAGCAGCTTCCTCTTCTGCAGGTTGATCAGCATGGATGAATCCTCCACTGGTGAACAGACCTTGCTCATTGCATGCCCCAGAACCAAAGCCAATGCCAGCCCGGGATCGATTATCTTCGAGTTCAAGCACTTTTCCTAAACCAGCAACTGCACCACATTCAATGGCCAGCTTTGCATCACGGTAGGAAGTGAATGAAGGAGACTTCTTCTCGATTGGTTTATCAATAGATAAAGCTTGGAACTGAGTTCCAACTTCATCCTCTGCATCAATATACGAGAAAGAAGACAAATTACTGACCAGGAGAGCCTTTTCTCCCCCTACTACAACCAATTTCTTGTTTTTGACAAACTTCAGCTTTTGGTGTAGGGTGGATGTCACGGCGCCAGCCTCGTGAATCCATGGTCTGCCCAAGAGACAGCTGTATGATGGGTGAATATCCATTACTTGAAAAGTGATCTGGAAATCACTTGGTCCAATCTTGATCGGGAGATCCACTTCCCCAATCACGGTCTTGCGCGACCCATCAAAAGCTTTAACAACAACCCCACTCTGCCTCATAGGAGGACCTTGATATGACAAACGAGAGAGTGTGGATTTCGGCAATACATTAAGGGACGATCCAGTGTCCACCAACACATTGGACATTGCATCAGATTTGCAATTCATGGATATGTGTAAAGCCATGTTGTGGTCTCTTCCCTCCTCAGGGAGATCAGCGTCACAAAAGCTCAGAGTGTTGCAAGCGGTAATGTTTGCAACGATGCTATCAAATTGTTCCAGGGTGACGTCGTGATCAACGTACGCCAGGTCCAAGACTTTCTGCAGAGACTCCCTATGGGGTTCTGAATTCAGCAACAAAGAAAGAATGGAGATCTTGGAGGGCGTGTGTAGAAGCTGGTCTACAATATTATACTCGCTCTTTCTGATGAGCCTCAGCATCTCATCAGATTCTTCATCAACAATGCCGCTTGGGCCAACTGAAGAAATAGGAGTCTTTTGTACAGACGAGGAGGGTTTGGCGACATCAAGTGCCGGATTCTGAACATTCACAGCAGTCCCTACAGGGCGCTCAACAGATTCAGAAGAAACAGCAGGAGCTTTGGCAGGTGCAGAAAACACACGACCGCTTCGGGTCAACCCACTAACATCAGCGATAGTGGTCACGGAAGTTGAAGGCAAAGGAACCTCTACTCCATCCTGGACAGCAACGGGACTATATCTGAAAGGTACAGCTTTATCGGATGAATAGGGCACAGGGCCAGCTGGCTTGATAATCAGAGAAGGCGAAGCTTTGGGCTTGTTGCTATTATACCGAATAACAACGGGCTCTGGTAACTTGAACACCGGGGAGATGACACTCACTTCGGGCTCAACTGTATCCACATTGCGATTCTGGAGAATCTCAATGGTACCTTCATTCAACATCATTTGCAATTCCTTGCGAACCTGGTCACAACCCAAGCGGTTAACAGAACAGACACGGCACTGGTCATGGTTATGCTCCAAATGACTGTGCTGACACAGCATCTTATGTAATCCAACCAATGACTGCCGGATATGACTGATGTACTTCACCTTGTACTTCCCAAGGTCTTCCTGAATCATATTCACAGACTTCCCATGCGAAGGCAATGGGTTCCTGGTGACATTTGGATTGGAGTCTTCAAAACTCAAATTCCGCTTCTCATAAGGTCTTGAACCTTACTCTTCAGCGGGAAACAGTTCTCAACGTTGTGGCCCGGAGCACCGGAATGGTAGACACAATGCTGGTCTGGTTTGTACCACCATTGCGGATTTGCAGGAATAGCAGGAGGATCCCTGGGTGAAACCAACTTCCTCTCCAACAAGGAGGGATAAAGCTCTGTATATGTCATCGGAATAGGGTCGAAGCTGACCTTCTTCCTATCATAGTTCACATTAGCCTGATTGGTTGTACTTCCACGAGGCTGGTAAGCCTGTTGCTGTGGACGCTGCTGTTGCTGGTACTGCTGTTGTGGATATTGCTGCTGATGCTGATACTGCTGAGCATTATCCTTGAATACAGGCGCCACACTAGCTACCTGGTGCTGATGTTTGGAATGATGTGCAGGCTTCCTCTGAACAGAGGGTCTTCGATGCTTGGGCTGAGACTGCACAGCATGCGCTTCGCCTTCTTTCCTCTTAAACGCTCCATATCGCTTAGAGGAAGAACCATCATCTTTTGCTAACCGTCCTTCACGGACGCCTTCTTCAAGACGCATCCCCATGTTCACCATCTCGGTGAAATCAGAGGGAGCGCTAGCCACCATTCTCTCATAATAAAATGACCCAAGAGTCTTCAGAAAGATCTTGGTCATCTCTTTCTCTTCTAATGGTGGAGTAATTTGAGCTGCCAGCTCACGCCATCTCTGGGCGTACTCCTTGAACGTCTCTTTGTCCTTTTGTGACATAGACCTGAGTTGATCTCTGTCAGGCGCCATGTCAACGTTGTATTTATATTGCTTGACGAAAGCTTCGCCAAGATCATTGAAAGAGCGGATGTTGGCACTGTCCAGACTCATGTACCAACGGAGGGCAGCACCAGACAAACTGTCTTGGAAATAGTGGATCAAGAGTTGATCGTTGTCTGTCTGCGTGGACATCTTTCTGGCATACATAACCAAGTGTGCCAAAGGACAAGTGTTCCCTTTATATTTTTCAAAGTCTGGGACCTTGAATTTAACTGGTATCTTCACACCGGGAACTAGACAAAGTTCGGCTGCTGACTTGCCGAAGAGATCTTTGCCTCTGAGAGTTCTCAATTCCTTCCTCAGCTCAAGGAATTGATCATTCATCGCATCCATTTTCTCGTGTACATCTGAGCCCTCAGACGCTTCAGAGTGATAAATGGTGTCGTCTACCCTTGGCATGGTATGCACGACAGGAGGAACAGGAATAGGGACCGGGCTAGATGCCGGCATTTGTGCAAATGTTGGAGCTGGCAGATCAGGCATGAAGCCAGGAGGCATCCCCCAAGGAAAACCGGGAGGCATGGCGTTTGGCTGATGGGCACTGACAGGCACCGATGTAGTAGCTATCTCAGAAATAACCGTCCGCTGAACCGGAGTTGCTGGCTGTTGGGGAGCAGGCTGATTCTGGGCAGCAAGGAGTTGCTCCATCAGAGCGCCAAGTCTGGCGACTTCATCTCTCAAACTCTGGTTCTCTTGTTCCAACTGCTCCATAATCCTTGCAGAGTTGACCCTTGTATAATACCGGTGAGTCAGCTTGTCTTCAAAATAAATGAAGAGCAGAGGTTAGAACCGGAAGACCAGAAAAAATGGGTACCTGTTTATGCAGGAATGATGCATGCAATGCTTGTGCAAATGCTTTGTTTTCAAGGAACCCTTAGGGTGTTGCTTGCAATATTTTGAATTTTTAAACATTTTGATTGCTCATGGAAAATATTTCATTCAAAATATTAGACAAAGAAGTACAGCATTTTTAAATATTACAAAGAGAAAAGGTAAATAACATCCTATGGATCCCTATTAGCTCGGGATGCTGGAAGACGAGAAGTGTACAACTTCTTGATCTCTCTCTCATAGGCAGCCTCCATATCAGCCTTCTCCTTTGCAAGTTGATCATACTTCCTTTTCCAGAATTTGGAAGACTGAGGAAGCAGAGAAGTCCAAGTGTCGTTTGGATCATCGATCACTCGGTGCTCGAGAAATTCAATCATATCATCTTTCTCCTTGAGCTGCTGCAGCAATTCCTCTCTCTCGCGGATCCAGGCACGCGAAAGGTCTTCATCTCTCAACTCCTCTACACGTTGGGTAGGGAGGGTTGAAGGCCCAGCCACATCCAACAGTGTAGGTCTCGGATGATCATATGGCATCAGATAGGTAGCAGCCCTCTGTCTGACCCAAGAGGTGTAGGGCTCCAAAGCAATGCAGTTCTTTGGACCCAATTCATTCCTACTCTTTATGCGAATATTGCGCCAAGCGCGGACAAATCTGGCTTTCAGGCCTTGGGGATCTTTACCCTCCTGAAAGAATACACCTTCTAACAGAATGTTATGGGGTTTATCCTTTAGGGGGAACCCAAGCTGACGACGTGCAAGCGTAGGGTTGTAGGTAATCCCACCACATGTACCAAGAAGAGGCACATTGGGGAATTCACCACAAGAATTGATGATCTGAACGGTATCATACACGCGATCATACCAGGTGATATCATCATTGGTGAGAGACATGAGTCTCTGAGACCACCGTAGACATCCCTTGTTCTCCTTGAAAGCAACTGTCTGCGGCAAGTGCGAAATAAACCACTTGTACAGCAGGGGTAAACAGCAGACAATAACTCCTCCATTCTTCATATTCCTCAATGCATAGAGACATATGCATCACCCAACAAGGTCGGAACCGGATTAAGAACTGAAAAGATCCTAATGGCATTCATGTCGACGAACTTGTCGAAGTTGGGAAACAGCACCAATCCATAGATGAGCAACACAAATAGAGCCTCAAAGGCATCCTCACTCATGGCCTTCCCATAGAAAATGGCTTGAGCAATAAGGAACTCGGAGGGAAAACCCTGAATTCCGCCTTTGATAATCAGATTAGCTCTAATCAGATCTTCATCTATGTGCAACAAGCTGGAAATCTCTCGAGCAGATGGAATACTCTCTAAGCCACTGAACGGCACTTGATCCAGAATAGGAATCCCAATAAGGTGAGAGTATTCTTCCAAAGTTGGCAACAACTGGAAGTCCGGAAATAAGAAGCAATGATAGAGCGGATCATAGAACTGAGCAAGAGTGCTCATCAATCCCTCATCCACTTGAGTAGTCAGCAACGGCAGAAGCTTCCCATATCGAGCCTTGAAACCCAAGGGATCTAATACATATGATGTCAGATTCCTTAACTCTTTTACATCAGGCTGCTTAAAGCTGTACTTCTTTGTATGCCTTTTCGGTCTTTCCATGTCTGAAAATTTTGCAAATAACCCTTTAAGTTCCTTGAAAATTTTCTCTTTTGATGACATGAATGCGGATGAATGCGTGAATGCATGAATGCAACAAACACACTCAAGGATCAAGCAAAGCACACCAAACAAAGGTCGTGGGAAAGCTCTATGTATCCCTAATATCAATCATCCATTTTGGTGGATTTAGGTTTTCACCTTATCGACACCCAAGTTCCATTGATATTAACGGTACATGAACCGGTTCAGACATTCTTAATATCAACCAGCCGCTTTGATGGATTTTAGGTTTTACACCTGATCCGGGATCCATTGATATTAACAATGTTTGAACGACTCAACCACGAATCACGGGTTTGTTGAGAGTCACGAGCATGGAGTCTCGGTTAAGAACCACCCAAAGGGAGTGTACTAGGGTTTAAACCTGCCAGACATGTTCTATCAGAGGTTCCCATAATCATCGTTCCATCTCTCGAATATTATCGGAGGAACGAATACTCGTATTCCAAGAATATTCTCAAGAGAAACTCTTATGAGTGTAGTATCGCGTGACAATCGTATCAGAACTGACATCTGAACGACCTCCGCACTACGGTCCTAAAAATAGGCCAAGATGGGTTTGGTAAACTAAGGTCCTTGGCTTCTGCGGAACATGATTGAAAGAATAATGCCTAACCACAAATAACTTGTGTGACATTATTAGTTCAACATGACCTCCACCAAGTGAATGGTCTCGCAAGTCAACTGGCTAAGGACTACTCCACACCAGTCAACAAGACTATGCCATTCTCCTATCCTAGAGTGCACTCGAGTTCGGGTATAGAACTCATCTCACAGATCACCAAAGCAAACAGCAAATGCATATCAAGCAATTCACACATTACAATCAATACATTCATCCCAAATCGTACAAAAATATGTCAGATAAAGAATAATAACATATATCACAACAAGGGTGAAAAGTAGGCAATACAACCAGGGATTCTGGTGAGATATCCCCAGCAGAGTCGCCACTTTTCTGTAGCGGTGTATTCGTCGCTATATGATCTATCGATTAAATCATAAGCTAAGAGATACATGAAAAATTTCGAGTCGCCACCGCACTTTTATTTATCCAAAGGATTGGCTAAAAAGCGAACAAAAGCCTAAGAAGTTTTACACGTAGAAAACTAATAAAAAGATCAGAGATTCTGGGTAAGGGGTAAATTACGTAATGGGAAGGTGTTAGGCACCCATCACGTCCTAGGTACTCCTAGGGAGCCCTTTTCACACTTGTTATGCAAAATTATTATTTATTATGACAAAATATTGTGCAAACATGATTGGGATGATGGGAAAAGAATATACATTTTATAATGTTATTGGGTATTGGGTTCGAACGGATGAACCCGTTGCCTACGTACCTTCCATCAAAGGTAAGGATCAGAACGCTGTAGTTCGGCTAAAAGATTTCCAAAAGTGGGTTAGGTTCAATTTTAAACACAAACCCTAGGTCTTACGTTATCCACGGGAGAAAACTCAACCTTATACAAACAACAACGTCCACCATGTGAGAACAGCTTCAACTTGCCAGGGAGGGGTTAACCCTATAATAGGCAAGGAAGACTTACAATTCAATCACTAAAGACAGAAGGTGAGATTAACATCAACCACTAAGATAAATCAAACCTATAGCTCATGTATGAAAACATTAATGGACAAAGCCAAAACAAGTGAATGAGTGGAGTTACTGATTATGATTATGAAAATGAAGTCAAAATATGATTAAGATCAATTCAAATAAGTATTATGAAATGAAGTTTGGAAAAAGGTCAAGGACTTGAGTCCAGGTTTTTAGTTAGAAAAACATGAAGATGTTTGCACAACACTTATGTCACGTTTAAAAGATAAAGTGTGAAAAGTCTAGGACGTAATGAATGATGAATGGATGAAGGATGGATAGTAAAACTTCTTAGAAGGTTCACTTCTTGAAATCATATAGCAGATGATTCAAGTGTGTCCTTTGGAATAGCAATTAATAATAATAAACAAACAAAGCAAAGGCGGATATCGGATGCCAATCAATGGTCTTATACCAATCTCCTAAAACAGAATGGGATGTCAGATGCCACTCAATGGACTTACACTAATCTCCACAGGCAAAGAAATAAAAGCGGATACCGGATACCAATATATGGATTTACACCAGTCTCCTAAAACAGAAATGGATATCAGATGCCACTCAATGGACTTACACCAATCTCCTCAAAAGAAAAACAAAGACGAAATATGAAAGTCAACTGCCAATCTATCTGGACTTAGGTCAACTCCACAGTATGGTCCTAGGAAATCCAATGCCACATCACAGGGACTTACAATGGATCCTCACATACAAGAACAAAAGCAACAATATGATCACAGGTATGCAAATGCCAACTCACAGGGACTTATAATTGCAACCTCTCATACAAACAGATGAACAAGCTATGATCACAGGAAAACAGATGCCAACCTACAGGGACTTATAACTGTATCCTCACATACACACAGATAAACAGAAGATATGAGTGACCAATGAGGTCTTACACTCTATCCTTCCATATCACAGGAGCAAATGCCAAAGCAATGGACTTACAATTGTCCTCAATGGGCAAACAACAATGATAGCATCACAAAACAAATGAGATGATCATGCATTAATGGCAATTGATGATGATGATAAATGCATAGCATACAGGCAAACAAATGCATATGAAGCAATCAATCAATCAATGAATAGCAAACAGCACACTCTATAGCCAAACAATGGGGGCTCACACAAGAGGGTTTGACTTTAAAAGTCCACTGTAATGGATAAAGGTCGCTCTTAACCTGGCCATTGAGGGACTCAGGTGAAGCAGATGAATAGGAGATGAGGGGTGTGCCTCATTGCTTCAATCTCAGATAAGAGAGAGCATCAAAGAAAGTGTGGGAGTTCAGAAAGTAGGAACTCTCTCCACATTATTGACTCGATTAGATCTTGGGTATTTATCTCATTGCTTCAACCAGGTACTGGGAGCAAAGAGAGGACACACTGAATAGTGGGGGATAGATTGCTTATCCCTACCTTCCACCAATTGCCTTACTTGAAGGACTTTTCCTGCTTGGGACAATTTTAAACAAACACAGGCATTGCCTCTTAAGGAGGACTTCAGACAGTTTGCCCGGTCAAATAACAGACCGGGTCTCCAGACTACATGAAGAAGAAGTAATTATACCTCAAAGCAAATGCTAAAAAGCAAAGCAAGCAAGCAAGTTCAAAGAACTTAAGCAACTAAAGTACCTGCAAAAGTCAAACCAATTAGTAAACAGTTCAACAATTAAAACAAAGAGAAATGAACCAAAAGTCAACCAACAGAGGGACCAATTGTGCAAGGCACAAAGACTCAAGCATATGAGTCACCTACAAAACAAATGTTAGCACAATATAAACAATTCAAATCAGGCACATTAGAATGATCCTCAAAGCATTGATGCTTAACCTGAAACAGATGAACTCAACATAAGCTCAGAAGACCACTAGGACTAGCCTAGGGTCAAAGATGAAAGAAAAAGGTCAAGGCAGCAAGCAATGTTCAATCAAAGTCAAATTCAATCATGTAGGAAAATAAACACAATTGGATTCAAACTTATATCATGCATCATGGTCATTTCATATGCAAAAGAATGCAAAGCATGGCAAAGGAGGCATACAAAAGTCAACAGCAAAGACTTCATTCAAAAGTCAACTCAAACATTTTCAAAAATCATGAAATAAATCACACTCAATCCTAACATCTAACATGGAACACATGTCAAATTTCATGGCATTTGGATGAGAGGAAGGCAGTCAAATAAAATCATGAAGTCAAATCAAGTTTAAGTAAGCATGGTGAAAGTCAACAAGCATGGGTCAACTTTAAAAAATCATATCAATTTGAAAACAGAAGAGAAATGAATGAGATTAACACCAATGCAAAGCTTGAGATGTCTAGTTATCACATATGAAATTTCAAGGTCATACAATAAGATTTGAGAATTTCACAAAAGATTTGGCAATGTGTATCACAAAAAGTCAACAAATGACCAAGTATGGAAGAAAATTCACAATCAAATGGAAAAACAGCATGATTAATTCCAAGAAAATTCATACATGAACTAGACATACAAGGGATCATTCATGCAAAATTTGGGATCATTTGGATAAGAGGAAGCACGTGAACAAAAATCATACATTTGCATATCATTGGTGTGACACAAATTGTCACACCCTAGTTCAAAAATTCATATCTATCAAACCACAAATGAGAAATCCACAAACTTTATATGGAAATGAAGATCAATGTGTCTAGTTTCACCACAAAAAATTTCAAGGGCATTGGATGCAATATGAGTATTTCACAAAGAGAATGGCACAAGGTATCAATCATTCACACATGTTGAGAAAATAATTTATCATTAAAATCCAGGACATGAAAAATTAATTAAAATTCACAATTAAATATTAGACTCATTTGTGAACATGTGGAAAAAATTTCAAGATCTTTGGATAAAAATTGAATTGAAAATGAATTATGGAAGTTTGATGAATAATTGATGAAATATTGAACATGAAAGCATGGCAAATTGGTCAACTAGGAGTCAACCGATGGCAATTTTGTAATTTGGCAACTCACTAATTGAAACGCACAGCATAAGGCAAAGGTGATGAAATGTTCTGATTGGCCACTAGCCAATAGAACAGTAGCTCGGCCAATCCATTGTTCATGTTCTGGGCTTCTAAAACCCTAAGGTTTCTAACAGCATGGTTTTGCAAGCAAAAATCAATCCTTTTCAAACAACACCAACCATCATCAACAAATAAATCATGGCATGAAACATCATCGTCTAGTCAACAGTAAAACACACGTAAACATGGAATTCTAGGCAGGATGTGTCAACAGGGCATATGCATCAAGTTTATCATCATCATACATTCATCATAAACAAAAGTATAAGCATACAGCATGGTATTGATACAGCAAAACCATTCAGCAACAACCAAGTACAAACATGAAAATCTGGGAATGACAGGGTTTAAACACAGCAGTAAGGTTCATGGTGTCTATCCACATCCAAACAAAATGACTCGACCAAAAAAAACAACAACAACGACATGGCACTGTGTGTTCAACATGGTAAATAAGCTTCAAGCAAAATTTCAAAATAACATGGCATAATGAAAATCAAACAACATTAACCAATGACCAAGCCAACATTACTCATGGAAATTCTGGACAGGTTTTAAGGTTTCAAACACAACAGCATAGTATTTCATCATCCAACTTTATCATTATATAATTATCATCATCAAGCAAACAGCAGGAAAGTCTCATTATGCTTCATGTCATAAGCATCAAAACAAAACAAGCAGGAACATAGTATTGGCAGTAACCTTCATGCTAGTTCATGCAAACATGACCAAACATCAACAACACAGGACATATGGAAGTTCAGGGCAAATTTTATGGCTCATCACAAACAGCAGTATGTACATATTAAGCATCATCATCATTCGACTAACAAAACAAACAGCATGGTATATGGCATAGCAAGTGGTAGTGGCTCATGCAATTAAAACAGACAACAGCAGCAGTATTCATCATCATGTGCTCATCATGAACAACAGCATCCACAATAAGCAATCACACAATAGTCATGCCAAACTATCCTCATGCAACAACAACCACAGCAAAACAATCATTAACCATAGGAAATTCTGGTCATGGTCATGTTTAAACAACAGCAAAGCATCATAACAGCATTAGCAACATTCATCATATCAACAGGGTTTTAGCATGGCAGCATGGTATTTGCAACTTTCAAGCAATCAACATCATGCATCTTAAAAAACAACATGCCCAGAATTACAAGTTAAACACTCTGACAGCATCACTAGCAACAGGCATCAAGAACATGGGATCATATTTCATTAAATCCAAACTAGCCAGGTAAATCGAACAGAAATGTGTTTGGACACACAAAATGAAAATGAAGATTTCTTGGCCAAAACACAACCAAATTAAGCATGCTTTAGTTCTCTAGAATCACCAAAAAAAATCTTTCAAAACATACTATGGCATTGAAATGTATTATGCAACATGAGCACTAACAAACAACCAATGTTCATGCAAAAATGAAAGCAAGATTTCTGGAAGGAAACAGCAGGTTTCTGGCAACAGTATAACTTCATAAAAATCGAAGCATCCAGAAAGTGAAATCAAGCATGTTAATCATCACCACAAACCTCTAGCATGCATATTCTACACATAACTTTCATGTAATCATCCTCAATAGAACTATATCGACTGAAACATATTTGAGCACAGGAATGGAAATACATATATCTCAAAGCATAGTTAACTTTTTGACATGATTCAAGACTTTAATCAACCTACTAAGTGAGACCTATATGATGTGTAGCAAGGTTTGAGAAAATAATGAAGTTGAAAAAATTACCTGATTTGAAAAAAACCAATGAAACAGTGCTGTCTGTATACTTCCAGCTCGATCAGAGGTCCAACATGCTTTTGGAATGAAGAAACTTTGAAGAATCCTTGACTCACACTTGCTTGAAACTCTTCAAAACTTTAACTGCCACTGTTGGACTTGGTAATGACAGAACAAGAAGATGGCTGGACAGATGATATTTGATGGTTCAAGGAAGCTCACCAAGGTGTTTTTGTGGAGAAACAATGAAGGTGACTCAAGGGTTTTCAGTGTTTTAGCAGGATTTTCCGTTTTGCCAAAAAATGCAATATCCGAGTGAGAGGAGAGAGTGTTTTCTGGTTTTGTGGCTGCTGCCAAAAACTAGGGTTCTGAATCAGCAGGAAATGAGCCTTTATATTGCTGTTTAGCCAAGCTAATGAGAATGCTAAGTTGGATTAGTCAAGTGAAACCAATTTGCCATTTTGCTAATCATGGAACAAGTGAAAATGGTGGGTGTGTTTGTCTGCACTAATGGGCCTGAGCATGCTGCAGATGACCAGCACAAATGCTGTCTTTGGTCTGCTAAAGGAATGCTGTACTTGCTTTTGCTCTTTTCCAACCAATTGCTAAAATTGCCAAGATTGTACTATGGTCCAAAATGGTGGTAAAATGGTGATGTGATGATGATTTTTGGACTTTGAGCAAATCAAAAATAATATATGAAGCATTTCCCAATTGGCAAAAATGAGAAAAAAGTCCTAAATCAAAAAGTCAACTGTGAGTCAAACTTTGATTTTAAATGCAAAAGGTCCAAAAATGCCATTTTGAATGGTAAGGTTTTAGGTCATGAAATTTATATTTTTGGAAAGAGGATGAAAAATGTGATGTGTAGGAAAAAACCCCACCAAATTTGGCCTTATGGTTTGTGAGTTATGGCTTGTTGAAGTTCAAAAATTGGTGAAAATGATTTGATCATATCTTGACAACCACACATGGGATTTTGATGTTCTAGGACTTTTTGAAAATGGGAAGTCAAGATCTTCAACTTTCATGTTGGGCAAAAATTCATTTGAAGCTTGTATCATGATGTAAGTTTAAGATCAAGAAGTTTCCATTTTTGGCAGTTGAAATTACAGGTCCACTTGCTATTTCTGGAAAATTTTCTGATTGGCTTGATTTTCTTCCATGATGAGGTTGAACATGATAGATGAGGTTTATACAAGCATGAATGAACTTCTTCAAATCAATTCTATCCATCAAATTCTTGATTAAATCCTCAGTTGACCAAGTTTGACTGTCTGTTGACTTTTCTAGGGTTTTGGACTGATTGAACTTCTTCTGATGATTTCAAAACCCTAAATCCTTGAGACCTTAACTTCAAATGATGTCTCAAGTTGTATGAACTCTTGATTAATGATCATGATGCCCAAATTCTGCAAGAATGGCCACCATCCATTGCTTTGACTGACCAATGACTGATTTTGACCTAATTGCTGATGATTGCTTCCACTGCAAGCAACAAGGTTAGACTGACAATATTTTTGTACTTTTTGAATGATAAACATATGAAAGCAAAGATATACAAATGCAAAGTATGCTTGGTGATCAAGAAACAAACCCACAAGGCAAACTATCCACTAGAAGGGGACAAAGGCATGCAATGATCCTTGAGGTTATGATATGATATGATATGGGCCATGAGGGATCTTAGGGCCCAAAATTGGGGTCTTACAACATGTTTTCTATTGCATCTACACGCTGTTTGCCTGACACTATTATTGCTGTGATTCTTCTGTTTGGTGCAACTCGTGGTTGCACCCTAGCTTGGTATTCTAACCCGTTTGTTGAATTTTTGTGAGGGTTCACATACTCCTGAAGAGACAGTTTGCTAGGTATTCCACTTTATTTGTGGGATACCCTTGTGAAGATTCATTTTAATTACTTGACTGATTACATTGCCTTCGAACATATGACCTGGGCCCTCTCTTTGCTGCCTTACGATATTACGGCCATGTCCCGCGAATGTAAGGATACCCTTAGCAAAGACCCTTTGGTTAAATCATCATAGTCCCTCGAATGTTGCCTTCGAATACATGACTTTGTCCCTCGATGACCCTTTGTGGTAGCCTACGGTTAAATGATGATCGTCCCTTCGAATGCTAAGGTATCCTTACAAATGTTGCCTTCGATGACCGATCGACGACCCTACGATGTCCCTTTACATCCAAAGGATAAGACTACTTACTTCTCAATAGTAAGGACAGTTTTACCCTCCTAAGGATAGGAAATACCTATAAAGACCTTGGTTAAGTATAACTCTTAAATGCTTGCTCGCAGCTTCAAATACTTTTCACACCTCCCACTTTTCAAAACATCTTTTAGAAAATCACCACTTGGTATACATTCGCACCAGAATCATCGCCGAGTTATATTTTTCTAAACATCTTTCAAAATCAAGCGAGATAAACATTTTGTATACATTCATACAAGAATCATTACAAAGTTAAACTATCCTTTCAAAATATTTTCTAAACTCACCATATTTCTCAAACACATTCTCAAACAAGGAAAACATAAGTGAGTTAAGCAATTAAGAGCCCATGGATAACCATGGATACAAAGGGTGCTAACACCTTCCCTTTGTATAATGTACCTCCCGAACTCAAAATCTAATCAAGGTCTTTCCTGTTCTTTTCCGCCTTTCCTTATTGGATAAAAGAAAAGTCGGTGGCGACTCTTGCTATCCGCGACATTGCTTTTCAAAGCAAAAACACCAAAGTCAGTTCACCGTATAACAGAACTGGCGACTCTGCTGGGGACTCTTAAAAAGAGAGGTTACCTTAAAGATAAGATCACTTGTTTCTTTGTCTGATTTACTTTTAAGGGATTGTTTGGGTATTCTATGCTTGAGTGAAAGATCCTACACCCGGATCTAGTGTACCTTAGGTAAGTAGCAAGAGATCATCGCGACTGTCCGGCGTATACCGGAATGGTTAAAAGGATGGCTACGGTTAATGTGACACTTTAGATGTCCTGATGTTCCTCATGTTTACTTGAGGAAAAATTTGGCGTCTGCGTGGTGTCATCAAAGCATTAACCAGACCTTTAGAACCCTAATTGACTCATCCTAGCCATTAGAAAGTAGTGAGATAACTGACTTCGGTTCCGACTGGGGTTGGTTGATACTCGATACTACACTCTTTGAGATTGGACTTTAGGGAAATTTTGGTCAACCGCTTGGTGTTGCACTGAAGTGGACTTAAGGAAAGGTCGATGATTTGAGATCCTTCTAGAACCCGGTTACTATTCTAGGACAGGTGGAACCAACCAAACTTCAGTGGGGAGGGTACTTACCTATGGAACTCATGCAAGCCTCAAAACCTAGGAATGATTGCGGTGTGACTTGTTTGTGTTTGTTACTTACTTAACATCATAACATCATAACATCATGACATCATGGCATTGTACTAACCATTTCAAGGACTTAGGGATTTAACTTTGCTCTGTTTTGCAAGGCTATGGCTTCCAGGAAGACCATCCGGATCAATCTTGTAGCGATCTCTCCTCAACTCAAGAATTTAGTGTCAGAGCTTCCCGATCATGCTCAGTTCATCAAGAAACATGGTTCTCTCCTCAATTTAGTTACCACCGGTTTCAAAGAAGATATGATGAGAGTTCTATTCCAGTTCTTCGATCCTAAACATCATTGCTTCACCTTCCCAGATTATCAGTTGGTACCCACATTAGAAGAATTTTCCAGACTGCTTGGGATACCTATCCGTGATCAAACACCTTTCAGTGGTTTAGAAAAGGTTCCGAAGTCTGAAGAAGTTGCCGCGGCTTTACACATGACAAAGTCCGACATTGAAACTAATTGCGTCACAAGAAGTGGAGTTAAGGGTTTACTTGCCAAATTTCTGATAAATAAGGCCCGAGAATTCCTAAAAGTTATGAATGTCCATGCTTTCGAAGATGTTCTAGCCCTACTAATCTATGGTTTGGTGCTATTTCCTAATCCGGATCAATTCATAAACATGAATGCTGTTAAGATATTTCTCACTCATAACCCTGTGCCCACCTTGCTTGGAGACATTTTGCATTCCCTTCACACTCGTACTATGAAAAGGCAAGGGACTCTCATGTGCTGCGTACCTTTATTATCTAGGTGGTTTATTTCGCACCTTCCTCAATCAGTCTTGAAGAATGAGCAAAATTTGAAATGGTCTCAAAAGATAATGTCGCTCTCACATTCAGACATCCATTGGTCTCCCCAACCCAAAGAAAATGTTATCATCATTGACCGTGTGGAGAATTCTCTAACGTACCACTCCTGGGGATAAGAGTAGGTATTACTTATAACTCAGCTTTAGCCCTACGTCAGTTTGGTTATGCTCGAAGAGATGGTCCACATGAAATAATTATTCAAGGTACTGTGTTCGACTATGACAACGACTCTCAAGGTCTCCGTCAAAGGTTTGTACGAGCTTGGGGCATGGTGAAAAGAAGTACTTTAGGACAGAAAAACTCTATTCCTATGGAACCTTATCTCAGATGGGTACGCGCCAGAGCTCGTGAGCTTACCATGCCATATCTTGCAATCGAACCTCTGATTGTCGAGTCAAAAGTTGAAGGAGGTGCCCCTCAGATCATTCCTTATCCAGATATGCCTACCAATGTTGAAGAATTGAAGAAATCCTGGATCCAGTTGAGAGAGGAAAGGGATACTTTTGAAACTCAGTTCGGTGCAGAAAGGAAGAAGGTATTAGAGCTCACCAGCCAGCTTAATGAGGAGCGAAGACTCAATGCATATCTCCGCCCAAAAAGAAGCCGTCCCTGGGAGACTTGAGCTTTCATTGTATTTTATTATTATTTTTTGTAATGAACATTGATTAAAGAAATTATTAATAAAAGTTCCCCTTTTTTGTGGTTTACGCAAAGTTAAATTCCAAAAGTCCTTGAAAACATTTCATACATTGCATAGCATAACATAACATTGCATAACAGGTACTCTAAAAGATCAATGTTCTCACGGTCTTCCTTCTAAACAGAAAGATGGCTCTCAAACAAACTGTCAAAGATCTCCAGGCTCAGAATGATAAATTCCAGGAGATGATCTTGAACTTATCCAAGGGGCAGGAGGAGCTGAAGGCTCTCTTGCTCTAGAAGAAGAAAGACAAGAAAGTTGTGAGTTACATTAACCCGGGAAGAAGGCTTAAAGGACAGGCCGCAGGAGTCAAGATTAGAATTCCGAAGGATCCAGAAGAGGAGACAGAAAATGATTCGGAAGAGGAGAATGTTGATCCCTTCGACCCTGAGGACGGCGATGAAGATTATGAAAATGAACAGTACTCTCCAAAAGATGATAATTATAAGTTGCTGGAAGAACGCATGCTAGCTATGGAGGGTCAGAAGGCGCCCGATCTGGATTTCGAAGGCTTAGGTTTGGTCTCTGATGTGGTCATTCCCCGCAAATTCAAGGTCCCCGCTTTCACTAAGTATGATGGTGCGTCTTGTCCTCAGATGCATCTGAGAGCTTATGTGAGAAAGATTCAGCCGTATACCACTGATAGGAAGCTATGGATCCATTTCTTCCAAGAGAGTCTGTCTGGCGCACAGTTAGAGTGGTACTATCAGCTCGAGAGCTCTAACATTCGTACCTGGACTGATTTGGCGACAGCTTTCTACAAGCACTACCAGTATAGTTCTGAATTGGCGCCTACTCGGCTACAATTGCAGAATATGACTATGGGATCTAAAGAAAGCTTCAAAGAATATGCTCAAAAATAGAGAGATTTGGCTGGCAGAGTCAAACCCCCTATGACTGATCGAGAATTAGTGGACATGTTCATGGGTACACTGACTGGCCCATTCTACAGCCATCTACTGGGAAGTTCCTCATCGGGTTTCACTGAACTTATATTAACAGGTGAACATGTCGAAAGTGGCATTCGAAGTGGAAAGATACAAGTGGCTACTTCTGCAAGCACCAAAAAGTCCTACCATGGGAGGAACGAATCAAATGTTGTGTACGGCCAAAGGGATCATAACAAGAAAAATCGTGACCATGTTGTTGGAGCAGTTACGATTACAGCACCGCCATCTCAAAACTTCCAACACAGACAAGACAGGCCAAGAAGACAGTTTACGAAGATCAATATGACTTTAGCACAAGCACTGCAGGGTATGCTAAAAGCAAATTTAATTACCCTCAGAGATCCTCCTGCAAATCCCAACACTGCTTCTCCTCGTTATAATCCCAATGTCATGTGTGCATATCACTCCGATAGCCCCGGGCATGATACAAACGATCGTTGGTTGTTGAAGAATAAGATTCAGGATATGATCGACGCTGGGGAGATTGATTTTGATCCTCCAGAGACTCCTAATGTCATCACTGCTCCTCTGCCTAATCATGACAAGATTGTTAATGCTGTAGAGGATGTGGATAGCGATTGCGACTTGGGTAGTTGGATCTTCCCAACAATTGGTGACGGACTCAATAATTGGAAGGCTGAAGACACTATCCTGATTTCCTTTAGTCAGGAGTAATTGTTATTGCCTATTTTAGTGTTGCAAATTTTTAATTTTTATAATTTTTTTAAAAGCATTGTGTCTATACCCGGGGCACAATAGCTAATTTTTCAAGGGTTTTGTCATTTTCATAAGCATATTCACATTCAATAAATCAATGGATCTTTTTGCATTCAAATATTGCACTCTTTATCTTTCCTGTCATCTTTCAAATAAGTTATGTTTTCTTACACACACTCACGTAACAAATTGCAGATCCATATCCACTCTGGATCCTGTTGATAATAATTCTGCTACTGTTCACTATGACTTTGAAAATTCGAACTACCAAGCCGAGGATGGAAGTGAGGAAGATTGTGAAGTACCTGGAGAGCTTGCCAGACTGTTACTGCAAGAAGAAAAGACTATACAGCCGCATGAGGAATCAATTGAAACTGTAAATCTGGGTACTGAAGTGGACAAGAAGGAAGTCAGAGGTTTCTTGGGACGCTTGAATTACATTGCCCGATTTATCTCCCATTTGATTGCTACTTGCAAACCCATCTCCAAACTACTGAGAAAAATCAAGAGATAATATGGAATGATGAATGTCAAGAAGCTTTTGACAAAATCAAGAAGTATCCCCAAAAAACCTCCAATTCTGATGCCACCAGTTGAAGGAAGACCTCTAATCATGTATTTGACCGTATTAGAAAATTCAATGGGGTGTGTGCTGGGGCAACATGACGAGTCTGGTCGAAAAGAGCATGCAATATACCACCTTAGCAAAAAGTTTACCGACTGTGAAACAAGATACTCACTGCTCGAGAAAACTTGCTGTGCTTTGGCTTGGGCTGCTCGCCGACTAAGACAGTATATGTTGAATCATACCACTTTATTGATTTCTAAGATGGATCCTATCAAATATATATTTGAGAAACCTGCTCTCTCCTGAAAGAGTTATCACTGATAATGGTACTAATTTGAACAACAAGATGATTACTGAACTCTGCACGCAGTTCAAAATAAAACACCATAACTCTTCTCCGTACCAGCCAAAGATGAATGGCACCGTAGAAGCTACTAATAAGAATATTAATAAGATCATACAAAAGATGACAGTAACATACAAAGACTGGCATGAGATGTTACCCTTTGCTCTTCATGGTTATCGCACTTTAGTGCGCACTTCGACAGGGGCAACTCCTTTCTCTTTAGTCTACGGAATGGAAGCTGTTTTACCAGTGGAAGTTCAGATTCCCTCTCTACGAATTATGAAAGATGCAGGCTTAGATAAAGATGAATGGATTCAGACTCGACTCGGTCAGATAAATTTGATTGATGAAAAGAGACTTGCGGCTGTTTGTCATGGGCAGATATATCGGAAGCGCATGACCCAAGCATTTAATAAAAAAGTCAAGAGACAGGTATATCAAATTGGCGACTTGGTAATAAAGCGTAGCATTCTACCACAAGGTGATTCTAGAGGCAAATGGACTCCCACATACGAAGGGCCATTTGTAGTTAAGAAGGTATTCTCTGGTGGAGCCATGATGCTTGCTACAATGGATGGCGAAGACTTCCCACATCCCGTGAACGCAGACATAGTTAAAAAATACTACGCATAAAAGAGACCCGCTAGGTCAACGTATCTAGGCAAAAGTAAGGGCATCCCGGCGAACCAAAAGGGTTCGGGCAAAAATTAGGGATAAACATATAAAAATGTACACCCGGCAAGTCGAAAACCTGAAAAGGCGGCTTGGGCAAAAAAAAGGGTACCCTGGTGGACTGAAAACCTGAAAAGGCGGTCCAGGCAAAAATTAGGGATTAAAGCGTATGACTATGTCCCGTTCTCGGTCAGCTTCACCCAAGTCAAAGGGACTGAACAAGCCAATCACTTCTATCTGACAGCAGGAGATGAGAGGCATGAAGACATAATGACAATAGTGGAGTTAAAATCAATAAGACTTTTTTCTTCATAGCTTTTCTTTGTTTTCTTGACAATTTCCTCTTACTAGGATTTTTGTCTCCTTGTACTCAAATTGCCTGTTTATAGGCCCTCTTTCAAAATCAATACAATTTTATTTCCAAAAAGATGCTTTTGTTTTACTTTCTCTGTTTTGTTTGCATAAACGTCCATTGATTTAATTCGAATTAATATATGCATTTGAACATGATTGATGTTTACCGAAAATACATACATAAAATAGAAATAGCAGTTACTAAAAGACTTTAAGGTCGAGGATAAAGTCTAATCATGCTTTCCGATGAATCCGGTTGCTAATTCTATTCCCCAGCAAAACCAGTTATTTCCCAGAAGAAATTGGCATTACTAGACAGACTGGTCATCTCTTTTATCCCCCAGCCAGGTCCTGTTGAATATTTCTACCATCAGACAAAAAATCAAATATCCCCAGCTAAGAAAGGGTCATCAATACAAATATCTCCAACCAGAATATGGGGATTTATTTTCCCCTGGCAAAAATTTTCAGACGCATAATTCATTCATGCATCATTTCACATCATATACATGCATGTAATGTTCGCATTTATTTTCAAAAGCCTAAAACGTCTCATGCATCATGACATGGCATGAGGCTAACTTTTTCAGGTTAATTATCCTCCCGATACAGTCAAAATAAAGGTTCATTCAGACGGACACCCTCATCGGTTACATTTGAGATTCAGATGCATCTTTCAGATATAATCCATATGAATGTTCATTCTGATAAGCATTCTAACATCCTCCTAATGATGGCATCTTTAAGCCCATCCCAGACATTTATCGCGAATACAACATATACAAACATTATCAGATATAGCCTAACGTACAGCTCATTCGGATTCAGCCTAACGTATGACTCCTTCAACTGTTCCAATACGGTCTAGCGTACGACCCATTTGGATGTTCATCCCCTCAGATACTACCTAACGTACGGTACATTCTGAAGTGTAGTCTAGCGTATGACTACCCCTTTTATCATCAAATAGAGCCTAACGGATGGCTCATTCTGCTCAGATACGATCTAGCGTACGATCCATTCTGATCTTTATTCCTCAGATACTACCTAGCGTACGGTATATTCTGAAATGTAGTCTAGCGTACGACTACCTTTTATCATCAGATACAGCCAAACGGACGGCTCATTCTGCTACTCAGATACGATCTAGCGTACGATCCATTCTGACCTTTATTTCTCCAGATACAGCCTAACAGACGGCTCATTCTGCTACTCAGATACTGCCTAGCGTACGGTACATTCTGAAATATGGTCTAGCATACGACTACCCTTTCATCCTCAGATACAGCCTAATGGGCGGCTCATTCTGCAACTCAGATACGATCTAGCGTATGATCCATTCTAATCTTTCATCCCCAGTGAAGTAGTCAGCCTAATGGACGACTCATTCTGCTACTCAGATACGATCTAGCGTACGATCCATTCTGATCTTTACCTCTCCAGATGCAGCCTAACGGACGGTTCATTCTGCAATTCAGATACGATCTAGCGTATGATCCATTATGATCCTTTATCCCCAGCAGCGTATGACCCATTCTGGTCCTTATCTCATCAGGTTCAGCACACCCTAACCACACCTAATGGATGACTCATTATACGGCCTAGCGTGCGACCCAGTATGACACCCATGTCTTTAGATATGGTCTAATGTATGACGCACTCTGAAGAGCCCATCATCATACTTTCTGGATTGCATCTCTAAGCCCATCTCCATCAAGACTAACTTCTAATTAACAAGCGCAAATTTTTGGGGCATTCTAAATGTTCAATAATCTTCCACCTCCAGACCACGAATGGCATACATACCATTCTAACTCTCTCGGTTTATGAATATTGAACAGGGGCAGCTGTCATACCCCAAAATTTGCCCGTTAAGTGTTCAGGACATTTTTCAAGACATTCTAATCCATTTTCAAGACATTAATGTTAAAGGAACAGGGGTCCATCGCACAGGTTACCAAATCCAGAAGATGACCTAAACTGGCATGCTCGCTAGGCGAGCAAACCCTTCGCTAGGCGAATCCTTCGCTACCTCACTCGCCTAGCGAGCTCACGAAATACCAGAAAATTTTGGGCTTAATTTTGAGCCCACCAAGACACAATTATTATAAATACCAGAACTTCACACGGAGAAGGGGACAGACAGGAGACAGACGGTGGACCGAGAGGGAACAAGCAAACCCTAACAGAGGCAACCGGAAAAACCCTGGAGGCTAACGAAGAGAATTCAGAGTAACCCCCGGATACCCCGAAGGAAACTCATCTGCACAAAGGTTACCTCCACCCAACTCAATTGCAAACAGGTTTGCCACACCCCCCACTATTTTATGCCCCTAATTTGACATCTTCAAATACATGAGGCATTATGATTGAATTTCTAAATGTATCATTAGTTTTTGCATATGGGTTTAAGTATGCATGAATGTGTAACACGATATCTTGAATGTTTAACCATGTAATTTCTGTAATGGATGCCATAGGGTTCGGGGTTCCTGAAATCGCACTATTATCAAAGAAGAACCCAGAACCCGCAGCGGTTCGCTAGCACTTCGCTGAGCGAACATGTAGCGAGGGTTCGCCAAGCCTTCGCTAGGCGAGGGAGTAGCGAACGTGACAGTATTTGTTTTTTCATTTGCATTTTAATCTCTTCTGTACTTGATTGACATGTTTTCTATTGCATCTACACGCTGTTTGCCTGACACTATTATTGCTGTGATTCTTCTGTTTGGTGCAACTCGTGGTTGCACCCTAGCTTGGTATTCTAACCCGTTTGTTGAATTTTTGTGAGGGTTCACATACTCCTGAAGAGACAGTTTGCTAGGTATTCCACTTTATTTGTGGGATACCCTTGTGAAGATTCATTTTAATTACTTGACTGATTACATTGCCTTCGAACATATGACCTGGGCCCTCTCTTTGCTGCCTTACGATATTACGGCCATGTCCCGCGAATGTAAGGATACCCTTAGCAAAGACCCTTCGGTTAAATCATCATAGTCCCTCGAATGTTGCCTTCGAATACATGACTTTGTCCCTCGATGACCCTTCGTGGTAGCCTACGGTTAAATGATGATCGTCCCTTCGAATGCTAAGGTATCCTTACAAATGTTGCCTTCGATGACCGATCGACGACCCTACGATGTCCCTTTACATCCAAAGGATAAGACTACTTACTTCTCAATAGTAAGGACAGTTTTACCCTCCTAAGGATAGGAAATACCTATAAAGACCTTGGTTAAGTATAACTCTTAAATGCTTGCTCGCAGCTTAAAATACTTTTCACACCTCCCACTTTTCAAAACATCTTTTAGAAAATCACCACTTGGTATACATTCGCACCAGAATCATCGCCGAGTTATATTTTTCTAAACATCTTTCAAAATCAAGCGAGATAAACATTTTGTATACATTCATACAAGAATCATTACAAAGTTAAACTCTCCTTTCAAAATATTTTCTAAACTCACCACATTTCTCACACACTTTCTCAAACAACGAAAACATAAGTGAGTTAAGCAATTAAGAGCCCATGGGTAACCATGGATACAAAGGGTGCTAACACCTTCCCTTTGTATAATGTACCTCCCGAACTCAAAATCTAATCAAGGTCTTTCCTGTTCTTTTCCGCCTTTCCTTATTGGATAAAAGAAAAGTCGGTGGCAACTCTTGCTATCCGCGACATTGCTTTTCAAAGCAAAAACACCAAAGTCAGTTCACCGTATAACACAAGTACCAAAAGTATTGGCCTATAGGGCTTACACCAACACGAGGGTCATGCTTACGACCGTAGGGAAATCTAGCAGGCTCGATTTGTTTAGGCACAATTGCCCCAGTATTAACTAGTATAGGTAGCAGATATGCATAACTCATTGGATCATAGTGAGGACATCTCCTTTCTTGATCATTGTTTCCTTTGCTGATTTGCTTCTGCTTCAGTTTCTGGTTGCTTTGAGCAGGTCTCTGATGCGGTAGTAAACACTGTTCTTGAGGAAGAAGTGGCAGAAAGTCTGCAACAACCTTCTGTTTGTTATCTTCCTTCAGAATGTCTTCAGCTTGCTCATTAATCACGACCTGATTTGGGAAGTTTGTTGTCATGGTATACAATAATAGCCCCAAAACCATGTCAGTTCTATAATGCTCTTAGTCTCTTCCATGATCCTTCGATGATCGGTGTCGGCGAATCACTATCTTTTTGACAGAGGAATGGATATGGTGAGTTTTCTGGTTAACATGCATGCAGTGCAAATGAATGAATGCATATGTTAGGGATGAAATGCAAATAATTATGCAACATCCATAGATTCAAAGCCTTGATGGTATGGCAACCCAAGTACCAAGCTCCAACATATGTACAACAATGCAATACCATAGGTTAACAACACTAATAATCTGGATAATCTGTATATACTGCCTGATGCAGGATCAAAGGTTCGACGTCCATGAGAATAAAGGTATGTAGAGGTTATGGTTTCTTGTAGAAAAATTTCATATCCCCCTCACAAGTAGGTTCTAGTCTTCAAAGGTAACCTAGAAGGTTCCTAGAGTCAACGACCCAATTCGAGATACCATTGCCTTAGACGAATGACTCGTCGGACAATGATGCTCCCAAAAGGATCTACTCTAGGTGTGACGTCTCATGTCAACCATAATCACGGAATAACTCCACAGAGGTCAAAAACGAATCTATTCATGTTGTTATCCTGTGTATGTACTTAAGCTTAGGTATAGAGCTTCTCTCTCATGTAATCAATAACCCAACCCAACAAGGAGTATAATAGATAATATCCATAATATAAATAAAATGGATGCGATAAGTAAAGCGAGTAAATGCATAAAGTTAAACACCCAAACGAATGGAGAAGCAGTCAAAACTGGGCTCGACTCCTTTTAACGACTAAGAAATGCTCCAAGAAGTAAAATCCCCAGCAGAGACCCCAAACTACAAGAAAACTCCCCAGCAGAGTCTCCAACTGAAGATAGCGGAAATACACCCGAACGTATCGCACGCTCGAACATACAACAGAGTCACCATCAAACTTTATTTATTCCAAAGGAAAGGGAAAACATCGATAAAACTCGGGGGAAAGAGATATGTTAGGTAAGGAAGTCGATTATGCAAGCGGAAAGTGTTAGCACCCCAAACATCCATGGTACTCCATGGGAACCGTTTTGATTGTTCTCGCTCAAATAGGTGTTATATCAAAAGATTACTCGCAAAGAATAGGGAAGAGAAATAGATAAAGTGCTCGATGAGGATTAGGGCCCTCATTCCTACGTATCCTTATAGTGCAATAAGGAATTCAGAGCTCCGTAGTTTAAAGAACTAGTGATGGGATATGAAAAGAAGTGTGAACAAAGGTATGTCTGAACCAAAGGATAATATGATTTGAACTCCAATAAGGGGTGAAAACCTGAATCCAAGAGTAAACCTGGTACGAACCAACAAGTGAGGGCCTACAGTATGGTATCACTGTATTGGAATAACCGAAAAAGAGTGAATTAACTGTTTGGGTATAAGCCAAACAACTCTTGATTCACAAAGGTATACAACATGGAGCACAAAGAGGTAGTGTATTTGGCTCAAATAATACTGGTATATCACATGGAGTGAATGAAGGTAGAATATGAATGCATCGTGGAGATGAATGGAATGAAGTGACCAAAGTCACAAAAATGAATATTTGGTACAAGTGACTGAAGAAATATTGTTTGGAATCGAAAGGTGAAAGTGTATTGGACTCCATAAGAAAAATGGGATTTGTACCATAGAGGGAAACAACTTTAACTGATACGTGGACTAGAATGACTACCACTATAGGGTGATTAGCCAAAAATAAAGACTGAATTAAGTGTTTGGGCACAGTCCCAAACAACTCTAGGTAGAAATGTGGACTTTACGTTAGGCGTCCTAAAAGGATGTATATGGATATCCAAAGAAAGTTGTATTTTAGTGTAAAAGGAATAATATGTCACTAGGTGAACGATTTATGATCGAAGGTAGGTAATGGATAATGAAAGATATGAATGATGCCCTAAGGAGGAAGAAGGAATAATTAGAAGTATGCTCGCCAAGGATTCGCATCCTCGTGCCTACGTATTCTCATTGTGCTTTGAGAAAATCAGAGCAATCGTAGTTCATGGAACCACGAGAGAGAGAGAGAGAGAGAGAGAGAGAGAGAGAGAGAGAGAGAGAGAGAGAGAGAGAGAGAGACATACTCAATGATGAAAAGTATGATTTGTACCAACAGAATGGTATCAAAAGGTATTTATCCAAGCAACGGGGACTCACAAGACAAACCCAACTTCAGAGATTAACTGCCATGAAACAAGGAGAGAGATATTTGTCTAAGCAACATGGACTCACAAGACAACACCATTTCAAGGGATGATTGCAGTATTGTATAGTACAAGGAATAGTGTATCACTGGATGGGCAACAAATAGTTCAAGATTAAAGAAGGATCGGTATCTTGGATCCAAGAAGGAGATAGACTCGAAATCAAAGAGCAAGGTAGGCGTGTACCAGTACATGGGCTAGCAAGACCGCCACTATAGGGTAAAGCCAAAAAAAAAGATTGAATTAAGTGTTGGGCGTAGTCCCAAACAACTCTCGTTTGATGAGGTGGATTGTCGCTAAATCGTCCTAAAAGGATAGACAAGGAGTCCAAGGAGAAGTATGATTGATCTCAAAAAGATGGTACTGATTGAATGAATGAAGAATGATTGATTGATAAATAGGGTAGTTTGCAAAGAGATTGGGTTCTCTTGTCTACTTATCCTTATAGTGCAATAAGGAAATCGGAGCTTTCGTAGTTCAGCCCACTAGGGTTGAAAACAAGAATTATTAATGAGGCAAAAGAATAATATTGAATGAATGAAGAATGATTGATAGATAAATAGGATAGCTCGCGAAGAAAATGGGTTCTCCTGCCTACGTATCCTTATAGTGCAATAAGGAAATCACATCTTTCGTAATTCTGCCCACTAGGGCTGAAAATAAGAATGCTTAATGAAGCAAAAGAATGTGATAGATTGAAATGAAGGATGGATTATAAATAAGGTAGCTCGCGAAGAAACTGGGTTCTCCTGCCTACGTATCCTTATGTTGATGTTGATTTTGTATGAAGAAGACTTGGTAGTTTAATCGATTTGAATTGCACTAAAGTCTATGAATAAGGGCGAACGCTTTGAATATTTAGGGCCTATGCCACATACGCAACATCGATCTAGACAAGGATAGGGGAAACTCTGCCTCGTCATTCCCTATTACTTAAGTCTTGTTTCATACAATTTGAGTTGTACTTACCAAGTGTTGAGCTTTGATTTATCTTGTATAATCCACTGCTTGATGTGACTGAGGATCCCTTGATTGAAGATCTTGACTTGAGGCTTCAAGCTCCACAGCTTAGAAGAAAAGTCTTATTAAGTGACCAAGGGTCTTTTGGTCACTCCAATTAGACTGTGGGATTATACAAGTTCAAAGGATTTAATTGATCAAAATTACTTTTGATCAATTTGAATCACAGGGATTGAAATGATTTGAAATTTTAGGTCAGAATTAATCAAGCTAATCTAAGGGATCATGCTATAGTTGATTAAAAATTCTATATTAAAATCCTAGGGAAGCATGTTATAGTTAGTCAGACTCTTGGATTAAAATTATATGTTAAAAGCATTAAGGGAATATACAATGTATGGTGAAAATAAGAAGATAACCCCTAAGGGGTAAAATGGTCAATTTACAAAGATATCAACTAGGAGCAAAGAATATATCCTAATTAAAATTCTAATTAGAACATAAAATTTGATCAGATTCTAAATCTATTTTAAACTAATTGTTTAGAAATTAAACTAAATTCTAAAAATCAATTAAAATTCTAATTAAACCTAATTAAGTCTAATTAAAACCAAGCTAAAACTATATTAAAAAACCAATTGAACCCATATAAAATTCAATTGATCCCTAAACTATGTTAAAATCTAATTAACTAATTAAAAACAATTAAAAGGGCAAAACAAGAATATTAAAAGAAATGTAAAAGAAAATTGAAAATTGGGTCAAGGGGGTATTAACCCCAAATTGGAGGTGTGATAAGGAACCAGGCATATGGGCCTGGTTCTAAGAGCCCATTGGAAATTGCTTGGATCAGGGGGGTTCAAACTGAAGCAGCTAGTTATTTGAGGAATTCGTATAGGCTTTAAGCAAGCTAAGCCCAACTCCTCTCTATGAAGGTGAGTTGCAGAAAGGGGGTGTTTGTATCACTTCTTATTGGGCTTACATAGGATGGTCCCAAGTCCAATAAAAAGCCTAAGGAAATCCAAATTAGAACTTTTGAATTATTCCATCCTGCGCGCGTTATCTTGGTCGTCCCTGGTCCACCGGAGATAAACATAGTGTCGGTCGTCACTCCTGGCGGCGACGGTCACCTATAATCGAAATGGAGCTACCAATAGACTCCTCTGTTCACAAACTATCCGAATCTAAGGCTATTTTTGAGCGATTTAACCTCTAAGTTCCTAATCCCAACCAAATCCTCTAAGAACCCTAACACCAATAACTCAAATTAAATTATAATCTCACTGGTTCAAAGCCCCAGGGGTGAGGGCTTTGAACCCTCTCATCATGTCCTACATGTTGGCGATGAAGGAATGGGAAAACGTGAGGATTTCAAACGTACCTTGCCGGAGAATACGATTTGTCGATGATGAGCTTCCAGGTAAGTGGTTCTGGATTTTTTCTCTTTCGCCTTGGCTTTCAGATTCTCTTATTTCTTCTTCTTCTTCTGGATTCGAGAGTAGTGAATTGAGAGAGTTGGTGAAGAGGCTAAGAAAAAGCTATATTGAAGCTCTAATGATGAGCTTCAATGGCTTATGAATAATGCGTGTAGTGAGGGTGAGAGAGAGAGTTCGCAAATGATTGCAATGAGTTGAGAGTGATGATTGCCAAGGGAATTGAAATGATGATGGAGATGTAGATTTATAGGAGTTAGGTTTGGAAATGATATGGATTGGAATTAGTTATTATCAGGTTAGGAGCTAGCTTAGGAGTTAGTTAGAATGAACTCAGTGAGTTCAGTTGGTTAACTCACTGAGTTAGAGGTTAGTTGGTGCATTTAAGGTTGTTAATAGGTTAGTTCATTAATTAGATTCCATTAGTGACTGGCTGTGGCAGGTTACACCTTGAGTGGAATTGGCCTTGCATCTTGATTAATGCCTTGTTGAACAGGTTCTAACTTGGTTAGTGAATTGGATTAGGAAAATGTTATGTTATTGGTTTAGCTGTTATACAATGCTTTGGGTCTCTACTGTTTTGCATTTGCTTATTTTGGTTTCCTTTGAACTGCATTGGATTGTTGTGACTTGTTTAGACATTGCGCTGTGGATTTTGTGGTGCAGGACTTATATTCAGTTTGGTACATGGCATTGCAGAATTGGTGGTATGAACTGAGGTGTTATGTCATGACCAGTGTGCATTGTTGCAACACAAGCAAATTCGTTGCAAGTCCACTGTGTTGGTTTGTGAAATTGTTACTGGCATTGCTTGATGACAGGTTTTGGTAGCTTAGCTTGATGTAAGTTTTACATTGCTGCAGGATGTTGTTGTTTGGCATTGATACAGGTATGAACCAATGATTTTTTGGCAGTATTTTTGATGAATTGTTGTGTATATATTGTGGTCTGCAGGTTCTGTTGGTCCATTGTTATACTGCATTAGTTTGCTCCTCATGGATGCATATTTCTGTCTTGGCTTTGCAGCAAGACAACCCATTCCCCAGTTTGGTGCAGTATAACATATAGTGTGACATTTCTGTTTGTAAAATCATTATTGACATGGCATTGCAGACTTTAAAACAATGTTGCTGACTTATGATGCCTTGAAAATTTTGAAGCCATGTTGATATGCATCTCATGGTTTGTAACTGGTGTTGATGTCCTCTTGTAGTATTTGACCAAATGGTATGTAATCATTGCAAGGATCCTGCACATCTGGCTTGAGCTTGAAACAGGTATTTGACAGGTTGACCTGATGAAGTCCAGTTGTGGCTTTTGCACTGCAGGTTTTGACACACCGTTGCTGATCCAGGAGGCATTTCAGGTTGGATTTTGACAAGGTTGGCAATGATGATATTTCCTACCAGTTATGACCTTGGTTTTATGCAAAATGTTGGCAAGGTTTTGAGTGTGTCGCAGGATTGGTTCCTATTGAATGTTACAGATGCTACTGGTGCCTAGCCCAACTGTAAGCACACTTGACCACTCCTCTCACTTGCTGGTTTGGTGGAACTTAGCCTCATGATTTGAACTAATTTCTTAACTGCATGATGCAAGCCAATGATGTGTTGCTGCAGGCAATGTTGTTTAGTTGGTTCATGTATTGGTATTTGAACCTGAAGCAGTTTTGGTGTGCTAACCTAATGCAATCCAGGTGTTTGACTTTGTTTTGCAGGAGGCTCATGGAGCAAGGGTAAAGGTTGTTATCCAAGGTCTGTCTCTACTTTCCAATATGTCAATTGACTTCCTTGCAGGTTGCTGCAGGCAGGATGGTTGTCAAGGTGAGTTTAGAACCAAACTCAATGAGCATTGTCTTGTCCAATTAATCCATGTAAGTGTAGTATATGATTATGTGATTATGATACTTGTTTGTGGTGAATGTAGGACCATGTTTAGAAATGTGAAGCTATGGTTGGAAATGTAACAAAGTCCAAGTCATGGCATGGTGTACAAGAAGTTGTAAAAGAGTTAAATTACTTGGAAATGAAGATACAAAGCAAAACAACCCAAACATGAATTTTGGATGATGAATCAATGAAGAAAGGATAGATTAGGTCTTAGGTGGTCAAAAAATGGGTGAGTTGACTTTGGTCAAAGTTGACCAAAAAGTCAACTGTTGACCAAAGTCAACCCTTGGTCAAAGTTGTAAAAATATGTATTTTTTCATGTAATGACTAATGTAATGGCTTGTAGTGGATTTAAAATGGATTAAAAATGGATTGAAATTATTTTCCAAAATTGGTTTTGGTTTTGTACATGTATGCTTAATTTTGAAATGAAATGAACATGAATTGACTTGTAAAATGGAATGAACACATTAACATGGTTTTTGAACAAAGCTATGACTTGATGTAGTAAGGCTAAGGCTTGAATGAAACACCAACCATGAATCAATAGGAATGACCTCCAACTAGATTGTAACACAATAGGTTTTGGTTGTTTGGATAAACAAGGCCATGAATGCACCAACAATCAATGGAAAAAACAACAAGACATTGAGACTAAGATGGATTGACTTCAAAACCAATTACCAAATGAAACCCCACCAAGATTGGACCATGTACATTGATGACAATGGGTGAAAAGTGGATTACATTAAGGTTTTGGGTGTCACTAGATGAAAAGTCAAGCCACCAAGTCCATCAGGTTCATCACCTCCTTGATTAGAGTTTTAGTGATGCTTACTTCCCTAATCAATCCACTTGAATCAAACCAGATGTTTCAACAACAAAATTCCCAATGTATGAGCCTTTTCCAGGGTCTTGATGGCCAATGCAAAGCCTAGAGAAGCCCCAGAGGATCTCTCACCAAGAAGTTAGGGTTTTGACTTCTCCTATGCTTTGATGGATAGTCAAACCATGCTTTCGAAGTTTGATCTTTACCCAAACCCTAGCCTCACAAGCCAAGATTCTTAAGTCCATGGTGATTCATTGATGTATGAATGATGCATATGAATGTTATTAATGTATGCAACTGATCCCCAAGTCAAGCATTTGGATAAGAAGATGAAAAAGTGAAGGGCAAATTTTTTGGTACAACAGACACAAATTCATAAACTTAACAGTGATGCCAAATATTATGTTTGGGATGATCCATATCTTTGTAAGTTTGATAGTGATCAGGTAATTAGTAGATGTGTCCTCAACTATGAGATTGAATCTATTTTGCATCTTTCTCATGTTTTTCAAGTATGGGGCACTTTGGTCCTCAAAAGACTGCAAGAAAAGTCTTATACTCAAGCTTCTATTGGCCCACTATTTTTGAAGATGCATATGAGACCTATCGAACTTGTAAAGAGTGCCAAATAGCAGCTACATCCATTACTCATAAGAGTGAAATGCCTTGGCAACCTAAGCTTTTCTGTGAGGTATTTGATGTATGGGGAATCGACTTCATGGGTCCCTTTCCTATATCATTTGGTTTTCTCTACATTTTGCTTGTTGTCGATTATGTTTCAAAGTGGGTGGAAGTTATCCCCGCTAGGACTAATAATTTTATAGTTGTTGCAGGTTTTGTCAAGTCCAATATTCTTTGCAGGTTTGGAATTCCCTAAGCTATCATAAGTGACCGAGGCACTCATTTCTGTAACCACACCATGGAAGCTTTGCTCCAGAAGTATGGAGTTATGCATAGAGTCTCTACCGCATATCACCCATAAAATAATGGGTAAGTTGAGATCTCAAACAGGGAGATCAAATAGGTTTTAGATAAAATGGTGCAACCAAACAGGAAGGACTGGAGTCGTCGTCTAGAAGATGCATTTTGGGCTCAAAGAATAGCTTTTAAGACACCAATAGAGATGTTTCCCTATCGACTTGTTTTTGGTAAGGCATGTCACCTTCCTATAGAGATAGAACACATTGCTTATTGGGCGGTAAAAAGTTGTAATTTGGAGATGCAACAAGCGGGTATTTAAAGAAAACTCCAATTACAACAACTTGAAGAACTTAGGCTAGACGTTTATGAGAGCTCTAGGATTTATAAAGAGAAAACTAAACACTTCCATGATAAGATGATTTCTAGGAAGGAATTCTCTGTGGGTCAACAGGTTTTACTATTTAACTCCCACCTTAAGCTTATGGCTAGGAAACTTCGATCCAAGTGGATTGGCCCTTTTGTTGTTACTAATGTTTTCTATCATGGTGCAGTAGAAATAAAAAGTGCAGGTACTGGCAAAACCTTTAAGGTCAATGGGAAGCGCCTGAAGATATTCCATGAAAGTTTGGTTCCTGAAGATGCACCCTTAAAAGAACTTTACTTGGAAAAGCCCACCTACTCTGAAACTTGACCAGAGAGTGTAAGACCCCAATTTTGACCCTAAGATCCCTCATGTTATCTCATCATATGTATTAGCATTGGGATCACACCTTGGCGTTCTCCTTACCCCTCATTCATTGGATTTGCATTGGGAGAGATCACCAAGCACATTTGATTGTATCATACTTCATTTTTCTTTGTTTACTAACCAAAATACCAAAAATATGTCATTTGTATAGATTAACTCTTTTGTAGGTAGTGTGCATGCTCACCTATGCCCACTCAAGCTCATATATAGGGTTTGAGACCCTCAATGCAAGGAGCTCAATCAAGAAATGGTTTACTATGGCTCTAAGTATCATATATGGATCCCCATGATCTTCACATGTTATTTTGATCAAGAGATCATCAAGAGTTTGGAGTTGGTTTGCCTTGGAAACCCTAATTCATCTGGGTATCTTGTGTAACTTCTTCAACAAGTTTCTTCAAAAATTGATCAAATATTTCAAGGGGTACTTCACCTTACATCATCTTATGCATATATGATCTTCCATGAGTCCCAAATATCAAGAGAATTTCAAGTTTGCAAGATAGTTCATGGTGGTTGACCAGACAAAGTCAATTGGTCAAAATTGGGGTTCCCTAGACCATATATCCTACAATTTATATCATATGAAAATGATTACAAGAGAAACGTTACTCAACATGATATTCCAAGCAACTTTCATGTTGAAGACAAGAGCTAATTTTTCTTAGAAAGACATTTTTTATGATGAAAGATTATAGGTCATTTTGTCTAAACCCTAATTTGAAGGTCAACTTCCCAAGACCATAACTTGCTAAATTCTTATGATATTAAAGCCATTAAAATTTCATGATCAAATTCAATATGTCTACTTCAACTTTGATGCCTGCAGGAAGTGAAAATTAAACTTGAAAATGCATGTTCCAAGAGGAAACATTATAGGTCATTTTGGGCCAATACCATTGAACAAGTATTTTTCCTCAACTTCTAAAATGCATAACACCTTCATGCCAAATCCAAATGAAGTAAAGTTTGTGACTAAATTGAATAGTTTTAAAAGAGCTACAACTTTGATGATGTAACGCTTCTCATTTGAAGTCCATAGAAAAAGTTATTCAAGGTGGAAGAAGTGAACATTTGACTTGGGACTTAGAAAATTTTCAAATATGTTTAATTTCCCAAACTTCCATCTCAAAATTCATCATGATCCAAGCTTCAAATGAAAAAGTGTTCAAAATTAAAGTTGTTCCCCTTTATCTCACCTTTCCAAAACACCCAAGATCATCTCATTTGGATCAAAATTGAAGGACTTGCGCATGGCTTCATTATGGGAAGTGTTTTGGAAAGATTGGACTTTACATGATCATTTGCTTTTGCATGCTTTTGCATGCTTGCACATGATGCATTCAGTATTCTTTGCACACGAATTGGAAGTGGATTTCATCATTATCAAGGCCCAAATCATTGCCCATGCACCCATACAAAGAGGTTTCTAATTTTGTCCAAATTTCAAGTGGTGCAAATATCAAGTGCATTGCCTATTTAAACAAGCTTAAGGCTTCAGATTCATCATTAACACCTTGCCCAAGCTTTACTAGACCATTGCAAACCCTCACTGCAATAGAATTTTCTGAGATTTCTCTTGAAATTGAGCTTGAACTTCACCTTCTGTTTGGAAGTTCAAACTCCAGAAATTCACTTCCCTTTTCATTCCATTTGGTTTCTGCAAACAAGAGGAGGAGAAAGCAATCAAATCTAGATCAAGATCAAGTGAAATTAGATCAACTCGAAGGTAGTTTTTCAGAAACTTCTCCTCTTTGATTCTCTCTCAATTCTCCACTATTCTTGTTGATTTTTGGTTGTGTGAAGTCCTACCAATGTAGGCAACAAGATTGAGTTGCTTTGAGGTCAAATTGAAGCAACTCAATTCATGATCCTCAAAATTCAACTCCCTGTATCTTTTCATATACTTGGAATTGGACAAAATTAAGGTCAGATTCGAGCTTCTGAGCATTTTTTCTTTAAATCCATGTCTTGATTTTTCATTTTGATGATGGTTGAAGGTGGACCAGTCTGGTGAGGTCCACCGAAGAAGAAGACCGGAACTCTAGCTCTGGCGATGTGTTGGAAGCATCTCAACCATAGGATCCATTTAAATTGTTTTAATCTTGAGTGTTGCTTCTAATTACCACGCGTGGTTCTCAGTTGACTTAGACCTTTGTGGAACGCGCGCTCTGATCTACCACCTCAATTAATGAGGGAGATCAGATGGTCCACGTATTTTTGAATTTCAATTAATTTCTTTTAATTGCTTTATTTTCATTAATTCATATTAATTTCATTATTGATCCAAAAAATATGGGACTTTCACCAAAAAAATTCAAATATTTTTCTCTTTCATTTTCTAAATTAAAATTATTCTTTGGATCAATATTGATATTTTTCATGATTTAATTGTTTTTATGCATATTTTTAATTGTTTAAAAATACTTCTGATATTTCAAAAATAGTGAAAAAATTTCTCCAAAGTCCTTTGCCCTTGTTTGACCTATGATAAATCTCTTGGGCATTTATTTGGTGTTTTGAAGAGGTTTTAGGTTTTTGATCAAACATAATTTAATTTAATGCATTTTAATTTGATTTTTAAAATTTTTAATTGTGAATGAATTGTGTTGAGCTATTTTTATTGACTTGTGATGTTTGACTATGTGTTTAGGCCTTGGTCAAGCTTGATTTGACTTTTGTCGGATTAAAATCATTGGATTTAGGGGATTGATGAAATGTGCATTTCATCTACCAAAATGAATGAATGATTTTAATTTGATAAAACTCCTCCCATGACCAATTTGTGTTTGTTTCATTTCCCCTCCCTCTTCATCTTCAATCCCCAATGAAGTCTCAATATCCTAAGGCTAATTGGTTCATCAATAACTTTGTGTTAGATGAACCAATGCAAGTATAGATGAGATTAGGTCCACCCTCTAATCATTTTCTTTTTGTGTGTGGTATGTTTTAGGAGTATGGTTCATTATACCATATCTCTAACATGCATTAACACCAAAAAAATTATTACCCGGCCTCAGATAGTTGTGACTTCTACATAAGTCCAATTACGATTGCTTAACATAGCGCTAAATTTTGACACAAAGGCATAGCATTCTAGTAAGTGAGATTGTAAGTCTCCCCCTTTCATGGTATTGTATGGAAACTTCGCCTTTTTTCCTTCCTTTGGAAGATGTCTTGGTTCAACGATCCATGCTTGTGAATAGAGGGTTGAGTATTCTCCAAAGAATGACTTAAACAATTGAAAAGAAAGACTCCACTAACTTCTAATTAACTAACCTTTGACTAACTTTTAATTTCAAGTCATTTACTTTATGCACTTTAAATTCATGCCATTTATTATTTGTCATTATACATATCATTTAACTTGTTTATTTTAATGCCATTTTCACTTTGCCCACTTGAGCCATATATTGTGATTGTATATATTTGTTTGTGTACCTTGTTTGTGTTTGTGGTCTTAGGACCTTAAAGTACATAATAAACAACAAAAACCCTAAAAAATGTTTGTGTGGACTGTTGGATTTGATCTGAGCTTTGGACATAGAATTAGGCAACATTCCCTATTCAAAAGGACTTGGCCAATGCCAACATTTCTGAAACCAAGTCATTGTGATGTGAGCTTTCATCTGATGCAAGTATTGGGATCCACTTAAGTTCACCTGCTATATGGTCTTGATGAAGATGTTACTTTGAACCTGTGTCTAATTCCTTATTCTGAGTCATTCAAAGAGTATGTTATCTGATACATGGGAAGATTATGAAGAAGACTATGAAGTTGCTAGCTTGAATGTGGTTATCTTTATTTGGTACCTTGCTCTTCATCTTGCTATTTGTGTATTGATATTGCTTGATTCTAAAAGTCCAAAGGAAAAGTGGGTTTCTATATGACATTTTTGTCTATTGGATTGCATCCCATTGGTCAGATCTTTTCAACTCTCAACTTTTAATTTTTTATTAGGATTAGCCTCTTCATCTCCTCCCATTTATTAAATGTCAAATCTCTCCCCCCTTTTAAAATCTTCTTTGCTTGCGATTTATAAACTTAGACTCTTTTTCAAATTAGAAACTTTGGCCTTATGCCATTGCATTTTTTAAACACAAGTCTGAAGGTCTTGTCAAACACAAAAATATACTTAATGAATTCTTTTCTCATCCCCACACTCTATTTATTGCAAACATCTTTTATACCAAAACATATACACACATAAGAAAGGGCTCCCTAGGGGTACCTAGGACACTTTGGGTGTTAACACCTTCCCTCTGTGTAACCAACCCCCTTAACCGTAATCTCTAGCATTTTATTAGTTTTAATTTGAAAACTTCTTATCTTTGGGTTTTGTTCGTACTTTTCCCCTTTTCCTTTGGAAACAATAAAAGCGTGATGGCGACTCTGGTTTTATTGACGTTAAGTTTATCCATAGCTTAGTGGTCATGAATTTACCGCAACAGAAATTAAGTGGCGACTCTGCTGAGGACTAGTCCTCAGTGGGTTTAGCCTACTTTTTATGTGTACATAATTGTGTATTTGATATTTGTATATTTGTTTGTGTGATATAATCTACTTGTTGTGCTTAGTGATCTCTGAGTGAAGAGATAAGTTCTAACCCGAACTTGAGTGCAATTAAGATAGGCGGATGGTATAGTCATGTTCGACTTGTGTGGAGTAGTCCTTAACAAGTTGGCTTGAGACCCATCTACTCAGTGGAGACCCTTTTGGAGTCATTGATGTCACACAAGTTATTTGTGGTTAGGTATTACTTTCTCTGATTTGGGGTCCGAGAAGCTGAGGACCGTAGAACATTTAACCCAACTTGGCCTATTTTAGGACGTAGGGCGGAGACTGTTCAAGTGTGGACTTGATAACAGTTGTTACGCGATACTACATTGAGACGAGTTTCTCTTGAGAATATTATGGGTTGATGAGTCAGTCATCCTAACCTATAATATCTGATAGATGGAATTAAGACTCTGGGAACTTTTTAGAACATGACCTACAGGTTTTTATCCTTAGTACACTCCTTTGGGATGGTTTTTAACCTGACTCCATGCTCGTGACTCATAACAAACCCTTGATTCTTGGTTGATCCAATCAAGTGTTGTCAATATCAATGGAACTTGGGTGTTGATAAGGTGAAAACCATAATCCACCAAAATGGATGATTGATCTTGACAATGACTTGGTTCATCCCTTGACCTTTGTTTTCCTTGTGTGTGATTTCTTATTTGTTATTGTTGCATTCATGCATTCATACGCATCATGACATTCATCACACGAAAATAACTTCAAGGAACTGAGGTTTTACTTGCAATTATTTTTAGACCATGGATTGTGGAAGAAGGAACACTAAGAAGTACAGTTTCAGCTATCCCGATTTGAAAGAGCTAAGGAAGCTATCATCTTTTGTATTAGATCCCTTGGACTTCAAGCAACGCCATGGGAAGCTTTTGTCTATGTTATCTGCTGATGTAGTTGAAGGACTCTTGATTGTGTTGGTTCAATTTTATGACCCTCTCTGTCGTTGCTTCACTTTCCCCGATTATCATCTTATGCCTACGTTGGAGGAGTATGCCCATATCTTGGGAATACCTGTTTCTAACAAGGTTCCTTTTAGTGGATTGGAGGAGATCACATATCTCATCGTATAGCTGAAGCTCTTCGTCTGAAGAAGTCGGAGATTGAGGCTCATTGGGTGAAGAAATGAGGAATGTTTGGGTTGACTTCTGAGTTCTTTATTGGGAAAGCTATTGATTTTGCTCAAGCCGGTAGTGTGGACGCTTTTGAAGCTATCTTTTTGTTGCTCATCTATGGTTTGGGTTTGTTACCTAACACTGACAATTTTGTTGATGTTAACGCCATTAGAATATTCTTGATTGGGAATCTTGTGCCTACTCTATTATGAGATATGTACTTCTCTTTGCACTTGAGGAATTCTAAAGGTGGTGGAACTATCGTGTGTTGTGTTCCTCTTCTATACAAGTGGTTTATTTCGCACTTGCCTCAAACGCCTGCTTTTATGGAGAACAAACAATGTCTACGATGGTCTCAGAGACTTATGTCTCTCACTAATGAAGATATAGTTTGGTATGATTCTTCATTGAGTAGTTTGGATATTATTAATAGTTGTGGTGAATTCTCTAATGTTCCTCTCATTGGTACACAAGGAGGAATTAACTACAACCCTGCTTTGGCTCGTCGTCAACTTGGGTTCCCCTTGAGAGACAAGCCTAATAACACTCAGTTAGAAGGTCTTTTCTATCAAGAGGGTAAAGATCCCCAACATTTAAAGCAGAAGATGGTACACGCTTGGCATAATGTGCATAGGAAAGGAAGATCTGAGCTTGGTTCGTGCAATTGTGTAGCTTTGGAAGCTTACACTACTTGGGTGAAGAAGAGAGCTTTGGATTTGAAGATGTCGTATGCTTGTGAGAGACCTATGTCTTTGGTTGTGGTAGAGCCATCAACTCTCACTAACCAAGATGTAGAGGAGTTGGAAGACGCACTCGCCAAGATGAAGCAAGAGAAGGATATGTGGGAAGAATGGTTCCATGCTTTGAGCCGAAAGCATGAGGAGTTGCAACTTGAGTCGAAACACAAAGATGCACTTATCGAACTTCTTGAAGACCGGGCAATGAAGAGACAGAGAGATCCAGAGGGTCCATCTTCCTCTAGTATGCCTCAGCCTTCTGGTGCTTGGAAGAAGATTGTTGATCAGCTTGTCCTCGAGAAGGCTCAGATGAAGACATCTTTTGAGTCTGAGATTCGACGCATCTGAAGGAAGTAAGTGCCTGCAGCCAGATCATCTGACACTGTTGTTAGGGGATCCTTAGGATGACTCGTTTCCTTTGCTCTTGTATTTGTTCTTTGGTTTCTGAAATTGTACTCAGTGTAATCCTTCCAAATTATATGAATAAAAGAGATTTTTTATGGTCAATCGAGTTTTTATTTTTGTTATTATATTTACAAATAAAATAATATGTTCCTTGAAAATAAAAACAAACAAAACATTGCATTTCATTCATCATCTGCATAACAGGTTTTTCTTCTGCCAGATGTCTTATTGGTTATTCTTCTATGCTTCAGCCAAGCTGACTCACCGATACAACACTTGCGCCAATCAACCGAGAATCATGGAACATTTGGAACAAGAGAACCGAGAGTTGAAAGATGAGATTTCTCGTTTGACTTCCATGATGGAGTCAGTTCTAGCTGCTCAGAGTCAGTCTTATACAACACCTGTAACTCCTCCTCCTCAGAGGACTGTCATCTCAGAGGTTGCTACCTCAACTGTGCCTACGACTCAGTTTGATGCAACTATGCCTGTCGGATTCCCGTGGGGAATGCCGCCGAATTTTGTGCCTAAAGGGTTTGCGCCTACTTTTGCTTCCATGCTGGCATCTAGCCCGGTCATGTCTGTTCTGCCTCCAGTTGTTCACACTCTGCCTCGTGTCAAGGATACCATCTACCATTCTGATCCGTCTGAGGGTCCGGATGTCTATGAGAAAATGGACGAGATGAAAGACCAGTTCCTTGAGCTGCGAAAGGAATTGAAGATCTTGAGAGGAAAAGATATGTTCGGAAAGAGTGTTTATGAACTTTGCTTAGTGCCAAATGTCAAAATCCCGATGAAGTTCAAAGTCCCTGACTTTGAAAAGTATAAGGGGAATACTTGTCCACTTAGCCATCTTGTCATGTATGCCAAGAAAATGTCAACGCAGACTGACAATGATCAGTTATTGATTCATTATTTCTAAGACAGTCTGACTGGTGCTGCTCTGAGGTGGTACATGGGATTGGATAATGCAAGTGTTCGCACGTTCAATGATTTGGGTGAGGCTTTTATGAATCAGTACAAGTACAACGTGGACATGGCGCCCGATAGAGACCAGTTGAGGTCGATGTCTCAGAAGGACAAAGAGACATTTAAAGAGTATGCCCAGAGGTGGAGAGAGCTTGCCGCTTAGATCAACCCTCTGTTGGAAGAGAAAGAGATGACCAAGATTTTCCTTAAGACCCTGAGTTTGTTTTATTACAAACGAATGATTGCCAGTGCCCCCAGTGACTTTACCGAAATGGTAAACATGGGGATGAGATTAGAAGAAGGTTTTCATGAGGTACGTTTGTCTAAGGAAGAGGTATCGCCAAGCAAGAAGTATGATAGCGGTTTCGCTAGAAAGAAGGAAGGTGAAACCAATGCAATGTCAGTAGGGAGGCATAAGAGGCCTCATGTCAAAATAAATCCATAACCGCGTCAACATCATCATCAAGTTTCATCCATTATTACAATATTTCTAACAATCAATCAATGCCAGTTCAATAACAACGTCAACAACAGCCACAATAAAGAACAAACAACTACAACAACAACACCAACAATAATCAACAACAGCAGAATTTTGAGAGGAAGAAGGTCTCTTTCGACCCTATTCCTATGTCGTACGCTGAACTTTATCCATCTTTGGGTCTAAGGAACCTGCTCCAGCCGAGGAATCCGTCACAAATTCCAAAATGACTTCCATGGTGGTATAAGCCCAAACTCTGTTGTGCCTTTCATCAAGGAGCTCCAGGACACGATATTGAAAATTGCTACCCTTTGAAGTATGAGGCCCAGAAGAGAGTGGGATGTGGTCCTTTGAGGATCGCGCGCCAAATGTGAAACCAAACCCATTGCCTGCTCATGGTAATTCCTCTGTTAATATGGTAGATGGTTGTCCTGGAGAGTTCAAGATTTATGATGTTCGCTTCATCAGAAGGTCCTTGGTAACGATGCATAAGGATATTTGTATGGTGAGTGATTGTGAGCATGACCATGATGGCTGTGCAATTTGCAGTGTTAACCCTCGAGGGTGCGTCATTGTCAAGAGGGATATTCTAAGGCTGATGGATGAAGGTATGATTCAGATTTTCCAGTCCCGTCACTTGGGTGACGATGTCAATGTTATTGTTCCAGTGTTTAAGACCCCGGAGCGGGTAGTAATTCGGTTTGACAACAGCAGCAGTAATAACATCAACAAATCGGTATCGCTGTTGGTAATACGGTTAGCGGGCCCAGTCTCGTATGCATCCGATAGAGTTATTCTGTATCAGTATAACGCTACTATGAGAGGTTTCGTTGCCTACGACCAATTCGGTTGTGAATGTCGCTGATGTTACGAAGGTGACCCGCAGCGGTCGTGTTTTTGGTCCCGTTTTCTCGAAAGATGTAGAAGATGTTGGCAAGAAGGTTGATGTACCCCCAGTGGATCTGGTTAGTGCTCCAAAGTGTCAATCTGGTGAATGAAGGAGAACGGCGATCCAAAACGCAACGGAAATTAAAATTTTCTCCTTTAGTGATCCTTACAAATGGGCATGACCAGTGATAGAATAGTTACCTCTTGTGACAATTGAAACCTTTGATGCAGATCTGCGGAGCGATCACGAACGTTGAACGATGACAACGCCTCTACTCAGTCCACACGAACGGATTCCTTCAATCTCAGTGCTAGCTGCTATGAATGAAGGCTTTGAGTGAGAGAGAGAGAGAGGGAGAAAATGAAAATGCAACCGCAATTAATGCTTCTGCACAAGGGTTCTATTTATAGAACCACTTGTGTGGGCTTCAAGCTAAAAAGCCCACTTAAGTGTATTTGGCCCATATCTTATAATATGCCAAAATCACTTAAGCCCATGGTACCTTACCATATTTTGTATTCTACTTAAGTACACCGTACATTACGATGTTCTACAATTCACTTAGTACACTGTACCTTACGGTGTTCCTTAGTTACTCTATCTCTCATCAATCTGTCCTTTGTGTGTGACCCTGTAGGTTTTCGCGGCATTGGCAATTATATTAAATCACGTATTTAACATAATAAACAGTAAGCGGTATCTATCAATACATCACTGCTACCCAAGACACGAAAATGTCATGTGATCTGACAAATCCTTTTGTGATAATACTTATGCGTATAATTACCCTTTTGCCCTTATGTCTATATTGAACACAAGGCATAGACCGTGTCATCCTTGTCCAGTTCAATATTGGGCCCATAGACATTTATCCTGTTATGCAGGATGGGCAAATTCCATCTAGGTCACTCATGTCCCTCAGCATGCTTCGTGGAGTACCCATCAACTGTCTTTATGGTTATCCAGTTACGGACAATGTTTGATCAGCAATAAAGCACTCGACTCTACATCTAGGGTCCATAGTGGTTTCAGGTCGAAGGGTGGTATATACCATTATCACCATGAGAATAACTTATGACACTTTGCATAAATTTCTATATAGTATTCTCATAGCGGGTCAATCCAGTATAAATATTACTCTTAATACTCATACCTATGTTTAAGACTTGATAACTCCTTATCCATGATCCATGAGATGTGATCATCAGTCTATATACATAATAGTCTTTATGCTTTAATGTTATCCCACTTCACAATAAATCTCGACTACGGATACTTTAAGAATAGTGTCCTTATGTTTAATGTGATTTCATGATTAAGTCATACTTGATACATTAAACGGACTAGCTATTCTAGGGACTTTATTAAACAAACATAATAAAGAAAAAGTCTTTTATTATTAATAAATAATTCGATACAAGTACCAAAAGTATTGGCCTCTAGGGCTTACACCAACAGTGAATCCATAAATTTGAAGCCTAACGATGATGATGAGGTACTACGATTAATCAAGAAGAGTGAATTTAATATGGTGGAGCAGCTGCTCCAAACTCCTTCAAAAATTCCAGTGTTGTCTCTGCTTATGAATTCTGAAGCGCATAGAGAAGCATTGCAAAGAGTGTTGGAGCAAGCTTATGTAGAACATGATGTATTTGTGGATCAATTCGACCACATTGTGGGTAATATCACTTCCTGCAGCAATTTGAGTTTTTATGATGAAGAACTTCCCGAGGAAGGTAGAAATCACAATCTAGCACTACACATATCAATGAAATGTAAGGAAGATGTGTTGTCAAATGTGTTGGTTGATACCGGTTCTTCTTTGAATGTACTCCCCAAGTCAACTATGACAAGGCTATCATATCAAGGAGCTTCGATGAGGTACAGTGGCGTGATTGTCAAAGCATTTGATGGTTCTCGCAAGACTGTTATTGGTGAAGTGGACCTTCTAGTGAAGATAAGTCTGAGTGATTTCCAAATTACTTTTCAAGTAATGGACATCCACCCGGCCTATAGCTGCTTATCGGGAAGGCCATGAATACATGAGGATGGAGTTGTGGCACCCACTCTACATCAAAAGTTGAAATTTGTGAAGAATGGTAAGCTCGTCATTGTGGGTGGAGAGAAAGCGTTATTGGTAAGTCACCTGTCGTCTTTCTCGTATGTGTAAGTTGAGGATGAGATTGGAACTCCGTCCCAAGCTCTATCTATTGCTGAAGAGAAGAAAGTTGGGGCACCTATGTCCTCTTTTAAAGACGCTCAAAAGATTATTGAAGATAGCAGTTCTGATCAGTGGGGCCGAATGGTAGAGGTCACCGAGAACAAGAACCGAGTCGATTTGGGTTTCCAGCAAGGGATGTCTGTTGTCAAAGCTGAAGGTATGCAACCTAGTTTCTATAGAGGGGGGTTCATTCATGGTAATGAATAACACTCAGCTGCAGTGATCGAGGGGGATGAAGATGAAGACTGCACCAATTTTGTGATGCATGGAAAGGCTAGCAACAATTGGATCGATGTTGATGTTTCTGTTATTGTTCATCGCTCTAAGTAATTGTTTTTATTATTTTGAAAAAATCCTTCTCATATGCCTAAGGGAGAAGTGAACATTGTTGGGCATACTTCAAATTAATCATCAATAAAATGCAATTCTATTCATCCACATCTATGATGTTTTTATTTTTTTCTTTTTTCTTTTCTGAAAATGGTAATCACAAAAAACAAATAAATAAATAATAATTATTCATCTGCATAATATTTGGTCACAATTCACTTCTCTAAAATCAAAATATCAAATCATTATGCAGGTTGGTTTCTAAATCCATTGAATACAATGATCATACTCCTTCTCCAAACTTTGAATTCCTTGTGTTTGAGGCTGAGGAATAAAGTGATGAAGAAGTATCTGATGAATTGTCTCGTCTACTTGAGTACGAGGAAAAAGTCATTCAATCATTTGAAGAACAAATTGAGTTAGTCAACTTGGGTTCCGAAGATGATGTGAAGGAGATCAAGATTGGGTCTCAACTGTGTCCAGAGGTTAAGAAGGGGTTAATTGATATTCTTCGAGAGCATTCAGATGTGTTTGCCTGGTCCTATAAAGATATGCCTGGTTTGGATTCTGAGATTGTGGAGCATAGATTGCCATTGAATCCAGAATGCCCGCCAGTCAAGCAGAAGTTGAGGAGGACTCATCCTGATATGGAAGTAAAGATCAAAGAACAAGTGCAAAAGCAGATCGATGTCGGTTTCCTTGTTACTGCTGAGTATCCACAGTGGGTGGCCAATATTGTGCCTGTTCTGAAGAAGGATAGAAAGGTGATTTCCCTCTTCCACACATTGATATGTTGGTAGACAGTACAACTAAATTCAAAGTCTTCTCATTTATGGACGGATTTTCCGGATATAATCAGATTAAGATGGCACCCGAAGATATGGAGAAGACCACATTCATTACACCCTATGTAACATTCTATTATAGAGTGATGCCTTTCGGTCTAAAGAATGACTACTCTTTTTCATGATATGATACATAAAGAGATCGAAGTCTATGTTTATGACATGATTGCTAAATCAAGTGATGAAGAAGAACATGTTAAGCATTTGTTGAAGCTATTCCAGCGTTTGAGGAAGTACAAACTCCGCTTGAATCCCAATAAGTGTACATTTGGTGTTCAGTTTGGTAAGTTGTTGGGCTTTATTGTCAGTGAGAAAGGTATTGAAGTTGATCCTACCAAGGTCAAAGCAATACAAGAGATGTCTGTGCCCAAAACTGGGAAGCATTTCAGAGGTTTTCTCGGACGCTTGAATTATATCTCAAGATTCATTTTGCATATGATTGCCACATGTGCGCCTATATTCAAGCTCCTTCAGAAAGATCAATCTTGTGATTAGAACGAGGATTTCCAGAAAGCTTTTGATAGTATCAAATAGTATCTGCTTGAACCCCCGATTTTGTCTCCACCCACTGAAGGAAGACTATTGATCAGGTATTTGACTGTGCTTGATGAAAGTATGGGTTGTGTTCTAGGTCAGCAAGATGAAACCGGAAAGAAAGAATATGCAATTTACTACTTCAGTAAGAAATTCACCAACTGTGAGACTCGGTATTCTATGCTTGAAAAGACTTGTTGCGCATTGGTTTGGGCTGCTAAGCATTTGTGCCAGTATATGTTGAATCATACCACTTGGTTGATATCCAAAATGGATCCAATGAAGTATATTTTTGAGAAGCCTGCTTTAACTGGGAGGATTGCCTGTTGGCAAATCTTATTGTCAGAGTATGATATCGAATACCGATCTCAAAAAGTTATCATAGGTAGTGTCTTGGCTGACCATTTGGCTCACCAACCGATTGAGAATTACCAGTCAGTGCAGTATGATTTTCCTGATGAAGAGATTTTGTACTTGAAGATGAAAGATTATGATGAACCATTTCTTAAAGAAGGGCCGGAACCTGGTTCTGGTTGGGGCATGGTATTTGATGGAGCTGTTAATCAGTATGGTAATGGCATTGGGGCAATGATTATTACTCCTCAAGGAACTCATTTTCCGTTTACAGCTAGATTAACTTTCAAGTGTACAAATAATATGGCTGAGTATAAAGTTTGCATCATGGGGCTTGAAGAGGCCATTGATCTCAGAATCAAATATTTAGATGTCTATGGAGATTCAACTTTGGTTGTGAATCAGATCAAAGGTGAATGGTAGACGAATCAACCCGGTTTGATACCATATAGAGACTATGCGAGGAGGATTTCACCTTTCTTTACAAAGGTTGAGTTTCATCATATCCCTCGAGATGAAAATCGGATGGCAGATACTCTTGCAACATTGGCTTATATGATTGTGGTGAAGTTCTAGAATGAAGTTCCCAATTTGACTGCGATGCGTCTTGATAGGGCAGCTCATATGTTTGTTGTTGAAGAGATCAAGGATGAAAGGTTGTGGTATTTTGATATCAAGTGTTTCCTCCAAAGTCAGATTTACCCGCCTGGGGCATCTCTGAAAGATAAGAAGACTTTGAGAAGATTAGCGGGCAACTTCTACCTGAATGGTGATGTGCTTTACAAGAGAAATTTCGATATGGTTCTGCTCAGATGCATGGATAGACACGAAGCAGACTTATTTATGATTGAAGTACATGAAGGTTCCTTTGGTACTCATTCAAATGGACATGCCATGGCTAAGAAGATGTTGAGAGCAGGTTACTATTGGCTGACAATGGAATCTGACTGTTGTAAGTTTATGAAGAAATGTCACAAGTGTCAAATATATGCATATAAGATTCATGTTCCACCGACACTATTGAATGTCATTTACTCTCCATGGTCCTTCTCTATGTGGGGAATTGATATGATTGGCATTATTGAGCCTAAAGCTTTGAACGTACATCGCTTCATTCTGGTGGCTATTGATTACTTCACAATGTGGGTTGAAGCGGCATCGCATGAAAATGTAACCAAGCAAGTTGTTGTAAGGTTTATCAAGAATCAGATTATATGTCGTTATGGTGTGCCGAGTACGATCATTACTGATAATGGATCAAACTTGAATAATAATATGGTGTAAGCTCTTTTTCAAAGACATCAAGATTGCACACCATAATTCTTCTCCCTACAGACCTAAGATGAATGGGGTTGTTGAAGCTGCAAACAAGAACATTAAGAAAATCATCCAGAAGATGGTTATAACATACAAAGATTGGCATGAGATGCTCCCATTTGCTTTGCACGGGTCCCGTACATCCATCCGCACTTCAACAGGGGAAACCCTTTTCTCACTTGTTTATGGCATGGAAGTGTGTCTTGATGGAAGCCAAGTTGACTGAAGCTGAATGGTGTCAGACTGGGTATGATCAGTTGAATTTGATTGAAGAGAAGAGGTTAACTGCCATGTGTCATGGTCAGTTATATCAGCAGAGAATAAAGAAAGCATTTGATAAGAAAGCTAGACCTCGTATATTCAGAGAAGGTGACCTTGTGCTCAATAAGATACTATCTTTCAAACCAGATTCTAGGGGAAAATGGACTCCTAATTATGAAGGCCCATATGTTGTTAAGAGAGCCTTTTTAGGCGGTGCTTTAATTCTTACAGCTATGGATGGTAAAGAGTTCACGCGTCCTGTGAATGCCGATGCAGTCATGAAATACTTCGTCTAAAAAGAAAAGAACATCTCGCTAAGTTGAAAACCCGAAAGGGCGGCTTAGGCAAAAATGAGCGTCTCGGTGGATTGAAAATCTGAAAGGGCGATCCAGGAAAAAATTAGAGATATAAAACAGAAGAAAATTCATCCCGATAAATTGAGTACCCCACCTTGGGGCAATTTATGCAAAAATTAGGGATTATGGCAAGTAAATGCATCCTGTTTATCTTCAGTCTTGAAGACATTCTTGAGCACGTCATTTGGTTCTGATTCGTCATCTTCAACCGAAGCCAAGAGCACGGTGGATATCAAAGTTGGTAGAAGGATTAGTGATCATTGTATTCAATGTATCCCTTTTCCATGTAAATTACCATTTTTCAACTTTTGTAAAGATCTATGGAGTCTTGTCATTTACAGACTACCATTCTATTAAATAAAGTTAAGCTTTTATCCAATTTTCTCTTTGGTATTCTATCCAGTAACTGATAGATATAATTCCTATTTCTCCCCTTGGAGTCTATCCTTGATATGTTTATCCTAACCGATGATGGATATTCTCTTTTCGGTATTCTATCTAGTAACTGATAGATGTAATTCCTACCTTTTTCTGACAGTCTATCCTTGATATGTTCATCTTAACCGATGACGGATATTCTTCCCTTTGAGTCTATCCTTGATATATTCACTTTAACTAGTGACGGATATTCTCTTTCTTTGGTCTTCTGCATAGTAACCGATAGTTGTAAACCCTATTTTGGCCTTTCCCCGATAGTTTGTTCTTACCTAGTAACTGGTAATAAATACACCTCCTGGTGGTCTCTCAGAGAGTCATCCTTGATATGTTTACCCTAACCGGTAATAGATTTCCTCCCTGTCAGGATTTGTTATCTCCTTACCCAGTAATCGGTGATGGATAATACATTTATGTTACTCTTGTGTTGAAGATTATTTCTTCCCCAATTGAATTTGAGTGTGTATTTCCTCAGTGAAATCTCCATTCCCTGCTTGGTTCGAGCATTTCAATTTTTGTTTTGATCTACCTGTTTCCCCTACAGATGTTCTTTTTATTCCCCGGATGAGTCTTTCCACTAGTTTATTTTCGTGGAATCCCTCGTGTCCACCCAGTAGTTTTAAGTCGTAGCCTGGCCTATGCGTAAATTTTATCCCCCAGAGTCTCTGTCTCCCTAGTGAGTTTTCCTTATGGAACGCATTATGCTCCTGCGGACTTCCAGTCTCTCCGGATTCTTTTCCTTTGTGGCAACATTTTCCCCATAAAGATTATTTTAACATTTCATATCATATGCATCATGAGGTCTATTAGAGACCAAAATTTGTTGTTATTGTTATTTAAGTACATTCTAATGAGTCGACATGAAGATTTTAACCTTCACCGACTCAACTAGAATGTCCTTAAATAGGGGCAGCTGTAAGACCCCAATTTTGATCCTAAGATCCCTCATGTTATCTCATCATATGCATTAGAATTGGGATCACACCTTGGCATTATCCTTACCCCTCATTCATTGGGTTTGCACTGGGAGAGATCACCAAGCACATTTGATTGTATCATACTTCATTTTTCTTTGTTTACTAACCAAAATACCAAAAATATGTCATTTGTATAGATTAACTCTTTTGTAGGTAGTGTGCTTGCTCACCTATGCCCTCTCAAGCTCATATCTAGGGTTTGAGACTCTCAATGCAAGGAGCTCAATCAAAAAATGGTTTACTATGGCTCTAAGTATCATATATGGATCCCCATGATCTTCAAATGTTATTTTGATCAAGAGATCATCAAGAGTTTGGAGTTGGTTTCCCTTGGAAACCCTAATTCATCTGGGTATCTTGTGTAACTTCTTCAACAAGTTTATTCAACAATTTATCAAATATTTCAAGGGGTACTTCACCTTACATCATCTTATGCTTATACTATCTTCCATGAGTCCCAAATATCAAGAGAAATTCAATTTTTCAAGATGGTTCATGGTGGTTGACCAGACAAAGTCAACTGGTCAAAACTGGGGTTCCCTAGACCCTATCTCTTACATGTTTTATCATATGAAAATGATTCTAAGAGAAAAGTTACTCAAAATGACATTCCAAGAAACTTTCATGTTGAAGTCAAGATCTAATTTTTCTTTGAAAGTAATTTTTTATGGTGAAAGATTATAGGTCATTTTGTCTAAACCCTAATTTGAAAGTCAACTTCCCAAGACCATAACTTGCTCAATTCTTATGATATGAAATCCATTCAAATTGCATGATCAAATTCAAGATGTCTAATTCAACTTTTATGTTTGTAGGAAGTGCAAATTCAACTTACAAATGCATGTGCCAAGAGGAAACATTATAGGTCATTTTTGGCCAATACCATTGAACAAGTGATTTTCCTCAACTTCTAAAATGCATAACTCCTTCGTGCCAAATCCAAATGAGGTCACATTTGTGACCAAATTTAATATCTCTGAAAGAGTTACAACTTTGATGAAGTAACTTTTCTCATTTGAAGTCCATAGAAAAGGTTATTCAAGGTGGAAAAAGTGAACATTTGACTTGGGACTTAGAAAATTTTCAAATATGTTTGATTTCCCAAACTTCCACCTCAAAATTCATCATGATCCAAGCTTCAAATGAAAAAGTGTTCAAAATGAAAGTTGTTCCCCTTGATCTCACCTTTCCAAAACATCCAAGATCATCTCATTTGGATCAAAATTGAAGGACTTGTGAATGGCTTCATTATGGGAAGTGTTTTGGCAAGATTGGACTTCACATGATCATTTGCTTTTGCATGCTTGCACATGATGCACTCAGTATTCTTTGCACACGAATTGGAAGTGGATTTCATCATTATCAAGGCCCAAATCATTGCCCATGCACCCATGCGAGGAGGTTTCTAATTTTGTCCAAATTTCAAGTGGTGTAAATATCAAGTGCATTGCCTATTTAAACAAGCTTAAGGATTCAGATTCATCATCAACACCTTGCCCAAGCTTTGCTAGACCATTGCAAACCCTCACTGCCATAGAATTTTCTGAGATTTCTCTTGAAATCGAGCTTGAACTTCACCTTCTGTTTGGAAGTTCAAACTCCAGAAATTCACTTCCCTTTTCATTCCATTTGATTTCTGCAAGCAAGAGGAGGAGAACGCAATCAAATCCAGATCAAGATCAAGTGAAATTAGATCAAATCGAAGGTGATTTTTTAGAAACTTCTCCTCTTTGATTCTCTCTCAATTCTCCACTATTCTTGTTGATTTTTTGGTTGTCTGAAGTCCTACCAATATAGGCAACAAGATTGAGTTATTTTGAGGTCAAATCGAAGCAACTCAGTTCATGATCCTCAAAATTCAACTCCCTGTATCTTTTCATATACTTGGAATTGGACAAAATTGAGGTCAGATTCGAGCTCCTAAGCATTTTTTATTTAAATCCATGTCTTACTTTTTCATTTTGGTGATGGTTGAAGGTGGACCAGTCCGGTGAGGTCCATTGGAGAAGAAGATCGGAGCTTTGGCTCCGGCGATGTGTTGGAAGCATCTCAACCATAGGATCCATTTAAATTGTTTTAATCTTGAGTGTTGCTTCTAATTACCATGTGTGCTTCTCAGTTGACTTAGACCTTTGTCAAACGCGTACTCTGATCCATCTTATTTGCCACCTCAATTAATGAGGGAGATCAGATGGTCCACGTATTTTTGAATTTCTGTTAATTTCTTTTAATTGCTTTATTTTCATTAATTCATATTAATTTCATTATTGATCCAAAAAATATGGGACTTTCACCAAAAAAAATCAAATATTTTTCTCTTTCATTTTCTAAATTAAAATCATTTTTTGGATCAATATTGATATTTTTCATGATTTAATTGTTTTTGTGCTTTTTTTTAATTGTTTAAAAATACTTCTGACTTTTCAAAAATAGTGAATTTTTTTTCCAAAGTCCTTTAACCTTGTTTGACCTATGATAAATCTCTTGGGCATTTATTTGGTGTTTTGAAGAGGTTTTAGGTTTTTGATCAAACATAATTTAATTTAATGCATTTTAATTTGATTTTTAAATTGTTTAATTGTGAATGAATTGTGTTGAGCTATTTTTGTTGACTTGTGATGTTTGAATATGTGTTTGGACCTTGGTCAAGGTCGATTTGACTTTTGTTGGATTAAAATCATTGGATTTAGGGGATTGATGAAATATACATTTCATCTCCCAAAATGAATGAATGATTTTAATTTGATAAAATTCCACCCATGACCAATTTGTGTTTGTTTCATTTCCCCTCCCTCTTCATCTTCAATCCCATTCTATCTCATTCCTCTCATTGGCCAATGAAGTCTCAATATCCTAAGGCTAATTGGTTCATCAATAACTTTGTGTTAGATGAATCAATACAAGTATGGATGAGATTAGGTCCACCCTCTAATCATTTTATTTTTGTGTGTGGTATGTTTTAGGAGTGTGGTTCATTATACCATATCTTTAACATGCATTAACACCAAAAAAATTATTTCCCGGCCTCAGATAGTTGTGACTTCTACATAAGTCCAATTACGATTGCTGAACATAGCGCTAAACTTTGACACAAAGGCATAGCATTCTAGTAAGTGAGATTGTAAGTCTCCCCCCTTTCATGGTATTGTGTGGAAACTTGGCCTTTTTCCTTCCTTTGGAAGATGTCTTGGTTCAAGGATCCATGCTTGTGAATAGAGGATTGAGTGTTCTCCAAAGAATGACTTAAATAATTGAAAAGTAAAACTCCACTAACTTCTAATCAACTAACATTTGACTAACTTTTAATTTCAAGCCACTTACTTTATGCACTTTAAATTCAAGCCATTTATCATTTTTCATTATACATATCATTTAACTTGTTTATTTTAATGCCATTTTCACTTAGCTCACTTAAGCCATATATTGTGATTGTATATATTTGTTTGTGTACCTTGTTAGTGTTTGTGGTATTAGGACCTTAAAGTACATAATAAACAAAAAAAACCTAAAAAAATGTTTGTGTGGACTGTTGGATTTGATCTGAGATTTGGACATAGAATTAGGCAACATTCCCTATGCAAAAGGACTTGGACAATGCCAACATTTCTGAAACCAAGTCATCGTGATGTGAGCATTCATCTGATGCAAGTATTGGGATCCACTTAAGTTCATCTACTATATGGTCTTGATGAAGATGTTACTTTGAACCTGTGTCTAATGCCTTATTTTGAGCCATTCAAGGAGTATGTCATCTGATACATGGGAAGATTATGAAGAAGACTATGAACTTGTTAGCTTGGATGTGGCTATCTTTATTTGATGCATTGCTCTTCATCTTGCTATTTGTGTATTGATATTGCTTGATTCTAAAAGTCCAAAGGAAAAGTGGATTTCTATATGACATTCTTGTCTATTGGATTGCATCCCATTGGTCAAATATTTTCAACTCTCAACGTTTAATTTTTGCTTAGGATTAGCCTCTTCATCTCCTCCCATTTCTTAAATTTCAAATCTCTCCCCCCTTTTAAAATCTTCTTTGCTTGCGATTTCTAAACTTAGACTCTTTTGCAAATTAGAAACTTTGGTCTTGTGCCATTGCATTTTTTAAACTCTTTTTCTTAAATCAAACTTGTAAATGAATCTAACTATATTGACCTAAACTATCAAAAGATTAAAAAAAACTAACACTCATTCAAACTCTTTTAGGCCCCTTTGTGCCTTTCTTAAACTTAAATTTTGTTAAAAGCAATCCACTCACTTTGAAATTGATACCACAAACTACGAGATTTTGATCCCACATTTTTATGTTGGTACGTAGATACAAGTCTGAAGGTCTTGTCAAACACAAAAATATAATTAATGAATTTTTTTCTCATCCTCACACTCTATTTATTGCAAACATCTTTTATACTAAAATACATACAGACATAAGAAAGGGCTTCCAAGGAGTACCTAGGACACTTTGGGTGCTAACACCTTCCCTCTGTGTAACCAACCCCCTTACCCGTAATCACTAACATTTTATTAGTTTTGATTTGAAAACTTCTTATCTTTGAGTTTTGTTCGTACTTTTCCCCTTTTCCTTTGGAAACAATAAAAGCACGGTGGCGACTCTGGTTTTATTGACGTTAAGTTTATCCATAGCTTAATGGTTATGAATTTACCACTACAGGGAACACCTTTTCATTTTCTCTCACTCTTATTTAATAGTTGTGTCCTTTCATTAAGGATAATGTGTATTTTAAATGTGGGGGAGGGAACCATTTTTTTTTGTTTTCTTTATTTTGTTTTCAGTTTTTCTTTGTTTTTGGTTTTTGTTTGCTTCCTTAAATAAAAAAAATTACATGTTTTTTCCTTTGGTTTTTAAGTTATAATTATGAGTGTTTTTCTTAGTTCTCTTGACAAAAGTCTTGTGGTATGATGTGAAAAATTTATTGTGTATTTTTAGTATGATAGGTAGAACTGAACTCTAAATTGTACATCTTTAGGAGTGGGTCATTAACCCTTGTGAGCTTTGAGCCTTATATGGATAACATACAAAAATTCATCTCTTTATTTCTTATGTGATTCACTCATATATTAGTCTCTAGAACTTGAATTGGTTCTTGTTGATGTTGTTGTTTACTTGTGCATATTGATATGATAAAAACAATTTTGTTTTTTTGTTTTTTAGCCGGTTAGCCAAAAAGTCAACCTTGAAATAATATCATCCCTTGTTTGAAACCCCCTTGAACCTATTATCCCTTTTTTGTTTAAAACTCATTACAAATTGAGAAGTGAAAAATAATGTTATCACTCTATTCAAAGGGTTGAAAGAGTCTTGTTTGAAGTTGTGTGGGGTTGAATAATTATGTTTGTAATATTTCAGAAGTTGGCAGAAAAAGAAAAAAAATAGAAAAAGAAAATAGAAAAGAAAAAAAATGAATGAATGAAAAAAATAGAAGGATATCAATCAATACATATTCCTTCTGAAAAAGAAAAAAAAGGAATAAAAAGAGAAAGGCGAAGAGAAAACAGTTGCTATAGAGTTGTTGAAGTGAATGAAATCTTTTGTAAATTCAACTCCCGCAGTTTATTTCAAATATCTTTTGTCTCTTTGAATTTTAGCCTAGTACCCCCCTTAGGATTTATCTCACCCTTACCTTGGCCACGTTACAACCAAATAAAAGTTATTTTGATCTTTGTGTGCATGTATTTCAATTGTGGATATTAGAGTCCTTTCAAGCTTATGACGGTACTAACTTTTATGTTGTGCTTTGAGTGTAAATAGTTAACCTAAACGTTTGAGAGTTGAGTGAATTTTATCCTGTGAGGATCTTATTACTTTTGATGTACTCTTTGGTAATCTGTTTTCCTACATACTTTGAATGTCACAAAAATTTGCTCACTAACACCATATTCTTGAAGCTTAGACTTAGAATTTGCTTGTACCTTGTATCTTGAAAACTTTTGGAAGTGCATGCTTTGTTTTTTTTCCTTTTGTTTTGAAATTTTAATTTTGCTCGAAGTGAAAAAGTTCAAGTGTGGGGGAATTTGATCAGTGCATTTTGATGCACATTCTTCTATAATTGTACTTACGCATTTCCCTAGTTTGTTTTGCTTATTTTACTAGTTTAATAAGTGGCGCCCAAATAGGATTCACATTTTTTCCTTCCATTTTTATTTATTTTTCTTTTTTGTTTTCTTTATTCTTGATTTTTGATTGGTGGAGAGTGAGAAAGGTTGATAGGGATCCATGTGAATAAGACGGAATCATTGTGAGATGTTGATGATTTCAATCCAATTGCCAAGAGAGTTAGCACGAAATAATAAGCAAAATAGAGTTTTCACAATTAAATGCATTGCTAAAAAGGCCCTCAGATACTTTTAGATCAAAAATCAATTTAAATGAACTAAATGGAAATCAAATCAAATCTTTTTAATAAGAACAAATAAAAATCGAATGATTGTTTATTTGTCCCTATTTATTTTTCATTGACATTTTGATAAAAAAACAAAAATAAAAGGAATTAAAATAAATAAAAACCAGGCGCAAAAATATGCAAAAAAAATAAATGAATGCATTGAAATAATCTACGTGAAATATAATTTTGTAAAACAGACAGATAAAGATCAAATTTTGCAGTAAAAAGTGTCTGGTTGAAAAGACTCAAACTGATTAAATGGGATCGAGACTCAAACATAAATGGGATCGAGAAAATTAAACGAACATGTTGGGTTAAACTACGCGAACCGTAAATCAATAAAACAAACAGTTACAAGCTCGGTCTCAAAATTTTCCGCCCTTTAACTCCACGCGCAATTGAAAACCGATTCAACTGGTATGTCTGTAAAACTGAAATTTTATTCTACCCAAAACAAAATTAAGTTGGATGCATGAAAATTTTAAAATGCCGGGATAAAATTGGGGTATGACACATACGTAGATGCACTAGGGTGCAGGCTTGCCATCATCACAATTGGCATGCCATAAGGTTGTTCTCTACCAACAGGGGGTAATGTAAAATTCAAAGGAAAAAAAGGCATTTAGTCTCCTATATTCTGTGTAACCCTGGGGTACTTGGAACACTAGACACTTGTGGTGGTCAAACTGCCACTTCTGGTGATGTAGTCGAAGTCGACACTTGGCCTATGATAATAGGATTTTCTCCAATAGAAGTTGAAGTTCTTGTATTACCAACCGTCGATCTGGGTGGTTGTTCTTCTGAGTTTAAAGTGTTGTTCTAGGAAGGGGGTCGGTTTTTTGTAGGACGAGTCATTTCAGGAAGAATTTTGGCACTCCTCATACGCATATACCCTCAATTAGAGACATTTCACACATAAAAAACAAAAATGGACAATAAAGACACAACACTTTTCTGCAAAAGTTAAAACTTTTATTACACAATAAGGGTCCCACTGGACATGCTAATTTGTTTACTGGTGTTTTTAGTAAACAATCATGAGTTTAGTTTGCTTAAGAGATTACCTTGAAAAATCTAAAGGACAATTTTCATAGAAAGAAATGCAAAGAAAAAGTGTTTATGATTGAAATTTAAATGCGTGAATGTTAACGAACTGGATATAAACTTTGATTGCAATAAACTTTGGATAAAGATAATAAACAATAAACGAAATAGATGATATTTGTAACACCCAGAATATTGTTAGATTAATTTAAATATTATTTTAATATGATTATTTGAAGGTAAAATGAATTATTAAATAATATTGGGAATTATTATTATTATTATAGATGTTATTTATTTTAATAATAATTAAATAAATAAAATAAATGGAATATGAAGAGTGGAAGGGTAAAAGTGGAAATGGATAAAAGAGGCCAAGGTGAGAACTCAGAGTGTTTTCACGTATTTTTGCCTCAGAGTCAGAGAAAGGGAGAAACGCTGAAGAGAAAGAGAAGGAAGAGGAAAAGGCCAAAGATTGCTCAGAACTTCCTTCAATCCAAAGAGGTAAGGGGTCTGAACCTTATTAAACGATAATATGCGAGCAAATTCATGATATATGTTGGATTGTTGATGGATTTTGGGGATTTTAGGGAGATTGGGAAAGTTTGGGGTTTTGATGGAAATTCTCCGATCTGTGAGTTTTGTTGAGTTATATGCTTAGAAGCCCGCGCTCCACTGTTTCCGCACTTAAAATCTTATTTATGCACATAACAGCCAAATGACGTTCGCCATTATGCCTTTGGCGCTCGCCATTTGGGCTTTTTTCCATAATAAGAGCGTTTAACGCTAATGGCGTTCGCCATTAGTCTAATGGCGTTCGCCATATCAGTTTGACGGACAGTTTTTCCAGAATAAGAGCGTTTAACGCTAATGGCGTTCGCCATTAGCCTAATGGCGTTCGCCATATCAGTTTGACGGACAGCTTTCGCGTTTTAAACTCCCAGATGTGATATCGTTGTAATGTTGTTGTTGTTTTGTTGAGTTGTATGTCATGCTATTAATGATGATGATAACATGACTATATGATGCTGTTGTTGCTATGTTGATTATGATGCATGTTTGGTGTGCATGCATTCATGAAAGGCCGATGCCTAGTGATGAACGGACTGAGTTCCAATGATGTTGTTGACTCCGGGCTTGTGGAGAGGCTTGGTTCCTTGCGGGGAACTCGGATTCTATGGTGATGAATCTGGGAGTGGTGATCCTGTAGTTGGTCACAAAATGGGTATACCGAGTCGTGTTGAGTCATGCATGGGTGTGTGCATTGCATTTGATATGTTGTTTTGTTGATGTTCATGAGTATGTTGATTATGATGATTATGATGAGCTGTGTTGGCATATGTGAAATATATTTATGTTTATATTTCTGTCGTTATATTATTATTTAATAATGTAATTCTCACCCCTTCTGCATGTGTTTATGTTCATCTATGATGAGCAATGTGCAGATAAAGAGGAGTAGCTATTGTTGAGGTTTGAAGAATAAGTGTAGAGTTATTCTACAGAGTCGAGTCAAATGCTCTGGTCATGTGACACCGGGGTTATGGGATTCGATAGATAATTGGTTATTATTTACGTTGTTTATGATGACTAATATGTTGAGATGCTTTGTTGAGATAATGTTGAAACATTATTATGAATTGTTATATGATGAATGATAATATTTGTGTTGTTGTCCGCTGCGAAGTTTTAATAAAATAAATAATATGTTTTATGTTGTGATGCGATAAGTGTTATGTTGTAAGAAATGTAAACTCTTCTACATGTTGTACTCTGATAATTTATTTAAATATGTCGTTTGGGTAGAAGGGTGTTACAATATTAACGTAAATGCTTCAAATACAAGAAACTTAAAAAAATTAAATGGGAGGACGCGTACTCATACATTTCTCACAAACTGTCTTACTATGTAACTCGAGTACTTTTCTATATAGAACAAATTAGATTTTGCGACGCTCGACCATAACATTGAGATTAATTTATATACTAAACCATGTTAACTGTCAAAGTCAGATATCTCTATAGAAATTGACATGTATCCACTTATGTAGGCTTCAACCCTCTAATGAGTTTCCACGCGTCTCCAATGTTTAAACTACTACAAACCCACCATCATGCTGATAACTGCTCTTGAACCTCTTAAAATTGTATTCCTCAGGAGACAGATGTAGAACTCGATGCTTTGTCAACAGGTTCAACAAGATACACCAGAACCACTACAATAATAAGTACTAGATGATGAAGCTGAAAAGCAATAAAGAAAACAATATATTGATCAACCAGTTCAGTGAAATTACACTTACGTCCGGGGGGACGAGTCCACGATCCAATAAAGGAAATTCACTAAGACAGATCCATCCTTCACTCCAACAGACCTCCAAGCTCTCCCTATCTGTTCCAATCTAGCCGGGTCACTCTGCTTCTTAAAATATACACTTTCGGCTACTTCAGCTTCAAGTGGTCTTCCCTTCATTACAAACCCTAACTGACGAAGAGACAGAACTGGATTATAATTTATGCAACCTTTGGTCCCCACGAGTGGCACGTTCCGGAATTCTCCACAGCTCATAATAACATTCCGTACGTCCATCCGGTAGGATTGCCATCTGATGTCATATGAGGTGAGCGACACGATCCTCTGAGTCCACTTAAGAGTGCTCTGGGTATCCACAAAGGGTCCGCTGACTGGAAGAAGGGACATGAACCATCTGAGCAGAAGAGGTAGACAGCATCTGATAGCTCCACCCTTACCATGCCTACTGTGGATGGCATAATAAGTGTCAGCTAACAGAGTGGGAACTGGATTCCTTCCCATGAAAATACTGATAGCAGTGTGGTCAATAAAATTGGGCATGCTTGGGAATAGGACGATCCCATAGATCATAGCAGCAAGTTAGGCATGAAAAACTTCCCAATTCCCCTTCTCGGCTTCATCTCTAGCAACTCTCAGGAGAAACTTCAACGGCAGACCCACAACTTCCCCACTAGGCTTCCAATTATCACAAATTTCTTTGACACTCAACCGGAGAGCTCTGGCAACCACTCTAAAGTCAACCTCCTTAGGCACGTCCAGGAAAGGAACCTGATGCTGAATAGGGACACTCAACAGAATAGAATACTCCTCGAGAGTAGGCGCCAACTGGTAGTCTTGAAAGGTAAAACATCTGAGCTCCGGGTCGTAGAACTGAAGAAGTGTCTGCAGCGGCACCGGATCGACTACCGTCTTCAACAACGGCAGAAAATCCCCATACTGCCCAACAAGACTCTTCAGCTGATCACTAGTCACAAGGCTACCCAACTCTATCAATGAAGTCAACGGCTCACGATAAAAGCTGTAGGAACAGGTCTTCCGCTTCGGCTCTGGGACTGTTGCCATCTCTATCGGTGAACCAAGCTCTGGAATGTACCTGAGAAATGATATGCATGCAGAGATTAGTTTTTTTTTCTTTTTTTTTTCCTTTTTTTTTGCGTTTTTTTTTTTTTTTTTTGCGTTTCTTTTGAAAAATAAATATGCTATGATGCACATGATGCAGACTGGACTGGCTGGTTGTGCATCTCTGATCACAAGGTTGAAGCTTCGGTCTAAACTCAGAACCCAAATCCAACTTAAAAACCCAAGGTCAACTGATAAACTGTTGTCTGAACCCAAAGTCACCAACAGAACCACAAGTCACCAACGGTACCTGTAATGAAGATCAACCCTTCCCCACTCACGGGCGTCGTCTAGGCCAGGGTAAGGTCGAAAGAAACGCAGCATAAATAACCTTTCGCAGAATACCATCATATACACACCCGAAGTATGTAACGACAATATCCCACCAGGGTCTGAACTGCTCGTGATATCAATGTTCCGCTAAGTGGCGCAATACCACCCGCTTCCCATGAATCACTCTATTCCTAATCATCCTAGATTTCACTCATGGTCTGGGTATTGGACCTTTTACCTCAAGTGACTCCCACCCCAACAAAGAAAAATAGACAACCAGCCAGGCAGATGAATAATGAATGTGAATGAATGCAAACATAATTGCAAACATAAATGCAAACAATAAATGAAATGAACAAATAATGAATGCAATAAATAAACACAGCACAAAGCAACCAAAACCCTAACCTAAAGAGCGCTAGGAGAGACTCGCTTAGAGAAGATGGACCAGCAGAGGTCAACTTCTCTATAGGTCCCCAGCAGAGTCGCCAGCTGTCGCATTACGCGAAAAACCGGCGGGAAAACAAGAACAACAGAGCCGCCACCGTGCGTTATTTATCCCAAAAGAGGGAAAGGAAACGCTCAGAGTAAACCTGGAAAAAGCATGGTCTCGCGACCAAAGAGAATGGGATCGGGAGTCGGTTACGCGAAGGGAAGGTATTAGCACCCCTACGCATCCGTCGTACTCGACGGGATCCACGCACAATAGGAAGGAAAATGGTTGCTAAAAACACTGCTCACACACACACTGGCTGAAAGAGACACAAGAAAACAGACTGAAACTGACTCGGCAGGATATCGCATCCTGAGCCTACTTAGTCTATCAGGCATAGACATCAGAGTCAAAGTAGTTCGGACCGGGGAAACGACACATGCTCGCTAGGATATCGCATCCTATGCATACGTATCTCCTCGGACGAAGGAGAATCGGAGCATTCGTAGCTCGGCTGACACGCACACAAACAAACACAGGCAAAGGCAAACGTGGAGCCTGAATGCCAATCACTGGACTTACATCAGCATCCGAACCAAAACACACTCACACTGGAACCCGAACGCCACTCGATGGACTTACATCAGCTTCCAAGCACACGACAACACACACAGAGGGGTTGAAGACAAAAGGTGGAAAAAGAAAAAAGGGCGCCCGGAGAGATCAGCTCATCTCCTGCCTACGTACCTCATCTGGTATGAGGATCAGGGCGACGTAGTTCCCCTACGAAGGGATACAGGACTAGCCTAACCAGATAACAGAGGGAGACACAACTAGGGAGACTACGACTCGAGCCTAGATGTTATCATGCAAATTCATCCCTAAGTTAAAGTTGCTATCTAACTTGCACAGGAAGCAAGCCTATCCTAAACATGACTTGCACAGGAAGCAAGCCAAACTAAACCTAACTTGCACAGGAAGCAAGCTAAAACAAACACACAAGCACAAGTAGCACACACTATACACAAGCAATGGGCTCACACAAAGGTTAGGCATTGAAGCCAACTAGAATAGGGTTAATGGTGCTCTTAACCTTGCCATTGAGGGGCTAAGGTGAAGCAGATGAAAGGTGAGTGAAGATAAGACTTCACAGCTCTTATCCCTGGCCTGGGAGAGCTTAAGACAAGAATGTGTGGGTTCAGAAAGGAGGAACCCTTCTACACATTTGAAACTAACTCAACTGTACCATTGTACAAGATCTTGGGTTTGTATCTGCAATGCATCAACACAGTGGTGTGAGCAAAGCAGATGACACACAGAATAGCAGGGGATAGATTGCATATCCCTTGGGTTCTGCCAATTGCCTCTTCACTTAGGAGGTCTTTGACTCTATACAAGGACAAATGTAAACAGTCACAAACATTGCCTCTTAAGGAGGACTTCAGACAGTTGCCTGGCCAAATAACAGGCCAGGTCTTCCAGACTACATGAAGTAAAGAAGTTATACCTCAATGCAAATTGCTCTTAAGCAAAGCAAAGCAAAGTTCACAAGGAACTAAAAGCAACTAAAAGGTACCTGAAACCAGTCAGACAACATCAGTATTCAATTCAAAGTTAAATCAAAATGAGATAGAAACCAACAGTCAACACAGTCAGTTAACTGTGCAATGCACAAGGCTCAAGCATATGAGCCAAGCAACCTACAAAACAAACAAGTTAGTCATGATAATCAATCAAGCATCAATCAATTTGTATTGATCTCTCTAAGGCAACTGCTTCTTATCCTGAAAAAATGAACTCAAACATGAGCAGCAGGACCACTAGGACAAGCCTAGGGTCAAAAGGGGATGAGAAAGTCAAAACAGCAAGTGGCAAGTGTCCAAAATCAAGTTCAAACAATCAAGAAACAAACTCAATCGGTTCCACAATCATATCATTCATCATCATCATTTCATAAGCAAAAGAGGTCAAGGCATGGCATATGGAAGCTCATAGAAGTCAACAGCAAGACTCAGTTCAAAACCAATCATAAACAATCCAAAAAATCATCAAGTAAATCATGGTCAAACATAATCCATAGCATGGTAAGCACACCAAATTTCAGCTCAATTGGATCATGGGAAGTAGGGAAATGAAAATCAGAAAGGCAGGGCAAGTTCAAACATGCTCAAAGAAGTCAACCAAACATGCATCAACTTCAATAAATCATAAATCAGTGATATCAAATGAGAAATGAATAGGACTAAAACCATGATAAACCTTAAGATGTCTACTAATCACATGTCAAATTTCATGTCCATCCAATAATGTATGAGAATTTCACAAAACAAATGGCATCAAGTGTCACAAAAGTCAACATTTTGGTCAAACAGGGGATAAAATTCCAAACAATTAGGAAATGCCATCAATAATTCCATAAAAAATTACATGTAAACTAGACATCCACAAGTATGTTCATGCAAAAAATCAGACCATTTAGAGTTCATTAGGCAAGGTAGAAAAAATCAAGAAGTTGTACATCAATGGTGTGACACAAATTGTCACACCCTAATTCAAAAAATCATAACTCACAAACCAGCAATGATAAATTCACAAACTCTATACCAAAATCACCATGAATGTGTCTAGTTTAAGCACAAAAAATTTGGAAGTCATTGGATAAAGCATCATCATTCCACAATTGATTTGGCAAAGTGTATAAAAAATGGACACATTAACAAAACCCTAGCACAATTAAAAATCCACCCATGCCAAAAATCTGGAAAAATCATGACAAATAACTAGAGATCAAGATGAACAAAATGCAAAAAATCTCATGAATTTTGGATCAAAATTGGTTGACTTATGAATTTTGGAAGATTGTGTAACAAATGAAATAAAAATTGCAAAAATTGAATGGATTTAATCAAATAATAACCGGTCAGTGGCATTGTGGTAAATAGATGGAACTTTAAGTGAAACTCTGCGTTTCACTTAAAGCCATGCCGCGCCCTGATTGGCTCATGGCCAATAAAACAGTAAATCCATGCACAGCAAATGCAAAACACGATCCAAGCCAAAAATTCTGGGCTTTTTAACTAGGGTTCTTGCTACAGTGGATATCATCATCTTGTTCATCATTCGTGAAAAAATTTCTTGCCCAGAAATGGAAAACCAACATACCAATCAAACAAACAAACGATGCACATCACAAATCCAACCATAATTTCCACTAAATCGAGCTATCAACCAAGAATCAAGCAAAAACATATTTGAGTGTGAAACTTTAAATCCATGTATTTCTCTCAATATGCAACCATTTTTAATGACTCAAAGCTCATTGTAACCAGCATAACAAGGTCTATCTAAAGCACATCATGATTTTGGAAATAGAGAGAGTCGAAAACTTACTAAATCTGCAAGGCAGTGGTGAAACAGAAGTGATTAGGCCATGAAAGGTCGAAACAGATGTTCAATGAGCTTCCAGAAGGTGAATGGGAGGAGGAATTTGGTTCAGCAACCTTTGAAATGGCTCAAGATGAAATCTGCCATGGATGTGCTTCTTCAAAACAGTAATGGGAGATGGCTTTACAGATGGAATACAATGCTTGCCATGAACTCAAAAATGGTGGTGAGTGATGAAGCAACCAAGACCAGCTCGTGTTCTTTGGAGTTTTTTCAAGAAAGGTTCCAAAATGCAAAATGAGGGTTTGAGAGAATATGAGACTTTTTGATCTGTTTGAGAATAGTGGCTAGGGCTTTTCAGAGTGAGAATCAAGTATATATTTGCTGTTTAGTGTTTGTATTAGTTGGTTAATGGAAATGTTAAGCATAATTTGCATAATGACATGTTTGGACCATTTTGCTAAAACCATGCCAATTTACATAGGGTGTATGAATATGCTCGAATTTGGGCTTTGGACAAACTCTAAACATCATTTCTGAACCATTCCGAGTGGTAAAAAACATTGGAAATGATTATTTCAAAAGTTCATTTTTTCACTTCACTTAATTAATTCATGCTACTTTGAAAATGGCCATTTTGATTGGTAAACTTTTGATGAATTGTGATGAAAAATTTGGAAAGAGGGCATCAAATGTGACTTGTAGCAAAAAACCCCATCCAATTTGGCCAAATGGTTTGGAAGATATGCCACTTTGAAGTTCAAAAATTTGTGAGAATGATTTGATCATAACTTGCCAACCATACATGGGAATTGAGTGTTCTTGGACTTTTTGAAAATGGGAGAACAAGATCTTCAACTTTAATGTTGGGCAAAAATTCATTTGAAACTTGTATCATGATGTAATTTTGAGGATCAAGACTTTCCATTTTTGGCAAATTCCAATTACAGGTCAACTTTCTATTTTTGGAAATTTCTTGTCTGGCTTCAAATTCTTCCATGATGATGTTTGACATGTTATATGAGGCTTATATGGACATGATTTAGGCCTCTCAAACCAATTCCCACCATCCAATCACTGATTAAATGCACAGTTGACCAACAGTTGACTTTCTAGGGTTTCTGGTGGACTGCACACTGACTGATGACTTCTGAGCATCCAAACCTTGACCAAAACACTTCAAAAGGACCCCTAGGTCATGTGAACATGTTGGACCAACCCTAGGGCCTTGCTTCCTTGGAATTTGTACTTGCTTGCTTGATTGACTGACCTCCTGACCAGTTTGACCTAATCTGACTGGTGATCTTGCACTTGGGCAAAAGGGACAATGCAATGCTATGCAGTGGACCATGTTAATGCTATGATCTAATATGAGAATGTATGTACAATGAGTAGGTGCAAATTTGAGGTGCTACAACAGCATATACTGAATAATAGACAGAGTGGTGTTCTGCTACACTTCAGTATGTTTCTTAGTCTGTTCTTCAAGAGGATAACAGAACTGACTTAAGGCCAAATGTGTAAATGTCAAATTGGATACTTTGACATTTATTAATGTAAGCTGTTACTGTAGTATGGTAATTTTGGTCATATACAGGTCAGCAAAATTGTACAGTCTGTTTTCTGGAAAAACAGACTTAGCATATGATCCTTGATGTCAAGCTGAATGTCGTGACATTCATTCCTGACAGCATATGCTATATTGTAGGTTGTTCAGTTTTCTGTTTCAGCTTTTTCTCAGGCTATTCTTCAGGGATTCAACAGCTGAGAGAAAATCCAGGAAATCAACAACCAAGCTACATTTAATGAACCTAACAAATAGCCTATTTGTTAGTAACCTAGATGTGGAATTTAGGGGAACTCGCGTGACCTTAAATTCAGGAGAATACAAGTGCAAAGGCCCAAGTACTGCAATATAAAAGGAAGTCGTTCCTTCATTCAGAATTGGGGATTTTGAGGCGTGAAGATTTTGTGTGTCCATCATACTTCACTGCTGTATTTTTGTGAGTCTTGTATTAGACATATCTTGTAAGCCAAGCCATTATCACGTAGATGATTGCTTTGGCATAGGGTGTTCATTGAGTTGTAAGTGTTGTGTCGCTCAAAGCTTTTAAGCGTGAGTGTTGTGTATCTTGATTAAAGCTATTAAGCACAATCAAGAGTTGTTTGAAGTGTGACTTCAAAATTGTCTTTAATATTGATTAAAGGTAGTAATCACTGAGGTGATTGAGGGGGAGTGAGTAGGAACTCTGATCTTAGAGTAAGATTGAAATTGCATTGGGTAGGGATTAAGTGAAGAGTTATAAACGGGTGAGTTTAGCTTTGAATTAATACTACTGATAGTGGATTTCCTCCCTGGCTTGGTAGCCCCCAGATGTAGGTCATGTTGGACTGAACTGGGTAAACAATTACTTGTGTTATTTACTGCACTTACATTTAAGTTCTGCATAATTCTTGTCTGTGCAGAATTGGATGTCATAACAACCCGTGTGACATCTAAAGTCTGATAACTAGAATTTCATGTTGGAACATCTCTTCTTCAAGACCCTGTGCAGAATCACAGGAAGGATAGTATATTGGTTTATGATCTATCTCTTTGGTGGCAGCAAAATCATATGATCTCTGAAAAGGTTTCCTGGCAAGAAATATGTTCAGCCTTGGTGTGTACAAGAAGAAGAAGACATCATAGTCTTGATGGTGGTTAATTGGATCAGTTTATTTCTTATCTAGGTAAGGAAGTGCATTGACTAATGCACACTGTGGAGTTAAGAACAAGTGGCAGCATTCTTGGCATTATGGAAACAGCCTTGCTTTAGGAAGTGGAATCCTTGGTATAGCTAAAGGGTTAGTCTCTAACTGGTCCTTCTGAAGACTCATGCATCAGAGCGTCTGATGTCTTTGGAGAAGAAGCAGGGATTCATCAAGGTGTGAGCTTGGATGACTTAACTGCAAACCTGCAGGATGGAGGTTGTTTACTCAAACTTGGTTCCACAATCAAGTCTATGAGAGCATTGAACTCTTGTTCTGTGTAGGAAGGAAGTTCTTTCGAGTGGCAGAAGAAGGAGCTGAATTCAACAGCCTGATGTTAAAACACAATGTTGTGACTTTTGGTTCAACATCAGAATCTTAGTTGGTGAAGTGGCACATCAACTTAAGATAGAAGGGTCTACAGAGTTGTAGATTGGGTACTTCAAAAAGATCGTTCTCATTGCAGTTCTTTGGAGTTGCTGGATGGAGAAGATGTTACATGCTCATGTCTTATAGAATCTAAGTTTTGTTTAACATGTAGCTTGAAGTTCAAGACTCACTTGGAAGGTCAGAATATCTTTGGGAGAAGTCTGATAAACGTGGAGAGGTCAAAAAGTGGCATTTGACTTTTTCATATGAGGATCCATGAAGGAGGTAATCAACCAGTGGCATTTGGTCTATCTCAGAAGTGAGTTCGAAGAATCAAGAGAATCAACATGTGGCAGCTGATTATTCTTGAGGAAAGTCTAAGACAAATTACTTTTGAACAGAAAAGTAGTAAGTTGAAGACAAAAGGAGGTGTTTTTCTATTCATCTCTTGGAGCTTGTGGTAGGAGTTCTGAGCTATCTATGGAAGATTATCTCTGGTAATGGGATGAGAATGTATATGTCTCAATTTGTGTCTGGCTTCTTTTGGATCAAGTTGGTGACTCAGTGATATCTGAAGATTATCAGATGGTGTTCTTTGTTATGTTGTGAAGGATGTCCTAACTAATATTAGAACATTTTGTGAAGTGGTTTTTTGTTCTGGTTAGAAGAGAGATTGACTCAGAGTGTGGATGTGTTCAGCCAAGAGGGTTGAACAGAGGGTGTGCTCTTGAAGACATGAAGATGCGTCTTATGTTTTCCATACATCAAGTGGTATGGGTTCTCTTTGAATCAGGAAGTATGTGAAGGTCCAACTTTGGGGTGTTGGATATGTTCATGTGTGATCTCCAAGTTTCAAGAGGAGAGTTGGTTGTTCATGACAGGGGGAGTTCTATCTTTGTGCTGCTAGTAATCATCAAGCTTGTGGTCTATGTGCTCTCAGATAACAAGGTATGGCACCTTGTTAGTTATTGGGATGATGTGGTGTGTGTCAAGGCTGAGTGAGCAGAAGAATGTCTGACCAGATGTCATGACATTGCCTTGGGCTATACTGTCATTTCCCTCTGAAACTTACAGTCAAGAGGAAATATGGATGTGATGTGTCTAATTATGATACATTAGAATAAGGTTGAGTGTCATAGTTGTGTGGTATAGGGGGAGTAACCATCTACTGATATTTGTGATTTTGGTTGTAGTGGTGCCAGATGTCAAGCCACCACTGGAGGTACGAAAAGTGGTCTTAGGAAATGATGACAGGAAGAATACATGAATAATGCAGACAAAAGCCACGTTGAATGTTAAGACATCGCGCGCAACGTGTGTGACTGCATATATGGAATAGTCTCCATGCACTAGAACTGTTGTTTCGGAAAAGAAACAGTCAAGAGCTATAAAAGGTATTCAAAGATAGTCTGAGATTTTATTGGTGATTCTCTGACTGTTTCTCAGCAAATATTAATGAATCTTGACCAAGCATTTATTCCTACCGTTAATTCCTAAGCACGAGCTGGACTATTTAAAGGATGTAACAGCACTCTTCTTCTCACAAGAGAAACACTCCATTCCCTCTAAACCATGGGGTATGTTAAGGTTTGGGCAAACTGCGCCTAGATCTCGTTTTGTGAGGGGTTCATTTACAAATGTTTAGCTAAAAAGGGGGAGAGAAATATAGTCCTGATAATGTACCAGAAGCAAGTAAAATGTGGTAGCAAGCAGAAGTTGGCTTCAGGCACAGAAGTCACTAACTGGGCATATCACTTGTGTCTTGTGATCTGAGTTAAGAGGACATTTGTGTCTTATGATCTGAGTTACATTATCTATGTACTCAGCATTACATATTCTTCAGGAAGCTCTACCGTTGAGGGGAAGGGTTCTGATGTAACTGATTCTTGTACCTCTACTTCCTCATGTACACCAACTTTGGTGTTTGTGGTGGTGGAGATAATGACAGAGGCTTATTTGTTTTAGCTAAAATTTGCCAAAGGGGGAGATTGTTAATACCTTAGGATTGGCATTAATTTTGTAAAACAAATAATGTAATCATCTCTGTTGTTTTAATATGTTGGGTTGAAGAAGTTAAACATCTGGACCAACATGTCATGTACGATGTCACGACATCATGCCTGTGACATCGTACATGTGTAGGAAACTGAATTAATTAATTCAGTATATATTCTGGGATTAGTAAGGATATTTGGTGAATATCCTAACTCCCTTGTGGAGGTCTTAAAGACTCAATCAGAATATATAGGCTCTAAATATGGAGATATATATGGAGAGATTTTAGGAACTAAAAGATTGAAGACCTTATTTGTAGCAGAAATTTTCTGCTGACTTTGTAACAACAAAGAAGAAGTTTGCTACGATTTCTGAAGGCCCAAATCCAGTTGGGTGATTAGGTTATAAATAGCATATTGTAACCTAGTTTTTGTAAGCCTCATAGAATGAAAAATTAGGGGTGTGTGTAAGGTAAACCTCCCAACCTGTGGGAAGGTTACCATGTGTTTCTCAGTTTTCAAAGCTGAGAGTATTTGTAACTCAAAGCCTGTAGGCAAGAGTTGTTTTGTTCTTGAGTGAAGCTGTGAAGCAAGTTCAAGTTGTTTAACATTACATTGTATTTGTAGTGATAGGAATGGAAACTGGAGGTTTCTATCTAGGAGTTCCTAGGTATAGATTGCATTGGGTAGGGATTAAGTGAAGAGTTGTAAACGGGGGAGTTTAACTCTAAATTAATACTGTTGATAGTGGATCTTCTTCCTGGCTTGGTATGCCCCCAGAGTAGGTGATGTTGCACCGAACTGGGTTAACACTTTCTTGTGTTTGTTTTCCTTCTGCATGTTATAATCCTGTCTACCATAACTTAGCTTGTATTTCAGTATGCTTATCAAGATAATAACAGACCTGGTACATAGCCTTCTGTTTGAATGTCAATCAGAATGTTTTGACATTCATCACTAACAGCATATACTGAATAATAGGCAGGTTGGTTTTTCTGCTTTAGTTCAGTATTTATTTCAGTCTGGTCTTCAAGAAGATAACAGACCTGGCCAAAGGATCATTGTGAAACTGTCAAACTGGATGCCTTGACAGTTAATCATGTATGCTGATATTGAAGTAGAGACTGGTTAGTCTTTTACAGTACAACAAATTTAGCACAGTCTGGTTTCAGGAACATAACTGAATCAGCTTGAGGTATATGTTCTGGTTGTCAAACTGAATGTTGTGACATTCATTCCTGACAGCATGTGCTAAATGGTAGGGTGTTTAGTTTTTCTGTTTCAGTATTTTTCTCAGGCTATTCTTCAGGAATCCAACAGCTGAGCTAAAATCCAGGAAATTGATAACTGAACTACATTTAATGAACCTAACAAATAACCTATTTGTTAGCACCCTAATAAGTGGAAATTAGATTGACTTGTCCAACCTTTATTTTAGGAAATACAAGTACAAGGCCAGCAAACTGGAATAGTGTAATAGATGATGTCCAAATCACTATTGAGACATCTTGCTGATAACTGTGTAGGAAAATAACAGAAGTTAGTGCTATGTTTGATCTCAGCTGAGTCTTTCTACCTGAGGCACAGAACTAGGTGTTCCTCCATTCTAAGGTGATATAGAAGCAGATGTCGTGACATCTGTGAACATGTGCATATTAGTACAGAGTTTAATTTGTTTAACTTTCCTGCTGGATTAGTTACAATGTTAGATCAGATGTCATGACTTGGAGTAGAACATCTGATATCTGACTACGCCAGAATTTCACTCCTTATATAGCAAAATAACTTTGGGCTTTTTCTTTGTGGATCTGCAGTTATTTTTGTCCACAATCTTTGCATAATCTGTTGGATATTTGATTTGCTCCTTGAATATCTCAAACAAAAAGATATGATTTGGTTGGTTACAAATTCAAATTTAAATATCTTTTAAATCTAATTTGATCTTCACAGATATCCAACAAATCATATAATCATATTGCTAAACCAATAGCAATAAAACATAACCGAATCCTGTCAAAATATTCTGTTAAAAAGCAACAATTTGGCGTTTGTTGCATAAAGCACATATGTCGTACCAACATGTTGGAGCATTGCGCCCAGCATGCAATCATTCACAGACTTAGTCATGCATGAATCTAGTATCACATAGTTAGTATCATACACTCCTACTAACTTGCATATATTAGTATGCAATCATTCACATAATTAGTCATCCACACACAATCAGCTAGTAGTTGATATCTGAATATGCAATGAATACTACTAACACAGATAAGTCTGTTTTCACATATACAAGGACCAGGACTAGGTGTCCTTCCTGATGCTCCAGCATGGAGCACAACATTAGTACTTCCTAAACATTTAGTGCTAAACAATCACCAAGTTTATCTGCACACAATTGATACACCATTTTATCTCATTACTCCCCCTTTTTTCAATAGTTTGGCAAAGTTTTAGTTCTTCAACGAAGTCAATATGAATAGAGAATAACATACAAAAGGTTAGTCATGCAAGGGTTATGTTAGCACATGCACACCTCGAAACATGAGAAATAACCAGAATCAACAACAAAAGATGCACAACATTATTTAAATAAACCATCCTTTAATGTGCTATAGAGCCCTTACAAAAAACACAAATACAAAATCCAGAAGAACCACTTGAAAATTTGAACTTATTCTTCAATCCATCATCTGCATTTCTTGTGAGCAATCCAGTCTGCATCAACCTCTAAGTCAGAATCATGTTTTTGAATATGTTTCTTCTTCACAAACTTTGTCTTGGTAACAGTCTTCTTGTCAGTTGTTGATACCATTGCATCTTCACCATTTGCATAAGGCCAACCCCTTTGATATTTAATTTTTTCATCATCCTTTTATAGGGTTTTGAATTTGCATACACCTCACTCATTTTGAAATGCATATATAAAGGTAGCAAGAGAAAACCAGCAGAAGATTAAGATCCTTGTTTGTAACGCAGGTACATATAAAAGGAGGTATAGAAACAAGTAAATTATGTCTTGTTTCATGTGTAGCACAAACCTAGGGAAAAATAAACTTCCTTACACACCTCCATAGCATTGACTATTATTTATCCTTAGTGAGACTGTTATCCAATTGTTTTTCAATTTCCATGTGTTCAATAGCTTCCTCCTTTTCTTCAACATGTTCCTTAATGAAGTGATGACACATGTCAACATGTTCATTTATGCTTTGTCGACCTGGAATTGTTGAATACTTTATAGCTCTTAGGATGTTCTAGAGCGATGTCAAAACATTTTGTTCCATATTATTCTCCTTTAATACTAACTTTATTCCAAGCAACTGATTACCAATGCTTCTGGTAGTTGTATGATCAACTTCATCAGATGACAAGATTCCACATCCTTCTTTCAACAATTGTACCACTTCTTCAATTGTCATAACTTTTTTTTTAAAACTTCCTTTTAAGGCATATCCTTTTATGGTACAACCACATCCTCTTCAGGAGACTTTCTTCAACCAAGTAAGACACTTTAAGAGTGAGAATTTCTTTGCCATTCAACCTTTTCACAATGTTCAAGACATTTGCTTCAGCATATGTCTATGATTTTGGCCTTCTTTTTACTCCACAGATAACAAGACTAACTTGCTCATTCTTCATCAGACTTGGGAACTCAGTTACCGTTTTGTCACTCATGATATCTGTCATAACTTGTACAACATTTTCCTTATCGATTTTGATGATATATTTGATCATAAGATTACTCCATCCAATTTGAAGGCAACTACTTCCTAGGGAATCATATGAGGAATTCTTCATTTTCTCTTCTTGAAAATCAGAAAGGTAGCTCACATCTTCAGTCATACTGAACTCATACTCAATCACCCTATGTTGAGCATCTGAAGTTGTCCTACTTCCCACCATTGTGTATAACAAAAGACCCTACCTATCTCTTAAGATGACACTGTTACAGGTAGCATTCAAGAACCAATTCATATTTATTTCATCAGATATCAAGTAAACAATTTGTTTCTCACTATCTCCACTTGTGGATTGATCTTCATCATTCTAAGGGGACATATCATTATTTGAAGTACAAACTAGAAGAATGATTTCATTCTTACATATCATAAATTGATAATGTGTCTTCATATCTTTGAATGCATTATCATGACTATCAACATTAGTTATGACATTATCAACCTCAATATCTTCATGACTAAGATCTTCAACTTCCTTATGCATTTGATACTCGTCTAACATGTTCGACGTGATGACTAACAAAGTTATCACCATCAATATTTATCAACCTGGCTTCTTAGGGATCTTCACTAGAGGAAATTTGAATTTCATGAAGATTTCTCATAGGCCCGGACCTGAGTGGAACAAAACTCATATTTCCATATGCATCCAAATCATTCTCAAAATCAAGAGATTTATTATAGAGTGAATTATCTCATTCATACTTCTTGTAGATCAATTTCAATCCCCTACTTCCAGCTTTACAAACTAGTCTTGAGTCATAACCATTATTCCTATTTGGCTTCTTCCCTTGAACCAAGGTAGGTTGCTCAAAGTTGGGAGGACCTCCAGCCTGGCCATCACCCTTCCCTTCAATGACACCTTCTTTCTTAAGTCTAAAATAATCCTTAATAAATTATTCATACTCCTAAGACAAATGTTGGAACATATGTTCTGACATCTTGGTAGACCTTTCTTCTTCATACCCATTAGCTCTATCAATCCTGAGGTCTTTCAAACTCGTGATGTCCTTTTCATATATGGCCCTTTTTCAAACGAACTTCTTTACCCTTTTTGGTTACATTACTCTTGGAGTTGTTAAAGTTCATATCCCTCCTTTGAAAACGTAGTTGGTTCACATTGGTAGATAAGTTTTTTATTAGTGGAACCTCTTCCTGATCGGGATTAACTATTTTTCTTGAACCCTTAATTTTTCCTTTTGCTTGATTTCCATGAGATGTCTTATCTTTAGCCATGTGCATGGTACCTCACTCTTACCATACCATTATTTCCTTGAGAAACCTCTGTGTTCGGTATGAACTTAGGTGTTAGTTGATGCAACATTGGATTTACACTTCTTATTGGCCTTGTCTTCCTTTCGTCCTCTGATATTTATATTAAGCCATTCAAAACAATATGCCTTGTATGTCCATATTTTCCATAACAGTGACATATTAGAGGCTTCTTATTGTTCTTCCTATGATGGAGTTCCACATGTTGAACACGACGTTGAGACATGTGTTTCAGCCTCAAAACTTCGGTCTTTTCTTCAAACATAGTAACCTTTTGGGGGGGAATATTCTTGCTTATATATTTCATACCCTTCCCTTCATTTGTTCTCTTTACATCCTTGGTTATCTCTCCAAACTCTATTTTTTCATTAAGTAAACTTAAAGTCTTTTTCAACTTACTTTCAGAAGGAATCAAGTTTTCCAGTTTAGAGTTTAGAGATGAAACCTCTTCTTCTCCACTTGTGATGGTTGAAGGAAGTTCCTCTAATTCCTTCTAAAGAATACAAATGGTTTTCTTCTGGTTGTCTATAGTTAAGCATGTTTCTTTCCACTAGTTGAACATGAACCATAATGAAGTGTTAACCTCTTCTTCAGACACACATCTTCCAGAATAAGCCATCACATTATTGGCAGTTTCCCTTTCACCTTCACTTTCAAAATAAGACCAATTGATGGTTAATCCCCTTTTCAGTTTCCTTAGATAGTTAGGGCATTCTGGTCTAATGTATCCATAGCATTCATATTCAAAGCACTTAGTACCCTTCCCATTGTTAGGTTCTTCTACATTCATGTCTTTGTCACAGGGAATGATGTTGGAGCTCTTGTTTGGGACAATGGTCCTCCACTTCCTGTCTAGATACTTCAAGGTATTGCTGAATTTTTTTCTAAGAAGAGTTATATCATTTTCCAAGCACTCTTCTTTGTCACCTTGAATTCCGACTTTCTCAATGTTGGATACAAATGATATACCCTTGTTCTTATTTTTCGACCTGTCATTGATGGACATCTCAAAGGTTTGTAGATAACCAATGAGTTCATCAACCAATGATATACACTTGAGCTTCTTCAATAATAGTCACTTTCATATCAAACCTTTTAGGTAATGATCTGAGAATCTTTCTGGGAAGCTTTTCTTCATACATGTTTTCACCTAAGGCAAATGATGTGTTGTAAATATCACGCAGTCTGATGTGAAACTCACTCACAGTTTCATTTTCATTCATCCCCAGGTTCTAAAATTTTGTTGTTAGGAGCTGCAACCTTGACATACGAACCTTGGACGTGCCTTCATGTGCAGTTTTCAGAATCACCCATGCTTCTTTAGCTTCTTAACATGTATTGACCATCATGAACATATTCTTGTCTACACCATTGAAAATCGCATTCGATGCCTTGGAGTTCCCAAGGGCTTCATCATCTTCAGTATCAGTCCAACCAACCTCTAGTTTTAGGCTAGTTTTACCATCTTCAGAGGTAATAATAGGATGTTTCCATCCTTTGATCACAACTTTCCAAGCTTTGTTTCCCAAGTATTTAAGAAAAGCCACCATCATCACCTTCCAATAATCATAATTTGTACCATCCAAAACAGGTGGTTTGTTGACTGATACTCCATCTTTAATTGTCTCCATTTGAGCATAATTTATCTCCTCTGGAGCTCACCCAACAGGCTAGGGTGCTTGCTCTGATGCAAATTGAAATTATGTTCCTTAGGGGACAGATGTCGAACTTGATGCTTCGATAACAGGTTCAATAAGATACACCTAACCACTACAATACCAAGTACTAGATGATGGAGAAGAAAAGCAATAAAGAATACAATCAATTGTTTACTCAGTTTAGTGAAACTACACATACGTATGGGGGGTTGAGTCCACAATCCAAGAAAAGAAATTCATTATAGTAGCTTACTACAATTATACTTACAAGCAACAACAACATATATGTTGTTCAATGTTTATTCCTAACACTATCCAATTAATTTCTATTTAGAGTCTCCCCAGAAACATGAGAACTTACTCACTTTCTTCTCTGCCACAAAATCAGCGACAGAGGCAAACAACCACTAAACCCTAGTGATCAACTTCAATCTTAACAAGATGAAAGAATGTTGAATATTACAACTCAATTAGACAAACCTTCTATGCCAAGTTACTGAAACATAGAGGTGTACATAACAATGTTGAATTCATAACTCAACTAGACAAACCTTCCATGCCAAGTTACTGAAACATAGAGGTGTACGTAAAGATCTTACACTAATCCTATTAGCGCATTAGCGTGGAATACACGACACAGACCTAACACTCTAAGATCTTCAATGATAATGTTTGTTTTTCAATGTAGGTTTGAGCTCCTTATATAGCAAAATAACTCTGGGCTTTTTCTTTGTGGATTTGTAGTTATTTTCGTCTAAAATCTTTGCACAATTTGTTGGATATTTTATTTGCTCCTTAAATATCTCCAACAAAAAGATATGATTTGTTGTTACAAGTTCATATTTAAATCTCTTTTAAATCTATTATGATCTTCACAACTGTCCAACAAATCATATAAGCATATTGTTAAACCAATAGCATAAAACATAATTCGATATTCTCAAAAGATTATGTTAAAGCGCAACAATCTGGCGCCTGTTGTACAAGGCACAAATGTCGTACCAACATGCTAGAGCATTGCATCCAACAACATGTATCCTTTTTGTAGTTTCATACAACTTTAGTAAGATAGATCAATCTTGAACACTTGGACACTTCTTTAAGGTGTTATTTTGCTAAATGCAATCAATCCAAAGGACCAATCCACTAGAAACAACACATCTTAACTGCCTTTGTTGAGCATCTTGGGTCTACTCTTATGTCGTTGTTAAAATACTTTGACATCACTTAATCTTTAGACTGAAGAAAATCCTAAGTCCCCCAACATCTGATAGATATGTCGAACTTGATACTTGTCGAAGAGTTTATTTGCATAACCCCTTTCGAGATTTTGGACATGTTTTGAAGAGAGAGTGGTCTTAATCTTGTGGATTTGTTCCTGAGACTCCTCCAAACCATGCTTTGTTGGTGTCGAACTACACTATATCCAGTACCGTCTGATGAGTTAGTCGAACCATCCTTAGTCGACCAGGTTAGTATGTCGACACCATGTTTAAGACTCTTGACACTTATCATTTTCAAACGTTGTTCTTACTACTCTCCATTGTTTTCTTTATGCTGAAATTTCGAGACTAACACTCATATGATCAATTGTATGTTGTAATTTCAAGAATTACTTCAAAATAATTGCTAAAAAATTGATTATCGATGATAACAGTGAAAATACTAATGAAACTTTAAATATAGTTTATAAAAAAGTATTTCAAAATTTATGATAAAAAATGTAGACAATACATCTATAAAAGTATTTTTGTTTTTACAGTACACTTTGTTTTATGAAACAATTTATTTTAACAATTCTATTAACGGTTAGTAAATCACACATGTGTATCACACGGTCTAGTCTAGTATTTAGTCATTCCATATATAATTCAAATACTCATAAATGTAAATATTTTTCTCAAATTAAATTGATTATATTGTTTTAAGTAAGTATCACCGATAATATAAATTTTAAGTCAAATTAAAAAAAAAAATCTTTGAACCTACTCATGTCTTACAAAAATATGCCATATGTTATCAATTTTTTTATAAATATTTTAACAAAGAATTAAGATTATAAAAACTTCAAATTGATCAAGATAGAAATGACAATGGGCATGATTTTGCGTTGAATATTATAATACATATCTTTATATTTGTAAATAGAAAAAATTCGTATACTCGAGTTCATACTTGCTTCAACACCAACTTTAACATTAGTATTCGTGTTTTGTGGATATGTAGATATTCGTACACGTATCTATTACCCAAATTTCTAATAAAAATAAATAGATCAACTATAAAATATCATATTATTTTAAATTTTTAAAAATATTAAAAGTTTTTAAAAAATATTTCGTCGAATGAAATAAACAAACATATATATTAAATACATTTAGCATGAAAGATTTTATAAAATTTATAGAAATATATTTTTATAAAATAATATAAATTACTAGTATATATAAATATATACACTGTGCGTATATGAGACATGTTAAATATTAAGATGTCCATATTCGCATCCATACTCATTTATTTTAGTAGATAATTATCTGACATTGTATTCGTATCCATTTTTACGTATGTTTATTCTAATTATTATAAATATTTTTACATATACCTATGGGATCAAATTGTCATCCATAATCATCAACCTCCAAATATTATAATAAAAAATATATAAGAACTTAAAAATAAGAAAGTTAAGGTATATATTTATTTTCAAAATACTAAGAGGAAAATTTGCACGTGGTGAAACTAGAAATCTAAGAATAGTTAAGCCTCATGAATTTTAATTTTTTTTACGAACCTTGGTCTAAAATTAACAATATTTATTAAAACAAAAATTAAATCATTGAAAAAATAATCAAATAAATAAAGAGGAAAGGCCAGTACATTGCATTTACCTTGTTATTATGTTGGGGAACTGGAACACAAATCTCCACCATTAATCATCATTACCCATGGAACAAAAAAGAAGAAGTCATCATTACCCACAAAGCAGAATGTCATTGATTGCCAATTACTAGAATATGCTTTTCTTTTTCTTTTCTTTTTTAATATTGATAGATTATTGTATCGATAACAGTAAAGGTTATTAGGAGTAATCTTTTGAATCTCACAATAGACTATAAAACATTTTAGAATTGTATTCGAATTCAAGACTTTTAATTAAATTGTTGGAATTTTTGTCATCTTTTGTAAGTGATCTATCAAATTCTAAACAATTTATTTTTTAATTTTTAATGTCTAAACAGTTTATTTATTTATAAAATAAATTATTTCAAAATAATAATCTATTATATATATATTTTTAAAGTTGTTGGTTTAAATTCTACGAGTTAGGAAGGAAAAAATGAAAAGCTTTAAAAATAGATTTTTTTTAAATATAAATATATATATATATATATATATATATATATATATATATATATATATATATATATATATATATATATATATATATATATATATATATATATATATATATATATATATATATATATAAAATGATAAACAAATACTTATTATTAAAATAAATAATTTTTAAAATACTATAACAACATATATTATATTTGAACAATTTATCTAAATCCTTAAAAAAAAAATTCAAATCCCTCCTCCAACACAATTATTTTAGTTCTCCAAATTAGAGGATTTTATTTTGTGAATAATATTAAAGGGTAATGTTAACTTGTGCCTCAATGGTACATGTTAAAAAACCAACAAATGGAAAATTCATATTGAAAAAAGCAATAACACTATTAATTATAAAGTTGTATTAAATTCAACACACAAATTTCAATAAATTTTTATTATATTTATCTCTTAACTTGTGTCGTTGGGGCACAAGTTAGCATTACCCAATATTAAATTCTCTAAAACATACTCCCCTAAATTCTTCTATTTTTTACTCACTTTTTCCCTTTTTCAAAGCAAAAACTTATAATCCACCAGTATAAATTGATATCAACAAATATGAATACATTATTGGTATTGTTTGACACTACATTTTCTTTAATTTCCTGCATCTCTGAGTATTTTTAACGCAAAACATATTTAGCAATTTTTTTAAACTTTAGCGATACTTACATTTGCTAGTATTTAAACGTGGATCCAAACATACGTGTATTGGTATATTTCATAACGGTCCACAAGGGAAGGGATGTGAAGTAAGTGATGCAACACCTCGCCCACAACGTCTTCCTGGTCGTCCGTATTTTAGATCAAGCGTCCATTTTCTAGATGTGACACCCCTTCCTCAAATATGTCGCCCATTTTTGGGATAACTCGTCTGGAGCGGGAAAGCATGGAGAATGATGTGTCCCTAGTCCACAACGGTGTGGAAGAAGTCGGGAGGAAAGTAATCACGCCCTCCTGAATAATATGGGGTTAGATGTTCGGTCCCACGTTCTCTAAGAAGTGGTTGTTATTGGTTGTTATTTCTTAGGTGTCTTAGATCCAGGCCCAAAAAGCTCATATGCATACCTCAACCCTTAGGTTAAGATGGACAATCTCATATTCACACAAATACTAGATACACGAAGCTTTTCACCTTTCTGCGTGAACTAGATCTCAATCCTATAAGAAATCCAAAAAGCCTCTAACAACCCTAATCACTAGGTGTTGTCACACATTGCATTTTTAACAAGTACAATTGGTGTTCAAAGTGGTGACCTGATAAAAGTGACATGTGCCACCATTATAGCATTTAGTCAAATTAATGTCCTCATGTCCATCCTCTTTGTCCACCAGTTTCCAGCAAGTATGCACAAAAGGATGGCCTCCACGAACTTCTTGAACATTCATTCAGGCCCATTTGAATCTCTGGGGGGTACCTCGCTTACTTCAACGAGGCGACCATTAAGGTCTTCCACCTAAAGCTTAAAATGTTCATGGGAGCGTTTAAAAATAGCCTTGGGGCAGGAAATTTTATTGAGTCCCTCACAAAGAGGCATGTGTCTTCCTTGGTTGAAGTGGTAACACATGCATAATGTTATATAAAGGGAGAGGAAAGCAATTCTAATAATAAGTGTAGCGGGGTTTTCGTTACCTTTAGGTTTGTTGACTAAACCAAAAGTCAACATACAATTCGAGTCGCCACCGCACTTTTATTTGTCCAAAGGAAAGGCTAAAAAGCGAACAAAAGCCAAGTAAGAAGTTTTTCAAATCAAAAACTAATAAAAATGTCAGAGATCTAGGTAAGGGGGTTGGTTATGAAATGCGAAGGTTTTACGCACCAAAAACATTCGTTAGTACTCTAAGGGAACCCTTTTTGCAAATATGTGTTGTAGGTTGGTATTTGTGAAAAGATTTGTACAAAAGATTGGAGGGATGAGAAGAGAATAGATTATATTTACAAATTTGTTGTTTGAATGGATGAACCCATTGCCTACGTACCATCACAAAGGTAGGATCAAAACCTCGTAGTTCGGGGTAAAAATCTCAAAGGTTGGTGAATCGATTTGACCAAAAGCCTTAAGGTCTTTTGTTATCAAAGGGAGAAAACTCAACCTAAACCAACAATCCACCATGTGAGGAAGGCTTCAACATACTAGTGAGGGGTTAACCCTATAATAAGCATGGAAGACTTATAATCCAACCACTAAGGATGAGGTGAGATTTACATCAACCACTATGATAACTCAAACCTATGACTAATGTTTTGGAAAAGTTTTAACAAGTGACCATTGGAACCACAAAACAACTTGAAGTGAGTTATATTTACAAGTTAGATTTATTTACAAAATGAAGTCAAAGTTGGATTAAAGTTCATTCACAATGAGTATTGATGAAAATGGTTTTGAAAAGTCAAAGGCCTAAGGCCTAGGTTTCTAATTTGAAACAAAGTCAAAGTTTGAAGAAAAAATATTTTGGCTTGGTTAGAGTGGGGAGAAGAAGAGAAGGGCTAGTCCTAAAGCATACAAAGGTAAGAGAGAAAAGATAAACCCTTGGAGTTCCTTTTCTTGAAATCATAGAGATGATTCGAGATGCTCATTTCCTTTGGACTTAGCACACAATCAAGCAATCAAACAATTTGAACTCAAGCTCCTAGGATCTCCATTTGCCTTGTCTCTTAACTTGGTTACTCATGACAATGGTCCTCTTCTCACAAACTCAAGGTAGGATTCCTATCACACAAAAGCAAACATCAAAAAGTTCACAACACAATAAGGGGAATGGACAAAGAATAAGTTTGGATGAGAAGTCCTTTAAGATCAACTTTGAAATTTAGCATTCTAAAGGCATGAGGCCTAGTTGCTCTTCAACAAATTTAGTATTCTAAAGGCATGAGGCCTAGTTGCTCTTGAACTCCTTTAAGCATAGGTAAGTCCTAATTCTAAGTCCTTTCTCCTTTTGCAATTGGTTCACACAAAACAAAACAAAAACAAAGCAAACACAAGATAGCAATATATTTATATACAATAATGGGCTCAAATGAGCAAAAGAAAAATGACACAAACATAAAATATGTGCTCAAGTGAGCAAAGTGAAAAGCAATATGAATAATGAACAAGAAATAAATGACATTAAAAGTAAATGACAAGAAATTAAATGCTCAAATTAAAATTAGTAATTAGTGGGGGTTATGTTAGCTTGTCATAAGACAATGTAGCGCTATGTTAAGCAATCGTAAGTGGACTAATGTAATAGTCACACCTATCTGAGACCGGTCAATAAAAATATAGGCAAATAACACAAGTTAGAGATCATGACTAGTAAGCCAAGCTCCATAAACTTGTCATGCCAAAACAAAAGGGGAAGGGCCTTGTATGGACTTTAGGTTATTTGCTTGACCAAGAAGTAACCTATCTTGGACACAAAACAACTCACTTAATCATGGATCAAGTTGAGTTTGGTTTGGATCAAAGAAGATTAAACCTCTCATTTGTCATGACCAACCATAATACATTAACTCATTGGCCAAATGATGAAAAGAATGGGATGAAGATGAAAGGGAGGGAAAAAGAATACAAGCATCGAATTCAATTGATCAAAGGTGAACCAAGTTAACATCAATCAATGCCAAACAGAAAAGAAATGAAGATTACAAGTCAACAAGTCAACCATAATTTTTGGTATTTTTTGAATTAAAATAAAATGCAAATAAAATAATCAAAAGGAAATCAAACCTCAAATTTAATTCAAATCAACTTCAACAAGTTCAATTAAATTCTCATAGGTCTAACATGGTCAAATAAACTTTGACTAATTTTCTCAACAATTTTGGAAATCAGAAAGTATTTAAAAACGATTAAAAACACTAAAAAATAACACAATATGAATTAAAATCTCAAATAAATCTCAAATCAAATAAGAAATTGATAAGACTATTTTTCATTGACTTATCATAATCCATAGATGTTAGGAAAATATTTTTGGATTTTTCAAATATCAGAAAGTATTTTAAAATGAATTAAAACTATTAAAAAACCAAATAATTCACAAAAAAAATATTAAATGAAGTCACAAAAATAATTAAAAATCAAAATGTGAAATTAGATTTTTCAAGAAAATTTTTGGGATTGGTCTCATATTTTTGTGACTTCAAATAATTTTTTTATGAATTTTTGAAAATAAAAGGAATTAACTGAAATTAAAAGAAAATAGAAATAATAGAAAAAAGCGCAGCCACTAGATCAAACTCATTAATTGACGTGGCAAGGAGAAACGGCTCAGATGTGAGGGCGCATGGTGGACATAAGTCAAACGCACGGCATAATGCATTAAAACAAGTAAACGTGATGGATGCTCAGGATTATAACGTTGAGACACGATCCAAGGGCTGGGAAAGCATACACGTGGTGATGGTGGTGGAAACCACCATCTTCTCCGGTGAACTACCAGAATCCGGCCACCACTTGCAGAGAAAATATTTGTAACGAAAATGAAAAACAAGGACATCAAATTGAAACTACCAGAATCCGGCCACCACTGTATCCATGGATCTTCCTCACTCTTCCTATTTTGAGAGAAATGTGAGGTGGAAGATCATGGTGTTCAAACTGAAAGTGCACGAAATGGAAAATTGAAACCACCATTGACTTGCCTCAAGTGTGAGGACTTCAGAAAACCACACAAACAAGAGAATACTACATTGAATTGCAAGATCTAGATCCAAAAATTTTAAAGTTCTACCTCTGAATTGGAGCTCTTAAGGCCACGAATTCTTCAAGATCTTGATCCCTTTTTGCTCTGGAGATGTAATGGAGATGATAGGCTAAGGAACTGAGCTTTGAAAATCAACTAATGATGTTGAATTTCAAGCTTGAAAATGAGAGAAAAATCTGAAAATTCCTTTGGTGTGGGTTGGGATTTCAGTGCTGCAGCATTTCAGATCTCCAAAGGGTTGATGAATGAATGAGAGGGAGCTCTTATTTATAGCTTAAAAGGGCTGAGTTCATGATTCCCTCGTGTGCATGGCAATTTGAAACTTTGATGCATGAGCCTGTACAAGCGCATGTGAGGACCAATGATAGGTGCAAAACCAAGCTGAACTCATCTGGAATGGAATTGGACGTGTACATGTGATGTAATCAGCTTGCACATTAAGTTTCACCATGAAATGTCATAATGATCATAAAGAAAGAGCTCTTCGAAACTCCCACATGGAAAGTCTAAAAAAGTAATGTGAGTAATGGTTGGAAAGTACTTGAAATAAGGACAAAAGTCATGTTGGGCAAAAATTCATTTGGCATTTGGAAATTAATGAAAACTGGCTGTGAAAGTTTGGGCACAAAACATGTCTAAGTCACCCTTTGAAAATTTTCACCAAAAGTAAGCCTATTCAAACCCCTCTTTTTGTATGATTCAAACTTCAAATGGAAAAACCTCAAACATAAAAGTTGTATATCTTTTCAATATGATCAATTTAGACTCAAATTTTGCATCATTTGGATTTTTCATGGAAAAGTTATGGGCATTTGAAGTTAGGTACTTTTTCAAATTCAATGACTTAGGTCCAAGGTGACCTATAATGTTTTGTATTATCACATGTATTTATTTTAAGATTATGAAATTTTGTCCAACATAGCATTTGAATTAGACATCTTAAGATTTCCAATTCATTTTGCATTACCTCAAAATCATAAAAATTAAGGAAGTTAGGTCCTTGGGAAGTTGACCCAAAATTAGGGTTTCAGTCAAAATGACATATAATGTTTTGAAATGAATGATGACCTTCCAAGCTTCAAATGGATTTTTGATGAACATTAAAGTTTTTCATATGGTTATTAAGAACATTTTTTATCTTGGGGAATCTTCATTTGACAAACACATCAAAAGTTATATCTTAGTGGACCTCAGTTTAGTCAGATGACTTGACTGGTCAACTTTTCAAGGCCAAACTTCCAATCTTGATGAATAAGTGATTGAGGATCCTCAAATAAGATCAAATATGCATAAAATAATGAACGAAAGAACTTCCCTTGATTAAATTTGATCATAGGTTGATGTTGCTTCATGAGCAAGACACAGTCAAGGCATAATTGAATTAGGGTTTCCTTGGGAAACAATCCTCAAGCCCTTTGGGTTATCTTGATCAAATTGGCAAGTTGAGATACTTGGGAGAAATATATGATGATTAGGAGCTTTGTGGACCATTGTCATGATTTTTCTCATCTTTATCTAGCCACTGTATTGGGCTTAGGAGCCTCCTAGGAGCATTGGAGCACATGATCACTTGAGCTTCAAAACAAAAAGAGTTAGTGACATATTTTTGTGCTTTTGGTTAGTAAACAAGTAAGAAAATCAATAATATATAATACAAGAATGCTTGGTGGTCTCAAACCACTCACACAAGTCCCAACCCTAGGGTTAAGGAGCAAAACATGCTATGATCCTTGAGGCAATGCACTGAGCAATGATATGATGCTATGAGGGATCTTAGGGTCAAAATTAGGGTCTTACAATAAGGCCGTGGATGTGAAAGAGTGTACTTCTAATATTCATAACTCATAACAGGCGTGAATGAGTCACCTCACCTCGTCCTTTAGAGACAAGACATCATTCAAGAGAAGTGAAAAATTCACAAAGAGTTTCACGCCCTTAAACACTTGTTGTGAGCAGATATGGTGAGAAGTCCTTCACATGCACGACATCCGTCAAAAGCTAACTTCAAGACATATGTCATAGGGCCTAAGCTTAGATGATGATCCAAGTTCCATAAATCCAAATGGAACCATACTAAGAACTGTTATCAACTCAAGAAGGAGATAGAATATTGGATCCAAGAGGGCCACCTAAAGAAATATGTCAAGGGCGACCTCGCTTGAAGACCATGAAGATCTAACTCTCAAGGGCGAGTTACCTCGAGAAGTATTAGGTCCAAAAAGGGAAATGAACCAAGCAATAAAGGCAATGATATAGCTATACTCTACACTCTTAATAACATCACATGAGGATTCAGTTCCACCCATAAAAATACACTTTCCAAATCCTAACCATCGAAGGTTCTCCCACCAGTTATGAGGCGTAGAGCTAGAAACCCCAGAAGTTGATATCATCTTTTTTGAAAAGGATGTTGCATGCATCCACCCATATAACAATGATAAAATGGTCATCATCGTGAGAAGCGACGATTGAGAGATTAAGAACGTATTTATTGAAAGGGAGGCTATGTAAAAATCTTCTACTAGGATGCTTTTGGGTGGCTTCTCTTGGACTTATTTGACCTTAAAGCCTTTAAAGGGTCGTTGGTGGGATTTTCTGGTGAGCAAGTGTAGGTGAAGGAGTATATAACATTAAATACCACCTTTGGATAAGAAGAATACGCCAGACAGCTTAAGGTAATGTGTCTTGTAATAAACTTATTAATATAACATTATTATATTTAGGCCCACTTTCAACCATCTAGGAGTGTTCATATCTCCATTATATTTATGCATGAAGTACCGCTCCTAGATGGGATAGTCGGGGTCATCCAGGAAGACCAAAAGGTTATCAGGAAATCCTACGTAGAAAGCCTGAAGCTGAAGAAGGTTAGGATTGTGGGCATGAATGTTGTAGGTGTAACTTTAGTGGCCAAGCCACTAGAGGAAGCTCTCTAGGATGAAGACCTGGCGACTCTAGGCCAAGAGTATGCAAAGGCGCCGGGATATGATCCTTTATCAAATGATGATATTATGCGTCAAGACACATTTAGCTTAATCCCATTTACTACTTTGGTTTATTTAGGTGAGTAATAATCTTTTCCGCTTGTAAGGATAAATTTGTGACATTCTTTGTTTTGTGAGGTACTCTTTTCCCTTGTGTTGTCAATGTGGCGCGGGACTTTTTAATGAAGCCCTCGCATTATTTTGTGAAAATTTAATATTATTGGTTTATTTGTAGGAAAATTAATAGGGAAAAATACATTAACCGCCAGAAAAGCCGACCATATATGGTGGATCCTCACGGAGGAATCCTTGTCACCCTTTGCAGTAATTACACATGATGGATCCTTATGAATAAATCCTTTACGCCCCTTAAGGAGATCACACATGTTCGATCCTCATGCAAGAATCATTTTTCCCCTAGGGCAACATTAGCATCCTTAGGAGGAAGACCTTGCTCCCCAAGATAACAACCAAAGTTATGTTGTGAAGCAGCCCATGTAAATAAGAATATACAAACACGTCATTCAATTGAGACCCAAAAGAGGAAAAAGGTTTACAAACCTCTAAGTAAAATAATTATAAAAACCCTTATTAGGGCACCATTACAAAAAAAATCTCTAACATCATGAATAAATAATCCTTAAACTCATTGATCCTCTAAAGTATTCCTAGGGCGAGCGACACCTTCTATCGCCCGGTGATCATTCAAGGCGACCTCCTCAACTGGTGGGACCTCCTCATCATCCACTAATTGCCCTCCACAGACCATTTTGAACAAGTCCATTTGACTTAAGTCTAACCTCGGATAAAGTAAGTCTATTTTCTCATTCGCTCGCCCTAAGTACTGATAGAAAGTTTTCACCAGGTCATCCTTGAGTGCAAACAATTCCCCCTCAAGTTTATTCAGAGATTTTAGGAAATTATCAAGAGATCCCCTAAGGCTCTGTTATATGGCGGCATGATTTCAAGGCTCTAACGCCATGTCTTAAGTAGGATCTTAAAATATTCTCTCTCTCTCTCCCTCTCTCTCTCTCTCTCATCAAAGTCCTCACCATATTCTGATGTTGGGTGATACTCCATTGAGGTATTAGGATCTTGGACTTTAGTTCACCAATGACTTGAGTATACTTCTCCTGCTGAACCCTTAATAAGTTATTTCGCCATCCTTGACAGCTCGAGGGGCGACTTGCCATGGAGGCCTTTGTAATCAGAGGGGAAATCTTTAAGGAAAAGAAGGTGACTCTCTGTAAACTTGATAGCTGATAAGTTCCAAATTTACATAAAATATGTAGGCATTTATTAACTTATTTTGCAAGCAATCAATATAAAACTTCCCCAATTTGTCTATGAAAAGTGATAGAACATTTATTTGTACTTTCCTAGCTTGTATGAACTAAAAATAGGTAAAAAGGACTGGATACGAATAATTCAGTACACAAAGACCAAGACAGAGGAAAACCCTGAAAAGCAAGGCTTATTAGGCGATGTTCATAGGCACGCCTAGAAAGACCAGGAGAAAAAATGGAACCTTAAGACTAAAGTACTTCATGGTGAAGTAAAGGTTTATGCGCTAGGTACATGGGCGATGCGCCTAGTGAAGAAATATGACTATGACCACTTGTCAAACAAATATCATTGATTAATTTAGAAGAAAGTAGGCCCGTTAGGCGTAGATGGGTGGTGTATCTAGCAAAGGCCCTTAATCGACACATATAAATATGAGTCTCCAATTCATTGTAAATGGAGTTTCGATGGAGTGAGGTAGTACATAATTGGAGTAGGATCACCTTTGTCTATAACATGAGAGTAAGACAGGGAGATTGAAGGCAGAAGTTTTGCTTAAGTGATATGGCAGATAAACTTCCAAGCTCGTCTTCACTAGATTATTCATACAACTACGATGAGTAAGTGAAGCTAAAAATCTCTTTGTTGGGAGGTTAGATGTAGTCATCATATTCATGTATTATATAGGTCATGAAGTTTTATGTAAGTCTACTCAAGCTTTAATATTTATGATCTTTAATCTTAATGTCGGTTTTATATTTGCTACCTAAAACTTATTTTCATGGTATGACTTAACATTCAAATGGTGCTTGTCATTAATAGATCCAATATTATCATATATTGGACACTAATGTCGAGACATAAGGTTAGGTTCAAACTCCTTATGTATTGTAGTGGGATCAGTGTGGAGTATTGCTGCTTTATAATTGTTGGAACTTAATGCTTTTTCTTGGTTATTAGATCGAGATATCGACTATTAGGTAATGCACTTATCTCTCGGTCTTGAGACCGACAGGAGATACAAATGAGAGTGATAAATGGTAATATTAATAGTTGAATAGATGAGCACATTACTGACCTATGGTTACGCGTGATAAATACGTAATGACAAAATCTACCCCTAGCATGTTTTCTTACCATTAACACCGAATACCCATTATACTTTCTATCATTTATTTTATGTCATTTACTTTCACGCATCAAAACAACTATAACCCCTTCTCTACTTAGAATCTTAAAAAAATGTTGAATGGTCTTTGAAACTACCAATCTTTGTGGATACGATAATTATAAAACTTTGTGCTTGCAACAAAATGACACCATTTTCGGAGACTGGTGCTAGTTTGTAAAGACATCACATGGTTTTTATTATTTTAAGTATTGTTTATGTATGTTCATATTCACTAACTTATTAACATTTAGAATTACTTTTATCGTTACATGTTTATGTTAGGCAAGGTTCCTGCAGAGCAATTACTATTTGATCCCAAAATCGAAAAAACTGTAAGCAAAAACATCAGTGAGAACAGGAAAAGAAACAGATAGCTGAGATGCTAGATTTATAAGAGCCTTTTGTCTCAAAACAAAGAACCATGGTTGAAGTTGACAATGACAATAATAACAATGGAAACAACAAAGGTGGCACGTCGTGCCACAATAGTCTCAGGTGTCTAGCTCATCTCTCTAGAACACAAAGGAGTTTCCGAACAAAGTGAAATGAAAATGGTCTTATTACAAATTATGTATGCTAACCCTTTTCTGGTTTATATCATGAAGACCCGTACACACCTTATAAAGTTCTATGAAATTGTTGGAATGCTAGGAGCTCTAGAGAATGAGGAAAAAGCGGTATTCTTAAGGTTCTTTCCACATTATTTAGTTGGAAAAAGCAAAGGAGTGATATCTAGATCAATCCACATCAATGATGACAAATATGAACTCGTTGGAGGAAAAGTTCTTAAGTATATTTTTTCCTCACAAATATTCATGAAAGTTAAGACACTCATCACAGTGTTTTCCCAAGGTGCAACGGAAACTCTGCGTGAGGCATGAGAAAGATACAAGTCCATGTTTAGATGATTTCCAAACCACAATTTTGACAAACTCACACCTATACACATATTCATAAATGGACTCCAATAACAACCAAAGTTGTTACTAGATGTTACTCCTAGGGGTTCTCTCATGTCCAAAAGTGGGGAAGATAAAAAAATAATCATTGAGCGAATGAGACTCTATGATCATCAAGGAGAACACAAGATAAACCCCTTCTATAGGAAGTTTGATATCATGGAGTTGAATACTAGTGATGTTATTCTTGCTCATAACAAGTTTTTGACCCAAATGGTGGATGAACTAACCAACAACTATTGAAGTTTCCACAACAACTGAAAGAGATGAATGAAGTACCATAATAAAGGCAAATTTCATTTTGTGAAATCTGCAGTGGAGACCATCCAACTGGATTTTGAAACATACTGATAAGAATTAAACCATGTAGGCAACCAATAGCCTGGGAAATATAAAAACAACAACTTTCCACTGAGCAACAACTATAATCAAGGATGAAGATTCGAGGTTGGTTCATCTAACATACAACATTTTCAACATTACTCACAAGCATCTCATCAACAACCCTAAAACAAAATTGAAGGATACACTCAATCAATTTATGCATGTGTCTATGGCAATTCACAAAAATACTGAAGCCTCCATTAAAAACCTTGAAACACACGTGGGTCAATTAGCCAAACAGTTATCTAATCTCCCAAGTAACACATTCAGTGAAAATATGAAAAACAATCCAAAGGATCACAGTAGTGTTGTTCTTATGTATAAAAAAAATTGTTGCCAAAGTTAGAGGAGAAGGAGCAGAAGGACCATAAGAAGGAGAATTGCAGGATGGAGCATGCACGGTTTGTTAGCAAGATCAATCCAGGAAAGAAATTGATCCTACATGGTAGTATTACCTGTTTCCATATGTGGTATGAAAGATGGGAATACACTTATTGATTTAGGTACAAGTGTGAATATAATACCATTATTGGTAGTAGAAAGAATTAGGTATTTGTAAATGGTACATATTGACAAGTTCTCATTTCTTGTAGTCTTCGTGATACTAGACATCAAAGCAGATCCAAAGACGTCTCTCATCTTAGGAAGACCATTCATGAAAGTTGTAGGATGCTTGTGGACATTGATAAAGGTGAAGTAAATGTCAAAATCAAATATTGTGAGGTATGTTATAAGGTAATTGACATTACATAACACTCAAACAAATGCTTCTTGAGAGGTAACCCAACCACATTTTACAAATTTTCTTTAAAATGGTCTTTATTTAGTTATTTATTTTAAAAACAATGATGAAAGCAAAATGCCCATGCAAAGAAACGGTGGGTTCGCTAAGCGTAAAATAGGCAAACCATTTCTCACCTAGCACGCATAGAGGAAAGCTCAAAAGATAAAACACAAGCTCTCGACTAGCGCAGATCAGTGCGCCTAGCGAGAGACCTGTTACAGAACTTTGGGAATCACAATCAGACTTAAAATCAAATAACCCAATCATTTTTTCTCAGTCTATCCAACTCTCCACACTCGAAAATGCATAAATGTTATTGTCCCCTTTACCTGTTTCTCTCGGTTAAGTTCATCCATTTTGCAGAGAAAGATTGAGAGGTGGGGTTCGCTTGAGGATGTGATTGAAGAGTAATAGAAGCAAAGGTTTTATTTTGTAGGGTATGTTTGGTTGTGAGATGAAAATGAGAAGAGAGAAAGTTGCGAGAAAGAGTATGAGAAGAGAGAAGTGAATGAGAAATGAGTGAGAAATAGAATAGATGTAATGAATTGTTTGTTATAAGAGAAGTATGATTGAAATAGAAGAGAGAGAAGTGCAATTATTTTATCATTTTTGAAAGGACAAAAATATTCTTATATTAAAAAATTAATACTACAAAATGTTATATTACTAAAGAAATATATTTTCTTATCAATATTTATTTAAATATGTATTTTAATTTAAAATAATAATTTGATTAGTTATTTTACTATTTTAATTATTTAAAGTAATTTAATTTATAAAATTATTTGTTTTTATAAGAAAAGGAACCAGCTAACATGTAAACAAATGACACAATAAATTTAACATTGAAGTTCAATTAGAAAAAGTAAGAGCATAAAATAAGGATATAATTAGAAACAAAATCAAACATACATTTCTATTGTCTTTCTTCTCTATAATAAGAAGAAAGCAAAATATGGTGGGACACATATATTCTTTCTCTCTTCGGCATTTCTTTGCACTACCAAGTAAGAGAAGTGAGTCTTTTTCTTTACAACCTCTCTCTTTAATACTTCTCTCTATTGTTCCAAACATGCCCTTAGGGTACTAGAGAGATTTGAAGGTTTAATTTTGTTTTTATTTTACTTTATTATTAATTTATTATTTTAATTTTATTTAGTTTTATTTTATTTAAATTTTGATTTTATTTAGTTTTATTTTATTAATTAAATTTTAATTTTAATTAATTTTGTTAATTTATAATTTTGGTTTTATTTTAATTTTTTAATTTATAATATAATTTTTATTTTAATTTAGTTTTGGTTTTATTTTATTAATTTATAACTTTATTTTATGAATTTAGTTTTAGTTTTAATTTATAGTTTTATTTACTTTTTCTTAATTTATAATTTTAATTTTATTTGGTTAAAATAATATTTGTTTTTATTTAGTTTTATGTTTATGTAATTTTATTTTATTAATCTTTTAAAAAAAGTGAGGCAACCTAGAAATGTGGGAGTTAATAAATTATTTTCACCGATTAATGTAGTGTCGGCCCAAGCCGCCACTATATAAAAAACAATAATTATTTATAAGAATAAAAAAAGAAAACAAACAAAATTTGTGGGCAAAAACGAAGATTTTTTTTTGCATCAACATTAGCATAGCATAAAACATCCACTAAAATAAATAAATATAAATAAATATTAGCGTCAACCCCAATTGTCGCTATATAAGAAAACAATAATTATTAATTATATTAATAAAAAGGAGGAAAACGAAATTTGTGGGAGCAAATATAAAATTTTTTACACTGTCTTTTACATCGACTTATATCATCGCTATGATAAAAAAATTAATAAATAAAAAATAGAAACTAACAAATTACACATTTATGAGTTAGCGTCGACTAAGATTGCCGTTAGAATTTCAATTAATATCATTAAATATAATATTAAACCAATGCAAAGCTAACATCCATTTTGGCCGACGCTAATATTAGATTTAAATAAAAAATAAGAAAAATGATTTAAGCTGTTAGCGTCCATTTCTAGAGATATGTAATTGATACTATAAGCGTCAAAGTTGATGATGTCGCTAAATTATTACAGCTAATACGTAATTTTCTTTTATTGATAAGTGGAATTTGCAAAGGTATGAATTATGTTATATTATCTAACATAGTGGATTCCATATATGTTGTTTAATGAATGTTCCAGATGACTTTAGGAAGACCAATAATCAGAAAGAAACAACAAAGCTTAGGCATTGGTTTATCCGCCATACCATATGATGAACACATGCTCAGAAGCTATATCCACGAAAAATTCTATGTTGGGTTGGAAAGCCAAAATTTGATTCAAGAAAAAACAATTGAGTTGGAGGATCCATGAGAGTATTCTGATGTGGTACAAGAAATAAACACACGGGGTTGGGGTATTTTGGAAATACCTAATGAAGTTATCAACCTCAACATATTTAGGGAATTTTATGCGAATGCTAAACCCATTGAGGAAATACCACTTGCAAATGTTTCTTGGGTATGGGGCCGACGAGTCCCGTGTGACAGAGATGTCATACATGCTTATTTAGAAGATAATAATGTGGAAAACTTTATAAGGTTGGATTCATTCGCAGTGCAGCTAGCAAAAAGAAACTAGAATTATGATGAGATATCTGCTGACATTTTGAACCAGAAAAAACCTATCAGTTGGGATGGGATGTACTTCCTATCCATTTCAAGAGACCTTACCTGACCATCCAACTTCAAATCTGGATGACCTTCCTTCTTCACAATGTTACTCTTATTAGCCACATCTCCTCTGCAACCATGAAAATTGCACAACTGATTTGGTGCATCATGAAAGAAAAGCAAGTGGACATAGCAAGGGTAATCTCTAAGAAAATTCGAGTGATTGTAGATTCAACAAAAAGACATGCCATTGGCTTCCTTGGATTGATCATGGGATTGTGAATACACTATGACGATGGAGGTATCCTCTCTTGATAACCATCATATCCAACAAATGTGAAAACTTGATGATACATTTACTACATGATATTTTATATGTTGTAGAGACAGGATGCCTCCACCACAACCAAAACCCTTGTTGCACCTACTGAGCATTAATAGGGAGTAACATACTTTGATAACATGGATCCTTCTATGAAATCCTGGTTTTCATATGGTTGGGATGTTATTGAGGTATACCACAAAGGTATGTTGTCTATTAATGATTTATTGAACATGTTGCAACTAAGGATGAAAGAATCACATGCTTTATTTGAGCCAGTATCTACTCAAGAAAATTCATCAACTCCCTACAATGACCTACTAATAGGCCATTCTATTCTAAGTGGGCAATTAGCGATACAAGTGTGAGTGGAGAAATAAGTGAGTAGGCACAAGTTGAAGAGGAAGAATAAGTTAATCAATAAAAGGATGATGAAGAGACAATTAGTGAGAGTGATAACTAGACTAGTGTTACACCTGCTATGTTATTGTGAAGTTTTTACTATTTTGTCAATTTTATTTCATTACTTGCTGGACAATTTATGTTAGTTTATGTTGTTATTTATGTAGTAGGTTTACTAACAATGTGCATGCATAATGGACTTGGGTTTGTTGTTCATTTTGTATCAAGTACATGAACACACCCAAGCTTCTAACATATTATGAATATTGTGATAATAATTGTCTGTCTCCCTTGAATTGTAATGCACACAAGATAAGAAAACTGAATAAGAAAAAATAGGTACAAATGTTGTAGCAGAGAGCTCGCAGATGATGGAAATATACATGAAGACATCTCAAGCCTGAGTAAGAAGACTCAAGGTTCTTGTGTGATGCTAAAGTCAGAGTTAATAACGTCAGTGTCTTGTGAAGACAAAATGGTATTTCTGGAAACATAATGGCTAAATGACACACACACACACACACACACACACACACACACACACACACACACACACATACTAACAAATCTTGAGAAGCCTTTCACTTTTAAAATTAAATCACCCAAAAATGTTTTTGAGGTCTGGCCAGTTGATTAGGGGAGTGTCTATTTGATTGGGGGACTTTTTATAATTGTCTAATCAATCAGACCACGAGCCTAATCAATCAGATCATGCTTAGTTGATTCTAAAATTGATTGGGACACTCTCTTAGTTATTAGTAACAACTGCATCTAAAAACCTTCCATTTGTGTCCGTAATAATTGATTATTTAGGTCGCCTAATCGATTAGAGCATTAAATAGGCCCATAGATTGTTTCCAAATTTATACCATATCTTGGCCTATAAATAAATAGTTTATATATCACTTTTAATCATCTAGAAAATGTGAAAAACCTCACTTTTCATTTCTCTCATCACCTCTCTCTCATATTTCCTCACATATTTTAGCCATGAGTTTCTTGAGTCTAAGTGAGGATATTTGTTATGGGTGAGAGAAAATATTTAAATTTACCAAGAGTATATTTTTTCTTGTATAAATAATTCTTCCATATGAAGTTGATATTTTAGTTATGAGCTAAACCAGATAAAATCTCTTGTTTGTATTAGGGAATTATTTTAGGAAGTCTCTGTTTGGTTTGTGAGTTCCTCCTTAAAGAAAAAACTCTCATTTGGTTCGTGAATATAAACCAGTGAAAATATCCACAATAGTTCTTGGGCTCAGACTAGTTGAAAGCTCTATCAGTTCAAGATCAATACAATAAATTTTTTACTTGGTTTATGAGTTCAGCCTTGTATAAAAACTCAATAGTTTTGAGATCATCTCGGTAAAAATCTTGGTTTGGTCTGTGGTTAGCTGTCTAAAACCCCGATTCGATCAGAGGATAACCAACTTAAAACTCTGTCTTTGTTCGAGATCAAGCTGTGCAAAATCTCTGGTTTAGAGACTAACTGCTATAAGCCTTGTTTGTTGTTTGATTTGGAGACTAACTTCTCTAAGCCACTATTTTTTGCTTGGTTAAAAGTTAGCACGAATACTTTATTTTCTTGTATAAGGGGTTTCATGGGAGAAATCTTCTAAAAATTCTCAAGATTAATGGATACTCTCAAGAAAAATTCTTGGGGAGATTATTAGGTCTTCTTGGCCAAGCTTGTATAATTCTATGGAGTTATTTCTCTTCCCTTATCTCTTTTACTTTCCAGTATTTTTATTTACTTTAGATTTTTGTTGTGTATTCACTCGAAATGTTTTCAAACTCTATTTTTACAAATGACTTTGGTTTGAACCATATCTACACAATTCACCCCCTCTTGTGTATGGAGTCACATGTCCAACAAGTGCAACCTTACATCAATTATGAAGAGAAACTTCTAGCCGACAAGGTTATCTAGGTACATGGAAGAGTAGGACTTAGCCGGCCATAAGAGAGGGGTACAGGGCAATCCAGAGACGAAAGGGAGCATGGACCCCGCTTTAGGTTTGATTCTTACAATCCTTTATTACTTCATGGGAGAGAAACTTGAAGGAGTGTGCAAACATATGGTTTAAAGAAGTGGGGATAAGAAATACATACTCGGTCAACGGATCCGCTTGGACAAATAAGTCCAAATATTATGGTTTCTACAAGAGTCACAACTATAACACAAACAATTGCATCCAATTGAAGGATGCAGTTATAGGGATGATTAAGAAAAAGGTGATTGTCTGAATACATAAAAGATGGTAAGAGGGGCCAGAGGAATCTCCAAAGCAAAACTAATCCTCCTAAGAAAAATGTTTAAGTTATGGCCAGGGGTAAAGGAAATAAGGTAAGCAGCAAGGAAGAAGAAAGGCACAATAGGAAATGTCAGTACATCACTTCCATCACAACATGCCCCCTAAAGGAAAATAACTCGTCCAAAAGCACAATGAAGATGAAGATTGTTGAACTAATGACTTCCATCAAGAAAGAAGGGAAAACCTAGACCAAGAGCCCAAAGAGGCCAATTCTCAGGTTCCAGGAGAGTAAGAAGGATATGAGGTCTTGAATAGGATTTTCCCTTAGTCATAACAACCACAATCTCCAACTTCGACGTATATAGGATATTGGTTCATGGCAAAAACTCCTACGATATCATGTACTCGTATCTCTTTAAGATGGGGGGGGGGGGATTTAATAATGAAAAGTTGCACCCTATGAAAGGCTTGACCTACAAGACCTTAATGATAATATAATTTGTCTTCAGGGATACATCGAGTTAATGGTCCCTCAACCTAAATCGCTTCTAACTCAGGGATGAAAGCTTACCACCTTTCCCCACCTTCCCACTGTTGAGATTGTAAGACTTTACTACCACGAATTGATAAGGGGAAACCCATATCTCATTTCAAGAAAGAGGATGAGTAGTCTGAATGATTTACCCGATAACCAGACCAGAAGGCGTCCCAACAAACGTACATGAGGTAGAAGCTCCCCCAACAGAAGGCGTACTCAAAATTTCAACCAAAGCAGCAACATCCCAAATCTCCTTCCTTAATTATTAAATAACATCCCAACTCTTCATCGCATCTGCACAATCAAGAAGGTAGAAGCCATAGAAGATTCAAGAAAATGAAATGGAAAAGACAAAGCCTTAGGGCCACTTACCAAATATTTTCTTCCCCTCCTCCTTTGATTTGGCATCCACCACCTAACATGTCTGAATGCACCTTTTCATCCAGTTTCTTGACGCCCCATCAGAAAGGATAACTAATCCAGTGTAGCCAAGCTACTTACAGAAGGCCTCCAATTAGTTCTTCAAGTATAGCTCATCCTGGGACATATCCCCCTCCTTGTAAAAATACAATCCAATCCCTCGTCAAGCAATGGATTTAAGTCCAATACTTACAAAAAACATTCGTCCATATAGGTGAAAGACCAGGTTCTAACTAGCATATATTTGCATATACTTCTTCATTAAGATAAATACTTAGGTAAAAATAATCTTTGAAATGCTTAACGCTATCAGAATAAGCCTTAAAATACCTGATACTTTGCTTTAAAGAGATCAAACCATAATAATTCGAGTAATTGAGGGTATTTTAAGTTTTGAAAAGCTGAAAGAACAACATCATAGTAGGCTTACCTCCCTTATACTCACACCAGTGCTTGAAAACATTAACAAAAGGCTCAATTCATCGGATGTAATTATAAAGGAGCGATAAACAAATAGTTTAACACGCCGACTTCAAAATCATTGAAGAGAAGGAAATAACCGATGAGAGAAAATAGGCATTCATGAAAAGGGATTATGCACACATTGTACTGAGTGCAAACCCTCTTGTAGTCATATGGGGAAACACTTTGTAGTCAATCGTAGAACCCACGTCAGCCAAAGCTTGGTCGAAGGAATATTCACGAACTAAAGTGGAAACATTCTTCAATATCTCTATATGCATCTAATCGCCTAAAATATCCTTACCAGCCTTCTTGGTTGAATTTGACATAATCACCATAACTAAAATATGTTGTGAAAGAATGCAGGTACATTTTAGCAAGCAAGTAAGTTTAAACATTCACTATCACAAAAACCCTAAAAAAGTTGAACGAGAGCAAAATGAGGATGTTAATTTTTGGAATTCAAAGGAAATAACACCCAAACATGCAAGATCAATGCCAACGAACAAAGTCATATGAACTTGGTCCAACACTTAAACAAAAACACTCATAAAAAAGAACGATAAAAAAGCATAAGTGCTCTCTTTTGTAGTAGCAGTCGAAAAGGTAAAATGATGCTTCAAAATCTCTTTATACTCCACTCTAGCATTGACGGTCGTACAATCACTCCACACTACCAACGACTGAAATCTCCTCAAAAATTGTTCAGAAGGCACTTGAGTACTTTAAGGAAGGAGAATAATTATTACCGACTATCATAAGGGACATGTTAGTCACTCCCAACAAAACATGACCCTTTACAAGAAAGAAATTAAATGATATTATTATAAAGAGTGGCGACATCCCTTCAAAGGGCCTCTACGCCCACATGTCTTATGGACAAGTAAAGATACATATTACAAACCCTTGATATGCAAAGCAAAAACAAGGGCTTAGTGGGCAACTGCTTCGGGCCTCCCATAAAGCCCAAAAATATGAAGGCCTAATAACGATGCAACACAACATATGCATAACAAGTAAACCTTTTTTTCTATTACAAAGGGAAGCCTTCTCACGAATGCCATGCTAACCGCAGAATCAATCTAACGGTTGACCGCATCTCACAATATTCAATACGTGTATTGATCAATAAACCAATGCATTCATCAAAACATTCACATCACCGTCATATCATAGCATGCATTTCTTTAAGCATAATGCTTAAAATGTAGACCATAATAAAGTTTCAGTTTTGTAAACAGACCGGTTGGATCATTTTTCAAATGTACGTAAAATTAGCGAGTGAAATATTTCAAGACCGGGCTTGTAGCTGTCAGTCTTATTGATCTACGGTTCATGTAGTTCAACCCGACTTGCTCGCTTTATTTTTCGGGCCTGTTTATGTTCGCATTTTTGATCAGCCTGAGGGGCACTTTTTACTACGAAATTTGATCTTTATTCAGTCTGTTTTCCAAAAGATTCAGTTTAATGCATTCATTTTATTTTTCCGCACACTTTCGCGTCTGATTTTTATTCAATTTAATTCTTTTCATTTTCATTTTTCTATCAAAATATTAAAAACAAATAGAAATAAATAAATAAATAACTTGGTTTTTATTTATTTTTATTTAGAAAAAATATACTATGATATTTATTTTGTGAATTTAATTTTAATTTGATCACAAATTGGTTTAAAGGGGCATTTTGGGGTTAATTTCAAATAAAAAACCTTAGTTGGTTGATATATATAATAATAGTTGGCATTGAAAAGGGGAGAAGACCAATCACTAGCACGCGTGATGCACAACTTTTGGAGGATTCGATCTCACTTTCAAAATCAACAAAAACGAAAAAAGTTTTTCTTTATATTTGGAAAAAACGTTTTCCTCTGAATCATCACTTTCTCAACACCAATTCATAGTAACCACTTTTGTGCACAAAACCTATTCTTTTCATCATCTATACAACCATGTGACCAAACTTCCTTCTTCTTCCATTCTTCACTCATATTTCGTCCACCATCTTTTACAAAACAACACCATCTTCCTCTCCTAACACTTGCGGTAAACACTTCATGACCACCCTTCAAACGTTTCCACCACCACTTTGTCATCAACCACACTTCATTCATTTCACTTTCACCATCTATCCATTTTTATTCCATCTTTGTACTACAAGTTGCAACGACAAAAACACTCTTCATACCTTCTACCATACACACTAACAACCTCATAAAACTCAATACACAACACCACATCACTCACCTCTATTATATCATCTTCTTCCTCCACCTACACAAAACACAACCACATCCCACAAACAATCTATTTCCTAATGTGTTTACACAAACAACAACGTAACAAATCCAAAAAACCTAAAAGAAGGAAAGGTTGAAGTGGAAAGCTCGTCGAAGTTGTTACCGCACCTGGAGCAATTCCGCTGTTGAATCCGATGCCACTACTCCCAAATCCGGCAAGTCACCAAACACGTTATCTTTCTTCTTATTTGTTCTTCTTTCTATTATGATTGGTGTTTTAATTCTATGATTAAAATTGAAGAATGTTTGATTTTAAAAACTTGTTACATTGAGATTTTTGAGAGGAAGAAGAAAGAAAACAAAAAGAGAGAGTTCTAAGTGAGAGAGAGAGAGAGAGAGAGAGAGAGAGGAGGCACCGCCTCCGCTGGACCAGCCGGTTGTTGTTTAAAACGATTTTGAACTGATCGTTTAAAATAGAGGATGCTTTTTATTGCTATTCACATTTGTTCTTTTGTGTTGATTTAATCCATATTATATATTAGTCATGCATTTACTTTATTTTATTTTAGTAATACCTATTGCCACATGCCATGACCTAATTTGTAGGTTGGTAAAATTTTGAAACAAAAATCAAATTATGATTTGTTCTTTCTGATGTGGCTGAGAGTATGAGGGCGCCGCCCCTCCTCTCTATTATGTCCATTTCTTTTCTTATATATATTTTGTTTTTATTTATTTATTCAATAAAGTTTAAATTAACCTAGGGTTTTAGTATCATTTGAGTTGGGCCCAATTTTTTTAGCTTTCGAAGTTAGTACCTCACGTCTTTATCTGCACCCTATTATGTGGTTTTCTTTATTTTTGCTTTTTTTCTTTTAATTTTTATTTTATTATATTTTTTTCGATTCATTCGATTTAATTTAAATTAGTAACTAGTTGCTTGATTATTTTTTATTACTTAATTAGTTGATTATATCTTAATTGATTAATTACATATTTTAATTACTAGGTGGATTACTCGAGACGATGCAAAACAACGCCTCATCCATATATGTGTGAGTGAGCTAAGTGACATTTTCCCGCGAATGTTGATATTTTGAAATTCATTATGTTGCGCGGCAAACGTCCCCTCATCCACCGTTTTGGGTAAGCAATATTTTTCTGTCGATTGTGACAAAATAGATTTCTCTAAAATTGACCGCCAAACAAACATTTTCTAGCCAGAGATACATAACATTGAGTTCTCCATCGCACCCAGAGATACGTATGAGCAATAAACCGCAATCTTATCAGATACATTAATAAAAATCTTTTTTGCGACCCCTTTCTTTTTCTCTTTAAACCTTTTAAATAACCCAAGGAAATAAAACATTCGAAAGCTAACACTTATGCATAAACTAACTAAACGATTCCCATTGAATACAACGAACGTGAAAGGTGCTAATACGTTTCCATTGTGTAATCGACTCCCGAACCCAATTTGGTCGCAACAACCATATCATTGTCATTTTTTAGGAGTTTTATTGATATTTTCCCTTTCCCTTTTTGGGAATAAATAAAGTTCGGTGACGACTCTATAAGTTATTCCGCGAGCACGCAATGCTTTTGTAAGGTTGTATTTTTTCGAGATGCAATAGTTGACGACTCTGCTAGGGAATTCCTTTCAACGAAAGAGTCAAACCGATAACTTTCTAGGAAACATCAGGACAAACAAAGCAGAATCTCTGAATGTGTCAAACAACGTTGGACTTTGACCGTAGGCATCAGTAATATAAATCGACATTGAACGAAGGGTGTCAGACAACACTGGACTTTGACCGAAGCCAACAAAATTGGTTTTTGGACTAATTTATTTTTACTTTTTTTCTTTTTCTTTTGATTTTTATTACATTTCTTTCATTTAATTTTATTTAATTTAAATTAGTAACTAATTGCTTGATTTTTTTTAATTATTCAATTTGTTGATTAGATCTTAATTGATTAATTTCCTTTTTTAATTATTAGGCGAATTACTTGATTTCTTTTTGTTTAAGTCGACTTTATTGTGTTAAGTTGATTAATTAGGTAATCATTTTCCATATGCTTGCACATGTAAATAATCATACTCAATACTTCACTAACATTTCATTCGATTTCACAATTTCAATCAAAATAATTTCAAACCATTTTTACCACCGATTCAAAATAATTTCAACAATTCCACAAATCATTTTCCACTAATGCGATAACCCTCGATCAACATCGAGTTTTCTTTTCCGCTTATCTGAAGCGTTTAAAACCTTATCTTAGTAAAAACCGTTTGAAAAGGGAATTAGAGGTTTACACTTTCTCGCTCCTTGAAGGATCGAGTGGTTGACCCACGCCATATTGCTGAATCTTTCATCATTTGAATAAAACACTTTAACCAAAATTGGACGAAAAAGGAATGTGAGGTTTACACTTTTTTGCTCCTCGAATAATCGAATGATTGGCCCACGCCATATTGCTTGAATATTCGTCTTCCGCTAATAATTTTCTCAAATAACTTGGACGAAAAAGGAATGAGGGTTTACACTTTCCTGCTCTACGAATAATCGAATGGTTGGCCCACGCTTCATTGCTTGATTAGTCACCGTCCACCTAAAAATAGCCAACACATCCAAACCATTTTGCCTCTTGGCATAAACTTCAAACTCCTTTTAAACGAAAGATTTTTCGTCTCGAGAGATGCAAAACAACGCCTCATCCACATATGTGTGAGTGAGCTAAGTGACTTTTTCCAGCAAATGTTGATATTTAGAAATCCATTTTGTTGTGATGCAAACGTCCCATCATCCACCATTTTGGGTAAGTAATGTTTTTTTTATCGATTGCGATAAAATAAATTTCGCTAAAATCGATCCACAAACAAACATTTTTTACCCAGAACCACGTAGCATTGAGTTCTCCATCGCACCCAGAGATACGTAGGAGTAGGACACGCAATCTTGTCAGACACATTAATAAAAAAAATTTTTGCGACCAGTTTCTTTTTCTCTTTAAACCTTTTAAATAATCCGAGAAAAACAAACATTCGAAAGCTAACACTTATGTATAAACTACCAAATGGTTCCCGTTGAATACAACAGACATGAGAGGTGCTAATACCTCCCCTTGCGTAATCGACTCCTAAATCCGATTTGGTTGCGACGACCATATCAATGTCGATTTTTAGGAGTTTTATCGATATTTTTTCTTTCCCTTTTAGGGAATAAATAAAATTTGGTGGCGACTCTGTTAGTCATTTCGCGAGCGTGCGATGCGTTCATAAGGTCGTATTTTTCGAGATGCGACATGTAGTTACACCTTATTTCTTCTATTTAAATAGAAATCATCACTTTAAAAATATTCAAATCATCTTTCATTCAAACACTATTTTTTACTCGCATATTAAATTGAACGTTAAAATGTTAATCTTACAAATCAACCCTTCAAAATATATTAATTAGATCAAATTATAAATACTAAAAATATCATTACCATATTACTAAATAAATTACTTATCTAATTACTTTATTTAATTCAAAAGGGCTTTTGGTGCTTTTGTCGTGTTGTCTTTTCTCGGTGTTGCAACGTGTTCAAACTTTTTCATTTTATTCTCCTTTTACATAAATAAAATAAAATAATGGTAGAAAATAAAAAAATGGCAGTGTAACTGATACGATAACAGCTGGAGTGGGAGAGGTATCTTCTCCCAACACGTTTCAATGGCAAAATTTTCTGTCTCCCCTCTCTGCTCTCCCCCCTCTCCTCGTCTTCAACTTCACCGGCAACCATTCTTCACCGTTTCTCAACCCATCGCTCATCCCGCTTCTTCCGCAACCGATTCCAATTTCACTTTCACTTTCGCCACCACTTCCAATCTCACTCCCAAAGTCGTCGTCACCAGAGAACGTGGCAAAAACAACAAGCTTATCAATGCTCTGGTACTCACTTCAACAATTCCACTACCGCGTTTTTACATTACATTATGCTTGATTTTAATGTATCTAACTCAAACTAACCATATATGCTTTATTTTCTGATTACATGCAAGTCTGATATGTTTTTGCTTGATTTCACTTTCACATGTTATGACTATATTCGTTTTTTTTTATAAACTGAATGACATTTTGCCATTTACATGTTCGATGGAAGGTTCAAATCAATGTTGATATTGTAATATTTTCAATTTTTCATCTATTTTGTTATATTTCCCTGTTCAATTTTTTTAATAATATAAAATATTTTAACGCATCGATATATGTGCATATCGTATGTTCAGATCGCATTAGGTTTCTATAAACATAGATGATTTAGCATTTTATGGATTGGTTGAAGATAATTTACTTGGGACTTTTCTGTTTGAAATTCATAACCGAGCAATGATACATTCTTGACCTGTTAGTTAATAAATAGTTAAATATCACTTTCTATATGATGATATTTGGTATTCCTTTCTTTTTATAGAGCTCTATGCTTGTAGGTCTATTCGATGTAGTAAGTGTGTGTTTGAGAGGGCTTTTGAAAAAGGAGAAACCTACAAAATTATTCAAACATTTTTATCCTCAAATCCCTTGTCTCCTTTTTCCCTCCAAACTCCCGAACAAAGGGAGTCGAGGGCAAACTTGCGATGAGATGACATGACCGGCTAAATTAGGTTATGTCAATAAAATGAAAAGGAGGATTCAAATGATACTGACAGTTGTAAGATTAAATTTGACGGATCATATTCACTGAAACTATTGTGGTAATTCCAATGTCAAGTGCAGGCCAAACATGAAATCAGTTGTTTGGAGCTTCCACTCATTGAGCACCTACGGGGACCTGATTTTGACAGGCTTCCTCATGCATTAAGTGGTAAGCTCTTGGATAAACCAATGTCTTCAACATTTAATTATTTTGTGACGTAGAAATTGTTCTGTTTTTTTAATCTAGTACAGATATTATATGATTTGATTATCTTTTCTTGGCCAACTTTTAGAATAAATTTCATGTGTGTTTGATGGGAAGAATGATGCAGAGGTGTCATTTCTGAATTGTATGTGAAGTTGATGACACAATATCATATCATGGTATGATTTGTAAGCTATTTCCCATCACAACTGGTTTCCTTTTATGGTATGATTTGTAAGAAACTGGGTACGGTTCCTTTATGTGGATCGATATCTAAATTGAAGTAGCATGGAGAAATATGGAGTTTGTAAATCCATGATGTTTTTCTATAAGCTCGAAAAGTCATTTACATGTTATATCTCTGATATCTTTTCTGTTACACATGATAGCACAAATGAAGCTTTCAACATCATGCTTATTATGAATGCTTTATCACTTTTCACCCATTAATTTCTTCCAATGATTCTTGATTCTTGCAGATAATGCATTTGATTGGATTATCATAACTTCTCCGGAGGCTGGTTCAGTCTTTCTGGAGGCATGGAAGTAAGGGTTTAGGTTTGATTTGGTAAATTGTGTAAAAAATAGCTTGAGTAGAATGTTATTTAGATTAATTATGTCTGAAAATACAAATTTCAATTGAAGTAATACATTTGTACAGATGTTACCTTTAGTTGTCTTCAAATGATTTTGAATGGATTTTCGATGAATTACTTCTGAAAATTCAATATTTTAAGCTAACTAATTCATTAATTACATTCAAATGATTTTTTGATTTGTTTTTAGCAAATCATGTTGGCCTTCAAAATTAACTTTGGGTTATTGTGGAGTGCAAGCCAAACATGCACCCCTCCAAAGTTAATTTATCAATCATGAGGTTGTCTAAAACTTGAACAGGTTGTTGATGTTCTGCTTCATAATTTGTTATTTTTCTTCAGTGAGTTGTGAGTGACATCTTTGCCCTTTTTTTAATGAAAATTTTATACCATTTTAATAATTGTGGTAATATGTTATCCAATTGTCATTCATCTTCAATCTAACTCGTGCATGAGTTGTCAGAGATGAAAATGCCAATTTGTTGAATATTAATAATGTTTTTAATTGTTGTGGTCTTATTTGTTGATGCGGTTTATAGTTGGTCAGATTCAGTAATACAGAACATAAAGAAAAACTAACCATTTCTTTTGTTATGTTCTTTACAATACCATTTTGCGTGTGTAACTTTATATAATTTTGCGGAGCTCTTAATTGTCTAACAATTGATTAGCCCAGTCTTAATTATTGTCCTTAGAACTGCTGGAATGCCCCGCACCAGAATAGGCGTTGTTGGATCAGGTACTGCAAGCATTTTCAAGGAAGCTTTGCTGTCTTCAAACAAATCGCTTGATGTTGCCTTTTCACCATCAAAAGGTATCATGTTTGTAGACTGAATTTTAATGGCTCCTACATTGATATCTCTAGTTTCACTTCTTCACCATGATGGATGACTAACTTAAGAAATACAATTAGAAAGTAATATCCCAGATCTTTCTATTATTTTGTGGTATTCAAGGGATATATGCCACAACAATAGTTCCAAGATATGCATCCAGGTAGGTAAAAGAAGGACTTAGCTTTACTTTGATTGTACTCTGAATAAGTAGCGTTACTACAAGAATTTTGCATTGGAGAATGTGAACATTGTCTAACCATCTTTAGCATTATATCAGTATGTGATCAAATTGTTAATTAATATCAAGTATAATAGTAAAGAGATTGAAGCTTGTTTTAAGTAAATGACTTGTTAAGGATTTGATATTTTCAGCAACAGGAAAAGTTTTGGCTACAGAGCTTCCCAAAATCGGAAATAAAACCACCATTCTATATCCTGCTTCTGCAAAGGCTAGCAATGAGATTGGTATGTGAAATGTTTTTGCTGCTTTGAAAAAGCAGCATTCACTATTTTATATTATTACTTAAGTTATGATATTCTGATAGTTTGTGATTTTACATAAACAGAGGAAGGGCTCTCAAGTCGCGGATTTGAAGTTACTAGGATGAATACATATACAACGGTATAATATTTTAGTCTTGGTGTCCTCTTCTTTTTCCAGAAAATATGGTCCATTACAAGTTTTTCTCACCAGCACATTTGATTTGTGTTTTGTACAATTAGCCGGGTTAAATTATGTGTAGTGTAAATAATGATTCATTCCTTATAATATGTTTCATGGTCTGTTTGGAAGTTGTGTTTATGAAAATTATTCTCCAGCTATGATATGTGTTAAGTGTCTCATGTTATGCAGTTTCAAGGAATATGTTACAAAAGCTTGAAATTGTGTCCTTTTCATACAATTTTTCCCTTATATTATTCATTTTATGTAGCAGTTTACAATTTCAGAATACTGGGCATGCATATGTTTCTACACCAGCAGCAATAGCTTATGTTAATTGTCATTTCCAAAAAAGTTTGATTGCAAATGGTTTTCCTAGCTTTGGTCATAACCAACTATTTCTCGCACCTGGGAATGATTAGTTTGGACTATTTATGGTTATATATCTGTCAGAGATTTACTGTTGCCACTAATTCTAACTTAGCCGTCAGGTACCAGTTCAACATGTTGACCAGATGGTTCTAAAGCAAGCACTTGCTGCCCCTGTTGTTACAGTAGCTTCACCATCTGCAATTCGGTGCGTTCCTTTTTGCTTCTTCCCCTTTTGCCTTTTGGTATTTTAATATTTGACACCTATTTCAGATCTACATAAATTTATCTCCTCCATGCAAACTAACTGTGATGCTGTTTTTGTACCTTAGTTAAGCATCTAGATTCGTGAAAAACTTGCTTTATCTTCTTATTTTCACTTTAGAAATTGGTAGGGAATTTTCTTAGAAAGTTCTATATTATTTAGTATTTACCCACCGATTTTTTTCCTGGGACAATTGACCTAGTTCATGTATTCTGCCGCAACAGGGCCTGGAAGAATCTCCTTTCAGATTCTGACTGGAGCAATTATGTTGCATGCATTGGTGAGACAACTGCTGCAATGTCAAGAAGATTAGGCTTCAAAAATGTGTACCACCCAACACAACCAGGCCTTGAAGGGTAATCACAAATCCTCTTTTGAGAATACTTTTTGGGTTTTCTTGTGATAATTCTCTTCATAAAGTATTCAATATCTGTTAGTTATGTATATGCTGAGTGTTCACTGTCTGAACAGTTGTCAAACCTCACAGAGAAGGTTTTCCTCTTTTATTTCTGGAAAATGCATCTTTCACCACTTAAGTGACTCAAGTTAGTATAATGGATGATTGAAAAATCAGTACTAGGGATTATGATAAAAATATAGACCATGACTGAAATTCGTAATTTGTTGTAAAAACATTCTAGTGGCTCTGAAAATATGGCTCTGATTTGAGGTCCTTTAACAATCTTCTTTCTCCTGACAGCTGGGTGGAAAGCATCCTTGAAGCATTAGGATCCTATGATGAATTATTGAGGTAGTTCTCTACCCATCATAGCAACCTGAAGGTGTTAATTTCCAGCTGTTTCTTCATGTAGAGTATTTGATTCATTTATTGAGTCGGGGTTGAGGATGGGTTTACTTTCTCTATGTTCAGCTGTATTCTTGAGACTTATGAGGTTATCATGTACCAGTAGTAAATAATTCCCATTGTGTAAATATTATACCTCTATTTATTTACTATCAATTCAATTGAGCACTCAGGGTGTCCAAAGGATTAACAAGTGCCATTATCAAGACGATATTCGTGTTTTATTTGGTTTGAAGATATCTCGTTTGACCTTTAGCTGAGTCTGGTTCAGTCCTGGTTGAATTGAGAGTGCAGTAGTTAGATCATAAGAAAGAATAAGACAAAATACAAAAGGCGTGCCAAAATTTTAAGTGATTCTTACTTCTATTTTTTTTATCTCGGTGGCGAAGGATTGTTGAGACTTCAAATGTAGAGAGTGAGAGTGGAGTTTTCTGGTTATGGTGAAACACAGTCAAATTGCAAGCATATTTGATAGAACGATGTGCCCCCGTAAAAACACGATAGAAGGTGACAAAGTTTCTTATGTTATAGTGAAAAAAGACAGTATCCAAATACAACATCGCGTGAAGAATGGAAGTGCATAGTTTGGGGTAGATGGTATTCTTTATCTAAAAAAAGAAGCAACAAAATTTGGAGCTACGGTATCTCTTAACCTCGGTGTATTCTTTATTTTTACAGCATTGTTATTCATACATTTTTTTACATTCAATACTTACACCGTATATACTATTTATACGGTGAATAATATATTTTAAAATTGTAAAATAATATATTTATGAACATTACGTGAACATTGCATATGAACAATGCGCGTGAACAGTTATTTAAAATAGGAAAATAAGTTGGTTAATTAAATGTAAAATGTTGGTTAATGAAGTAACAAAGTTGGTTAATAAACTTTCAGATATTAAAAATATTTTTTTCAAAATTGATTAATGAAAAGTAAAAAATTGGCTAATGAAACTACGAAATTGGTTAAAAGGAATTTTGAATAGTCATAAAAATTGGTTAATGCAAGTTATAAAATTGGTTTAAATTTTTTATAAAGTTAATTAATAAACATTCAAATAATAAAATAAAATAAAAATAAAAAGTATATTTTTATATTTATATATATATATTTTTTATATTTATATATATATTTTTTAAAATAATATATTATTATAATATTTTACTGGTCTAACAGTAATATATGATGTAGGTGTATAAGACATTGTATAAATATCATTTTTCTTATTTTTATTACCAAATTGTTGAATTCAGTTAATAAAAAGACAAATTGTGTTTGTTAAAGTGGTTACAAGTTTAGATGGTTATTGTTTCACTATTAGTCCATTACTTATTTTTGTAATCTTGAGTTTTTTTTTCCCTTGTGCCAATAAAGGTGCATTGCATCCATGATCTAATTTTGTAAAGCTGTACGGCATCCAAGAAAATGAAATATAAAATTAAAGAAATTGAGTTAATTTTAATTTAATTTTAGAAGAGTTTTCTTCTAAAGTTTAAAACTAATATGATCCACAGTCTCATGCTATTCCTTTGCAAGAACCTTCCGTTCTTCAAAGTCTTTATTCGATCGGATCCAAATTGTATATTTTTGTCCCAAACCTTTAAATTTTACATTGATCTTTAAGGAACATCCCAATTTGATCTTCTTATTTGAAACCGTCAAAGATCTCAATCCAATTTACAATTCAACAACATAAATTGGATGTTATCAACTGATTCTAAATGACACCAAAATAAAGAATGATTATGTGTAGTTTGTTTGTGTATATGCATAGAATGTAGGTTGAAGATGGTGAGAACTCTTTGAAATCTCAGTTTCGTGTAGGTTTACTTTAGAACCTTACTAGAAAAGATGCATGCATGAAGTATTTATATGTACGCAAGTTGGAGGAAAAAATAAATGCAAAAGATTTTTAAAAAAAATCATGAATTACTGGAGAAATACGTTGCATGTATCAACCTATGTAAGTTATGTGTCGAACTGTTCGATGCATGTGTCGACCTGTATATGTCATGTGTTGACACATACAGTCGACACATAAAACAAAGCTACAAGAATTAAAAATGAGGTACATGTGTCGACCTATAACCCGTATGTGTCGACACATAGAAAATTTTTTCTTCTATGTGTCGATCTATAACACGCATGTGTCGACACATAAACTGTTTTTCCCATAAAAATCTATTTTTAATGCATGAAATCTTTTCTAAATCATTTCAAAATATTTTTATACTTCCTAATGCTAAGATGCACATTAAGACTCAGAGGATACCGTCCAATATACATAAACGCTAAAGTATCTTAGTTTTGACATCATACAAAATATATCTAACAGAAAGTTGCACTCACAACCTTCTTGCTTTGACACATGAAGATGATAAGAACACGACTCTATCAGAGGATCCTTGGGTTCTTATATGACCACTATCTAATAGTTAAGGAATGAAGCCATGACTTTCATCTAATAACTGATACTATTAATAATGTGGTTGTTTGGATCTGTAACTCTGGATTTCCTATTGAATACTATGATGAAAAAGTTTTATTCTTTGTTGGTAATTGGGTAGGAAGAGTTGTGCAAGTTGATAAGAATACGTTGCAACTAGAGCGTGAGAAGTATGCAACATTATATGTTGAAGTCAATCTCTCTAAACCACTCCTAGAAATGTTCACTGTCATAGGGAGGAAATAAAATGTTGAATGTGTCAAGTGTGGAAAGTTTGGCCATAATAAGGAATGGTGCCCCTGATAAAACCAAAAATCAGATTTAGATACAGGGGAGCCAAAAATTTGTCAAGAACAATGAAGAGTTGAAGGAGCCATATGAGAGAGTTATGTTAAAAATGAAAATGATAATCCTTCAAGGGTAGTATAGAAATTCCAAACAGAATGAAGGGCAGCTGTCGATAGAGAAATAAGGCTGTAACGAGAGTTAATGAGGATAAGACATTAAATGGGTCAAGATTTATTACTTTGGATGAGAAGATGTCAAAAATATTAATAAATAATAATTCTATTGTTAATGATAAAGAGAAGGAGGGAAGATTGGCAATAAATGACAATGATGTGGACGTTGTAAAGACATGTAATACTATTATTAACCTTGCTAAATTAAAAAATGGAAATAAAGGGAAGAAACGAAGTAATGGTAAGAATATTTCAAGTTGGGCAACTATTCAGGAAAAGGCAGTCAAAGATTTGAAATTGGATACATGTGTATCACATGATTTTAAAGGGAAATCTAGTGCTGCTAGTAGAAAAGGATTGGAAAATATGGTGGATAAACCGAAACTTAATAGTATGGATAAAGATAGTGAGGCTCAATTCAAAAGGCCCAATTGGTAAGTCGGGTGGAGAGGAAAGAGGAAATAATGAGGGACATATATTAAAGAATCAACAAGAAGTAGGGGGTGTAGGAATGAGTGGTGATGGTCCATCTTTATTGAGCTCTATTAACAGTAATTGGATGGGGATAATTACTCCTAACATATCCAGACTACCTGATGTTAACATTACACCCCCTATGGCAAATGATATTAAGGAAGGGGAGAAAAATAGTGAAAAAGAAGTGTTTATGGATGGAAACGATCAAGGATCAGTTGTGGAAAATGATTCAAATACGAAAGAGGTGGCATAAACATCTAATGATAACCAATAGTTTGGTTGATGGTTGACTTTTATTTTATGAATATATTATATATTATTAATACAAAAAGCAAGATTTTTGTGTGGAAATATAGAGGTGCAGCCAACGCATCTGTTTATCGTTATTGTAAGGAATATATTATGATGCATAAGTCGATCATGCTTATCATTATGGAGACTTGGTGCAATATTAGTAACTTATATAGTACTTTCCAGTGACTAGGTTATGATATAGTATTAGATATGAGTAACCAAGGCTATGCAAGACGTATAATGGTTGCTTGGAGAAGAGATCAAATTTGTGTTGAACTATGAAGTAAGAAGGTGAAGTTTATCCATTTGAGGGTGAAATATCCCCAAGGCAGTGTATGGTTCTTGAAAACAATCTATGCTAGCCCTGATGAGGAAAATAAATGTTTGTTATAGAAATATATGGAAGATATTTATCAGAATATGAATGAACCTAGGTTGTTGGCCAGAGATTTTATGATATTACTTGTGAAGAAGAGAAGAAAGAGGGAGAAATGGTGTCCATTCAGAGGTACAATAATTTTAGAGGAAGAATCAATGCATGAAAAGTTTTGGATCTAGGGTTCATAAGGCTAAAATATACTTGGAGATGACCCATTTTTCATGGTGGTCAGCGTATTTATGAGAAGCTTGATAGAGCATTGAGCAATGAGCTGTGTAGGTTGAAGTTTCTAGATGCTTATGTCAAGATTTTAACTAGGGTCGATTTTTCTGATCATCATTATTTTGATTACTACAATTGATGTTTCCCATTCGGTGGCCCATAGGAAATTTATGTTTGAGATTTCTTGGCTTATTGATAAATCGCATTATGAGATGGTGCAAAATGTTTAGAAGAAAGATATCAACATGACATAAAATTTTATACAGTTGTAGGAAGCGATCAAAGGCTGGAACTATTCTATTATAAACCAAGTTATGAATAAGAAGTAGGAGCTTATGGCTAGAATTAATGGTATCCAGAAGTTCCTGCACATAGGTGTCAATTTGGCAGGTTTAGAAATTCCAAAGAGGAACTTATAGTTGGAACTTCATAATATTCGCAAGAAAGAAGAGCTTATGTGGTACCAACGATTGAGTGCAAAATGGTTAACAGATTATGATCGGAATACACAACATTATACCATATTAAAACAATTAGTAGAAGGATGCAAAATAATATTATTGTTCCATTTGAGAACTAGAAATGGATCTTCCAGTTTCACGAAGAAACTAGAAATGAGGAAAGGTGGATAATTATTTATCTTGAATAGTGGTTGTGATCTCCTTTATGGTGGCACAAGGTGGACATGCATGGTTAGCACTCTAACTCCAAGTCAGTTCAAGATTCAAGGTGAGTAAAGTGAAATTGGAGATCAGAGACTGTGTACCTTTTTATAGAGCGTGAATTGTTTTTATATATTGGGTCGAGTAGAGTGGGCTTCTGAGATGTATTAGGCCCTGGTTCATTAGGCCTTATGGCTGGTCCAGAACTGTTACCCCAAGGCTTTTCCGGACACTAGAGGGGCAAGAGGAAGCCTTAAGTATCATTGACCGGCCTCCCTGTCGTAGTCCGATGTGAGAGAAAACTATATAATTTGGGATAAATTTTGAAAATGTAATGGGGAACATACGCCTTTAACGAGGTTTCATCATTGAGACATTTCATCATCCATTCTTGACACGTGCAATAACGTGACCAACTAGGGTGTGACGCAATTCATAGAGTGCTTAAGTGCACTTGATTTTGACGTGTTTTTATGAGTCGAACTCTAGCAGTTGATCTTGTGATTTTTGTTTATAGTTGGTCTTGATTCTTTAGCTGCCATTGCTTATAAATAGATCGAGTTAAAAATTTGGGAGTTTTCTCAACATTTTAGCTTTTAAGCTTTCAGTTACATTTCCAGAAAAACATTTCGTTCCTTCTTCCACGAGAACATCATTAAGTTATTCAGAGATTTATTTAAAAATTTCTTTTTCTTAATTCTTCTTGCTTCATCAATCTTCTATAATCAGGTACCCTTCTAACTCCAATTTTACATTCAACTTTCCCCATTCCCTTAGTTAGAATGAGTGATAGTATTATCGATTTAGTGAGTGGCTCAGAAGTGGAAACTTTATATGGGTTATCCCATGATTATCATTATCCTTCCCACAATAGTGATCACATATGACTAGATATTATCCCTGTGTCTAACGACTCTAGGTTAGATGGGATGTTTGAGAATTTTTTGGAGGAAGAAACTTCTTCTTATGGGCCGCTAAACACCCTCATATCAAATGTTGGTAGAATGACCATTCACGCCGAGGTTCTTATGCCCCTCTCATCCTATGGAGAGAGAAGGTACATGCCAACTTGAAAAGGAGAGAATGTGCCAAAGATTTTATTCACGTTTGTCTGCAGACTGAAGGTTGTGAGCTTAGAGACACTAAGGTGCTAGAGCCCTTAAATCTTCGTAACCTACCGGATGTTACGATGTATGATTGAGTGGATGCAAAAGTAGAGAGTACTTCCTTGGTTGTGAGAATCAAGGCCACTCTAAGAAATGCTAACATTGTGGTTGGTGATCCTTCAGAATAGCCAATTCCTCTAGTGCTAGGAGAGAAGAGGATATCTAGTTATTTTGATGACTGCATGGTCCCTGTCATACCATGGTTTTATCCTGGTATTTTTTCATCTGGTCAACTTGTCACACTTTTTCATATTTTGCATTTTATTCATATTTTGATTTTAACATTTTAAATTAAAATATCATGTCTTATTTCTACATTTTGATCACATGCATTTTATTGCAAAAATAAATAATTATTTCTTTTAATAAGAAAATTCATGTGCATGATCTCATACATTTAGTTTTTGTAATCAAGTTTCTAATTTGCATATAATGTAAAACAAAAGATTGCATTATAATTCATTCATCATAATTTTATTCCATTCATTACATCACTACATAATCATCATACATGCATCATTAATCCAAAGTCAACAAAAGTCAAGCTTTTGGCACAAAAGGACAAACTTTGATCACACTTGTTCTGCCTAACTAAATTTTCATGTCCATACATCCATACACCATTCAATTCTAACCAAATTCACATGTATCACATTAATTTCAGATTTTAATTCAAACCAATTCATTTCAAATTCAAATTCAATTCATATTCAATCAAATTACATCCAAAATTCACTCACACTTCTTACATTTTCACATAATTCCTATACTAACCTTTAACCTAGTTTCTAGCCTATAAATTGAAGTAATTTTATTAGCAAATGACAACAATAATCATACACAGAAATTGATCCAAAACCCTGCATAATTCCATCTTCAAATTCAAGTTTCTTCACATTGAAGAAATTTTGAAAACTTGAGCTAAACCTTTTACATTGCTATCAATCTCCATCTGAGTCCATTGAATCTTTCTCCATCCGGAACCGACGACTAACATAAACTCACCAGTACAAGGGTCCGGGATAAACGTAGGTCGAACCAATCAAGCGTTAGGTCTAAGACACCCAGTACAATTACCCACTCTAACCAATAATTCTGCGGCGGCATGGAGGCAACAGATGGACGAAAGTAATCATGAAATGGTCCAGATGTTAACTCAAACTTTGGCCACTGTGCTAAATCCTCTGATTTAGAATACAACTCATTCGAATCAACAGATGACAACACAAGTGGCTCGAATGTCTGAGTTTCTTGGTATACCTCAGCACCAGCGTCCCCTGCCTAGGGATTGGGTAAGAGAGAATCAAGAGCCCGCGTTTGAGGAGGACCTCACCATTAACCAGATCCCACAAAATCAAGGGGAAATAGTAGTACCTCCTAGGATCGAACCACATGTACCTAGGGAACCAAGGGTGTTAATGGTAAATAGGAATCAAAATGCCGATGATATTATATGACAAGTTCGACATAATGATGTGGCAGCAGATAATAACCTAGCAGCTATAGTCGAGGGAATTATGGTTCGAAATGGGGTAAATTTTGGCCTGAGAAGACCAAATTATACATCGCCTTTAGCAGAACATGTCTTACAGACAGATGCGCCCCTGAGGACCAAAATCCCCAAATTCACCAAGTTTGCTAGGGATACTACTGAGTCTACTGTCGAACACGTGGCGAGATATCTAATCGAAGTTGGAGATAGGTCAAATAACGAGAGTCTTCATATGAATTTTTTTCCAAGTTCTCTTACAAAGAATGCTTTCACATGGTTCACAACTTTGCCCCAGAATTCGATTCCTTCATGGAACCAGCTAGAAAGAATGCTCCATTTACAGTTCTACATGGGGCAAACGAAGATAAGTTTGAAAGAGTTGGCTAGTGTCAGAAGAAAATTCACCAAGCCAATTGACGACTACCTGAATAGATTTCGACTACTCAAAGCCAGGTGTTTCATGCAAGTACCAGAGCATGAGTTGGTCAAAATGGCTGCTGAGGGCCTTGGTTATTCGATTAGAAAGAAATTGGATACTCAATACCTAAGGGATATGGCCCAGTTGGCTGATAGAGTTCGACAGGTAGAACGTTTAAAAGAAGAAAAGGCTAGGACGAACAAAGGTAAAAAGGTAGCCTATGTCGATTTTAGGAAAGATCACGAAGACTCAGGTCATGAAGTTCCAGACTCCGACGATACTGAGATCGATCTTGCTAAATTGACACAGGGGCCACCATATGCATGCAAAGTTTTAGCCCCTTCGAACGGGAAAAACCATGTCGAACCTGAAAAGAATGACAGGTTCTCTAAGAAAACATATACCTTCGACGTTACAAAATGTGACGAAATTTTCGACTTACTGGTTAAAGATGGTCAAATGATAGTACCTTCGGGTGCTAAAGTACCCCCTTTAGAACAAAGAAAGAAACAAGGGTTTTGTAAATACCATAGTTTTTGGGGTCATAAAACGTATCAATGTTTTCTTTTCAAGGATCTGGTGTTGAACGCGATCCAGGAGGGAAGACTCAAGTTTGGTGATAAGCCACGGAGCCAGATGAAAATCGACTCCGATCCTCTACAAATTGCTGAAGCTCATTATACTGAGCCAGAGGAGGTGAATTTCATTGAAGTTGCTGATGATTTATGTATGACCGAAGTTACTGAAGACTTCGTCCATAGGTCTGTCATGGTTAAAGTACATGAGTACTCCGAGCAGGAACCTCTTGATGGTTTGGCCCTAAGGGGTACAAAGGACATCAAGAAATAAAATGTTGAAGCCTCAGATGTCGAGGATGCTGGAAATTCAAAGTTAGTGATGATCACTAAAGAAACCATTGATAACTTCATTCGGTTGGACAAGGCCACTGAAGTCCTTAAAAAACAATCAAAAGTTGGCTATTATTGAGGATATCCACATGGAAGTTAATATGGTGGAGGTATCTTGAGAAGTTTCAATGGAAGTCGATGATGAAAGTAAACAAGAGGAATACAACAAGATCGCCTTCCCTCAGGAGGAAGAAACACTGTCGGACTTCCTCCGAAGGTGCCAAAAGAAGAAATCGGAAGTTATGTTATGCCCTAGGTGCAGTGCTGTCTTCGACAAAAGGGCAACTCAGAATCTGGAGGGGGTTAGGAGAGTGAATCACCAAAATAGCCATAAAGCCATCCACAATAATCAAGCGGGTAATCCAGAAAGGTTCTTTGATCCCAGGAGATATCCTGATCCTAGGCGCCCCATGGTGAAGTTGAGTGAAACCAAGCAAGCTGGACGGAACTTCCAACCCAGGACCTTTAAGCCAAGCATCGAATGGGATCAGATGAGAAGTGGGTCAAGCAGGATATGGGTAGGAAACATGGCCATGGAAAGTGACAGAACTTCGAGGTTGAAAGGGGTTCATCGCTGGCCTACCGCCAGGAATTTCGGTCTGACAAAAGGACCGCACACGTGTCCAAAAACTATAAAGGAAAGAATCCCATGATGAGGCCCCAGTGGAGAAGAGAACAAAGAAGGCGAAAAGCCAAAAGAGAAGCTGGCGAAATGGACCAGGATGAATCAAGTACCAACGTGATGGTGAAGGAAAAGGATGACCCTAACTTCACCAAAAGAGATCCCAAGATTTCAAACAAGACGGCCGGAGAAAATCAGATGGTTGCCAAAGATGAGTTATTAACTGACAACTTCGAGTCTGGTTCGGAGGATTCCTTAGACATTTTGGTCGGAGTAGTATCTATGATGCCTAGAGAATTCGATCAGATCACCAAAGTCGATGATAATGACAGTATTATCGAAAGGGAAATGTCCGCCCACAAACCGGTCTATTACTATATAATGAACAATGGTTGTGTCGAGGAGCATAATGCTTTTTTCGAGAGACCCAGTGACACCATGAAGAGCCATTTGAAACCCCTTTTCATCATCAGAAAAGTAAAAAACATCCCAGTTAATAAAATACCGGTAGATTATGGAGTGACTGTGAATTTGATGCCCCATCGCATGTTGGCAAAAATTGGCAAATATGACACTAATGCCAAACCTCATAATATGGTGTTAACTAATTATGAAGGCAAAGTAGGCTCCACCCTGGGGGCTATCCAAGTCTAATTGATTGTGGGAACGGTCACTAGGTCCATAATGTTCATGATTGTGGAAACGAAGGCAAACTACATCATGTTGCTAGGAAGAGAATGGATCCATGGAGTTGGAGCCGTCCCATCTTCGATGCACCAGAGGATTATAATTTAGCGCCCAAATGGCATCATTGTGTCGCATCCGCGAAAAACAACCGGCGGGAAAAAACAAAACAAACAGAGCCGCCACCGTGCGTTATTTATCCCAAAGAGGGAAATGAAACGCTCGAAGTAAACCTGGAAAAGACATGGTCTCGCGACCAAAGAGAGATGTGAAATTCTGGCGTAGTCAGTATTCAGATGTTCTACTTCAAGTCACGACATTTGATCTAACATTGTACCTATTACAGCAAGACAGTTATTACACTCTGTACTGATGTGCACCTTTTCACAGTGTCACGACCTCTCCTTGTATGTCATCCTAGAAAGGAGGAACCCTTAGTTATGTGCACCATAACCTTCACTTCTGTTGTTTTCCTACACAGATATCAGCACATGGTCTCAATCCTGTTTTGAACATTATCTGTTACATTGTTCCAGTTTGTTGGTCATGTACTTGTATTTCCTAAATTAAAGGTTGTAACAAGTTAAACTAATCTTCACTTATTAAGGAGCTAACAAATAGATTATTTGTTAGGTTCATTAATTGTAGCTTAGTTGTTAGTTTCCTAGATTTTAGATCAGCTGGTGGATTCCTGAAGAATAGCCTGAGAAAAATCCTGAAACAGAAAAACTAACCATCCAACAATATAGCATATGCTGTCAGGAATGAATGTCACAACATTCCGTCTGACATCCAAGCCCAGAACCATATGCTCAGTCTGTTTAGTTCCTGAACACAGACTGCTAAATTTGCTGTACTGTAAAAGTCCACCCAGTCTCTACTTCAGTATCAGCTTACTGGAAGAGCTGTCAAGGCATCCAGTTTGACAGTTTCACAAAGATCCTTTTTGGCCAGGTCTGTTGAGCTTTTGAACTCTAGACTTCACTACATACTGAACTGAATTCATCAGCTTATTAAACAGTAAGTGCTGTTGATGATGAATGTCAAAACATTCTGATTGACATTCCAACAGAAGGCTATGTATCAGGTCTGCTATTATCTTGATGAACAGACTGGAGTACATGCTTAGTTATGGCAGACATGATTATATCATACAGAAGGAAAACAAACACAGGAAATTGTTAACCCAGTTCAGTCCAACATGACCTACATCTGAGGGCTACCAAGCCAGGAAGAAGATCCACTATTAGTAGTATCAATTCAGAGTTAAACTCCCCCGTTTACAACTCATCACTTAATCCCTATCCAATGCAATCTATACCTAGGAACTCCTAGATAGAAACCTCCAGTTTCCATTCCTATCACTACAAATACAATGTAATGTGCAAACACCTTGAACTTGCTTCACAGCTTCATTCAAGAACATAATCACTCTTGCCTACAGGCTTTGAGTGACAAACACTCTCAGGTTTACCACTGAGAGACACATGGTAACCTTCCCACAGATTGGGAGGTTTACCTTACACACACACCTAAAAATTCATTCTAAGAGGCTTACAAAAACTAGATTACAATCAGCTATTTATAACCTAATCACCCAACTGGATTTTGGCCTTCAGAAGATTGCAGCAGACTTGTTCTTTGCTGTTGCAACTTCAGCAGAAAATTCTGCTACAAACAAGGTCTTCAAGTTCCTAAACTCTCTCCATATATATCTCCATGTTTAGAGCATATATATATTCTGATTTAGTCTTCAAGACCTCCACATGGGAGTTAGGATATTCACCAGATATCCTTGCTAATCCCATGACATATACTGAATTAATTAATTCAGTTTTCTACACATGTGCGATGTCACAGACCTGATGTCGTGACATCGTACATGACATGTTGGTCCAGATGTTGAATTTCTTCAACCCAACATATTAAAACAACAGAGATGGTTACATTATTTGTTTTCTAAAATTACTGCCAATCCTAAGGAATCAACAATCTCCCCCTTTGGCAAATTTTAGCTAAAACAAATAAACAATACACTGGACAAAACATCCCAATTTGGGAATGCTCTTCATCTCCGTCATTGGCTCCACCACCACAAACACCAAAGTTGGTGTACATGGGGAAGAAGAGGGACAATACTCAGTTGTACCAGAATCCTTCCCCTCAACCGGAGAGCTTCCAGAAGAATATGTAATGCTGAGTACTTAGACAATGTAACTCAGATCACAAGGCACAACTGTCTTCTTAACTCAGATCACAAGACACAAGTGGAAACCCTAGTTGGTGGATTTTGTGCCTGATGCCAACTTCTGTTTGCTGCCACCTCCACAGTTGGCTTTCTTCTGGTACATTCTCAACCCCAGGACTATATTTCTCTCCCCCTTTTTAGCTAAACATTTGTAAAGGCACCCTTCACAAAACCAGATCCAGGCGCAGCTTGCCCAAACCTTAATATACCCCATGATTCTGAGAGTGGAGTGTTTTTCTTGTGAGAGGAAGAGGGCTATTGCATCCTTTAAATAGTCCAGCCCGTGCCTAGGAATTTCCGGTAGAAATAAATGCTTGGTCAAGATGCATTTATTTTTGTTGAGAAACAGTCAGAGAATCACCAACAAAATCTCAGACTATCTTTGAATACCTTTTATAGCTCTTGACTGTTTCTTTTCCAAAACAGCCGTTCCAGTGTATGGAGACCATTCCATATATGCAGTCAGACACGTTGCACTCGATGTCTTAACATTCCTGCATTCAGCCAGTATTCAACAAGACCTCTGTCATACCTCCAGTAGAGACTTGACACCTAGCACTGCTACAGCCAACTTTTCACACTCTGTTGATGGTTACTCCCCCTGTACCACACAGCTGTAGCCATCAGGCTTATTCTGGTTTATCAGACTTAGCCACATCACCCTCATAATTCCTAATGACTTTAAGATTCAGAAGGAATTGACAGCAATGTCCAGGGTAATGTCATGACATCCGGTCAGACATTCTTCTGCTCACTCAGCCTTGACATACATCACAGCATCCTGATAACTATCTAGTCATCTGAGAGCACATAGACCACAAGCTTGGTGATTGCTTGCAGCACAAAGGCACAACTCCCCCTGTCATGGACAACCTACTCTCTTGGAGGTCACACATGATCATATCCAGCATCCCAAGGTTGGACCTTCACATACTTCCTGATTCAAAGAGCTTCCAGACCACTTGATGAAAGGAAAACATAAGACGCATCTTCATGTCTTCAAGAGCGCACCCTCTGTCCAACCGTCTTGGCTGAACACATCCATACTCTGTGTCAATTTCTCTTCTAACCAGAACAGAAGATCACTTCACAAGATGTTTTAACATCAGCTGGGACTTCCTTCACAGCATCACAAGGAGCACTATCTGATAGACTTCAGATATTACTGAGTCCTCAGCTTGGGCCAGAGGAACCCAGACATACATTGGGATATATACACTCTCATCCCACTACCAGAGACAGTCTTCCATAGATAGCTCAGAGCTTCTACCACAAGCTCCAAGAGATGAATAGAGAACACCTCCTTTTGTCTTCAACTTAATACTTTTCTGTTCAGAAGTAATTTGTCTCAGACTTTCCTCAAGAGTAATTAGCTCCCTTATGTTGATTACCTTGATTCTTCGAACTCACTTCTGAGATAGACCAAATGCCACTGGTTGATTACCTCCTTCATGAATCCTCATATGAAAAGGTCAAATGCTGCTTTTTGACCTATCCATGTTTATCAGACTTCTCCCAAAGATGTTCTGACCTTCCAAGTGAGACTTGAACTTCAAGCTTTTTGAAGTATCCAATCTGCAACCCTGTAGACCTTTCTATCTCAAGTTGATGTGCCACTTCACCACTAAGAATCTGATGTTGAACCAAATGTCACAACATTGTGTTTTGACATCCAGCTGTTGAATTCAGCTCCTTCTTCTGCCACTTGAAAGAACTTCCTCCCTTCACAGAACAAGAGTTCAATGTTCTCATAGACTTGATTGTGGAACCAAGTTTGAGTAAACAACCTCCATCCTGCAGGTTTGCAGTTAAGTCATCCAAGCTTACATCTTGATGAATCCCTGCTTCTTCTCCAAAGACATCAGACACTCTGATGTATGAGTCTTCAGAAGGACCAGTTAGAAACTAACCCTTCAGCTCTACCAAGGATTCCACATCCTAAGGCAAGGCTGTTTCCATGATGTCAAGACTGCTGCCACTTGTTCTTGACTTCACAGTGTGCATAAGCTAATGCACTTCCTTACCTAGATCAGAAATAAACTGATCCAAGTAACCACCATCAAGACTATGATGTCTTCTTCTTCTTATACATACCAAGGCTGAACATGTTTCTTGCCAGGAAACTTTTTCAGAGATCATATGCTTTTGCTGCCACCAAAGAGATAAATCATAAGCCAATGTACTGTCCTTCCTGTGATTCTGCACAGGGTCTTGAAGAAGTGATGTTCCAACATCTTTAAGAACATCAGTTATCTTGAGCTCCAAGGATAATCAATTAAACACTTGCACTTGGCACAAGTAGACATTGATCTTAAATCCTTTCCCAATCATCCCTTCAGATACTTTCACCATAAGAATACTTTGAAAATACTCTTCTTGTGTCAACATCTTCTGCTTGCAAGCACCTAGACAATTTTGAAAGTCTTCCCAGATTAAATTCACCCTTAGGAATGAGAGAGATGAATTCTTCCTTGCAAATGTGTCACACAACCACCAGAACCCATGTGACACAGGTCAACAGCCAACCAGACCCTAGGCTGACCAGACTTGAGGAGGTTAACCAAAACTCCCCCTCAACTTAACAATCATGGATACTCCACACCAATATCCATGCATTATACACATGTGTCTCAACATGACATACACTATCCCTACCAGTGGCAACTAACTCCTCCAATCACACCAATCAGACTTCAGGGAACAACTATCCAACCCTGATCAAACTGCAGGGAGAAGCCTAACAGTAGGAGATTGCACAATGTCACATCTCAACCAGCTCAACTTCTAGGGATGACCTTCTTGAGCACACACCCAGTTGACCCTGCTCTTGTCAACTTAGCACACACAGATGTCTCCTCTTCCAGGTCAGGAGTAGGTTCCAAACAGAATTATCCCATTGTTTGGACCCTAAAAACATCTGCTCTTCAACCAGTAGCTGCATACTTGTTGAACAACATGTTCTAACATCACATAGAACATTGGTTCCACCTCCTTAGAACAAACCTTCCTTGAAGGTCTTCAAGGTTTTCATATACTCTACTCAAGAGAGTAAGAGAATCAGTGATTAAGTGACTCTTACCATCCTGAAGTGAGAATGTCATGATGAGTGGACTTGAGGGGACTCAAGTATCTTTGACATCTTCAGTAGATTATGATGAGATCTTGAACACAACAGCCTTTCATCCACATGAGGGGAAACTACATCAGAGTTTGAGTTTTGCTATGTATTATGCAGCGGAAATCATAATACAACTCAACCTATGAACACACACTTTACCAGATTGGCCTCCAAGACCATACCAGGTTTGACTGTGTTTTAGTACTGGCACAGCTGTCCCACACACCGGCCAATAGCCAACCTCCAGAGATAGGTACACACCATTCCTGTCATGAACAGTCCATCCACCTACTTCAAGGGACCATTCAGGGAATTACAGAACCTTACACAGGTTCCAGCATCAGTACTAACATAACTCCTTGCCAGCTACCAGAAAGTATCACCCATGGATCTCATCCAGAGACAGAACAGGATGCCTGCTCTGATACCAATTGAAATTCTGGCGTAGTCAGTATTCAGATGTTCTACTTCAAGTCACGACATCTGATCTAACATTGTACCTATTACAGCAAGACAGTTATTACACTCTGTACTGATGTGCACCTTTTCACAGTGTCACGACCTCTCCTTGTATGTCATCCTAGAAAGGAGGAACCCTTAGTTATGTGCACCATAACCTTCACTTCTGTTGTTTTCCTACACAGATATCAGCACAATGTCTCAATCCTGTTTTGAACATTATCTGTTACATTGTTCCAGTTTGTTGGTCATGTACTTGTATTTCCTAAATTAAAGGTTGTAACAAGTTAAACTAATCTTCACTTATTAAGGAGCTAACAAATAGATTATTTGTTAGGTTCATTAATTGTAGCTTAGTTGTTAGTTTCCTAGATTTTAGATCAGCTGGTGGATTCCTGAAGAATAGCCTGAGAAAAATCCTGAAACAGAAAAACTAACCATCCAACAATATAGCATATGCTGTCAGGAATGAATGTCACAACATTCCGTCTGACATCCAAACCCAGAACCATATGCTCAGTCTGTTTAGTTCCTGAACACAGACTGCTAAATTTGCTGTACTGTAAAAGTCCACCCAGTCTCTACTTCAGTATCAGCTTACTGGAAGAGCTGTCAAGGCATCCAGTTTGACAGTTTCACAAAGATCCTTTTTGGCCAGGTCTGTTGAGCTTTTGAACTCCAGACTTCACTACATACTGAACTGAATTCATCAGCTTATTAAACAGTAAGTGCTGTTGATGATGAATGTCAAAACATTCTGATTGACATTCCAACAGAAGGCTATGTATCAGGTCTGCTATTATCTTGATGAACAGACTGGAGTACATGCTTAGTTATGGCAGACATGATTATATCATACAGAAGGAAAACAAACACAGGAAATTGTTAACCCAGTTCAGTCCAACATGACCTACATCTGGGGGCTACCAAGCCAGGAAGAAGATCCACTATTAGTAGTATCAATTCAGAGTTAAACTCCCTCATTTACAACTCATCACTTAATCCCTACCCAATGCAATCTATACCTAGGATCTCCTAGATAGAAACCTCCAGTTTCCATTCCTATCACTACAAATACAATGTAATGTGCAAACACCTTGAACTTGCTTCACAGCTTCATTCAAGAACATAATCACTCTTGCCTACAGGCTTTGAGTGACAAACACTCTCAGGTTTACCACTGAGAGACACATGGTAACCTTCCCACAGATTGGGAGGTTTACCTTACACACACCCCTAAAAATTCATTCTAAGAGGCTTACAAAAACTAGATTACAATCAGCTATTTATAACCTAATCACCCAACTGGATTTGGGCCTTCAGAAGATTGCAGCAGACTTGTTCTTTGATGTTGCAACTTCAGCAGAAAATTCTGCTACAAACAAGGTCTTCAAGTTCCTAAACTCTCTCCATATATATCTCCATGTTTAGAGCATATATATATTCTGATTTAGTCTTCAAGACCTCCACATGGGAGTTAGGATATTCACCAGATATCCTTGCTGATCCCATGACATATACTGAATTAATTAATTCAGTTTTCTTCACATGTGCGATGTCACAGACCTGATGTCGTGACATCGTACATGACATGTTGGTCCAGATGTTGAATTTCTTCAACCCAACATATTAAAACAACAGAGATGGTTACATTATTTATTTTCTAAAATTACTGCCAATCCTAAGGAATCAACAAGATGGGATCGGGAGTCGGTTATGCGAAGGGAAGGTATTAGCACCCCTACGCATCCGTCGTACTCGACGGGATCCACGCTAAAAAAGAATAGAAGAAAGGTTGCTAAACACTGCTCAAAAGAATGCACACACACACTGGAAACAACACAGACGGGAGAAGAGGGGAACGGGCTCGCTAGGATATCGCATCCTATGCCTACGTATCTCATCTGGAATGAGAATCAGAGCTACCGTAGTTCGGCTCACGCACGCCGAAACAAAACACACACACAAGAAACCGACTGCCAATCGCTGGGCTTACGTCAGACTCCACACAAACAGGCAAACATGGAAACCGAATGCCAATCACTGGACTTACATCAGACTCCGAACCAACAAACACACACAGGAAACCAACTGCCAATCGCTGGACTTACGTCAGACTCCACACAAACAAACACCAATAGGATACGGAATGCCAATCACTGGTCTTACATCCATCTCCTAACACACGCAAGAAGGTTAACAAACAAACAAGTTAATAGGGAGTCTGGAACTCGAGCCTAATAACTGTCAAGCAAACACACACAAAAGGAAAAAAAAGGGTGCCCGGAGAGATCTCGTACGATCTCCTGCCTACGTACCTCATCTGGTATGAGGACCAGGGCAACGTAGTTCCCCTTAACAGGGGAGAAACTTTCTCCTAACCAAAGACTGGGAAATGACAAACTAGAAGGGAGACTGACTCGAGCCTAATAGTTATCATGTAAATCCACCATGGTCCTAGGTTAAGGTTTCTATCTAACTTGCACAGGGAGCAAGCTATCCTAAACAGCACAAGCAAACACATACAAGCACACAAAGCAAGCACACACACTATATGCAAACAAATGGGCTCATACAAGGTTAGGCTGTGAAACACAAGCCAACTGGAATCGGGTGTAGTTAGCTCTTAACCCTAACATTGAGAGTTAGGGTGAAGCAGATGAAATGGGAAGTGAGGGTAAGACCTCACAGCTCTTATCCCTGGCCTGGGAGAACTTCAAACAATAGAAGGTGTGGGAGTTCAGAAAGTAGGAACTCTTCTCCACATATGACTGACACAACAAAGATCTTGGGTTAATATCCACAATGCATCAACACCTGGTGTGAGCAAAGTGGATGACACACTGAATAGCAGGAGATGGATTGCACATCTCTTTTATCTGCCAATTGCCTCATAGAGGTCTTTTCCTGCTTGGCACAAAAATAAACATTCACAAGCATTGCCTCTTAAGGAGGGCTTCAGACAGGTGCCTGCCCACATAACAGGACAGGTCTTCCAGACTACATGAAGTCAGAGAGTTATACATCAATGGTTAAGCAACCAAGCAAAGCAAAGTTCAAAGTGAACTTTAAAGCAACTAATGTACCTGTGAAAACATCAAACAAATCAGTACAAAGTTCAGACAACCAAACAATAGGCAATCACACAATCAGACAGATAAGGCATTAGGCACCAATAGGCACAACACAAATAACTTGGCATCAACCTACAAAACAACTCAATATTAACCAACATCAACCAACTAATCAACTCAAATGAGTGAGCAACTCCATCATGGTAATGTGCTTAACCTGAAATCCACAATCCAAACAGTGAGTCCAAACCACTAGGTCAAAGCCTAGGGTCAAAAGAAGGTCAAACATTCAAAACAGAACATGAAATTTAACATGGATCAACTTCATTCAATCAAGAACACATTCCAAAAGGTTCCATATCCATATTATTAACCAAAAGCATTTCATGAACCAAACATGGCAAGGTATGCAAATTGTGACCACATTGTGACATCAGAAGAAACAAATGCACATTAAATCAAAAATAATTCAAATAATCTTGGCAAAATTCATGAGTAAACAGGACATACAACATGATCATCACACCAAAAATTAGAGGCATTGGACATTCTTAGGCATGGCAATCACATTGCATAAGTCAAGATAATCACAACAAGCACATGTGTGACACAAATTGTCACACCAAGTTAGCATAGGCATAAAACAGAAATGGTAATTGGTAAAAACCTCAAACCAAAGCCAAAACAACACTTAACATGTCTAGAAATAGTGTGCAAAATTTCACATTCATTGGATAAATAACAAGCATTTCATGATCAAATGAAGTTCAAGGAAATTTAAAAGCTCAAATGTGACCATCCAGAATGAAAAATCTCAATTAAATCAGAAATGATCCCCAAAATTCCAAAAAAATTCATGAGCTATCACAACATCTATAGCATGCATCATACAAAAAATCAAGGCAATTGGATATCATTTGGCATGGCAAACTCATCAATCAAATTGAACATCTCAAGGTGTGACACAAATTGTCACACCTACCTTAACATGATCATAAAACAGCAATGGTAAATGATAAAAATACAAAATCAACACCAAAATGTCAAGCAAAGAGTCTAGTTATAGCATGCAAAATTTCATGAGCATTGGACAAGAATCAAGCATTTCACAAATGATATAGCAAGGCAATGTCAAGAATGGACATGTATTCAATCTCCTTAGACAAAAAAATTTCCAGGCCAGGCACAATTTATGAAAATATGATGATAAAATAGTAGACAAAATCAGTATCACAATGCAAAAAATCTCATAATTTTTGGATGAGTTTTCAATTTGTTGTGAATTTTGGAAGATGAAGAAAAAATAAAAAAAATGATGTGGAGCATGTATAGAAATGTATGGAGGGAAAAGGAAAATAAGTGAAGCATTTGAATTATTTGGCACGGCTGAGGATCGAACTAGGTGACATTTCAAACTTGGAGCGCGCCAAGCTGCTAAACGCAACGTTTCATTAAACGCTGGCCAATAGAAACGCACGCATGGAATTCAACATGAACCAATGAGAATTAAACCCTAAAACACCTACAGCCACGAATTAATGTTGCAGAAAGGATCCAAAAACCGTGGCCAAAAGATGAACATCATCATCTTCATCGTGAATTTCCAGAACTGTGCATATGCAGCAAGAACAAAATCTCCAAATCTTAAAATTAAGGACATCAATGTGAAGATCTCTCATCATACATCAAGAATACACGCATAGTTAAACACAAAACATCATGTACAAGTGGAATCGAGCAAAACAAATTTCAACCATGGAACTTTAATCTACCATATCTAACTCAATTTTGCATGAAAATTTGTGATTCAAAGCTCAGTATGATCAACACATTAAGATCTACAACAATAACATGATAAATTTGAGAAATAAGAGATTCGATTCAATGACCTCTTGAAGAGCAGATCTGGATTTGTGTTGATTCAAGCCGTGCAATGCTCCAATATTCCTTTCTGAAGCTTGTGAAGTTGATTGGATGAAAGCTGGAAGTTCAATTGTGCACGAATCCTCCAGAATTTCAAATCACCATTGATGCTTCATGCCTTGAATATGCTTCAATCTTGCACTGCTTCTCTTGATTCCAAGTCCAATATTGCTCAATGATGCTTCAGAATCATGAATCAAGCCAAAGAAATGGATGTTGTTTGAAGAAATTTGAAGAAAATTTGAGAGAAGAAATTTGATGAATTGAGATCTAGATCTGAAATTATGAGAAGCTAATGCTGAAAACAGTTAGGGTTATGCTTATATAGCTTCCACTAATCAAGCTTTAATCAAGTTTAAGCCAAATGCCAAGTGTAATTAGTGAGTTATGGAGTGTTTTGGCAAATTGAGTTTTTCGCCCTATGCATGAAATGCATGGTGAATAGTGCATGAATTCTGATTCAAATTCACTCAAAATGCTGTTTTGGAGCCAATGGAAATGGTGTAATGTTCAAATAATGCACAAATTTTAAATTCCATATTTCCCTCCAAAAATCAAGTGAATTTCCAAATATTCATGTGATGATAATGCATGTCATGTAATGAAAGATTTGGAAATTATAGGTCAAAATAAGAACAATGCAAAAAGAGCCATCCAATTTGGAGTTTTGGTTGAGAAGTTATGCTCATTTGAAGCTCCATGTACACTTTGTCAAGTTTTGATCATATCTCCTTAACCACACATGAGAAATTGATGATCTTGGACTTTTTGGAAATGGGAGAGAAAGATCTACAACTTTCATGTTCAACAAAATTTAATTTGAAGCTTTATTGATGATGTAATCTTGAGTTGAAAACCTTTCCAGTTTTGGCAAGTTCAAATTACAGGTCACTTTCTATTTTTGGAAAGTTTTGATCTGACCTCAAATTCTTCAATGTTGATGTTTGAAATGTCAAATGAGACTTGTTTGAACATGAATGAAGCATTTCTAATAACTTCCCACCTCCAAATCTAACAGTTGACTTTGCAGTTGACTTTGGTGGTTGATATATGACTTGGACATTCACTGATGATTCTGAGCCTCAACCACTTGATGAAATGGCACCAAAATGAGACCCTAGCTTATACAAGCTCAATAAAATCACATGATGATCTCCATCTCATTGAAGACCTCATCTCCTTGAAAATCCCTGATTGGCATAATGCAACTGATTAGGGTTGACCAGAGGTCAAAACCCTAATCCCAAGGAATCTGAGCATGAATTCTGAAATCTTTGCTAAGGACATAGCCATGAGGATGATGATGATGTACCATTTCAACCAAGATAATGCTCCACCTCCTTGAGGAACCAAGAAACCCTAATTGAAGCACAAACCCTCAGATGATTGGTGATCAATCCATGAAACCCTTAGGCTTGAATCTCTTAACCCCTCTATCTTCTGAGAAAGACCTAGGAGGATGGCTTGCTCTTGTTTCCACATGGTATGTAATGCCTAATGTCCTAAAAATGAGATGCAATATGCTAAGCTAGTCCCAAGAGAGGAGGGCAAATTTGAGGTGTTACACATTGAAAATATAGAGGCGGATCAGGAGTATTTCAAAACCCCTATTAATCATGTTGACAGGCGCCAGTTCGACAAGCACTTAGCCACTATATCCCCTTGTGATTCGGCTGAGTTTGCGTTCACCCCTGATGACAACGCCGATTGTTCCTTATCACTCCACCCCCAATATGGTTTCCGGTGGAATAGAGAGGTAGTGGGCGAAGACAACTTCGGATATTTAGGAGTAGCCGAAATTGACCCCATAGGGTGGGGAAGTGAATTCAGTGATGATGACTGAGTTTGCAGCGTTAAAGAGGATTTCGGCCTACATAGCCTAAAACAAGCACCAATTGGCCTTAGAGGCCGAAGTAAAAAACATGGCTGTCGAAGCCAGTGAAATTTCTCCACCAGTAGGTCCTGGGAAAGACTTTGACCCAAGATCACCTGACGAAGGTCAAGACAAAGAGCAAGATCAAAGGCTTGACGCAATCTACGATGACGAGTCTTTGGGTTTCAAGAAGGATCCGCTAGCGACCAATATTAAGATGCTGGCTCAAGATCCCCTCGAAGAAGTGGACTTGGGAGAGGGGTTAATAAAAAGGCCAGCTTACATCAGCGCCAACATTCATCCTCAACTCAAGATCGAAGTGGTCCAGTTGTTGAGAGAGTTTAAAGACTGCTTTGCATGGGACTACGATGAAATGCCTAGTTTAAGTAGGGAGCTGGTCGAATTGAAATTGTCGATCAAACCTGGAAAGAAGCCGGTGAAGCAGAATCCAAGACGATTTGCCCCAACAATATTGTCAAAAATCAAGGAGGAAGTTGAAAGACTTCTCCGTTGTAACTTCATTCGTACTTCCAGGTATGTCGAATGTTAGCTAACATTGTGCCAGTTGTAAAAAAGAATGGTATGTTAAGGGTTTACATAGATTTTAGAGATTTGAATACTGCAACCCCAAAAGATGAATATTCAATGCCGGTGGCGGAAATGTTGGTCGATTCTGTCGCAGGTTACAAATATCTAAGCATGCTTGACGGGTATTCTAGGTACAATCAAATATTCATTGCCGAAGAAGATGTCCCAAAAATGGAATTTCATTGCCCCGGTGCCTTAGGCACCTATGAATGGGTAGTGATGCCTTTCGGTTTGAAAAATGCGGGGCCAACCTACCAAAGGGCAATGAATTCGATCTTCCATGATTTCATAGAAACTTTTATGCAAATCTATATAGACGATATTGTTGTTAAGTCTATTTCAGGGAAAAGTCATATAGACCACCTTCCAATATCTTTTGAAAGAATGAGAAAATATGGTCTAAAAATGAACCCTCTAAAATGTGCTTTTTGTGTGTAGGCTGGGGATTTTCTAGGTTTTGTGGTCCATAAAAAAGAGATCAAAATAAACCAGAATAAAACCAAAGCCATCATGGAAGCGAAAGCGCCATCAACGAAGAAAGGTTTGCAGTCACTGCTGGGCAAGATCAATTTCCTAAGGAGATTCATCTCAACACTTAGTGGGAAGACGCAAGCACTTTCACCTTTGCTTCGACTCGACAAGGAAGTGTTCGAATGGGGGCAAGCTCAGCAAGTGGCGTTCGATAAGATCAAAGCATACTTGAGCCATCCACCAATTTTGACGCCACCTTGTAGAAATAAAAGTATGAGATTATACATATATGCATCTGATAAAACCTTAGGGAGCATGTTAGCACAAGAGGATGATAATGGTGTCGAAAGAGCCATTTACTACCTCAGTAGGGTTTTAAATGATGCAGAAACTAGGTATAGCATGATCGAAAAGTTATGTTTATGCTTATATTTCTCCTGTACAAAATTGAAGCATTATATCAAACCTGTTGACGTGTATGTTTCATCTTATTATGATATTATTAAACATATGTTATCAAAACCAATTTTGCATAGTCGAATTGGGAAATGGGCCTTAGCATTAACTAAGTTTTCCTTAACATACATGCCATTAAAAGCTGTGAAAGGCCAAGTGGTAGCATACTTCATAGTCGATCACTCCATTGACGCCGACACTTTAAACTATGTTGAATTAGGGCCGTGGAAGTTATAATTCGACGGATCTAGCCATAAAAATGGCACAGGTGTCGGAATCGTAATTATTTCTCCAAATAAAATTCCAACGAAATTCCAGTATAAAGTAGAAGGCATTTGTTCAAATAACGAAGCTGAATACGAAGCCCTCATAGTAGGAATTGAAATGTTGTTGGAATTGGGGGTAACTTGGGTCGAGATAATGGGAGACTCAGAGTTAGTCATAAAACAGATCACGAAAGAATATATGTGTGTTAAGGAGAATTTGATCATGTATTTTATAATCTCCAGTCGATTGTTAAAAAAGTTAGAAATGGTTTATATTCGACATATACCACGAATAGAGAACATAATAGCTAATGATTTGGCTCAAATTGCATCCAGGTGCAAAGTTTTGAAGGAGAAGTTGCACAAAGTCATAGAAGTCAGAGGAAAGGTGGTGGAAACCAGATTAACTCCCTTGGATTTAGAAAAGACAAGGCTAGGATGTACTGATGAAGGAAATTTCAAAATATTGGCGATAGACAGTTTGACGGATGAAGACTGGAGAAAGCCAATAGTAGTATACCTGCAGAATCCCACAACATCCACTGATCGAAGAACCAGGTATCGAGCATTGAGTTACGTTCTTTTGGATTCAGAGTTGTTTAAGAAATCTCCCGAAGGAATTTTGCTGAAATGCCTTAGTGATTCAGAGGCATACTTTTCCCTTTCAACTGTACATATTGGAACATGTGGGGCACACCAAGTCGGTCATAAGATGAAATGGCTCTTATTCCGGTAAGGAGTGTATTGGCCTACTATGTTGAAAGACTTCGTTGAATTCGCGAAGGGATGTTAAGAGTGTCAGGTGAATGCAGGCATACAACACGTCCCTGCAAGTGAATTACATTCTATCATCAAACCATGGCCATTTAGAGGTTGGGCTTTGGGCTTGATTGGAGAAATTCGACCTCCGTCATCGAAAAGTCAAAGATATATATTGGTAGGAGTTGATTATTTTACAAAATGGATTGAAGCCATACCCTTTCCAAATGTGAACCAAGAGGATATGATTGAATTCGTTCAAAAAAATATTATTTATAGGTTTGGAATTCTAGAGACAATCACAACAGATCAAGGATCAGTATTTACTGGTCGGAAAATGCAAGAATTCACCAAGGACATAGGTTTCGAATTGTTAATGTCAACACCTTATTATGCTCAGGCCAATGGACAAGTTGAAGCTGCTAATAAGGTGATCATTGGTTTGATTAAAAAACATGTAGGGAAGAAGTCTAAGAATTGGCACAAGACTCTGGACTAGATTTTATGGGCATGTCGTACGTCCTCCAAAGAGGCTACTAAGTCGACCCCCTTTCGCCTAACTTTTGGCCATGATGCTGTCTTTCCAGTAGAAATTCACCTACAATCCCTAAGGATTCAGAGGCAACATGAACTCCCAACGGAATCATATTGGAGCATGATGTTGGATGAATTGGTCGATCTAGACGAGAAAAGGTTAAATGCCTTAGAACTACTAAGGCAACAAAAGAAAAGTATAAAAGTTTCTTATAATAAGAAAGTGAAAGTTAAAAGCTTCACACCTAGAGATTTGGTATGGAAAGTGATCCTTCCAATGGATGGAAAAGATAGAGCCTTGGGGAAATGGTCCCCAAAGTGGGAAGGCCCTTTCCAAATTTTGCAGATTTTTTCTAATGGTGCCTATGAGATCGAAGAGCTCAGTCAAGATAGAAGGATTCTAAGAGTAAACGGGAAATATTTGAAAAAATATACACCGACAATCCAGGAAGTAAAAATAAGAGACGAGTAATCGCGTAAATGAAGCAAAAGCCAAAATGGTAAAAGTGCCAAAATGGTGATAGTAAAGTCATAGGGCCAGAGAACCAATAGTCATTACAAGGAGAAATTCCGTTACATCATCAAACAAATAAAAATAGCACTAAAAGGGAAGGTTGGCCTTAATTTGAAGATACTTGACTTTAAGGAACTCCAACCGTTTTTCGCACAAAGATCTTTTTGAGCGCAGGAGTTTGACGTCCGATTCAAGCTGTCGAGCTTTTTTAACAAATTCCATACCAAGTGATAGATCCTGAGCCATCGAAGCCTCATCAAATTCCAATAGTTGCTGTTTGTCCTTTTCAGCATAAGAGACTTTGGCTTGCAGTTCTGATATTTGTTGTCTCCGGGAAGCGATGTTGCGATCATGAGCATCAACCTTCTCTTTATTATTTTGCTTGATCTGTTCCAACTCCATTGCCTTATTGGTGTATTCGGTAGCAGCATCCCAAGCTGCAACCTCAGAACCAGACTTTTTCTCTATTTCCCCTGTAAGGTGAGGTAGCAACTTGTGATCTGCCACAACTTGGTCGATCATGGTCCCTATCTCTAGAATAACGTTCGCCACTTCGGGGGAAGCCTCTAGCAAGTCAACCTGGATAAGAAGAGCTTTCAGAGTTAAAGGGGCAGAAGGATCAGCCAGCAGTAACAGAAACAAGTCACCCTTAAAGACTTTATCTTTGATTTTAGAAAAAAGATTTCGCCCGCAGGAGTGCTCGAAGGCTGATCTTCTGACACTGAAGTGTTATGGCTTTGATCAGAAGAACTCTCCCTACAATTTAGCATCGCCTTTAAATACTCATGTGGCTAACTTCGCTTCAAGATAACCAACTTTTCTGCAGAAAGGGCACCAATGCTACTCGACGAAACTCCAACCATCAGATTGTCAGCCATCACAGGGGTTTGAGTTCGAGCATGTTCTTCACCGGCAATGGCTCTTCCTTCTGTTTGGCCTTCGACATAATCAGGATTAGTCGCCATATTTCCTTTAGCCGCTTCCTCTATAACCATGTCTTCAACGCCCCATCCTTCTCCCTGAGGCTCATTCATTCCTTAAGCTGTATGTGGACCAATCCCAGGGGGTTCCTCATCCTTAACTAGCTCATCCTCAGCCATAGGGACTGGATCACCTTGGGCCTCATTTTCTTTGCTCGAATCAGTTTCATGACCAGAGTCTCTAGTATGGGAATATTGAGTAGTGGTTTTTGGTGGCGAAGTGTCGAGGTCACCGGTGGGAGGTTGATTAATCTTGCTTATGGATCCCTTTTCAGAGGATGGTCGATAGGTAGGTTCGCCGATGCTGTTCAAAACATCAGGCACAGAGGTAGGCTTGGAGGAAGCCGTTTTCTTGGGAAGAATGACAGTGCTCACATCACCCTAAAATCAATACAATCAGAAGGTATAAATGACTAAAAGAGGAAAACAAGTTAAATAAAGAGAAGAGAAGTGTGTGGTACCTTATAACCTTCGACCCCGGGGCTAGAATTGTCGCTCTCACTTTGAGCCGCTGCTACCCTAGCCATTTCCTCAGGAGTAGGTTCTTAGATAACAAGCACATCGGGCCTTTTTCTTGGAAGTTTGATTGTCGGTTGATTCGAAGGATCAGTGGGTTTCGGCTGTGACTTTATTTTTTTGGAAGTGAGGTTAAGAACAGGCGACAAGTCATCTTCATCAGAATCTACGATGATGGGGGAAGAAGCGGGTTTTTGGATTTTTAGGGGTCTCACTGGAGGTTTTTGAGCAACCTGAGCCAAGCATTAAATGTTATATCATCAATGTATAACAAGGATAAAGGAACAAGGAAAGAGAGGTACCTTTGCAGGTTTGCTACTTCCTTTGGCCTTCGAGTCGAGGGGTCTTTTGTTTTTGTGTTTTTTTGGGGGGATCTTGATAGCTAGACAAAAACAAGAAGAAATGCTCAACGTTAGCTAAAAGCAAGTCAAAGGGAATCTACTTCGAGGGAAGCCCCCTGTATCACACCTTCATATATCTCCGATTCGATTCAGACATCTTCGATTCCTATATGAAGGTGCCCCTTGAAAATGCCTAAAGTGTGCTGCAACCACCCGCTGAGCCTTTTTCTGAGATTGTTGTCGAAGGATTTTAATAGAGTCTTCACAAATGAACCAATCTGGAAATGGGGGTGCAAGAGCCACTCCGAAGTCATCATTTGGCAGTAGAGGAAACTTCGGGGGAAATAGTTCAAGAGCCATTTCATAGCGTTTCTCGTGAGGAGCATATAAGGGAATCTTTAAGGTTTCCATTTTATTTGAAAATTTCTCTTTGAGTATAACAGCTGCTTCGCAGATGGTTCGACTAAGATCATCAGGTCGATAGGAAATTTCAAAGTAGTTTTGAAAAGCTTGAATTTCTTTTGTAAGCGTATAAGTACCTTTCTTGGTCTTTTCTTGCACAAGAAGAAAAGCTTTGTCAAACAGTTGAATAAAGGAAGTAACGTCACAGAATTCCTCGATGTAATACTTAGCCCACCACTTCCCAAATTCTCGACTGCAAAGGAAGCTAGGCTCAAAGTAGAATGGAGTCAACTGGGTTCTGCCAGTGTACTTGGCTATTTGTCTGAGAGTCGTGGTTTCAGTACGAACGACATTATGAAGGAGGAGCTTATTCTTCTTGTCGTACAGGCACTTCGGGAGGACTTAAACCAACCCAAATTGTCGAGCAACAAGATTGGGCTGGTAAGTTATCAACGTGACTTAGACCTTCGAATGGTTAAATCAAAGAGTAAGGATCCTAGGCGTCAAAAAGGCTTCTCAAATTAGAAAGAATTCTGTCTCTTGCTTTTTAGATGGAGAGGGAAAAGTCCTAGTAAACCACTTAGGGCCAACTTTCCTGAAAGCGAAGGGAGCCATACTCGAAGTAAAATTATGACGTTTAGCAAACATCATGATATAACTCATGAAAGTTGGTTGGAGAGCTTGTCCTTCGTCCCTAGGGGTTAGTTGAGATAGCCTTGGTCCTTCGACCCTCCTATGCTGGATTCCTTCAGTATCCTCGTCGACGAGGCCATTGTTTGGCAGATTGGCCTCGAAAGTGGCATTAAGCCAAAGTTGTAATAACCAAAAGGGGCCAGACAACAGAAGATTCCATTTGTCCCCCAGATTATTCAGTTGAGCCACTCCGTCGCTCAATGATTCGTACAGGCTTGCCAGAATCATCTCACTTAAGCAGACGTCATGCCTCGCATGCAGTTGGTTAGCCAGTGTGAGATATTTTTTGGCAACTTGTAGTGATTTCAAGCAAAATACGGAATGTGACAGCCACAGAGCCAAAAAAGCTATATGCTCCATGTCGAAGACAGTTTCAGTGTCTTTATCAGGGTAGTGGGCTATGTGTGTTGAATACGTCGCTCTTGTAGTCGAGAAGGCAATAATATCCATGGAATCAACATTAGGATCGTAGGTGTGGCCAGTGGGTTTCAGCCCTGTGATAGCGACCATTTCGAAAAGAGTGGGTGTGACCATTCTGCAAGGAAGATGGAAGGTATAGTGTGTGCTGTCCCAGAAGTACAACGAAGAAATTAACATAGGGTTACTATAATCCAAATCCAATTTCGACAGCATAATGAGGTCGTATATCCCTATATCTTTCCAATCCTGAGCTTTTTGTTTCTCTATTTTGTTTAACCAATTGGAGTAATCAGTGGGATCTTTGAAAGTTGGGGTGGTACGGGAGGCTCTAAAACCATTGTTCATAAACCTCAAATCTATAGTGTCTTCAGCCTGAGTGTTTTCGGTAGAGGAAGTCCTAGGGTTTCTAGCCTGTCCTATGGGTTTACATTTATGGTAAGATGGAAAAAACTCTCTAAGCTTGCTGGTATCAGCGTTTAAATCTGCTAAAGGTCCAGATAAGGCATGAGTTGTATTAGAGACAGAAACGGGAATGAGTACCTGAGAAGCATAAATCCTGCACTGCTCCTCTGTCTGAGGTTCTGGTAGGTACTGACGATTGCCAACTGCAAGTGGGGCGGATAGCGTAGCAAATGACGGAAGTTCAGAGATCTTCTTCGGGGCTTTGGACCTGTTGGCTGTAGTTTAGAAAGAGACTCCTGTTCCCTTGAGATCTTTGTTTAAAGCGTCCATTGTTAAAGTTTGAAAAATAAAATCTGGGTTTCAGTTAGAAGGTATTGGGAGAAAGGAGGGTTTGAATGTTTGAAGATTCAGAGAATGTGAGGAAGTTTTGAAATGGGTAAGTAATTGGGTTTTATAGGCCTACAGGGAGACATTTCAAATCAACATTAATGATGGACAAGTTAATGGGACACGTGTATCCCTTGGGTAGTGTAGTGGAAATGGAAATTAATGCTATAGCCCATGATTTCCTAGAAGCTAGGAAACGTGATGAGTAAAAAAGATTCTGTTGTGGACTGAAAAGACGTGGGTAGGAAAAACAATGATGACACTGACGTCACCAGACAAGGGGAGGAACTAAAACATTTTTGCCAATATTGAGACACCTGGCACAATATCAGTCATTGAGGCGTCGAAGTAAGGTCTCAAAAAATGTCTTTCTCTCTCGTGTGTCGAAAATGACATTTTTGGGGGGCAATCTATTAGCTCAAATTTTCGACGCCCACCCCAAATTACCAAAATTGGAAAATATGCACAGCTGGTTTCGACCAAGAAGTGATTCGACCAGCTGGGGGTAGATCGACTTAGCTGATTGGATAAAGATTAAGCTTATAGCTGAAATTTCGGAGCATTTCCTTGAGGAGCGGTTAGAAAGCGGTTTCGATCAGAGATTTGAAATTTACATAAAGGAGGGAAGATTACCTTCGTTAGAGACCGCGAGGATACACGTGGAGCAGAGTGAGCGAACACACGCATGCAGGGCGCCACATGTATCGACGTTATTGAAGGACCATCAAATCGATTATTTCGATCCAGTATAAATATAGGGTCTTAGTGTTAGAAAAGTGTGTCAAATTATGTACAAAATCTACAAATTTACTAAGTATTCGTGTGAAGAAGAACTGTAAAACGCAGAATGTATGTTGTCTACACCATTGTTTAATCATTTCAAAGCATTATAAATCTGTCTTTACTTTCTCTTCAGAGACATTATTCCTTGTTCTTTCCTTTCAAACACTTTAGTTTTACTTTGTCACTTGCAAGTTTAAAGATCCTTAGTTCCTTTCCTTACCTTAAACTTTTACCTTACAGTGTTAAAGATTCCAGTGCTTACAAACCTTTTTGATTACTTTCAACCCTTTTACAATTCCCGTCGTTTACTTCATTTTTCTTTACTAGTTCTAAACGCTAATTTAAGACTTTTCTTTTCATTTAAGTCACTCTTTTGTTCTTAGTTTTCTTTAATACTCTAATCTGACGTTTAGTTTGATCATTTATTACTATTACGTTTACGAGCCACTTAGCACATGTCCTAGGATCAATCTGATCGATCCTGTGAGTGACCAAATTTAGAAATTTGGAAGATCAACGATTGTTTACCATTTTTCGAGGTAAACAGTTACTCCTGCCACAAAGAAGAGATCTCTGAAGAGGAAGGAAGGCCCATCTGGTTCTATTGAGTCTGACTGTGATGTCGAACATGATGTTCAAGACATCGTTTCTGCTACAAGAAAGCAAGCTTCTGGGAAGAAGATTCCAGCAAATATTCTTGAAGTTCCAATTGATAACATCTCCTTTCACTCTGTGGATAATGTAGAAAAGTGAAAATTTGTTTACCAAAGAAGACTGCTTTGGAGAGGGAACTTGGCAAAGATGCCTTTGAGTGCAAAAAAGTGATGGGTCTGATTCAAGAATTTGTATTGATGAAAAGTGTGACTGGCTTTGGCAAGTGTTATGAAATACTTGTTAAAGAATTCATTGGGAATATCTCTAAGGAGTGTGATAACAAGAGGAGTAAGGAGTTTAGAAAGGTTTATGTAAGAGTAAGGTGTGTGGAATTCTCTCCTGAACAAGTTGAAGTGGAAGTTTATGACAATGTCATTTGTAGAGAAATTACGGCAAAACAAGTAAAGGAATGGCCTAGAAAATGGAAGTTTTCAGCAGGTTGCTTGAGTATGAAGTATGCAATACTTCACAGAATTGGAGCTGCTAATTGGGTGCCAACTAATCATACTTCCAACATTGCTACATGATTGGGTAATTTCATTTATATTGTAGGGACCAAAACAAATTTTGACTCTGGATCCTATATCTTTGAACAAACAATGAAGCATGCTATCTCCCTTGCTGCGAAGATGCCTATAGCCTTTCCCTCATTGATTTGTGGTGTTATACTGAGTCAACACCCTAGTATTTTGCTCAGTTCTAATGGTGCCTACAAAAGGGATCCCCCTATGTTATTACACTATAGGATTTTCACGAGGACACATGTTCCAGATATTATCATGACATCTGGCTAGCAACCTACCAGGTCTACTACTAGGACAATAATCCTTGCTGAATTAAAAGACACATGCAAAACCTTGGATGAAACTATCAAAGTTTGTACTGTAAGGAAGAGCAGGCTTGAGATCCTGATAAAGGCTTTGTTTGAAGAAGAGGCTGAGGGAAATCTAGAAGGTGATAATACGGGTGAAGAAGATGCTAATGAAAAAGGTGTTGATGCTAGTGATGATGAAGAGACAACCAGCAGTGATGAAGACTGAAGTGTTTTATTTCTTCTGCGGTTTTTATTTTTGTGCTTATGGATGCTTTTGTTTTGTGGGCTATGCCCTGAATATTTATGCACTTTTAATGCTCTTGGTCTGTAACTTAACTGTTTGTTTGCTCTGCTACTTCTAAGTTTGATTGTGTATGTCAATCTTTTGGATAAAAAGGGGGAGTAGTTCTTGTGGTCTTTTTGATAGCCCTGCTATGACTCATGTCCCTTGAGGGGGAATACTTATGGAAGGGGAGTAGCTCTTGCCCCTGTTCTGCTACTCAGGGGAAGCATATGCTTTTCTATCTTATGGTGATATGCTAGTACATGTGGGGTATTAGTTTTTATGAAGTCAGATCAAATGTCTTGACATCCCGACTGAGAGAATTTATTTTTCTATTAAGCATGTTCTTCGTGTGAGAGTTTAATTCTCTCTGTTGTGAGGCTAAGTTTTTATTTTGCATGCGCTTGCCTCTGTTGTTTTTGGTTTAAAGAATATCATGTTTTCTTATGGTTGTATGTTGTTTATAATGCGCCTTATTGCTGTGATCTTTACCCTTTTTCTAGTTGGGTTATGCAAAGGTTGTTTTACCCAAAATTTGCCAAAGAGGGAGAATGAGGGAGTTTTAAGTTTGTTTCTGAGCTTGAGCACACGAGGAAGGAGAAAATTGAGTTTTTCCACTTGGGCCACTGGGCTCAGCTTCCTTTCGCGCCTCCCACTTTCTAGTCGCACCTTCCTATGGTGTAGTCCATCTAATTAGGCCTTCAACATTAGACTTTCTCCTTTTACTAGGCTACGCCCCTAGTTACTTATACACCCTTATTTTTTATAGGGTCTTGCTAACTTGTGCCCTTGGGGCACAAGTTAAGGTTAGTACTATTGAAAATATTGTGTTGAATAAAACAAAATTTTAAGTTTCAAGAAATCAAATACATGCATTCCAAGAGAATATTTCTATAAATGTATCATTAACTTGTGCCCTTGGGGCACATGTTAGCATTAGCCTTTTTTATATTATTATTTATTTAATTTATGGGCCTTAAGCCCACACATTTTTCTTACCAACACCTCAATCCATGCTTGCACCCCTTTCTAATTTTTATTTCAATTTGTTTGTTTTAAGCGTTTTGTTGAATTTGCTTAATTATTATCTATTATTAACATGAATAATAAAAATCAAATAAGCAAGAACTCTATCAATGTATTTTCATAAGTAAATCAAACTATATTTTAATTTAAATTAAATTATCTTTACAACTTGAACCAAAAATCCTTTCGCAATTAAATATGATGAAACAGATTAATTAGGCGTATGTCCCTTTTTTCTCGAGTATTTGGATACTAGCCGCATGGCTTGCCTTTCGAATACTCGTCATCCTCTCAAATCTTTTTTGTAATAAAACCGAATGAAAAATGATTAGTTGGATGTATATCCCTTTTTCCCCGAGTACTTGGATACTACCTGTATAGCTTGCCTTTCGAATACCCGTCTTCTTCAAGGGATTGTGATTCAATTCATATTAAATAATTTTATCATTATAATTGGATGAAAAAAGACTCGTTTGATGTATACCCCTCTTTCCCCTGAGTATTTAGATACTAGCCGTATAACTTATCTTTCGAGTACTTGTCTTTCACATAAAAACAATTTCAACTCATCAAACTTATTTGTTCTGCCTTAGCGCGACTAAGCAACATTTTCACAAACGAGCGATATTTTATCCATTCCAGTGCAATACAATCATACACTTCATTCCGTCCGTGCACGATGAATAAACAACACTTAACTGCTCGAATGCGTCTTAAACATCATTCGATAAAATAAACCAGCCAAAAAACATTGGTTACAAAGAACTACGTATCTTTGAATTCCTCATTGCACATGGGGATACATAGGAGCAAGATTCACAATCTTGTCAAGCACCATAATAAAAAAATCAATTTGTTCTCGCCCAAAACTACGTAGCTCTGAGTTCCCCATCACACTTGGGGATACGTAGGAGCGAGATTCAATGTCTCGTTAAACACCCTAATAAAAACCCTAATTTTTCCTCCTTTTTTTCATCTTATAAATATCCCGCAATCATTAAAAGAAATCATAAACACATTACGCTAACATTCATATTCCTAAAGTTGATTAAACGATTCCCATTAGGAATAACAGATGTGTGGGGTACTAATACTTTCCCCACGCATAATTGACTTTTGAACCCGAATTTGGTTGCGATGACCATATATTTTTTATTTTAGTGTTTTATTGATTTTTTCCCAATAAAAAATGAACTTTGGTGGAAACTCTTGTTGATTTCGAGCGTTTAGATGCTCGGGTATTTTTTGCGTCGCAACAGTCCTGATCCATGAGTGTTTGTTTATAAGGATAAGACTTCAACTTCCTTTTTCTGAATTTGAGGTAGCCATCCTAAAACATTTGAAGATTTCCCCTTCCCAACTTCATCTGGGGTCATGGCATATATGACAGTCTTTCAGCTATGCCCTGAGTAAAAATCTTGGAAGCCCCCTCTTAGCTTATTTTTGATCACATTTGTCTTAGGCACACGTCCCCCGATAACTTCCGCAACCAGAGGATTCTTCAGCTTCACTCGGTCATCTCATGGTTTTTCTCCTTTACTCTTGACGAGGATGATTTCTTGAGATGTTTTCTCTTGGTGAAGCCCTTTGCCCCTACAACTCATTCCATTTTCTACTATATTCCCATCGATTCTCCTCAATGTTGTCGGGTTTCATATCCAAAATACTGGTCTAAGATCCACTTTAAATGGGGTATTGACTCTTATTATACCCATCCAGGTTTTCTTTTTCTGGATGAGGTAACAATGAAAGAGGAAATGCAGTATTGGTTTTAGGGACTTGGCTATAAGTACATGTTTGATTCCGGTGAGGTGCCCCATACCAAAGAGAGGAAGAAGCGAATTGATGTCAATTCTATCTTGAGTGCAATTAATTATGAAGAGAGCTGATGGATATTTGGTGAGGGATAAGTCTTCATGTTTTTTTTAACATGCGTAATTGCATTTTACGGATAACATGGATAAAATAAGCAAGCTAGAGATGTTCCAAAGTCTTGCCGATGCTCAAGGTATTCAGGCCGTGGTGAATACTGGAACTTATTCTTCCCCCACCCCTGCTCCGGTCCCATCTCCTACCTTGGCTATAAAAACTTCGATTCATGCATGCAAGGTGGATCTTGCGGATGTTGCAACCGTTTTAATAGTGGAGGAACCAACATCGCATCCAAATTCAACCAAAAGGGCTCGGGATGAGGAAAACCAATCTCCATGGGCTGAGTCATCTTCAAAAGAACTCGCGTCGTTGAGGACAATGCTTTAGAAGAGGTAACTCCTTTTATAAAGGTATCAAACATTTTCTCTTCCCAACTTCCACGCACTGTTGAGAAGGCTACTGCTACTGTATCAAAGTCGAATTTATCCTCCGTCCAGAATCTTCTTGGGGGGATAAAATGGAAATGGCTTATGAGATTTCTCATAGCATGTTCAAAGTTGCTTCTATCTTTTCTCTAGTCTCTATTAGACATGGTGACGTTCTAGCCCCGGGTAGTCCCTTTAAGGAGAGAGATACTTGGAAGGAGAAGGTCAGAGCTATTGAGATAAGGTGCACCAATATTCAGAAAGCGCTTCTTGTGCTATATGAGGAAGTTAAAGCTTCCCACTCTTTTCAGAATCTAGTGAAAATACATGGCTCTCCTTCTACCCTGGCGTCCCGCGTGACTAAACTGAGGGTGTGCTCAAAGAAGTAAAGGATCGATATAATTTTCTTCAAAATCTGTTGAGGAAAAGTATCGAAAAGATGCAAAGGCTCTAAAATCTCTCCAACAAGAGGTAGCCGGTTTGATGATGACACTCCATGATGCTCTTCAGCATAATATGTGAGATGCGCTCGGAGGCCGAGAACGAGTGGTGGAGGAGACAAGGAAGTTCTCCACCAGTGTTATAATTTATGATGAGGCGCTAGATCCTTTTAAGTTCATTCCCGGGGTTTCTCAGGGATGTGGTTACATTGCCTCAACTTCAAATGCCTCGACTTGACTTCCCTTTCGTTTGTATTATTTATTTCCTGCAATGTTTCTCTGTCATTTATGCCTCGGGTATAATAATTTTAAATATTTAATGAAATATTTTACCTTGGCGTTTCAAATATTGTTATATTTAGAGCTTTTTGCCAACTTTTTCTTTATCATTATCATTGCTTATGATTTTCTATAGCTTCTACATTGCTCTCTTTATCTGTGATGTCTTTATTTACTTATGATTTAGGTCGAACCACCGATATTCGTCAATGATGTCTTTATTTACTTTGTGGTAATTGATATGAAAGGAGATTCAGGAAGGTCAGTTATTCTCGGACGCCCATTCTTGGCAACTGGGAAGACAAAAATAGATGTTGAGACAGGTGAACTTGTTTTGAAACTCAACAAGGAAAATATGGTGTTTAATGCCTATGAATGAACACCATATTTGGAGGATCTAGAGACATACTACCAATGGGAAGAAAAAGATAGTAAAGTTCAAAAAGGAATGACAACAAGAGTTTTCATCGGCGTGAGGGTATCCCTTGTGTCTGACGTGTTTTAAGCATGAGACGTCAAACTAATGACGAAAAAGAAGCGCTTGATGGGAGACAACCCATCATTTATAACCAGTTTTTGTTTTGTAGATTTTACTTTATTTTTATTCAAGAGCATCCAAAAGAGGAATTAGCTACTTAAGCATAACACTTCCATGACGATCTATGTTTTCTTTAATAAACAAGTTTGTAACTGTTGTGTTTTTTTCTTCAAGATTTGCAAGTTTAACACTTTAGCATTGAACAGATGATCCAAAGGAAACTTGATCATCACACTATCAATGCATTATTGTTTTATCTGGTTTGATTTATTTACGATTAAGTTTATCTGGTTTGACCGACACATACCAATGCCGTTTTTTGTTTATAACTTTGAGCCTTTTTAAACCACCATGTAGTAATAGGTATATCCATTGCTAACCACTTTGAGCTTTAGCCTTTCTTTCGGTGACGCGACCTAAAATTCTTAGTCATATGACTTGAAAGATCTTTTCTTTTCACCATCTCTTTGGAGTTAGGTAGAAGTATAATTTCTAAATTGTATGAAAAAGATTAAGTTTGAGGTTGCTCTTGGAAGTGAGTAAAATTTTAAGTTTCGGGCTGGGGTGCTAGAGAATATTGGCAATTTTTTTCAAATTTATGAGAAAAAAAGAAGTGGAAAAGACACTTCTTCAAAAAAAGAAGAGAAAAGTAAAGAATACTAGTATAAGAAGAACCAAAAATCTCTAGTACCGTAAAAAAGGAACAAAGAGGTATGAAGATTGAGGGAGAACTAGACACCTAACTCCAAAAGTTTAAACCTACTTTCCTAAAAATATCCTACCGGAAGGGATGGTTAAACTTAATATGGATGGTGCGTGTAAAGGCGACAATAAAGCGGCGTGTGGAGACATTGTCAAGAGTAGTGGAGATTATTGGATAAGTGGTTTTGCTAAGTCGTTGGGTTCATGCAATGCTTATGTGGCCGAATTATGGGGATTTTACGAAGGTTTGACACACGATTAGAGAATTGATGCTTCTTTGGTGGAGTTGAATGTTAATTCTATGGCAGTTGTTTAGCTTTGGTTAGAAACATTCGTTGCTCGTTGGATTTGCAATGGAGGTAACTGTAGTTCACTCTTATAGGGAGATAAATTATTATGCTGGTGCTTTAGCAAATATATTGTGTAACTTAAAGTTTGATAGTGTTATCTTCGAGGCTCTTTCTAGTTAGATAAGACACTTGATTGATGCGGATGAAAAAAGGGTATGTTATTCTAAAGTAATTTCATTGTAGTTTTTTTTAGCATATGCCCTCTATTTTATAATAAATAAGTAAATAAAAATAAATAAAAGCTTTAGCATATACATCAAACATGAATTTGTGATTTGGAGTCACAGTCATGTGGTGGTAGATGAGGACATAAGGGCTTACATGTTTGAAACACAAGCTTTAGCTTTTTTTTCATATCTTCTCAACCACCCATCATCGTCAATTTTCCGTTTCGTCTGAGATTTCGTATATTATGTCGTCTCTTTCCACAACCTTTTCCAATCCAACATATTTATTTTTAATGCATGCCAAAAATGTACGACGTTTTAAACATTCCAGCTAAGCTTTTGTTTAGTACACTACTTGTATACTTATCAAATATATATTTGACGTGAACGTGGCAACTACTTGTGAATTGTGATAATATAATACACTTCCTATGTCTTTATTAGTCCTTCTTAATTGCTTTGTGTAGCCATTAAATAGAATGAAGATCTATCCAAAAGATACTAGTTAAAAAGAACGACAAACACAACATTGCAATTGCCAGAATCAAAATTTAAATTATGCAAGTTTTATCATGTTTCACCTGCCACCTAACTTTTAGACAAATATCCATAAGGATCCTAATGATACTTCTATTACAATATAAATAATTTTTTTTACTATACAAAATATTTGAGAAAATTATTTTTGTTATTTACAAGTACTTTATGGTTTTTTTTTCTATAGTTTAGATTAACACATGTCACTGATAGACTACATAGACTACAATACTATTTTTAGACATCGTCTTACCATTATATTATTTTCTATTGATGAATTTATTCTCTTTGTCGCAGAACGTGTTTGGATATATTTAAGGAACACACAATTTATTGCAAAAAGCGTTTAAATTTTAAATATTGACATGATATCAACAAAGAGTCGATGCCCAATGAGGTTATTCCGATCGGAGAGATTTCACTAAAGTGATGTGTCGTCGTTGGAAGAATTGACGTCGACACATCTTAAATGAACCTTTCATATAAGGTGCTAGACCAACTCAATATTATATGAATTGGTTTAGGCCGGTTACAATGACACAGTTTGTGTCTGAGCCGAGATATTTGATTGATCGCCAACGAGCTTCATCATTATACGTATAACAACAAACCCCTGCCCAACAACCAACCCCACACCATTACCAAACACAAGAACAATGTCAATCCACCCAAACCCAAAGACCAACCTCACAACATCACCATACCATATACACCCAACCTCGCAACCAATTCATGTCACACACTCAAACACAACACCAAGAGTATGATCCATACCACTAACAACCACATGCCCCCACCACCTCTTACTATAACCCCGATGATTTTTTATTTATTTAATTTTTTAAAATTATAATTAAAAAAATAAAAATAAAGGATAAGCCACATGCAGTGACACATGCTCCTACTGGATGCATGCATGCGACACTTACAATGACATGATATGCATCATGTCGCCATCATCATTGACATCTGTGTATAAAATGGCAGTGCATGCGCCATAAGAGATGACGCATCCTCTTGTCATTCAATGAAACATGATTAGTTTGGTAATTAAATTGGAAACGTGGTTATTTTCATATATAATTTTAAAAAATTGATTATTTTAGAAATAAAATAATATATATATATATATATATATATATATATATATATATATATATATATATTCAATAATTTACATAATAATAAATGACCACAAATGAGTAAAGAAAAGGTTTAGGTGGCAAAGCACATGTGATGTATGCAGCTTTTGCCTGTCTAAAACCCCTCCCTTAATCTCAATTATTTAAAGACATCACTACATATAGTTCACTGGCAAAAGCTACCAACCCCATCAAATTTCACTTTCATTAGTCTTTAGGAACATAACAAATGAACAATATGAGAACAAGGGAGGTTAAATTAACAACATAAAGTAATAACCAACTGTTATTTATACATTTTTCTTACAACGAGAGCAGCGTTAAATTTAATTAAAAGTACTTAAATGGAAAGGGCACGTTTGGTTGATGATGACATAAACCTTTCGATTGAAGCCTTCTACTTCCGTTACATTGTTTCCACCTTTCTATAATTAGTACTTGCGTTTCGTTCCAGCTTCTATCTCTTCTTTTTTTGTCCCTACACAACTTTTTGAAACAACATCATAAGCAACACTGGAATAAATAATGAATCAATTCTCAAGTTTGAGTTTCAGTCTCTTCCTGGATCATTCACCTGCATGCAAGCTTCAATGTCACATGAAAAAGTTATTAAAATTTCTATAAAGTCAGAACTTATAAAAAGGTATTTCATTTGAAAAACGGTTTCTACAGTAACCAAACTTTAATATTATTTTTTATTATTATTAAATTATGATGCTGTTTGTGTAACAGTTCTTCTCATAATTCACAAGCTATGTCTTCTGTTTCAATAAACAAAGATCTCAGAATTCCTCAAAAATTGCGTAAAGACAGAAAATTGGCTTTGAAGCAAGATGTAATGTTTGTTAATGTTGTTGTTTTCTTGTTCATGTTTTATTTAGTTTCTTGCTTGGAAACTGATATGTGATGAAGTTTTCGATTTTCAGGTGGATAGGTTGAAGAAGAAGCTTAAGCATGAGGAGAATATTCACAAGGCATTGGAGAGAGCTTTGAATAGACCTTTGGGAGCTTTGCCTCGTCTTCCTCCTTATCTCCCTCCCTATGTTAGTAAATTTATTTACTTTCCATTTTCTTGACTAGGACCGATAATTCTCGACACCAGACACACCTTTAATCTGAAATCGAGTATATGACTGATGAATTTAATCTCGAAAATGGTAGACATTAGGACTTGTGGCTGAAGTTGCGGTACTTGAAGAAGAAATAAGAAGGCTTGAAGAGATGGTGTTACATTGTAGGAAGGATTTGGATCAAGAAGAAGTTAACATGTCATCCTCCAAGATGAAAATGGAGCATTCACTTGAGAATTCAAAATTGGGCAATGCTGCAATTAGGTCTACAACAACACTTTCTGGTGAGTAATAACTAGCCTTTTGATTATGAAACATATCAATTAAGATTAAGCTATTTCGAGGCGAGTTTATCAAATTTTGCCTTATCAGATGATAGACAAGGAAAAGAGATTCAATCTTGTACTCCTCCTTTCAAGAGCAGCAAACAATCGACATGTAAAGGCCCAACAGCAAAAGTATCTAATAAGAAAATTCCAATCAATGATAAATCGTTGCGTAAACGATCGGAACCTCCTAAAAAGAAGGTATGTCATGTATAAAAATAATTTCAAAGGAAAATACAATACTGTTGTTGCGGTCTGCAATTTAAAACCATTTAGTGTATATCAAAAACTGAAGAAATTTTCATGTCTGATTAAAGTTTTCTCATTTGGCAGAAGCAGGAACTACGAAATCCTCGTCTACAAGAAACTCCACATAGCGATGAAAGTCCGAATATAATCTCTGAAAATATTCTCAAGTGTTTAACTAGCATTCTCTTGAGAATGAGTACACTACCTTTTAGGCCTCTAAAAGCTAAAAAATGTATTGAAGGAACAGAATTTTTGGATCCCTATGGTATATTGGAATTCGGAAAGAGAGATATTGGTCCATACAAGCAATTAAGTCCAAGTAATATTGAAGCTGAATCTTTCAATCCAACACAAACTGCTAAGTCTTTGTTTCTACTGCATCGGTTAAAGTATGTTATTTAGATTCTAATCAAATTCAAGCTATAACACTATTAGTACTTTTTAATGTGTTCTAATTTTCTGAAATTCGCAGAATTCTTTTTAGAAAACTAGCGAGTGTTAATGTCGATAATCTCAACCACCAAGAGAAGCTTGCATTCTGGATCAACATATATAACTCGTGTATGATGAATGTATGTCAAATGATCCTATTTGAAAAACATCTGAAACATAGACACAAGACACGACACTGATACTGACATGTCGACATGATCATTATTTGAAAAAAATGAATAATTGAATATAGCCACATGTATCGAATCCGTGTAGGTAACAGCTTATTAAATGTTCTGCTTTGTTTCAGGCTTTCATAGAAAATGGCATACAAAATAGTCCTGAAAAGGTTGTTGCATTGATGCAGAAGGTGTGATCTTACTTTTGTTTGTTCTCCAAGTTTAGCATATAGTAATGGCATTGAATTTCTCATTAATTAATGCGGGTTTCTTGTTACGCAGGCTACAATAAATGTAGGTGGAAACTTGTTAAATGCAACAACCATAGAACGCTGTATTTTAAGGCTTCCATATCACTGGAAATATGTAAGTTGTGTGTCCTTTTCAAATGTAGCTTTTTCTCTGGCTGGGAAGTTACACAAAAATTAATAAGTTTCTTACAGCTAAACACCAAACAGATCGCATTATTAAACGAAGTGAAAAATCATGAAACGACATTAAGAAGTACTTATGGACTCGAATTGTCAGAACCCCTAGTCTCATTCGCTATCTCTAGAGGAACTTGGTCATCTCCCGCTGTAAGTTTATCTATAACATACATTGTAATAGCGAAGACATAAATAATATCGTTGTACTTATACGACAATAGCTTATCTGATCTTTCGAGAATGTGAATGTTTTTCTATGCGCACTTAAATTACTTCTTGACTCGCGTGATTCATGAACTTTGACAAATGCAGGTTAGAGTTTACACAGCGCGGAATGTTGAAAAGGAACTTGAATTGGCTAAAAGAGAATACTTGCAAGCAGCAGTTGGAATTTCAACATCAAAGTTTGTTATTCCAAAGATGTTGGATTGGTATTTACTTGATTTTGCAAAAGACTTGGAATCATTACTAGATTGGATATGCCTACAATTACCAAATGAACAAGGGAAAGAAGCAATTATGTTCCTTGAGAAAAGAAAAACCCAACCCTTCTCACAATTTGTAAAAATTATGCCATATGAGTTCAGATTTAGATACTTGTTGTACACATGATTTTGTTACAATTTTTTTGTATATTTTTTAAATGGCATTGGGGAAATGATTTGTATACAGCATTACAGCTCTAGATCATAGTCACACACATAAAATATTTACATATATTTCATCTATTCTCTTAGCCCTTTGAATGAATTTCCTAAGAGTACTAATCTAGGAGTTCACAAGGCACATGACGAAAGTCCCACAGGCGAAGCAAGGAAGCACATTCGAGAAATAGATATTCCTCTATCCATGTCTGAAGCGGATAATTCCACCTCTAAAGTATTACCAATTGTCTGGATCAATCAGACGACTGAGAGCAATCCACAACACACTCCATGCTTTCGGTTTAAACTCTGATTCTACAACGGAACAAATACTTCTCAACTATAATGTAGGAAAAAAGCTCAACACGGTACAATCTATGAATTGATTATCATTAATCTCACTTTTTCATTGTTACTATTTAAAAGGACTATAGAAAAGGCGTGATTGTTGGATCCTGATTTCAAATATCACTATTGGCTAGGATAGAAAGTTTTATTTTCTTTGTACAATAGATTGTCTCCAGCAATATTTACAATGACAGTAAGCAAAGAATGTTAATGAATATTAGTTGCATATTAATTGGTACTTATGCATGCTATTAGTGTGTAAATGAGCAAATGGTGCATTTTACATAGTACGGAATATTACTGATTGTAGTAGAAGTACTGATGGACTTCCATATATGGTCCAACATTTTAAAGCATGATGATATTGGGATTCTTTGGTTATACAGAAAATGAGGATTGGTTTGTGGTCCAAAAGATTCATGATTATTGTGTCTTTTTTTTTAAAAATATTGAAATTAACTCAAATATTAGTCTTCAATTAATGTACTCGACACTGAAGTTAGAAAGTTGTGTTGGATTTTCCAGCTAAGAAGAGTGTTTTGTAATGAATGAGATTTGAGAAACTTTGAAAAATAAGTAAAATAACATATTTGGATACACTCCTATATCTTAATTGAACTTCTATATTGAAGGGTAATTCAATATTTTAATATTTCGCTTATGTGATATTATTGTTTGTGTATATAAGTAGTAGTGTGCTTAGCCGTTAAGTAAGTAATAGTTGTAATAGTAGTCTGTGTAGCAGTTTGTGTCTGCAATCATTTATTGTAACCGTTTTTAGCAGAGTAGTGAAGATTTGTTATTCTCTATTCTTTCTCTTCTTCCTTCTTCATCCATTTCACCTGGTGCACCAACAATTGATATCTAGAACTCCGGTTCAGATCCACAGGGAAACACGAGTGAACAGTGAGACGTTGTGTGATTGATTTTGTTTCTTTAGTTCATATTGAACTTTTGATTAGAATTGTATCAGAATCACATTTCTTGATTCTGCGGGATTGAGAAACACTAGCGTTTATGAGATTTGAGTTTTGCACAAGGTTGAAGATGAACGGAAATGGTAATCTGAGTACCAAGCTTCCAGTGTTCGATGGCAAGAACTGAAATCGTTGGATAATTCAGATGCGTGTGTTGTTTGGCGCTCAAGATATTCTTGATCTCGTCAACGATGACTATGTTCTGGTTGCACTTCCTGAAAATGCAATTGACGCGTAGAGAAATGCTCAACGTGATCTGAGGAAGAAGGACCAAAAAGCGTTGTTCTACATCCATCAGTGTGTGGATGTGAACGTGTCTGAGAAAATCGTTGATTCAACAATGGCGAAGGCTGCGTGGGACACACTGGCGACGATGCATCAGTGAAAAAGATAAAGCTTCAATCTTTACGTAAGCAATATGAGAATCTCAGCATGAAGAACAATGAGAAGGCACCTGACTACATCTTCAGAGTAATTTTGATCACAAATGAGATGAAGTCATGTGGAGAAACTCTTTCTGAAGAAAGTATCATTGGGAAGGTACTTAGATCCCTTAATCCTCAGTTTGATTACATCGTTGTAGCAATTGAACATTCTAAGGATCTTAGCACCATGAGGATAGAAGAGATGCAAAATAGTCTAGAGGCCCAAAAGTTGCGTCTGAATGAGAGAAACTCTGAAATGGAGGTAGAGCAGCAAGCTCTGAAAGCAGCTTCTGGCAAGAAATATCAGAAGCAGTCTTGGTTAGAAGGCAGGAAGAGATCAGATGGTGTTCAAAAGTCAAAAACCTCAACTTCTAGAAGGCAAAAGAGTTCTCAGAAGAGGAAGGAGAAATATGACAAGAATAAATTTCAGTGCTACTATTGTAAGAAGTTTGGCCACTTCGCTGCTGATTGTTGGTCAAACAAGGAAAGTAAATAAGAAGAAGCAAACATAGGCATAAAAGATTCTGATGATGAATCTGTGTTATTGATGGCTTTTGAATATGATGATGCATATTTGGCAGACTGGTGGTATATGGACACCGAATGCTCAAATCATCTTACTGGAAATAAGAAATGGCTGGTTGATTTTGACTCTAGGAACAGAAGCAAGATCAAATGAACTGAGGATAAATACCTCAATGTTGAAGGTATTGGAAATGTCAGAATGGTTCTGAATAATGGTAAATCAACATTGATTCAGAATGTGTGGTATGCTTCTGGCATAAAACAATCTGATGAGTGTGAGTCAATTAATTGAGAAAGGTTTTTCAGTTACCATGAAGGACAATCTTTTGAAGATTTATAACTGTAATCAGAAGCTGATTATGAAGTCAGAATAGGGAAAGAATAAAACATTCAAAGTGAATGTTAAAACTGTAGACTTTGAATGCCTTAGTGCAACAAGTGTTGTGACGGAAAGTGAGTTGTGGCATAAAAGATTTGGTCATTTGACCTTCATGGGTCATGAACTCAGCTACGACGGTACACCATCGATGCATACTGAAGACTATGCCGACTTGTCTGACTACCTCAACAGACCTTCTCCTGTAGTTGGTAGTGACGCTCCTGGCCCCTCAGATGCTCAAACACCGGTACCGAATCATCAACGTGGGTTAGGGCCACGGGGTTAGGGTAGCTAGAGGATGTGGGACCGGAGGTCGGTTAGGTGATCCCGGTCATCACCATTAGGTTTCTTTGTGTAAACGACAAATTTTATAAATATCAATTGGTCCTATATCAAATTTATCTATCGCGTATACCATTTACCAAAAAAAAATTGCATTTTACACTGAGTCTCCAATTCAATTGGCGACTCCTTCTAAAAGTGGGGTAGTTTGGGATTTTTTTTTAAACCAGGGGTATTTTGGGAATTTCCTTGAAAAAGTGGATTATTTTTGTAAAAAATTATTCTTTTGTTCATTTGTATTAGTTTGAGTGTTGGCATTGATTTTTTGATTTGGTAAGTGCTTCAGCAATTAATTTACTTCCGTCTCGAGGATTGCATCATCTATTTTCTTGGTTATCCGATCAATTTGCACCTTGATGTTTTTTATGGGAGTGTCTTTGTTCTTCTAAATTTTCATAGTAACATTCTTAAACTTATTCAGTATTTCCACCAACCTTGATGTATAGTCTTGTTGAGGAGGATTCTAGTGTCTTGCTATAAAACACACACACACACACACACACACACACACACACACACACACACACACACACACACACACACACACACACACACACACACACACACATATATTGTAGGTCTCGGATACTCGTAAGGCATGAGATACTCAAAAGCTCTCTTCCTAACCTAAGCAGTGTAAGGCTCCATAGCGACACAATTCTTAGGACCCAACTCTTTCCTTCCTTTCCTATGAATCTTGCGCCAAGCGCGGAGCATTCTTCCCTTCAAGCCTTGGGGATCTTTACCCTCCTAAAAGAACACACCCTCTAACAGAATGTTATTAGGTTTATCCTTTAGGGGGAACCCAAGCTGACGACGCGCCAAAACAGGGTTGTAGTTAATCCCACCACATGTACCAAGAAGAGGTATATTGGAAAATTCACCACAAGAGTCGATAATCTGCACACCATCATACACACGGTTATACCAAGAGATATCATCATTAGTGAGAGACATAAGTCTCGTAGACCATCGTAGACATCCTTTGTTCTCCTTGAAGGCGACCGTCTGTGGCAAGTGAGAAATAAACCACTTATACAACAGAGGCAAACAACACACAATGGCACCACCACCCTTTGCATTCCTCATATGCAAAGAGAAATAGGCATCACCCAACAGAGTCGGAACGAGATTAAGAGTAGAGAAAATCCTAATAGCGTTCACATCCACAAACTTGTCGATGTTGGGGAACAACACTAACCCATAGATGAGAAGTACGAATATGGCTTCAAAGGCATCCTCACTCATGGCCTTCCCATAGATAGTAGCTTGAGCAATGAGGAACTCAGAAGGGAGACCTTGAATTCCACCTTTGGTAGACATATTAGCACCAACCAGAGATTCATCTATGTGTAACATGTCAGCTATCTCTCGAGAAGTAGGAATACTCTCCAAGCAACTGAACGACAACTGATCTAGAATAGGTATACCCACAAGATAGGCATACTCCTCAAGCGTAGGCAAAAGCTGGAAATCCGGAAATGTGAAGCAACGGTACAAGGGATCATAGAACTGCACTAATACACTCATCAACCCTTCATCCACCTGAGTAGTTAGAAGAGGAAGAAGCTTCCCAAAACGAGCTTTGAAACCCAAAGGATCTAATACATAGGATGTCAGATTCCTTAACTCTTTCAAATCTGGCTGTCTGAAGCTGTACTTCTTTGTATTCCTTCTTTGTCTTTCCATGTCTGAAAATTTTGCAAATAAACCCCTTAAGTTCCTTGAAAATTTTCTTCATTATTGATGATATGGATACAAATGAGTGCATGAATGCATGAATGCAACAATCACACTCAAGGATCAAGCAAAGCACACCAAACAAAGGTCATGGGATGGATCATGTTATCCTTAATATCAATCATCCATTTTGGTGGATTATGGCTTACACCTTATCAACACCCAAGTTCCATTGATATTAAGAACACATGAACGGATCAACCATGAATCAAAGGGTTTGTTGTAAGTCACGAGCATGGAGTTTAGGTTAAGAACCACCCAAAGGGAGTGTACTAGGGTTTAAACCTGCTAAACATGTTCTACAAGAGGTTCCCATAGTCATCATCCCATCTTTTGGATATTATCGGAGAAACGACTACTCATGTTCCAAAAATATTCTCAAGAGAGACTCTTATGAGTGTAGTATCGCGTAACAATCGTATCAAATCCTACATTTGAACGACTTTCGCACTACATCCTAAGAATAGGCCAAGATGGGCTTGGTAAACTAAGGTCCTTGGCTTCTAAGGTCTATATTGGAAAGAGTAATGTCTAACCACAACTTACTTGTGTGACATTATTGATCCCAACACCTCCACCAAGTGAATGGACTTGCAAGTCAACTTGCTAAGGAATAACTCCACACAAGTCAACAAGACTACGCCATTCTCCTATCCTAAGTGAACTCGAGTCCGGGTATAGAACTCATCTCACAAAGATCACCAAGCATACAAGGAATTAATATCAAGCAAATCAATCATTACATACAATACAGTAATCCCAAATTGCACAAAAATATGTCACAAGACAACACAATACAACAAGCATGAAAAGTTGGCAAAACCCACTAGGCAAAGATTCCCCAACAGAGTCGCCACTTTTCTGTAGCGGGGTATTCGTTACCATTAGAGATATTGACTAAATCCAAGATAAATCATACAAGTCGAGTCGCCACCGCACTTCTATTTATCCAAAGGAATGGTTAGAAAGCGAACAAAAACCTAATAGTTTTAACAAAAACTAGTAAAAAAAGCAGAGATCTGGGTAAGGGGGTTGGTTATGCAATGGGAAGGTGTTAGGCACCCAAAACATCCTAGGTACTCCTAGGGAGCCCTTTTCATACTTGTTGTGAAGGTTGTTGTTTTTGTGAAAATTTGTTTGTGCAAACATGATTGAAGAGATGAGAGGAGAATATACAAGTTATTTACATTTTGTGTTTGGATGGATAAACCCATTGCCTACGTACCATCTTATAAAAAGATTAGGATCAAAAACCTCGTAGTTCGGGGTAAAAATCTCAAAATGAGTTTGTGAATTGATTGGTCCAAAAGCCTTAAGGTCTTTTGTTATCAAAGGGAGAAAACTCAACCAAACCACAAATCCACCATGTGAGGATAGCTTCAACATGCTAGTGAGGGGTTAACCCTATAATAAGCAAGGAAGACTCATTGTCCATCACTAAGGATATAGGTGAGTATTACATCTACCACAAAGATAACTCAAACCTAATAGCTAAAGGTTATGGAAAATTTGATTAAGAAGGTGGCCATTGGAACCACAAAAAACACATTTAAATGGGTTATATTTACCAATCAGAAGTATATACAAAAATGGTCAAAGTTGACTTACAAGTTCAATTCAAAATAAGTGTTATGAAAAGAGAGTTTGAAAATCAAAAGCATAAGGCTTAGGTTTCTAATGTTTTAAAAAAAAACAATGGTTAAATGTTTGCACAAAGAGTTTTGGCTTGGGTTAAAGTGAGAGAAGAAGAAGAAGGGCTAAGTCTTAAGTAAAACAAAAAGAGAAGGGATGAGGAAACAAAACCACAATGGAGTCCCTCCCTTGAGATCATATTGATGATCCAAGTAGCTCCCATCCTTTGGAATAAGCAACCACAAAGCATAAGCAATCAAATAAGTCTCTTAAGAGATCCTCAATGTATCTTGTATCTTCCACTTGGATGAACATGGAAATGGTCCTTCAATTAAGCTCAAGTAGAATCCCTAGCACAAAAAGCACACACATCAAAAGTTCTATGAAATAAAACAAGAATGGACAAGAGTGAGTTTAGAGATTTGGTCCTTCTAATCCATCTTCATCATTAAGGTCCATTTACTCCTAATTGCATAAGGAAAGTCCTAGAATCTAAGTCCAATTCTCCATTCTTTGCATAGGGAAAGTCCTAGAAACTAAGTCCATTTCTTTGTATTTGGTCCACAACAATCAGAACAAAACACAAGCACAATAATATATACACAATTATATGCTCAAGTGAGCAAAAGGCAAATGGCATTAACATAAACATGTGCTCAAGTGAGCAAAGAGAAAAGCAAATGGATAATATATGCAAGAATAGTAAATTGCATAAAAGTAAAGTGCATAAAGTAAATGTTAATTGTCAATAGTTAGTGTTAGTAGTTAGTGTGCCATAAGGCAAATTTAGCGCTATGTTAAGCAATCGTAATTGGACTTATGTAGAAGTCACAACTATCTGAGGCCGGTCAATAATAATATAGGCAACAACACAAGTTAGAAGTCTTGATTAGAGAACCAAGTTCCAACAACTTGCCATGCCAAAAAGAAAAATGAGAATTGATCTTGTATTGGTTTAAGCCTTTGACATGATTTAGGAGACAACCTATCCTTAATGCAAATCCATTCACTTGATCAATTGATCAAGATGAATTAGATTTAAATCAAGGAAGATTAAATCTCCCTAACCAATGCTAACTTATCAACCTTCAACTCATTGATCAAGAAGAAAAGAAGTAGAAGAAGAAGAAGAAGGAGAAGATGGATAAGGGAAATGGAAATGGCAAAATTAAAGTGCATTAAATGAAATACAATGTACCAATCCTCATATGTTGACCAATAACATTGAGAGTCAAGGTCAAACAATCAAAAACAGAAGTGAGATGAAGATTGAGAGTCAAGAAATGAATAAACTATTTTTGGTATTTTTTAATATTTAAAATTAAACTTGAATTAAAATAATGGAAAGATCAAACTTCAAAATTACTTCAAATCAACCTTGAAAGGTCCAAGTAATTTATCCAAAGTTCAACAAGGTCAAACAAAGTTTGACAAAAAATTTCATCCTTTTTAAAAGTCAGAAACTATTTTTAATCAATTAAAAATGAATAAAAATAACCTAATTGAACTAAAATCTCAAATAAATCTCAAATCAATTTGAAAATTGATGAGAATATTTTTCATAGATCCATCATCATTCGAATAGGTTACGAAAATATTTTTGTATTTTTTGAATATCAAAAACTATTTAAAATGAATTAAAAATAACCAGAAAAAAGAAAATTCACAAAAAATATCAAATGACAAAATAAAAAATATTAAAAATCAGAAATAGAAACTAGAAATTATTTGGGAAATAATGCAATTGGTCCCATGATTTTTGGATTAAAAATGAAAGAGATATTGATTTTTGAAATAAAAAGGAATTTAAGAAAATAAAAACAGAAATTAGAAATTGGAAAAAATGAGAGCCCTTGGATCTGAGCTCATTAGTTGAGCTGGCAGATCCAAGGATCCAGAGGCGCGCGCTCATGGTAATCCACGGTCAATGCAATCACATGGGAAAGAATAAAAAGTCATAACAAGCAATGGTCAGGATTCGATCTGGGAAACACATCCAATGGCCAGAATTCAAACTGGCAACAGGCGGCCACCGGAGCCACCTTCTTCTCCGGTGAGCCTCCAGATTCCGGTCAATTATGCAGGTTTTCAAACCTTAATGAAAATGCACGATCCTTATGCTAAAATGAAGCTGGGGTGATGTACATCACCCCTGTAACCTTGAATCACACTCAAGATTCCTATAAATGGAGAAATCTGAGGTGGAAGATTCAGGTATGCAAAATGCAGATCAAGGAAAAGCAAAATTGAAGTTACCACTAGCTTGCCTCTCAAGTGAGGACTTCAAAAAACATTTTGGCCAAGCAAATAGATCACAGAAATGAGAGATTCAAAGAAAATACCAGTTGAAGAGTAAGCTTGATTTCTGGAGAATTGGACTTGATTCTTTGCTTGCTTTACCAAAATAGAAGTTCAACGAGATGAATGATGAAGGTTTAGAAGCATTAGATCTAAGAATTCAACCAAATGAAGTTGAATTTCAGATCTGAAAAATTTGAGAAAAATGAAATTTGCTTCTTTAGTGATGGCTATGGAGAGAATTCTGCAGCATTTCAGGTTGAATCAGGTGTGTGAAATGAATGGAATGAGGTCTCTATTTATAGAGGAAGTGGCAAGGAGAATGTGATCAATCCGTGTGCATGGCATGTGGAGCTTCATTGCATGGGCTTGCATGATCATGCACAAGGCCCAAAAAAAATTCCAAATGAATTCTGAGCATCAGCCAAATGAAATTGGACGTGTGACTTGCAGGGAAATTGCTTATGTACCAAGATTTCAAGTGAATTCCTCATTTGTATCTAAACATTCATCTCTTCGAAAGTCCCAATGAAAAAATCCAAACATGATCATGTGAGTAATGGTTGGAAAGGTATTGATGTAAGGAACAATTGTTATGTTGGGCAAAAATCCATTTGAAGTGTGGAAATTTATGAAATTTGAGTTTAAAGTGCAAGGTGCATGACATGTCAAGGCAAGGTTTCTAAAATTGGCCAATTTTCAAGCCCCTCTGTTTTGATGATGCAAGCCTCAAATGGAAAAACCTCCAACATAAAAGTTGTATATCTTTTCAAGAAAATGAAAATGGACTTAAATTTTGCATAATTTGGATTTTTAATGAGAAAGTTATGGGAACTTGAAGTTGGACATTTTTGCCTTTTAATGCATTTGGTCAAAAAGGACCTATAATGTCTTGCACTATCACATGTATTTCCTTTGAGATTTTGAGATTTTGAAATTTTGTTCAACATAACATTTGAATTAGACATCTTAATATTTCCAATGCATTTGATCCCACCTCAAAATCATAAAAAATGAATGAGTTATGTCCTTGGGAAGTTGACCCAAAATTAGGGTTTCAGTCAAAATGACCTATAACGTATTGGAATGACAGATGGCCTTCCAAGCTTCAAATAAATTTTTGATGAACATGAAAGTTGTTCATATTGTCCTTAAGAACATTTTTGCTTCTGGAACCATCTCCATTTGACCAACACATAAAAAGTTAGGGCTTAGTGCATTTCAAAATAGTCAGATGAATTGACTGATCAACTTCTCAAGTCCACAACCCATATTTTGATGAATTGATGATTGGAGACACTCAAATAAGCTCAAATATGCATGAAATAATGAGTTAAAGAACTTCCCTTGATTATATTTTACCATGGGATGAGGTTGCTTCATGAGCAAGGCATTATGGTGCACAGATGAATTAGGGTTTTCTTGAAGAACAAAGCCTCAAGCCCTTTGACTTGCTTTGATCAAAATGATGAATTGAGGTACTAGGGAGGCATATTTGATGGATGAGAGCTTTGGGAACCATTACCATGCTTGCTATCATCTCCTCTTGACCATGTCTTTGTACTAATGATCTTCTTGAAGCTTTGGACCTTGTGATTGCTCAAGCTACAAAACAAAAGATGTTAGTGACATATTTTTGTGCTTTTTAGTTAGTAAACAAAATGAGAAAAGCAATGATATACAATTCAAGCATGCTTGGTGATCTCATACCACCTCACAGAAGGTCCCACCCAAAGGCAAAGGGAACCAAGATGCTAATGATCCTTGAGGCAATGCCAAATGCAATGTTATGATGTCATGAGGGATCTTAGGGACAAAATTGGGGTCTTACAACACCTCTTGTATTTCTTTGTGAAAGCTTTGGAAAATGTTTTGTTAGTTTAAATAATAAGTAGGTTAATGACTATAAAAATATATGCACAAATATAAACATATTACTTAAAATGATAAAAACTATCGCAAAGTCTTCAAAATCTAACGTCAATCCCCAAAAATGGTGCCATTTTTTTATAGTGCAGAAATCAAGTGTAGTTTTCTCGTCTCAATAGGGACTGGTTGTGTTTTAAAGACTGTTCAATATTTTATTATTATTTTAAGAATGGTTTATCAGATGGTTGAGTGTTTGTGAATACTGAAATGTAAAATAATAGAAAATAAAATTAAACTTGCGTTGTTAACAATGTGAAAATTTGTCGGGGTTAGATTTCATTGACCTATTCTCACGTGGCATCCTTGACCAGTAATATGCAATTTTATTCATCTATTAATATTACCATATGAAGCTCTTATCCCAACTCGTGTCTGATTCAATAACATGAAATCAATCGTATTACCTAATAGACCATTTATAAGCCTATTGGCCAATACACCAGCATTAAGTTTCATCAACTAATATGAATACTGAACCTAAATCTATGTATTAACTTTAGCATATTCAATAAATGAAAGAATTGACACTAGTAATAATCAATACCTTTCAAATATCAAGGCATACCATAACCTTTTAGGTAGCTAATCCAAAATAAGCATTAAGAATGAAGAATCCATTGATATTAAAGCTTAATAAAAATTAAATAAAATACCATGGTTGAGACCAAAACATGAGTACTAAGACAATTATATCTAATCCTAGCAAAATAGAAAATTAGCTATGTAAGCTCTAGAAGAAAGAAGTTGAACAACATTTGTGGCAATTTCTCAAGTAGCGTTTTGCCCTCAATATTGCTCTCATTTACTCTCTTGTTGTAACTTATGGTGTTAACCTAACTTTATCTAAGAACTACCTCAAATCACCGGAGTTTCCTTTGAACTAATGACAGTCCTATTTATAGGGCTTGAACTGGTATAATCGCTAAGTGAACCACTCATCTTTGCTTAGGGCGCCTACCTTCTTCTCTGCTAAGTAATGTCAACTCATTCGTAACTTGACTTTGTGGCCTTTGTTGGCTAAGCAAGGTTCAAAACTTACTTAACACACCTATTTTCTTCACCATTAAGTCATTCCAGCTTATCCAAGTGGTTTTTGGCCGATTTAACCTCCTTTAGCGTGCCTCAAACTCACTTAGTTAGCTTTGATACCTTTTTTTGGCTTAGTGAGCTTTGAGGCCCTATTTTTGGCTAAGCGAGATTTGGTGCCTTTTTATTCTATTTTTGGTGATTTATTTGTCCTTTTTATCTCTACTTAATGAATATATGATTAAAAAGTTCATACAACCATTTTATCACATTTTCTTGATAAATTGTTTTTTTTTAATTTATTGCTTGTAAAGTAAGTCAATAAGTGGCTATGTACTTTGCATATTTTTGGAACTTATCAATGCTGAGAAAGTGTTAAGCTTTTTATCATAGATAATTTAAAAAATTTCGGCATCATAAAAAAAGTCCTTACAAAAGGATTCATTAGTAGCACTGAAACTTTCCAAACAAAGTTGAACCAACTTTCTTGGTCTTATTAGACAAAGACTCAAGAAGATTACCAACATCCTTAGTTTTATCTATTTCTTTGACAGGGAAAATCCCACTTGATTTCTTAGATATATCTTTATAATTTTGATTCATTTTGCAAAAATGAGGATGCGCTTGAAAGATCAGAGAAGGATATGTTATATAAGAGAAGGATGAAGTAAAAAGATCGTTTTTCTTGTTTGTAACGACAACCCAATTATAACTCAACTTAGATAGGAAAATAATTCACATTATTTTAAGAACCATAGAGGTCTTAGGGATGAGAAACACTTTTTCTATTTTGGCATAACTCCCAAGCATTGATTTCTACATGGATTCATATATGCGGATACCAAGATAACCCTTTGACTTTTCAAACTTAATTGCACCCAAGGCTTTGCTGAATATGTCTCTCAACTGTTTCTCAATGACAATCATGTTATTCACGAATGTCCTAATAAAGAGATGGTGACTATAAATGTGTTTTGAAATAATCATATCTCTTAAATTGACACACAATAATGTAATGGAATCTTATCCCATATTGTACTCCTTCAACATTTGGTTTATCCATTGTAATTTAGTACAATTGTCTTTTAGAAGGAATTGTCTAACATTTATAACAAACACCATAACGCATTGCTTCACATCAGGACCAATGATATCAGAACCTTCATTTTCATTTCCATCATCAATTCCCTTATGAATTTGAGAATCGGTCTTCAATATGTCAGACAGGATGTCTGACACATCTTTATCAACATCTTGATCCCTCATATTAGTTTTCTGAATCTTGTCAGTCCAAGTCTTTTGACTTAGAGACTAATTACTTTATCCTTAACCATAATTTTGACTTCCATAACACTTTTACTAGTAACCAAATCATTCTCATCTAAATGTGGTATACTTTGAAGAGCACAGTCTGGAGCATACAAACTATAGATCAGTTGACTAGAAGGAACATCAATCACAATATTAAGTTTTTTATTAGTCGAAATGTTTGAGCTTTGATAAGGAGTTAATCCACTATCAATACAATTTTCCTTAGACTTTTCTTCTTAACCATAATTTTTTCAATTATAGGAGGACCTCCATCCCGAACATTGGCCTTTCCTTCAATAACAACTCCTTGCACGAGTCTTATAAAGTACATAAGTGGTAATGTCATCTTGACTTGCTTCCTAGATTGACAAGTTTAATTAGGTTGATTTTTTTTTTCAAGTTTGATTTTATAAATAAACTTGATAACTTTATTTGTAACAAAGTTCCTAATTCTAAAAGTTGTAACGATCTCATGAGGAAAAGCCTTTAATTCACACATTCCTAATATCAATTTCTCCATGAAGAAACCAAGAGCAATTGGAATCATAACATGACTTGCATTTTCATTCCCTACTTTTTGCATTATGGTCCCACCATATTTGCTTTGTGACATAATAACATTGTCTTCTAATTTCTTTACTTTAAGAAGACACAAGACATTTCTCGAACGGTTCATCTTAAGGTTAGAATTTACTTGTTGGACACAATGACGCATCATTTTATTTAACATTGCATCATACACATCTTTAGTCTTTGAGACTAGCACCCATAGACTCACATTTATATTGTTTATTCAGAATTCAACATTCAAATCTTCCTTCTCGATTGTTGGCTCAACGAAGCATGAATTGGTAATCATATTTATGAATCTTGTGGTGACTCCATTATTTAGATTTTCTATGATATTTTGAACAGGTGTTTTGGATAATGTTCCCTCATTAATTAAATATTTTTCAGCATTATTACTGCTAGAAGCAATGCGAAATTCCTCGGCTAGGACATTTGCTGAGACATTTGCTGAGACATTATAAACTTTATGATCTTCTTCTTCAACTCTCTCTTCTTCAGGTATGATGATTTTGGAACTGCTATGGCCAGAGTTCAAGTGCCACATATTGTTCTTTCCACCCTTGGATAACAAGCAAGTTAGGGACATGTTCCTGGTTTGACGTACCTACATGTAGGAGTTGTTATTAGATTTTGAGCCTTTTAATATCACTTTTTAATCTTTGTTGGATACACTGCATTCAAACTTATTAAATTTCACATTCAAACCCTGATCACATAACTGACTTATGCTAATCAAGTTTGCAGCAAGAACTTCTACTAGAAGAACTTCATCAAGACTAGGGAAACCTGGGTGAACCAGTTTTCTTGTTCGTGTTATATTTCTTCTAGTTCTATCACCAAGAGTAACATAACTTTGAGAGTATGTATTAAGTTCTTCAATATAGCTCCTTTCACCAATCATGTGTTGTGAACATCCACTGTCAAAATACATAAGCTAAAAAATACATAAGGCATATGGTCCACCTTTTGAAACACAATCATATTGCTTGAAAGGTGATAACGCGAAAACGTATCGTATTTTTGACTTCATATGCATTTCTTTTTACTTGATTAACACTTATTATTATGCAGTATTTTACGTTTATTGCAGGTATTTATCGAATTAAAGGTTTACAACAAGGAAAGTGGAAAATAGCAAAAAGGAAAGAAAAAGAGAAGAAAATGGAGAAAAATAGAGATAATGGGCCACCACACCAAATGGGCTTGTGGCACCCATCACCTAGATGTGTAACACCCGCCACATGAACCAAAGGAGGTGGTGGCGCCCGCCACCAAGCATGAAGAGGTTGTGGCGCTTAGCCCTACAATTGTGGCGCTCGCCACAGAGTAAATGACTAGGGTTGTGGCAACCGCCACAACCTAGTCTTCCCTACTTTTTCTCCATGATTTTAGCCACGAATCCACTCACCTTCGACTACAAATTAGGGATGTGGAAAATATATAAGGAGGGTAGTTTCTACACGCCAAGCTCTCTCCCTTCTTCCAGCTTTCAATATACGGATTATTTTTTAGTTAGAATTATTTTCTTTTAGTTTCCTAGGCAATCTTCCTACTTTGTAACAATGATAGTTTCTCCACATCAGGGACTATTGCAATTTATTTTACGCATTTGAATTCAATTGTAACGGTTACTCATTGCCAAAGCCCGCTGACATTATTTTAATCGAAGAATCAAGATTCAGTTCCAATTCTCAATTCATAATCCAGGTTTTATTTTGATTGCTATTTTATTTATTTATGCCTTATTGCATGTTTGATTTTCCAAATACCATGTTTGTTACTGGATCCATGTCCGGCTAAATCCTTAGGTATCAGTGTGTAAAGACCGTCAAAACGACGGGATTCATAGAAAATTATTGTTAGTTTTTATAAAACTTATTTTTCCGGTTTTAGTTTCTTATTTTAATCAAACTGTTTTTCGTACGAGAGTACAAAACAAACTAAGGTTACGGTCAACAAGAACGAGAGTTTGAGATTTTAACCAGATAGATGAAACTAGGCATTAATCCTAAACACAATGAGAGCGCCTTAGGATTAATTAGAATTTATTCATATTCAAAAATTACTTTTAAATTCAAAATGAGACCGCGAGAGCCAAGTATTCTGGTTTTGGACTATGGTCAGAGTCAATAAAAATGAGAGTATGAGACTAAGTCCTTTCTATAAATAATTTCTACTGAAGAATATTTTGACCAATAAGATTACACCAACTATCTATCGAATCTCCGAAGTTTGATGCGTTACATACCGATATCCCTCTATCACATATCTTTATTAATATTCTAATTTACGTTATAGTTATTTCTCTTCACCCCTCCAATCTTAGAACGATCATCAGCCTTAGATTTACATAGTAACATTAGATAACGATACGTTCAATTATTAGTCCTTGTGGGTTTGATAATCTTTAAAACTACACGATAGGACTGTGCACTTGCAGTCACGATTCCCATAGACTTACTATGTCGCGATCAAGTTTTTGGCGTCATTGCCGGGGACTAATTTAGTCGATATCGTAACTCCAGTGTTACCCAGTATATACAATTCTTTTTCCCTTTCTACATTTGTCGAGTGTATGCCAAGTACTCGCTCTCAAGGCGAGAAGTTAAAGCTACCGTTCGACGAACCTGAGCGTTATCTTAGATTAGAACGTCAGATATGAGACTTGATACGAGAACATCGTATCAAGCTAAATCTTCCCAACCTTAATATCCCTACTTCTGAATCAGTTATTCAACTAGAGATGGCCAAAGGAGTGCAAAATCGTCCTCTTAAGTACTATGCAATCCCTTCGCAGGATGAACCACATAACAACATCACTGCCCCTGCCATCGAGGCCAATAATTTTGAGCTAAAACCTTCACTGTAGTTAGTCGTACAGCAAAACCAATTTTCTGGTAGCCCCACGGAGGACCGAACCTACATTTGTCAGTGTTTTTGCAATACGCAGACATAGTGAAAGCGAATGGTGTCAGCCTAGAAGCTATAAGACTACGTCTTTTCCCATTCTCATTAAGAGATAGAGCTAGAGCTTGGCTCCAGTCTCTACCATCCAACTCTGTCACTACGTGGAACGAGTTGAGGAAATTTTTCTTAGCCCGATATTTTCCACCTAGTAAGACGGTTATGCTAAGAGCCCAAATAAACGGGTTTAAACAAAAAGATAACGAATCACTTTTTGAAGCTTGGGAGAGATACAAAGACATACGAGGCTTTATCCACATCACGGTCTAGAAGAATGGTTGATTATCCATACCTTTTACAACGGTCTCTTGTACAACACAAGATTGATAATAGACACCGTCGCAAGTGGCGCACTGATGGATAAACCCTACAATGAGGCATATCAACTCATCGAAAGTATGGCCCAGAATCATTACCAGTGGGGAAGCAAAAGAACCTATGTAGAGAAACCTCCAACGAAAGGCAGCATGTACAAATTAAGCAGTCTTGACCATGTTAACGCCAAGGTATATGCTCTTACTTAAAAGATAGACAACTTGACCATAACAGCTGCAGCCACCGTGGCTGCCGTAGCACCAAACTGTGAGATATGCAGAGTTCAAGGGCATGCTGTCCCAGAATGTCAACTCTTGACAGGAACCTCCACAGACCAGGTGAACTATGCTCAAGGAAACCCTTACTCAAACACCTATAACCCAGGGTGGAAGAATCATCCTAACATTTTGTACAAAAACAACAATGCATTGTATGCACCTAACCAAGCACCTGCTGTACCACCAGGATATCATAAAGCTATCACAAATACTCAAAATGCTCCTAAGAAGTCAAACCTAGAAATAATGATAGAAAACTTCATAGCTACCCAAGCCCAAACAAATAAGGATTTCCTAAATCAAAACATACACACTAGTGAGCAAATCAAGCAGTTAGCAAACAAGGTAGACGCATTAGCCACCCATAACAAAATGTTGGAAACACAAATCTCGCAAGTGGCTCAACAACAAGCACATACTGCTGCTCCTGCAGGCACATTTCCTGGACAGCCACAACCAAACTCGAAAGGTCATGCAAATGCTATTATACTACAAAGTGGGACAGAACTAGACGGAATGATCGACCCTAGAACTAAAAACCCATCCATGCATCAAGACCCTAGTAAGGTAAGTGAGAAGGAAGACGAACAAGAGGAAGATAAAAACAAAGAGGCCGTAGAGAAAGAAGAACCTTATGTGCCTCCACCACCGTATAAACCCCCTATCCCTTATCCTCAAAGACTTGTTAAATCTAAAAGTGTAGTGCAATTTAAAAAATTCATGAAGCTTCTAAAACAATTGAATATCACAATACCCTTTACAGAAGCTATCACTCAAATGCCCTCATATGCTAAGTTTCTCAAAGAAATCTTATCTAACAAGAAGAAGATAGAGGATAACGAAAGCGTTACACTTACTGCTGAGTGTAGCGCCATAATACAAAACAATATGCCTTCTAAGTTGAAAGACCCAGGTAATTTCTCCATACCCTGTGTAATCTGAATGTTTGTCATCGACAAATCACTATGCAACTTAGGAGCCAGTATTAGTTTAATGCCCTTGTTCATATGCGAAAGGCTAAAAATGGGAGAACTAAGACCTACGAGGATGTCCGTATAACTTGTGGATCATTCTGTTAAATTTCCCGTAGATATGCTAGAAAACGTTCCGGTACGCATAGGACAATTCTATATTCCTACTGATTTTATAATCATGGATATAAAATAGGATTCTAACATCCCTATCATATTAGGAAGACCATTCCTAGCTACATCTAAAGCTATTATAGATGTTAAGAAAGGCAAGCTAACCTTTGAAGTTGGTGAGGAAAAAGTCGAATTCATTTTGACGCAATTCCTAAAGCACCAGCTATAGACGATACCTATTGTCTACTAGATGCCATTGACGAATGCATAAGAGAGATGGAGAATGAACAAACATCATACTCCGAAATACTGAAAATTCCAAGGCCTCATACTTTTGAAGATGAAAATTTAAGTAAGGAATACCTAGATGACAACCTAAGAGAATGCCTAGCATTAACGCCCGATCATATGCCTTGCCCAAAGAAACCAGCCCTAGAACTTAAGACGTTACCCAAAAATCTAAGGTACGAATTCCTAGACACTGAACTTGAGCGACCTGTAATAGTAAATGCAGACTTAGGGCAAATAGAGACCGAAAAGCTTCTACATGTTTTGAGAAAATACCCAACTGCTTTAGGCTACAGTATCTCAGATCTAAAAGGAATAAGCCCTTCCATATGCATGCATCGCATAATGCTAAAAGGATATCCGATTGTCAATGGGTCATCCCAGTACATGTCGTACCGAAGAAGGGAGGCGTCACAGTTGTTAATAATGAAAAAGGAGAATCCATAGCACAAAGAATGGTTACTGGAAGTAGAATATGTATTGATTATAGAAAATTAAACAAAGTGTTATGGACCAATTAGTACTACTTTTCATATATTTTTATTGGTCCCTTTTACCATTTTCTTATTGAATTACACACTTTTACCCTCACAATTTTGTATAAATGAAATTAAGTTTAAGTGATTATGTTTTAAGTAGATATTTCACGTTTATGTTAGTTTTGTAGAGTTTTTGGACAAGAGAGCATTGGAGTGCATAAGCATAACTTGGAAGAAGTTTCAATGGCAATTTGGAGGCATAATTTGGAAGAATAACACTTGGGAGAATTATTAAATGAAGCTTGCAAGGCAAGGAAGCTTAATTTACTCCAGTTCACGCCGCGACCAGGGATGGCGCCGTGAACCTTGCGAAACCAGCAAGCATTTTGTTTGGGCCAAGTGTTCTGTTTTCAACCAAACTTTAGTGTGACAGTTTTGTATCTTTTTTAGAGTGCTTTTCAGTTTTAGATGAAAATGAAGATTTTAGGAAAGGTTAAACTCTTTAAGAAAACATAATGGAAAATATAGAAACATTCATTCATTGATACACACATTGTAGAAGAAAAACAGAGTTTAGATTACTATTGCATTTTACTGTCCAAAATGATGATGAGGAGCTAAACCCCATTTTGTCAAGATTGGAGGTAGTAGCTATTCCTATTTGTTTATGTATTCCATTTGACTCTTGTATATGACAAAAGGCTATTGATGTATTGAATGATATTTTTTCCCTATTTTGAATATTTAGATTTGAGTAGTTGTTGAGAAAGATTATTCAAGTCTTGATCTAAAATATACTTTTAAGTAGTGAATGAGTTGTAGAAATAGATTTATACACTACTCTTCTTTTGTATCAAACATTAAAGATTGCTATATTGATAGTTAGGTAGAGAAATCATTTAACCATTAATATAGTGATTATCACAATATCATTTAGAGATAAATGATATTGAGAGGATACTTGAATATCATCAATAATTTTAAGTCTATATAGTTGTCATAAGGAATCATAAGAAATTTGAATAGTGAACTCCAATCTTGCCAAGCCTTTTACATTTGATTAAAACTATTTTATTGTTTTAGTGACATTTTACTCAAAAGATAACTTTTCAAACAAAACAACTTGGTTACATTTTAAACTTATAACAATTTGGATTATAGAACGGCGGTAATAACAACCAATCTCTGTGGATACGATATTAAAATATTTGCCGAAAATATACTTTTCAACAAATTGGCGCCGTTGCCGGGGATTGGTGTTCGATATTACAAGCATTGCAATAATTCATTGTTCTAAGTTTTTTAATTACTATCACTCTTGTGTTTCACTTGGTTTGTTAGTTTTGTAGATTCTAGTGCATGCGAGGAAAAGCTACCGAGGAGCAATTTCAATTCGATCTCGAAATTGAAAGAACACTTCGAAAGCTCAATAGCAAAACACGAAGAAGAAGGAAACTAGCCGAAGAGAGGAACGGGAGAGAGGAAGTATCTTCTTCTTCACTTGTTCAAATCGAAGAAGTGGTTGTAGAGACTTGTCAAGGAAACATGGCGGATGAAACTCCTACCGAAATGTTCGCAAATAGTCCAAGGCGGAATGCCCAATTTGCTCGTGGTGGAAGGAATACGGAGATGAAGACCGGAATCCTCCAACTCCTTTATGCATATCCATTCACCGGAATGGACCATGAAGATCTGTATACCCATCTCATCAAATTCTATGAGATTGCGGGTTCTACAGGAATAGAGGAAGCGGGTGAAGAAGCATTATTCAAGAGAATGTTCCCACACTCCTTAGTGGGAAAGGCAAAAGAGTGGTATCTTGACCAATCACCAAGAGTGATGATGGATTGGAATTTGTAGAAGAAAAGTTTCTAGAAAGATATTTTCCTCAATCCCGATTCATGAAAGCCAAAACGGCTATTGCGGTATTCACTCAAGGAAGCGACGAGTCTCTAAATGAGGCTTGGGAAAGATTTAAGTCAATGTTGAGAAAATGCAAAGGCTATGGTTTTGATGAACTCACTCAAATCCATATTTTTCTAAATGGGCTCCAATCAACTCACAAGACCCTTTTGGATGCTATCGCGGGTGGCTCTCTTATGTCAAAGAATGCGGAAGAGGCTAAAGTCATTATTGACTGGATGGCACTCAATGATCGTCAAAGTCAACATGACCGTAGTCCTTCACAACGGAAACCGAGAGTTCTTGAATTAAATACCAATGATGCCATTTTTGCTCAAAACAAGCTACTTTCTCAACAAGTGGAGTTGCTCACTCAACAAATGTCCAAACTTCCACAATAAATGAAGGAAATTCAAGGATCTCAAGCTAGACATCAAGTAGCATGTTGTGAACTATGTCAAGGAGATCATTCAACCGGTTTTTATCCTCCATTGGAAGAAGTGAGTTATGTGAACAACCAAAATCAAGGCTATCAAAGGCAACCTCCACCCCACAACAACTCATATCAAAGGAACAATCAAGGTTATCAACCATCAAGGTTCAACAACCAAATTTTCAGCAACAAAGTCCTTATCAACACCCAAATTTGCAAGGACAACAATCGCAAGGAGGAAATTCAAAGCTAGAGGACACTATTCAATAATTCATGCAAGCCTCCATGGCAAATCAGAAGAGCAACGAGGCAGCAATCAAGAATTTGGAAAACCAAGTAGGCCAACTTGCGAAACAATTGTTGGAACAACATGTGGGCTCTTCATTTTCCGCTAACGCTCAAACTAATCCAAAGGAGCATTGTAAAGAAATTGTTACTAGAAGCGGTAAAGAGTTGACAAGTGAAAAAGGTGAGGAGATTACAGTAGAGAATGATGTGGCTGTTGTACCTGGAAATGAGGATGTGGATTGTGAAAAGGAGAAAGTGGAAGAAACTATTCAGTTCGTGCCGCGATCTCCCTTCGCGCCGCAAAAAGGGAAGAAACAAAAGGAGTTAGCATAGCAGCAGGGGGAAGTGGAAATGAAGAAAGAAGTCGAGCCACGAAAGAAGAAGAAAGGAGACAACGAAGTGAGTGCCATCCCAGCTCAACATCTACCTTATCCGCACGCACCATCAAAGAAGGATAATGCTAGACACTATGCACGGTTTATGGACATATTCAAACAACTTCAAATAAATATTCCATTTGCCGACGCATTAGAGCAAATGCCAAGGTATGCAAAGTTCATGAAGGATATTCTTACAAAGAAAAGGAGATATGTGGAAGATGAGACAATCTTGCTTGATGCATGTTGTAGCGCCATAATCCAGAAAACTCTCCTAAGGAAGGATTCCGATCCGGGCCGAGTTGTTTTACCGGTCACCATTGGAGGCACTTACATTGGTAATGGTTTGATCGACTTGGGATCTAGCATCAATTTAATCCCCTTATCCATTGTTAAAATATTGGGGAATGTTGAGATTAAATCTACAAGGATGACTTTACAACTAGCCGATAAGTCTACCACTTCACCATATAGAGTTGCTCAAGATATGCTAGTGAATGTGGACAAATTCTTTTTTCCGTTAGATTTTGTGATAGTGGACATGGATGAGGATCGTGATGTCCCTCTAATTCTTGGAAGACCATTCATGAAAATAGCCCGAATGATGATTGACATTGATGATGGACTCATGAAAGTAAGAGTGCAAGATGAAGAGGTAACTTTCAATCTTTTTGAAGCCATGAAGCATCCTAATGACAAGCATGATTCTTTCCGAATGGATGCCACCGAGGAGGAAATAGTGGAAGTTGCAAACCAAGTTCATGTTTCTAATCCGTTAGAAAGATCTCTTATCGAAGCTTACAATGTTTTGACCGAAAATGAAGAAAAAGAGATTGAAGCAATTTTGCATGAATTGGAGTCTTGTGGAGAGATTGCTTATCATGAAGAGGTAAATAAAGACTTGGATGTGAAAAAGAAAGTGGAAGAGCCAAAACTAGAGTTGAAGATGCTACCTTCACACTTGAAGTATGTGTTCCTTGGCGATGATTGTACTAAACCGGTGATCATTAGCAATACCTTGTCCATACAAGAGGAGCATAAATTGATACAAGTGCTGAAAAAGAATGAAGGTGCAATAGGGTGGGTACTATCTGACTTGAAGGGTATTAGTCCGGCCTATTGTATGCATAAGATCATGATGGAAGAAAATTTCAAACCCGTAGCACAACCTCAAAGGCGCTTAAATCCATCAATGAAAGAAGTGGTGAGAAAAGAAGTTGTCAAACTCTTGGAAGCCAGAATGATTTATCCTATCTCCGATAGTGAATGGGTGAGTCCGATGCAAGTAGTTCCAAAAAAGGGTGGTATGACGGTCATCAAAAATGATAAAAATGAGTTGATTCCAACTAGAACGGTAACCGGGTGGAGGATGTGTATTGACTATAGGAGGCTAAATCAAGCTACAAGGAAAGATCACTTCCCGCTACCTTTCATGGACCAAATGTTGGAAAGGTTGGCCGGCAAAAATTTCTATTGTTTCTTGGATGGTTATTCGGGTTACAACCAAATTTTGGTCAATCCGGCGGATCATGAGAAGACGGCTTTTACATGTCCCTTCGGCATCTTTGCTTACCGAAGAATTCCTTTTGGACTATGTAATGCACCAACAACTTTTCAACGGTGTATGCAAGCAATATTCTCGGATTTGATCGAAGAATGCATTGAGGTGTTTATGGATGACTTCTCCGTTTATGGGTCATCCTTTGATTTGTGCTTGAAAAATCTTGATGTGGTTTTGGGAAGATGCGTGGAAACAAACTTAGTGCTCAATTGGGAGAAATGCAACTTTATGGTCACCGAAGGTGTTGTTCTCGGTCACAAAATCTCTTCCGAAGGGCTAGAAGTTGATAGAGCAAAGGTAGAAGTCATTGAAAAATTAGCACCTCCAACAAACATCAAAGGAATAAGGAGCTTTCTTGGACATACCGGATTTTATCGGAGATTCATCAAGGATTTCTCAAAGATAGCAAAGCCCTTGAGTAATTTTCTCAACAAAGGTACGCAATTTCTTTTCGATGAGTCGTGTCTAAAAGCTTTCCTTGAGTTGAAAGAAAAGTTAGTCACCGCACCCATAATCGTTGCACCAAATTGGACACTTGATTTTGAACTTATGTGTGATGCAAGCGATTATGCGGTTGGTGCGGTTTTGGGTCAAATAAGAGATAAAAAATTTCATGCCATCCACTATGCTAGTAAAGTTTTAAATAAGGCGCAAGTCAATTATGAGACAACCGAAAAGGAATTACTAGCTATAGTGTATGCATTGGAAAAGTTTAGAGCTTATTTGATCGGGTCTAAAGTTGTAATTTACACCGACCATTCGACAATCAAGTATTTGCTAACCAAGCCAGATTCCAAACAAAGATTAATTCGTTGGATTTTATTATTACAAGAATTTGATTTGGAAATCCGGGATAAAAAAGGTTCCGAAAACTTGGTAGCGGATCATTTGTCCCGTTTGGTTAATGTGGAAATTACAAACAAGGAAGAGGAAGTAAGAGAGGAATTTCCGGACGAAAAGCTTTATGCGATTCAAGTGAGGCCTTGGTTTGCCGATTTTGCTAATTACAAGGCAACCGGTTTGACACCGGAAGACCTCACTAGTAATCAAAGAAAGAAATTCTTAGCGGATGCAAAGTATTATGTTTGGGATGATCCGTATTTGTTTAAAGTGGGTGTGGACATTATTTTGAGAAGGTGTGTGACACTTGAGGAGTCAAAAGACATCCTTTGGCATTGTCATAACTCTCCGTATGGAGGTCACTATAGCGGTTTGTGAACAACCACTAAAGTGCTCCAAGCGGGCTTTTATTGGCCGTCTGTGTTTAAAGATGCACATGAGCACGCGAAGAGTTGTGGCACATGCCAACGAAGTGGAGGAATAGGCAAACGGGATGAAATGCCTCTAACCAACATGTTAGAAGTAGAAGTTTTTGATTGTTGGGGTATTGATTTTGTTGGACCATTTCCCTCTTCCTTCTCAAATGAGTATATCTTCGTGGCCGCTGACTATGTTTCGAAGTGGGTGGAAGCAATTGCTTCACCTAAGGCAGACTCCAAAACGGTGATAAATTTTTTAAAGAAAAACATATTCTCACATTTTGGTGTGCCTCGGGTGTTGATAAGCGATGGAGGATCGCACTTTTGCAATACACCTTTGGAAAAAGTTTTACAACATTATGGTGTAAAGCATAAGGTGACTACTCCCTACCATCCACAAGCAAATGGTCAGACGGAAGTTTCTAACCGAGAAGTGAAGCGGATCCTTGAAAAAACAGTCTCGAGTTCAAGAAAAGATTGGTCATTAAAATTGGATGAAGCTTTGTGGGTGTATCGTACCGTCTACAAAGCTCATATTGGACTAACTCCATTTCAGATGGTGTATGGGAAGACTTGTCATTTCCCGGTGGAAATGGAGCATAGAGCACTATGGGCTCTCAAATTCTTGAACTTTGTTTCCACTTTAGCTGGAGAGAAAAGAAAAGGTCAGCTCCATGAATTGGAGGAATCACGGAACAACGCCTACCATTCAAACAAACTGTACAAGGAAAAAGTGAAAGTGTACCATGATGGAAAGGTCCGTCATAAAGAGTTTAAAGTTGGACAAGTGATACTGCTTTTCAACTCAAGATTGAAGTTGTTTCCTGGAAAGCTAAAGTCAAAGTGGTCAGGACTGTTTGTTGTAAAGGAGGTGCGAAACTATGGGGCCATCGTGGTTGAGGATCCAAAGTCACAGGAGAGCTGGACTGTAAATGGACAAAGACTAAAACTCTACCATAGTGGCGAAGTGAATCGGGATGTCTGTGTCATTTCCCTAACCGAACCGTGATGATCATTGAACCATCGAGTTCAAAACGACATTAAACAAATCGCTTGTTGGGAGGCAACCCAACGTTGTAAGTTTGCATTTCAAGTTTTGTCAATTCAATTGTTAAGATATTCTGTTGTGTTTCTTTTTATGTGAAAATTGAGTTCTGCCCACTGCCAACATTTTTTTTAAAAAATTTTTCCTTCAGTTCGCCCCGCGAACAGCCTTCGCTTCGCGAACTGAATGGAAAAATTCAGGTTGGCGCCGCGAACAAAGTTCGCCCAGCGAATGAGCGTCGCAGAACCTTTTAAGTTCTATTTTATGTTATTTTCATTTCATTTCTAAATTCACAATTTCACAATTCTCTTCATCACTTTCACTACCCCACTTCCAAAATCAAAACTATTCCTCTCCATTTCCAAAATCCCAACTTTTTAACAAGAACCAAGTCAAATTCAACAAAGGTATGTGTAATCTCTCTTCCCTTTCCTTTTTGTTCCTCATTTAGGGGAAATAGGGTTTTGCTAGAAAATAATGTGGTTGCTGAATTTAGCCTTGCATGCCTATAGAGGATTCAAATTAGGATTGGGTAAGGGATTGTGGTTATGATTGAGAAAAGTTGTGAGCAGTAGAAACCCTAGAGGTTGCTGTTATTTTCCTGTTTCGCAGGGTTCGCGCCTCGAACTGGGAAATTCCAGTTTCATGATTTTTGATTTTGAATGCTAACTTCTCTTATGGCTTTTGTGTGGTTGTTCTAATTTTGTTGCAGATGTCAAAACGTACCAAAACCTCCGGTCCTCCACGATCCGTGCGACGATTCACTAGTGATGAGCACGAGGAGAGATTCGAAAAATTGATCAAAAGGACCATTCAACCGGAAAGGTTCATCCGCTTGTCACCGGGTGGAACCTATAGGAAGCTGGTATCGAATTTTGAAAGAAGAAAATGGAACAAGATTTGTGAACCGGAGCCAGAGATAAATTATGACATTGTGCGTGAGTTCTAAGCCAATGCTCTTCAACTGGAAGAGGGAGTGACATTTCACTATCAAACACGAGTGAAGGGAAAGATCATTTCTTTCAGTAGGGACACGATCAACTCCTATTTAGGTAATCCTCTCATCTTGGCGGAGAATGGGCGGTGCGAGTACCGTGCCAAAGAAATGGCCAACGATTGGGACCTTCCTACTGTGAGCACTCATCTATGCCTTGAAGGAAGGACTTATGATTTGAATGATCAGGGATTCCCGAAGTTGTGGAAGAGAGAGAGATTTTAAACTTGGAAGCAAGGGCATATTTGGTGCTTCTATTGAATAATATTCGGCCAAGGAGCCACAACACCACCATTCCATTGGATGTAGGATGCCTATTGTACTACATCATGATTGGTAAATCAGTAGATGTGGCATCCATCATTGCGGGGGAAATGCGCAAAGTTGTTACTAGCGGAACAAAGTTTGGTGGGAAAGCTGGTGTTCTAACATATCCGGGGTTGATTATGGAACTTTGCCGAAGGGCAAATGTTCCTATTCCAGATGAGGTACACTTGTCTATCACCAGTATTATTAATGATGCTTATCTAAACAGGTTTTTCCAGAGCCAGATGGACAGAGCTGAAAGAGCTGGCACTTCTTCCTCTAGACCCCGAGCCTGCAGTACGCCAACATTCGATCAGATGGCATTCACTACCTATTGCTGTGAGAGCTTTGAGGCCTCTAGAAGGTCTCAATCATTCATTTTTGATGCTATGCAATAGCAATTTCAGAACACCTTCCTTGCGCCCGAAGCCCGCACTTTTCCCTCCCAGGCGGAGTATGCTGCTTATGCTAATTGGCCTGAGGGCAGGCCAACTTTTATGGGGGGTGCAAGAGGTGGTGGTGCGACCCATGATGATGAGATGGAGGATGTCCTTGGATCCGTTGGTGGTGGCCATGATGAGGAAGATTGAGGAGTTTGTTTGAATTGTAGTAGATTTTTATTTTGAGTTTTTTTTATTATTATTATTTTTGTTTAATTATGATTGTACTTTTGGTGGCTCTAGTTTCACCATAAACTTTGGTTTGTTAATTGCATGACTCTTTTGTGAGATTTAAGTGTGTGTTACAATGAATTTGGTATACCAACATTTGTTTGTTTAATTTTACTTATTCTTAAGTTAAGCTTAAAGCAACCAAGAAATGCTTGCAAAGAAGGAAGCGTAGGACACTTCGAGTGGTGATGATAAGAATTAGTGTCGGAATTTCAAGGTACACTTTATCGCTTTCTAGACTTAACATGAGTAGTTTGATGGTGTGTTGCAAATTCCATATCATAAATTCATTGAGATACATGTCATTTTTGAATCAAAATAGGACTTAACCAATTGTGAGGTAGCTTTCCATTGTACACTAAATACGGGAAACCGAACATTATTTCAACTCATTCTTATCATGCTAAATCATGCATTAATCTATTTTTGTGAAAATTGTGAAAATGATAGAGGCATTGTTTGTTATGAGAAAAACCACTTGGCCAATTTTTTTTGAATCAACTAACCTTGTGAGGAGTGATCCTTAGTTAACCCCCTTTGAGCTTGTTTTAGGATTCATTTGATTGATAAGTATAAAGTCAATTGAAAGTTTTGTGAATAAATGAATCCTAATTTCTTTCGTTTCAATTGAACCTTCAAACCGAGTTTGTTTGCAAATTTTGCCTTTCGCCTATGTCTAAGTAGGGAGCATTATTGAATAAATTTGGTTTTGAAAACTAAAGTTGGGGAGAGTAAATTAAAAGAGTTGATTAGAAACTTGGAAAAGTGATGTTTTATAAAAGGGTGAAAGTGTGAAAAGAAACAAGAAAAAGAAATCACCCTTGAAACTATAGAGCAAAGAAAAAGAAAAAGAAAGAAAAAAACAAAGAAAAAGCTCATGGTTGTGTGGATGTGAAAAATAAGAAAAGAAGAAAGATGGGGATAAAAGAAATGGAAATTGTTGTAGAGTTGAATGTATGGGAATGCTCCCTTAGGATAGGCATTTTTGTTGAATTCTCTTAATCATATCCTTTCTTGTAACCCAAGCCACATTACAACCCTTGAAAGACCTCTTGATTCTCATTTTCACATGATTTAGTATTTGCTTTGATGACCACATGATTCGAGTTGTTGTTGATTTAATTGCTTGGATGAGTGAAAGTAAACCTTCATGTTTATTCATCATTATTATGATGTGTGTGTAAGTTTGATTCAATTTTGACATGTATTGCTTTGAATTTCTTGGTATGATTTTTGCACCCAACCATTGCTCTTATTCATGTTTTGTCTAGCATTGAGATATGTGGATTGAGAAAGTGTCATACACTTTTGAACCATTTGAATGTCCTTGGTTAATCCTTGTTTGAATCTTTTGTTTCATTGCTTTGGTTGTTTTGGTGAAAACTTTTGTTTAGGGACAAACAAAATGATAAGTTGGGGGGAGTTGTTAGGGACCAATTAGTACTACTTTTCATATATTTTTATTGGTCCCTTTTACCATTTTCTTATTGAATTACACACTTTTACCCTCAGAATTTTGTATAAATGAAATTAAGTTTAAGTGATTATGTTTTAAGTAGATATTTCACGTATTTGTTAGTTTTGTAGTGTTTTTGGACAAGAGAGCATTTGAGTGCATAAGCATAATTTGGAAGAAGTTTCAATGGCAATTTGGAGGCATAATTTGGAAGAATAACACTTGGGAGAATTATTAAATGAAGCTTGCAAGGCAAGGAAGCTGAATTTGCTTCAGTTCGCGCCGCGACCAGGGATGGCGCCGCGAACCTTGCGAAACCAGCAAGCATTTTGTTTGGGCCAAGTGTTCTATTTTCAACCAAACTTTAGTGTGACAGTTTTGTATCTTTTTTAGAGTGCTTTTCAGTTTTAGATGAAAATGAACATTTTAGGAAATGTTAAACTCTTTAAGAAAACATAATGGAAAATATAGAAACATTCATTCATTGATACGCACATTGTAGAAGAAAAACAGAGTTTAGATTACTATTGCATTTTGCTGTCCAAAATGATGATGAAGAGCTAAACCCCATTTGACTCTTGTATATGACAAAAGGTTATTGATGTATTGCATGATATTTTTTCCCTATTTTGAATATTTAGATTTGAGTAGTTGTTGAGAAAAATTATTCAAGTCTTGATCTAAAATTTACTTTCAAGTAGTGAATGAGTTGTAGAAATAGATTTATACACTACTCTTCTTTTGTATCAAACATTAAAGATTGCTATATTGATAGTTAGGTAGAGAAATCATTTAACCATTAATATAGTGATTATCACAATATCATTTAGAGATTAATGATATTGAGAGAATACTTGAATATCATCAATAATTTTAAGTCTATATAGTTGTCATAAGGAATCATAAGAAATTTAAATAGTGAACTCCAATATTGCCAAGCCTTTTACATTTGATTAAAACTATTTTATTGTTTTAGTGACATTTTACTCAAAAGATAACTTTTCAAACAAAACAACTTGGTTACATTTTAAACGTATAACAATTTGGATTATAGAACGGCGGTACTAACAACCAATCTCTGTGGATACGATATTAAATTATTTGCCAAAAATATACTTTTCAAAACAAAGCCACTCAGAAGGATCATTTTCCTTTACCGTTTATCGATCAAATGCTTGAACGATTGGCTAAGCATTCTCACTTTTGCTACTTAGACGGTTATTCGGGATTTTTCCAAATCCCTATTCATCCCGACGACCAAGAGAAAATGACATTCACATGTCCCTATGGTACATTCGCCTACCGACGAATGCCATTCGGACTGTGTAACGCTCTCGCAACATTCCAAAGATGCATGATGTCAATTTTCGCTGATATCATAGATGACATCATGGAAGTCTTCATGGACGATTTATCTGTATGAGGACAGAGCTTTGAAGGTTGCTTATCAAACCTTGAAATGGTACTAAAATGACGTGTAAAAGTGAACCTCATGCTAAGCTGGGAAAAATGATATTTCATGGTCCGACAAGGAATCGTACTCGGAAACATAGTATCCGATAAGGGGATTGAAGTCGACAAGGCTAAAATAGAAGTTATAGAAAACCTCCAGCCTCCGAAAACCGTAAGAGAAATACGAAGCTTCTTAGGACACGCCGATTTCTATCGGCGATTCATTAAAGATTTCTCAAAAATCACCAAACCACTTACTGACTTATTGATGAAAGACGCCGAATTCATCTTTGATGACAAATGCTTAGCGGCGTTTAAACAACTGAAAACAACTCTTATTACCGTACCTATCATGCAACCGCCCGATTGGAGATTACCCTTTAACATCATGTGTGACGCTAGTGACTATGCTGTAGGTGCAGTCTTAGGACAAATAAGGGATAAGAAACTTCATGCAATATAAAATGCAAGTAGAACCCTAGACCTTGCACAGATGAACTATGCCACCAAAGAAAAGGAACTTTTAGCTGTAGTGTTCGCTCTGGATAAATTCCGTTCCTACCTAGTAGGAGCAAAGATAATTATCTATATCGACCATGCTGCAATTAGGTACCTGTTAAACAAAAAGGACACCAAACTAAGACTCCTATGGTGGATCTTGCTATTACAAGAGTTTGACCTAGAAATCAAGGATAAAAGGGGCACTAAAAACAGCGTGGCCGATCACTTGTCAATAATGGAAGGTATTGAACCTGAACGAGTGCCTATAAACGATGATTTCCCGTACGAAAGACTCATAGCCCAACTGGAAAGCAATACAACTAAAGATGCATTAACCCATAAGGATACCAAAACAAACGAGATAGTGGAAGCAATTTACACCGGAACCACACTACCATGGTACGCTGACTTCGTCAACTACTTAGTAGCTAGGGTGCTCCCACCAGACTTGACCTACCAACAAAAGAAAAAAATTCTTCCATGATCTTAAAGATTATTATTAGGATGAGCCTCTACTTTTCAAGAGAGGCGCCGACGGCATTTTCCATCGATGTATCCCCGAAGATGAGGTAGAAAACGTAATCTCCCACTGTCATTCTGCTTCCTATGGAGGAAATGCAAGCACCTTGAAGACTTGCACTAAGATCTTGCAAGCCGGCCTCTTTTGGCCCACTCTATGGAAAGATGTCCACATTGCGATCATAAATTGCGACCGGTGTCAATGCACTAGCAACATATCTAGACGCGATGAAATGCCACTTAAAGGCATTTTGGAAGTATAAGTCTTCGATGTTTGGGGAATCGATTTTATGAGACCTTTCCCATATTCTTTTGGTAACAAGTATATCCTTGTTATGGTCGATTACGTATCGAAATGGATTGAGGCAATAACCTCTCCAACGAATGACACACGAATGGTAATTAGACTCTTTAAGCGTATAATCTTCCCTAGATTCGGAGTGTCGAGACTTGTCATCAGTGATGGTGGATCCCATTTCATTTCAAGGATTTTTGAAAAGTTATTAGTGAAATATGGAGTCCGACACTGCGTAGCAACACCCTATCACCCATAGACGAGTGGGCAAGTAGAAGTCTCAAACCGAGAAATTAAACAAATCTTAGAAAAGACGGTTGCCACCTCTAGGAAAGATTGGTCCTCAAAATTACTAGAAGCCCCGTGGGCATATATGACAACTTATAAGACCCCAATAGGAACCACATCTTTTAAGCTAGTTTATGGAAAATCATGTCATCTGTCGGTAGAATTAGAACATAAAGCATATTGGGCCATTAAGACCCTTAATCTCAATTATACTGCCGCAGGCAAAAAAAGAATATTAGATGTCCACGAACTAGAAGAACTTAGACCAGATGCGTATGAGAATGCCCGAATCTATAAAGAAATAACTAAAAAATGGCACAACAATCGCATATCAAGAAAAGAGTTTAAGGAAGGTGACAAAGTACTTTTGTTCAACTCCCGCCTCAGACTCTTTCCCAGAAAACTTCATTCTAGATGGTCCGGTCCTTTCGAAATTACCAATATCTTTCCAAATAGAGCAATAAAAGATAAAAGGAAAAACGAGCGAACCATTCATAGTAAACGGCCAATGTTTGAAACGTTACCACAACATTGATAAGAATGATTTCATTGCAAATCTAAAGCTTGCAGAGCTTTGCGCTCATTCAAAAAAGTAACACCTATGCTATTTCTGTCGAGCTTACGACCATAAACAAAGCGCTTGGTGGGAGACAACCCACACTCTATCTTTAACTATTTAATTTCATTACCCAAATTTATAATTATTACTACTGCTTATTTTTCATTTCTTATTTCTTATTTCTCATAAAGTTAACCGGTACCTTTCTTTATTATTGACCATTACTAACTTAATGTTGTTATCTACTTGATTTTGTCTAGCTACTGACTATCACAATGCAACAAGTAGATTACATGTATATAGTCTTCAGAGGCAGATCTCAAAGGAGACGTTTTGAGGCTCTAGCTCAGAGAGAAATGACACTAACTTTATACCCAGATGGACACACTGTGACCAAATTAAGACTCGTATATGTTCCTAATTAACCAACTAGGTTGGGACACCTTTGCTATCAAAAGAAAATTTAGTTCCTATAGTAGGTTGACTTTAGAATTCCTAAGCTCCCTAGTGTACCTGCCAAACCATGGTATGGGATTTAACAAAGGCCTAATCACCTTTAGGTTGTTTGATAATGACTATCGCTACACCCATAGAGAAATGGCTGAACTCCTAGGATGCCCTAATGGTCCTGATACCTTTACCATTACCCAGGAAGACATGCTAGTAGACCATCAATTAGATCTCTTTTGGGGTAGCTTCACAGAAACGACCATCCCGAGCTATACCTTATGCATTTAGAGAACATACATAACCCTGCCTGTAAGACCCCAATTTTGTCCCTAAGATCCCTCATGGCATCATAACATTGCATTTGCAAAGCCTCAAGGATCATAAGCATCTTGGTTCCTTTTGCCTTTGGGTGGGACCTCTTGTGAGTGGTTTGAGATCACCAAGCATGCTTGAATTGTATATTATTGCTTTTCTCATTTTGTTTACTAACCAAAAGCACAAAAATTATGTCACTAACATTTCTTGTTTGTGGCTTGAGCAATCACAAGGTCAAAAGCTTCTAGGAGATCATTGGTGCAAAGATATGGTCAAGTGAAGATGAAAGCAAGCATGGTAATGATTCCCAAAGCTCCCATCCATCAAATATGCCTCCCCGAGTGTCTCAATTCCTCATTTTGATCAAAGCAAGTCAAAGGGTTTGAGTGTTGTTTCTCAAGGAAACCCTAATTCATCTATGTACCAACTGTGCCTTACTCATGAAGCAACCTCAACCCATGATCAAATAAAATCAAGGGAAGTTATTTAATTCATCATTTCATGCATATTTGAACATATTTGAGTGTCCTCAATCATCAATTCATCAAGATATGAGTTGTGGACTTGAGAAGTTGATCAGTCAATTCATCTGACTATTTTGAAATGCACTGAGACCTAACTATTAATGTTTTGGTCAAATGGAGATGATACCAAAAGAAAAAAATGTTACTAAGAATAATATGAACAACTTTCATGTTCATAAAAAATTGATTTGAATCTTGAAAGGTCATCATCCATTCCAAGACATTATAGGTCATTTTGACTGAAACCCTAATTTTGGGTCAACTTCCCAAGAACATAACTCATTCATTTTTTATGATTTTGAGGTGGTATCAAATGAATTGGAAAGCTTAAGATGTCTAATTCAAGTGTTATGTTGAACAAAATTTCAAAATCTCAAAGGAAATACATGTGATAATGAAAAACATTATAGGTCACTTTGGACCAAATGCATTGAAAGGCAAAAAAGTCCAACTTCAAGTGCCCATAACTCTTTCATAAAAAATGTAAATGATGCAAAATTTAAGTCCATTTTGATTTCCTTGAAAATATCTACAACTTTTATGTTGGAGGTTTTTTCATTTAAGGATTGCATCATCAAAATAGAGGGGCTTAAAGTTGGACCAATTTGACAAAATTCTCAAAGGCATGTTTTGCACTATGAACTTCATGGTCTGTTTTCATAAATTTCCACACTTCAAATGAGTTTTTTCTTAACATAACATTTGTTCCTTATGTCAAAACCTTTCCAACCATTACCCACATGCCTATGTTTCAATTTTCCAAGTGGTATTTTCGAAGAGGTGAAGTTTTAAGCTCAATTATGCATAACATGTTAGAACTCATTACACAAGCCATTGCATTGCCATCTGCACGTCCAAATCTATTTGATTGATCATCAGCATGCAAATGCAATTGAGTTTGGGCCTTTTACATGATCATGCAAGCCCATGCAGGGAGAATCCACTTGCCATGCACACGAGAATTTTCACTTGCTCAGCCAATTCCATCTATAAATAGACATGCTATGCTTCATAATTCTTCAACCTAATGGCGCCTGAAATGATGCACAACTGAATCCATAGCCATTACCAAAGGAACTAAGTTCATTTTCTTCAAATTTTCATATCTAAAATTCAACTAAATCTGGTTGAATCTTTAGATCTAAAGTTCCTAGACCTTCATCATATGATCCATTGTACTTCTGTTTTGCAAAAGGAAGCAAGGAAATCCGCTCAAATCTTCACAATCCAAAGGTATGATCCAACTGGTTTTTGCTTCGAATCTCCTTGTCCCATGATCTATTTGCCTAGCCAATGTGTTTTCTGAAGTCCTCACCTGAGAGGCAAGCCAGTGGCGGCTTTGATTTTATGTTTTGATGAATTTCAGTTCATGTACCTGGATTTTCCAACTCTGATTTCTCACTCCATAGAAACTTTGAGTACAATCCAAGGTTACAGTGGTGATGTACATCACCCCAGCTTTCCAATGATATGAGGATCGCTCATTTTTATTAAGTTTTTAAAACCTGCAAATGTCACCGGAAAACCATGCTCGCCGAAGAAGACGGTGGTGTACACCACCGTCTCTTGCCAGATTGAATCTGGACCCTTGGATGCGCTTCCCACGATCTAATTCTGGCCCTTGTTATGTTTGACTTATTTTAATGCCATGTGTGACGCATTGACTGAAGTCTACCATGAGCGCGCGCATGTGGAGCGTCTGATCAGCCACGTCAATTAATGAGGCTTGATCAGACGCTCCTTGTTTTTTTCATTTTCTTATTTTCTGATTTAATTTCTTTTATTTCCTTTATTTTAAAAAAATCATATCTCTTTCATTTTTAATCCAAAAAATATGGGACCAATTGCATTCTTCTCCATTTTAATTCTAGTTTCTAAAAATGTTTTTTTAATATTTTTTATTTTGTCATTTGATATTTTTTGTGAATTTTCTCTTTTCTGGTTATTTTTAATTCATTTTAAATAGTTTTTGATATTCAAAAAATACAAAAATATTTTCCTAACCTTTTTGAATGATGATGGATCTATGAAAAATATTCTCATCAATTTTTTAATTGATTTGAGATTTATTTGAGATTTTAGTTCAATTAGGTTATTTTTTATTCATTTTTAATTGATTAAAAATAGTTTCTGACTTTTAAAAATGCTGGAATTTTTTGTCAAACTTTGTTTGACCTTGTTGAACTTGGGATAAATCACTTGGACCTTCCAAGGTTGATTTGAAGTGATTTTGAAGTTTGACCTTTCTTTAATATTTTAATTCAAGTTTATTTTTAATATTAAAAAATGCCAAAAATATTTTGCTCATTTCTTGACTTCCAATCTTCATCTCACTTCTGTTTTTGATTGTTTGACCATGATTCTCAATGTCATTGGTCAACATATGTGGATTGGTACATTTTATTTCATTTAATGCACTTTAATCTTTCCATTTCCATATCCATTATTCATCTCCTTCTCCTTCTTCTTTTTCTCTTTTTGATCAATGAGTTAAAGGTTGATAAGTTAGCATTGATTAGTGAGACTTAATCTTCCTTGATCCAAATCTAATTCATCTTGATCAATTGATCAAGTGAATGACTTTGAATTAAGGATAAGTTGTTTCCTAAATCATGCAAAAGACTTAAACCAATACAAGATCAATTCTCTTTTTTCTTTTGACATGGCAAGTTGTTGGAACTTGGTTCACTAATCAAGACTTCTAACTTGTGTTGTTGCCTACATTATTATTGACCGGCCTCAGATAGTTGTGACTTCTACATAAGTCCAATTACGATTGCTTAACATAGCGCTAAATTTTCCTTATGGCACACTAACTATTAACCACTAACCATTAACATTTACTTTTTGCACTTTACATTCATGCAATTTATTATTCTTGTACATATTATTCATTTGCTTTTTCTTTTGCTCATTGGAGCACATGTTTATGTTAATGCCATTTGCCTTTTGCTCACTTGAGCACATGATTGGGTATATATCTTTTGTGCTTGTGTTTGTCTGTTTGTTGTAAACCAAATGCAAAGAATTGGACAAAATGGACTTAGACTTTAGGACTTTACCCAAGCTAATGGAGTTTGAAGAGCAACTAGGCCTCATGCCTTTAGAGTGCTTAAATGTCAAAGAGCAACTAGGCTTCATGCCTTTAGAATGCCTAAAGCTTGAAGATGAACATTGAAAGGACCATATTCTAAACTCCCTCTTGTCCATTCTTTGATTGTTTATAGAACTTTTTGATGTGTGTTTTCTTGTGCTAGGATTTCCAACTTGAGCCTAATTGAGGAACCATTACCATGAGCTTCTAAGAGAGAGGGATCCAAGATGCATTAAGGAGCCTTTTCCAAGATCTTATTGATTGTTGATTGCTTGAGTTTATGCTTTTGTGATTGCCTATTCCAAAGGATGGGAGCTACTTGGATCATCAATATGATCTCAAGAGAGGAACTCCATTTGTGGTCTTATTCTTTATCCCTTACCTCTTGTATTGCTTAGGATCTTAGCCTTTATTCTTCTTCTATCACTCTAACCCAAGCCAAAACTCTTTTTATGCCAACATTTAACACTTGTTTTCAACATTAGAAACCTAAGCCTTATGCTTTTGATTTTCAAACTCTCTTTTCATAATACTTATTGTGAATTGAATCTTTTAATCCACTTTGACCATATTTTGTAAATACTTTTCATTGGTAAATACAACCCATTTAAATACTTCTGTGGTTTCAATGGCCACTTCCTTAATCAAATTTTTTCATAACCTTTAACTATTAGGTTTGAGTTATCCTTGAGGTAGATGTAATACTCACCTTTATCCTTAGTGATGGACAATGAGTCTTCCATGCTTATTATAGGGTTAACCCCTCACTAGCATGTTGAAGCTATCCTCACATGGTGGATTTGTGGTCTTGGTTTGAGTTTTCTCCCTTGGATAACAAAATACCTTAAGGCTTTTGGGCCAATCAATCCACTCACTCATTTTGAGATTTTTACCCCGAACTACGAGGTTTTGATCCTAATCTTTTTTAAGATGGTACGTAGGCAATGGGTTCATCCATTCAACATAAAATGTAAATAAACTTGTATATTCTTTCCTTGTCTCTTCAATCATGTTTGCACAAATAAATTTTCACAAAAACACCAACCTTACAACAAATGTGAAAAGGGCTCCCTAGGAGTACCTAGGATGTTTTGGGTGCTTAAAACCTTCCCATTGCATAACCAACCCCCTTACCCAGATCTCTGACATTTTTACTAGTTTTTGATTCGATAAAACTTTTAGGTTTTTGTTTGCTTTCTAATCATTCCTTTGGATAAATAGAAGTGTGGTGGCAATTCGACTTGTATGGTTTACCTTAGATTTAGCCAATATATCTAATGGTAACGAATACCCCGCTACAGAAAAGTGGCGACTCTGCTGGGGAATTTGCTGCCTAGTGGGTTGTGCCTACTTTTCATATTTGTTGTATTGATGTGTATGTTGTTTTGTGACATATTTTTGTGCAATTTGGGATTACTGTATTGTATGTAATGATTGAATTGCTTGAATATTAATTCCTTGTATACTTGGTGATCTTTGTGAGATGAGTTCTATACCCGAACTCGAGTGCACTTAGGATAGGAGAATGGCGTAGTCTTGTTGACTTGTGTGGAGTTATTCCTTAGCAAGTTGACTTGCAAGTCCATTCACTTGGTGGAGGTCATGTTGGGATCAATAATGTCACACAAGTAGTTATGGTTAGACATTACTCTTTCCAATATAGACCTTAGAAGCCAAGGACCTTAGTTTACCAAACCCATCTTGGCCTATTCCTAGGATGTAGTGCGAAAGTCGTTCAAGTGTAAGATTTGATACGATTGTTACGCAATACTACACTCATAAGAGTCTCTCTTGAGAATATTTTTTTGGAATACGAGTAGTCGTTTCTCCGAGAATATCCGAAAGATGGGATGATGACTATGGGAACCTCTTGTAGAACATGTTTGGCAGGTTAAACCCTAGTACACTCCCTTTGGGTGGTTCTTAACCAAAACTCCGTGCTCGTGACTTACAACAAACCCTTGATTCATGGTTGATCTGTTCATGTATCCTTAATATCAATGGAACTTGGGTGTTGATAAGGTGTAAACCATAATCCACCAAAATGGACGATTGATATTAAGGATGCCATGATCCATCCCATGACCTTTGTTTGGTGTGCTTTGCTTGATCCTTGAGTGTGATTGTTGTATTCATGCATTCATGCACCCATTTGCATCCATATCATCAAAATAATAAGAAAATTTTCAAGGAATTTAAGAGTGCTATTTGCAAATTTTCAGACATGGAAACGCAAAGAAGGAATACAAAGAAGTACAGCTTCAGACAACCTGACTTGAAAGAGCTAAGGAATTTGACATCCTATGTATTAGATCCTTTGGGTTTCAAAGCTCGTTTTGGGAAGCTTCTTCCTCTTCTGACTACTCAGGTGGACGAAGGTTTGATGAGTGTATTGGTGAAGTTTTACGATCCCTTGTACCGTTGCTTCACATTTCCGGATTTTCAGCTTTTACCCACGCTTGAAGAGTATGCCTACCTTGTGGGTATACCTAGCCTGGACCAGTTGCCGTTCAGTGGCTTGGAGAGTATTCCTACTTCTCAAGAGATAGCTGACATGTTGCATATAGATGAGTCTCTGGTTGGTGCTCATATGACTACCAAAGGTGGAATTCAAGGTCTCCCTTCTGAGTTCTTCATTGCTCAAGCTACTATGTATAGGAAGGCCATGAGTGAGGACACCTTTGAGGCCATATTTGTACTTCTCATCTATGGGTTAGTGTTGTTCCCCAACATCGAAAAGTTTGTGGATGTGAATGCTATTAGGATTTTCTCTACTCTTAATCCTGTTCCGACTTTGTTGGGTGACACTTACTTTTCTTTGCATATGAGGAATGCAAAGGGTGGTGGTGCCATTGTGTGTTGTTTGCCTCTGTTGTATAAGTGGTTTATTTCTCACTTACCACAGACGGTCGCTTTCAAGGAGAACAAGGGATGTCTACGGTGGTCCAAGAGACTTATGTCTCTCACTAATGATGATATCTCTTGGTACAACCGTGTATATGATGGTGTGCAGATTATTGACTCTTGCGGTGAATTCTCCAATGTGCCTCTTCTTGGTACATGTGGTGGGATTAACTACAACCCTGTTTTGGCGCGTCGTCAGCTTGGGTTCCCCTTAAAGGATAAACCCAATAACATTCTGTTGGAGGGTGTATTCTTTCAGGAGGGTAAAGATCCCCAAGGATTGAAAGCTAGGATGGTCCGCGCTTGGCGCAAGATTCATAGGAAAGGAAGGAAGGAGTTGGGTCCAAAGAACTGTGTCGCTTTGGAGCCTTACACTGCCTGGGTCAGGAAGAGAGCGCCTGAGTATCTCATGCCTTAAGAGTATCCAAGACCTACACCTATGGTTATGGTTGGGACTTCAACCCTCCCTGATCAAGGAGTAGAGGAGTTGAGAGATGAAGACCGTTCACGTGCTTGGATCCGTGAACGAGAAGAGTTGCTTCAGCAAATCAAGGAGAAGGATGCTTTGATAGAGTTCCTCGAGCATCAGGTCATTGACGATCCCAATGATGCATGGACTTCTCTACTTCCTCAGACTTCTAGGTTCTGGAAGAGGAAGTACGATCGACTCGCCAAGGAGAAGGCAGATATGGAGGCAGCCTATGAGGATGAAGTGAAGAGGCTTCGTGCATCTTATCTTCCTGTATCCCGAGCTTTAGATGATTGTTTTTAGGGATCCATAGGATGTCCATTTTCCTTTTCTCTTGTAATATCTTGGTTACCAGTGTTGTACTTCTTTGGTGTAAAAATATTTTCCAAGATAGCATTGATGATAAAAGTATAATATTTCCCGAAATTTGCAAATAGAACTCTAAAATATTCCTCTGATAAAAAACAAATCATGTGCATAAACATTGCATGCATCATGTGCATAAGCAGGTTTTGTTCCAGGCTTCTTGTCCTATGGTCTAATTCTGTGTTCTTCATTTATTTCAAAGACAAGCTGACTCACCGGTACTACACCAGAGCCAATTCTTCGAGACTAATGGATCATTTGGAACAAGAGAACCGCGAGCTGAAGGAAGAGGTAGCCAGACTGACTGCCTTGTGTAAGACCCCAATTTTGTCCCTAAGATCCCTCATGGCATCATAACATTGCACTTGCATTACCTCAAGGATCATTAGCATCTTGGTTTCCTTTGCCTTTGGGTGGGACCTCTTGTGAGTGGTTTGAGATCACCAAGCATGCTTGAATTGTATATCATTGCTTTTCTCATTTTGTTTACTAACCAAAAACACAAAAATATGTCACTAACATCTTTTGTTTGTAGCTTGAGCAATCACAAGGTCAAAAACTTCAAAGAGATCATTGGTACAAAGATATGGCCAAGAGGAGATGAAAGCAAGCATGGTAATGGTTCGAAAATCTCTCATCCATCAGATATGCCTCCCTAGCATCTCAACTCATCATTTTTATCAAAGCAAGTCAAAGGGTTTGAGGTTTGTTCCCCAAAGAAACCCTAATTCATCTGTGCATCACAATGCCTTGCTCTTGAAGCAACCTCAGCCCATGATCAAATGCAATCAAGCGAAGTTCTTTAATTAATCATTTCATGCATATTCGAACTTATTTGAGTATCCTCAATCATCAACTCATCAAGATATGAGTCACGGACTTGAGAAGTTGATCAGTCAACTCATCCGACTATTTTGAAATGCACTGAGACCTAACGTTTTATGTGTTGGTCAAATGGAGATGGTTCCAAAAGAAAAAATGTTCTTAAGGACAATATGAACAACTTTCATGTTCATAAAAAATTTATTTGAAGCTTGGAAGGTCATCTCCCATTCCAAGACATTATAGGTCATTTTGACTAAAACCCTAATTTTGGGTCAACTTCCCAAGAACATAACACATCCATGTTTTATGATTTTGAGGTGGGATCAAATTCATTGGAAAGCTTAAGATGTCTACTTAAAATGTTATGTTGAACAAAATTTCAAAATCTCAAAGGAAATACATGTGATAATGCAAGACATTATAGGTCCTTTTGGACCAAATGCATTGAAAGGCAAAAAAGTCCAACTTCAAGTGCCCATAACTCTTTCATCAAAAATCCAAATGATGTAAAACTTAAGTCCATTTTGATTGTCTTGTAACGATCTACAATGTTGATGTTGGATGTGTTTTCATTTGAGGCTTTCATCATCAAAATAGAGGGGCTTGAACATTGGCCAAATTTGGACACCTTGCCTTGACATGTTTTGTACATTACACTTTAAACTCAAAATTCACCTATTTCCACACTTCAAATGGATTTTTGCCCAACATAACAATTGTTCCTTACATCAAGACCTTTCCAACCATTACCCATATGCTTATGTTTGGATTTTCTAATTGGCATTTTTGAAGAGTTCAATGTTTAGGTTCAATTATGGAATTCACATCATAACTTCATGCACAAGCCAATGCAGCTCTAATCACACGTCCAAACCATTGGCATTTGAGTTCAGCTTGCATTTTCATCCATTTTTGGGCTTTGCACGCGCCTGTACAGGCCCATGCATGAAGAGTCCAAGTTCCATGCACACGAATTTTCTCCTTGCTTGCATCAGCCTTGGCTATAAATAGCATGCTTCATTCTCTTCAAAAACCAACCTAATATCGCCTGAAGCTCTGCACAAGTGAAATCCCAACCTCCATTAAAGGAATTATGAGTTTTCCATTTCAATTTTACAGTTCAGATTTCAACTTCATTTGTTGATCTCTGAATTTAAATTCCTAAGCCTTGCTTCCTTGTTACCTCAAGAACACATTGCACAAAAGATTTGGAGTGGATCAAGACCTGTAAAGCTGCACTTCAAAGGTTGTTGTTCAAACTTATTTGCTTCGAATCTCTCATTTCTTTGATCTATTTGCCTGGCCAAAGTGTTTTCTGAAGTCCTCAATTGAGAGGAAAGCTAGTGGTAGCTTCAATTTTGTTTTTCTTTGATCTGCATTTTTCATACCCAAATCTTCCACCTCAGATTTCTCAACCTATAGGAATCTTGAGTGTGATTCAAGGTTACAGGGGTGATGTACATCACCCCAGCTTCATTTTGGTATAAGGATCGTGCAAAATGGTGAAGGTTTGAAAACCTGCAAATCTGGTCGGAATTTGGAAGCTCACCGGAGAAGAAGGTGGCTCCGGTGGCCGTCCATTCCCAGTTTGAATCTGGATCGTTGGATCTCATCTCCAGATTCAATCTCAGCCTTTGGATATTATGACTTTTTTAATTCTTTGTGTGACGCGTTTGACCAAGGTTCACCATGAGCGCGCGCTTCAGGACCATCAGATTGGCCACGCCAATTAATGAATGTGCTCCAACGCTTCCTGATTTTCCACATTTTTTAATTTCTGATTTTATTTTCTTTAATTCCTTTTTATTTCAAAAATTCATAACTCTCTCATTTTTAATCCAAAAAATATGGGACCAATTGCATTAGTCTCCAAATAATTTCTAGTTTCTAATTCTGATTTTTATTTTTTTCTACTTTGTCATTTGATATTTTTTATGAATTTTCTCTTTTCTGGTTTTTTTTAATTCATTTTAAATAGTTCTTGATATTCAAAAAATGCAAAAGTATTTTCCTAACCTATTTGAATGATGATGAATCTATGAAAAATATTCTCATCAATTTTTTAATTGATTTGAGATTTATTTAAGATTTTAGTTCAATTAGTTTATTTTTATTCATTTTTAATTGATTAAAAATAGTTTCTGACTTTTAAAAATGCTGAAATTTTTTGTCAAACTTAGTTTGACCTTGTTGAACTTGGGATAAATTACTTGGACCTTTCAAGGTTGATTTGAAGTAATTTTGAAGTTTGACCCTTCTTTTATTTTTAATTCAAGTTTATTTTAATATTAAAAATGCCAAAAATATTTTGTTCATTTCTTGACTTCCAATTTTCATCCCACTTCTGTTTTTGATTGTTTGACTTTGACTTTCAATGTTATTGGTCAACATATGATGATTGGTACATTGTACTTCATTTAATGTATTTGTATTTTTGCCATTTTTATTTCCATTATTCATCTTTTTTTTTCTTTTTGATCAATGAGTTGAATGTTGATAAGTTAGCATTGATTAGGGAGACTTAATCTTCCTTAATCCAAATCTAATTCATCTTGATCAATTGATCAAGTGAATGGCTTTGCATTAAGGATAGGTTATTTCCTAAATTATGCAAAAGACTTAAACCAATACAAGATCAATTCTCTTCTTCTTTTTGGCATGGCAAGTTGTTGGAACTTGGTTCACTAATCAAGACTTCTAACTTGTGTTGTTGCCTATATTATTATTGACCGGCCTCAAATACTTGTGACTTCTACATAAGTCCAGTTATGATTGCTTAACATAGCGCTAAATTTGCCTTATGGCACACTAACTACTAACACTAACCATTAACAATTAACATTTACTTTTTGCTCTTTACTTTTAATGCAATTTACTATTCTTGCACATATTATTCATTTGCTTTTCCTTTTGCTCACTTGAGCACATGTTTATGTTAATGCCATTTGCCTTTTGCTCACTTGAGCACATAATTGTGTATATACTATTGTGCTTGTGTTTTGTTTTGATTGTTGTGAACCAAATGCAAAGAATTGGACAAATGGACTTAGAATTTAGGACCTTACCCAAGCAAATGAAATTTGAAGAGCAACTAGGCCTCATGCCTTTAGAGTGCTTAAATGTCAAAGAGCAACTAGGCCTTCTGCCTTTAGAATGCTTAAAGCTTAAGGATGAACTTTGAAAGGACCATATTCTAAACTCCCTCTTGTCCATTATTTGATTGATCATAGAACTTTTTGATGTCTGTTTTCTTGTGCTAGGATTTCCAACTTGAGCCTAATTGAGGAACCATTACCATGAGCTTCCAAGAGAGAGAGATCCAAGATACATTGAGGAATCTTTCCAAGAGTTCATTTGACTGTTGATTGCTTGAGTCTATGCTTATGTGATTGCTTATTCCAAAGGATGGGAGCTACTTGGATCATCAATATGATCTCAAGAGAGGAACTCCATTTGTGGTTTTGTTTCTTATTCCTTACCTCTTGTATGCTTAGGACTTTAGCCCTTCTTCTTCTTCTCTCCACTCTAACCCAAGCCAAAACTTTTTATGCAAACATCTAACACTTGTTTTCAACATTAGAAACCTAAGCCTTATGCTTTTGATTTTCAAACTTGCTTTTCATAATACTTATTTTGAATTGAATCTTTAAGTCAACATTGACCATTTTGTATATGCTTCTAATTTGTAAATATAACCCATTCAAATGTCTTTTTGTGGTTCCAATGGCCACTTTCTTAATCAAATTTTCCATAACCTTTAGCTATTAGGTTTGAGTTATCCTTGTGGTAGATGTAATACTCACCTATATCCTTAGTGATGGACAATGAGTCTTTCATGCTTATTATAGGGTTAACCCCTCACTAGCATGTTGAAGCTATCCTCACATGGTGGATTTGTGGTTTTAGGTTGAGTTTTCTCCCTTTGATAACAAAAGACCTTAAGGCTTTGGGACCAACCAACTCATTTTGAGATTTTTATCCCGAACTACGAGGTTTTGATCCTACCTTTTTAAGATGGTACGTAGGCAATGGGTTTATCCATCCAAACACAAAATGTAAATGAACTTGTATATTCTACTCTCATCTCTCCAATCATGTTTGCCCAAATAAACTTCCGCAAAACAACAACCTTGCAACAAGTGTGAAAAGGGCTCCCTGAGAGTACCTAGGATGTTTTGGGTGCCTAACACCTTCCCATTACATAACCAACCCCCTTACCCAGATCTCTGATTTCTCTTTTACTAGTTTTCGTTAAAACTATTAGGTTTTTGTTCGCTTTCTAACCATTCCTTTGGATAAATAGAAGTGCGGTGGTGACTCGACTTGTATGATTTACCTTGGATTTAGTCAATATCTCTAATGGTAACGAATACCCCGCTACAGAAAAGTGGCGACTCTGCTGGGGAAGAGTTTGCCTAGTGGGTTTTGCCTACTTTTCATATTTTGTTGTGTTGTATTGTTTTGTGACATATTTTTTGTGCAATTTGGGATTATTTTATTGTATGTAATGATTGAATTGCTTGAATATTAATTCCATGTATGCTTGGTGATCTTTGTGAGATGAGTTCTATACCCGGACTCGAGTGCCCTTAGGATAGGAGAATGGCGTAGTCTTGTTGACTTGTGTGGAGTTATTCCTTAGCAAGTTGACTTGCAAGTCCATTCACTTGGTGAAGGTCATGTTGGGATCAATAATGTCACACAAGTAAGTTGTGGTTAGACATTACTCTTTCCAATACAGACCTTAGAAGCCAAGGACCTTAGTTTACCAAGCCCATCTTGGCCTATTCTTAGGATGTAGTGCGAAAGTCGTTCAAGTGTAAGATTTGATACGATTGTTACGTGATACTACACTTATAAGAGTCTCTCTTGAGAATATTTTTGGAATACGAGTAGTCGTTTATCCGATAATATCCGAAAGATGGGATGATGACTATGGGAACCTCTTGTAGAACATGTTTGGCAGGTTTAAACCCTAGTACATTCCCTTTGGGTGGTTCTTAACCAAGCTCCATGCTCGTGACTTGCAACAAACCCTTGATTCATGGTTGATCCGTTCATGTATCCTTAATATGAATGGAACTTGGGTGTTGATAAGGTGAAAACCATAATCCACCAAAATGGATGATTGATATTAAGGATAATATGATCCATCCCATGACCTTTGTTTGGTGTGCTTTGCTTGATCCTTGAGTGTGATTGTTGCATTCATGCATTCATGCATCCATTTGCATCCATGTCATCAATAATGAAGAAAATTTTCAAGGAACTTGAGGGGTTTATTTGCAAAATTTTCAGACATGGAAAGACAAAGAAGGAATACAAAGAAGTACAACTTCAGACAACCAGACTTGAAAGAGCTAAGGAATTTGACATCCTATGTATTAGATCCCTTTGGGTTTCAAGGCTCGTTTTGGGAAGCTTATTCCTCTTCTGACTACTCAGGTGGACGAAGGGTTGATGAGTGTATTGGTGCAATTTTATGATCCCTTGTACCGCTGCTTCACATTTCCGGATTTTCAGCTTTTGCCTACACTTGAGGAGTATGCCTACCTTGTGGGTATACCTATTCTAGACCAGTTGTCGTTCAGTGGCTTGGAGAGTATTCCTACTTCTCGAGAGATAGCTGATATGCTTCATATAGATGAATCTCTGGTTGGTGCTCATATGATTACCAAAGGTGGAATTCAAGGTCTCCCTTCTAAGTTCCTCATCGCTCAAGCTACTATGTATGGGAAGGCCATGAGTGAGGATGCCTTTGAGGCCTTATTTGTACTTCTCATCTATGGGTTAGTGTTGTTCCCCAACATCGACAAGTTTGTGGATGTGAACGCTATTAGGATTTTCTCTACTCTTAATCCCGTTCTGACTTTGTTGGGTGATACCTATTTCTCTTTGCATATGAGGAATGCAAAGGGTTGTGGTGCCATTGTGTGATGTTTGCCTCTGTTGCATAAGTGGTTTATTTCTCACTTACCGCAGACGGTCGCCTTCAAGGAGAACAAAAGATGTCTACGGTGGTCCACGAGACTCATGTCTCTCACTAATGATGATATCTCTTGGTACAGCCGTGTGTATGATGGTGTGCAGATTATCGACTCTTGTGGTGAATTCTCCAATGTACCTCTTCTTGGTACATGTGGTGGGATTAACTACAACCCTGTTTTGGCACGTCGTCAACTTGGGTTCCCCCTAAAGGATAAACCCAATAACATTCTGTTAGAGGGTGTGTTCTTTTAGGAGGGTAAAGATCCCCAAGGCTTGAAGGGCATGATGGTCCGCGCTTGGCGCAAGATTCATAGGAAAGGAAGGAAAGAGTTGGGTCCTAAGAATTGTGTTGCTATGGTGTCTTACACTGCTTGGGTTAGGAAGAGAGCGTCCGAGTATCTCCTGCCTTACGAGTATCCGAGACCTACACCTTTGGTTATGCCTGGGCCATCAACCCTCCCTGACCAAGGAGTAGAGGAGTTGAGAGACGAAGATCGATCACGTGCTTGGATCCGTGAAAGAGAGGAGTTGCTTCAGCAGATTAAGGAGAAGGATGCTTTGATAGAGTTCCTCGAACATCAGGTTATTGATGATCCTGATGATGCATGGACTTCTCTACTTCCTCAGTCTTCCAAGTTTTGGAAGAGGAAGTATGATTGACTCACCAAAGAGAAGGCGGATATGGAGGCAGCCTACGAGAGGGAGGTGAAGAGGCTTCTTGCATCTTATCTTCCTGTGTCTCGAGCTTTAGATGGTTGTTTCTAAGGATCCATAGGATGATCATTTTCCTTTTCTCTTGTATATGGTTACAATGCTGTACTTCTTTGATATAATATATTTCCCAGATATTATATAAAAGTGTTTAATATTTCCAAAATTTGCAAACAGAACTCTAAAGTTCCTTTGAAATTAAAAAAAACCATATGCACAAGCATTGCATGCATCATGTGCATAAGCAGGTTTTGTTCCCGGCTTCTTGTCCTGTGGTCTAACTCTGTGTTCTTCATTTACTTCAAAGACAAGCCGACTCACCGGTACTACACCAGAGCCAACATTTCAAGACTGATGGATCATCTGGAACAAGAGAACCGCGAGCTGAAAGAGGAAATGGCCAGATTAAGTGCCTTGATGGAATCATTCATGGCTGCCCATTGCCAGTCTTCTCCGACACCTTCAACTCATCCCCAGAGGACAGTCATCTCTGAGATTGTCTCCTCGACTATGCCTGCAGCCAGTGCACACTTTTCTCCAACGTCCATGCCAGCCGGGTTCCCGTGGGGGATGCCTCCCAATTTCATGCCCGAGGGTCCTGCTCCCACCTTTGCTTCTATGCCGACATCTAGCCCGGTCCTTGCTGTTCCTCCCCCTGTCGTGCATACTCTGCCCAGAGTAGACGACACCATCTATCGTTCTGAGCCGTCCGAGGGTCCATATGTCTATGAGAAGATGGATGCTATGAACAATCAATTTCTTGAGCTTCGCAAGGAATTGAAAACTTTCAGAGGAAAGGATCTTTTCGGCAAGTCTGCTGCCGAACTCTGCTTGGTTCCTAATGTGAAGATTCCTGTGAAATTCAAGGTCCCTGACTTTGAAAAGTACAAGGGAAATACTTGTCCTCTCAGACACCTGGTCATGTATGCTAGGAAGATGTCAACTCAGACCGACAATGACCAATTGCTCATCCACTACTTTCAGGACAGTCTGTCCGGTGCCGCTCTGCGTTGGTACATGGGTTTAGACAGTGTGAACATCCGATCCTTCAACGATCTTGGCGAGGCCTTTGTCAAGCAGTATAAATACAATGTGGATATGGCTCCTGATAGGGATCAATTAAGGGTCATGTCCCAGAAGGACAAGGAAACATTCAAAGAGTACGCCCAGAGGTGGCGAGAGTTAGCAGCACAGATCGTGCCTCTGCTAGAAGAGAAAGAGATGACTAAGATCTTTTTGAAGACCTTAAGTTCTTTTTATTATGAGCGGATGATCGCTAGCGCTCCTTCTGACTTCACCGAGATGGTGAATATGGGGATGCGTCTAGAAGAAGGGGTTAGAGAAGGACGTCTGACCAGAGAAGAAGGCTCTTCTACCAAATGTTATGGGGCGTTTGCGAAGAAGAAAGAAGGAGGGGCACATGCTGTGACTTCCCATATGAAACCAAGAAGACCCTCTATGAGGAGGAATACTGTGCGTCCCGCCGGTAACCAGCACCAGGTGGTTCACATAGCACCTGTCTTTAGAGATAATCAGCAGTACCAGCAACATAACAATAATCAGCAACCACATCAGCAATATCAACATCCACAGCACCATCCGCAATAGCAGGCCTACCAGCCTCGAAACAGTAATCAAACTAGCACGAGTTATGAGAGGAAAAAGGGTCACCTTCGATCCTATTCCGATGACGTATGCAGAGTTATATCTCTCTTTGATAGAGAGGAAGTTGATTACTCCGAGAGACCCACCGGCTATACCTGCTAACCCCCAGTGGTGGTATAAGCCCGAATTTCACTGTGTTTACCATTCTTGTGCTCCCGGCCACGACGTGGAGAATTGTTACCCTTTGAAGACCAAGGTTCAAGACCGTGTGAAGTGTGGCATTCTGTGTTTCGAGGACGTAGATCCTAACTGTCGCAACCTGAAAAATACAGTGCGCGAAAAAACAACCGGCGAAAGAAAATGACAGAAGAGTCGCCACCGTGCGTTATTCATCCCAAAGGAGGGAAAGGAAACGCTCGAAGTAAACCTGAAAAAGGAAAGGACAAGACGGGGTCTCGCAACCAAATCTTGGGTTCGGGAGTCGGTTATGCGAAGGGAAGGTATTAGCACCCCTACGCATCCGTAGTACTCTACGGGATCCACTTTTGTAGTTCTTGTCTAAAGGGTGTGAGTTTATCTTTTGCTGTTTACAAAAAAAAAGGGTTAAATGAAAATGACTCGCGCGGATGTCGCATCCACTGCATACGTATCTCATATGAATATGAGAATCAGAGTCTTCGTAGCTCGGCTGACCTATGGGTTGGGGGGATGTGTGTTCGCTAAGACATCGCGTCTTATGCCTACATATCTCATATGGAATGAGAATCAGAGCAAACCGTAGTTCGTCTAACTACGGGGTTATGGAGTGGGTTTTGGACGAACGACGTTACTATGCAATCTACCGGATGCTCGACCTTTGGAGACTTACTCACCTGTAGTAGAAGGAGTAAACGTGTGTTTAGGAGAAGAAAAATCAATGAAGGGTTAGGGTTTGGGATGCTCAAGGGCAAAAAGGCAGTCCTCGACGAAGGAACCACGCTACCTGTGGGGATACGAACACATACAAAACAAACATGTATAAAGTAAACATGCCAACAAGGGGCTAAGAAGTAAATAAACAAAAGAAAACAAATGCCTCCTATCGAGGTCTTCTAGCTAAGAAAGCGATAAAATGCGGAAAAAGAGGTAAAAGTACCACACGGATAAAGATCCGAAGTAACAACAATTAAAGGAGTAAGAAACCCAGGGATCTCCCAAGCTAATGCCATCAAAGAAAGGTGAGTCAGTACAGGTAATCAGAATGAACCTCCAGGGGGTATCCCACAAATAAAGTGGGAAAACCACGCAAACCATCTCTGCAAGAGTCTGTGAGCCCTCACAAAAACTCAACAAAAGGGTTAGTGAAACACGATAAGCATTTTTTTCATGGATAACAATATGGTTTCAGAAACCTCAAACCCTGTGGCATACATTTCAGAAATCATGTGATTAAACATTCAAGGCATATGTTTCACCCATTCATGCATAATTAAACCCGTGGGCAAAAACATAATGAAATTCATCCATCATACCTCATACATTCAGATGATCCAAATTAAGAGCATAAAATCATGGGAATGAGGCAAACCTGATGGGAGAGACCGGTTGAAATCAAATGGCACGGCTGGGTTTGCAAGGCAATGTTAGGGTTTGCGTGAGATGAAAGTGTGTGAGTCAGATTGAATTTTTCAGAGCTGCCTGGGGGTTGCTCTGAGTTCTCTGTCAGGTTTCTCTCCAGGTTTTGTCAAGGGTTTTGTTTCAAGGAAACCTCAAAGTATTTTGCTTCTCTTCCTTTTTCTGTCTGATCTCCCTCTTTTATAACCTGATTTTCATGGCTTTGTGGGCTCAAATGAGAGAGGTCCAAGTCCAAGTTTTTTCTATTATATTTTATTTATTTTTTTATTTTTTTATTTTTTTATCTATTTTTTTTTTTTTTTTTAAATAAAGTTTCTTTGATCTAATTCTGATTGACATGATGAAATGCAATATGAAATGCTAAATGAATGCATGAATGAGGAGGGCAAATTTTAGGGTGTTACAGCTGCCCCTATTCAATCATCAGCTAACCCGAGTAGGATGAAAGCGAACAGCTTATCAGACAAACAGGGTGAGCTGTGATTGAATACCAAAGACAGGCCAAAAATTTGCGCTCCGAGAACACCACAAAAACGCGGAAATACACCGCGCTGTTTATCTTTCTTCCGATCCTCTGGCTGGATCTGAATCAGTCTTCTGGCTTAATCTGGAGTTTCGATCCTCTGGCTGAACCTATACTCAATTTAGTCCTCTGGTTGGATATTAATTTTGATCCTCGGGCTGGATACGATTTTGATCTTCTGGCTAGATCTTCTTCGATCTTCTGGCTAGATCTCCTTCGTTTCGATTCTCTGGATGAATCTATTTCCTTTGATTCTCTGGCTGAATCTACTTCGATCTTCTGGCTAGATCTGAATTGTTTCGATTCTCTGGCTGAATCTATTGCCGGTCTTCGGGCTAGACCTGACTTCGATCTTCTGGCTAGATCTCCTTTGTTTCGATTCTCTGGCTGAATCTATTTTCTTTGATTCTCTGGCTGAATCTACTTCGATCTTCTGGCTAGATCTGAATTGTTTCGATTCTCTGGCTGAATCTATTTCCGGTCTTTGGGCTAGACCTGACTTCGATCTTCTGGCTAGATCTGGATTGTTTTGATGATAAATTCCCATCATTAGGATCCCACATCTGAGGCATGCGCTGGTTGACCCTCTTTTGAAATCTACACCCAACCTTCATATTAGATATGCAGCTTCGAGAATATTCCACTTTTGGGCTTCGTACATATTCTTCGGGCTAGAACATGTTGTAACGACTCCTCAATTAGACTTGGGCTTGTTGGGGAAATAAAGCTTGTAGGCGACTTCACTGGGGAATCTTCAAATTGAGCCTTAGGCTGGCTTGCTGGAACACGATTCTCAGGCTGAATCTTCGAAATGACCCTCAGGCTGGATCACTGGAACACGATTCTCAGGCTGAATCTTCGAAATGACCCTCAGGCTGGATCACTGGAACACGATTCTCAGGCTGAATCTTCAAAATGAACCTCAGGCCAGAACACTGGAACACGATTCTCAGGCTGAATCTTCAAAATGACCCTCAGGCTGGATCACTCACGCTTGATCCTCTGGCTGGATCTCATGACTTTGGTTGTAAAGTAATTCTTCAGTCTGCTTGGAAGAACCTGTTTATCAGCTTATGTGTATGCTTGATATGATATGCATGCAAATGCAAATGTTATGCATGGTGTAAAAAGAAATCTGCTTGGGGAAGCAAACTCCGGTAGGGAACAGATCGCTGTATCAATCCTTGAATGCTCTGTGGGGAATGATCCGTCTGCCGGGACCAATGAGCCACCAAAAATAAATTGGCTGCTTGAAAAGTTGACCTTGCGGGGGGAGTATCAACTATGGAAACTTTGTTCGGCGAGGCTCTGTGAGGAGAGTCTGTGGGGAAAACACTTCCTGGGGAAATGTCGTAGGAAACGACCTTTGCTGGGGATATGAACTTGCTAATCGACCTCAAGCTGGGGATTAACAAATCTGTTAAAAATAATCTGCTGGGGAATGAGATGAACATTGGGAAAACCACCCTCTCATCTGTTGGTTATGCAACCACTCCGTTGTTGCTAGGAAGATACAGTCTGACACTATCAACTCCGCTGGGGATATATAGTCTGGATACTGTCAACTCTGCTGGGGAACATGCTCTGCTGAGGAGAGACTTTATCAACCACTTGGGGATGAGGATTCATGACTTGGCATCCGGTTCCTGTGACCTGCAACCAAAAATACACGTATGCCTCAGGGGAATTACTCGGTTTGAATTCACCGTCCGGGATTAAGCACATTCAAAGCAATTTTAAATGTTTTCCTGTGCAAATCATCTGCAAAAGCCACCATTATGTTCATATGCAATATGTTTTATCAAAAATTCCGACATTTTTGCAAACAAATTGATAAATGAAAAATAAAGAGGCTCTTTAACTGAATTATTCGACTCTTACTGGGGAGAAAATTTGTGCCAGGAATAGGCGAGGGTATCAGGAAGCTGATCCCTGAAAAGAGGTGATCGCTATAAAAAGAGAACTATCCTAATCGCAATGGGGATACGGGGTCCCACCGAGTTTCGACTCTGCTATGGCTCGTATGTCCTCAAGACGCTCTGCTTATCTTGCTTTCTGAAGTGGATGATTAGTCGATCTTTAACCTTCAAAGATTGCCGGATTGAATGAAACGGTGATATAACACTGTCGCATCACGCGAAAAACCGGCGGGAAAAGAAGAAACAACAGAGCCGCCACCGTGCGTTATTTATCCCAAAAGAGGGAAAGGAAACGCTCGAAGTAAACCTGGGAAAAGACATGGTCTCGCGACCAAAGAGAATGGGTTCGGGAGTCGGTTATGCGAAGGGAAGGTATTAGCACCCCTACGCATCCGTAGTACTCTACGGGATCCACGCACAAAAGGAAGGAAAAATGGTTGCTAAGAATACTGTTCAAACTCACACACACTGGCTGAAAGAGACAAAAGAAACTGACTGAAACTGACTCGGCAGGACATCGTATCCTGGGCCTACTTAGTCTATCAGACATAGACATCAGAGTCGAAGTAGTTCGGACTGGGGAGACGACACATGCTCGCTAGGATGTCGCATCCTATGCATACGTATCTTCTCGGACGAGAGAAGAATCAGAGCATTCGTAGCTCGGCTGACACGCACACAAACAAAACAAACACACAGGCAAACATGGAGCCCGAATGCCAATTACTGGACTTACATCAGCATCCAAACCAAAACACACACACACTAGAACCCAAATGCCACTCGATGGACTTACATCAGCTTCCAAGCACACAACAACACAACAAGTTAATAGGGAGTCGGGGACTCGAGCCTATAACTGTCAAACAACACACACAAGAAAAGAAAAGGCGCCCGGAGAGATCAGCTCAATCTCCTGCCTACATACTTCATCTGGTGTGAAGATCAGGGCGATGTAGTTCCCCTACGCAGGGAAAAAGGACTAGCTTAACCAGATAACAGAGGGAGACACAACACTAGGGAGACTACGACTCGAGCCTAGATGTTGTCATGCAAAGTCAACCCTAAGTCAAGGTTTCTAGCTAACTGGCACAAGGGCCAACCTATCCTAAACAAGGCTTGCACAGGAAGCAAGGATCTCGATTGCAACTAGGGCAAGAGAAAGGGGAGGTCTCAATCGCAACGAGGGCGAGAGAAGAGAATTAGTGTTAGTTGTTAGTCAAACTCGGCAAGACATCGCGTCTCGTGCCTACGTATCTCACCTGAACGTGAGAATCAGAGTTGCCGTAGTTCGGCTACGGAGGGACAAAGGTCTCGATTGCAACTAGGGCAAGAGCAAGGGAAAGTCTCGATCGCAACGAGGGCGAGAGAAAGGAAAAGGCTCGATCGCAACGAGGGCGAGAGAAAGGAAAAGGCTCGATCGCAACGAGGGCGAGAGAAAGGAAAAGGCTCGATCGCAACGAGGGCGAGAGAAAGGAAAAGGCTCGATCGCAACGAGGGCGAGAGAAAGGATCGCAACGAGGGCGAAAGCAAACAAGGACTAGTCTAAACTAAACCTATCTTGCACAAGCAGCAAGTCTAAGCTAAACCTAAGAAGCAAAGCAATCACAATCACAGATAGCACACACTATATACATACAAGAGGCTCACACAAGGGTTAGGTTTTAGTCGAGGGGTTATATCAACCTTAACAAACAAACCTCTGGAATGGGGTGAAGTGTGCTCTTAACCTTGCCATTGAGGGGCTAAGGTGAAGCAGATGAAAGGAGATGAGGGGTGTGCCTCATTGCTTCTATCCCTGGCCTGGGAGAGCATTTGACAAGAATGCGTGGGTTCAGAAAGTGGGAACCCTTCTACACATTGGATACTGACTCAACTGTGCAATTGCACAAGATCTTGGGTTTTTATCTGAAGTGCATCAACACAATGGTGTGAGCAAAACAGAAGACACACTGAATAGCAGGGGATAGGTTGCTTATCCCTTGGGTTCTGCCAATTGCCTCTTCACTTAGGAGGTCTTTGACTCTGTACAAGGACAAATTAAACATACACAAGCATTGCCTCTTAAGGAGGACTTCAGACAGTTTGCCCGGCCAAATAACAAGCCGGGTCTCCAGACTACATGAAGAAGAAGTAATTATACCTCAAGCAAGTTGCTAAAAAGAAAAGCAAAGCAAGTTCGAAGAACTTAAGCAACTAAAGTACCTGAAAAAGTCAAAACAATCAGCAAACAGTTCAAAAGTTTAAATCAAAAGGAATTGGTAAACAGTCAACACAGATGGTCAACTGTGCAAGGCACAAGACTCAAACACATGAGTCAAACCTACAAAACAAAGGTTAGCATATGATAAACAATCAAGTTCAAACAAGTTTGAATGATCTTTGAGGCATTGGTGCTTAACCTGAAACAGGAACTCAATTGTAAGCTCAAAAGACCACTAGGACTAGCCTAGGGTCAAGGATGAAAGAAAAAGTCAAAACAGCAAAGAAAAGTCAACCAAAGTCAAGGTCAAACATTCAAGAAGCTATTTCAATTGGACTCACAATCACATCATGCATCATCATCAACTCATAAGCAAAAGAAGGCAAGGCATGGCAAATGAAAGCACACAAAAGTCAACAGAATGACTTGCATCAAAAGTCAACCCAAACAATCTCAAAAATCATCAAATAAATCACATTCAATCCTAACATCTAACATGGTAAGCATGTCAAATTTCATGGCATTTGGATGAGAGGAAGGCAGTCAATGAAAATCAAGAAGTCAAACCAAATTTAAGCATGCACAATGAAGGTCAACAAACATGGGTCAACTTCAAAAAATCATATCAAATTGAAAACAGATGAGAAATGAATGAGATTAACACCAATGCAAAGCTCAAGATGTCTAGTTATCACATATGAAATTTCATGATCATACAATAAGATATGAGAATTTCCCAAAGGATTTGGCAACATGTAGCACAAAAAGTCAACCATTGACTAGGCAGGGAAGAAAAATCTCAAATAAATGGAAAACAGCACAATTAAATCCAGGAAAATTCACACATGAACTAGACATGTAAGGGAGGGATCATGCGAAATTTGGGGTCATTTGGATGTAAGGAAACATGTTAACCAAAATTGGGAAAATGCACATTCATGTTGTGACACCAAATGTAACACCTTACTTCAACAAATCATATCACACAAACCACAAATGAGAAATCCACAAACTTTATATCAAAACAAAGGTGAATGTGTCTAGTTTCTCCACAAAAAATTTCAGAACCAATGGATGCATCATCATTATTTCACAATTGTTTTGGTAACATGTACAAGATATGGTCACACAACATAAACCCTAAGGCCAATTAAAACCAATGATCAGAAAAATTATTAAAAATCATGGTAAAATACTAGACATCCAACTGGTCATTATGCAAAAAATTCCATAATTTTTGGAGTTGAAATGAATTAGAAATGAATTGTTGAAGATGAGTAACAAATTGGATGAAACATGAATAAAGAACATGGATGAATGGTCAAACATGGTTGACCGCGTGGCATTCTTGTAAATATGCCTATCACTAATCAAAACGCAGAGTTTAAGGCAAGCAGGCGAAATGTTTTCATTGGCTGATGGCCAATGGAACAGTGCAGATGGCCAATGGACATTCAAAGTTCTGGGTTTAAAAACCCTAGGGTTTAACAGCATGGCTTTCAACTTCATCTTCATCAACAAATCGAAATCAAACAACAACATGGAAACCACATGGCAACACACTCATAATGTTCATGCAACATATAACAACAGCAACCAACACACATGAACTGGATTTCTGGAAAAATGGCTAGGGTTTATCATGTAACAGCAATGATCTTCATCACCTTCATGCAACTCGAAAATTTAAAATGCCCAGAATTTAGATGTAAGCATATCAAAAGCATCAACAAACATCAAGCATCACAAATATAACATCCAATCTCACTAACTCATCCTAAGCAAGGCAAATCGAGTGAAAATAGGTTTGAACACACAAAATAAAATCCAGATTTCTCCATCATAACACAACCATTTCAAGCAAGGCATAGTTCATTAGAATCAGCATCAAAAGATCTTTCACAAACATAGCATAATTTAGAGAAATGAGAGATTCGAAACTTTACTTGATTTTGAAGAAATTTGTTGAACAGTGGGTGTTTGAATGCTACAGCTCGAAACAGATGGCCCTCATGCTGTGGAATGATGGAATCTTGAAGTTGTTTGGCTCAATGGTGCTTGGAACTCTTCACAGCTCGAATTGCCATTGTTGGATCTTGGTGAAAACAGAACACAAAGCCATGCTACAGTTGAGGTTTGATGGTCCAAAGAGCTTCACAAGGTTGTTCAAATGAAGGAAGAATGAAGAAGGCTCGTGGTGTTTTTGAGTTTTGAGCAGAATTTTGCTATTTGGTAAAAAATGCAAAATGAGAGAGTGAAGTTTTTCTGATCGTGGCTGCTGTTCTCTAGGGTTGTTTGTGCAGAAAATGAGGTTAAATACCTCTGTTTAAGGTTGCTAATCCAACTCATCTTAATGAAACCATATTGCATATTTGCTAATCTTTGCACATGTGGAAGTGGAGGTGTGAGGACTGCACGGTTTGGGCTTGGAAACAGGCTGTACATGACCAATATTCTTGCTGTTTTAAGTTTGCTGATGGAGTGGTAAACTTGTTTAAGTGAAATGAAGTAAAAATCACAATTTGCTAACTTGGCCAAAAATGCAAATGGAGGTGGTATGGTAGCAAGCTTGCCCGAGTTTAGGCCTTAGACAAGTCCCAAATGACATTCTAAACATTTCCCAATTGACCAAATATGCTGAAAAGGTTTAAATCAAAAAGTCAACCATTGGTCAAACTTGATTTTTAAATGAAACAAGTCAAAAAATGCCATTTTGATTGGCAAGGTTTTGGTTCATGAAATTTATATTTTTGGAAAGAGGAGAAGAAATGTGGTTTGTAGGAAAAAACCCCATCAAATTTGGCCAAAGGAATCATGAGATATGGCCTTTTGAAGTTCATAAATTTGTGAATTTGAATTGATCATATCTTGACAACCACACACGGGATTTGAGAGTTCTTGGACTTTTTGAAAATGGGAGAACAAGATCTTCAACGTTCATGTTGGGAAAAAATTCATTTGAAGCTTGTATCATGATGCAAGCTGAGGATCAAGAAGTTTCCATTTTTGGCAGTTAAAATTACAGGTCCACTTTCTATTTTGGGAAATTTTCTGATTGGCTTCAAATTCTTCAATGATGTTGATTGCCATGATATATGAGGCCTATTAGGACATGAATAAGCTCTCTCAAACCATTTCCACCCATCAAAACCATAGAATCAACCACAGTTGACCAACTTTGACTTTTCTAGGGTTTTGGACTAACTGTGCACTTCTGATGAATTCCAAACCCTAATTCCTTGAGACCTTGACTTCAAATGATGACCCAAGTTGTGTGGACTCTTGATTATTGATCATGGTGCCCAAATTCCACAAGAATGGCCACCATCCACTGTTTTGACTGACTGTTAACTGTCTAGGGTTTTTGCCTGGCTATGCATTGACTGATGACCTTTGAGCCTTCAACCCTTGACTTGAACACTTCAAATGGACCTCCAAGTCATGTGAACTTGATGGGCAAACCCTAGGGCCTTGGCTCCTTGAGAAACACCCTTGCTTGATTGGTTGACTGATCTCCTGATCAGTTTGACCTAATTCTGGACTTGCTTGCACTTGAGGCAACTGGGGACAATGCAATGCTATGCAATGGATCATGATATGCTATGACCTAATATGAGAATGTATGTACAATGGTAGGTGCAAATTTGAGGTGCTACAGCTGCCCCTATTCAATCAGCTGGGAACCCGAACGGATGATAGCAATGGCTGTCAGACTTTCAGGGTAAACAGGGATTGAATACAAAAGAACCGTAGAAATTTGCACCGACTGGATATACTACAAGAATGCCTGTCAGGATCGGCAAAGAAACAGTCTTGAAAGAACAATCCGTCTGGAACGGAAAAGAAATCGGCCTGAATACCGAAACAGAAACGTCGACCTGGATACCAAAATAAATGGCAACACAGGGATAACCAATGCCTGAGCGCCACAAGTACATCGACCTGATCGTCGGAAACTTCTTCGGTCTGAATCCTGGAAAAAACACATAAGTACATCGACCTGATCGTCGGAAACTTCTTCGGTCTGAATACCGGAAAAAACATAAGTACATCGACCTGATCGTCGGAAACTTCTTCGGTCTGAATACCGGGAAAAACATAAGTACATCGACCTGATCGTCGGAAACTTCTTCGGTCTGAATACCGGAAAATTGGCCTGAGTGCCATGAGTACATCGACCTGATCGTCGGAAACTCCTTCGGTTTGAATACCGGAAAATTGGCCTGAGTGCCATGAGTACATCGACCTGATCGTCGGAAACTCCTTCGGTCTGAATACCGGAAATTGGCCTGAGTGCCATGAGTACATCGACCTGATCGTCGGAAACTCCTTCGGTCTGAATACCGGAAAATTGGCCTGAGTGCCATGAGTACATCGACCTGATCGTCGGAAACTCCTTCGGTCTGAATACCGGAAAAACATAAGTGCATCGACCTGATCGTCGGAAACTTCTTCGGTCTGAATACCGAAAAAAACATGAGACATATTATCTATAGCCGTCAAAACGTAGATAATACACTCGCATGGAAGATTATCCATAACCGGGTTGTAGGTTGTTAAATGAATAATCGACCGAAAAGAAAGGCATCTGGGTACCAGGCTAGGTATGCAAAAGATGACCAATCAAAAGAGGATAAAGTTGCTAACTCGGAGCAAGTATCCAAAAAGAAAGTGAAGACCCAATGGGGATAATACTGCTTGATCAAGGCAAGTATCCAAAGGGGACAAGACCATTAATACCACAAAGAGGGGATTACATCTACCGGTTTGTAGGCAGAAAACCACGGAAAAGTAACCAGTCATCATCGGGATGAGCACAAAGGGTTAATTCCAACAAGGGGAGGAAAGTGGGATTTTACAACTACCAGCTAGTGGGTAGAAAACCACAAAGATAGGACTTACAACTACCGGGCTGTAGGTAGAAGCCAATGGAAAAGTAACCAGTCATCATCGGGATGAGCACAAAGGGTTAATTCCACCAAGAGGAGAACGTGGGATTTTACAACTACCAGCTAGTGGGTAGAAAACCACAAAGACAGGACTTACAACTACCGGTTTGTAGGCAGAAGCCAATGGAAAAGCAACCAGTCATCATCGGGATGAGCACAAAGGGTTAATTCCACCAAGGGGAGAACGTGGGATTTTACAACTACCAGCTAGTGGGTAGAAAACCACAAAGACAGGACTTACAACTACCGGTTTGTAGGCAGAAGCCAATGGAAAAGCAACCAGTCATCATCGGGATGAGCACAAAGGGTTAATTCCACCAAGGGGAGAACGTGGGATTTTACAACTACCAGCTAGTGGGTAGAAAACCACAAAGATAGGACTTACAGCTACCGGTTTGTAGGTAGAGGCCAATGGAAAAGCAACCAGTCATCATCGGGATGAGCACAAAGGGTTAATTCCACCAAGGGGAGAACGTGGGATTTTACAACTACCAGCTAGTGGGTAGAAAACCACAAAGATAGGACTTACAGCTACCGGTTTGTAGGTAGAGGCCAATGGAAAAGCAACCAGTCATCATCGGGATGAGCACAAAGGGTTAATTCCACCAAGGGGAGAACGTGGGATTTTACAACTACCAGCTAGTGGGTAGAAAACCACAAAGATAGGACTTACAACTACCGGTTTGTAGGTAGAAGCCAACAGAAAGGTGACCAGTCATCATCGGGATGAGCACAAAGGGTTAACTCCAACAAGGGGAGAAAGTGGGATTTTACAACTACCAGCTAGTGGGTAGAAAACCACAAAGATAGGACTTACAACTACCGGTTTGTAGGTAGAAGCCAATGGAAAAGCAACCAGTCATCATCGGGATGAGCACAAAGGGTTAATTCCACCAAGGGGAGAACGTGGGATTTTACAACTACCAGCTAGTGGGTAGAAAACCAGAAAGATAGGACTTACAGCTACCGGTTTGTAGGTAGAGGCCAACAAACAGAATGAACCACAAAGGTTACCTCTGCTAGGGGGTGAAAGTGGGATTTTACAACTACCAGCTTGTGGGTAGAAAACCACAAAGATAGGACTTACAACTACCGGTTTGTAGGTAGAGGCCCACAAATTCTGCTGAGGATAAGATGAATGAGTGTCGGTTAGTGAGCAACTATTCATTTATGCCCCAGGGAAGCACAGGAGACAACAGAAAGCCAATTTTAGGATTAATCCAAAAAGGCAGACTGAAACAAGACTCATCCTAATGAGGAAAGAACTCAATAGGGAAAACCCATCCCGTATAGGGAGGGAACGGAAGCAACCTTCATCCACGAGGATGTATCTCAGTGGGGAAATGGCAGGAAAGGGTAGACACTTTCTGCTTAAGGGGTAGACTCTACATGGAGAGATCGGACACACCCAACTCTGCTTAAGGAAAATCTACTGGAGAGATCTGTATCAACAAATAGCAGGAGGCAACAATCAACAGATACATGGCAACAGCTGCAACATGAGTACCTGAATGTTATGATTATGCATGTATGCTTTTTTACCTAAAACGTATGATGAATGCTGACAAACAGACATGCTCAAATCACAGGTTCGGGACTCAACCATCCTGCGCCACTCTTTCAGAGGGAAAACCAAAATCGTCATCCTGCAGGGGAGGAAGAGCCACGAGAGTCTTCCGGAGGGATCGTCGGTCACAACCGGAGAACAGAGTTCAACATACAGGCGGACGTGCCACAACAACTCGTGATGAAAATCTGAGATACCGAGAAGCAACCAGATCTCTGATGAGAAATACAAAAGCATTGATAAAGCTCCTTACGCGAACAACTCCACTGGGGGATCTATCTGAGGGAATGCCGGATTACGGGGATGTCGATCCTCCCAATACTGAATCTTCCAAGAAAAGCACCCATGCTGGGGGGAGATGAAGACTGCTCTGCTGGAGAGGCGAAAATTGAAGTCTTCAGTAAACACTCTGCTAGGGGAGCTGCCCCACAATAATGTCCGAAACAGCAAGCTTGCTGGGGATGCCCCACGATAGGGCTAACAGAGATTTGGAGGAAGAATCTGTACTGTCGGGAACATGAAGATGAACAACTTCAAACAACACTGCATCGGGCAACTTCACTGAGGAGAGACCATACGAGGTTCTGTAGGACAAAGATACAATCATGCTCGAGATACGAACAATTGTCTTACCTGTTGGTAATCATACCACCCCCGGGAGAGCACTGTGGGTCTCCTAAGTATTCTTCCATCGTTGTGAATGTTCACTTTGTTTAAGAACAATTTTGTGAAAAATTTGTTTATTTTGAAAACAATGATACTTTATCAATTAAAAAACATGCAAAACATTTGTTGAGTTAAAAACAAATAAGAGTGCAAATAATTGGATAAAAGCTCAAATCGATGTGATGGAATGGTAGTCTGCAAAGGGCGAGACTCCATAGATCTGTACAAGTTTGAAATCGGTGATGTATTTTGGAGAGGACTACATTGAACGTAATGACCTTTCCTCTACCATTCTGAATTTTCGATGTATTCAAAGCTTCAGTCGACGACGAATCGAGAATTCCTGACGGATGACAGATATAGAGCACAGTCTTGTCAAGATGCAGTTACTTGCCAAATCCCTAATTTTTGCCTAGATCGCCCCAGTGTGAGGTGTTCAATCTAGCGGGATGCAAATTCTTTCTTTTTTCAATGTCTCTAACTTTTGCCTGGATCGCCCTTTCGGGTTTTCAATCCACCGAGACGCTCCTTTTTGCCTAAGTCGCCCTTTGGGGTGTTCGACTTATCGAGCTTTTTGCTTTTTTGTTTTTTGTTTAGGCGAAGTATTTCTTGACTGCATCTGGAATTCACAGGACGAGTGAACTTCTTCATCCATTGCTGTAAGTGTTAGAACACTGCCTGAAAAGGCTCTCTTGACAACATATGGACATTCATAGCTTGGAGTTCACTTGCCCCTGGAACCGGGCACGAAAGACAAGACTTTCTTGAGCACAAGGTCCCTCGGAACACACGAGGCTTGATCTTCTTATCGAATGCTTTCTTCACTCTCTGCTGATATAACTTGACCATGACACATGGCAGTTAATCTCTTTTTTTTTTTAGCTGGATTCAGCATCAGTCAACTTGGGACTTTGAGGGTGCTATCTTTCTTTTGTTTGTTTTTCTATTGATTTTGCTTTTGATTTCTTTTGATTTCTTTTGATTTTGATTGATTTCTTCTTCTTTTTGATTTTGCACCCTCCCTTTTTTTTTCTTTTTCTCTTTTTTTTTTGATAAATGCCCCAGTTGGCTGTTCTGCTGATTCTCGAGATGCAGCTGAGTGATCTTCTTTTCTTGCTCAAGAAGTCGGGAAATACCGTCAGGAATCCCTTCAATCATCATCTTCCTCCGCTTCGAATACAGGGAATTCAAAATTGGGAGATGACGTCCGATCACTATGTTCAATGGGTTTAAGAAACAACCTGCATAATGATTTTGAGTATAAAAAGCACTTTGAAAATCAAACAAGACAATCGTTATGCAGATGAAAAGATTGCTTTTATTCTTGTTTTTTTAAGGTTTTTTGTGATCACCAATTTCATGCAAAAAAGCAAAAAGGGAAAACAAATGGAAAACAAATGTTTTAACATGAATTATTTGAATGAAAATATCATTGCACAAAATGTTGCCAACAATGTCATCACTTCTCCTTTTGGCATGGGAGAAGGGTTTTTAAACAAAGTGATTATTACAAAGACTTATGAACAGCTGTAGGAACGCCCACAGTGACCCAATTGTGACAGACACCACCAGGAATGATGAAATTGCTCAAATCCTCTGCGTCCTCTTCCAGGATAGCAGCATCCTCTTCTTCAGGTTGATCGTCATGGATGAATCCTCCACTTGCAAACAAACCTTGCTCCTTAAGTGCCCCAGAACAGTAGCCAATGCCAGCCCGGGATTGGTTAACCAGGAATAAATCCATCAACAACACTATGTCTGGAAAAATCTCCCTCGAGTTCACAATTCTCTTGCTCAGGATGATCCATCAATCTGGCAGAGTCGGCTCTGGTATAATACTGGCAAAGTGCGTCTTCAAAATAAATGAAGATCGCAGGGTCAGACCACAGGACGGGAGATCGGAACAGAACACCTGCTGATGCAAATGATGCATGAAGTGTTTATGCATATGCTTGTTTTTATTTCAAAGGAACTCGAGGGTTTTATTTGCAAACTTTGAAATATTTAGCATTTTGATCATATATGAGAATATCTCATCAGATATATCAGGTGAAAATTTTTTCCCGGGTTTTTCATGTTTTGAGAATTTTTGTAGACAAACTCCTTTGAGTTCCTTGAAAATTTTCTTTTTTCTGATGATATGGATGCAGATGAATGTATGAATGCATGAATGCAACAAACACACTCAAGGACCAAGCAAAACACGCCAAACAAAGGTCGTGGGAAAGCTCATTGTATCCCTAATATCAATCATCCATTTTGGTGGATTTAGGTTTTCACCTTATCGACACCCAAGTTCCATTGATATTAACGGTACATGAACCAGCTCAAACATCCTTAATATCAACCAGCCGCTTTGGTGGATTTTAGGTTTTACCCCTGATCCGGGATCCATTGATATTAACAATGTTTGAACGACTCAACCACGAATCATGGGTTTGTTGAGAGTCACGAGCATGGAGTCTCGGTTAAGAACCACCCAAAGGGAGTGTACTAGGGTTTAAACCTGCCAGACATGTTCTATCAGAGGTTCCCATAATCATCGTTCCATCTCTCGAATATTATCAGAGGAACGAATACTCGTATTCCAAGAATATTCTCAAGAGAAACTCTTATGAGTGTAGTATCGCGTAACAATCGTATCAGAACTGACATCTGAACGACCTCCGCACTACGGTCCTAAAAAATAGGCCAAGATGGGTTTGGTAAACTAAGGTCCTTGGCTTCTGCGGCACATGATTGAAAGAATAATGCCTAACCACAAATAACTTGTGTGACATTATTAGTTCAACATGACCTCCACCAAGTGAATGGACTCGCAAGTCAACTGGCTAAGGAATACTCCACACCAGTCAACAAGACTATGCCATTCTCCTATCCTAGAGTGCACTCGAGTTCGGGTATAGAACTCATCTCAACTGACTCCCACCCCACAAAGAAAAACAGACAACCAGCCAGGCAGAATGAATAATGAATATGAATGCAAACATAAGTGTACACAATAAATGCAAACAATAAATGCACATATATACAATGAATGCAATAAATAACAGCACAAAGCAACCAAAATCCTAACCTAGAGAGCGCTAGGAGAGACTCGCTCAGGGAAGATGGACCAGCATAGGTCAACTTCTCTGTTTCCCCAGCAGAGTCGCCAGCTGTCGCATCACGCGAAAAACCGGCGGGAAAAGAAGAAACAATAGAGCCGCCACCGTGCGTTATTTATCCCAAAAGAGGGAAAGGAAACGCTCGAAGTAAACCTGGGAAAAGACATGGTCTCGCGACCAAAGAGAATGGGTTCGGGAGTCGGTTATGCGAAGGGAAGGTATTAGCATCCCTACGCATCCGTAGAACTCTACGGGATCCACGCACAAAAGGAAGGAAAAATGGTTGCTAAGAATACTGTTCAAACTCACACACACTGGCTGAAAGAGACAAAAGAAACTGACTGAAACTAACTCGGCAGGACATCGTATCCTGGGCCTACTTAGTCTATCAGACATAGACATCAGAGTCGAAGTAGTTCGGACTGGGGAGACGACACATGCTCGCTAGGATGTCGCATCCTATGCATACGTATCTTCTCGGACGAGAGAAGAATCAGAGCATTCGTAGCTCGGCTGACACGCACACAAACAAAACAAACACACAGGCAAACATGGAGCCCGAATGCCAATTACTGGACTTACATCAGCATCCGAACCAAAACACACACACACTAGAACCCAAATGCCACTCGATGGACTTACATCAGCTTCCAAGCACACAACAACACAACAAGTTAATAGGGAGTCGGGGACTCGAGCCTATAACTGTCAAACAACACACACAAGAAAAGAAAAGGCGCCCTGAGAGATCAGCTCAATCTCCTGCCTACATACTTCATCTGGTGTGAAGATCAGGGCGATGTAGTTCCCCTACGCAGGGAAAAAGGACTAGCTTAACCAGATAACAGAGGGAGACACAACACTAGGGAGACTACGACTCGAGCCTAGATGTTGTCATGCAAAGTCAACCCTAAGTCAAGGTTTCTAGCTAACTGGCACAAGGGCCAACCTATCCTAAACAAGGCTTGCACAGGAAGCAAGGATCTCGATTGCAACTAGGGCAAGAGAAAGGGGAGGTCTCAATCGCAACGAGGGCGAGAGAAGAGAATTAGTGTTAGTTGTTAGTCAAACTCGGCAAGACATCGCGTCTCGTGCCTACGTATCTCACCTGAACGTGAGAATCAGAGTTGCCGTAGTTCGGCTACGGAGGGACAAAGGTCTCGATTGCAACTAGGGCAAGAGCAAGGGAAAGTCTCGATCGCAACGAGGGCGAGAGAAAGGAAAAGGCTCGATCGCAACGAGGGCGAGAGAAAGGAAAAGGCTCGATCGCAACGAGGGCGAGAGAAAGGAAAAGGCTCGATCGCAACGAGGGCGAGAGAAAGGAAAAGGCTCGATCGCAACGAGGGCGAGAGAAAGGATCGCAACGAGGGCGAAAGCAAACAAGGACTAGTCTAAACTAAACCTATCTTGCACAAGCAGCAAGTCTAAGCTAAACCTAAGAAGCAAAGCAATCACAATCACAGATAGCACACACTATATACATACAAGAGGCTCACACAAGGGTTAGGTTTTAGTCGAGGGGTTATATCAACCTTAACAAACAAACCTCTGGAATGGGGTGAAGTGTGCTCTTAACCTTGCCATTGAGGGGCTAAGGTGAAGCAGATGAAAGGAGATGAGGGGTGTGCCTCATTGCTTCTATCCCTGGCCTGGGAGAGCATTTGACAAGAATGCGTGGGTTCAGAAAGTGGGAACCCTTCTACACATTGGATACTGACTCAACTGTGCAATTGCACAAGATCTTGGGTTTTTATCTGAAGTGCATCAACACAATGGTGTGAGCAAAACAGAAGACACACTGAATAGCAGGGGATAGGTTGCTTATCCCTTGGGTTCTGCCAATTGCCTCTTCACTTAGGAGGTCTTTGACTCTGTACAAGGACAAATTAAACATACACAAGCATTGCCTCTTAAGGAGGACTTCAGACAGTTTGCCCGGCCAAATAACAAGCCGGGTCTCCAGACTACATGAAGAAGAAGTAATTATACCTCAAGCAAGTTGCTAAAAAGCAAAGCAAAGCAAGTTCGAAGAACTTAAGCAACTAAAGTACCTGAAAAAGTCAAAACAATCAGCAAACAGTTCAAAAGTTTAAATCAAAAGGAATTGGTAAACAGTCAACACAGATGGTCAACTGTGCAAGGCACAAGACTCAAACACATGAGTCAAACCTACAAAACAAAGGTTAGCATATGATAAACAATCAAGTTCAAACAAGTTTGAATGATCTTTGAGGCATTGGTGCTTAACCTGAAACAGGAACTCAATTGTAAGCTCAAAAGACCACTAGGACTAGCCTAGGGTCAAGGATGAAAGAAAAAGTCAAAACAGCAAAGAAAAGTCAACCAAAGTCAAGGTCAAACATTCAAGAAGCTATTTCAATTGGACTCACAATCACATCATGCATCATCATCAACTCATAAGCAAAAGAAGGCAAGGCATGGCAAATGAAAGCACACAAAAGTCAACAGAATGACTTGCATCAAAAGTCAACCCAAACAATCTCAAAAATCATCAAATAAATCACATTCAATCCTAACATCTAACATGGTAAGCATGTCAAATTTCATGGCATTTGGATGAGAGGAAGGCAGTCAATGAAAATCAAGAAGTCAAACCAAATTTAAGCATGCACAATGAAGGTCAATAAACATGGGTCAACTTCAAAAAATCATATCAAATTGAAAACAGATGAGAAATGAATGAGATTAACACCAATGCAAAGCTCAAGATGTCTAGTTATCACATATGAAATTTCATGATCATACAATAAGATATGGGAATTTCCCAAAGGATTTGGCAACATGTAGCACAAAAAGTCAACCATTGACTAGGCAGGGAAGAAAAATCTCAAATAAATGGAAAACAGCACAATTAAATCCAGGAAAATTCACACATGAACTAGACATGTAAGGGAGGGATCATCCGAAATTTGGGGTCATTTGGATGTAAGAAAACATGTCAACCAAAATTGGGAAAATGCACATTCATGTTGTGACACCAAATGTAACACCTTACTTCAACAAATCATATCACACAAACCACAAATGAGAAATCCACAAACTTTATATCAAAACAAAGGTGAATGTGTCTAGTTTCTCCACAAAAAATTTCAGAACCAATGGATGCATCATCATTATTTCACAATTGTTTTGGTAACATGTACAAGATATGGTCACACAACATAAACCCTAAGGCCAATTAAAACCAATGATCAGAAAAATTATTAAAAATCATGGTAAAATACTAGACATCCAACTGGTCATTATGCAAAAAATTCCATAATTTTTGGAGTTGAAATGAATTAGAAATGAATTGTTGAAGATGAGTAACAAATTGGATGAAACATGAATAAAGAACATGGATGAATGGTCAAACATGGTTGACCGCGTGGCATTCTTGTAAATATGCCTATCACTAATCAAAACGCAGAGTTTAAGGCAAGCAGGCGAAATGTTTTCATTGGCTGATGGCCAATGGAACAGTGCAGATGGCCAATGGACATTCAAAGTTCTGGGTTTAAAAACCCTAGGGTTTAACAGCATGGCTTTCAACTTCATCTTCATCAACAAATCGAAATCAAACAACAACATGGAAACCACATGGCAACACACTCATAATGTTCATGCAACATATAACAACAGCAACCAACACACATGAACTGGATTTCTGGAAAAATGGCTAGGGTTTATCATGTAACAGCAATGATCTTCATCACCTTCATGCAACTCGAAAATTTAAAATGCCCAGAATTTAGATGTAAGCATATCAAAAGCATCAACAAACATCAAGCATCACAAATATAACATCCAATCTCACTAACTCATCCTAAGCAAGGCAAATCGAGTGAAAATAGGTTTGAACACACAAAATAAAATCCAGATTTCTCCATCATAACACAACCATTTCAAGCAAGGCATAGTTCATTAGAATCAGCATCAAAAGATCTTTCACAAACATAGCATAATTTAGAGAAATGAGAGATTCGAAACTTTACTTGATTTTGAAGAAATTTGTTGAACAGTGGGTGTTTGAATGCTACAGCTCGAAACAGATGGCCCTCATGCTGTGGAATGATGGAATCTTGAAGTTGTTTGGCTCAATGGTGCTTGGAACTCTTCACAGCTCGAATTGCCATTGTTGGATCTTGGTGAAAACAGAACACAAAGCCATGCTACAGTTGAGGTTTGATGGTCCAAAGAGCTTCACAAGGTTGTTCAAATGAAGGAAGAATGAAGAAGGCTCGTGGTGTTTTTGAGTTTTGAGCAGAATTTTGCTATTTGGTAAAAAATGCAAAATGAGAGAGTGAAGTTTTTCTGATCGTGGCTGCTGTTCTCTAGGGTTGTTTGTGCAGAAAATGAGGTTAAATACCTCTGTTTAAGGTTGCTAATCCAACTCATCTTAATGAAACCATATTGCATATTTGCTAATCTTTGCACATGTGGAAGTGGAGGTGTGAGGACTGCACGGTTTGGGCTTGGAAACAGGCTGTACATGACCAATATTCTTGCTGTTTTAAGTTTGCTGATGGAGTGGTAAACTTGTTTAAGTGAAATGAAGTAAAAATCACAATTTGCTAACTTGGCCAAAAATGCAAATGGAGGTGGTATGGTAGCAAGCTTGCCCGAGTTTAGGCCTTAGACAAGTCCCAAATGACATTCTAAACATTTCCCAATTGACCAAATATGCTGAAAAGGTTTAAATCAAAAAGTCAACCATTGGTCAAACTTGATTTTTAAATGAAACAAGTCAAAAAATGCCATTTTGATTGGCAAGGTTTTGGTTCATGAAATTTATATTTTTGGAAAGAGGAGAAGAAATGTGGTTTGTAGGAAAAAACCCCATCAAATTTGGCCAAAGGAATCATGAGATATGGCCTTTTGAAGTTCATAAATTTGTGAATTTGAATTGATCATATCTTGACAACCACACACGGGATTTGAGAGTTCTTGGACTTTTTGAAAATGGGAGAACAAGATCTTCAACGTTCATGTTGGGAAAAAATTCATTTGAAGCTTGTATCATGATGCAAGCTGAGGATCAAGAAGTTTCCATTTTTGGCAGTTAAAATTACAGGTCCACTTTCTATTTTGGGAAATTTTCTGATTGGCTTCAAATTCTTCAATGATGTTGATTGCCATGATATATGAGGCCTATTAGGACATGAATAAGCTCTCTCAAACCATTTCCACCCATCAAAACCATAGAATCAACCACAGTTGACCAACTTTGACTTTTCTAGGGTTTTGGACTAACTGTGCACTTCTGATGAATTCCAAACCCTAATTCCTTGAGACCTTGACTTCAAATGATGACCCAAGTTGTGTGGACTCTTGATTATTGATCATGGTGCCCAAATTCCACAAGAATGGCCACCATCCACTGTTTTGACTGACTGTTAACTGTCTAGGGTTTTTGCCTGGCTATGCATTGACTGATGACCTTTGAGCCTTCAACCCTTGACTTGAACACTTCAAATGGACCTCCAAGTCATGTGAACTTGATGGGCAAACCCTAGGGCCTTGGCTCCTTGAGAAACACCCTTGCTTGATTGGTTGACTGATCTCCTGATCAGTTTGACCTAATTCTGGACTTGCTTGCACTTGAGGCAACTGGGGACAATGCAATGCTATGCAATGGATCATGATATGCTATGACCTAATATGAGAATGTATGTACAATGGTAGGTGCAAATTTGAGGTGCTACAAACACTGATGAACTCAGATCACAGTCATTCGTTTATTCCCTAACTTTTGCCTGGATCGCCCCCTTTTCGGGTTTTCAATCCACCGGGATACCCATTTTTTCCTGAGCCGCCCTTTCGGGTTTTCGACTCACCGGGTGTACTCTTTTTTTTATATCCCTAATTTTTGCCCGAACCTCTTTATTCTTTTTTTTTTTGGTTCGTCGGGATGCCCTTTTTTGCCTGGACTATTCTTTTTATCGTCCAGCGGGTCTATTTTATGCGAAGTATTTTTTAACTGCATCTGAGTTGATAGGGGACGGGAATTCTTCGCCACCCATGGTTGTTAGCATCAAAGCTCCACCATAGAAAATCCTTTTAACCACGTACGGACCCTCATAGTTCGGTGTCCATTTTCCCCTGTGATCTGTGTTGGGAGGAAGAAATCTTTTGAGTACCAATTCAACGACTTGATATTCCCGAGGGCGCACTTTCTGACCAAATGCTTTCTTCATTCGTCTCTGACCGAGATACGTCAATTCTGGGTACTTGGTTCCAGCATAGCACCTTAATCATCGAAGACAAGGTAGCCAAAGCATCAGCAGATTGGTTTTCTTCATGAGGAATGTAATACAACCTCACCGTCGTAAAGAAAGTCAACCATCTTCTCGTGTAGCCTCTGTAAGGAGCCAAATGAGGCTGAGGTGTATATCATTTCCGGTTGGTTTGATTGATGACCAAAGCTGAATCCCCGTATACATCCAGGGTTTTAATCTGTATATTGACGGCTTCCTCAAGTCTTAGGATACAAGCTTCGTATTCGGCTTCATTGTTGGTGCAGGGAAAAGTTATTCTGGCACCAAATGGCATATGAACCCCCTTCCGGTGTGATCAACACTACACCAACTCCGCGACCATTGACGTGGACCGCCCCATCAAACATCATAACCCATTTGGATTCAGGGTCAGGCCCCTCCTCCGGGAGTGGTTCCTCTCAATCTTTCGATTTGAGAAACATGATGTCCTCATCAGGAAAGTCAAACCTCATAGGTTGGTAATCATCAATCGGTTGCTCTGCAAGATAGTCTGACAAGACACTTCCCTTGATGGCTTTTTGTGAAGTGTATTGGATGTCATACTCTGTCAGTATCATTTGTCACCTAGTAACCTTTCCGGTAAGTGCTGGCTTTTCAAAAATATACTTGATTGGATCCATTTTTGATATCAATAGAGTCGTGTGAGTCAACATATACTGTCTTAGTCGGCGAGCAGCCCATGCCAAAGCGCAGCAATTTTTCTCGAATAGTGAGTATCTTTGTTCACAGTCGGTAAACTTTTTGCTAAGGTAGTATATTGCATGCTCTTTTCGACCTGACTCGTCATGCTCACCGAGCACACAACCCATTGACCTTTCTAAAACAGTCAAGTACATGATCAACGGTCTTTCCTCTCGGCCTGTAGACTTGCCCCGATCTTGATCTCTTTCTTGTCGTCTGCGGTACCGATGTTGACGGTCTCAATCACCTCTTGATAAGGTGTAATAGCTTGGTCCTCCTGTTTCAACAATCTGGCTAACCCTTCATGCAATTCACAATCTTCCTCAACCCCTTCTTCGACTTGATAGATAGGATCGTCGAAGTCATACTTGGCCATAACAGTGTCGTTAGCAGTGAGATTCGGGTGATCATCTCTGCATGATGGAGGATCATGCTTTACCTTAGAATGAGAGATTTTTGTTTTGGAAAGAAAGAAAAAACGAAAAAAGAAACATTGCCATTTTTTTTGTAAAAGTAGAAAAAAAACTGAAAGAAAGAGAACACAAAATTGTTTGCAAAAGCCGTCCTTTATTGATGATAAAAATAATTGCGAAATGTAACTAAATGGATGGCCCTACAAATGAGCCGTTACACCTTGGGCAAAGTGTAAGACTTTATTATGCATGTAATAAAGGAAAACAATAAAAATCACTCTTTCAGTAGAGTAACCCGGACGGTTTTTCCAGACGACCAATTGTCGAGCTTTTCTCCCGGGACACACGGGCTAATCCAGCTATCTAAGTCACAGTCGCTGTCAGCCTTGTCTTCATCTACAACATTGACGATGTGGGGAGAAACCAAACCCCCACTGGAGAGAGTACCGGTTTCATTCTTCTGAGACTCCGGAGCATACCCCAATCCAAACTTGTCTTCTTTGATGACTGACTCCATAAATTTACCCCAGCCTTGGGCATTACCAGCTTTAACCACTTCGACAACTTGCTTGTATGAAGAGATAGAAGTCCCGACCTTCTCAAACTCAGGTGAAAAGACAGCTTCGGGCGCGACCTCATTGATGTTTATGGCTTCGAAGCCCTGACACAGCATCTTGTGCGTCTCGCCGTCCATCTCTACATACTTAAATGTAGACAGGTGGCTAACAAAAATATCCTCTTCACCACAGACAGTGACAACCTGACCTTCTAGTTCATATTTGAGCTTCTGGTGGAGGGTAGAAGTAACAGCACCGGCAACATGAATCCAAGGCCGACCTAGCAGACAGCTATAGGCAGGCTGGATATCCATCACGTAAAAGGTGCTCTTGAACACCTGCGGTCCAATCTTAACTGGAAACTCAACTTCGCCAAAGACAGCTCTCTTAGATCCATCAAAAGCCCTCACAACTAAATTACTCGGCCTCAGGGTGACGTCATCGCAATCCAACTTCGTTAAGGCTTTCTTTGGAAGAACATTCAGAGAAGAGCCTGTATCAACCAAAACATGGGAAAGCATCACCCCTTTGCACTCCATTGTGATATGCAAGGCTTTGTTGTGATTCCTGCCCTCAGATGTCAGGTCATTATCGGTGAAACCTAGCCCCCGGCTAGCGTTTACATTGGAAACTATCGACTCCAGCTGGTTAACAGTTATCTCCGGTGGAACATAGGCCATATTCAGTACTTTCAACAGGGCTGCTCTGTGCGCCTCAGAGCACATCAATAATGAGAGAATGGAGATCTTTGAGGGTGTCTGATTTAGCTGGTCGACTACCTTGTAGTCACTTTTCTTGATAATCCTCATGAACTCATCCACTTCCTTCTCGAATGCGGTCTTAGGAGGATTTTCCTCAATAGTAACCTCTTCGGTGGATACCTGTTTTCCTTTAGCCTTGGCAGCTGCCTCGGCTTCAGTATTCGTGCGCAACGTTGATGGTGCAAATAGGCGTCCACTGCGAGTGAAGCCACTAACCCCTCCAACATTGTCTACAACGGAGCTACCAATGTCAATGTCTTCTTCGTTAACTTTCTGCCCCTGGCAGTAGATATCAGCCCCATAGTGCCACGGGATAGCACTGTCTTTCTTATACATAACGGGTCCTGGTATCGTGATGGTGATTGGACCAACCAAAGTCGGTTGAGGGCTGTCAGAGTAAATTGTAACTGGTGCTGGGCTTTCGATGTTCACCGTTGCTGGTTCTGTACTTTCTGGGAAATATATTGTTGTCGGAGCGAGTCCCTCGGGAACATATATTTCTTCAGGAGTGAAATAAAACGTCACCGTCGACACATCATTCTTCACTGGACGAGCCTGATCGAACTGAAGACAACCTTCATCTATCAGTTGCTGAATACCCTTTCTCAAACTGTCACATTCGTTTTCGGCAGCTTGACAATTTCTGCATTCTTCCCCACAGCCCGGGAAAATCTGTCCTTTCAGAAGTCGGTCTTTAACCACCGATAGCGAAGTCTTCACCTTAGTCACATCAGAAACCAAATTCAAAGTTTCCCCCACTATCAACAGCATTAATCCTCTGCCCGCCGTGAGCCGGCATCGGGTTCTGGATAACATTAGGCACCGGAGCAAAATTGATAGCCTGGGCATCTCTCAAATCTTGTACCTTTAACTGGAGAGCCTTGCAATTATCTATAGTATGGCCAGGTGCGTTGGAGTGAAAAGCACATCTGGCGTTGACATCATAACCTCTAGGAAAATTATTGCGGTTGAGGAACAGGTGTTGGAATAGTGACTACGGCCACTTGATCTTGATAATAATTAGGGCGTCCTCTACCCCTGCCTCTGTTGGCATACACAACGCTTGCCTCGCCTTCTTTTCTTCGCTGACCGTTACCAGCAAACGGTCTCTTGGGACCTGATGAGTTGGAAGCACTATTGTCTTGAATTCGGCCCATCTTCAACAGACTCTCGATTCTTTCTCCAGCAATTACTATCTCTGCAAAGCTGATTGACGGGCAAGCAGCCAATCTCTCAATATAATTGCCTTGAAGAGTGTTCATGAACATGTCCGCCATCTCCCTTTCAGACATAGGGGGTTGGACGGACGCAGCAATCTGTCTCTAACGCTGAGCATACTCTCTAAAGGTTTCCTTGGCAGTCTGAGACATACCTTGCAACAAGGTCCGATTTGGAGCCATGTCCAAGTTGTATTGATATTGCTTGACAAAAGCCTCTGCCAAGTCTTTCCAGCTCTTGATGGTAGTACGAGACAAATGAGAATACCATTCACGAGAAGCTCCAGTTAGACTGTCTTCAAAATAGTACATCCACAACTTTTCATCTTCCATGTGAGCTCCCAACCTTCCCAGATAAGATTAGAGATGAGTGCGTGGGCAAGAAGCCCCGTTGTATTTCTCAAAAGTAGGGGGTTTGAACTTGTGAGGAATCTTTACTCCCTGAACCAGACCAAGATTTGTGACATCAAAGCCTAAGGAATTTTGAGACTCCAAAGATTTGAGCTTCTCAGCAAGCTCATCCATACGGAGAGTGGTCTCGAGGGCCTCGTCGTGCAAAGAAAATTGATCATACTGATAATCTTCAGTAACGGGGCGCCCGTTAATCCGAATTCCTTGATTCACATTGTACCTTCCGCCAATACCATTTCCAACATTCCCTGTGTTGCCAACATTACCCGGGTTTCCATCAGCATTTGCGTTACCCGCGTTACCAGTGTTCACAGGGTTATCAGCGTTCCCAGGGTTACCAGGGTTTCCCTCAGCATTCGGTATCTCCACCTCCGAATCGGGTCTCGGTTGCTCAACCAATTCCCTCAGCTTTTCCTGGCCTTTTGCCATACCAGTCATCAATGTCATGAACTGATCCATCCTTTCACGCATATCAGCCAGCTCTTTCTGTACTTGGTCCATCGCTAGCTGTGGACGATTTTCCTTTGTCGGGTACCTGTGGACTCGCTTGGGACCAATAACTGCCTGATACAGGGAACAAACATTAGACACTGCGGTGACACCTGCAAAATAGACAAGGGTTAATATGCATGGTATGCGATGCACTGCTTGTTCAGTTTTAAGGCACCCCCGTTTTGAAAGGGAATACCCTGCAAATGAATAAGCATGAGATGTTGGATGCAAATATGCAGATGATGTTATGCAATGCAAAGGCATGTCAATCAGAATTGATGGATCCGCTTGAACATCTGTCAAGTTGCACTGCCTGGAGAGAAATTCACTGAGAAACATAATACAAGACCAAAACTCTGCTCCAGAAAACCGGGTTGGTTGGAGGTTAAGGTTTCCTGAATTTAGCCCGCCCCTCACTGGTAGGTTCTAAGAACAGAAGTTCGTCAGCTTCAGCCCTTCAGTCGCGAATAATACGTTTACCACTGAAGGTTTGGTATTATTATGGGACAAAAGACCTCCATTGACTCCCCTCAACAGGACATCCTAATAGCAAGTTCCCAGTCTCGGGATCCTCGGATTGAGCAGAGAGAATGCGCCCACCAGAGCTAACATAATTATGTGTCGGAGGAGAGGCCTCGACTGAGTTCTCGGGAAATGGTCACCAGAGTCGACGATTTCTAGAGGAACATCCTGCCGTTACGGAACACCCGTAAGACATAAATATCCAAAAGAAACCTCGTCTGGGTGTGGTTCTTCACGAACGACTTAACGTAGCAACACGCCATGCAAGCCTCATGATTATCCACTCTAAAACCTGTGTGTACACTCAAGCCTGGGTAATGGGCTTATCTCTCATAGAACACCCCATCCCAACAAACAAACAAACAGATCCAACAGATACAACAGATGCATGCAAGCAGGTAAGCAAATAAAGGTACAAAAGCATGAACACCTTATAAACAAGAAATCACACAAGCTAGGAGGGACTCGCTTAGGGAAGATGGACCAGCAAGAGGTCAACTTCTTTCAGTCCCCAGCAGAGTCGCCAGCTGTTGCAACCTGAAAAATACATTGCGCGAAAAAACAACCGGCGAAAGAAAATGACAGAAGAGTCGCCACCGTGCGTTATTCATCCCAAAGGAGGGAAAGGAAACGCTCGAAGTAAACCTGAAAAAGGAAAGGAAAAGACGGGTTTCGCAACCAAATCTTGGGTTCGGGAGTCGGTTATGCGAAGGGAAGGTATTAGCACCCCTACGCATCCGTAGTACTCTACGGGATCCACTTTTGTAGTTCTTGTCTAAAGGGTGTGAGTTTATCTTGTGCTGTTTACCAAAAAAAAAGGGTTAAATGAAAATGACTCACGCGGATGTCGCATCCCCTGCATACGTATCTCATCTGAATATGAGAATCAGAGTCTTCGTAGCTCGGCTGACCTATGGGTTGGGGGGATATGTGCTCACTAAGACATCGCGTCTTATGCCTACGTATCTCATCTGGAATGAGAATCAGAGCAAACTGTAGTTCGGCTAACTACGGGGTTATGGAGTGGGTTTTGGACGAACGACGTTACTACGCAATCTACCGGATGCTCGACCTTTGGAGACTTACTCACCTGTAGTAGAAGGAGTAAACGTGTGTTTAGGAGAAGAAAAATCAATGAAGGGGTAGGGTTTGGGATGCTCAAGGGCAAAAAGGCAGTCCTCGACGAAGGAACCGCGCTACCTGTGGGGATACGAACACATACAAAACAAACATGTATAAAGTAAACATGCCAACAAGGGGCTAAGAAGTAAATAAACAAAAGAAAACAAATGCCTCCTATCGAGGTCTTCCAGCTAAGAAAGCGATAAAATGCGGAAAAAGAGGTAAAAGTACCACACGGATAAAGATCCGAAGTAACAACAATTAAAGGAGTAAGAAACCCAGGGATCTCCCAAGCTAATGCCATCAAAGAAAGGTGAGTCAGTACAGGTAATCAGAATGAACCTCCAGGGGGTATCCCACAAATAAAGTGGGAAAACCACGCAAACCATCTCTGCAAGAGTCTGTGAGCCCTCACAAAAACTCAACAAAAGGGTTAGTGAAACACGATAAGCATTTTTTTCATGGATAACAATATGGTTTCAGAAACCTCAAACCCTGTGGCATACATTTCAGAAATCATGTGATTAAACATTCAAGGCATAGGTTTCACCCATTCATGCATAATTAAACCCGTGGGAAAAAACATAATGAAATTCATCCATCATACCTCATACATTCAGATGATCCAAATTAAGAGCATAAAATCATGGGAATGAGGCAAACCTGATGGGAGAGACCGGTTGAAATCAAATGGCACGGCTGGGTTTGCAAGGCAATGTTAGGGTTTGCGTGAGATGAAAGTGTGTTAGTCAGATTGAATTTTTCAGAGCTGCCTGGGGGTTGCTCTGAGTTCTCTGTCAGGTTTCTCTCCAGGTTTTGTCAAGGGTTTTGTTTCAAGGAAACCTCAAAGTATTTTGCCTCTCTTCCTTTTTCTGTCTGATCTCCCTCTTTTATAACCTGATTTTCATGGCTTTGTGGGCTCAAATGAGAGAGGTCCAAGTCCAAGTTTTTTCTATTATATTTTATTTATTTTTTTATTATTATTTTTATTTATTTTTTTTTATTATTATTATTATTATTTTTCTTATTTTTTTATTTTTTATTTTTTATTTTTTATTTTTAAATAAAGTTTCTTGGATCTAATTCTGATTGGCATGATGAAATGCAATATGAAATGCTAAATGAATGCATGAATGAGGAGGGCAAATTTTGGGGTGTTACACTAACGTAAAGAAGAACCCACTGCCCGAGCATGGGAAATCTGTCAACATGGTCCAGGGCTGCCCTGGCAAATACAAAGTCAAATATGTCAGTCATATTCGACAATCTCTGGTCGAGATGCATCGTTTGCTTTGCGATTATAGTCATTATGAGCATGACTACGATAGATGCCGAGTTTGTTCTGTCAATCAAAGAGGTTGTCGCCAGGTGCACAAAGATATTCAAGAAATGCTGGATGAAGGAGTTATTGAGATCCTTCAAAACAGAAATGTTGACAAAGATGCTGACGAGGTCAATGTAATTTCTCCAGTATTTCGGATCCCCGAGCCTGTTATCATCAAGTATGATGGTAGTAAGCAAAAGGCTTCTCCTGCTCTCGTCATTGAACCAGCCGGACCAGTACCTTACTCCTCCGAAAAGGCAGTTCCCTATCGCTACAATGCTGTAGCAGTGGAAAATGGGAAAGAGGTGTCCTTACCATCTCCATCCGTTGTCAATATTGCTGATGTTAGCGGTCTGACACGTAGCGGTCGTGTATTTTCAACACCGCCAGAGCCCCAAACTAATGATTCTGTTGAACGCCCGATTGGGAATACGGTGAGCAAATGGAAATACACGTAGCATATGGAAAATATCTCATCAAATATATTCAAGACAAAGAAGTACAACATTTTTGATTATTACAAGGGAAAAGGAAAATAAACATCCTATGGATCCCTAGAAGCTCGAGATGATGGAAGACGAGATACACAAAGCTTCTTGATCTCTCTCTCATAGGCTGCTTCCATATCCGCTTTCTCCTTAGCGAGTCGATCATATTTCCTCTTCCAGAATTTGGAAGACTGAGGAAGCAGAAAAGTCCAGGTATCATTCGGATCATCTATGACCTGATGCTCGAGAAACTCAATTAGGGCATCCTTCTCCTTGATTTGCTGAAGCAACTCTTCTCTTTCACGGATCCAGGCACGTGAAAGGTCTTCTTCTCTCAACTCCTCTACATCTTGGTTAGGGAGGGTTGAAGGCCCAGCCACAACCAACGGTGTAGGTCTCGGATAATTGTACGGCATCAGATACTCAGAAGCTCTCTGTCTGACCCAAGAAGTATATGGCTCCAAAGCAATGCAGTTCTTCAGACCCAACTCGCTCCTACCCTTCTTCTGAATCTTGCGCCAAGCGCGGACAAATCTGGCTTTCAGGCCTTGGGGGTCTTTACCCTCCTGAAAGAACACACCTTCTAACAGAATGTTATGAGGTTTATCCTTTAGGGGGAACCCAAGCTGACGACGTGCTAAGATAGGATTGTAGCTGATCCCACCACATGTACCAAGAAGAGGCACATTAGGGAATTCACCACAATAATCAATGATCTGAACTGTATCATACACGCGATCATACCAAGAGATATCATCATTAGTGAGAGACATGAGTCTCTGGGACCACCGTAGACATCCCTTATTCTCCTTGAAAGCAACCGTCTGCGGTAAGTGAGAAATAAACCACTTATACAACAGAGGCAAACAGCACACAATAGCTCCTCCACCCTTTGCATTCCTCAGATGCAAAGAGAAATAGGCATCACCCAACAAAGTCGAAACGAGATTAAGAACCGAGAAGATCCTAATGGCGTTCACATCCACAAATTTGTCGATGTTGGGGAACAATACCAAACCATAGATGAGCAGCACAAATATGGCCTCAAAGGCATCCTCACTCAAAGCCTTCCCATAAACAGTAGCTTGAGCAATGAAGAAATCAGAAGGAAGACCTTGAATTCCACCTTTGGTAGTCATATGCGCCCCAATCAGGGATTCATCTATGTGCAACAAGTCTGCAATCTCTCGAAAAGTCGGAATACTCTCTAAGCCACTGAACGGCACCTGATCCAGAATCGGGATCCCAATAATATGAGCATACTCTTCAAGCGTAGGCAACAGCTGAAAGTCCGGGAAAGAGAAGCAGTGATACAGGGGATCATAGAACTGAGCCAGAGTACTCATCAACCCTTCGTCAACCTGAGTAGTCAACAGAGGCAGAAGCTTCCCATAACGAGCTTTGAAACCCAAGGGATCTAATACATAAGATGTCAGATTCCTTAACTCTTTCACATCGGGTTGTCTAAAGTTGTACTTCTTTGTACGCCTTTTTGGTCTTTCCATGTCTGAAAATTTTGCAAATAAACCCTTTAAGTTCCTTGAAAATTTTCTGATTTTTCTGATGACATGAATGCATGAATGTATGAATGCATGAATGCAACAATCACACTCAAGGATCAAGCAAATCACACCAGACAAAGGTCATGGGAAAGCTCATAGTATCCTTAATATCAATCATCCATTTTGGTGGATTATGGTTTTCACCTTATCGACACCCAAGTTCCATTGATATTAACGGTACATGAACCGGCTCAATCATCCTTAATATCAATCATCCATTTTGGTGGATTATGGTTTTCACCTTATCAACACCCAAGTTCCATTGATATTAAGGATGTCTGAACGACTCAACCATGAATCACGGGTTTGTTGGGAGTCACGAGCATGGAGTCTCGGTTAAGAACCACCCAAAGGGAGTGTACTAGGGTTTAAACCTGCCGAACATGTTCTACCAGAGGTTCCCATAATCATCGTCCCATCTTTCGAATATTATCGGAGGAACGAATACTCGTATTCCAAAAATATTCTCAAGAGAGACTCTTATGAGTGTAGTATCGCGTAATAATCGCATCAGATCTTACATCTGAACGACCTCCGTACTACGTCCTAAAAATAGGCCAAGATGGGCTTGGTAAACTAAGGTCCTTGGCTTCTAAGGCACATGATTGAAAGAATAATGCCTAACCACAAATAACTTGTGTGACATTATTAATCCAACATGACCTCCACCAAGTGAATGGACTCGCAAGTCAACTTGTTAAGGAATACTCCACACAAGTCAACAAGACTATGCCATTCTCCTATCCTAAGGTGCACTCGAGTTCGGGTATAGAACTCATCTCACAGAGATCACCAAGCAAACAAGCAATTGTATATCAAGCAATTCAAACATTACAATCAATACAGTTATCCCAAATTGTACAAAAATATGTTAAATAACAGATAAACAAATATCATACAACAAGGGTGAAAAGTAGGCAAAACCACCAAGGAGATTTATTCCCCAGCAGAGTCGCCACTTTTCTGTAGCGGTGTATTCGTCACTTTATGATTTATTGATTAAACCAAAAGCAAAGCATACAAAGAATCGAGTCGCCACCGCACTTTTATTTATCCTAAGGAATGGCTAAAAAGCGAACAAAAGCCTAAGAAGTTTTACACATAGAAAACTAATGAAAAGATCAGAGATCGGGGTAAGGGGTAAATTACGCAATGGGAAGGTGTTAGGCACCCAAAACGTCCTAGGTACTCCTAGGGAGCCCTTTTCACACTTGTTGTACGAAATTTTTATTTGTTTATGAAAATATTATTGTGCAAACATGATTGGGAAGATGAGAAAAGAATGTACAATTTTATTATTTTTGTGTTTGAACGGATGAACCCGTTGCCTACGTACCTTTCCATGGAAGGTAAGGATCAAAACGCCGTAGTTCGGCTAAAAGATTTCCAAAATATGAGTGGGTTCATTTTAAACAAAAGCCCTAAGGTCTTTCGTTATCCACGGGAGAAAACTCAACCTTATACAAACAACAAGTCCACTATGTGAGAAAAGGTTCAACTTGCTAGTGAGGGGTTAACCCTATAATAAGCAAGGAAGTCTTACAATTCAATCACTAAGGACAAGAAGGTGAGATTAATATCAACCAACTAGGATAAATCAAACCTAAGGCTAATGTATGAAAACTTATCAAGAATGGACAAAGCCACAAAACAATTGAATGAGTTGGATTAACCAATTAGAATTTATTCACAAAAGGTGGTCAAGATATGATTAGAATTCAATTCAAAGAAGTATTATGAAATGGAGTTTGGAAATCAAAGGCCTAAAGCCTAGGTTTCTAATTTGAAAAGAAATGAAAATGTTTGCACAATAGTTTCAGGTTTGAGATTAACATGCAAATGGAGGTTTAAAGAAACAAAAGGATGGATAGGGTGAGGAAGTAAAACTTCTTAGATGTTCACCTCTTGAAATCATATGTAGATGATTCAAGTGATTCCTTTGGAATGAGGCAACAATGCAAGTAAGCAAATGAACAAATCAAGGTGATACCGGGTGCCAATCAATGGACTTACACCAATCTCACAAACAAAGGTGGATACCGGATACCAATCAATGGATTTACACCAATCTCCTAAAACAAAACAAAACATGATACCAGATGCCAATCAATGGACTTACACTAATCTCACAAACAAAGGTGGATACCGGATAGCAATAAATGGATTTACACCAATCTCCTAAACAAAACAATGATACCAGATGCCAATCAATGGACTTACACTAGTCTCACACCATATCATAGGAACAACTGCCAAGTAATGGACTTATGCTTGTCTCCTCCATGGACAAAGCAAAATGCTATAAAGCAAAGTTTATGAAATGATATACAAATGATGATGATAAATGCACTAAGGCACACTCAAGTAGATATGCATAAATGAATCAAGTAAGCAAACACACAAGTCAATTAGCACACACTATATACAAGCAATTAGGCTCAAGCAAGGTTAGACTTTAAAGTCAACTGGAATGGGGTATATTGTGCTCTTAACCCTAACATTGAGAGTTAGGGTGAAGCAGATGAAATGGAGATGAGGGGTGTGCCTCATAGCTCTTATCCCTAGTCAGGGAGAGCTTTAAACAATAGAATGTGTGGGAGTTCAGAAAGTTGGAACTCTTCCCCACAAGTGATTTGACTCTATAAGATCTTGGGTTAATATTCATAATGCATCAACATGTTATGTGAGCAAAGGGATGACACACTGAATAGTAGGAGATGGACTACACATCTCTTTTATCTACCAATTGCCTCATAAGAGGACTTTTCCTGCTTGGCACAAAGAGTAAACAATCACAAGCATTGCCTCTTAAGGAGGACTTCAGACAGGTGCCTGCCCCCATAACAGGACAGGTCTTCCAGACTACATGAAGAAGAGAGGTTATACCTAAGTGGTTAAGCAACCAAGCAAAAGCAAGTTCAAAATGAACTTAAGCAACTTATGTATCTGTGGAAACATCAAACAAATCAGTACAACTATACAGACAAACAACCAACAGTTAATATCAACAGTCGAGCCCAATAAGCAAAGGCATAAGCCACAAGTCAAGCTCAAATGAGTTAACAACCCTACAAAACACACAATATTAGTAGTCAAAGGCAAACATCAAATGCTCAAATGATGGAGCATCATGAACCATATAACTTGGATGTCCAACCTGAAAACAAAGCTCAAACATGAGAGGCAAACCACTAGGTCAAAGCCTAGGGTCAAAGATGGAGAAATAATTCAAAACAGAAGCTGAAAATTAACATGAATCAACTTCAAACACATCTTGAAACAATCCAAAAGGTCTCACATTAATATCATATACCAAATCCATTTCATGATCAATTGAAGTTCAAGACTATTTTAAAGCACAAATGTGACCAACCAGAATGAAAAATATCAATCAAATCAGAAATCAATCAAATAATTCCCAAAAAATTCATGCTTATTCACAACATCCATAATATCCATCATGCGAAAAATCAGAGCAATTGGAGATGAATAGGCAAGGCAAACACATCACATAAGATGAACAAGCAAAGGTGTGACACAAATTGTCACACCCACATTCACATGAACATAAAACAGAAACTAAAAATGGTAAAAATACCAAATCAACACCAAAATGTCAAGCAAAGTGTCTAGTTTCATCATGCAAATTTTCAAATTCATTGGATAAAATCTCAGCATTTAACAAAAGATATGGCAAGGCAATGTCAAGAATGGTACATGTTCACAAACCCTAGGGAAAAAGATTTTCCATCCGAGCACAATTTATGGAAAAATGATCATAAAATTCTAGACAGAAAATGTGACATGATGCAAAAACCCTCATATTTTTTGGATCATTTATCAATTTACTATGAATTTTGGAAGATGGAGAAAAAATAGAAAAAATGATAAAGCATAGCATATGAATGAATGGAGGGAAAACAAATAATATGGCATGGCATTTGAAATTTTGACACAAGCTTAAATCGAACTGAAACAACATTCAAATGTGGCGCGCTCCACTAAATGAAACACTGCCGTTTCATTAATGTGCTGGCAGTCAAAGCACAGTCAACATGAGGCTAGCCAACGGGAGCGCGCGCATGGAAACAACATGCACCAATCAGAAACGAGTTCTGGAAAAACACATGCAAACGCGGGGAAAGGATTTCTGAAGATCAAACACAATTCTGGAAACGAAACTCATCAATCTTCATCATGTTCATCATGAACAGTGCCATGCTCAAGAATAAAAGTTCACAGAAATTAAAATCAAACATATCATGGTGTAGATCTTGCAACATACAACACGAATCCATGCATTGTTTTACCTAATTCTAACTATCAAGAGCAAATTGAAGCAATCAAGTTTCACATGTGAATCTTCAAATCAGCATAACTAAGTCAATTTGGCATGGAATTTAATGATTCAAAGTTCAGTTTACTCAGCAAATCAAGATCTATAACAACATTATAATCATTTTAAGAATTAGAGAAATCGATTCAATGACCTCTTGAAGAAACAGAACTGGAATTGGTGGATCCAAGGCCTTGCAATGCTCCAGACTTCTTCTACAATGCTTGTATGATTGATTGGATGAAGAATTGAGGTTCAGATGTGCACGATCTCTCCAAAATCAGATTTCACCATTGATGCATCAAAGTTTTAAGCTGCTTCAAACAGGCATTGTTTTCTTCGATTCTACATGCAAACCTACTCAAGAACTCTTCCAGATGATGAATTGATCAAGGAAAGTGGAGTGTGTTTGAAGAATTGGAGAAAAAAATTTGAGAGAAAAAAGTCTGAGAAATTTCTAGATCTGAAAAAAATGAATGTTCTTATGAAATTCTGTTAGGGTTTTATGTTATATACTCCCTCCTAATCATGCTCTAATCAAGATTAACCAATGCTAATGAAAATGGATTAAGTTTGGAGGTGCTTTGACAAATTTTGGTTTTCACCCTTATGCATGGAAATGGCATGGGAACAGTACACGAGTTCAAGTTAATTTCACTTAAAATGAATTTTTAAAATCATTGGAAATTACAAAATGCTCAAATAATTCACCAATTTTAAATTTCAAGATTTCCCTCCAAAAATCAAGTGAATTGGCACATGTTCATATGATGACAATTGATGAAATGCAATGCATGATTTTGAAAGTAGAGGTCAAAATGAGAATTTAGCAAAAAGAACCACTTGAATTGGAGCTTTGGTTGAGAAGTTATGCACATTTGAAGTTCCATGTACACCTTGCCATGTTTTGATCATATCTCCTTAACCACACATGAGAAATTGATGATCTTGGACTTTTTGGAAATGGGAGAGAAATATCTACAACTTTCATGTTCAACAAAATTTCATTTGAAGATTTTTGTGTGATGTAATTTGAAGTTGAAGTTGGATGAAAACCTTTCCATTTTTGGCAATTTTCAAATTATAGGTCACTTTCTATTTTTGGAAAGTTTTGACCTGACTTTATTTTCTTCAATGTTGACGTTTGAAATGTCAAATGAGACTTGTTTGAACATGAATGAAGTATTTCTAATCACTTCCCACCTCCTAATCCAACTGTTGACTTGGCTGTTGACTTTCTAGGCCTCCAATTGATCTGGCAATGTTCTGATGAAATTCAAGCCTTTACCACTTGGGATTTTGATTCAAAATGATATCATAGCTCATATGAACTCTTGATAATGATTATGGTGTCCAAATTCTCAAGAATGGCCACCATCTATGGCTCAATGAATGCCTTTGACTGCTTTGACTGTTGATTGCTTCATCTGCAAGACAAGGGTTAGATGACATATTTTTGTACTTTTGGTTAGTGATAAAAGAAAAGCAATGATATACAAATGCAAAACATGCTTGGTGATCAAGAAATCACTCTCAAAAAGATGACCCACCCACTGGGAAGGAAGCAAGGTGCACAATGATCCTTGAGGCAATGAATGATATGATATGATGCCATGAGGGATCTTAGGGACAAAAGTGGGGTCTTACAGATGCCCCTATTTAAGGTCATTCTAGCCGGAGAAGTGAAGTTTAGAAATCTTCATCTCGACGCGGTAGAATGGGCTTAAATAACAGTAATGAGACAAATTTTGGTCCCTAAGAGACCTCATGATGCAGATGTATGCATGCAAAGACAAACAAAACTCTGTGGGGAATATGGGTCCACAAAGAAAAGACGATCCATCGGAGTAATACACTCACCAGGAACAAAGACTCTAATCGGACTCTCATGGGGATAAGAAAAAAAATGCGTGAGCAGGACACGTCTCTGAATTAGGATAAACAAGAACTAGACACAGCGTGAGCAGGACACGACTGGACTAGAGACCTCACTGGGGAGTGAAGGACTCACACTGGGGAGAAAAGAGAATTCCAAAGGAAGACACATCCATTGGAAAGGCACAAGCTGACTCAAACTATCCACAAAGGATACTTCGGATGAAAATTCGGACTCAGACCAAGGAAAAGATTCACAAAGAACCTCCCTGCCGGGGAAAATTGCATATATTGGGGAAAACGTCAATACAGCAAAAGGGCAAAAATCACAACGGAAACTCCACTGGGGAACGTCTAACAAAGAGACGCTCCTGGGGAAGCAACAAAGAATGAGGTGTTACCGGTATAAGGGTAACAAACTCAGGAAGAATGAATATCTAAGACCGGTATAAGGGTGAGAGATATCAATCAACCAGACATCTGAGAAACACCTGAAAAAGGTACATCTACTCAGGAAAATCTGACTCCACAGGGGACCAAGGTCATAATAGGGAGCAGAAAGGAAGGAACACCAGGGATACCGGTTACTGGGTATATAATAGGTGACCAACCAAAGCGTGAATTGGTATATATGCCAAAACACTCATCATCCGAAAGGAGGGCTTGAAAAAGCAAATCGACTTACAGGATGGACATTTGAATCCACAACAGGGAAACGAATCTTACTCAGCTGGGAAAACAAACCCAAAAAGCGCATGAGATATAATATCCATTACCGTCAGAACATGGATAGTATACTCGCATGAGATATATCATCTATTACCGTCAGAACGTAGACAATATACTCGCATGGAAGGAAACACCAGGGATACCGGTTACTGGGTATATAATAGGTGACCTACCGAAAACGTGAATTGGTATATATGCCAAGACACTCATCATCCAAAACACAAACTTGTTAAAGGATGGATATTCGATTCTACAAAGAATACGAATTTTACTCCGCTGGGGAAAATTAACAAAGGATTCCAACCAAAGAGCGAAAGAGATATATCATTCATTACCGTCAGAACGTGAATAATATACTCGACAAGGAGGAGACACCAGGGATACCGGTTACTGGGTATATAATAGGTGATCAACCAAAAAGAGAGACAATCGTTACCACAATAACAGGGTAAACGAAAGACAACTCACAGGGGATAAATTGCAAGCATCCGACAATTATCCAAGAGAACAACAAAGAATATTCGATTCCACGAAGGAAAAACGAATCTTACTCGACTGGGGAAACACAATAGGCTTCGACTGAAGAGTGCATGAGATATATTATCCATTACCGTCAGAACGTGGATAACATACTCGCATGGAAGATTATCCACAACCGGTTACTGGGTTAATAAAGGATAAATCGACCGAAAAGAAAGGCATCAGGATACCAAAAACTAGGTATATAATGATGACCAATCAAAGGGAGTAACAATCATTACCAAGCAAAAGGGTAAATGAAAGAAGACCCGCTGGGGATGAATTGCATAAACAGCAATTATCCACAAGGACTTGCTGGCGATTTCAAAGGGGATAAAATTGCAGGCAAACGACAATTATCCAGAAGAAGATTTGCTGGGGATACAATTGCTAGCAAAAGGCAATTATCCAGAAGCAAGGGAGGAATATCAACATCGAATACTGGATGAAGATAACCACAAAGAGTAACCATCATCGGTTAGGATGAACAACAAGGTTAACTCTGCGAAGGGGAGAAATTAGGGTTTACATCTACCGAATACGGGGTAGAAGACCGAAACTCTGGCTGGGGATAGGGTTGCTAGCATCCGGCAACAATCCACAAGAAAGCACAGACTCCGTTGGGAATAAAACCACAACAACATAGGATTTACAACTACCGAATACTGGGTAGAAGACCACAAAATCCACCATCAACCAGACCGAACCACAAAGGTTACCTCTGCTAGGGGAAAAGAGATAGGACTTACAACTACCGAATACTGGGTAATGGCCAAAACTCTGATGAGGATAAAAAGTAGGGTTTACATCTACCGAATACTGGGTAGAAAACCAATCAACTCTTGCTGAGGAATAAAAGGTATATAACCACCAATTCCGCCAAGAAGAGGGAAGATAGGACTTACAACTACCGGTATGAGGGTAGAGGCCCAAAAGATTCCGCTGGGGATAAAAAGAATTATTGTCGGTTACTGGGCAATTCATTCATTTATTCCACAGGGAAGCACAAGAAACAGTTGATAAATAGCCAATTCAGGATCAAACCGAAAAGACAGACTGAATTAAGACTCGTCCTAATGAGGATATAACTCAATAGGAAAATCCATCCCAATATATGTGTTGGGAGGAAACGGAAGAAACCGTCATCCACGAGGATATATCTCAGTGGGGAACCGCAGAAGGAAAGACATACACTTTCTGCTTATGGGCTGACTCTATATTTGAGAGATTAGACACCCGACATCTGCTTGGGGGTGATCTATTGGAGAGATCTATATCACCCATAGCAGGAGACAACAAACAAGAGATATATGGCAAAAAATGCAACATGAATATCTGAATGTTTATGAGTATGCATGAATATGCGTGATTTATGTTTGATGAATGCTGACAAAACAGACATATCTAACACAAACAGGCCCAGGAATCAAACACCCGGTACTACACTTCCAGAGGAAAAACCAACTGGAAAGCCAATCTGCTAAAGATCCACATGCTGAAAAGCAAAGATCTGCGGGGAGGCAAAAGATCCGAGATATCAAAGAAATCACAAAATCTCTGAGTGATGGATCAACAATCAACCCAACTGGGGTACAGAAAGTCACAACAGGCAACAACGGCCACAAAGACAAATCTGTTGGGGAAAAGGAGAAATCCTGAGATATCTGCAGGAGGACAAGAGTTCACTGCACAGGCGAGAACTGCCACGACAGCAACTCCAAATAACTCCGCCGGGGAACAACCCACAAAGGGAGAACAAATCATCCATGTAGAATATAACTGCACAAGCAACTCTACTGGGAACAGTGTCAGCCACTCTATCGGGGATAAACCCACTGAGGAAAAAATAGATCACACAAGTAGATTCTGCAACAAGCCACTCTACTAGGGATCAAAAGCATCAGGAAATCAACCAAATCCTTGGATGATAGATCACCAACCGACCCTACTGGGGAAAACAACTCCGGCGGGGATCCTGACTCTGTTGGGGACTCTGGGGGATAAAGGGGAATATCACCTATGCAATCCACCTTACCACAAATCTACTGGCGTCTTTACTAGGGAATCCACTGGGGAAATCCACCTGGGATGAGGAGGAGAGCTGGGGATTAACCACCAAATACCGAACCTTCCCAGAAAAACCTAACAACTGCAGGAGGAAAATAATCACTGCTCTGCTGAAGGGATAAGAGGCAAAACCTCAACAAACACTCCGATGGGGAGATATAGCATCAAATGCAGTATATCATATCAACAACCCTGGCGACAGTGCTGAGGAAAGAAGCAATAACTCCGCTGGCGACTGCACTGGGGAGAGTGATGGGGTACCGGGGTCTCAAACCACCTACTACCAAATCTTCCAAAGGAAAGCACCCATGCTGGGGAGAAAAACAGTTGGAGAAGAAAACGAAGTCTTCAACAAGCACTCTGCTTGGGGAACAACCCCAACAAAAGCTCTGCTTGGGGGAAAACCCCAACCACAATCTGGACAAAGAGAATACAACCATGCCAGGAATATAAACAAATGTCTTACCTGTTGGAAATCATGCCACCCTTGGGAGAGCACTGAGAAATTCTTAAGTATCCTTTCATCATTGTGAATGTTCACTTTGTTTAAAACAATAGTTTGAAAAATTTACTTGTTTAAAACAATGATATTTTTATCAATTAAAACATGCAAAACATTTGTTGAATTGAAACAAATAAGAGTGCAAACAATTGGATAAAAAGCTCAAATTGATTTGATGGAATGATAGCCTGCAAATGGCAAGACTCCATAGATCTGTACAAATTTGAAATCAGTGATATATATTGGAAGAGGGCTACATTGAACATAATGATCCTTTCTCTACCAATTTGAATCTCGATGTATTCGAAGCTTCAGTTGACGATGAATCAAGAATCTCTGATGAAAAGACAACTGCGGAGCAGAAAGTCTTGTCAGGATGCAGTTACTTGCCAAATCCCTAATTTTCGCCTAGATCGTCCCAGGGTGAGGTACTCAATCTAGCGGGATGCAAATACTCTTTTTCAAGTCTCTAATTTTTGCCTGGATCACCTTTTCAGGTTCTCCACCGAGACGCTCATTTTTGCCTAAGCCGCCCTTTCGGGTTTTCAACTTAGCGAGCAATTCTGTTTTTCATTTGCATACTTTTTTTTAGGCAAAGTATTTCTTGACTGCATCTGAATTCACAGGACGAGTGAAATCCTCCCCATCCATTGTTGTAAGCATCAAAGCTCCGCCTGAAAAGGCTCTCTTAACAACATATGGACCCTCATAGTTTGGAGTCCACTTGCCCCTGGAATCGGGCGCGAAAGACAAGACTTTCTTGAGCACGAGGTCACTTTCTCGGAACACACGAGGCTTGACCTTCTTATCGAATGCTTTCTTCATTCTCTGCTGATATAACTGACCGTGGCACATGGCAGTCAATCACTTCTCTTCAATCAAATTCAGCTGGTCATAACGACTTTGAATCCATTCAGCATCAGTCAAGTTGGCTTCCATCAAGACTCTCATTGATGGGATCTCCACCTCTACTGGGAGAACAACCTCCATGCCGTAAACAAGAGAAAAAGGGGTTGCCCCTGTTGAAGTACGGACAAATGTACGATATCCATGCAAAGCAAACGGAAGCATCTCATGCCAATCTTTGTACGTAACTGTCATCTTCTGGATAATCTTCTTGATATTCTTATTAGCAGCTTCAACAGCCCCATTCATCTTTGGTCTATAACGAGAGGAATTATGGTGTGCAATCTTGAATTCAGCACAAAACTCTTCCATCATGTCGGTAATGATCTTATCTGGCACACCATAACGGCAAATCAGCTGGTTTTTGATAAACTTCACAACCACCTGCCTGGTCACATTCGCATACGAAGCGGCTTCAACCCATTTGGTGAAGTAGTCAATTGCTACGAGAATAAACCTGTGTCCATTGGACGCTTTCGGTTCAATCATGCCGATCATGTCGATTCCCCACATAGAGAAAGGCCACGGTGATGAAATCACATTCAGAAGTGTCGGAGGAATATGAATCTTGTCCGCATAAATTTGACACTTGTGGCATTTCTTCACATATTTGCAGCAGTCAGACTCCATTGTCAGCCAATAGTAGCCTGCTCTCAGCATCTTTCTAGCCATGGCATGTCCATTGGAATGAGTACCAAATGAACCCTCATGGACCTCAGTCATCAACAAGTTTGCTTCGTGTCTATCCACGCATCTGAGCAAAACCATGTCAAAATTTCTCTTATACAACACTTCACCACTGAGGTAGAAACTGCCTGGCAACCTTCTCAAAGTTTTCCTATCTTTCACAGATGCCCCATGCGGGTAGACCTGGTTCTGGAGGAAATTCTTGATATCAAAATACCAAGGTTTGTCATCATTCACTTCTTCAACTACAAATACGTGAGCTGGTCTATCCAAGCGCATCACGGCAATGTTGGGTACTTCATTCCAATACTTGACCACAATCATGGAAGCAAGCGTAGCAAGAGCATCCGCCATCCGATTATCCTCTCGAGGAATATGATGAAAGTCAACTTCTGTAAAGAACGTTGAAATCCTCCTCGCATAATCTCTGTATGGAATGAGACCCGGCTGATTCGTCTCCCATTCACCCTTAATCTGATTGACAACCAGGGCCGAATCACCATACACGTCAAGATGTTTGATTCTCAAATCAATACATTCTTCCAGTCCCATAATATAGGCCTCATACTCAGCCATATTATTCGTGCATTTGAAAGTTAGCCTTGCTGTAAACGGAATATGTGTGCCATGAGGAGTAATGATTACTGCCCCAATACCATTTCCGTACTGATTTACAGCGCCATCAAACACCATCGTCCATCTGGAACCAGGTTCCGGACCTTCATCAAGTGTAGGCTCATCACAATCTTTCATTCTCAAATACAGAATCTCCTCATCTGGGAAGTCGTACTGAACAGACTGATGATCTTCAATCGGCTGGTGCGCTAAATGGTCAGCCAAGATACTACCTTTGATAGCTTTCTGAGCTCGATACTCGATATCATACTCAGATAACAACATCTGCCAACGGGCAATCCTCCCAGTTAAAGCAGGCTTCTCGAAAATATACTTGATTGGATCCATTCTGGATATCAACCAAGTTGTATGATTTATCATGTACTGGCGCAAACGCTTAGCAGCCCAAGCCAAAGCACAGCACGTCTTCTCAAGCATAGAGTATCGAGACTCACAATCAGTAAACTTCTTACTGAGGTAGTAGATAGCAGATTCTTTCTTCCCTGATTCATCTTGTTGACCGAGTACACAACCCATCGAGTCTTCAAGAACAGTCAGATACATGATCAGAGGTCTTCCTTCTACAGGCGGAGACAAGATCGGAGGTTCAGACAAATATTCTTTGATACTGTCGAAAGCTTTCTGGCAATCCTCGGTCCAATCATGAGATTGATCTTTCCGGAGGAACTTTATTATCGGCGCACATGTGGCAGTCATGTGGGATATAAATCTGGAAATATAGTTCAAGCGGCCAAGAAAACCTCGGACTTGCTTCTCAGTTTTGGGCGCAGGCATCTCTTGTATTGCTTTGACCTTTGCGGGATCAACCTCAATACCTCTCTCGCTGACAACAAAACCCAACAACTTGCCGGAACGGACTCCAAATGTACATTTGTTCGGATTCAGGCGAAGTCTAAACTTCCTCAGACGCTGAAAAAGCTTCAACAAATGCTCAACATGTTCAACTTCCGTTCGAGACTTAGCAATCATATCATCAACATAGACCTCTATCTCCTTGTGCATCATATCATGAAACAAGGTAGTCATAGCACGTTGATACGTGGCGCCGGCGTTCTTCAAACCGAAGGGCATCACTCGATAACAGAATGTTCCCCAAGGTGTGATGAATGCTGTCTTCTCCATATCCTCGGGTGCCATCTTGATTTGATTATAACCGGAAAATCCGTCCATAAACGAAAAGACTTTGAATTTAGCTGTATTGTCTACCAACATATCAATGTGTGGTAGAGGAAAATCATCTTTAGGACTAGCCTTATTCAAATCTCTGTAATCAACACACATATGGACTTTTCCGTCTTTCTTAGGCACAGGCACAATATTGGCCACCCATTGAGGATATGTAGAAGTCACCAGAAACCCCGCATCAATTTGCTTCTGTACTTCCTCTTTGATCTTCACTGCCATATCTGGATGAGTTCTTCTGAGCTTCTGATTCACAGGCACGCACTCAGGCTTCAAAGGCAGGAAATGTTGCACAATATCTGTATCTAGACCCGACATGTCTTCATACGACCAAGCGAAGATATCGGAATATTCTCGTAGCAAACTGATCAACCTCTTCTTGACAGACTCTTCAAGAAGTGCCCCAATCTTCACCATACGAACACAATCCTCAGACCCCAAGTTGACTATTTCCAAATCTTCGAGGTGCGGCTGAATGATCTTCTTCTCGTGCTCAAGGAGACGGGTAATCTCCTCAGGAATCCCTTCAACATCATCTTCCTCTGCCTCAAATACAGGGAATTCAAAATTGGGAGATGGCGTTGGATCATTATGTTCAATGGGTTTTAGAATTAACCTGCATAATGATTTTGGATAATAAAAACTTTAGAATTTAAACAAGCAAACCATTATGCAGATGAAAAGATTGCTTTTATTCTTGTTTTTATGGGTTTTTTGTGATCACTGATTTCATGCAAAAAGAAAAAAGTGAAAACAAATGGAAAACAAATGTTTAACAATGCATTAATTGAATGAAAATATCATTGTATAAATGCTGCCAACAATGTCATCACTTCTCCTTTTGGCATGGGAGAAGGGTTTTGAACAAAGTGAACCATTACTCTGATCTATGAATGACTGTAGGAACATCTACAGCGACCTAATTGTGGCAGACACCACCAGGTATGATGAAGTTGCTCAAATCCTCTGCATCCTCTTCCAAGATAGCAGCAGCTTCCTCAGGTTGATCAGCATGGATGAAACCTCCACTCTTGAACAGTCCTTGCTCATTGAATGCCCCAGAAGAATAGCCAATGCCAGCCCGGGATCTGTTGTCTTCAAGCTCGATCATCTTCCCTAAACCAGCGACTGCACCACATTCAATGGCCAGTTTCGCATCACGGTAGGAAGCAAAGGAAGGAGACTTCTTCTCAATCGGCTCAGCAATAGATAAAGCTTGGAAAGGCATTCCAACTTCATCCTCAGCATCAATATATGAGAAAGAAGACAGGTGGCTAACCAGGAGAGCCTTTTCTCCCCCTACCACAACCAGTTTCTTATTCTTGACGAATTTCAGCTTCTGGTGTAGGGTGGATGTCACGACGCCAGCCTCGTGAATCCATGGTCTTCCAAGGAGACAACTATAAGATGGGTGGATATCCATTACCTGGAAGGTAACTTGGAAATCACTTGGTCCAATCTTGATCGGGAGATCAACTTCCCCAATCACAGTCTTACGCGACCCATCAAAAGCCTTCACAACAACACCACTCTGCCTCATGGGAGGCCCCTGATATGACAGTCTCGAAAGAGTGGTCTTTGGCAATACATTCAGAGATGAACCAGTGTCCACCAGCACGTTGGACATGGCGTCGGTCTTGCAATTCATAGAAATATGTAAAGCCATGTTGTGGTCTCTTCCCTCCTCAGGGAGATCAGCGTCACAGAAACTCAAAGTGTTACAAGCAGTAATGTTTGCAACGATACTATCAAACTGTTCAATTGTGACATCATGATCAACATACGCCAGGTCCAAAACTTTCTGCAGAGCCTCCCTATGGGGTTCTGAATTCAGAAGCAAAGATAGCACGGAGATCTTGGACGGCGTTTGTAGAAGCTGGTCTACAACATTGTACTCACTCTTCTTGATGAGCCTCAGCATCTCATCACATTCTTCATTCACAGTGCCACTCGGGCCAACAGAAGAAGCAGGAGTCTTTTGTACAGAGGAGGGTTTGGCAACAGCAAGTGTCGGGTTCTGAACATTCACAGCAGTCCCAACCGGACACTCAGTAGAATCAGAAACAACAGCTATAGCCTGAGGCTTAGGTGCTGAAAACACGCGACCACTACGGGTCAACCCGCTCACATCAGCAATATTAACAAAGGAGGTTGAAGGCAACGACACTTCTTTCCCATCTTCCACAACAACGGGATTGTACCGGAAGGGAATAGCTTTATCCGAAGAAAAAGGCACAGGGCCTGCAGGCTTGATGACCAAAGAAAGAGAAACCTTCGGCTTGCTACCATCGTAACAGATGACAACAGGCTCAGGTAGCTTAAACACAGGAGAAATCACATTCACCTCTGGTTCATCTTCATCAATATTTCGATTCTGCAGAATCTCAATGGTACCCTCATCTAACAGCTCTTGAAGCTCTCTTCACACTTGGCGACAACCCAATCTATTAACAGAACAGATGCGGCATCTGTCATGGTCGTGCTTCATATGACTGTATTGACACAGCAAACGATGCAACTCGACCAATGACTGTCGAATATGGCTCACATATTTGACTTTATACTTGCCAGGGCAACCCTGGACCATGTTCACTGATTTCCCATGCTCGGGCAATGGGTTCTTCGTAACATTCGGGCCTGAGTCCTCAAAGCTCAGGATGCCGCATCGCATAAGGTCTTGAACCTTGGTCTTCAATGGATAGCAGTTCTCAATATTGTGACCCGGAGCACCGGAATGATAAACACAATGTTGGTCAGGCTTGTACCACCACTGCGGGTTAGCAGGCACAGCCGGAGGCTCCCTGGGAGTAACCGGTTTCCTCTCCAATAAGGAAGGATATAGCTCAGCATATGACATAGGAATAGGATCGAAGCTGATCTTTTTCCTATCATAATTCAAATTAGCCTAATTACTAGTACTGCCACGAGGCTGGTAAGCCTGTTGCTATGGACGATGTTGTTGTTGATACTGAGGTTGTTGCTGATGCTGATATTGCTGAGAATTATCTCTGAAAACAAGTGCTATATGAGCCACCTGGTGCTGGTTGCTGGCGAGACGCACAGGCTTCCTCTTAATAGAGGGTCTTCTTGGTTTAGAATGGGATTGCACAGTATGTGCTTCCCCATCTTTCTTCTTAAACGCCCCATACCGTTTAGAAGAGCTCTCATCTTTAGCCAATCGTCCTTCACGGACACCTTCTTCCAGACGCATCCCCATGTTCACCATCTCGGTGAAATCAGAGGGAGCACTCGCAACCATCCGCTCATAATAAAATGAACTAAGAGTCTTCAGGAAGATCTTAGTCATCTCTTTCTCTTCCAGCGGAGGAGTAATCTGAGCTGCTAACTCTCGCCACCTCTGGGCGTACTCCTTAAATGTCTCTTTATCCTTCTGAGACATGGCCCTGAGTTGATCACGATCAGGAGCCATATTAACATTATATTTGTACTGCTTGACGAAGGCTTCGCCAAGATCATTGAAGGATCGGATGTTTGCACTATCAAGGCTCATATACCAACGAAGAGCCGCACCGGACAAACTATCCTGAAAGTAATGGATCAGAAGCTGATCATTATCGGTCTGCATTGACATTTTCCTGGCATACATAACCAGGTGAGCGAGAGGGCAGGTGTTCCCTTTATACTTTTCAAAGTCAGGAACTTTGAACTTGACAGGTATCTTCACATCGGGAACCAGGCATAACTCGGCAGCAGACTTGCCGAACAGATCTTTGCCTCGGAGGGTCTTCAATTCCTTACGGAGCTCGAGGAATTGGTCATTCATGGCATCCATCTTCTCATTAACATCTGGGCCCTCAGACGGCTCAGAATGATAGATGGTGTCGTCTACCCTAGGAATGGTATGCACGACAGGAGGAGGCATAGCAAGGACCGGGCTAGATGTCGGCATGGCAGCAAAGGTAGGAGCTGGAATATCAGGCATGAAACCTGGAGGCATACCCCACGAAAACCCGGCTGGCATGGCATTCGGCACAAAGTGAGCACTAACAGCTGGCACAGTTGAAGAAGCAACCTCTGATATAACAGTCCTCTGGGGAGGAGTTGCAGGAGGTGGAGAAGGTTGATGTTGAGCAGCCAACAATTGCTCCATCAGAGCACCCAAACGAGCGACCTCTTCCTTCAGCTCTCTGTTCTCTTGTTCAAGTTGATCCATCACTCTTGCAGAATTGGCTCTGGTATAGTACCGATGAGTCAGCTTGTCTTCAAAATAAATGAAGAGCACAGAGTTAGGCCACAGACAAGAAGACCGAAACAACCTGCTTATGTAAAATGATGCATGCAATGCTTGTGCATATGCTTTGTTTTTATTTCAAGGAACTTTTAGGGTTCTATTTGCAAATTTTTGAATATTTAAAGCATTTAATAGCATATGGAAAATATCTCATCAAAAATATTCAAGACAAAGAAGTACAGCATTTTTGATTATTACAAGGGAAAAGGAAAATAAACATCCTATGGATCCCTAGAAGCTCGAGATGATGGAAGACGAGATACACAAAACTTCTTGATCTCTCTCTCATAGGCTGCTTCCATATCCGCTTTCTCCTTAGCGAGTCAATCATATTTCCTCTTCCAGAATTTGGAAGACTGAGGAAGCAGAGAAGTCCAGGTATCATTCGGATCATCTATGACCTGATGCTCGAGAAACTCAATTAGGGCATCCTTCTCCTTGATTTGCTGAAGCAACTCTTCTATTTCACGGATCCAGGCACGTGAAAGGTCTTCTTCTCTCAACTCCTCTACATCTTGGTTAGGGAGGGTTGAAGGCCCAGCCACAACCAACGGTGTAGGTCTCGGATAATCGTACGGCATCAGATACTCAGAAGCTCTCTGTCTGACCCAAGAAGTATATGGCTCCAAAGCAATGCAGTTCTTCGGACCCAACTCACTCCTACCCTTCTTCTGAATCTTGCGCCAAGCGCGGACAAATCTGGCTTTCAGGCCTTGGGGGTCTTTACCCTCCTGAAAGAACACACCTTCTAACAGAATGTTATGAGGTTTATCCTTTAGGGGGAACCCAAGCTGACGACGTGCTAAGATAGGATTGTAGCTGATCCCACCACATGTACCAAGAAGAGGCACATTAGGGAATTCACCACAATAATCAATGATCTGAACTGTATCATACCAAGAGATATCATCATTAGTGAGAGACATGAGTCTCTAGGACCACCGTAGACATCCCTTATTCTCCTTGAAAGCAACCGTCTGCGGTAAGTGAGAAATAAACCACTTATACAACAGAGGCAAACAGCACACAATAGCTCCTCCACCCTTTGCATTCCTCAGATGCAAAGAGAAATAGGCATCACCCAACAGAGTCGGAACGGGATTAAGAACCGAGAGGATCCTAATGGCGTTCACATCCACAAATTTGTCGATGTTGGGGAACAATACCAAACCATAGATGAGCAGCACAAATATGGCCTCAAAGGCATCCTCACTCAAAGCCTTCCCATAAACAGTAGCTTGAGCAGTGAGGAAATCAGAAGGAAGACCCTGAATTCCACCTTTGGTAGTCATATGCGCCTCAATCAGGGATTCATCTATGTGCAACAAGTCTGCAATCTCTCGAAAAGTCGGAATACTCTCTAAGCCACTGAACGGCACCTGATCCAGAATCGGGATCCCAATAATATGAGCATACTCTTCAAGCGTAGGCAACAGCCGAAAGTCCGGGAAAGAGAAGTAGTGATACAGGGGATCATAGAACTAAGCTAGAGTAGTCATCAACCCTTCGTCAACCTGAGTAGTCAACAGAGGCAGAAGCTTCCCATAACGAGCTTTGAAATCCAAGGGATCTAATACATAAGATGTCAGATTCCTTAAATCTTTCACATCGGGTTGTCTAAAGTTGTACTTCTTTGTATGCCTTTTTGGTCTTTCCATGTCTGAAAATTTTGCAAATAAACCCTTTAAGTTCCTTGAAAATTTTCTGATTTTTCTGATGACATGAATGCATGAATGTATGAATGCATGAATGCAACAATCACACTCAAGGATCAAGCAAATCACACCAGACAAAGGTCATGGGAAAGCTCATAGTATCCTTAATATCAATCATCCATTTTGGTGGATTATGGTTTTCACCTTATCGACACCCAAGTTCCATTGATATTAACGGTACATGAACCGGCTCAATCATCCTTAATATCAATCATCCATTTTGGTGGATTATGGTTTTCACCTTATCAACACCCAAGTTCCATTGATATTAAAGATGTCTGAACGACTCAACCATGAATCACGGGTTTGTTGGGAGTCACGAGCATGGAGTCTCGGTTAAGAACCACCCAAAGGGAGTGTACTAGGGTTTAAACCTGCCGAACATGTTCTACCCGAGGTTCCCATAATCATCGTCCCATCTTTCGAATATTATCGGAGGAACGAATACTCGTATTCCAAAAATATTCTCAAGAGAGACTCTTATGAGTGTAGTATCGCGTAACAATCGCATCAGATCTTACATCTGAACGACCTCCGCACTACGTCCTAAAAATAGGCCAAGATGGGCTTGGTAAACTAAGGTCCTTGGCTTCTAAGGCACATGATTGAAAGAATAATGCCTAACCACAAATAACTTGTGTGACATTATTAATCCAACATGACCTCCACCAAGTGAATGGACTCACAAGTCAACTTGTTAAGGAATACTCCACACAAGTCAACAAGACTATGCCATTCTCCTATCCTAAGGTGCACTCGAGTTCGGGTATAGAACTCATCTCACAGAGATCACCAAGCAAACAAGCAATTGTATATCAAGAAATTCAAACATTACAATCAATACAGTTATCCCAAATTGTACAAAAATATGTCAAATAACAGATAAACAAATATCATACAACAAGGGTGAAAAGTAGGCAAAACCACCAAGGAGATTTATTCCCCAGCAGAGTTGCCACTTTTCTGTAGCGGTGTATTCGTCACTTTATGATTTATTGATTAAACCAAAAGCAAAGCATACAAAGAATCGAGTCGCCACCGCACTTTTATTTATCCTAAGGAATGGCTAAAAAGCGAACAAAAGCCTAAGAAGTTTTACACATAGAAAACTAATGAAAAGATCAGAGATCTGGGTAACGGGTAAATTACGCAATGGGAAGGTGTTAGGCACCCAAAACGTCCTAGGTACTCCTAGGGAGCCCTTTTCACACTTGTTGTACGAAATGTTTATTTGTTTATGAAAATATTATTGTGCAAACATGATTGGGAAGATGAGAAAAGAATGTACAATTTTATTATTTTTGTGTTTGAACGGATGAACCCGTTGCCTACATACCTTTCCATGGAAGGTAAGGATCAAAACGCCGTAGTTCGGCTAAAAGATTTCCAAAATATGAGTGAGTTCATTTTAAACAAAAGCCCTAAGGTCTTTCGTTATCCACGGGAGAAAACTCAACCTTATACAAACAACAAGTCCACCATGTGAGAAAAGCTTCAACTTGCTAGTGAGGGGTTAACCCTATAATAAGCAAGGAAGTCTTACAATTCAATCACTAAGGACAAGAAGGTGAGATTAATATCAACCAACTAGGATAAATCAAACCTAAGGCTAATGTATGAAAACTTATCAAGAATGGACAAAGCCACAAAACAATTGAATGAGTTGGATTAACCAATTAGAATTTATTCACAAAAGGTGGTCAAGATATGATTAGAATTCAATTCAAAGAAGTATTATGAAATGGAGTTTGAAGATCAAAGGCCTAAAGCCTAGGTTTCTAATTTGAAAAGAAATGAAAATGTTTGCACAATAGTTTCAGGTTTGAGATTAACATGCAAATGGAGGTTTAAAGAAACAAAAGGATGGATAGGGTGAGGAAGTAAAACTTCTTAGATGTTCACCTCTTGAAATCATATGTAGATGATTCAAGTGATTCCTTTGGAATGATGCAACAATGCAAGTAAGCAAATGAATAAAGCAAGGTGATACCGGATGCCAATCAATGGACTTACACCAATCTCACAAACAAAGGTGGATACCGGATACCAATCAATGGATTTACACCAATCTCCTAAAACAAAACAAAACATGATACCAGATGCCAATCAATGGACTTACACTAATCTCACAAACAAAGGTGGATACCGGATACCAATCAATGGATTTACACCAATCTCCTAAACAAAACAATGATACCAGATGCCAATCAATGGACTTACACTAGTCTCACACCATATCATAGGAACAACTGCCAAGTAATGGACTTATGCTTGTCTCCTCCATGGACAAAGCAAAATGCTATAAAGCAAAGTTTATGAAATGATATACAAATGATGATGATAAATGCACTAAGGCACACTCAAGTAGATATGCACAGATGAATCAAGTAAGCAAACACACAAGTCAATTAGCACACACTATATACAAGCAATTAGGCTCAAGCAAGGTTAGACTTTAAAGTCAACTGGAATGGGGTATATTGTGCTCTTAACCCTAACATTGAGAGTTAGGGTGAAGCAGATGAAATGGAGATGAGGGGTGTGCCTCATAGCTCTTATCCCTGGTCAGGGAGAGCTTTAAACAATAGAATGTGTGGGATTTCAGAAAGTTGGAACTCTTCTCCACAAGTGATTTGACTCTATAAGATCTTGGGTTAATATCCACAATGCATCAACATGTTATGTGAGCAAAGGGATAACACACTGAATAGTAGGAGATGGACTACACATCTCTTTTATCTACCAATTGCCTCATAAGAGGACTTTTCCTGCTTGGCACAAAGAGTAAACAATCACAAGCATTGCCTCTTAAGGAGGACTTCAGACAGGTGCCTGCCCCCATAACAGGACAGGTCTTCCAGACTACATGAAGAAGAGAGGTTATACCTAAGTGGTTAAGCAACCAAGAAAAAGCAAGTTCAAAATGAACTTAAGCAACTTATGTATCTGTGGAAACATCAAACAAATCAGTACAACTATACAGACAAACAACCAACAGTTAATATCAACAGTCAAGCCCAATAAGCAAAGGCATAAGCCATAAGTCAAGCTCAAATGAGTTAACAACCCTACAAAACACACAATGTTAGTAGTCAAAGGCAAACATCAAATGCTCAAATGATGGAGCATCATGAACCATATAACTTGGATGTCCAACCTAAAAACAAAGCTCAAACATGAGAGGCAAACCACTAGGTCAAAGCCTAGGGTCAAAGATGGAGAAAAAATTCAAAACAGAAGCTGAAAATTAACATGAATCAACTTCAAACACATCTTGAAACAATACAAAAGGTCTCACATCAATATCATATACCAAATCCATTTCATGATCAATTGAAGTTCAAGACTATTTTAAAGCACAAATGTGACCAACCAGAATGAAAAATATCAATCAAATCAGAAATCAATCAAATAATTCCCAGAAAATTCATGCTCATTCAAAACATCCATAATATGCATCATGCAAAAAATCAGAGCAATTGGAGATCAATAGGCAAGACAAACACATCACATAAGATGAACAAGCAAAGGTGTGACACAAATTGTCACACCCACATTCACATGAACATAAAACAGAAACTACAAATGGTAAAAATACCAAATCAACACTAAAATGTCAAGCAAAGTGTCTAGTTTCATCATGCAAATTTTCAAATTCATTGGATAAAATCTTAGCATTTCAAAAAAGATATGGCAAGGCAATGTCAAGAATGGTACATGTTCACAAACCCTAGGGCAAAAGATTTTCCAGCCGAGCACAATTTATGGGAAAATGATCATAAAATTCTAGACAGAAAATGTGACATGATGCAAAAATCCTCATATTTTTCGGATTATTTATCAATTTACTATGAATTTTTGAAGATGGAGAAAAAATAAAAAAAATGGTAAAGCATAGCATATGAATGAATGGAGGGAAAACAAATAATATGGCATGGCATGTGAAATTTTGACACAAGCTGGAATCGAACTGAAACAACATTCAAATGTGGCACGCTCCACTAAATGAAACACTGCCGTTTCATTAATGTGCTTGCAGTCAAAGCACAGTCAACATGAGGCTAGCCAATGGGAGCGTGCGCATGGAAACAGCATGCACCAATCAGAAACGAGTTCTGGAAAAACACATGCAAACGCGGGGAAAGGATTTCTGAAGATCAAACACAATTCTGGAAACGAAACTCATCAATCTTCATCATGTTCATCATGAACAGTGCCATGCTCAAGAACAAAAGTTCACAGAAATTAAAATCAAACATATCATGGCGTAGATCTTGCAACATACAACACGAATCCATGCATTGTTTTACCTAATTCTAACTATCAAGAGCAAATCGAAGCAATCAAGTTTCACATGTGAATCTTCAAATCAGCATAACTAACTCAATTTGGCATGGAATTTAATGATTCAAAGTTCAGTTTACTCAGCAAATCAAGATCTATAACAACATCATAATCATTTTAAGAATTAGAGAAATCGATTTAATGACCTCTTGAAGAAACAGAACTGGAATTGGTGGATCCAAGGCCTTGCAATGCTCCAGACTTCTTCTACAATGCTTGTATGATTGATTGGATGAAGAATTGAGGTTCAGATGTGCACGATCTCTCCAAAATCAGATTTCACCATTGATGCATCAAAGCTTCAAGCAGCTTCAAACAAGCATTGTTTTCTTCGATTCTACATGCAAACCTACTCAAGAACTCTTCCATATGATGAATTGATCAAGGAAAGTGGAGTGTGTTTGAAGAATTGGAGAAAAATTTTTGAGAGAAAAAAGTTTGAGAAATTTCTAGATCTGAAAAAAAAATGAATGTTCTTATGAAATTCTGTTAGGGTTTTATGTTATATACTCCCTCTTAATCATGCTCTAATCAAGATTAACCAATGCTAATGAAAATGGATTAAGTTTGGAGGTGCTTTGACAAATTTTGGTTTTCACCCTTATGCATGGAAATGGCATGTGAACAGTACACGAGTTCAAGTTAATTTCACTTAAAATGAATTTTTAAAATCATTGGAAATGGCAAAATGCTCAAATAATTCACCAATTTTAAATTTCAAGATTTCCCTCCAAAAATCAAGTGAATTGGCACATGTTCATATGATGAAAATTGATGAAATGCAATGCATGATTTTGAAAGTAGAGGTCAAAATGAGAATTTAGCAAAAAGAACCACTTGAATTGGAGCTTTGGTTGAGAAGTTATGCACATTTGAAGTTCCATGTACACCTTGCCATGTTTTGATCATATCTCCTTAACCACACATGAGAAATTGATGATCTTGGACTTTTTGGAAATGGGAGAGAAAGATCTACAACTTTCATGTTCAACAAAATTTCATTTGAAGCTTTTTTGGTGATGTAATTGGAAGTTGAAGTTGGATGAAAACCTTTCCATTTTTGGCAATTTTCAAATTATAGGTCACTTTCTATTTTTGGAAAGTTTTGACCTGACTTTATTTTCTTCAATGTTGATGTTTGAAATGTCAAATGAGACTTGTTTGAACATGAATGAAGTATTTCTAATCACTTCCCACCTCCTAATCCAACTGTTGACTTGGTTGTTGACTTTCTAGGCCTCCAATTGATCTGGGAATGTTCTGATGAAATTCAAGCCTCTACCACTTGGGATTTTGATTCAAAATGATACCATAGCTCATATGAACTCTTGATAATGATTATGGTGTCCAAATTCTCAAGAATGGCCACCATCTATGGCTCAATGAATGCCTTTGACTGCTTTGACTGTTGATTGCTTCATCTGCAAGACAAGGGTTAGATGACATATTTTTGTACTTTTGGTTAGTGATAAAAGAAAAGCAATGATATACAAATGCAAAACATGCTTGGTGATCAAGAAATCACTCTCAAAAAGATGACCCACCCACTGGGAAGGAAGCAAGGTGCACAATGATCCTTGAGGCAATGAATGATATGATATGATGCCATGAGGGATCTTAGGGACAAAATTGGGGTGTTACAAGTATGATATTGAGTATCGAGCTCAGAAGGCTATTAAAGATAGTATCTTGGCTGACCACTTGGCACACTAGCCGATTGAGTATTATCAGTCAGTTCAATATGACTTCCCAGATGAGGAGATTCTGTATTTGAAAATGAAAGATTGCGATGAGCCCACACTCGATGAAGGGCCAGAGCCTGGTTCCAGATGGAGTATGGTGTTTGATGGCGCTGTAAATCAGTATGGAAATGGTATTGGGGCAGTGATTATTACTCCTCAAGGCACATATTTTCCTTTTACAGCAAGGCTAACTTTCAAATTCACGAATAATATGGCAGAGTATGAGGCCTGTATTATGGGATTGGAAGAGTGTATTGATCTTAGGATCAAGCATCTTAATGTTTATGGTGATTCGACCCTCGTTGTTAATCAGATTAAGGGTGAATGGGAAACGAATCAGCCTGGTCTCATTCCATATAGAGATTATGCGAGGAGGATTTTAACATTCTTTACTGAGGTTGACTTCCATCATATTCCTCGAGATGAGAATCGGATGGCAGACGCTCTTGCTACACTTGCTTCGAAGATTGTGGTTAAACTTTGGAATGAAGTCCCCAATATCACTGTGATGCGCTTGGACAGACCAACTCATGTGTTTGCGGTAGAAGAGGTGGAAGATGATAAGCCATGGTATTATGACATCAAGTGTTTCCTTCAGAATCAGATTTACCCGCCTAGGGCATCTGTGAAAGATAGGAAGACTCTGAGGAGATTATCAGGAAGTTTCTACCTCAATGGTGATGTACTTTACAAGAGAAGTTTTGACATGGTTCTCCTCAGATGTGTGGATAGACACGAAGCAGACCTGTTGATGACTGAGGTCCATGAGGGTTCATTTGGTACTCATTCCAATGGACATGCCATGGCTAGAAAGATGTTGAGAACAGGCTACTATTGGTTGACAATGGAGTCTGACTGCTGCAAATATGTGAAGAAATGCCATAAGTGTCATATTTATGCGGATAAGATTCATATTCCCCCGACACTTCTGAATGTGATTTCATCACCATGTCCTTTCTCCATGTGGGGAATTGACATGATTGGAATGATAAAGCCGAAAGCGTCTAATGGACACAGATTTATTATCGTAGCAATTGATTACTTTACCAAGTGGGTTGAAGTGGCATCATACGCAAATGTGACCAGGCAGGTGGTCGTGAAGTTTATTAAGAATCAACTCATATGCCGTTATGGTGTGCCAGATAAGATCATTACTGATAATGGATCTAACTTGAACAACAAGATGATGAAAGAACTGTGTAGTGAGTTCAAGATTGCGCATCACAACTCTTCTCCTTATAGACCCAAGATGAATGGGGTTGTTGAAGCTGCTAATAAGAATATCAAGAAGATTATCCAAAAGATGGTTGTCACGTACAAAGATTGGCATAAGATGCTGCCATTTGCTTTACATGGATATCGTACTTCTGTTCGCACTTCAACAGGGGCAACCCCTTTCTCTCTTGTTTATGGCATAGAGGCTGTACTCCCAGTAGAGGTGGAGATTGTAACACCCTTCTAAAATACCCCAATAATAATTAAAACAACAAATATAAATCAGAGTAGATATGCAATTTAAGGGTGTCACACTTGACACTTCACACCATTCACCAAAATAGTTTGTCATGCTCATTTATAAATCAAATTAAGACATTGCACAATTCGCAGCGGATAGAAGATCTAACAGTATGCAAACCATGTAACACATTACATGTAAAACTGTTCAACAACCAACAAATGAAACAAGGTAAAACATCCCGTCCCGATGTTACATCTACCAGAGCATGACCCACTAAGGAACTACACTAGACTCCAAGCACTAGCTTCTACTCAATCACTGCTCGTTACCTGAAACATAGTTGTAAGGGTGAGTTCCTCAATCGATATAATAAGCATTATAAAATATCATGTAATGCTAAGTAATTTAACACATTTCATCACCCAAATTAGATCACACATTCAGCAACGGCAACATCCACTCAAAATCATAATCATACTCAACCCAACACAAAACACACGTATAATATTGGAATACATCCATTCATATTATACGCCATACATATATTATGCAATGAGACTCCATGCATGCGGTACCGACTATTCGTGAACACATAGTTCAACCTCACCGATCAAATCCAGATACGGCTACCAAGCTCACTAGTCCCACTCATTTGAGACCTAGTGACTCACTCACTAATTCCTCACCATGGGAATTAGCTACCACCCCAAGGGCTATGCTATGCACGCTAAATCACCTAGCATGCAAACATCAACAACAATCCATAATAACTCACTCACTAATTCCTCACCATGGGAATTAGCTACCACCATAAAGGCCATACTATACACGCTAAATCACCTAGCATGCAACCATCAACAACAATCCAAAATGGACATATGCTCACACTCTAAGCCATAAACAGTCCATCCACAATTGCATACATAATAGATATATTCACAGCATTATGCATACCACCACACATCATCAGCATATTTATCACATAATCATATCATGTCATGCCAAAATAATAAACCACAGTATTAGCACACTCTACTAATACCTATATTGCTCAAAACAACGGGAAATGATCCCTACTATATCATACACCAATATAGGCCAATCATCAAATATGTTCACAATATTTAAATATCAATTTCCACTTTTCCAACAGTGTTAACCGGTTAACGCCCTGGGTTAACCGGTTAACGCAACACAGAACACGCTTCCTGGCACATTTCAACAGTGTTAACCGGTTAACGCCCTGGGTTAACCGGTTAACGCAAGACAGACAGCAATTTCTCATAATTCATAACAGTGTTAACCGGTTAACACCCCGGGTTAACCGGTTAACGCAGAACAAAAATTAATTCTCTTAATTATCATAACAGTGTTAACCGGTTAACAGCCTGGGTTAACCGGTTAACGCAAGACAGAAAGCTGTTCCTGCGCTAACACGAACAGAATGCAGAATTACCCGCATTTTCCGCCGTTGGAGGACTTCCGGACCTCCGATTTCGCTTCCGTAAAAAGCTACACGTCCAGGAAATTACAACTCATCCAAATATAGATTCAATCACAGTTTTTAACGCAATTCATTCATCACAATTCAAGGTATTTCTCAAACCTAATTAGAGTCAATCAATGGCTTATTACTACCCATCACATGTTAATCCATAATACCCATTAAACGACGATAAACCCCCCTTACCTGAGTTAATCCGGCAAATCCTTTAGCTTCAAGCTTTTCCCTTCTTCAACCCTTGTTCTCTTGCTCTTCCTCCTTGCCCTTTTCTCACTTTCTGTCGCTTCTCTGGTTTTCACGTGAAAAAACCCTTTTTACCAAATGGAACTCTTTATATATATTCCAACTTATTATTCCAATAATAATAATTCCAAATAATATTCCAATAATAATCCAATTATTTAATTAAATTAGTAAATATACTATTAACTTAATTTAAATAATTATCATATTTTATCGGGGTGTTACAACTCTCCCCCACTAAAAGAGTTTTCGTCCTCGAAAACATACCTCAAGCGAATAACTCTGGATAAGACTCCTTCATCTGACTCTCAAGTTCCCAAGTCACATTGCCACCTGCTGGTCCTCCCCAAGCTACCTTTACCAAAGCAATCTCTTTACCCCGCAACTGCTTCAACTCTCGATCCTCTATCCTCATAGGTGATGTTTCAACAGTCAGGTTATCTCTCACCTGTACATCATCTACTTGGACCACATGCGACGGATCAGGAATGTACCTCCTCAACTGAGACACATGAAAAACCTCATGCAAATTCGCAAGTGACGGTGGTAAAGCGATACGATAGGCTACCTCCCCTATCCTCTCCAAAATCTGATAAGGACCAATAAATCGAGGTGTCAACTTCTTCGACTTCAAAGCTCGACCAACCCCAGTTATCGGAGTAACACGAAGAAACACATGATCTCCCTCTTGAAACTCAAGTGACTTCCTCCTCTTGTCGTGATAACTCTTCTGACGACTCTGAGCAATCCTCATCTTCTCCTGAATCATCTTAATCTTTTCCGTAGTTTGTTGAACAATCTCTGGACCAACCACAGCACTCTCACCGGACTCATACCAACATAAAGGTGTCCGACATCTCCTACCATACAAAGCTTCAAACGGTGCCATACCAATGCTCGAATGAAAACTATTGTTGTAGGTAAAGTCAATCAAAGGTAAATAACAATCCCAAGCACCTCCCTTTTCCAAAACACAAGCCCTCAAAAGATCCTCCAGTGACTGAATCGTCCTCTCAGTCTGACCATCAGTCTGCGGATGATATGCAGAACTCAATCTCAGCTTAGTTCCCAAAGCCCTCTGCAAACCTTCCCAGAACTTCGATGTAAATCTAGGATCTCTGTCCGAAACAATACTCGACGGAATACCATGCAAACTTACAATTTTCTTAATATACAACTCAGCTAATCTCTCTAACGGATAATCCATTCTGATCGGAATGAAATGAGCCGATTTTGTCAATCTGTCAACAATCACCCAAATAGCTTCAAAATTCTTAATTGTCCTTGGTAAACCAGAAACAAAATCCATACTGATACTATCCCACTTCCACTCTGGAATAGCCAACGGTTGCATTAGCCCAGACGGCTTCTGATGCTCAATCTTTGACTTCTGACAAGTCAAACAAGAATAAACAAAACTCGCAATTTCTCTTTTCATTCCCGGCCACCAAAATAACTTTTTCAAATCATGATACATCTTCGTAGCCCCAGGATGAATACTCAGGCCACTACAATGTCCTTCCTCAAGAATACTCTTCTTAAGTTCGGTAACATCCGGAATACACACCCGATTACCAAATTTCAAAACACCATTCTCATCAACTCTGAATTCACCACCTTTACCTTGATTCACTAGAGTCAACTTATCAACCAAAAGCACATCGGATTTCTGACCCTCTCTAATTTCATCCAGAATACCACTCGTCAACTTCAACATTCCCAATTTAACACTATTGTGAGTACTCTCACACACCAAACTCAAGTCTCTAAACTGCTCAATTAAATCCAATTCCTTAACCATTAACATAGACATATGCAATGATTTCCGACTCAATGCATCAGCCACTACGTTTGCTTTACCCGGATGGTAATTCAAACCAAAGTCATAATCCTTCAGAAATTCTAACCATCTCCTCTGTCTCATATTCAGCTCTTTCTGATCAAACAAATACTTTAAACTTTTATGGTCACTGAAAACCTCAAATCTTGACCCGTACAAGTAATGTCTCCATAACTTCAGAACAAATACCACAGCTGCCAACTCTAAATCGTGTGTCGGATAGTTCCTCTCATGAACCTTCAGTTGTCTCGAAGCATAAGCTACAACCTGCTTATTCTGCATCAAAACACCACCCAAACCCAACAATGAAGCATCACAGAAAACCTCAAATGGTTCCGATGGACTCGGTAATATCAGAATAGGAGCAGTAGTTAACCTCCTCTTTAACTCTTGGAAACCTTCTTCACACTTTGAGTCCCAAACAAACGCTTGCCCCTTTCTAGTCAACATCGTCAACGGTAACGCCAACTTAGAAAATCCCTCAATGAATTTCCTATAATAACCTGCAAGTCCAAGAAAACTCCTTATCTCAGGAACTGACTTCGGAGCTTCCCACTTGGATACCGCTTCTATCTTTGAAGGATCAACAGCAACACCACCTCTGGAAACCACATGACCAAGAAAACTAACCTCTTCTAACCAAAATTCGCACTTAGACAGTTTAGCAAATAACTTCTTTTCTCGTAGAATTCCTAAAACCACTCTCAAATGTTCAGCATGCTCTTCTTCAGATTTCGAATACACCAAAATATCGTCAATAAACACCACAACAAACTTGTCTAGGTACGGATGGAAAATCCTATTCATATACTCCATAAATACCCCAGGCGCATTAGTCACACCAAAAGGCATTACAGAATACTCATAATGTCCATACCTCGTTCTGAAAGCAGTCTTCTGAATATCCTCAGTTTTCACACGTATCTGATGATACCCTGATCTCAAATCTATTTTGCTGAACACACTCGCACCAACCAACTGATCCATCAAATCATCAATCCTCGGCAAAGGATACTGATTCTTGATCGTCACTTTATTCAGTTGCCTGTAGTCCACACACAACCTCATAGTACCTTCTTTCTTCTTAACCAATAACACTGGTGCGCCCCACGGTGACACACTCGGACGAATAAATTTCTTATCCAACAGATCTTCTAGCTGACTCTTCAATTCAGCTAACTCAACAGCAGACATACGGTACGGAGCCATCGATATCGGCCTAGTACCAGGTACCAAATCAATCGAGAACTCAACTTCACGCTCTGGCGGTAACTCATTCACTTCTTTAGGAAACACATCAGGAAAATCACACACCACGGCTATATCGCAAATCACCAGTTTATCTTTAGCCTCCAAAGTCGCTAACAACATAAGCAACTCTGCCCCATCTGCTACTGCCTCATTCACCTGCCTTGCTGATAGAAACAAACTCTTTCCTTCCTCAATCTCAGGAAAAATCACAGTCTTATCAAAACAGTTGATATAAACTCGGTTAAACACCAACCAGTTCATACCCAGGATAACATCAATCTGCACTAGTGGAAGACACACGAGGTCCATCCCAAAGTCTCTACCAAAAATACTCAAAGGGCAATTTAAACAAACTGAAGTAGTAGTCACTGAACCCTTCGCAGGAGTATCAATCACCATACCCCCATGCATCTCAGATATCTCTAATTTAAGTTTCACAACACAATCCAACGATATAAAGGAATGAGTCGCACCTGTGTCGATAATAGCTACAAGAGGAAAGCCATTAACATAACACGTACCTCGGATCAAACGATCATCTGTAGAAGTCTCAGAACCCGATAAAGCAAAGACCTTGCCTCCCGACTGGTTCTCTTTCTTCGGCTTAGGACACTGTGGACTGATATGGCCCACCTCTCCACAGTTGAAACAAGTCATAGCCTTCAACCGGCACTCTGCAGCCAAGTGACCACCTTTTCCACACTTGAAACACTTCTTCTCATTACTGGTACACTCATGGAAACGATGTCCAGCCTGACCACATCTGTAACACTTAGCAGGGGCACTGGAGTCTCCCCCACTAGGTCTCTTCATCCCACTCTGTCTCTGGAAACCTTTGCCAGCTGCATACGGTTTCCCACGATCATTCTGATTCTTGCCTTTCCTATCAACCCTCTGTTGATAGCTCTCTGCTCTGGCCTTGGTATCCTGTTCAAAAATCCTGCAACAGTCAACCAAGTCAGAAAACACTCTAATCCGCTGATACCCAATAGCCTGCTTGATCTCGGGACGTAACCCGTTCTCAAACTTCACACATTTTGAAAATTCCCCAGTAGCCTCATCATAGGGAGTGTAATACTTCGACAGCTCTGTGAACTTAGCAGCATACTCAGTAACAGACCGGTTGCCCTGCTTCAATTCTAAGAACTCTATCTCTTTCTTTCCTCTGACATCCTCCGGAAAGTACTTCCTCAGGAATCTCTCTCTGAACACCGCCCAAGTGATCTCAGCACCCCCAGCAGCTTCCAACTCAGTGCGGGCAGCAACCCACCAATCATCTGCTTCCTCTAACAGCATATGCGTACCGAACCTGACCTTCTGGTTATCGGCACACTCAGTCACTCGGAAGATCCTCTCGATCTCCTTCAACCACTTCTGAGCGCCATCTGGATCGTATGCTCCCTTGAACATTGGAGGATTGTTCTTCTGGAACTCACTCAGTTGACGAGCAGCTCCCAGTCCCACGACATTCGGATTCCCTCCAAGTACTCCAGCTAGCATACCCAGAGCCTCAGCAATCGCAGCATCGTCTCTACCTCTTCCAGCCATCTCTATTCTGAGAACCCAACAAGCTAAAACAATAAGTACTGATAGGGTTACGCAACACCTATCACGTACAGGGAAACAAAATAATTACGACTCGACTCGACCGACTATGCTCTGATACCACTAATGTAACACCCTTCTAAAATACCCCAATAATAATTAAAACAACAAATATAAATCAGAGTAGATATGCAATTTAAGGGTGTCACACTTGACACTTCACACCATTCACCAAAATAGTTTGTCATGCTCATTTATAAATCAAATTAAGACATTGCACAATTCGCAGCGGATAGAAGATCTAACAGTATGCAAACCATGTAACACATTACATGTAAAACTGTTCAACAACCAACAAATGAAACAAGGTAAAACATCCCGTCCCGATGTTACATCTACCAGAGCATGACCCACTAAGGAACTACACTAGACTCCAAGCACTAGCTTCTACTCAATCACTGCTCGTTACCTGAAACATAGTTGTAAGGGTGAGTTCCTCAATCGATATAATAAGCATTATAAAATATCATGTAATGCTAAGTAATTTAACACATTTCATCACCCAAATTAGATCACACATTCAGCAACGGCAACATCCACTCAAAATCATAATCATACTCAACCCAACACAAAACACACGTATAATATTGGAATACATCCATTCATATTATACGCCATACATATATTATGCAATGAGACTCCATGCATGCGGTACCGACTATTCGTGAACATATAGTTCAACCTCACCGATCAAATTCAGATACGGCTACCAAGCTCACTAGTCCCACTCATTTGAGACCTAGTGACTCACTCACTAATTCCTCACCATGGGAATTAGCTACCACCCCAAGGGCTATGCTATGCACGCTAAATCACCTAGCATGCAAACATCAACAACAATCCACAATAACTCACTCACTAATTCCTCACCATGGGAATTAGCTACCACCATAAAGGCCATACTATACACGCTAAATCACCTAGCATGCAACCATCAACAACAATCCAAAATGGACATATGCTCACACTCTAAGCCATAAACAGTCCATCCACAATTGCATACATAATAGATATATTCACAGCATTATGCATACCACCACACATCATCAGCATATTTATCACATAATCATATCATGTCATGCCAAAATAATAAACCACAGTATTAGCACACTCTACTAATACCTATACTGCTCAAAACAACGGGAAATGATCCCTACTATATCATACACCAATATAGGCCAATCATCAAATATGTTCACAATATTTAAATATCAATTTCCACTTTTCCAACAGTGTTAACCGGTTAACGCCCTGGGTTAACCGGTTAACGCAACACAGAACACGCTTCCTGGCACATTTCAACAGTGTTAACCGGTTAACGCCCTGGGTTAACCGGTTAACGCAAGACAGACAGCAATTTCTCATAATTCATAACAGTGTTAACCGGTTAACACCCTGGGTTAACCGGTTAACGCAGAACAAAAATTAATTCTCTTAATTATCATAACAGTGTTAACCGGTTAACACCCTGGGTTAACCGGTTAACGCAAGACAGAAAGCTGTTCCTGCGCTAACACGAACAGAATGCAGAATTACCCGCATTTTCCGCCGTTGGAGGACTTCCGGACCTCCGATTTCGCTTCCGTAAAAAGCTACACGTCCAGGAAATTACAACTCATCCAAATATAGATTCAATCACTGTTTTTAACGCAATTCATTCATCACAATTCAAGGTATTTCTCAAACCTAATTAGAGTCAATCAATGGCTTATTACTACCCATCACATGTTAATCCATAATACCCATTAAACGACGATAAACCCCCCTTACCTGAGTTAATCCGGCAAATCCTTTAGCTTCAAGCTTTTCCCTTCTTCAACCCTTGTTCTCTTGCTCTTCCTCCTTGCCCTTTTCTCACTTTCTGTCGCTTCTCTGGTTTTCACGTGAAAAAACCCTTTTTACCAAATGGAACTCTTTATATATATTCCAACTTATTATTCCAATAATAATAATTCCAAATAATATTCCAATAATAATCCAATTATTTAATTAAATTAATAAATATACTATTAACTTAATTTAAATAATTATCATATTTTATCGGGGTGTTACAGAGATCCCATCAATGAGAGTCTTGATGGAAGCCAAGTTGACTGACGCTGAATGGGTTCAGAGTCGTTATGACCAATTGAACTTGATAGAAGAGAAGAGATTGACTGCCATGTGCCATGGTCAGTTATATCAACAAAGGATGAAGAAAGCTTTTGATAAGAAGGTCAAGCCTCGTGTGTTCCGAGAAGGTGACCTCGTGCTCAAGAAAGTCTTGTCTTTCGCGCCCGATTCCAGGGGCAAGTGGACTCCAAACTATGAAGGTCCATATGTTGTTAAGAAAGCCTTTTCAGGCGGTGCTTTGATACTTACAACTATGGATGGGGAGGATTTCACTCGTCCTGTGAATTCAGATGCAGTCAAGAAATACTTCGCCTAAAAATAAAAACAGAATAGCTCGCTAAGTTGAAAACCCGAAAGGGCGACTTAGGCAAAAATGAGCGTCTCGGTGGATTGAAAACCCGAAAGAGCGGTCCATGCAAAAGTTAGAGACATAAAAAATGAATATATGTATCCCGCTAGATTGAGTACCTCACCCTAGGGCAATCTAGGCAAAAATTAGGGATTTGGCAAGTAACTACATCCTGACAAGATTTTGTTCTACAATTGTCATCTGTCAGAGATTCTTGCTCATGCGTCATCAACCAAAGCTTCAAATACATCGGATTCAGAATTGGTGGAGAAATGGTCATTATGTTCAATGTACCCCTTTTCCATTATATTTCACCAATTTCAAACTTGTAAAGATCTATGGAGTCTTGCCATTTGCAGACTTCCATTCCATCAAATAAATTTGAGCCTTTTATCCAATTATTTGCACTCTTATTTGTTTCTATTCAACAAACATCTTGCATGCTTTAATTGAGAAAATATCATTGTTTTGAATAATCGAATTTTTCATAACTTGTTTTTAAACAAAGTGAACATTCCCAATGACGAAAGGATACTTAGGAGATCCTCAGTGCTCTCCCAAGGATGGTATGATCTCCAACAGGGTAAGACATTTGTTCATATTCCTGGCATGACTATATCTTCTTCCACCAGAGCCTTTTGTGGTTTTTCCACTGGGTGGAGTATTTTGGTGAGATATTCACCACTCTTCCCTTCAGCAGAGTAGCGATCTTTCCTCCTCAGCAGAAGTGATCTCTTTGGCGAGTACGGTACTTGGTGTTTGATCCCCAGAATCCCTTTATCCCTCGGATAGATTCCCCAGTAGAGTTGCTTATGTGGCGAATTTTATCTGTGCAATGACTCCTGTTCCCAGCTGGAATGACTGATGATTGTCCCCTGCAGGGATCTTTGCTTCCTGGCTTTCTCTCTTGAGATGTAGTACCGGCAGTTTGAGTGCTTATTCCTTGGAGCTGTCTGTGTTAGAAATGTCTGTTTGTCAGCATTCATCATACATAAACCACACATACGTGCATATAATTTTCAAACATTCGAATATTCATATTGCATTCTTTGCCATATATCTTTGCTTGTTGTTCCTTGCTAGCTGGTAATACTTGTCCCAAACAGATGTCGGCGTCTGATCCCTTAATATAGAGTCAGCCCATTAAGCAGAAAGTGTTTATCTTTCCTGCCACATTCCCCACCGAGTTATATCCTCGTGGACGACGGTTGTTTTTGCTTCCTCCCAACACATATTCTGGGATGGGATTCCCTATTGAGTTATATCCTCACTAGGACGAGTCTTGATTCAGTTGGCCTCTTTAGTTTGATCCTAACCTGGCTTCTTGTGATCTGTTTCCTGTGCTTCCCCGTGGTATAAATGAATAATTGCTCAGTAATTAGTAATCATTCATCTTATCCTCGGCGGAGTCTGTGGTTTTCTACACTTATACCGGTAATTGTAAACCCTACTTTTTCCCCTTTGCAGAGTTAACCTTTTTGCTCATCCTAATTGATGACGGTTACTCTTCCGTGGTTTTCTACCCAGTATCCGGTAGATGTAATCCCCTCCTTGAAGGTTATCATTATCCAATATTCGGTGTTGATATTCCCTCATTCTCTTGGATAATTGCTCTGATTAGGCAGTTTATCCCCAGCAAGTCATCTTTCATGTACCGGTTGACGGTAATGTTTGTTGCTCCCCCTTGAATGGTCATCATTATATACCTAGTTTCGGTGTCCCGTTTCCTTTCTTTGTCGGTCGATTTATCCTTTATTAACCCAGTAACCGGTTGTGGATAATCTTCCATGTGAGTGTATTATCTACGTTCTGACGGTAATAGATAATATATCTCATGCACTCTCTGGTCGTAGCCTTTTGTTCTTCCCCAGTTGAGTAAGATTCGTATCCCTGTTTTGGAATCGAATGTCCATCCCATAATCGAGTTTGCTTTTTTTCCCTCTTTTTGGATGATGAGTGTTTTGGGAATATTCCCCAGTTCACGCTTTGGTTGGTCACCTATTATATGCCCAGTAACCGGTATCCCTGGTGTTCCTTCCTTCTGCTCCCTATTATGACTTTTTGTCCCCTGTGGAGTCAGATTTTCCTGAGTAGAGATATACCTTTTAGGTCTTCCTCAGATGATTTGGTTGATTGATATCTCTCACCCTTATACCGGTCTTAGATATTCATTCTTCCCGAGAATGTTGTTCTCTCACCCTTATACCGGTGTTCAGATCACACGTCTCTCTGAGGTTATTACCCAGTAACCGATAATACCTCGTCACGTTGCTTCCCCAGGAGGGTTCTGTTGGGATTTTCCTCAGCTGAGTCCCTAGTGGACATCCTCCACCTGAGTCCGGATTTTATCCGAAGTATCCGTTACGGATAATTTGGCTGTATTGGCATATTTCCCAATACATGCATCTTTGAGTTAGCTCGAGTCTTTCCATTGATTTATTTCATGGACTCTCTCCGTGTCTCTCAACAAGTTTCAAGTCGTGACCTGCTCATGCATTTTTACCCTTTACTCCTCCAGAGTCTTTGTCTCCCTAGTGAGTGTATTACTCCTTTGGATTTTCAGTTTCTCCGAATTTCTTTTTTCTTTTGTGGACGCATATCTCCGCAGAGTATTACTATTTGCATGCATACATCTGCATCATGAGGTCTCTTAGGGACCAAAATTCGTCTCTTTGCTATTATTTAAGCCCATTCTAACCCGTCGAGATGAAGATTTTAACCTTCACTTCTCCGGCTAGAATGACCTTAAATAGGGGCATCTGTAAGACCTTAATTTTGTCCTTAAGATCCATCATGGCATCATAACATTGCACTTGCATTACCTCAAGGATCATTAGCATCTTGGTTCCCTTTGCCTTTGGGTGGGACCTCTTGTGAGTGGTTTGAGATCACCAAGCATGCTTGAATTGTATATCATTGCTTTTCTCACTAATGATGATATCTCTTGGTACAACCGTGTATATGATGGTGTGCAGATTATTGACTCTTGTGGTGAATTCTCCAATGTGCCTCTTCTTGGTACATGTGGTGGGATTAACTACAACCCTGTTTTGGCGCGTCGTCAGCTTGGGTTCCCCCTAAAGGATAAACCTAATAACATTCTGTTGGAGGGTGTATTCTTTCAGGAGGGTAAAGATCCCCAAGGCTTGAAAGCTAGGATGGTCCGCGCTTGGCGCAAGATTCATAGGAAAGGAAGGAAGGAGTTGGGTCCAAAGAACTGTGTCGCTTTGGAGCCTTACGAGTATCTCATGCCTTACGAGTATCCGAGACCTACACCTATGGTTATGGCTGGGCCTTCAACCCTCCCTAATCAAGGAGTAGAGGAGTTGAGAAATGAAGACCGTTCACGTGCTTGGATCCGTGAACGAGAAGAGTTGCTTCAGCAAATCAAGGAGAAGGATGCTTTGATAGAGTTCCTCGAGCATCAGGTCATTGACGATCCCAATGATGCATGGACTTCTCTACTTCCTCAGACTTCTAGGTTCTGGAAAAGGAAGTACGATCGACTCGCCAAGGAGAAGGCAGATATGGAGGCAGCCTATGAGGATGAAGTGAAGAGGCTTCGTGCGTCTTAGCTTTAGATGATTGTTTCTAGGGATCCATAAGATGTTCATTTTCCTTTTCTCTTGTAATATCTTGGTTACCAGTGACTTACTTCTTTGGTGTAAAAATATTTTCCAAGATAGCATTGATGATAAAAGTATAATATTTCCCGAAATTTCCAAATAGAACTCTAAAATATTCCTCTGATAAAAAACAAATCATGTGCACAAACATTGCATGCATCATGTGCATAAGCAGGTTTTGTTCCAGGCTTCTTGTCCTATGGTCTAACTCTGTGTTCTTCATTTATTTCAAAGACAAGTTGACTCACCGGTACTACACCAGAGCCAATTCTTCGAGACTAATGGATCATTTGGAACAAGAGAACCGCGAGCTGAAGGAAGAGGTAGCAGAACTGACTGCCTTGTGTAAGACCCCAATTTTGTCCCTAAGATCCCTCATGGCATCATAACATTGCACTTGCATTACCTCAAGAATCATTAGCATCTTGGTTCCCTTTGCCTTTGGGTGGGACCTCTTGTGAGTGGTTTGAGATCACCAAGCATGCTTGAATTGTATATCATTGCTTTTCTCATTTTGTTTACTAACCAAAAGCACAAAAATATGTCACTAACATCTTTTGTTTGTAGCTTGAGCAATCACAAGGTCAAAAACTTCAAAGAGATCATTAGTACAAAGATATGGCCAAGAGGAGATGAAAGTAAGCATGGTAATGGTTCCCAAAGCTCTCATCCATCAGATATGCCTCCCTAGCATCTCAACTCATCATTTTTATCAAAGCAAGTCAAAGGGTTTGAGGTTTGTTCCCCAAAGAAACCCTAATTCATTTGTGCATCACAATGCCTTGCTCTTGAAGCAACCTCAGCCCATGATCAAATGCAATAAAGGGAAGTTCTTTAATTCATCATTTCATGCATATTTGAACTTATTTGAGTATCCTCAATCATCAACTCATCAAAATATGAGTCATGGACTTGAGAAGTTGATCAGTCAATTAATCTGACTATTTTGAAATGCACTAAGACCTAACTTTCTATGTGTTGGTCAAATGGAGATGGTTCCAAAAGCAAAAATGTTCTTAAGGACAATATGAACAACTTTCATGTTCATCAAAAATTGATTTTAAGCTTGGAAGGTCATCTCCCATTCCAAGACACTATAGGTCATTTTGACTAAAACCCTAATTTTGGGTCAACTTCCCAAGAACATAACTCATCCATTTTTTATGATTTTGAGGTGGGATCAAATGCATTAGAAATATTAAGATGTCTACTTAAAATGTTATGTTGAACAAAATTTCAAAATCTCAAAGGAAATACATGTGATAATGCAAGACATTATAGGTCCTTTTGGACCAAATGCATTGAAAGGCAAAAAAGTCCAACTTCAAGTGCCCATAACTCTTTCATCAAAATCCAAATGATTCAAAATGTAAGTCCATTTTGATTGTCTTGAAAAGATCTACAACTTTGATGTTGGAGGTTTTTTCATTTGAGGCTTGCATCATCAAAACAGAGGGGCTTGAACATTGGCCAAATTTGGACACCTTGCCTTAACATGTTTTGCACATTACACTTTAAACTCAAAATTCACCAATTTCCACACTTCAAATGGATTTTTTCCCAACATAACAATTGTTCCTTACATCAAGACCTTTCCAACCATTACCCACATGCTTATGTTTGGATTTTCTAATTGGCATTTTCGAAGAGTTCAATGTTTAGGTTCAATTATGGAATTCACATCATAACTTCATGCACAAGCCAATGCAGCTCTAATCACACGTCCAAACCATTGGCATTTGAGTTCATCTTGCATTTTCATCCATTTTTGGGCTTTGCACGCGCCTGTACAGGCCCATGCATGAAGAGTCCAAGTTCCATGCACACGAATTTTCTCCTTGCTTGCATCAGCCTTGGCTATAAATAGCATGCTTCATTCTCTTCAAAAACCAACCTAATGGCGCCTGAAGCTCTGCACAAGTGAAATCCCAACCTCCATTAAAGGAATTATGAGTTTTCCATTTCAATTATACAGTTCAGATTTCAACTTCATTTGTTGATCTCTGAATTTAAATTCCTAAGCCTTGCTTCCTTGTTACCTCAAGAACACATTGCACAAAAGATTTGGAGTGGATCAAGACCTGTAAAGCTGCACTTCAAAGGTTGTTGTTCAAACTTATTTTCTTTGAATCTCTCATTTCTTTGATCTATTTGCCTAGCCAAAGTGTTTTCTGAAGTCCTCACTTGAGAGGCAAGCTAGTGGTAGCTTCAATTTTGTTTTTCTTTGATCTGCATTTTTCATACCTGAATCTTCCACCTCAGATTTCTCAACCTATAGGAATCTTGAGTGTGATTCAAGATTACAGGGGTGATGTACATCACCCCAGCTTCATTTTGGTATAAGGATCGTGCAAAATGGGGAAGGTTTGAAAACCTGCAAATCTGGCTGGAATTTGGAAGCTCACCGGAGAAGAAGGTGGCTCTGGTGGCCGTCCATTGCTAGTTTGAATCTGGATCGTTGGATCTCATCTCCAGATTCAATCTCAGCCTTTGGATATTATGACTTTTTTAATTCTTTGTGTGACGCGTTTGACCAAGGTTCACCATGAGCGCGTGCTTCAGGACCATCAGATTGGCCACGTCAATTAATGAACGTGATCAAACGCATCCTGATTTTCCACATTTTTTAATTTCTGATTTTATTTTCTTTATATCCTTTTTATTTCAAAAATCCATAACTCTCTCATTTTTAATCCAAAAAATATGGGACCAATTGCATTAGTCTCCAAATAATTTCTAGTTTCTAATTCTGAATTTTAATTTTTTTTTACTTTGTCAATTGATAATTTTTTATGAATTTTATCATTTCTGGTTGTTTTTAATTCATTTTAAATAGTTCTTGATATTCAAAAAATGCAAAAATATTTTTCTAACCTATTTGAATGATGATGAATCTATGAAAAATATTCTCATCAATTTTTTAATTGATTTGAGATTTATTTGAGATTTTAGTTCAATTAGGTTATTTTTATTCATTTTTAATTGATTAAAAATAGTTTCTGACTTTTAAAAATGCTGAAATTTTTTGTCAAACTTAGTTTGACCTTGTTGAACTTGGGATAAATGACTTGAACCTTTCAAGGTTGATTTGAAGTAATTTTGAAGTTTGACCTTTCTTTTATTTTTAATTCAAGTTTATTTTAATATTAAAAATGCCAAAAATATTTTGTTCATTTCTTGACTTCCAGTTTTCATCCCACTTCTGTTTTTGATTGTTTGACTTTGACTTTCAATGTTATTGGTCAACATATGATGATTGGTACATTATACTTCATTAATGTATTTGTATTTTTGCCATTTTTATTTCCATTTTTCATCTTTTTTTTTTTATCAATGAGTTGAAGGTTGATAAGTTAGCATTGATTAGGGAGACTTAATCTTCCTTAATCCAAATTTAATTCATCTTGATCAATTGATCAAGTGAATGGCTTTGCATTAAGGATAGGTTGTTTCCTAAATTATGCAAAAGACTTAAACCAATACAAGATCAATTCTCTTCTTCTTTTTGGCATGGCAAGTTGTTGGAACTTGGTTCACTAATCAAGACTTCTAACTTGTGTTGTTGCCTACATTATTATTGACCGGCCTCAGATAGTTGTGACTTCTACATAAGTCCAATTACGATTGCTTAACATAGCGCTAAATTTGCCTTATGGCACACTAACCACTAACACTAACCATTAACAATTAACATTTACTTTTTGCTCTTTACTTTTAATGCAATTTACTATTCTTGCACATATTATCCATTTTCTTTTTCTTTTTCTCACTTGAGCACATGTTTATGTTAATGCCATTTTCCTTTTGCTCACTTGAGCACATAATTGTGTATATACTATTGTGCTTGTGTTTTGTTTTGATTATTGTGAACCAAATGCAAAGAATTGGACAAATGGACTTAGAATTTAGGACCTTACCCAAGAAAATGGAATTTGAAGAGCAACTAGGCCTCATGCCTTTAGAGTGCTTAAATGTCAAAGAGCAACTGGGCCTCCTGCCTTTAGAATGCTTAAAGCTTAAGGATAAACTTTGAAAGGACAATATTCTAAACTCCCTCTTGTCCATTCTTTGATTGATCATAGAACTTTTTGATGTGTGTTTTCTTGTGCTAGGATTTCCAACTTGAGCCTAATTGAGGAACCATTACCATGAGCTTCCAAGAGAGAGAGAGATCCAAGATACATTGAGGAATCTTTCCAAGAGTTCATTTGACTGTTGATTGCTTGAGTCTATGCTTATGTGATTGCTTATTCCAAAGGATGGGAGCTACTTGGATCATCAATATGATCTCAAGAGAGGAACTCCATTTGTGGTTTTGTTTCTTATTCCTTACCTCTTGTATGCTTAGGACTTTAGCCCTTCTTCTTCTTCTCTCCACTCTAACCCAAGCCAAAACTTTTTCTGCAAACATCTAACACTTGTTTTCAACATTAGAAACCTAAGCCTTATGCTTTTGATTTTCAAACTTGCTTTTCATAATACTTATTTTGAATTGAATCTTTAAGTCAACATTGACCACTTTGTATATGATTCTAATTGGTAAATATAACCCATTCAAATGTCTTTATGTGGTTCCAATGGCCACTTTCTTAATCAAATTTTCCATAACCTTTAGCTATTAGGTTTGAGTTATCCTTGTGGTAGATGTAATACTCACCTATATCCTTAGTGATGGACAATGAGTCTTCCATGCTTATTATAAGGTTAACCCCTCACTAGCATGTTGAAGCTATCCTCACATGGTGGATTTGTGGTTTTAGGTTGAGTTTTCTCCCTTTGATAACAAAAGACCTTAAGGCTTTTGGACCAACCAACTCATTTTGAGATTTTTACCCCGAACTACGAGGTTTTGATCATACCTTTTTAAGATGGTACGTAGGCAATGGGTTTATCCATCCAAACAGAAAATGTAAATGAACTTGTATATTCTCCTCTCATCTCTCCAATCATGTTTCCACAAATAAACTTCCGCAAAACAACAACCTTGCAACAAGTGTGAAAAGGGCTCCCTAGGAGTACCTAGGATGTTTTGGGTACCTAACACCTTCCCATTACATAACCAACCCCCTTACCCAGATCTCTGGTTTCTCTTTTACTAGTTTTTGTTAAAACTATTAGGTTTTTGTTCGCTTTCTAACCATTCCTTTGGATAAATAGAAGTGCGGTGGTGACTCGACTTGTATGATTTACCTTGGGTTTAGTCAATATCTCTAATGGTAACGAATACCCCGCTACACCTTGATGGAATCATTCTTGGCCGCTCAGAGCCAGTCTTCTCCAACGCCCGCAACTCCTCCCCAGAGGACGGTCATTTCTTAGATTGCAACTTCTACTGTGCCTGCTGCAACTGCTCACTTTGCGCCATCTATGCCAGCCGGGTTCCCTTGGGGAATGCCCGCCAACTTTGTACCAGAGGGTTTTTCTCCAACTCTTGCTTCTTTGCCGACATCTAGCCCGGTCCTTTCAGTGCCACCTCCCGTTGCGCACACGCTACCCAGGGTTGAAGATACCATTTATCATTCTGAGCCATCTGAGGGCCCAAACGTTTATGAGAAGATGGATGATATGAAAGACCAATTCCTTGAGCTCCGCAAGGAACTGAAAACTTTGAGGGGGAAGGACCTCTTTGGTAAGGATGCTGCTGAGTTTTGCCTTGTGCCCAACGTGAAGATCCCTATTAAATTCAAAGTGCCTGACTTTACGAAATATAAGGGAAACACATGCCCTCTCAGCCATCTTGTGATGTATGCTCGCAAGATGTCGACGCAAACTGATAATGATCAACTGCTCATCCACTATTTTCAGGACAGTCTGTCTGGTGCCGCTCTCCGATGGTACATGGGTTTGGAGAGTTTGAACATCCGATCTTTCAATGATCTTGGCGAGGCCTTCGTCAAGCAATACAAATACAATGTGGATATGGCTCCAGATAGAGATCAATTGAGAGCGATGTCGCAGAAGGATAAAGAGACCTTCAAAGAGTACGCCCAGAGGTGGCGCGAATTGGCAGCTCAGATAGTGCCTCCCCTTGAGGAGAAAGAGATGACCAAGATCTTCTTGAAGACCTTGAGCTCGTTTTATTACGAAAGGATGATAGCCAGTGCTCCCTCAGACTTCACCGAGATGGTGAATATGGGAATGAGACTGGAGGAGGGGGTCCGTGAAGGACGTTTAACTCGAGATGAAGGCTCTTCAGCAAAGAGATATGGAAGCTTTGCAAAGAAGAAAGAGGGAGAGGCACATGCTGTGTCATCCCATATCAAAAGAAGACCCTCTATGAAGAGGAAGATTGCTCGCCCAGTCAACAATCAGCATCAGGTGGCTCATATAGCACCTGTTTTCAGGGAAGCTCAACATTATCAACAACCGCAAACTCAACAATATCAACAACAACAGCGTCCACAACAGTAGGCCTACCAACCTCGAAACAACAACAACAATGCCAACACCAGCTATGAGAGGAAAAGGGTCACTTTCGATCCAATTCCGATGACTTATGCTGAACTCTATCCATCTCTAATTGACAGAAAATTAATTACTCCGCGAGACCCTCCCGCTGTACCTGCTAACCCCCAGTGGTGGTACAAGCCCGAGCTTCATTGTGTGTATCATTCCGGTGCTCCCGGACATGACGTGGAAAATTGTTATCCGCTGAAGACCAAGGTGCAAGACCTTGTGAGAAGTGGGATTTTGTTTTTCGAGGACGTAGGTCCGAATGTGAAGAAGAACCCATTTCCCGAGCATGGGAAGTCTGTCAATATGGTCCAGGGCTGCCCTGGCAAGTACAAAGTTAAATATGTCAGTCATATCCGACAATCACTGGTTGAGATGCATCACTTGCTGTGTGATTATAGTCATTATGAGCATGACCACGATTGATGTCGAATATGTTCTGTTAATCAGAGAGGCTGTCGCCATATGCGTAGAGATGTCCAAGAGATGTTGGACGAAGGAGTCATTGAGATCCTTCAGAATAGAAATATTGACGAAGATGCTCTCGAGGTCAATGTAATTTCTCCGGTCTTCCGGATACCTGAGCCTGTTGTCATCAAGTATGATGGTAGCAAGCAGAAGGTTTCTCCTACTCTAACTATCAAGCCTGCCGGCCCTGTACCATACTCTTCTAAGAAAGCGGTTCCCTATCGCTATAATGTTGTAGCAGTGGAGAATGGGAAAGAGGTGTCATTGCCCTCTTCATCTGTTGTTAATATTGCTGATGTCAGTGGGTTGACCCATAGCGGTCATGTATTTTCAGCACCGTTGAAGCCTCAAGCTGATGCTCGAGGAAATGTTGATGCTGATCTTGTTGAACGCCCGATTGGGAACGCTGTGAGTACTCCGAATCCGACACTTGTTGCTAAGCCCTCCTCTACATTGAAAACCCCTGCTTTTGTTATCCCGAGTGGCAATACGAGAGAAGACTGTGATGAGATGCTGAGGCTCATCAAAAGGAGCGAATACAACGTTGTAGACCAGCTTCTACAAACGCCATCCAAAATATCTGTGTTATCATTGCTTTTGAATTCAAAACCACACCGAGAAGCTCTGCAGAAGGTGTTGGATGTGGCGTACGTGGATCACGATGTCACAATAGAACAATTTGATAGCATTGTTGCAAACATCACTGCTTGTAACAATTTAAGCTTTAGTAACGCTGATCTCCCCGAGGAGGGAAGAGACCACAACTTGGAATTACATATATCTATGAGTTGCAAGGATGATGCCACGTCCAATGTATTGGTGGACACTGGGTCATCATTGAATGTATTGCCAAAGACCACTCTCTCGAAGTTGTCATATCAGGGGCCTCCCATGAGGCAAAGTGGAGTAGTTGTGAAGGCTTTCGATGGGTCTCGCAAAATTGTGATTGGTGAGGTTGATCTCCCAGTCAAAATTGGACCAAGTGATTTCCAGATTACCTTCCAGGTTATGGACATTCACCCATCGTATAGTTGTCTTCTAGGCAGACCATAGATTCACGAGGCTGGCGCCGAGACATCCACCCTACACCAAAAACTGAAGTTTGTGAAGAATAAGAAGCTAGTAGTGGTAGGGGGAGAAAAGGCTCTCCTGGTAAGCCATTTGTCTTCCTTCTCTTATATAGATGCTGAGGATGAAGTTAGAACTCCCTTCCAAGCTTTATCTAATGTTGAACCTGTTGAGAAGAGAACTCCTTCATTTTCTTCCTATAAAGATGCGAAGTTGGCCATTGAGCATGGTGCAACTGCTGGATTGGGGAAAATGATCAAGTTGGAAGACAACAAGTCCCGGGATGGCATAGGTTTTTCTTCTGGGGTCTTCAACAAGCAAGGTTTGTTCAAGAGTGGAGGTTTCATCCACACCGGTCAAGACGAAGAGGCTGCTGCCATTTTGGAAGAGGATGCAAATGATTTTGGAAATTTCGTCATCCCTGGAGGGATCTTCAATAATTGGGTCGCTGTGGATATTCTGACAGTTATCCATAAGTCAAAGTAATTTTCATTGTGTTTGAAAACCCTTCTCCCATGCCAAAAGGAGGAGTGATGACATTGTTGGCGTATAAATTCAATGATATTTTCATTCAATAAATTCATGTTAAATGTTTGTTTTTCCAATTATTTTCCCTTTTTGCTTTTGCATGAAATTGGTGATCACAAAAAACCCTAAAAATAAGAATAAAATCAATCTTTTTATCTGCATAATGATTTTCCTTGTTTGAGTTCTAAAATTTCTTTATATATCCAAAGTCATTACGCAGGTTGATCAAACCCATTGAACATAATGATCCAACACCATCTCCCAACTTTGAATTCCCTGTATTTGAGGCGGAAGAAGATGATGTTGAAGAGATTCCTGACGAGATTACCCGTCTACTTGAGCAGGAAGAGAAGATCATTCAGCCGCATCTTGAGAATCTGGAAACCGTCAACTTGGGGTCTGAAGATTGTGTGCGAGAAGTGAAGATTGGGGCACTCCTGGAAGAGTCTGTTAAGAAGGGATTGATTGAGTTGCTATGAGAATATGTGCCCGTGCCTAAGAAAGATGGAAAAGTCCGAATGTGTGTGGACTATAGAGACTTGAATAAAGCTAGTCCGAAAGATGATTTTCCTCTACCACATATTGATATGTTGGTACACAATACAGCTAAATTCAAGGTCTTCTCATTTATGGACGGATTTTCCGGATATAATCAGATTAAGATGGCAGCCGAGGATATGAAGAAGACAACATTCATCACACTTTGGGGAACATTCTGTTATCAAGTGATGCCCTTCTGGTATCAACGAGCTATGACTACCTTGTTTCATGATATGATGCACAAGGAGATCGAGGTTTATGTTGATGATATGATTGCAAAGTCAAGAACGGAAGTTGAACATGTATAGCACCTGTTGAAGCTTTTTCAGCGTTTGAGGAAGTACAAGCTTCGTCTGAATCCCAACAAGTGCACATTTGGAGTCCGTTCCGGCAAGCTTTTGGGCTTTATCGTTAGTGAAAGAGGTATTGAGGTTGATCCCGCAAAGGTCAAAGCAATACAAGAGATGTCTGCGCCCAAAACTGAGAAGCAAGTCCGAGGCTTTCTTGGTCGCTTGAATTATATTTCTAGATTTATATCACACATGACTGCCACATGTGCGCCGATATTCAAGCTCCTCCAGAAAGATCAGTCTCATGATTGGACCGAGGATTGCCAGAAAGCTTTTGACAGTATTAAAGAGTATTGGTCTGAGCCTCCGATTCTGTCTCTACCTGTGGAAGGGAGACCATTGATCATGTATCTGACTGTTCTTGAAGACTCGATGGATTGTGTCCTTGGTCAGCAAGACGAATCAGGAAAGAAAGAGTTTGCCATCTACTATTTGAGTAAGAAGTTTATTGATTGTGAGTCTCGATACTCAATACTTGAGAAGACATGTTGTGCTTTGGCTTGGGCTGCTAAGCGCTTACGCTAGTATATGTTGAATCATACTACTTGGTTGATATCTAAAATGGATCCAATCAAGTATATTTTTGAGAAGCCTGTTTTAACTGGGAGGATTTCCCGTTGGTAGATGTTGTTGTCTGAGTATGATATTGAGTATCGAGCCCAGAAAGGTAGTATCCTGGCTGACCACTTGGCGCATCAGCCGATCGAGGATTATCAATCTGTTCAGTATGACTTCCCAGATGAGGAGATTCTTTATTTGAAAATGAAAGATTGTGATGAACCTACACTTGATGAAGGGCCAGAGCCTGGTTCCCTATGGAGCATGGTGTTTGATGGCGCTGTAAATCAATATGAAATGGTATTCGGGTAGTGATTATTACTCCTCAGGGCACACATGTTCCTTTTACAGCAAGGTTAACTTTCAAATGCACGAATAATATGGCTGAGTATGAGGCCTGTATTATGGGATTGGAAGAGTGCATTGATCTTAGGATCAAGCATCTTGATGTATACGGTGATTCGGCCCTTGCTGTTAATCAGATTAAGGGTGAATGGGAAACGAATCAGCCTGGCCTCATCCCATATAGAGATTATGTGAGGAGGATTTCAACATTCTTTACTGAGGTTGATTTCCATCATATTCCTCGAGATGAGAATCGGATGGCAGATGCTCTTGCTACGCTTGCTTCGATGATTGTGGTCAGACTTTGGAATGAAGTCCCCAATATCACTATGATGCGCTTGGACAGACCACCTCATGTATTTACAGTTGAAGAAGTGAAAGATGAGAAGCCGTGGTACTATGATATCAAGTGTTTCCTTCAGAACCAGGTTTACCCGCTTGGAGCGTCTGTGAAAGATAGGAAGACTTTGAGGAGATTGTCAGGCAGCTTTTACCTCAATGGTGATGTGCTTTACAAGAGAAATTTTGATATGGTGCTGCTCAGATGCGTGGATAGACACGAAGCAGACCTGTTAATGACTGAGGTCCATGAGGGTTCATTTGGTACACATTCCAATGGGCATGCCATGGCTAGGAAGATATTGAGAGCAGGCTACTATTGGCTGACAATAGAGTCTGACTGCTGCAAATATGTGAAGAAATGTCATAAGTGTCAGATTCATGCGGATAAGATTCATATTCCTCCGACACTTCTGAATGTGATTTCATCACCATGGCCCTTCTCCATGTGGGGAATCGACATGATTGGCATGATAGAGCCGAAAGCGTCCAATGGACACAGATTCATCCTCGTAGCAAATGATTACTTCACCAAATGGGTTGAAGCGGCATCGTATGCTAATGTGACTAGGCAGGTGGTTGTGAAGTTTATCAAGAATCAACTCATATGCCGTTATGGTGTGCCAGATAAGATCATTACTGATAATGGATCTAACTTAAACAACAAGATGATGAAAGAGCTGTGTAGCGAGTTCAAGATAGCACATCATAATTCTTCTCCTTACAGACCCAAGATGAATGGGGCTGTTGAAGCTGCTAATAAGAATATCAAGAAGATTATCCAGAATATGGTTGTTACGTATAAAGATTGGCATGAGATGCTGCCATTTTCCTTACATGGATATCGTTCGTCTGTCCGCACTTCAACAGGGGAAACCCCTTTCTCCCTTGTATACGGCATGGAGGTTGTGCTCCTAGTAGAGGTGGATATCCCATCAATGAGAGTCTTGATGGAAGCCGAGTTGACTGATGTTGAATGGGTTCATAGTCGGTATGACCAATTGAATTTGATAGAAGAGAAGAGATTGACTGCCATGTGCCATGGTCAGTTATATCAGCAAAGATTGAAGAAAGCCTTTGATAAGAAGGTCAAGCCTCGTGTGTTCCGAGAAGGTGACCTTGTGCTCAAGAAAGTCTTGTCTTTCGCGCCCGATTCCAGGGGCAAGTGGACTCCAAACTATGAAGGTCCATATGTTGTTAAGAAAGCCTTTTCAGGCGGTGCTTTGATACTTACAACTATGGATGGGGAGGATTTCACTCGTCCTGTGAATTCAGATGCAGTCAAGAAATACTTCGCCTAAAATAAAAAACAGAATAGCTCGCTAAGTTGAAAACCCGAAAGGGCGGCTTAGGCAAAAATGAGTGTCTCGGTGGGTTGAAAACCCGAAAGGGTGATCCAGGAAAAAGTTAGAGACATAAAAAAAAATAAGTATGTATCCCGCTAGATTGAGTACCTCACCCTGGGGCAATCTAGGCAAAAATAGGGATTTGACAAGTAACTGCATCTTGACAAGACTTTGCTTTACAACTGTCACCCGTCAGAGATTCTCGCTCAGTCATCATCAACCAAAGCTTCAAATACATCGGATTCAGAATTGGTGGAGAAATGGTCATTATGTTCAATGTAGCCCTTTTCCAATATATATCACCAATTTCAAATTTGAAAAAAATCTATGGAGTCTTGCCATTTGCAGACTACCATTCCATCAAATAAATTTGAGCCTTTATCCAATTATTTGCACTCTTATTTGTTTCTATTTCAACAAATGTTTTGCATGTTTTAATTGAAAAAATATCATTGTTTTATTCAAATCTTTCATATTTTGTTTTTAAACAAAGTGAACATTCGCGAAGATGAGGGGATACTGAGAATGTCTTCAGTGCTCTCCCAAGGATGGTAAGATTCTTGACAGCGTAAGACATTTGTTCATATTCCTGGCATGCTTGTGTCCTTTTCCTCCGGAGCCTTTTGTGGTTTTCTCCCGAGCAGAGTGATTGGTAGGATTTATCCATTCCTCTTTCCTGCAGCAGAGTAGTGATCCTTCCTCCTCAGCAGATGTGATCTCATTATTTGAGATAGTGTTTGATGACCCATGGAAATTCCTGATTTGGTGGTTGTTCCCCACAGAGTTCCATGTTCCCATCTGACAATTTCCCCAGTAAGGTGCTTCCATGGCGGATTTCATTTGTATGACGACTTCGCCCCAGTTGGAATGACTGATGCTCATTCCCCTGCAGAGATCTTTGTGTCCTGGCTTTCTCTCTTGAGATGTAGTACCGGATGTTTGTGTACATATTCGTTGGACCTGTTTGTGTTAGAAATGTCTGTTTGTCAGCATTCATCATACATGAACCATGCATACTTAATAACATTCAAATATTCATGATGCATTATTTGCCATATATCTTTGATTGTTATCTCTTGTTTGAGGGTATCATGTTTCCCCAAGCAGATGTTGGTGTTTGATCTCTCAATATAGAGTCGGCCCCATAAGCAGTAAATATTTATCTCTCCTTCCATATTCCCCCCCGAGTTATGTCCTCGTGGATGATGGTTGTTTCTGTCTCCTCCCAACACATATATTGGGATGGAATTCCCCATTGAGTTATATCCTCATAGGGACAAGTTTTGTTTCAGTGTGCCTATCTAGTTTGATCCTAGATTGGTCTCTTTTGGCTGTTTCTTGCACTCCCCGACGGTGTAAATGAATAATTACTCAGTAACCGGTAATCGTTCATCTCATCCTCGACGGAGCCTGTGGTTTTCTACCCAGTATCCGGTAGTTGTAAACCCTATTTTTTATCCCCTGGCAGATGTAACTGTTTTTGCTCATCCTTATTGGTGACAGTTACTTTTCCGTGGTTTTCTACCCAGTATCCGGTAGATGTATCCTTGAAGGATATCTTTATCCAATATTCGGTATTGATATTCCCTCATCTTTTGGATAATTGTTTTGATCAAGCAATTTATCCCCAGTGAGTCATTTCCCGTCTACCCTTTGTTGTTGGTGACGATTATTTCTCCCCGAGATTGGTCATCATTATATACCTAGTTATGGTATCCCGATGTCCTTTTCCTTGTCGGTCGATGTATCCTTTATTAACCCAGTAGCCGGTTATGGATAATCTGCCATGCGAGTATGTTATCTACGTTCTGACGGTAATAGATAATATATCTCATGCGCTCTTTGGTCGAAGCCTTTTGTTCTTCCCCAGTCGAGTAAGATTCGTATCCCTTTTTTTGGAATCGAATGTCCATCCTATAATCGAGTTTGCTTTTAGCCCTCTTTTGGATGATGAGTGACTTGGTAGTATTCCCCAATTCACGCTTTGGTTGGTCACCTATTATATGCCCAGTAACCGGCATCCCTGGTGTCCCTTCCTCCCTGCTCCCTATTATGACTTTTTGTCCCTTGCGGAGTCAGTTTTCCCTGAGTCGAAGTATACCTTTTAGGCCTTCCTCAGATGACTTTTGGATGTTTGATATCTCTCACCCTTATACCGGTCTTAGATATTCATTCTCCCGAGCATGTTGTTCTCTCACCCTTATACCGGTGTTCAGATCACATGTCTTTTTAAGCTTATTACCCAATAACCGGTAATACCTCATCATGTTATTTCCCCAGAAGAGTTTTGTTTGGGTTTTCCCCAGCGAAGTCCCTTGGTGGATTGTCCCCATTCGAGCCCAGATTTTTATCCGAAGTATCCGTATGGATAATTTCTGTTGTATTGGCACATTCCCCAATACATGCGCCTTTGAGTCAGCTCGGGTCATTCCATTGATTTATTCCCTTTGGAATTCTTCTCCCCAAGCTTTAAGTCATGCCCTGCTCACGCAATTTACTCCCTTTCTTAGCCCCATAAGAATCCTCAGAGTCTCTGTCCCATTGAGTGTATTACTCATATGGATTGTCAGCTTCGCCTGATTTCTTTTCTTCTTTGTGGACACATATCTCCACAGAGCGCTACCTTTTGCATACATACATTTGCATCATGAGGTCTCTTAGGGACCAAAATTCGTCTCTTTGTTATTATTTAAGCCCATTCTACCTCGTCGAGACAAAGATTTTAACCTTCACTTCTCCGGCCAGAATGACCTTAAATAGGGGCATCTGTAAGACCCCAATTTTGTCCCTAAGATCCCTCATGGCATCATAACATTGCATTTGCAAAGCCTCAAGGATCATAAGCATCTTGGTTCCCTTTGCCTTTGGGTGGGACCTCTTGTGAGTGGTTTGAGATCACCAAGCATGCTTGAATTGTACATTATTGCTTTTCTCATTTTGTTTACTAACCAAAAGCACAAAAATATGTCACTAACATTTCTTGTTTGTAGCTTGAGCAATCACAAGGTCAAAAGCTTCTAGGAGATCATTGGTGCAAAGATATGGTCAAGTGAAGATGAAAGCAAGCATGATAATGGTTCCCAAAGCTCCCATCCATCAAATATGCCTCCCCAAGTGTCTCAATTCCTCATTTTGGTCAAAGCAAGTCAAAGGGTTTGAGTGTTGTTTCTCAAGGAAACCCTAATTCATCTGTGTACCAACTGTGCCTTGCTCATGAAGCAACCTCAGCCCATGATCAAATACAATCAAGGGAAGTTCTTTAATTCATCATTTCATGCATATTTGAACATATTTGAGTGTCCTCAATCATCAATTCATCAAGATATGAGTTGTGGACTTGAGAAGTTGATCAGTCAATTCATTTGACTATTTTGAAATGCACTGAGACCTAACTATTTATGTGTTGGTCAAATGGAGATGATCCCAAAAGAAAAATTGTTCTTAAGAACAATATGAACAACTTTAATGTTCATCAAAAATTGATTTGAAGCTTGAAAGGTCATCATCCATTCCAAGACTTTATAGGTCATTTTGATTGAAACCCTAATTTTTGGTCAACTTCCCAAGAACATAACTCATTCATTTTTTATGATTTTGAGGTGGGATCAAATGAATTGGAAATCTTAAGATGCCTAATTCAAGTGTTACGTTGAACAAAATTTCAAAATCTCAAAGGAAATACATGTGATAATGCAAAACATTATAGGTCACTTTGGACCAAATGCATTGAAAGGCAAAAAAGTCCAACTTCAAGTGCCCATAAATCTTTCATCAAAAATCCAAATGATGCAAAATTTAAGTCCATGTTGATTGGCTTGGAAATATCTACAACTCTGATGTTGGAGGTTTTTTCATTTGAGGCTTGCATCATCAAAACAGAGGGGCTTAAAGTTGGACCAATTTGACAAAATTCTCAAAGGCATGTTTTGCACTATGAACTTCATGGACTGTTTTCATAAATTTCCACACTTCAAATGATTTTTTGCTCAACATAACATTTGTTCCTTATGTCAAAACCTTTCCAACCATTACCCACATGCCTATGTTTCAATTTTCCAAGTGGTATTTTCGAAGAGGTGAAGTTTTAAGCTCAATTATGCATAACATGTTAGAACTCATTACACAAGCGATTGCATTGCCATCTGCACGTCCAAATCCATTTGATTGATCATCAGCATGCAAATGCAATTGAGTTTGGGCCTTCTACATGATCATGCAAGCCCATGCAAGGAGAATCCACTTGCCATGCACACGAGAATTTTCACTTGCTCAGCCAATTCCATCTATAAATAGACATGCTATGCTTCATAATTCTTCAACCTAATGGCGCCTGATATGCCGCACAACTGAATCCATAGCCATTACCAAAGGAACTAAGTTCATTTTCTTCAAATTTTCAGATCTAAAATTCAACTAAATCTGGTTGAATCTTTAGATCTAAAGTTCCTAGACCTTCATCATATGATCCATTGTACTTCTGTTTTGCAAAAGGAAGCAAGGAAATCCGCTCAAATCTTCACAATCCAAAGGTATGGTCCAACTGGTTTTTGCTTCGAATCTCCTTGTCCCATGATCTATTTGCCTAGCCAATGTGTTTTCTGAAGTCCTCACCTGAGAGGCAAGCCAGTGGTGGCTTCGATTTTATGTTTTGATGAATTTCAGTTCATGTACCTGGATTTTCCAACTCTGATTTCTCACTCCATAGAAACTTTGAGTACAATCCAAGGTTACAGTGGTGATGTACATCACCCCAGCTTTCCAATGATATGAGGATCGCTCATTTTTATTAAGTTTTTAAAACCTGCAAATGTCACCGGAAAACGCATGCTCGCCGGAGAAGACGGTGGTGTACACCACCGTCTCTTGCCAGATTGAATCTGGACCCTTGGATGCGCTTCCCACGATCTAATCCTGGCCCTTGTTATGTTTGACTTATTTTAATACCATGTGTGACGCATTGACTGAAGCCTACCATGAGCGCGTGCATGTGGAGCGTCTGATCAGCCACGTCAATTAATGAGGCTTGATCAGACGCTCCTTGTTTTTTTGATTTTCTTATTTTCTGATTTAATTTCCTGTATTTCCTTTATTTTCAAAAAATCATATCTCTTTCATTTTTAATCCAAAAAATATGGGACCAATTGCATTCTTCTCCATTTTAATTCTAGTTTCTAAAAATGATTTTTAATATTTTTTATTTTGTCATTTGATATTTTTTGTGAATTTTCTATTTTCTGGTTATTCTTAATTCATTTTAAATAGTTTTTTATATTCAAAAAATACAAAAATATTTTCCTAACCTCTTTGAATGATGATGGATCTATGAAAAATATTCTCATCAATTTTTTAATTGATTTGAGATTTATTTGAGATTTTAGTTCAATTAGGTTATTTTTTATTCATTTTTAATTGATTAAAAATAGTTTCTGACTTTTAAAAATGCTGGAATTTTTTGTCAAACTTTGTTTGACCTTGTTGAACTTGGGATAAATCACTTGGACCTTCCAAGGTTGATTTGAAGTGATTTTGAAGTTTGACCTTTCTTTAATATTTTAATTCAAGTTTATTTTTAATATTAAAAAATACCAAAAATATTTTGCTCATTTCTTGACATTCAATCTTCATCTCACTTCTGTTTTTGATTGTTTGACCATGATTCTCAATGTCATTGGTCAACATATCTGGATTGGTACATTTTATTTCATTTAATGCACTTTAATCTTTCCATTTCCATATCCATTATTCATCTCCTTCTCCTTCTTCTTTTTCTCTTTTTGATCAATGAGTTAAAGGTTGATAAGTTAGCATTGATAAGGGAGACTTAATCTTCCTTGATCCAAATCTAATTCATCTTGATCAATTGATCAAGTGAATGACTTTGCATTAAGGATAGGTTGTTTCCTAAATCATGCAAAAGACTTAAACCGATACAAGATCAATTCTCTTTTTTCTTTTGGCATGACAAGTTGTTGGAACTTGGTTCACTAATCAAGACTTCTAACTTGTGTTGTTGCCTACATTATTATTGACCGGCCTCAGATAGTTGTGACTTCTACATAAGTCCAATTACGATTGCTTAACATAGCGCTAAATTTTCCTTATGGCACACTAACTATTAATCACTAACCATTAACATTTACTTTTGGCACTTTACATTTATGCAATTTATTATTCTTGTACATATTATTCATTTGCTTTTTCTTTTGCTCATTGGAGCACATGTTTATGTTAATGCCATTTGCCTTTTGCTCACTTGAGCACATGATTGTGTATATATCTTTTGTGCTTGTGTTTGTCTGTTTGTTATGAACCAAATGCAAAGAATTGGACAAAATGGACTTAGACATTAGGACTTTACCCAAGCTAATGGAGTTTGAAGAGCAACTAGGCCTCATGCCTTTAGAGTGCTTAAATGTCAAAGAGCAACTAGGCCTCATGCCTTTAGAATGCTTAAAGCTTGAAGATGAACATTGAAAGGACCATATTCTAAACTCCCTCTTGTCCATTCTTTGATTGTTTATAGAACTTTTTGATGTGTGTTTTCTTGTGCTAGGATTTCCAACTTGAGCCTAATTGAGGAACCATTACCATGAGCTTCTAAGAGAGAGGGATCCAAGATGCATTGAGGAGCCTTTTCCAAGATCTTATTGATTGTTGATTGCTTGAGTTTATTCTTTTGTGATTGCCTATTCCAAAGGGTGGGAGCTACTTGGATCATCAATATGATCTCAAGAGAGGAACTCCATTTGTGGTCTTATTCTTTATCCCTTACCTCTTGTATTGCTTAGGATCTTAGTCTTTCTTCTTCTTCTATCCACTCTAACCCAAGCCAAAACTTTTTTTGTGCAAACATTTAACACTTGTTTTCAACATTAGAAACCTAAGCCTTATGCTTTTGATTTTCAAACTCTCTTTTCATAATACTTATTGTGAATTGAATCTTTTAATCCACTTTGACCATATTTTGTAAATACTTTTCATTGGTAAATACAACCCATTCAAATACTTTTGTGGTTTCAATGGCCACTTCCTTAATCAAAAATTTTCATAACCTTTAGCTATTAGGTTTGAGTTATCCTTGAGGTAGATGTAATACTCACCTTTATCATTAGTGATGGACAATGAGTCTTCCATGCTTATTATAGGGTTAACCCCTCACTAGCATGTCGAAGCTATCCTCACATGTTGGATTTGTGGTCTTGGTTTGAGTTTTCTCCCTTTGATAACAAAAGACCTTAAGGCTTTTGGACCAATCAATCCACTCACTCATTTTGAGATTTTTACCCCGAATTACGAGGTTTTGATCCTAATCTTTTTTATGATGGTACGTAGGCAATGGGTTCATCCATTCAAACACAAAATGTAAATAAACTTGTATATTCTTTCCTCGTCTCTTCAATCATGTTTGCACAAATAAATTTTCACAAAAACACCAACCTTACAACAAATGTGAAAAGGGGTCCCTAGGAGTACCTAAGATGTTTTGGGTGCTTAAAACCTTCCCATTGCATAACCAACCCCCTTACCCAGATCTCTGACATTTTTACTAGTTTTTGATTCGATAAAACTTTTAGGTTTTTGTTCGCTTTCTAACCATTCCTTTGGATAAATAGAAGTGCGGTGGCGACTCGACTTGTATGGTTTACCTTAGATTTAGCCAATATCTCTAATGGTAACAAATACCCCGCTACACTGCCATTTGTTACTTTCATAAGATCCTAGCTCACAACTTATTTGGAAAGGAACAGAACAAAATCTTTGTTTCCAAAGACGAACTCTTTATAATGTATGTGCATCACAAGCCCGACCTGTTACCGCTGCTACATTCATGATAGCTAATTTGTACCGTATAGCATAGGAAGACCATGGACCAATCTCAGTGGGAGGCTTAGTGAGCATGATAGCAAATGCCATGGGACTGAAATACCCACTCGTTAGGGTTATACGACCTATGAACATCAGATTTTTTGTAAACGCCGATATCATTAGGAACCTAGGTCCGGATGTGTTTGAATTTCTAATTAACAGCCAAGTAGTACACCTGTTTACCCTAGGACGAGTGTACATGATAGGAACAACTGACTCTATGATTTGGATGGACCACCAGATGCACCACCTTCTCCTCCAGAGACACCCCAAATCTACAATCACTATGACAATTATCTCTCTGACGCTGAATCACACGCCTCAGTTATACCTGCTGCACCTCTCGCCGATCATGCTGTTGGCATCGAAGCTGTTCAGATAGACGTCGCCAACCTGAGAGGCGAGCTGAGCACCCTGCGTGTGGAATTTCTCGGATTTATGGATGTAGTGACAGGGAACCTGAATCACATTTACTAGCACTTCTACTCGTTCGCTCCTCCTACCAGCAGTCGCCGTAATGACTAATTTATTGGAATATTTCCGATTCACTGATATTTATTTTATTTTCTTGTTTGGAATTTTATTGTTATTTGTTTCTACACATTGGGAATTTATTTAATTACTTCATTTCCTTTTATTCCAGTAGACACATTATATTAACTTTTCCCGTCTACTCTATTCTTCTACTCTTCAATTTTGCGTTTTAATTTCATTTAACTATATCATGTTTATTAGTCCTACCTATAGGCTATGTTGGTTCTCTTCTAACTAGTTATTAAACCATTATTTCCATGACCGGTAAATTAAAATTCAAATGAAAAAAATTATGGTCAAAACTATAAAGGCACACACATGAGAGCAGACCACACTGCATGTGGCGCCTGCCACACACAGCTGTGGCACCCATGTGAGGGCTGTGGTGCCCGCCACAAGCCCCTAGTGGCGCCCGCCACGAGCATTAAAAGTGGCGCCAGCCACTACACAAGCCTTTCACGTGCACACTGATGTAATATTGTCACATCAAATCACTTAATGGTTTTGTCCCTTGCATGCTTGGCAATTCCTTAAAGCCTTTTCAACCATTTTCAAAATCCTTTGACTAAGGAATTGAATACCGTAAATGAAATTTATTTCATTAATAAATTTCCAACCACCATCACCTCTATATAAACCACCAACATAACCTCAACAAACCACACCTCTCATAAGCATAATTCTCCTTCTCTTGCTATATTCTTACCACATTACACAAGAAGTGTAAAATTCATCATGACACAGATGAGGGAATACAAAATAGTGTTCAGAAACGGCGAGCCAGGTGAATTACAGGAAGAGACGTACACGTCTCTAAGCGCAAGAAAGATCGAATCAACAAGGTACGCAGATGAACCCTGTTTATTTGCCTTAGGAATTCTAGATAGTGTTAACTATATGCTAGACACTTTAAATTTAAACTATTTTCTATCCCTTAAGGACCCTGTCTATGCTCAATTAACACTAGAATTCTTGAGTTCGTTAATTTTTAGTCCCACACCTAACACAAACTTCTCTAGTGGGACTGTCCAGTTTCGTTTATTCAACGTCGAATATGCCCTTACATTTTCTCAACTAACGGACCTGCTACATTTCCCCCATGGGGATGACGTAGTAAGTGAGGTCCCAGATACTATGGGTTGGCAACGCGCCTTCCAACCATTTTGTTGGGCAATAACCGGTACAGTAACCCATAGTTTTGAGGGAAACAAAGCCACTTTAATTCACAACCCGGCTATTCGATATTTCCGCCAAATATTGGCGTCTACCATTTTTGGCCGAGCAAATTCTAACAAGGTGAATGAAAAAGAACTCTTTTATTTGTTCGCCACATTTTTGCCACAAAAGGTGAATATTGTCCCTTTTATGCTATCTCACATGCAAGCCATTGTCAATGCGAAGCGAGGGCCAATTATTTTTGGAGGTTTAATAATCTCCATAGCCAGAGTCCTAGGACTCGAAGAAAAATTCTCCAGGATAAGCCCGCTCCGGCATCATGCCATTGACATAGACATGGCAAGGAGCATGAAATTAATAAAACGAAGGGGGGGGGGGGCAGAAAATTTAATTTAATAATTGAAAATACTGTCTTACAAGATTTCATCCTGCCAAATCTAAATCGCACAGATGTGCGTAACCCGAATAATAATTATTATACTAATGATCCGGTGCCTAACCAAGTCCTCGTGCATATTCCTGAGAATGTAGCTGCTGACGGGGACATCGATGAGGATCACATTCCAAAGCAAACTGCTCCCGCTACTGACTCACACACCACACACATGTCATTTGAAAATGTTGTAGGTACATCCTCCAGTCAAAGACCCAGAAGATGAAATGTGGCACACTCTTGATGAGATATATCTTGAACTACTGCGGCGTAGCGAATTAGACACTCAACACGAACTACAAATCCAAAACATGGAAGCTTAGCAAACTGAAATGATGCAAATCCTTAGCCAAATGCAACATGATCAGCACGACTACGCTTTTAGAATCGAACAGGACATGTCTGGCTTGATCAATGAAATGACAACATTGATAATGCGTGTGGAATATCTCCAGAACTACACACCACCTCACCAGCCAGGAAACGGTGGACGCACACGTACATGTGGCAGAAAGCGCCAATAGCAGGATACCCAGGTTCTACCTTTCTTTCCTATCTTATGTCGTTGCATTGGGGACAATGCAAGGTTGAAGTATGGGGGAGGAAGCTTTACCGCTTTTATTTATCGCTTTCTAGGTAGATTTAAATTATTGTTATTGTTATTTCCTTTTGTTATTTTTGTTAAAGTGTCAGTCGAGTTAAATATCAATGTGCTGTTGAGTCTTTATATGTGGTTTCCGTTATTTACTAATTCACCCATTTGCTTAAGCCATACAAAATTTTACGCAAAAATCTAGACTTAGAGATACAATGCATCTTTTGAAAATTATAACATATAAAAAAAACTGAGGTTGAATTGTAGAGATTTGGAAAAACTTTATAAGATCGGTATCGTTTTAACACCTTAAATCTCCCAAGTATAAGATCGATTTGAGTACCTGTCATGCCATAGCCTTAAATTCTATCCTTTAATATTCCTTAAGTAGTTTATCTAGCAGTCAACACCATCCTAAGCACACACTACGCAAGAAGTCGATGCAAATAAGTGTATGATTTCAGGATTAAAAAAAGAAAATATTATGAAATGTATGAAAAATGTTGTTCCCTTTAAGTTAGGTGATCCTCACCCGATCATTTAGCCCAACGGTATAACCATCTTTAACTGTTATTTCAGCCAAAGTGCAAAAAAGAAATAAATAAATAATTATGAGATCATAGTCACTAACAGATTATCTTGCTATGAAAATTGAAAGGATAACGGGCTTAATGTGATTGCGCCAGAATGAAAAAGGATAAAAAGAAGGTTTAGTAAGGTAGGCTTAGGCATGACAACATGATTCAGATTGGTTTGTATAGGAGGGAGACTTATGGTTGCAATATTGTGACTATGTGTTCCAACGATACCCTTAGTGTGGAAGTGAGTACATGTTAATACAATTCTGAACCAAAGTAAAGTTTATAGACTAGAATGAATATCCCAATGAAACTGTGTCTTCTACGAGTCTTGATATTGTATGCTGCAAAGATTTTACAAAACTTTTTTTTTTCATATACGCGGCATTTACTTGAGGACAAGCAAAGGTATAAGTATGTGGGAGTTTGATAACGCGAAAACGTATCGTATTTTTGGCTTCATATGCATTGCTTTTTACTTGATTAACACTTATTATTATGCAGTATTTTACGTTTATTGTAGGTATTTATCGAATGAAAGGTTTACAGCAAGGAAAGTGGAAAATAGCAAAAAGGAAAGAAAAAGAGAAGAAAATGGAGAAAAATAGAGATAATGGGCCACCACACCAAATGGGCTTGTGGCGCCCATCACCTAGATGTGTGGCACCCGCCACATGAACCAAAGGAGGTGGTGGTGCCCGCCACCAAGCATGAAGAGGTTGTGGCGCTCAGCCCTACAATTGTGGCGCTCGCCACGGAGTAAAAGACTATGGTTGTGGCAACCGCCACAACCTAGTCTTCCCTATTTTTTCTCCATGATTCTAGACACGAATCCACTCACCTTCGGCTACAAATTAGGGATGTGGAAAATATATAAGAAGGGTAGTTTCTACATTTCAAGCTCTCTCTCTTCTTCCAGCTTTCAATCTACGAATTATTTTTTAGTCAGAATTATTTTCTTTTAGTTTCCTAGGCAGTTTTTCTTACTTTGTAACAATGATAGTTTCTCCATATCGGGGACTATTGCAATTTATTTTAAGCATTTGAATTTAATTGTAACGATTACTCATTGCCAAAGCCTGCCGACATTATTTTAATCGAAGAATCAAGATTCAGTTCCAGTTCTCAATTCGTAACCCATGTTTTATTTTGATTGCTATTTTATTTATTTATGCCTTATTGCATGTTTGATTTTCCAAATACCATGTCTGTTACCGGATCCATGTCCGGCTAAACCCTTAGGTATCAGGGTGTAAAGACCGTTGAAACGACGAGATTCGTAGAAAATTGGTGTTAGTTTTTATAAAACTTATTTTTCTGGTTTTAGTTTCTTATTTTAATCAAACTGTTTTTCGTACGAGAGTACAAAACAAACTAAGGTTACAGTAAACAAGAACGAGAGTTTGAGATTTTAACCAGATAGCTGAGACTAGGCATTAATCCTAAACACAACGAGAGCGCGTTAGGATTAATTAGACTTTATTCATATTAAAAAATTACTTTTAAATTCAAAATGAGACCGCGAGAGCCAAGCATTCTGGTTTAGGAGTATGGTCAGAGTCAATAAAAACGAGAGTGTGAGACTAAGTCCTTTCTATAAATAATTTCTACGGAAGAATATTTTGACCAATAAGATTACACCAACTATCTATCGAATCCCCGAAGTTTGATGCGTTACGTATCGATATCCCTCTATCACATATCTTTATTAATATTCTAATTTACGTTATAGTTATTTCTCTCATCCCTCCAATCTTAGAAAGATCATCAGCCTTAGATTTACATAGTAACATTAGATAATGATACATTTGATTATTAGTCCTTGTGGGTTCGATAATCTTTAAAACTACACGATAGGACTGTGCACTTGCAGTCACGATTCCCAAAGACTTACTAAGTCGCGATCAAAAGTACTTTGATCTTTTTGTTTATAGAACTGTAATCAAACCCTACAACCTTCATATTTTCTTCTAAGATATCTTCCAACATATCTAAATTGTTGTTCTTCATTAAGCACACTTACGGTTTTCTTTTGATTCTCAACTGTAGTGCAATCTTCTTTCCACATGGTATGCAGAAGTTGGAGGTTTCAGCTAGCTCTTCTTCATACATGTCTTCATCACTAGATTCTTTCTCAAACTCATACTTTTCAGTGAAATCCATTACTTTGTTGGACGTTTTTCCTTTACTGTCATCAAAATCAGACCAAGTGATTGCCAATCCCTTTATCTGATTCTTTAGGAAAGTAGGATTTCCCAATCAAAACATATAACCCCTTTGCATTTGTCTTCTTCTAAGCTCTTTCTATGGGGACCAATGTTGGATCTAAAGTCTTGCACATTTGTCCTCCATTTTCTGTCCATGTTCTTCAAAGCTTTGTTGAAATTTCTTCCAACATAAGCTATAGAATCTGATAGGTTTTCTTCAATATCCTTATCACCTTGATCTTCAACCTCTTGCGTATTGGATACAAATTTTACACCTTCGTTCTTCTTTTCAAATCTTACATTTATAGAAAATTTAAAGGTTTGAAGATAACCAATGAGCTCATTAAGCTTCAAGGTACTTAATTCTTGAGCTTCTTCAATTACTGTAACCTTCATGTCAAGTTTATGAGGTAAATATATGAGGATTTTTTGACTAGCTTCTCTTCTGACATCTTCTCTCACAAGGAAAATGAATTGTTGGAAATGTCTTTAAGTCTGATTTTGAAGTCATAGATAGATTCACCTTCATCCATTCTCAGTTTCTCAAAATTTGTATTGAGGAGCTATAACTTTGACACCCTAACCTTGGATGTGCCTTCATGGGAAGTTTTGCGAATCTCACAAGCATCTTTGGCTCCAATACACGTGTTGATAAATCTAAACAAGTTCTTGTCAACACCATTTAACATAACATTCAACGCCTTGGAGTTTTCATGATATTTAATATCTTCTGCATCAGTCTAGTCAGCTACTGGCTTTAAGCTTGATGTACCATCTTAATAAACATTCACATAGTGTTTCCATCCTTTTATCACAACCTTCCATGATTTTCTTGTTCATGGATTTGAGAAAAGCAACCATTTTTGCTTTCTAGTAATCATAATTTGTGCCATCCAATATAGGTGGTCTATTGATAGACCCTCCATCCTTAGAGTTTTCCATTTGAACAGAAAATATATTCCCTAGATCTTACCCAAATAGAACAGGGTGCCTGCTGTAATGCCAATTGAAATTATGATCCTCAGGGGACAAATGTTGGACCAAATGTTGAGACAACTTGACTAACTTTTAAAAATAGATTAAGTATAAATTGACATCAATGATACAACAATAAGTAAGTATATAGAAAGTTGTAAAAAATTCAAGAGATTGGTAACCCAGTTCAATGAAACTACACTTACGTCTGCGGGAACTCTACCCAAAGAAAGGAAATTCACTACTTTGAATTATTACCCTATGTTGTTCATGAAGGAGAATTGCCATCCAAGGCGCGGCGGAATTTAAAAATTTCTCCATTTAGTGATCCTTATGAATGGGCATGATCAGTGATAGAATCGTTACCTCTTGTGGCGATCACGAACGTTGAACGATGACAACGTCTCTACTCAGTCCACACGAACAGATTCCTTCAATCGTAGTGCTAGCTGTTATGAATGAAGGCTTTGAGTGAGAGAAAGAGAGATACGAAATTCCAACTCTTCAGTTGTGTTGTATTCCCATACAATGCTTCTGCACAAGAGTTCTATTTATAGAACCACTTGTGTGGGCTTCAAGCCAAAAAGCCCACTTAAGTGCATTTTGCCCATATCTCATAATATGCCAAAATCACTTAAGTATTTGGTACCTTACCATATTTCGTATTCTACTTAAGGGCACCATACATTACGGTATTCCTTAATTACTCTATCTCTCATCAATCCGTCCTTTGTGTGTGACCCTGTAGGTTTTCGCGACGTTGACAATTATATTAAATCACGCATTTAACATAATAAATAGTGAGCGGTATCTAGCAACACATCACTGCTACCCAAGACACGAAAATGTCATGTGATCTCACAAAACCTCCTGTGATAATAATTATGTGTATCATTACCCCTTTGACCTTATGTCTATATTGAACACAAGGTATAGACCGTGTCATCCTTTTCCAGTTCAATATTGGGCCCATAGACATTTATCCTGTTACGTAGGATGGGCAAATTCCATCTAGGTCACTCATGTCCCTCAGCATGCTTTGTGGAGTACCCATCAACTGTCTTTATGGTCATCCAGTTACGGACAACGTTGGATCAACAACAAAGCACTCGACTCTACATCTAGGGTCCATAGTGGTTTCAGGTCGAAGAGTGGTATACACTATTATCACCATGAGAATAACTTATGACACTTTGCATAACTTTCTATATAGTATTCTCATAGCGGGTCAATCCGGTATAAATATTACTCTTAATATTCATACCTATGTTTAAGACTTGATAACTCTTTATCCATGATCCATGAGATGTGATCATCAGTCTACAAACATAATAGTCTCAATGCTTTAATGTTATCCCACTTCACAATAAAGCTCGACAACGGATACTTTAAGAATAGTGTCCTTATGTTTAATGTGGTCTCATGATCAAGTCACACTTGATGCATTAAACGGACTAATTATTCTAGGGACTTTATTAAACAAACGTAATAAAGAAAAAGCCTTTTATTATTAATAAATAATTCGATACAAGTACCAAAAGTATTGGCCTCTAGGGCTTACAACAACAGTTCAAAGCCTCTTCCTAATCCCAGTGTCTTTCTATTTAAAGACTCTCCCTAAATATGAGAACTTACTCACTTTCTTCTCAATTACACAACCCATAATTGGTGTTTACAACTCAATGAACGATGTTGAATATTACAACTTAACTAAGACAAATAAACTATGCCAAGTTACGAAAACATAATGGTGTATAATAGTAGATTCAACATTAATCCAATTATGGCATTAACGTGGAATACAAGTAACAAAGACTCAAAACCTAGCATAAAGAACCTAGTTCTTATGCATCAAAACTCTTGTCAAACAATGATAATTGATTCTCCTTATATATTAATTCCTTATGGGGTTTTCCTTCTTTGATATATGCATTTAGTCCGTCCATAAAATAGTTGAATCAGTTGAATATGATTTGCTCCTTAAATCTCTCCAACAAAATATATGATTTGTTATATTTCAAATTCAAATTTAAATCCCACTTAAATCTGATTATAATATCTCTAGCTGTCAAACAAGTCAACCATACATTTCTAAAATAACTAAAGCAAATCTGATTGAATTGCAATTGGAAATTGAATACCAAACAACATCCATTAAGGTCTGCTGAACAAGGCAATATGTTGTATTGCACATGTCGGAAAATCGTGTTCCACATGTTGCACTAGTTCATCCAAATTAACTCCACTCCATACTTAGTAGATCTTCTATTGTAGAATGAATCATGGATAGAGAAAATCTGAATCAACTGCAATTCCCATATGTCTGTTTCCAAGAGACCAGATGTTGCAGCCCACGTGTTGGAACATCGTGTTCAACATGTGTCCCTACTACACCAAAACCAGCTTGAGCAAACTCCCTATTATTTTGAATAATGAAACCAATCCCAAAAGGACCACCATTGATGAAGAAATAGAAGATTAAGAGCCCATAAGGAATTCCCTCTGGCATAGCCTTCCTTACCATTAATTATTCGTTTCTTTATTTTTCATTTAATTGTTTTTATGTTAATTTTGATTAGGCGAGTACTACATCTCAGACGTTTGTAAGGACATGTTATTTGTTGGGATGTACTCTTTTCCCTTTGTACCTTGTATAGGGCAAGAGTTATTAATGAGGCTCCTTAATTTATTATATTGAAGAATATGCATTTGACATTTATTCCCTTTTGTAGGAAACCTAAAAGTTCTGGAGAAGATTTGAAGGTGAGAAAAACAAGAAAGGGGGGTTTGAATTGTTTGGAAAATAAGCGCTTTTTCAAAATGAAAACCACACAAGGATTTTTATACTGGTTCGCTTATAACACAAAGCTACTCCAGTCCACCCGGACAAGGTGATTTCGCCTTCAACAAGGACTTAATCCACTAATCTTGAAAGATTGAATACAAACAACGTCTAAGAGAAAGATCTCTTAGTCCTCTCAAGTATACAGACTACACAGAGTCACTTGAGGAAATACAACAAAAGATGAAAGCTTATGTAATCTAGAGTGCTTCTAAGATAAGCAAATATTACAACAATAAGAACAAAGTATTTCATGTACTAAGCAAAAGCTTCGTGAAGATTGAGAGAATAAACAGTATTTTTTGTGTGTTGATGTTTCAGTAAAATCTTGTTGTATATCTTATGCACTGAATGTTGATTTGCTGTCCTTTATATAGAAGAGAAGGATCCGTTGAAAAATCATGGCAGATAATAACTCTTGAATAATAATTAGTGCCATATCTTATGTTGCTTGTTGTCAAAGCAACTTTCTCTTCTTGAATGACTACTTACCACAAATAGTTCCTTATCATTTGTATTTTTGGAGTTAACGTCTCTTCCTGTATTAGGAAATCCATTTCCATAACTTTATTTGAAGTTAACGTTACTCTTCCTTATTTAGCAATTCCATAATCAGAGTCTTCATGTTTCTGGAGATCTTGGAATCTGCTATCTAGCTTCTGATGTTGATCTCTTTTGAGTTCTGATGATTTCTTCAGATAGCGCTGAGAGTTTCTGGAGTTAGACATACCGTTGTTCAGAGTCAGAACTTCTAGAGCGTATTTCTTGTTCAGATGCTTCTGACATTTTGTTGTTTTGCTCAGAGTTAGATATTCTTGAACGTGTTTCTACTTCAGATGCTTCTGGTCTTCTGATATTTGTATCTGATATGATTATGTATCTGATCAATTCTTCCTTCTTTCCTTAGAACCCTGCACACTTAGAAACTTTTCGTTAGGGTGCCATTTTTGGTTTCATCCTTTGTTATCATCAAAATCATGGAATCTGATGTAGAACAATTTTTGTTCTTACAATCTCCCCCTTTTTGATGATGACAAAACAAACTTAATTAGCAGATGAAACATAAACAATATCAGATCAGATAGACAAGAGCTCCCCCTGAGATAGGCTAGGGAGTTCAGAAGTTCTTACCAGAGCTTCCAAGCAATGAGGTTTCTTGATACCTTCTGCAATTTCTTAAGTCTAGAGTCTAGAGTTAGATAAATTTATTTTTAAGAAAAATATGTTGCAGAGTGCTTAAGGTATTTAGACAGTATTTTCATCAGAGCTATTAATGACTTCTCCCCCTTTTTGTCAGAATCAAAAAGACATAGCAAAAATAATAAACCAAGAGAAAAAACATTGTATTCAGATAAAAAGCAACAGAGGCAAAAGGAACAAGTAAACATCAGAAACAGAGAAATCAGAGCAACAAGCAATAAGTCCTAAGTGCCTAGGGGTTCGGAGGCGGAGGCATTCTCTGAAGCAACATAGCCAGCATGTTCTGAATGTTGTCGTTGACAGTGTCTTGCTTATCCATTCTGGCCCGGAGTTCCTTCTGATCTTTCTTAAGTTCTTCTAGAGTCTGAAGAACCATGGGAACAACAGATGAGGACTCCCCCTGAGTCAGAGCCTGCTGTGCTTCAGCAGCGGCCATTGCTTCAGCTTCAGCAGCAGCTTGTGCTTCAGCTTCGGCAGCAGCAGCAGCATCAGCCAGAGCTTTAGCTTCAGCTTCCTTTACCCTTAGAATTTCAGCTTCCCTTGCTTTTTCTTCCTCCAGCCTTCTAGCTTCTTCTTCAGCTTCCTTTGCCAATCTCTCTTCCTCTAGCCTTCTAGCTTCAGCTTCTCTTGCAAGTCTTTCCTGGAGTCTTGCCTCAGCATCTCTGATGTAGCCATTTCTGACTTGTTCAGAGATGTTCTTCAGTCTAAAAGCCTCAGAGGTCATCCAGCCAATGACTCTGTTCCAGTGTGTCCTTACAGAGTCAGAATCATCACTGACTTCAGAGTTAATGGTCAGAGACTTGACCTTTTGTACTGAAGCCCCAGCGACCAGCATTATGGATTCCTCAAGGGTAGGTACAGAAAGGTTAGGTTCAGAGGTTTGAGGTGAAGAGGTTGGAGGGCTGAGATTTAATGTTAGAGGTTCAGATTCTGCTTCAGGTTGAGGTTCAGATCTTTGGGGTGAAGCGTAAAGAGGGTTTAAGTCTAATGGTAAAGGTTCAGTTTCAGCTTCAGGTTCAGGTTCAGCAGAGGTGTTTGGAGGGGTGATGTCAGAGGTGTGGAGGTCAGAGGGTTGAGTTTCAGAAGGTTGTTCTTCAGAAGTAATGTTGGTTGTTTGTTCTGGTGAAGGTGAAGTTGCTTCAGATTGTGTTTGTGTTGGTTGTTGTGAAGCAAGATTTTGAGCCTAAATTTGGGCTAAGGTTGGGGAGTCAAGGTCAGAGTATTCTTGGTCAGAGGAGAGAATAAGGTATGGAGGTGATTCTGGGGCTGAAGATGATGAAGAGGAAGTGGTAGTGTGAGAAGGATTAACATTTGGTGGAGGTTGTGAGGTTCTGGTTATAGAAGGTGGGGTGTCAGAGGTTGTATATATAGGTGGTGTTGAGAGAGGATTAGAAGAAGCCATAAGTTGTTCAGAGGGAATAGAGGGAGCAGACATACCAGTAGTTTCTTGCAGAGGCGCTGGAGATCTTACTTCAGAGGTTTCTCCTATCCTTGCTCTCTTTGCCTTTGAAGATTTATTCTTAGGGGGACCTCTTTTGAATCTGACAAAGTCTTCTTCTGATTCCAGACAATCGTCCAATCTGAAGTCAGAGATATCAACTCCTTCATCCTTCAGATGCTGCATGTAGAGGAGGATTGCATCTACAGGTTCATTCTTGAAGAACCTTGCAAGACCATGGGGCAGCTTCCTCTGATCTTTCAAGGCATCCCAGGAGGTATCCATAGTGGGTCTGACTTGAATCTTCTTCAGAATTCCCATACTCTTGAGATTTCTGGCGTTCAGAGGCTTTCCAGTATCTATAGCCAGATCATCCATCAGCCTGTTCTTCTCCAGATGATCTACCAATCCATTCTCAATGAAAACATCAGATATAAGCCTTCCCAGAGGGATGTAGGATCTGGGCTTCATGTTGTTTCTGGTTTCCCTCACGGAGTCTCTGAGGTATCTGAAGAGAAGTGCAGGAAGGCAGAGCTTCACACCCTTGTGAATGCAGTAAAGAATGCACTTCTGATCTGCATTGATGTAGTCAGAGGAGTTTGATGTTGGGCGATGATGAATGGTTCCCAGAATGATCTTGAGCCATACTCTGAGGTTCTGATGAAGCTCTTTGTTCTTTGAAGGATTTCCTTCAGTGTTATGTTTGAAGATGGTTGGATTGATCACTTCAGCAATGCGCTTTGACCTAGGGTTGATGTTGTAAATCCTTTTTCCTCCAGTTTTCTCCATGTTTAGTAAAGAAGCAATTGACTTTTCAGTAATTACTATCTTTACCCCCAATACGAAGGAGACGATGAAGTGGTCATCAGCATCAGCAAATCTCCAGAATTCTTTGATGAGATTTGGGTAAATAGGGCCATAAAGCCTTTGGAAGTAGTTTTCCCACCCTTGTATACGGAGTTCTTCAGTAAGATCTACTCCATTTCTTCTCATGTTGTCGAAGTCCACAAGAGTTTCACATAACACATCCAGTCCCTCAAAGGGAGTTTCTAGGTTAATGTGAGGTTGACGATCAAGAATATGGGGTTCCTTGTACACTGGAGTAATGGAAACTCCTGTAACAGTTGGAGTTGGAATGCTTGAGCTTTGGGCAGTGGTGTTGGATTCCATTTGCTGAGAAAAGTTGAAAACTTGCTGTTGTTGAGCATCCATAGTTGATGAAGAAGAAGGTGAAGACGAAGTGTTTGCAAAAATGCTTCAGAGAGGGTTTGAGAGTGAGTGAGAGTGATAAGTGTGTGAAATGTGAGAAAAGTGTTTAAATACCCTAAATGAAAACACATGCAAAATGACACACTATTCAGCGTTAGCACAAAGCACAAGTTAGCACGCTTGGGGAAAAAATGATTAAGGCTCATTAATGAATGTCTAATCCCAACAGTATGCACACTGCTCGAGGAGATCTCAAACGTTTCCCTTTGATTTTCTTCTGGACAGCTGTCTAGAAGTTCTAGGGTTGGACGCTAAGTGCTCCACGTGTTGATGTATCTGATCTTCAGGAATACCAAAGGATTGGTTCTTGGAGATTTCTAACTCAGATATCTTCTTAACTGGTAGAAGTATCAGAGTCAGAAGCAGAAACACATTTGTTTACGTCAGAGTCTCATTTTACATCTTCAGAGCCACACTTCATTCAGGGCAATTTTGAATGTTCAGATTTTCTAAGATAAAAAGAAATCTATCTTCAGCTAGAGGCTTAGTAAAGATATCTGCCCATTGATGATCTGTATCAATGAACTTCAATGTTACTATCCCTTTCTGAACATAGTCTCTGATAAAATGATGTTTTATTTCAATGTGTTTAGCTCTGGAATGTAGAATGGGATTCTTACTTAGACAAATGGCAGAAGTATTATCACAGAAGATAGGAATGTTACTCTCAAAGATTTGCAGATCTTCTAACTGGTGCTTCATCCAGAGCATCTGAGTTGTGCACAGTGATGCTGAGATATATTCTGCTTCTGCAGTTGATAGAGTGATAGTTGACTGTCTTTTGCTAGCCCAGGATATTAGATTGTTTCCCAGAAGCTGGCAATTTCCAGAAGTGCTTTTTCGTTCAAGTCTATCTCCTGTATAATCTGCATCACAGTAACCCGAAAGTCTATACTCTGATGTTTTCTTATACATCAGGCCCAGGTTAGGAGTTCCTTTCAGATACTTAAGAATTCTCTTAACTGCTGTTAAATGAGATTCTCTAGGATCTGATTGGAATCTGGCACAGAGACAGACACTAAAGAGAATATCAGGACGAGTAGCAGTCAGATAGAGAAGAGAGCCTATCATACCTCGATAGAGCTTCTGACAAACCTTTGCGCTTACTTCTTCCTTTTCAAGAATGCATGTTGGATGCATTGGAGTTTTTGCAGAATTGCAATTAGCCATGTCAAATTCCTTCAGAACATCTTTAATATATTTGCTTTGATGAACATATGTAACTTCTGAAGTTTGGTTAATTTGAATTTCCAGAAAGAACTTTAGTTCTTGCATTAGGCTCATTTCAAATTCTGCCTGCATTAACTTAGAGAATTCTTGACAAACAGAGGCATTAGCAGAACCAAAAATAATATCATCAACATAAATCTGGCATATCATGAGATCATTGTTAAAGTTCTTACAGAAGAGTGTGGAATCAACTTTCCCTCTGATAAAATTTTGTTCCAGAAGAAAATTACTTAAGCGTTCATACCAAGCTCTGGGAGCTTATTTAAGTCCATATAAGGATTTTTTAAGTTTAAAAACATGTTCTGGAAAGTTTGGATTTTCAAAACCTGGAGGTTGGTTGACATACACTTCTTTTGATATATAACCATTAAGGAATGCACTTTTGACATCCATTTGATATAATTTAATAGAATGGTTAATAGCAAAAGATACAAGAAGACGAATAGATTCTAACCTTGCGACTGGAGCAAAAGTTTCATTATAATCAATACCCTCTTGTTGACTATAACCTTGAGCTACCAGTCGAGCTTTGTTTCTGACGACTTCTCCTTTCTCATTCAGCTTGTTTCTGAATACCCATCTGGTTCCAATGACGTGAGTGCCTCTGGGCTTTGGAACAAGATCCCAGACATCATTCTTTGTGAATTGATCTAATTCTTCTTGCATGGCTGAAACCCAGTCGTTATCTAGAAGTGCTTCATCACAGGACGTAGGCTCAATCAGAGACACTAGTCCCAGAGGAGTATCTTCAGAAGTCCTGAAGGTAGATCTGGTTCTTACAGGTTCGTCCTTGTTTCCCAGAATCAAATCTTCAGATACGTTGATACGACTTTTAACTTTCTTTGGGATTTCTGGGGAGTTAATTTCTTCAGAGTTCTGAGTCACAGTTGCTTCTGGAACTTTATCAGATCCTGCAAGAGTGATTTCTAAATCTGCAAAATTTTCAACTAGCTTTGACTTTTCAGGGTCAAGCTTATCATCAAATCTGACATGAATTGATTCTTCCACAATTTTGGTTTCTGTGTTGTATACTCTGTAGCCTTTAGAGCGTTCTGAGTATCCTAACATAATACCTTTCTGTGCTTTGGAATCGAACTTGTTCAGATGTTCTTTAGTGTTTAAGATAAAGCAAGAGCATCCAAAAGGATGAAAATATGAAATGTTTGGTTTTCTTCCTTTACACAGTTCATATGGAGTCTTTTCCATAATAGGTCTTATAGAGATTCTATTCTGAATGTAACACGCTGTATTTACAGCTTCTGCCCAAAAATGCTTTGCCACATTAGATTCATTGATCATGGTTCTGGCCATCTCTTGGAGTGTCCTATTCTTCCTCTCTACAACTCCATTTTGTTGTGGAGTTCTAGGGCAGGAGAAATCATGGGATATTCCATTAGAGTCAAATAATTCTTCAAAATCTTTGTTTTCAAATTCTCCACCATGATCACTTCTGACTCTAATAATTTTAGCATCAAATTCTTTTTGCACTTTGGAGCAGAAACTAGTGAATACAGAGTGAGACTCACTCTTGTGCTTTAGGAATTTTACCCATGTCCAGCGACTGTAATCATCAACAATGACTAGTCCATACTTCTTTCCATTGACTGATGCTGTTTTCACAGGACCAAATAAGTCAATGTGAAGAAGTTCCAGAGGCTTAGAGGTAGAAACAACATTTTTCTTTTTAAAGGATGTTTTTGAAAATTTTCCTTTCTGACATGCTTCACACAGAGCATCTGAAGAAAACTTCAGTTTAGGTAGGCCTCTGACTAACTCGAGTTTATTTAGCTGAGAAAGTTTCCTCATGCTAATGTGGCCCAAGCGTCTATGCCACACCCATTGCTCTTTATGAACAAACATCATACATTTAACATTTTGTTCTTTTAAATCAGAAAGATTAATTTTATAAATGTTGTTTTTCCTCTTGCCTGTGAAAAGGACAGAGCCATCGTTCTGATTAATGGCTTTACATGTTTTTTGATTAAAGATTACATCATAACCGTTATCACTTAATTGACTTATGGATAACAAGTTATGCATTAATCCTTCTACGTAAAGAACATCAGATATAGAGGGAAGAGTACCATTACCAATAGTTCCGGAACCTCTGATCCTTCCTTTCTGATCTCCTCCGAAACCTACGAATCCAGCATCTTTAAGTTCCAGGCTTTGGAACATAGACTTTCTTCCCGTCATGTGTCGCGAGCATCCAGAGTCCAGGTACCATGACTGGTGTCTGAACTTTGCTGCATAGGATATCTGCAACATACACAATCTTATCTTTTGGTACCCAGAATCTCTTGGGTCCTCTTTGATTAGTCTTCCCAGAGTTTCTCATAACTTTGGGTTTTCTAGCATTTTCAAATTTTTGTTCTTGTGTGTGTGTATAGTGATATGAAAATGGAGATTTAAGTTGGTCACTAGAAGAAGTTTTAACTTCCTTAGGATCATACCCAATTCCCTTTTTATTGTTCTGACTGACTCCATAAATCATGGATGCCATAATACTCCTACCTATTCCATTTTTCAGAAATTCCTGAAAGGCTTCTTCGTATTCAAAAATTATTTTATTTGAAGTTTGTGGTGCTTGAGACAACGCTTCTTCTAATTCTAAGCTTTTTCTTTTTGCTCCATCTCTTTCTAATGTTAAAGATCTGATTGTATCTTCTCGTGCTAGAATTGTCATCTCAAGCTTGCCACATTCTTCAAATTTTGCTTTAAAACAGCCTTTTATGTTTTTAATCTTTTGTTTTAATTTCTGATATGAGCTAAGAGTTTCTGACAAACATGATTCTAGATCAGATCGAGAGAGTTCAGAAAATACCTCTTCAGATTCTTCATCTGAGCTGCTCCTGGGTGTGGTAGCCATAAGTGCCACGTTGGCCTTTTCATCAGAGTCAGATTCTGATGACTCAGATTCACTATCATCCCAGGTAGCCATTAATCCTTTCTTTGTCCTGAAGGTATTTTTCTTGAAACTTTCTTTTCTAGAATTGTCTTTCTTTAGCTTGGGGCATTCATTCCTGTAGTGACCTGTTTCTTTACATTCATAGCAAGTAATATCTTTGTTAGTTTTACCTTTTGAGGTTGATTCTGATCGATCCCCTCTGGGTCTTGGTCTTCTGAAGTTGTTGTTCCTCTTTTTCCAGAGTTGTTTTACTCTTCTGGTTAGGAGGGACAATTCTTCTTCATCATCAGAATCTTCTAGTTCAGAGTCATCAGTATCTTCAGTTTCTGCCTGGAGAGCTTTGGTTCTGTCAGGTTTGCGTCTTTCATATCTGGATTTTAATGCTATGGACTTGTTCCTTTTCTGAGGCGCATCTTCCTCTAGTTCTATCTCATGACTTCTAAGGGAGCTAACAAGTTCTTCAAGACTGATATTGTTCAGATCCTTTGACAGCTTCAGAGCAGTAACCATGGGTCTCCATTTCTTTGGCAGACTTCTGACTATCTTTTTGACGTGGTCTGCAGTTGTGTATCCTTTGTCTAGAACTTTGAGACCTGCAATCAGAGTTTGGAATCTAGAGAACATTGCCTCTATGGCTTCATCATCTTCCATTTTAAAGGCTTCATATTTATGGATAAGCGCCAGAGCCTTTGTCTCTTTGACCTGAGAGTTTCCTTCATGAGTCATCCTTAGAGAGTCAAGTATGTCTTTGGCTGTTTCTCTGTTGGTGATCTTTTCATACTCGTTATAAGATATAGCATTGAGGAGTATGGTTCTGGCCTTGTGATGATTCTTGAAAACTCGCTTCTGATCATCTGACATCTTACTTCTGGGAACTTCAGCTCCATCCTCTGTGACAGGAGGTTTGTATCCATCTGTGACAATGTCCCAGAGATCAGCATCATAGCCTAGAAAGAAACTTTCGATTCTATCTTTCCAGTAATCGAATTTTTCTCCATCAAAGACAGGAGGCTTAGCATTGTAACTATCCTTTTCATTTGTGTGGGCCATAGTTTTTCTCGTTCTGGATCTCTCTACACAGTTAAGTGTTTGATTAGAAAATCAATAAAAGAGTCGGAGCTCTGATACCAATTGAAGGTGAGAAAAACAAGAAAGGGGGGGTTTGAATTGTTTGGAAAATAAGCGCTTTTTCAAAATGAAAACCACACAAGGATTTTTATACTGGTTCGCTTATAACACAAAGCTACTCCAGTCCACCCGGCCAAGGTGATTTCGCCTTCAACAAGGACTTAATCCACTAATCTTGAAAGATTGAATACAAACAACGTCTAAGAGAAAGATCTCTTAGTCCTCTCAAGTATACAGACTACACAGAGTCACTTGAGGAAATACAACAAAAGATGAAAGCTTATGTAATCTAGAGTGCTTCTAAGATAAGCAAATATTACAACAATAAGAACAAAGTATTTCACGTACTAAGCAAAAGCTTCGTGAAGATTGAGAGAATAAACAGTATTTTTTGTGTGTTGATGTTTCAGTAAAATCTTATTGTATATCTTGTGCACTGAATGTTGATTTGCAGTCTTTTATATAGAAGAGAAGGATCCGTTGAAAAATCATGGCAGATAATAACTCTTGAATAATAATTAGTGTCATATCTTATGTTGCTTGTTGTCAAAGCAACTTTCTCTTCTTGAATGACTACTTACCACAAATAGTTCCTTATCATTTGTATTTTTGGAGTTAACGTCTCTTCCTGTATTAGGAAATCCATTTCCATAACTTTATTTGAAGTTAACGTTACTCTTCCTTATTTAGCAATTCCATAATCAGAGTCTTCATGTTTCTGGAGATCTTGGAATCTGCTATCTAGCTTCTGATGTTGATCTCTTTTGAGTTCTGATGATTTCTTCAGATAGCGCTGAGAGTTTCTGGAGTTAGACATACCGTTGTTCAGAGTCAGAACTTCTAGAGCGTATTTCTTGTTCAGATGCTTCTGATATTTTGCTGTTTTGCTCAGAGTTAGATATTCTTGAACGTGTTTCTACTTCAGATGCTTCTGGTCTTCTGATATTTGTATCTGATATGATTATGTATCTGATCAATTCTTCCTTCTTTCCTTAGAACCCTGCACACTTAGAAACTTTTCGTTAGGGTGCCATTTTTGGTTTCATCCTTTGTTATCATCAAAATCATGGAATCTGATGTAGAACAATTTTTGTTCTTACAAGATTGTCCCAAGAGGCGATTAACATGATGGTTCCCTATGAGAGATCCTTGTTGCCCTTAGAGCAGATCAAAATGTTGGATCCCTAAGAGTGAATTTTTCCGCCCTTAGAGGCTATCAAGATTCTGAACCCCTAAGAAGGATCCTTGTCACTTTAAGAGGCGAACACAATTTTGGATCTCTAAGAGGGATCCTTACCACCCTCAGAGGCGATAAAAACGATGGATCCTTAAAAGGGATCCTTGCCGCCCTGAGAGACAATTAAAATGTTGGACCCTTGAGATGGATCCTTGCCACCCTAAGAGGAGATAAAAATTATGGACCCCTAAAAGGGATCCTTTCCACCCTCAGAGGTGATAAAAAAATGGATTCTTAAGAGAGATTTTTCCTTCCTTGGGAGGGAAGGGAAACACTGGATCTCCACAAGGAGCCTGATCTCCTTCAAGGGCCACTGAAAATCTAGATTTTTGTGGAAGACCCCATCCAACACGGGGGAAATCTAAATCTCTAAAAGATATTGGTAATCATGATAAGGTGAACCTCCTTTATAATTGATACCCTAGTTCCCCACATGATATATCATTTCCCCTAATGCAGCCAAGAATAAAGTACATGCATAAAAATGGGCCTCTATTGACAACATTAACAAATATAAGGCAGGGAACCAATTAGTATTATAAAAAGAGGATACTACAAAAAGGGTAAAAAGTGAGAGACTACTCATCTTTCACCAGCAGATCATCTTGAACCACTTGGAAAGGGTCCATCTTGCTTACGTCCAAGTTGGGATAAAATAAGATAACCTACAGTTTTTCCTTTTCAAAATGATGGGCGGAGGTAGCCATAACTTTGTACTTCAGTGACAAGGCCTTCTCCTTTAAGTTTTCCCTGGTGCTAAGTTTCCTCGAGAGATTGATCTAGAAGCTTCACCTCTTAAAAATGAACAAGATTCGTGGTAGATATCTCCCCAGCGTGCGACTTCAAAACATCACAGTTTTCTCTCAATTCCTTTATCGTCACCCTGCCGTATTGAGTGGTTCTCATAACACGGTTTGTCCTAGGTTTTAATTCTTGAATAACGTGAGAATGTTTTTCCCTCTGAAGTTTCCCTACTAGAAGGCACCACAAAAGTTAGACCTTTAGTAGGTTCGATAAACTAGCTGAAGATATGACAATGAGTGCCTGGTAATCACCTGGAAAGAACTCAGAAAGGGTGAGGTGACTATTGGAGAAATCAACACCATTAAAGGTAAGGGGTATTCCACAAAGAAGGTCCGCCAAGTGCTTTCTCGCCCTCTTCTGTTACTTAGCTGGTTCCTGATGACCTATGATGACCCTCATCCTACCTCAGAATCTTGGGAGGACAGGCCTTACCATCTCTGGATGTTTCTTTTAGTTCCTTCCACCGGTAGTTAAACCCCTACAGAAGGGCGGGACAAAATCCGCCCGCTGCTACATAACTTTCTGTGATACCCCAATTTTGTCCTACCTACATTATATTGCATTTTCTTTTCATTTGCATTCACATGACCACTATATTTGGTCATGCCCCTTTTCATTATCCAAAGTTCATCTGCAAAAGTCCATTAGGGTTAAGTGTTTGATCAATGTTGTTATTATATCGATAAACTCTCATTTACATCACTTTTTAGTTGGATTTTAAAAAGGTCAAATTCAAAGTTTGACTTTGACCATTGATTTCTTTTAAACAAATTATTTATATCTTATTCCATTTTATGCCATAAATTCATATTTTGAGTTGGTAATAAGAAGCATTATGATATAGAATAGTTTCCTTTTTACTACTCTTGGCTTAGAAAAAGCATTTTTGTTCTTTTATCACATTAGATCACATCTTCTTTTACATACATCCATATTTCAAATAATAAGGAGATTTTTATTGGTCTTTGCTTTCATGTCGTACCAAGATAGAAGATTATTTTATCACAAATGCATCTAAATATTAATAGTAGTAGAGAGTATTAAAGAATAAATTTCATTTACATTGTATTATTATATTACATATGCTTCATATAATATACAAAAGAACAAAAGTAAAAATGAGAGAAAATGGAATGAATTTTTGCAGCATATTCTTCATGACATCATCTTGTACATAGCAAAACAAGACATGTTGATGCAGCTGTACACGCCTTCCACCATATGCTCACTACTTCATCCATCATCACCATATGATGTACCATCCTATAAAAAACAGCCTAAGCAATCAACAACAACGACCAGAAATGGCAGAAGAATAGTATAAGAGATAGAAAAGAGTTTAACGGAGAAAAGAGTTGAATGTTGCTTGTGGATTCATATCTTCGGTAACTTCCGGATGGTAGCTTTCTCTCCCTTTTACTGCATTCATGTTGATTAACATTATACTCCATGCCATTGTTGAATGTTGTGTCTTCTTTTATGTATTTAAACTGAATACGGGTGTAGTAATTCTCTTTCTATATGGATCAATTAGACATAAGGACCAATACAAGAAAAAAGACCTTTAACGGCACTTTTGAGAGCATGTTATGGCAGTTAGAACTCTCGTAAAACAGAGATCACAATAGTTTGCACTTGTCGTAAACCTTGGTGTCACGAGCCCTATTTGCAACAGTTTCAAAAAATGCCATGCAAACTATAGTTATATGATTGCGGTGGTTTTAAACCGTCATAATTTCGTTTTTACATATTAAAATATTATATACGGAGATTTTAACCTTCGTTATTTACAACATATTTTTAAAACTATTATCAGGGTTTGTAACCCCCATTAAATATATTAATTTTTAAAAATAATTGTGATGTATGATACAACTATATAATATAACGCTAAACCCTAAACTTAAACTCACATTTTATTGTAAAATATGTATTATAATTTCAACAAATATTAACCATGAGTAATATATATATATATATATATATATATATATATATATATATATATATATATATATATATATATATATTACAAGAAAATGATATCCCAAGGCTATCTAAAAGAGCACACTTGGCCTTCTCAAATTTTACAAGAACAAAATTCCTAGTTATAGCCTACATCAAAAATAGAACAAACAATCAAAGCAAGAATCTATTCAAATTAAAAGTGCATAATGGTAATTGTGTTTTGAAAATCTAGCATACCTGAATATTCAATATAGTTCTTATAATAAGACATGGTTTGACTCTAGAAAGATGGGAAGAAAAGAAAAAATAGTTCCACTTGGCTAGGAAAATCAAAGAGTGAATAATAATTTGAAACGTGTATAATGTCTTCATAAAACTAAAGTAGTTTAGCTTAGAAATAATATTAATTAGTGAGTGTATTTAAGGATGATTTAGGATGTAAATCTACAAAATAAATTATAATAATATAATAACCTTTCAGAAGAGATTCCAATTTTTCTTCCTATCAATTAATGTTTTTCTCTAGATAATCTATACAAAAGTGAAATTTCAAAATATGCATACAGTAACACACAAATACCTAATAAAATACAATGTTGTAAATGCAATGCTTTGTTTTTTACTCAAACAAATGATGAATAAGAAAAGAACTTCAACCCTGAATCTGACCCTGGGAGATTAGAGTTGTTTATTAGTCTGCGTGCAGTTCTAGTGTGTTATGAGTCCTTAATATGTATACCACAAAAGAAAAAAGGTTGCAACAATAATCAATAACAAGGAACGAATTTGGATCTCACATTCATAACTATAAAATATGAGAAAGAATGATTGAGAAATTTGTTTGGCAACAAACATACTTTACGAACATTGGTTTTCGCTTTGTCGTTGTGTTATCATGGATTCACACCTCGTGATTCAACTTCAAAACCCAATAGACTGAAGTTGATCACACATATGATATGCTATCATTTGACATAATGTAATCATTCTAGTAACATTGGTTGTCTTACATGCCTTAAAAACTATTTCAAGTCCTAAGTTCTTAGACATGCAACTTAAAAATAAAAACAATTCTATTTCGAAAGTCAAAGACATGCCAATGAAATGATACATCTAAAAGCATTTAAATTGAACACAAACACATGGATACAACATCACTGAATGATTAAACTCCAACACACACGCATAAATTTTTTACTATGTTTGTTGCAGTTTTGTCTCTATCAACATATTTAATGATGCAAGTGAGAAGATAAGCTATCATCGACGATCGACCATAATGGTTGGAACAATCCTTATAAGTGAATAGATAACAACCTTCACTGTCTGAGTGCTTATTTGTTTCCGGTTTCAATAGAGTGACCTTAATTAACGCTATCTTTCCCTTTGTCGTTTGTGTAAACATGGATTCACAACTCACTAATTGATATCGATATAAGTTAGTCATTGTCGTATCCTAAATTTTATCTTGAGTTTTTTCGCTCGCATCAACATAGGATAATCGTTTCATCAGGCAAAAACATTCATTAGGGTTTTAATAAAAAGTCAGGAGTTCTGACAATTTTTGTCTTGATGACATTCATTCAGTCATTTTGTTTGATTAAGAAATCAAAAGGCTTGATTTCCAATCTCTGTGCATCGACCGTTCCATTTCATCATGTTTCAGAGGTCCAGAGGGTGTCAATCAAGAGTATTGTTGTCATCTGAATCATTGAAGATTTTTAATTGTAATTAATAATTAGAATGGAATGGTTCAAGAGCGATTCTGTTGCATTTGATTATCTATTCACAAAAATTCAATCAGTAATTCAATGCATCCCCTGGACATCTTCATTTTTTACTCATCACATAACGTATTTCATTCCACATAACATTTAAAATGTCAACTAGAATAATTTTTCGGATCTACAAGCAGACTGGTTGAATCAGTTTTCAAAAGTATGCAGAATTAGCGGGCGAAAATTTTCAAAATCAAGTTTGCAAACATCAAAATTCTTAATCCACGGCTCGCGTAGTTTAACTTGGTGTGCTCGTTTTATTTTTTCGACTACTTTTTCGACTACATTCTGATCAGATGAGCCTTTTAGCCGATTATTTTTCATTTCAAAATTTGATCAAAACCTGTATGTTTTCGAAAAATCTATTTCGTGTTGATCATTTTAATACATTCATTTGAATTTTCTGCACATTTTATGTGCCCAATTTTTTTATCCATTTTTAACCTTTTTATGTTTGTCTTTCTATCGAATTATTCAAAAAAAAAAAATAGTTAGATTTTAATCATATATCTATTTCAATTTTAGTTTGATTATTTAAAATTATTGATTTTAATAATTTAAATTCATTTTGCACATAAAAGCATTTAAAAGGATTTTTTTTTATTAAAAATCTCATATATATATATATATATATATATATATATATATATATATATATATATATATATATATATATATATATATATATATATATATATATATATATATATATATACACACACACGTATGTGTGCGGGAAACTGGATGTGTGCGTGTGTTAATGAATAAAAAAAAAAGTAGAGTACCACATCAATTGATCCACACGGCTAGGAAGAATATGCTTTGTTTTCAAAAATTAAATTTGTCATAAAATAGAGAGAGGCAGACCATTGTTTGGAAGCTTTTTCATTTGGTTTCCTTTTCTGTGCGTGAACTTCATCTCTTTCTCCTCACAAAACCAAATCGCCCCACCATATTCACATCTCTCCCATACTCCATTCATATCACACTAAAAACACTTTCTGCAACTTGCCTCAAACTTCCACACAATCTTCAAAAGCACTTTCTCTTCACTCTCAAACCACAACTAACAACATAACACAACATAAACAAGCGTTTCCTCTCTCATTTTATATAAACAACACTTTCACTCTCTTCCTCGCCTACATACAAACCGCAAGACATCGTCTCTCCAACCTCCATCAATTGCTACTCCACAACAAAACCATACACAACCATGTATCTTAACACATACTCCCTTCTTCCAAACAACACTCCCGAAACAACCGTCGACGACCTTTCAACCCCATCAACACCCGTTTCCGGAAAACCGACGCCGCTGCCATAGGTAGTTTTTGTTAGAAAATTCGATAAAATTAAATGGATCCAGGACTGAATCGTGATTGAGAATCACTTTCCTTAAAAGTATTTCAAACACTCTTTTATTATGTCTTAGAGTTGGAAAATGCAAGAACACTCAGGATAATATCAGCCTTAATTTCGAGTCTGCACAAGACAAGTGAAGAACCCGAAATGCAAGGAAGGTTTTTCTGGAATTTGGAAGAGAAATACGTTTTTAGTTCTTGTGTTATTTTTCTGAATAGAATCATATATTTATAGGAGATATGGATGTTGTTTCAAAAGTTTGCAACCTTTGATTGTAGCACCTCAAATTTGCACCTATCATTGTACATATATTTTCATATTTGGTCATAACATAACATGGTCCACTGCATAACATTGCATTGTCCCCTTTGCCCCAAGTGCAAGTCATCAGAAGAATTAGGTCAAACTGGTCAGGAGATCAGTCAGTCAAGCAAGCAAGTACAAATTCCATTGAGCCAAGGCCCTAGGGTTGGTCCAACATGTTCACATGACTTGGGGATCCATTTGAAGTGTTTTGGTCAAGGATTGGATGTTCAGAAGTCATCATTCAATGCACAGTCAGTCAGAAACCCTAAAAAGTCAAACTTGGTCAACTGTGTCTGATTTTATGGTTTTGATGGTTGGATTTGGTTTGAGAGAGCTTATTCATGTCCCAATAGGCCTCATATATCATGTCAAACACCATCATGGAAGAATTTGAAGCCAAATCAGAAATTTCCAAAAATAGAAACTGGACCTGTAATTGAAACCTGCCAAAAATGGAAAGTCTTGATCCTCAAACTTACATCATGATACAAGCTTCAAATGAATTTTTGCCCAACATGAAAGTTGAAGATCTTGTTCTCCCATTTCCAAAAAGTCCAAGAACACTCAATTCCCATGTATGGTTGGCAAGTTATGATCAAATCATTTTCAGAAATTCTTGAACTTCAAAAGGGCATATCTCTCAAACCATTTGGCCAATTTGGGTGGGGTTTTTTCCTACAAGTCACATTTGATCCCCTCTTTCCAAATATGTAACCCTCATGCACCAAAACCTCATGGATCAAAATGGCATTTTTTGACTTACTTGAATTAATTTCAAGTGAAGTGAAATTTTGACCTTTTAAAATAACCATTTGTAATCACTTTGGCCATTGGAATATGTTCAGAAATGACATTTGAGACTTGTTGGAAGCCCATTTTCGTGCAGTACACACACCCATCACCTACTTGCTTGAAAATTGGCCAAAAGTACACTTTTCACCAACTCCATTCCACATTTTCATGAACCTTGATCAGTACCATTAAACAGGGTATATATTCATCATTTTATCTCTGAAACAAACCCTAGCAGCCACACATTCAAGACAGAAAAATCCATTTCTCTCATTTTGCTCATTCTTCCATTTGTGAACTTTCTGTCAAGAAAACTCAAAGCACTCGATCTGGCTTTTGCTGCTACATCACATACCATCATTCTTGAGCTCATTGGAAGCCTTAAATCACAACTGGAAGCAAGGAAAGTAGCACTGTTTTGCTAAGCTCCATCAATGGCAGATTTCGAGTTAAGCCATTTCAAGGGCTGCTGAGCCAAAATCCTTCAACCATTCATCTTTTGGAAGCTGTTGGCACATCTGTTTCAAGCATTTATCACCAAACAACAACTGCACCACAGCTGTTCTTCAAATTTGGTAAATCCTCGACCTTAACCATTCCAAGAACCATGATATGCTTTAGTTAGATCTTGCCTTGCTGGTCACCATGGACTTTGAATCGTGCAAAATAGTTGAGTAATAAGTGAGATATTTGAAAATGAAGTTTGTTGTTTATCATTGTTTATGCATGATTCTTCCTAGATTAGCATGATTTATTGTTAATGGCTTTTGGATTTGTGATGTATATGATTTGCTTGTTCGATTGGTATGTTGATTGTTCATTTCTGGAAAAAAACTTTTTCACGATGATGATGAACAAGATGATGAATACGTTGCTGTAAAACCCTAAAATGCATTTTCCAGAAAACCTGTTTCACGTGTGCATGGACCGCGTCCCTGTTCCATTTGAAACCGACCAATGAAAACATTCCAATCCGTGCCCCAAAACGGCACCGTTTTGATAAGTGAAGTCCAATATTACAAAATTGCCACGCCATGTTAATAAATCCAAATTAATTCATTTTATTAGTTCAATGTTTATTGCATTTTTGTTCCACAACTTACAAAATTCATAATTCAATCATTTTTGATCCAAAATTCATGGGAATTTCTGCATTGTGTTCATCTTGATGTCTAGTATTTTATCATGATTTTTCAGAATTTTTTGCATGGTCGAATTTAAAATGGTATTAGGGTTTGTGACATGTATGCATAGTTTGTACCTTTTACCAAAACCTTTGTGAAATAGTCATGCATCATCCATTTGATCTGAATTTTTTTGTGCACAAACTAGACACATTCATGTTTATTTTGATGTAAAGTTTGTAAATTTATCTTATCTGGATTGTGAGTTGTGAACTTTTGAAGTAGGGTGTGACAATTTGTGTCACACCATTGATGTGTAACTTGTTGATTTTTGATACCATACTTCTTGACCTCCAATTGATCTTATTTTTTGCATGAACCTACTCTTGTATGTCTAGTTCACATAGGATTTTTCTTGGAATTAATTGCGGCATTTCCTAATTGTTTGAGGTTTTCTCCCCTGTTTGACCAAAATGTTGACTTTGTGTGATACATGTTCCCATTTCATTTGTGAAATTCTCATATTTTATTAGATGGACATGAAATTTTACATGAGATAACTAGACATCTTAAGCTTTGCCATGGTTTTGATCCCATTCATTTCTCATATGCTATCACTGATCTATGATTTTTTCAAGTTGACGTATGTTTGGTTGACTTCTTTGAGCATGTTCAAAATTGCCTTGCCTTTCTGATTTTTATTGACTGCCTTCCACTTGTCCAAATGAGATGAAATTTGACATGCTTACAATTCTGTGGGTTGTGATTGATCATGATTTATTTGGTGATTTTTGGAAATGTTTGAGATTGGTTTTGATGGAAGTCTTGCTGTTGACTTCTATGAGCTTCTAAGTGCCATGTTTTGACCTAATTTGTTCATGAAATGATGATTATGATTGATATGAATGTGAACCCAATTGGTTGTGTTTCTTAATTGTTTGAACATGATTTTGGATGCTTGCCCTTTGCTGTTTTGACTTTTTCATTCCTTTTTGACCCTAGGCTTGCCCTAGTGGTCCTGTTACTCACTTTTGAGCTTGTGTTTTCAGGTTGACCAACAAATGACCAATGAGGCCAATTATTTTTGATTGAACTTGCTTGAATATCATTGTTTAACTTGTTTGTTTTGTAGGTGGCTTGGCTCACATGCCTTAAGCCTTGTGCCTTGCACATCCATTTGCCTCTAATTAACTGTTGATGTCTGTTTCTTTTTGCTTTGTTTGAAGTTGTATACTAATGTCTGCTTGACTATTTCAGGTGCTTTTAGTTGCTCAGTTCCTTGTGAACTTTTGCTTTGCTTTGCTTATTAAGCAATTTGCATTGAGGTATATTTCTCATCTTCATGTAGTCTGGAAGACCTGGCCTGTTACTTGGCCAGGCAACTGTCTGAAGTCCTCCTTAAGAGGCAATGTTTGTGGATGTTTAATTTTGTCCTTGCATAGGGTCAAAGACCTCCTAAGTGAAGAGGCAATTGGCAGAACCCAAGGGATATGCAACCTATCCCCTGCTATTCTGTGTGTCATCTGCTTTGCTCACACCACTATGTTGATGCATTGCAGATACAAACCCAAGATCTTGTACAATTGTACAGTTGAGTCAGTATCAAATGTGTAGAAGGGTTCCCACTTTCTGAACCCACACATTCTTGTCTTAAGCTCTCCCAGGCCAAGGATAAGAGCTGTGAAGTCTCATCTTCACTCACCCTTCATCTGCTTCACCTTGGCTCTCAATGTCAAGATTAAGAGCAACATCTACCCAGTTCCAGAGGTTTGTTTGTTGAGGTTGATATGACCCCTCGACTAAAACCTAACCCTTGTGTGAGCCCTTGTTTGTATATAGTGTGTGCTACCTGTGCTTGTATGTTTGTTTGACTTGCTTCCTGTGCAAGTTAGGTTTAGTTTGACTTGCTTCCTGTGCAAGTTAGGTGTGGCTTGCTTCCTGTGCAAGTCATGATTAGGATAGGCTTGCTTCCTGTGCAAGTTAGCTAGAAACCTTAACTTAGGGTTGATTTTGCATGATAACATCTAGGCTCGAGTCGTAGTCTCCCTAGTTGTGTCTCCCTCTGTTATCTGGTTAGGCTAGTCCTGTATCCCTCCGTAGGGGAACTACGTCGCCCTGATCCTCATACTAGATGAGGTACGTAGGCAGGAGATGAGCTGATCTCTCCGGGCGCCTGTGTCTTTGTTTTGTCTTGTTGTGTGCTTGGAAGCTGATGTAAGTCCATCGAGTGGCATTTGGGTTCTAGTGTGGGTTTGTTGGTTCGGATGCTGATGTAAGTCCAGTGATTGGCATTCAGGCTCCACGTTTGCCTCTTTGTGTGTGTTTTGGTTCGGATGCTGATGTAAGTCCAGTGATTGGCAGTCAGGATCCACGTTTGCCTGTGTTTGTTTGTGTGCGTGTCAGCCGAGCTACGAATGCTCTGATTCTCCTTCGTCCAAGGAGATACGTATGCATAGGATGCGATATCCTAGCGAGCATGTGTCGTTTCCCCAGTCCGAACTACTTCGACTCTGATGTCTATGCCTGATAGACTAAGTAGGCCCAGGATGCGATGTCCTGCCGAGTCAGTCTCTTTTGTTTTCTTGTGTCTCTTTCGGCCAGTGTGTGTGTGTGAGCAGTGTTTTAGCAACCATTTATCCTTCCTTTTGTGCGTGGATCCCGTCGAGTACGACGGATGCGTAGGGGTGCTAATACCTTCCCTTCGCATAACCGACTCCCGAACCCATTCTCTTTGGTCGCGAGACCATGTCTTTTCCAGGTTTACTCTGAGCGTTTCCTTTCCCTCTTTTGGGATAAATAACGCACGGTGGCGGCTCTGTTGTTCTTCTTTTCCCGCCGGTTTTTCGCGTGATGCGACAGCTGGCGACTCTGCTGGGGATAATAGAGAGGTTGACCTGTGCTGGTCCATCTTCCCTAAGCGAGTCTCTCCTAGCGCTCTCTAGGTTAGGGTTTTTGGTTGATGTTGGCTGTTATCTATTGCATTCATTTGTATATATGTGCATTTATTGTTTGCATTTATGTTTGCACTTATGTTTGCATTCATTCACATTCATTATTCATCTGGCTAGTTGTCTGTTTCTCTCTGTTGGGGTGGGAGTTACATGAGGTAAAAGGCCCAATACCCAGGCCATGAGTGAAATCTAGGATACTTAGGAATAGAGTGATTCATGGGAAGCGGGTGGTATTGCGCCACTTAGCGGAACATTGATATCACGAGCAGTTCAGACCCTGGTGGGATATTATCGTTACATACTTCGGGTGTGTATATGATGATGTTCTGCGAAAGGTTATTTATGCTGCGTTTCTCTCGACCTTACCCTGGCCTAGATGACACCCGTGAGTGGGGAGGGAATGATCATTATTACAGGTACAGTTGGTGACTTGTTGGTGACTTGTTGGTGACTTGTTGGTGACTTGTGATCCTGTTGGTGACTATTGGTTCAGAAGTTTGGGGTCTCAGATGACTTTGGGTTTCAGATGAATATGTGGTTCCGAGTTCAAGCCGAAGCTTTGATCCTGTGTTCTGAGAGACACAGCCAACCAGTCGAGTCTGCATCATTTGCATCATAGCATATTTATTTTTCAAAAGAAACGCAATAAAAAAAAGATACAAAAAAAAAAAGGAAAAGAAAAGAAAAGAAAAAACAAAAAAAACTAATCCCTGCATGCATATCATTTCTCAGGTACATTCCAGAGCTTGTTCACTGATAGAGATGGCAACAGTCGCAGAGTTGAAGAGGAAGACTTGTTCCTACAGCTTTCACCGTGAACCTTTGACGTCTCTGATTGAGTTGAGCAACCTTATGACCAGTGGTAACCAGAAGGGGTTTGTTGACCAGTATGGAGATATTCTGACACTGTTGAAGATGGTAGTCGATCCGGTGCCGTTGCAGACTCTTCTACAGTTCTACGACCCAGAGCTTCATTGTTTCACCTTTCAAGATTATCAGTTGGCGCCTACTCTTGAGGAGTACTCCATTCTGCTGAGTGTCCCGGTCCGATATCAGGTTCCTTTCTTGGATGTGCCCAAGGAGGTTGATTTCAGAGTTGTTGCCAGAGCTCTCCATTTGGGTATCAAGGAAGTCAGTGATAGTTGGAAGTCCAGTGGGGATGTTGTAGGATTGCCTTTGAAGTTTCTGTTGAGGGTAGCTAGAGAAGAAGCAGAGAAGGGAAGTTGGGAAGCCTTTCATGCTCAGTTGGCCGTCATGATCTATGGGATCGTCTTGTTTCCGAGTATGCCCAATTTTGTTGACTATGCTGCAGTCAGTATTTTCATTGGAGGAAATCCAGTTCCTACTCTGTTGGCTGACACTTACTATGCTATTCACAGTAGGCATGGTAAGGGTGGGGTTATCAGGTGTTGTCTCCCGCTTTTGCTCAGATGGTTCTTGTCTCTCCTGCCAGTCAGTGGACCTTTTGTGGATGCTCAGAGCACGCATAAGTGGACTCAGAGGGTTATGTCTCTTACCTCCTATGATATCAGGTGGCAATCTTACCGGATGGATGTGCGTAACGTCATTATGAGCTGTGGAGGATTCCGTAATGTGCCACTCATAGGGACTAGGGGTTGCATCAATTACAACCCGGTTCTTTCTCTCCGCCAGTTGGGGTTTGTGATGAAGGGAAGACCACTTGAGGCTGAGGTATCAGAAAGTGTGTATTTTGAGAAGCAGAGTGACCCGGCCAGATTGGAGAAGATAGGGAGAGCTTGGAAGTCTATTGGTGTGAAGGATGGATCTGTCTTAGGGAAGAAGTTTGCCGTTGCTATGCCCGATTACACTGATTGGGTCAAGGAGAGAGTAGAAACTTTGTTGTTACCCTACGATAGGATGGAGCCGTTGCAGGAGCAACCACCTTTGATCCTTGCTGAGAGTGTGCCTGCGGAGCACTACAAGCAAGCCCTGATGGAGAATCGCCGTTTGAGAGAGAAGGAGCAAGATACCCAGATGGAGCTGTACAAAGCCAAAGCTGATAGGTTGAACTTGGTTCATCAACTCAGAGGAGTGCGAGAAGAAGATGCTAGCAGACTGAGAAGCAAGAAGAGATCCTACGAGGAGGTGGAGAGCATGTTAGATGCAGAACACCGGGAGTGCTTGAGGCTGCAGAGAGTTGAGGCCAGCTATCAGAAGAAGATCAGAGACTTGGAGAAGCAACTCAGAGATAAAGACATCCAGTTGAAGAAGGAAGTAGACTTGAGACAGGCATCAGAGAACCACCTTGGAGGAGAAGTGGTAGAGCTTAGACGACAACTGAAGGAGAAGATCACTCTTTTGCCAGAATGTTCAGAATGTGACCTGTTGATAGACCAGTGTCAGTACTTGAAGACTCTCATTCCGGGAGGCCGTTTGTCTTAGCTTGTATCTTTGATATGTATGTTGAGAATCACCTCCAGGCTTGTTGGATGGGATTCATTGTTGTACTCCGATTGTTTGGATTTTCTTTGTCGACTTTGTTGTATGATCCTGTTACTCATATAGATGAGGTTGTTGGTTTCACCTTGTACTCATCACTCTTGTGTATGTTGTTTCTGTGCTTCTATGTTGTTCTTGCTGCAGGTTGCCATCTTTTGAGGATGACTCAGGCTCTTTGAATGCCTGAGAAATGAACATATCATGTGCATCATACGCATCATTAGCACCATACTCATATCATTTTGCATAACAGGTGTTCTTGGTCGTGACTTCTCACTCTTGGTTCCTGTTCAGGCAGGATAGCTGATCAACGTCCGCACCGCTACTCAACAAGACTGAATCAACAGAGAGGTATGGATCAAGTTCAAGCTGAGTTGGCTGAGATGAAGGCTAACATGGCCCAGTTTATGAATATGATGCAAGGGGTTGCACAAGGTCAAGAAGAACTTCGAGCCATGGTTCAGAGACAAGAGGCTGCAATTCCACCGGTCAACCATGCTCCGCCAGAGGGAGGCCCGGTCAATGATAATAGTGTTGCTGCTGCTGTACCCATCAACAACTATGCTGTAGGTGATGAGTTGGGGGGTATTCGAATCAACGGTCAACCTATTGCTCCAGATGCCGCTAATGCCAGAGCAGTCCGTGCCCCGGCCCGTAATCCTGCTCCGATTGTTGACAGACAAGAGGATATGTTCACTCTGCTCAGTGAAGACGAAGACGTTCTGGGAAGGGTTGATGAGAGGGATCGTAAAGTTGATGCCCTTGCTGAGAAAATTAGAGCTATGGAATGTCAGAATTCTCTCGGTTTTGATGTTACCAATATGGGGTTGGTGGAAGGTTTGAGAATCCCTTACAAGTTCAAAGCACCGTCCTTCGATAAATACAACGGTACTTCTTGCCCTCGCACCCATGTGCAGGCTTATTATCGAAAAATCTCTGCGTATACCGATGATGAAAAGATGTGGATGTATTTTTTCCAAGATAGTCTATCTGGGGCTTCTTTGGACTGGTACATGGAATTGAAGAGAGATTCTATCCGCTGTTGGAGGGATCTGGGTGAGGCCTTTTTGAGGCAATACAAACACAACATGGACATGGCACCGAGCCGGACTCAGCTGCAGAGTCTATGTCAGAAATCCGGAGAGAGCTTCAAGGAGTACGCCCAGAGGTGGCGTGAACTGGCTGCTAGAGTTCAACCCCCTATGCTGGAGAGGGAGTTGACAGATATGTTTATCGGCACTCTTCAGGGTGTGTTTATGGACCGGATGGGGAGCTGCCCATTCGGTAGTTTTTCTGATGTTGTCATTTGTGGAGAGAGGACTGAGAGCTTGATTAAAACTGGGAAGATCCAAGATGCTGGTTCCTCTTCTTCTAAGAAGCCGTTTGCTGGGGCACCTCGTCGAAGAGAGGGTGAAACTAATGCTGTTCAACACCGCAGAGATCAGAACAGAATTGAATACCGTCAAGCTGCTGCAGTGACCATTCCGGCACCTCAACCTCGTCAACAACAACAACAAAGAGTTCAACAACCGCAACAACAACAACAACAGCAACGTCCGTATCAGCCCAGACAAAGGATGCCTGATCGACGTTTTGATTCGCTACCCATGTCGTACGCCGAACTGCTGCCCGAACTACTCAGGTTGGGGATGGTTGAGTTGCGTACAATGGCTCCGCCTACAGTATTGCCTCCTGGGTACGACGCCAACGTCCGTTGTGACTTTCACTCTGGGGCACCAGGGCATCATACTGAGAAGTGTCGGGCTCTCCAGCACAAGGTCCAAGATTTGATCGATGCCAAGGCAATCAACTTCGCTCCAGTGCCTAACGTCGTAAACAACCCTATGCCTCAGCATGGTGGGCATAGAGTGAACAATATTGAGGGGAAAGAAGCTGAAGATCTGGTTGTTAATGTTGATGATGTTCAGACTTCTCTGCTAGTTGTGAAGGGCCGTCTGCTGAATGGGGGTGTCTACTCGGGCTGTGATGAGGATTGTTTGGGCTGTGCAGAATCTGAGAATGGTTGCGACCAGTTAAGGGCCGGTATCCAGGGTATGATGGATGAGGGTTGTTTGCAATTCAGTAGGGCTGTAAAAGATCGTGGAACAGTGTCAACTATCACCATTTACTTTAAACCGTCTGAAGAACGTGGACAAAGGGTCGTTAGTGCACCTGCAACAAATGGTACCCCAGTTACCATTTCCGTGCCTGTAACCATCAGTGCTCCAACTACTATCGCCGCGTCTGGAAGAAGGGCTGTTGAGAATAGTAGAGCCGTGCCGTGGAAGTATGATAATGCTCACCGCAGTTACAGAAGGGCTGAAAGTCAGACGAGACCAGTGAATCAAACTCCAGTGACAATTGGTTTACCGAATAGAGTTCCTGCAACTGTTGGTCCGGCTGTGGATAATGTAGGGGGTCCAGGAGGTTTTACCAGAAGCGGTCGTCTGTTCGCACCGCAGCCTTTGAGGGACAATAATGCTGAGGCTCTCGCCAAAGCAAAGGGTAAGCAAGCTGTGGTTGAGGAAGAACCTGTCCAGAAGGAAGCGCCCGAGGGGACATTTGAGAAGGACGTGGAGGAGTTTATGAAAATAATCAAGAAGAGTGACTACAAGATTGTAGATCAGTTGAATCAAACTCCGTCCAAGATTTCTATACTTTCACTGTTGTTGTGCTCTGAGGCACACCGTAATGCCTTGCTGAAGATGTTGAATCTGGCTTACGTGCCTCAGGAGATTTCTGTCAATCAACTGGAGGGTGTGATGGCCAATGTGAGCACCAGGCATGGTGTAGGTTTCACCAACCTGGACTTACCGCCTGAAGGGCGAAACCATAACAAAGCCTTGCACATCACCATGGAGTGCAAGGGGGCAGTGTTGTCTCACGTATTGGTAGACACCGGGTCGTCGCTGAATGTGTTGCCTAAGCAGATTCTGAAGAAGATTGATGTGGAAGGGTTTGTGCTTACTCCCAGTGACCTGATCGTTCGTGCTTTCGACGGCTCCAAACGTTCTGTGTGTGGGGAAGTTACCTTGCCTGTGAAGATAGGTCCTGAGGTATTCGATATCATCTTCTATGTTATGGACATCCAGCCCGCCTATAGTTGTTTATTGGGGCGTCCATGGATTCATGCAGCAGGGGCAGTCTCGTCGACTCTCCATCAAAAGCTCAAGTATGTCTGGAACGGTCAGATTGTGACTGTGTGCGGTGAAGAAGAGATTCTGGTGAGTCATCTATCCTCGTTCAAGTATGTTGAGGTGGATGGCGAGATCCACGAAACCTTATGTCAGGCGTTTGAGACTGTGGCTCTTGAGAAAGTGGCGTACGCTGAGCAGAGGAAGCCAGGTGCTTCAATTACTTCTTACAAGCAGGCTAAGGAGGTTGTTGATTCTGGCAAAGCTGAAGGCTGGGGCAAGATGGTGGATTTGCCTGTCAAAGAAGACAAATTTGGCGTTGGTTACGAGCCTCTCCAAGCAGAGCAGAATGGTCAAGCGGGTCCGAGTACCTTTACCAGCGCTGGGCTGATGAATCATGGCGACGTCTCTGCAACCGGTAGTGAAGACTGTGACAGTGATTGTGATTTGGACAACTGGGTTCGCCCGTGTGCACCAGGGGAGTCTATCAACAACTGGACGGCTGAAGAAGTGGTTCAAGTTACTCTTCTGACAGAGTAATTTTCTGTTGTTTTTTCATTTTGCATGAAAATCCTACGATCTGCCCAAGGCGTAGTGATTCATTGTAGGGCCTCATCATGTTTTAATGATTATCATTAATGAAGGACATTTTTTGCAATCAAACTTTGTGATCCCTGTCTTTCTATTTTTTTGTTTTCATCTTTTTTCAAAAACAATAAAATGGCAATGTTTTTGTTTTTTTGTGACTTTATTGAACTCTTTTTCTAAAACAAAGCATTAAACATGCAGAAGCGATCTTATGGCATTCACTATGAACAGTTCTGTTATGGCTCAGTATGATTTCGACAATCCCATCTACCAAGCTGAAGAGGAGAGTGAGGAAGACTGTGAACTCCCTGCAGAATTGGTCAGATTGCTGAAGCAGGAGGAAAGGGTCATCCAACCTCATCAGGAGGAGTTGGAGGTTGTTAATTTGGGTACTGAGGACGCCAAAAGAGAAATCAAGATTGGGGCTGCTTTAGAGGACTCTGTCAAGAGGAGGCTGATTGAGATGCTGAGAGAATATGTGGAGATATTCGCCTGGTCATATCAAGATATGCCTGGGTTAGATACAGACATTGTGGTGCATCGATTACCTCTTAGAGAAGGATGTCCTTCGGTCAAGCAGAAGCTTCGTAGAACGAGTCCTGACATGGCAACTAAGATCAAGGAAGAGGTTCAGAAGCAGTGGGATGCGGGTTTTTTGGCTGTTACAAGTTATCCCCCATGGGTGGCCAACATCGTTCCTGTGCCGAAGAAGGATGGTAAAGTCAGAATGTGTGTCGATTACCGGGATTTGAATAGAGCGAGTCCGAAAGATGATTTCCCATTACCTCACATTGATGTATTGGTTGATAATACGGCTCAATCCTCGGTATTCTCTTTCATGGATGGTTTCTCCGGATATAATCAGATCAAGATGGCGCCAGAGGACATGGAAAAGACGACATTCATTACACCTTGGGGCACGTTCTGCTATAAGGTGATGCCATTTGGGCTAAAGAATGCTGGTGCTACCTATCAGAGGGCAATGACGACTCTTTTTCATGACATGATGCACAAAGAAATTGAAGTGTACGTAGATGATATGATTGCGAAGTCGCAGACAGAAGAGGAGCACCTGGTTAATTTGCAGAAGCTGTTTGACCGGTTGAGAAAGTTCAAGCTGAGGTTGAATCCGAACAAGTGTACGTTTGGGGTGAGATCAGGGAAGCTTTTAGGCTTCATTGTCAGTGAGAAAGGGATTGAGGTTGATCCAGCAAAAGTCAAAGCTATTCAAGAGATGCCTGAACCGAAAACGGAGAAGCAAGTCCGTGGGTTTTTAGGGAGATTGAACTACATTGCAAGGTTCATATCTCACCTAACTGCCACGTGTGAACCAATTTTCAAACTGCTAAGAAAGAATCAAGCGATCAAGTGGAATGATGACTGTCAGAAAGCTTTTGACAAGATAAAGGAGTATTTACAGAAACCTCCAATCCTTATACCTCCAGTTCCAGGGAGACCTCTGATAATGTACCTGTCAGTGACTGAGAACTCGATGGGGTGTGTATTGGGACAGCATGACGAGTCTGGTCGAAAAGAGCATGCCATATACTACCTTAGCAAAAAGTTTACCGACTGTGAAACAAGATATTCACTGCTCGAGAAAACTTGCTGTGCTTTGGCCTGGGCTGCTCGCCGACTGAGGCAGTATATGTTGAACCATACTACCTTATTGATTTCTAAGATGGATCCAGTGAAGTACATCTTTGAGAAACCGGCTCTCACCGGACGCGTTGCTCGTTGGCAGATGATTCTAACAGAATATGATATTCAGTACACGTCACAAAAGGCCATCAAAGGTAGTATTCTGTCAGACTACCTCGCCGAGCAACCGATTGAAGATTATCAGCCTATGATGTTTGAATTCCCTGATGAAGACATCATGTATCTTAAGATGAAAGATTGTGAAGAGCCTCTTGTCGAGGAAGGACCGGATCCGGATGACAAATGGACACTGATGTTTGATGGGGCTGTGAATATGAACGGTAACGGTGTGGGTGCAGTATTGATCAATCCTAAAGGTGCTCATATACCTTTTTCTGCCAGATTGACGTTTGACGTCACCAACAACGAAGCTGAGTATGAGGCTTGTATCATGGGGATAGAAGAAGCCATTGATCTGAGGATCAAAACTCTTGATATATTTGGAGATTCAGCTCTAGTGGTCAATCAAGTCAATGGAGATTGGAATACGAATCAGCCGCATTTGATTCCGTATAGAGATTACACCAGAAGAATACTGACGTTCTTCAAGAAGGTGAAGTTGTACCATGTCCCCCGGGATGAGAATCAAATGGCTGATGCTTTGGCAACTTTGTCGTCTATGATCAAAGTTCATTGGTGGAATCATGTGCCACATGTTGCGGTGAATCGACTCGAGAGGCCTGCGTATGTGTTTGCAGCCGAGTCTGTTGTGATTGATGAGAAGCCGTGGTATTATGACATCAAGAACTTCCTCAAGACTCAGGAGTATCCTGAAGGTGCGTCGAAGAATGACAAGAAAACCCTGAGAAGGCTAGCTGGAAGCTTCTATTTGAATCAGGATGATGTGCTGTATAAGAGAAACTTTGACATGGTCTTGCTCAGATGCGTGGACAGACCCGAGGCAGACATGTTAATGCAGGAAGTTCATGAAGGTTCCTTCGGTACTCATGCCGGCGGACATGCAATGGCTAAGAAATTGTTGAGAGCGGGTTATTACTGGATGACTATGGAATCCGATTGTTTCAAGTATGCTCGGAAGTGCCATAAGTGTCAAATCTATGCTGATAAGGTGCATGTACCACCAAGCCCTCTGAATGTCATGAATTCGCCTTGGCCGTTTGCCATGTGGGGCATTGATATGATTGGGAAGATTGAGCCCACTGCTTCGAATGGACATCGCTTCATCTTGGTTGCGATTGACTATTTCACCAAATAGGTGGAAGCAGCTTCCTATGCTAACGTTACCAAACAAGTGGTTACCCGGTTCATCAAGAAGGAAATCATCTGTCGTTATGGAGTTCCGGAGAGAATCATCACTGACAATGGTTCGAATCTCAATAACAAGATGATGAAAGAGCTATGTAAAGATTTCAAGATTGAACATCACAATTCTTCTCCTTACAGATCGAAGATGAATGGTGTTGTAGAAGCGGCGAACAAGAATATCAAGAAGATTGTGCAGAAGATGGTCGTTACGTACAAGGATTGGCATGAGATGCTACCTTTCGCTTTGCATGGGTACCGTACCTCAGTACGTACGTCAACCGGAGCAACCCCTTACTCCCTTGTGTATGGTATGGAAGCTGTCCTACCTGTTGAAGTGGAGATTCCTTCTCTGAGAGTTTTATTGGATGTCAAGCTGGACGAAGCCGAGTGGATTCGAACAAGGTTTAACGAGTTGAGCCTTATCGAAGAGAGACGGCTAGCAGCTGTATGCCATGGACAGTTGTATCAGCGAAGGATGAAGCGAGCCTTTGATCAGAAAGTGCGTCCTCGAAGCTATCAGATCGGTGATCTAGTTTTGAAGAGGATCCTCCCTCCCGGTGCAGATAACAGGGGCAAGTGGACTCCTAATTATGAAGGTCCGTATGTTGTGAAAAAGGTATTCTCCGGTGGAGCCTTGATGCTTACAACTATGGATGGTGAAGACTTTCCGTCTCCTGTTAACTCAGATGTAGTCAAAAAATACTTCGCATAAATTGACCCGCTGGACAAAAAGAAAAAAAGAGTCCAGGCAAAAATGGGCATCCCGGCGAACCAAAAAACAGAAAGGAAAGGTTCGGGCAAAAATTAGGGATAAAATGAAAAGAATTTGTACACCCGGTAAGTCGAAAACCCGCAAGGGCGACTTAGGCAAAAATGGGTATCCCGGTGGATTGAAAACCCGAAAGGGCGATCCAGCCAAAAGAGGGATTAAAGCGAAGATTACAGTCTGAGTTGTCTGTACTTCATCGAGCTTTGTCGTCTGCCATCTCGAAAGATGTGATCCGTCCAGTCATTCTTCTCAGAAAGCAGGGAGTTGGGAGGAAAACTGATGATCTGTGAGTTATAACAGAATTGGGAAATAGTGGATGCCGTGTTCACGTTGTCATTAGGATAGATTTTTCCTTTTGTGCGCAATTACCTCTTTCTAGGAATTGCCTCCCAATGTATTTGCCTTTTCAGGCACATTTTCAATCAATAAAAGTCGTTATTCAGATAAATGGCTCTTTTGTTTTTATTTTTACTGTTTTGTTTGCAAAAATGTCCGAATTTTTTGATAAGCATCGCATATAAAAACATGAAGGCTAAACAATAGCTTGCAGGATGATGAAACATTTGAAAATCATTTTGAATGTTGAGGACACTTGAGCGTATCTTGTCCATGTATCCCCTGGGGGTATTTTGTTGTGCTGTTTTTCAGGTTGGCGTCTGTGAGGACGTTTCCTCAGCAGATATTTTCCCCAAGCAAGTTTGGAAGCTATCAGAGCTATATTCCCCTGCGGAGACGTCTGTGGATAGTGCCTTCTATTCCCCAGCAGATCTAAGGATTGCCTATCCCCAGCAGGCCTGTATTTGCCGATTTCCTCCCGAGTGAGGCAGACTCATTGAAATTTATCTCCAGCATTTATCCTATCTGTGGACTGAAGGATATCCCCAGCGGAGTTTACCTTTCCCCAGCAGCAGTGATATTCTCCAACATGAGTGAGAAGTCGTTGCTCTTCTTGCAGAGTCTCCCCGCAGAGTTGGAGTACCCGATCAGTTTTGGCTCCCCAGCCGGAGTTTTTCATCCTTTTTGCATTTTTGCATTTTAGTGATCATTGCATCCTCAAATTGCGTAGCATTCCCATTCAATATGGAGCATTACGCCATAGAAAAATTCAAACATATGCATTCATGTGTTAACCTCACCAGACCGTATCCCCGGCAGAGGCGGATCGTTTCATTCAACATCAGCACAGCAAGTCTGCTACAGTTGCTCTTGACAGCATTCAGGTTTGATATCCCCACAAAGGTTTATTACCTCACCCGTTGGTGACAGAAAGTTTGTTTCTCCCCAGTGAGACCCCCAGCAAGTGGTCAACCTTGCCTTGACATATCTAAAAAGTCGTTCTTGTGATACCGGTAAGTGTCATACTAGCACTCGCGTGTGTTTCTTTGTTTGGTGTCGGTAAACACCATTGTTTCGGTGTCTGTAAACATCGGGTATTCTCCCCAGTCATCGGTAAATGTCTGGTCATCATTTTTGGTGTCGGTAAACACCATTGTTTCGGTGTCTGTAAACATCGGGTATTCTCCCCAGTCATTGGTAAATGTCTGGTCATCATTTTTGGTGTCGGTAAACACCATTGTTTCGGTGTCTGTAAACATCGAGTCTCTCCCCAGTCATCGGTAAATGTCTGGTCATTTTTTGATGTCGGTAAACATCATTGTTTCGGTGTCGATAAACATCGAGTCTCACCCCAGTCATCGGTAAATGTCTGGTCATTTTTTGATGTCGGTAAACATCATCTTTCGATGTCGGTAAACAATCGAGTCCTTCCCTCAGTCATCGGTAAATGTCTGATAACTCCCCAGCTAGAAATCCCCAGTAGAGTCATCTGTAAATGTCCTGTCTGGTTTCCGGTTGCGAATATTTGTTTGTATCTCCCCAATAAATTTCTCATCCCCAGTCATCGGTAAATGTCTGGTCATTTCTTTGGATGTCGGTAAACATCATCTTTCGATGTCGGTAAACGTCGAGTCTCATCCCAGTCATCGGTAAATGTCTGGTCATGCTTTGTTTCCTTGTTGATAAAATCAAGATCCCCAGAAGTCGTCGGTAAACATCTTGTCTGATTACACCACAAAGATTTTGTTCCTCCCCAAGTGGAGACGCCATCGGTAAATGGCCCCGTATGCTTCGATATCGGTAAATATTGAATGCCCAGTTTTATCCGCCATCGGTAAATGGCCCCGTTTTCTTCGATATCGGTAAATATCGGATCCCCAGTTGCAGTAGCCATCGGCAAATGGTCGAGTTGAAGTTGATATCGGTAAATGTCAAGTTTCTTTGAAGCCACCATCGGTAAATGGTCTTGCTTCCTTTTACATCAGGAGTTGTTTCCCAGCAGCCATCGGTAAATGGTCTTGCTGAAGTTGATATCGGTAAATATCAAGTTACCAGTTTCTAACCATCGGTAAATGGTTTCGCCTTTCTGAAGTTGTCAATGGCAGGCGTCATCGGTAAATGACGTGGTTCTTCCTGTATCATATCCGGCAGAGTGCAAATTTCTACGGTTCTTGGTATTCAATCCCTGTTTACCCTGAAAGTCTGACAGCCATTGCTCTCATCCATTCGGGTTCCCAGTTGATTGAATAGGGGCAGCTGTAGCACCTCAAATTTGCACCTATCATTGTACATATATTTTCATATTTGGTCATAACATAACATGGTCCACTGCATAACATTGCATTGTCCCCTTTGCCCCAAGTGCAAGTCATCAGAAGAATTAGGTCAAACTGGTCAGGAGATCAGTCAGTCAAGCAAGCAAGTACAAATTCCATTGAGCCAAGGCCCTAGGGTTGGTCCAACATGTTCACATGACTTGGGGATCCATTTGAAGTGTTTTGGTCAAGGATTGGATGTTCAGAAGTCATCATTCAATGCACAGTCAGTCAGAAACCCTAAAAAGTCAAACTTGGTCAACTGTGTCTGATTTTATGGTTTTGATGGTTGGATTTGGTTTGAGAGAGCTTATTCATGTCCCAATAGGCCTCATATATCATGTCAAACACCATCATGGAAGAATTTGAAGCCAAATCAGAAATTTCCAAAAATAGAAACTGGACCTGTAATTGAAACCTGCCAAAAATGGAAAGTCTTGATCCTCAAACTTACATCATGATACAAGCTTCAAATGAATTTTTGCCCAACATGAAAGTTGAAGATCTTGTTCTCCCATTTCCAAAAAGTCCAATAACACTCAATTCCCATGTATGGTTGGCAAGTTATGATCAAATCATTTTCAGAAATTCTTGAACTTCAAAAGGGCATATCTCTCAAACATTTTGGCCAATTTGGGTGGGGTTTTTTCCTACAAGTCACATTTGATCCCCTCTTTCCAAATATGTAACCCTCATGCACCAAAACCTCATGGATCAAAATGGCATTTTTTGACTTACTTGAATTAATTTCAAGTGAAGTGAAATTTTGACCTTTTAAAATAACCATTTGTAATCACTTTGGCCATTGGAATATGTTCAGAAATGACATTTGAGACTTGTTGGAAGCCCATTTTCGTGCAGTACACACACCCATCACCTACTTGCTTGAAAATTGGCCAAAAGTACACTTTTCACCAACTCCATTCCACATTTTCATGAACCTTGATCAGTACCATTAAACAGGGTATATATTCATCATTTTATCTCTGAAACAAACCCTAGCAGCCACACATTCAAGACAGAAAAATCCATTTCTCTCATTTTGCTCATTCTTCCATTTGTGAACTTTCTGTCAAGAAAACTCAAAGCACTCGATCTGGCTTTTGCTGCTACATCACATACCATCATTCTTGAGCTCATTGGAAGCCTTAAATCACAACTGGAAGCAAGGAAAGTAGCACTGTTTTGCTAAGCTCCATCAATGGCAGATTTCGAGTTAAGCCATTTCAAGGGCTGCTGAGCCAAAATCCTTCAACCATTCATCTTTTGGAAGCTGTTGGCACATCTGTTTCAAGCATTTATCACCAAACAACAACTGCACCACAGCTGTTCTTCAAATTTGGTAAATCCTCGACCTTAACCATTCCAAGAACCATGATATGCTTTAGTTAGATCTTGCCTTGCTGGTCACCATGGACTTTGAATCGTGCAAAATAGTTGAGTAATAAGTGAGATATTTGAAAATGAAGTTTGTTGTTTATCATTGTTTATGCATGATTCTTCCTAGATTAGCATGATTTATTGTTAATGGCTTTTGGATTTGTGATGTATATGATTTGCTTGTTCGATTGGTATGTTGATTGTTCATTTCTGGAAAAAAACTTTTTCACGATGATGATGAACAAGATGATGAATACGTTGCTGTAAAACCCTAAAATGCATTTTCCAGAAAACCTGTTTCACGTGTGCATGGACCGCGTCCCTGTTCCATTTGAAACCGACCAATGAAAACATTCCAATCCGTGCCCCAAAACGGCACCGTTTTGATAAGTGAAGTCCAATATTACAAAATTGCCACGCCATGTTAATAAATCCAAATTAATTCATTTTATTAGTTCAATGTTTATTGCATTTTTGTTCCACAACTTACAAAATTCATAATTCAATCATTTTTGATCCAAAATTCATGGGAATTTCTGCATTGTGTTCATCTTGATGTCTAGTATTTTATCATGATTTTTCAGAATTTTTTGCATGGTCGAATTTAAAATGGTATTAGGGTTTGTGACATGTATGCATAGTTTGTACCTTTTACCAAAACCTTTGTGAAATAGTCATGCATCATCCATTTGATCTGAACTTTTTTGTGCACAAACTAGACACATTCATGTTTATTTTGATGTAAAGTTTGTAAATTTATCTTATCTGGATTGTGAGTTGTGAATTTTTGAAGTAGGGTGTGACAATTTGTGTCACACTATTGATGTGTAACTTGTTGATTTTTGATACCATACTTCTTGACCTCCAATTGATCTGATTTTTTGCATGAACCTACTCTTGTATGTCTAGTTCACATAGGATTTTTCTTGGAATTAATTGCGGCATTTCCTAATTGTTTGAGGTTTTCTCCCCTGTTTGACCAAAATGTTGACTTTGTGTGATACATGTTCCCATTTCATTTGTGAAATTCTCATATTTTATTAGATGAACATGAAATTTTACATGAGATAACTAGACATCTTAAGATTTTCCATGGTTTTGATCCCATTCATTTCTCATATGCTATCACTGATCTATGATTTTTTCAAGTTGACGTATGTTTGGTTGACTTCTTTGAGCATGTTCAAAATTGCCTTGCCTTTCTGATTTTTATTGACTGCCTTCCACTTGTCCAAATGAGATGAAATTTGACATGCTTACCATTATGTGGGTTGTGATTGATCATGATTTATTTGGTGATTTTTGGAAATGTTTGAGATTGGTTTTGATGCAAGTCTTGCTGTTGACTTCTATGAGCTTCTAAGTGCCATGTTTTGACCTAATTTGTTCATGAAATGATGATGATGATTGATATGAATGTGAACCCAATTGGTTGTGTTTCTTAATTGTTTGAACATGATTTTGGATGCTTGCCCTTTGCTGTTTTGACTTTTTCATTCCTTTTTGACCCTAGGCTTGCCCTAGTGGTCCTGTTACTCACTTTTGAGCTTGTGTTTTCAGGTTGACCAACAAATGACCAATGAGGCCAATTCTTTTTGATTGAACTTGCTTGAATATCATTGTTTAACTTGTTTGTTTTGTAGGTGGCTTGGCTCACATGCCTTAAGCCTTGTGCCTTGCACATCCATTTGCCTCTAATTAACTGTTGATGTCTGCTTCTTTTTGCTTTGTTTGAAGTTGTATACTAATGTCTGCTTGACTATTTCAGGTGCTTTTAGTTGCTCAGTTCCTTGTGAACTTTTGCTTTGCTTTGCTTATTAAGCAATTTGCATTGAGGTATATTTCTCATCTTCATGTAGTCTGGAAGACCTGGCCTGTTACTTGGCCAGGCAACTGTCTGAAGTCCTCCTTAAGAGGCAATGTTTGTGGATGTTTAATTTTGTCCTTGCATAGGGTCAAAGACCTCCTAAGTGAAGAGGCAATTGGCAGAACCCAAGGGATATGCAACCTATCCCCTGCTATTCTGTGTGTCATCTGCTTTGCTCACACCACTGTGTTGATGCATTGCAGATACAAACCCAAGATCTTGTACAATTGTACAGTTGAGTCAGTATCAAATGTGTAGAAGGGTTCCCACTTTCTGAACCCACACATTCTTGTCTTAAGCTCTCCCAGGCCAGGGATAAGAGCTGTGAAGTCTCATCTTCACCCACCCTTCATCTGCTTCACCTTGGCTCTCAATGTCAAGATTAAGAGCAACATCTACCCAGTTCCAGAGGTTTGTTTGTTGAGGTTGATATGACCCCTCGACTAAAACCTAACCCTTGTGTGAGCCCTTGTTTGTATATAGTGTGTGCTACCTGTGCTTGTATGTTTGTTTGACTTGCTTCCTGTGCAAGTTAGGTTTAGTTTGACTTGCTTCCTGTGCAAGTTAGGTGTGGCTTGCTTCCTGTGCAAGTCATGATTAGGATAGGCTTGCTTCCTGTGCAAGTTAGCTAGAAACCTTAACTTAGGGTTGATTTTGCATGATAACATCTAGGCTCGAGTCGTAGTCTCCCTAGTTGTGTCTCCCTCTGTTATCTGGTTAGGCTAGTCCTGTATCCCTCCGTAGGGGAACTACGTCACCCTGATCCTCATACCAGATGAGGTACGTAGGCAGGAGATGAGCTGATCTCTCCGGGCGCCTGTGTCTTTGTTTTGTCTTGTTGTGTGCTTGGAAGCTGATGTAAGTCCATCGAGTGGCATTTGGGTTCCAGTGTGGGTTTGTTGGTTCGGATGCTGATGTAAGTCCAGTGATTGGCATTCAGGCTCCACGTTTGCCTCTTTGTGTGTGTTTTGGTTCGGATGCTGATGTAAGTCCAGTGATTGGCAGTCAGGCTCCACGTTTGCCTGTGTTTGTTTGTGTGCGTGTCAGCCGAGCTACGAATGCTCTGATTCTCCTTCGTCCAAGGAGATACGTATGCATAGGATGCGATATCCTAGCGAGCATGTGTCGTTTCCCCAGTCCGAACTACTTCGACTCTGATGTCTATGCCTGATAGACTAAGTAGGCCCAGGATGCGATGTCCTGCCGAGTCAGTCTCTTTTGTTTTCTTGTGTCTCTTTCGGCCAGTGTGTGTGTGTGAGCAGTGTTTTAGCAACCATTTATCCTTCCTTTTGTGCGTGGATCCCGTCGAGTACGACGGATGCGTAGGGGTGCTAATACCTTCCCTTCGCATAACCGACTCCCGAACCCATTCTCTTTGGTCGCGAGACCATGTCTTTTCCAGGTTTACTCTGAGCGTTTCCTTTCCCTCTTTTGGGATAAATAACGCACGGTGGCGGCTCTGTTGTTCTTCTTTTCCCGCCGGTTTTTCGCGTGATGCGACATTGATGAAACAACATCATTTCACCATAAAAAACAATGTTTCATATATGACACTATTTCATGAAAAGATATGAAAATGGAATTCAAAATTCAAACAAAACAATAACTAAAATTCTGAGCACTACAAGCCGCCACTAGCGCCTCTACGCCCACGCCCCCAGTCCCGGTCCCGGAGCCGGAGCCGGTGCCGCCGGTGGCAACACCGGCGAGGGTCCATTGGTTGTGTCAAGTGGCATAATGCTTGGGACCACCACATGTCCATGTGGCACCTTATTCTCTTTGTTCCTTTGGTGAGTTAAAGTTCCAAAGCATTTATAAATGTTTTAAAGGATGTCTCCACTTTCTATGTGGGACTTAAAGCAAAGCATTAAATGCTATTTAACTCTTTTTTCATTTTGGAACTAATATTGCAAAACAATTTCCAACAATCCCCCACTAGTTCTAATAATGACAAAAATCATTCCAGATAGTGAAATATAAAAAAGTGTTAATACAGTTAGGTATCTTTCGATTTTAAACTTAACCTTAGTGAGGATAACGCAAAGTTTAATCGGAATGTTTGGTAGCAAAGCTTTTAAACCATTAATCCATGGGATCAGACTGGTGTTACCTTACACACACTCTTTAAAGGTTCTTCCTTTACATATCTCGCTTAGCACTTATTTATGGCCATATGCTCTCCTTTTCATGAATTTTTCATGAGAGAAACTCCAACTCTCACTTTGAGACGGCACCATATCAAAATTCACATAGGTGAGGTTCATATAGCATCCTTTCCAATAGATACTCTTCTTCGTTAATGAACTTCATTAAGAGGTTTTGGAAACCTCAACCCTCAATTCAACACAGTCAACCTTATTTCCCAAATTCTTGACTTACATCCAATTCAACGACTTGTTGTTACCCATTGAATCTTGAAGTTAATGTTTTGTTAACATAAGATTGGGTTGCTGCCGCTGTCGGAACTTTTATTTAAGGAGTTTCAACCCCATTCCTCTTGAGGTTGTTCGTACTAAGTCTCTGGCCAGTGGCTTAGTAAACGGATCTGCTAAGTTATAGCATGTTCGTATGTAGGTGAGTGAAATGATTCCATCCTTAATCAATTTTCTTACGAACGAATGTCTAAGTGCTATATGTCTAGACTTTCCATTATACACTTCGTTGAATGCTCTTGCTAATGTGGCTTGGCTATCGCAATGTATCATCACTTTTGAGACATTGTCTTTAGCCAATGGAACTTCCAACAGAAGATCCCTCAACCATTCCGCTTCTTGACCGGGGGAAGCGAGAGCCACGAACTCTGATTCCATGGTCGAAAGTGTAATGCATGTTTGTTTCTTGCTCTTCCAAGAAATTGCTCCACCAGCAAGTGTAAATATCCATCCAGTTGTAGATTTATGGTCTTCAATATTAGATATCCAACTCGCATCAGTGTATCCTTCTAATATGGCAGGGAACCTTCCATAGTGAAGACCAAGGTCCTTGGTTTTCAGTAGATAGCCAAAAATCCTTGTAATTGCCTTCCAATGTTCATTACTTGGATTACTAGTAAATCGACTCATTTTACTGACTGCAAATGATATGTCGGGTCTGGTACATTGTATTAGGTACATTAGACACCCTATTGCACTTGCATATTCCAATTGAGCCACTGATCTTCCATTATTCTTTTGAAGTTTGTTGGCATGATCAAATGGAGTGGTTACTTCCTTAAAGTTTAGATGTTTAAACTTATCAAGCATTTTCTCAATATAGTGGGTTTGACTAAGTTCATAACCCCCACTATTTCGCTTAACCTTGATCCCTAAAATTGTGTCAACAAGTCCAAAATCTTTCATCTTGAAAGTGGATGTTAGAAACTTCTTTGTTTCTAAGATTCCTTTTAAATCATTACTAATGATCAACATATCGTCGACGTAGAGACAAAGGAATATTACAGTGGTTTTGCACGTCTTTGTGTATAAACACTTGTCCCAAGAATTAGGAATAAATCCATTTGAGAGTATTACAGAGTCAAATTTTTGATGCCACTGTTTTGGTGCTTGTTTTAGTCCGTATAAGGATTTGACAAGTTTACACACCTTTTGTTCATTTCCAGGAAGCAGGTAGCCTTCCGGTTGTTCCATGTAGATTTCCTCATCGAGATCTCCATTTAGGAACGCTGTTTTAACATCCATCTGATGGATTATAAGATCATTCAAAAATGCTAAGGCAAACAACAATCTAATAGTAGTTATTCTTACTACTGGTGCGTATGTGTCGAAGTAATCTATGCCTTCTTTCTGTCTAAATCCTTTTGCCACTAATCTGGCTTTATAAGTGTTTAGAGTACCATCGCTATGGTATTTCTTCTTAAACACCCACTTGCATCCAATGGGCCTTGATCCCTTAGGTAAGTCAACAAGTTCCCAAGTGTGGTTTGATACAATTGAATCCATTTCATCTTGGATAGCATCTTTCCAAAAAGTGGAGTCCCTTGAAGTTATTGCTTCCTTATAAGTTTTTGGATCATCTTCCACTTGAAGAATGATCGGAATGCGTTGAACAAAGTTCTTACAATTTCCCTCAACAAGATAAAAGGAAATAGATTGAGAATCAATCTCATCTGGTCCTAGATTCTTTGTTTTCCGCATTCTCTTGCTTATCCTAGGCTCGGGTTATGGTTCAATGATTATAGGAGTGCCTTCAGTTTGTATTTCTACAATCCGAGAAGAGTTATCTTCATGAGATTCTTTATTAGTGGCCGACTTCGATCCTTTATCCTTTGTGATAAGGTTTTCAAAGAATTCTACATCTCGGGATTCAACAATTACATTAGATTCTAGATTTAAGAGTCTATATGCTTTACTGTGTTGTGCATATCCTACAAAAGCACATCTTATTCCTCGAGGACCCAACTTGGTTCTTTTAGGGTCCATGTTTTTGTAGTATGCCACACACCCCCACACTTTAAAGTAACCGATATTTGGCGCTCTGCCTTTCCATGACTCATATGGAGATATACCAGTTTTCTTTAACGGAATTCTATTGATTATATGACAGGCAGACAATAATGCCTCACGCCACAAGTTAAGGGGTAATTTAGAATGCATCAACATGGCATTCATCATCTCTTGATATGTTCGATTCTTTCTTTCTGTCATGCCATTTTGTTGCGGTGTTCGTGGTGCCGAACATTCATGTATTATACCGTGCTCTTCACAGAATGCATCAAATTCAATTGAAAAGTATTCGCCGCCCCTATCACTTCTAAGGACCTTTATACTTTTATTTAATTGATTTTCGACTTCTGCTTTATAAGTCTTAAAGGCATTAAATGCATCATCTTTATGCTTTAAGAGATATACATGAGTGTATCTAGAGGAATCGTCTATGAATGTAATAAAGTATCTATTCCCTCCACGTGTCAACATGCCATTAAATTCGCACAAATCTGAGTGCACAAGATCAAGTAATTTCGTTTTCCTTTCAACACTTTTGAAAGGCTTCTTAATCATTTTTGATTCAACACATAATTCACATTTTTTGAAATCCTTTATATTACATGAAATTAGTCCAGATTTAATTAGTCTCTTCATAGAACTAATACCACAATGTGCTAATCTATTATGCCATAAAGAAACGGAATCAAGCATGTAAGCGGAATTAGAAATTTCATTAATAATATTATCATTAGTACCTAGTTTGATCATTCCCTCTGCGGAATATCCTTTTCCAATGAATACACCATTACGGGTCAAAATAAGTTTGCCCGATTCATATACAGATTTAATACCCGGTTTTCCCAATAAATCCCCACTAACAAGATTCCTATTCATGTCTGGAACATGAAGCACATTTACAAGTGTAACTTTCTTTCCAGAAGTGAAGTTAAGTTCGACCGAACCGGTTCCAACAACTTTAGAGCGGACTTCATTTCCCATTTGTACCTCTTGTCCATCAATTGCTTCAGAATAGGTTTTGAATGCAGCCTTGTCATAAGTAACATGCACTGTAGCACAAGTGTCATACCACCAACCTTGAACTTTTCCTTTGATTGCCATAATTTCGCTCACTGTAGCGATTATGTCATCATCTGATCGAATTGCATTGATCTCATTTTTTGCTTTATTTGGTCTGCAATCTCGAGCATAGTGTCCAGGTTTACCGCATACGAAACATCCGTTCTTTGGACCTTTATGACCGCCAGAGTTCTTGAACTTGTTATGTTCTTTCTTTGGTCCAAGATGACTCTTCATGCCATCATGTCTCTTCTTTCCCTTGTTGGTCACAGCGTTTGTTTTGAAATGAGTAGGGGGTTCTGATTTCTCCCTCTCCTTCGATTCCTCCTCGATTCGAAGATGTTTCTGAATTTTCTCCAAGGAGAAGTCCTCGGAACTGTGCAACAATTTCCTTCGGTAGCCTTTCCATGAAGGTGATAATTTTGCAATAATTTCACCGACTTGGAAGGTCTCAGGGATGTCTATTTTTACTGCCTTTATTTTATTGACCAGAACTTGCAATTCATGCACTTGGGGAAGAATGGGCTTAGAGTCTAAGAATTTAAAATCGAAATATTTAGATATTAAGAACTTCTTCGTACCTTCCTCTTCAGCCTTGAACTTGAATTCTAGTGCCTTCCATATTTCTGTTGCCGATGGATTGTCTGTGTAGAGGTCGTAGAGACGATCAGATAAAGTATTCAGAATGTGTCCACGGCAAAGCAGTTCGTCCTCCTTGCATTTCTTGCGCTCCTTCTTGAGTTCTTCCGAATCATTTTCTGTTGGTTCAGGTATTGGTTGTAGGTCGGGATCAAGAACATAGTGAACCTTTAGGGCAGTCAATAGGAATGTCATCTTGTCTTGCCATCTTGTGTAATTTGTTCCATCAAATCGATCTAACTTGACAAGATCCTGGTTCATCACTTTGATGCTTGAAACAGCAGCGTCTGAAGACATTATGTTACTAATACTTTTAAGATTGTTAGAAAATTCGGTAAAATTAAATGGATCCAGGACTGAATCGTGATTGAGAATCACTTTCCTTAAAAGTATTTCAAGCACTCTTTTATTATGTCTTAGAGTTGGAAAATGCAAGAACACTCAGGATAATATCAGTCTTAATTTCGAGTCTGCACAAGACAGGTGAAGAACCCGAAATGCAAGGAAGGTTTTTCTGGAATTTGGAAGAGAAATACGTTTTTAGTTCTTGTATTATTTTTCTGAATAGAATCATATATTTATAGGAGATATGGATGTTGTTTCAAAAGTTTGCAACCTTTGATGAAACAACACCATTTCACCATAAAACACAATGTTTCATATATGACACTATTTCATGAAAAGATATGAAAATTGAATTCAAAATTCAAACAAAACAATAACTAAAATTCTGAGCACTACAAGCCGCCACTAGCGCCTCTACGCCCACGCCCACGCCCCCGGTCCCGGAGCCGGTGTCGCCGGTGGCAACACCGGCGAGGGTCCATTGGTTGTGTCAAGTGGCATAATGCTTGGGACCACCACATGTCCATGTGGCACCTTATTCTCTTTGTTCCTTTGGTGAGTTAAAGTTCCAAAGCATTTATAAATGCTTTAAAGGATGTCTCCACTTTCTATGTGGGACTTAAAGCAAAGCATTAAATGTTATTTAACTCTTTTGTCATTTTGGAACTAATATTGCAAAACAATTTCCAACAGTTTTCTCATCCTTTTTATGTTTTTCAATGGTTTGGTTAGACTAAGAGAAATATTTGAAGAGGAGAAGTTTTGGTTTTCTTTTTAAAAAAGGGAAAAGTTATGTTGTTGTTGCTGTAAAAAGAAAAGGTTCGGGCGCGAGGGAGAGAGGGATTTTGTTTTCACTTTTTGATTTTTTCTAGGAGAGATTTGAGAGAAAGAAGTTGTTTTATGTATGGAATTTCCAGATGTTGTTGCTGTTAACAGACTGGTGCGAGAAAGTAGAAGTTGATTCTTTGTCTTGACTTTTTTTTCATCCTCACCTGCCACGTGTCAGATTGTGGATGGAGGTCTTAAAATTTTGAAAACACATAAAACTCTCCTTTCTCTCTCTCTCTCTCTGCATTTGTGCCCACCGTCCACTCTCACTCTCACTCCGTTCGTCCAAAATACATTAATCTTATCTAAATCCTTTTACGATTAAGGATCAAAAGGGAGATGGTTTGGAGCCTTTTATTCTTCTTCTCGATTATTTGAATACGAGTTTTCTTACTCGACCAATAGAGTAATTTCCATTCAACAAAACACTTAATAGATCAAATTTATTTTCTGTCCTTGTGTGACTTCGAAAACATTTTCATAAACAAGTATGTTTTATCCAGATCAACTTAAAATAAACAAAGACTTCCGCCTCCAAGAGCAATCAGCGAGTAAAGGTTTAGCCACTTGATATGTCTAAAGTATCATTCCTTAAAAGCAATCAACCCAGTATTTATTTCTAATTAAAACTATGTAGCATTGAGTTCTCCATAGCACATAGAGATACGTAGGAGCAATATTTTAAAATTTTGTCAAACACCCCTTTAATAAATAAAAACGTTCATCCTTTCTTTCTTTTTCTCACTCATTAAGTAGAAGAAAACAATTAACCTAAGCTAACATTCAATTGCAAATTTAACTAAAAGGTTCTCGTTAAGTATAACAGATGTGAGGGGTGTTAATACCTTCCTCTTGCAAAATCGACTCCATAATCCAAATTTGGTTGCGAAGACCATTTTGTTTTTTCTTTTAAGGGTTTTATCGATATGTTCCTTTTCCTGCTTTGAAATAAGTAAAGTTCGGTGGCGATTCTATTCGAACATATTTTTTGTGAGCGTGTGAACGCTTCGCGAAGGAACGCGTTTTTTCAAGATGCGACAGTAACAAGATATACACTAATATTAACATAAAATGATTTTAAAAACTAAATAATGGTTTGTTTGGAAGAAACTCGTCACTAAAGACCGAACTAATCATCTATAAGTTTCTCCAAAAATCTAAAGCTAAAAACATGCCTATCATGACACAAGACACAAGATTCTTGTTATATATATATATATATATATATATATATATATATATATATATATATATATATATATATATATATATATATATATATATGTTTTTAAAGGTACTATTGGATGCTGGAATCACTTTTTCTTATAGAGGTAAATGCTAGGATTTAATGGATTTGAGAAATAGAACGAAAAAGGAAATGAAGAAAATTTGAAGGATTTGAGAGAAAATAGAATAAGTGAAAAGAGATTTAAGTATTAAGGTTAGAGGAACTTGAAGGAAAAAGGAATTTGAGAGAAAATAAAAGTAAATTGGAGGCGCGGGACTGCAAAATATGAAAGTGGTATATTGAACCACTTTAATCTCTTAATTTGTTGTATAAAGGCTAAGGTGACTATCCCAAACTGTTACAGCTACCGTCGCAGAACATGAGTATGGGCAGTTTCTAGCAAACTGTCGTGACTTTAGTGTCGTAGATTGATAACTTTCTTGTAGTGGATGGTGTTTTCCTTTTTGATTTCATGATTTGAATTTGGCGTTGGCTTAAGGTTAGGTTTATAGGTTTATTTTAGATGGAAGATGATTTAGGGTTTTCAAAATCCTAAGTTTTCGATCTAGGTTTTGGTTGGTTTTTTGTTGATTTTGATAGGAGATTTGTGTTATGTGTAAGAAAAAAGTTAGGGTTAGTGTAAAATTTTTTGGAGTTTGTGGTTAGGGCCGCCGGAGAAGACGGTGATGTCGCCCAAGGTCGTCGTTTATCTCTGACGAATGGGCTGAGGAATATGATCGGAGAAGGAGGGTTAATGTGAGAAAGTAGAGAGATTATGAGATGAAGAGAGGGAGAGAGAGAGAGAGAGAGAGAGAGAGAGAGAGAGAGAGAGAGAATGAGAACTCTATTTCATTTTATTTTGTTTAATGTTAAGGGAGTTTGAAAGGCTGTGACAAGTGGCAGTTGGCTTGCCATTTGTCCTCCATACAGGAACAATGTGTTGGTTATTTCTGTGAGGTGTTTCCATATAAGGGAAGGTGTGTTCCCTCCCTGTAAGTAGTGGGATGTTGTTGACCGGTCTAAGTAGCCATATCATGTGGCTGTGGTAGGGTCTACTTGGTTGACTTTCAAGATTAGACCCCTTTCTTTTGGGCTTTACCGAATTGGTTTCAACACCCCTAAGTTTTTGGCTTGTAGGGCTTCATTGTTTTTGCTGGTTGTAGACTTTTTTATTTATTTGGCCCTTCCATTATTTTACTAATTTTATCATTTTAATTATAAGTAATGGATTTTGAAATGTTTACTTAATAATAATTATGGGTAATAAAAACTATTTTTCTCATATTTCTTTTATTTATTATTATTGATTTTATTTATTTATTAATTCAACTATTCCAATTTAAATAAATAAATAAATACCAATATTAAATGAATAAATGAGAAATTAATTATAATTCTAAAAAAAATCATCTTCATTTATTTCATTACTTGTTTGATTATTTATTTATTTATTTATTTATTTACTTCAAAATCAAATAGATAAATATATAGTAACCTGAATAAATAAGTGAATAAATAATTGGGAATTTTCTTTCAAGATGATTAAAAACCTTTGGTCCAATGCTAATTGATTTCTTTTTAAACCCGATTAATTCATATCGATTCAATTTCAAATCTCTTCTCGATCTAAGAGTAAGGTTGAAATCTTTTCTTAGACAAATATGAAAGAAGGGGAACCTTGGAGTCTCGCATTCCTTGAATCCTCGAACGATCACTCTCAAGGCACACGTCTTGGGCTATTTTTTCGTTCATTCTTTCGTTTCTAAAACACTTAATGAAAAACTTGGACAAAAACATGGGCAATTGGAGTTTAGCATTCTAGTGGAACCTTTGAACAATCAACTTCGAGGACATGTCTCGTTTTTGTTGGATGTTCATTGTCCATCAAACAAATTTTATAAGTACATTGAATGAAAAAGGTATCGTTGGATCTAGCATTCTAGTAATATCTCTAATAATTGGCCCCGAGGCTCACGTCTCGTTCTTACCGAGTATTCATCATTCACTTAAAAAACACTTGACATGTCAAACCTAATTTCTCACCCCCGTGCGATCAAAAACTTTCCACAAAAGAATATTTGTCTAATCCCTTCTAATGCGTATACAAACTACCGCTTAAGTCTCCACTGCGAGCATGCAAGCCAATGTTTAACCGTTAGAGTTCAATCTAAACATGTGTTCAATCCAACACATTTTTAATTAATCAAATCTTTTCAAAAGAACATTTATTTAATCCCTTCTAATGCGTATACAAATTAGCACTTAAGTCTCCCCTGCGAGCATGCAAGTCAACGTTTAACCGTTAGAATGCAATCTAAACATGTGTTTACCCTAACAAACTTTAATTAATCAAACTCTTTTTTCAAAAGAACACTGTTTAACCTTTTCTAATCTGTATACGAACTAGCGCTTAAGTCTCCACCTCGAGCATGCAAGTCAATGTTTAACCGTTAGAATGCGATCTAAACACTTATTCATTAAAAAACACCAACCAGAAAATTGTAACCTTCCCCCGAACTACAAAGCTTTGAGTTCCTTATTATACCTGAGGATATGTATAAGTGAGACCCACAATCTCGTTAACCACCCTAATAAAAACATTTTTGTGACTCCTTTCTTTTCCTTTTACATCTTTTATCATTCAAGAAAAACAATTAACATAAGCTAACATTCAATCACAATTTTTAACTAAAAGGTGTCAGTTGAGTACAACGGACGTGAGGGGTGCTAATACCTTCCCCTTGCGTAATCGACTCCCGAACCTGAATTTGGTTGTGAAAAACATCTTCTTTTTAAAGGGGTTTTATCGATATTTTACCTTTCCTTATTTTGGAATAAATAAAGTTCGGTGGTGACTGTATTCGAATCATTTTTTCTGGGACTTCGCGAAGGACCATATTTTTTGAGATGCGACAACTAGCGACTCTGCTGAGAAATATTTTTGCTCCAAGCAAGAGAGAGTCAAGCCTAACTTAGTTAGTTTTGCTATTAAATTGTTAAATTGCTAATTATTTTCTTCTACTTACATTATTATTATGTGTTATATCTTTGGTTCATTGACACTATTGAGGATCTCTGATTATTTGAACTTTTGTGAGATAGGCTCTTTACCCGAGTTTGAGAAAAACCATAAGATTAGGATGGTGGTTGTGTAGTATTGGCCTGCGAGGAGCATTCCTCGTTAGGACGATACGAAAACCCCACCTAAAGTAGATTCTCTTGGAGATGTTATTGTCAAACGAGCCTTTGTCACGGCGATAATATTTTCAAGTTGGATCGATGACTCTAGGAACCCTTTTAGAACCCTGGAATCGATAATTATGTAGTGTTAGCCTATAAGGTGTGTTCCTTGTTGGAATGATATGAAGACCTCACCTAGATGAGATCGTTTCAAAGATATTATTGTCCGAAGAGCCTTCGCCATATCAATATTGTTTTTGAAACGGATTCATGAATCTGGGAACCTACCAACTATAGAGCCTACCTATGAGGTTCCTATAATCAGAGTACCGTTTATTTATCCATTGTTCTGAATGACCTGAGAACACGATGAACCTATGATCTTGAGTTTTACATTGAATTTTCCTTGCATACCAAAACAACAAAACTTTCATGCATTCATATTTCATCATAATGCATGCATGTCATTTTCCCATAACAAACAAAATAAATCATTCTAAGCCTTGTATCCACAAATAGTTGTTTGACGTCTCAACACTCGTGATAAGTACTAAAATGCGATACAGCGTTTGACGCGAGATCAAGTCAAGATGAAGAAGGACATGGACCCTATGAAGGGAAAGGTTGAACAAATCCTGAAGAATGTAACAACTATGGAAAGAGACGAAGGACTTCAACAAAACCCTGCAATTAGGAATGTTATTCCTGTCTTTCCTTCCGCCTCACAGCCTGCTTTGATCAACCCGTTGTATGGAGTTCAACCATGGTTTTATCGCTAACTAGTTCTTCAAAAGCCTCTGAATCAAAGGTCGGTGCCCATTCCTCAACCAAAACCAAGGAACCAAGCACATAATCAGAATTAATTCCATACAAAGGCTCGTGCTAACCAAAGGAAGCCTGTTCAGTTTAAACCACTACCAATGTCATACAGCGAACTCCTTTCGTAGCTAATTCAAAAATTGTTGGTATTTCCCCAAAATCTTAAGTCAATAGTGTATCTAGGCCTACCTGGATATGACCAAAATGAAAGGTGTAAATTCCATAAGGATTCACTGAGGCAACCCAGTGATGACTACAAAACCCTTAAGTATAAGGCAAAAGAGCTGATTAACAACAATGTGCTGATGTTCAGAGGAAAAAACTCAAGGTTAAACATCCTGATCAATATTCCATGCAACTCCCAAGGAAAAGAATCCCCGGTGCCTGTGGTGATCCCTTATCCCGGTATCTCGAAAACCAATGGTTTAGTCCTAAATAGTTCGGTGACTTCTTCCCCAAAATCCGGAGTGGAATATCCAAATAAGGGAAAGAACTCAAAGTATGGCAAAGGGAAGCCATCAGTTGTATACCCTCATGTAATGGTCACAATACCAACGCCTCTCGAGATTCCATATCAGCAAGGAAGATTGACCATTCCTACCCGAAGTTATGGGAACCAAGGCCAGAGATATCCTTAGGGGAGATTGGAAAGGTTCCGCGTTACTCATAGCCACATGCATATACCATGTGATCAGTTTTTACAATAACTGATTCATAACTCACTAATAGGGAACAAATCTCTCCAGCTGGTACCACAGTTGTTCCCATCTGGATTTGATCCCAATGCGCAATGTGAATATCATAATGGATCAATGGGGCATTCCATTAAGCACTATAAGACATTCAAAGGTGAAGTTCAAAAGCTTATCAAATGCAAATGCCCAATCTTTGAGGAAGACAACCAAGATGTTGAGTGTGGGTACCATACTGGAACCATGGGGCATGCTGTCAAGGAGTGCGAAAGCTTTCGGAGAAAATTTCCGAATCTGATCAAGAAGGAAAGCCCAAGCGTGGATGGTTTAATTCAAAGGCCTAGAAAAGAGAAAATTCAATATTTTGTTGGACCACTAAGAATCATGTACCACAAGAAAAGGCCAGGCCTAGGGCAGATGAAACGCCTTTATTCCTTGGCAAGAATATTGAAGTAGAAGCTTGGGGTGCCACCACCCTCATGGGTGAATACAAGCTAGGAGATAAGTCCAAAAAAGTTTTATTTTGTGAAGAGGCCAAAAGATAAGACTTTGAAGGATACCCTACTGAACTTGATAAAGACATCAACCTTTGGGTCAGAAAGAGGCCAACCAATCAGTGAATTAGATACCCCAAAGCCAGTGGGTCATGCATGGAAGGCGCGTCCTCAAAGTCATCGATCATTAAACTGTTAATCATATTGAATTTGTAATTTATTTTCTGTTAAATGTTACTTGCTGTTAAACATTGTTGTTTATTAATGGTATTGATTAATGAAATAAGCATGCATGCTTTGAACGAATTCTTTCGTATTCACTCATCTTTTCTCATTTATTATAAAAAGAACAAAAAATATTTCTCCATTTCACTTCCTTTATCAAACTGTTGTTTTTAGCAAAGCTTGAAGGGAGAATGACGATGATGAAATACCCATAATTGCAAATGACATGCTTTCGGATAAAATCTTACTGATGATGTACAAACTCAGGACAGGGTAATGTTCAACTAATCTGACTATGCATTCGAATTATAACATGAAACATCTCGTCTGGGGATCAACCATATGATATTCTTCGCACATGTCCTGAAGTGTCTAAAGAACCATGCAAAATCCAGAGTTTATGTTGGTCACACCTCAATGACCAACAACTTGACAAACACACTCCTTCGACAAAAGAAAAAAAAAGAAAAAATCATGCTAAGTTGAACACCTAAAAAGGCGACTTAGGAAAAATAATTAGGGCGATGTCGGTGGACTAAAAGATTCAAAAAAGCAGTCCAGACAAAAATTAGGGATCAAAAAGCAAAAATAAAATCAATCAAAAGAGGTCGTGTAAGTCCTCAGCAAAAAACAAAACAAGATTCAGTGACCACCATATCAAGAACTAGAGGGTCACCGACATCCACGACAAAAACAAAACAAAGTGACTGACATTTCAATAATATCTTGAATCGTCAACTTTACTCTTACACCTTCAAACTTTCTTGGAAGTTGAATGCATGTATTGAATTAACTAAATGTAAGACTGAAGAATCATCACGAAGAAGGGGTGAGCTAAAACAAATTTGAGCCTTAAATCCTTGTTTTAGAAACCATGAACCAGGCCATGTTACAACCCTCAAGACCTAATTGAGGCAGTATTTATTCTAAAATCATACTACAACAATATTGCATAGACTGACTCCTAGATATTTGCTAAACTTATGTATTTATGTCATACTCTCGCTATATCTTTCACATACTAGCTAAATCAGCACTGCATTTGAACTAAGGGTCCACTCATCACACACTACCACATTATTCCAATAAGTATTTTTTTTAAAACCTGCATGAGTATCACATTAAAATTGCCAGTTTTGAATACAAGTAAGTACCTGGCATCAAGGAAACTCTAAGAAGTAATCAGAGAAGGACTTGAACATTCATCAGTGTTGGATTGAATCAAGACCACCTTGTAACACTATGGATCAGAGGCACGACATCTAATGACTATGTTGACCTAAGAATTTGTTAGTCTAAGATAAATCTCCAAGCATCAGTTGATCAGGGAGACAAATCATCTCAATGTTCAGTCAATCAGGGGAAAGTCACTTAAAAGCTCAATCAAGGGCAACTCATCTTGAAGAGCACATCAAAAAAACCACTCTTAGAATCGGTTAGCCAAAAGTAAGTCCTTCAAAAGATCGGACAAGGGCAAAACACAAAAGGCTCAATCAGGGGCAGGTCATCTTAAGAGTACAGTGAAGCCTAACTTCCAAAGATCATTTGATCCAAAGTAAACCGTTTTGAGAACCATTTAATGAGGAGCATAACACTACAAGATTCAGGCACTAGGGAAAATTAGTTAAGGCCATGGAATGGAATAGATGTTCCTAAGTTCCCATTCGAAGTGAATTCCCTTCAAGAACCCTATAGACTAGGGCATGATAAGTTGTAAAAGGGTAAGTTCCCTTCATACTTACAAGTTGATCAAGCAGACCATGCCAGACGCTAGTAATCGTTGAGTTCAAAATAAGCGTAAAAAATATTACACTAGTACAACATCATATCTTGACAATAAGCCTTAGGGCAGAGCCAGAGCACAATGGTCATATGTTAATCACGTTGCTATGCTTATGAAATTATTTACAGGTTGTCATGGCATATCAATCAAAGATGTTGAGGTTTTCTCAGGAACAAACACGCAGCTTCAGCAACAGGTTGAACTTAGGGCACCAAGAGCATCCTTGTTCGTCTTCCTATCATAGTATCGTCAAATTCTGAGTGACGTGAAGTCAAATCCTTTCAACACTTTTGAAAGGCTTCTTAATCATTTTTGATTCAACACATAATTCACATTTTTTGAAATCCTTTATATTACATGAAATTAGTCCAGATTTAATTAGTCTCTTCATAGAACTAATACCACAATGTGCTAATCTATTATGCCATAAAGAAACGGAATCAAGCATGTAAGCGGAATTAGAAATTTCATTAATAATATTATCATTAGTACCTAGTTTGATCATTCCCTCTGCGGAATATCCTTTTCCAATGAATACACCATTACGGGTCAAAATAAGTTTGCCCGATTCATATACAGATTTAATACCCGGTTTTCCCAATAAATCCCCACTAACAAGATTCCTATTCATGTCTGGAACATGAAGCACATTTACAAGTGTAACTTTATTTCCAAAAGTGAAGTTAAGTTCGACCGAACCGGTTCCAACAACTTTAGAGCGGACTTCATTTCCCATTTGTACCTCTTGTCCATCAATTGCTTCAGAATAGGTTTTGAATGCAGCCTTGTCATAAGTAACATGCACTGTAGCACAAGTGTCATACCACCAACCTTGAACTTTTCCTTTTATTGCCATAATTTCGCTCACTGTAGCGATTATGTCATCATCTGATCGAATTGCATTGATCTCATTTTTTGCTTTATTTGGTCTGCAATCTCGAGCATAGTGTCCAGGTTTACCGCATACGAAACATCCGTTCTTTGGACCTTTATGACCGCCAGAGTTCTTGAACTTGTTATGTTCTTTCTTTGGTCCAAGATGACTCTTCATGCCATCATGTCTCTTCTTTCCCTTGTTGGTCACAGCGTTTGTTTTGAAATGAGTAGGGGGTTCTGATTTCTCCCTCTCCTTCGATTCCTCCTCGATTCGAAGATGTTTCTGAATTTTCTCCAAGGAGAAGTCCTCGGAACTGTGCAACAATTTCTTTCGGTAGCCTTTCCATGAAGGTGGTAATTTTGCAATAATTGCACCGACTTGGAAGGTCTCAGGGATGTCTATTTTTACTGCCTTTATTTTATTGACCAGAACTTGCAATTCATGCACTTGGGGAAGAATGGGCTTAGAGTCTAAGAATTTAAAATCGAAATATTTAGATATTAAGAACTTCTTCGTACCTTCCTCTTCAGCCTTGAACTTGAATTCTAATGCCTTCCATATTTCTGTTGCCGATGGATTGTCTGTGTAGAGGTCGTAGAGACGATCAGATAAAGTATTCAGAATGTGTCCACGGCAAAGCAGTTCGTCCTCCTTGCATTTCTTGCGCTCCTTCTTGAGTTCTTCCGAATCATTTTCTGTTGGTTCAGGTATTGGTTGTAGGTCGGGATCAAGAACATAGTGAACCTTTAGGGCAGTCAATAGGAATGTCATCTTGTCTTGCCATCTTGTGTAATTTGTTCCATCAAATCGATCTAACTTGACAAGATCCTGGTTCATCACTTTGATGCTTGAAACAGCAGCGTCTGAAGCCATTATGTTACTAATACTTTTAAGATTGTTAGAAAATTCGGTAAAATTAAATGGATCCAGGACTGAATCGTGATTGAGAATCACTTTCCTTAAAAGTATTTCAAGCACTCTTTTATTATGTCTTAGAGTTGGAAAATGCAAGAACACTCAGGATAATATCAGTCTTAATTTCGAGTCTGCACAAGACAAGTGAAGAACCCGAAATGCAAGGAAGGTTTTTCTGGAATTTGGAAGAGAAATACGTTTTTAGTTCTTGTGTTATTTTTCTGAATAGAATCATATATTTATAGGAGATATGGATGTTGTTTCAAAAGTTTGCAACCTTTGATGAAATAACACCATTTCACCATAAAACACAATGTTTCATATATGACACTATTTCATGAAAAGATATGAAAATTGAATTCAAAATTCAAACAAAACAATAACTAAAATTCTGAGCACTACAAGCCGCCACTAGCGCCTCTACGCCCCCGGTCCCAGTCCCGGAGCCGGTGTCGCCGGTGGCAACACCGGCGAGGGTCCATTGGTTGTGTCAAGTGGCATAATGCTTGGGACCACCACATGTCCATGTGACACCTTATTCTCTTTGTTCCTTTGGTGAGTTAAAGTTCCAAAGCATTTATAAATGCTTTAAAGGATGTCTCCACTTTCTATGTGGGACTTAAAGCAAAGCATTAAATGTTATTTAACTCTTTTGTCATTTTGGAACTAATATTGCAAAACAATTTCCAACAGTTTTCTCATCCTTTTTATGTTTTTCAATGGTTTGGTTAGACTAAGAGAAATATTTGAAGAGGAGAAGTTTTGGTTTTCTTTTTAAAAAAGGGAAAGTTATGTTGTTGTTGCTGTAAAAAGAAAAGGTTCGGGCGCGAGGGAGAGAGGGATTTTGTTTTCACTTTTTGATTTTTTCTAGGAGAGATTTGAGAGAAAGAAGTTGTTTTATGTATGGAATTTCCAGATGTTGTTGCTGTTAACAGACTGGTGCGAGAAAGTAGAAGTTGATTCTTTATCTTGACTTTTTTTTCATCATCACCTGCCACGTGTCAGATTGTGGATGGAGGTCTTAAAATTTTGAAAACACATAAAACTCTCCTTTCTCTCTCTCTCTCTGCATTTGTGCCCGCCGTCCACTCTCACTCTTTTTATTTTTCTTTCTTTTTCTTCTTTTTATTAATTAATTATTATACTCACCATTATTTTTATTATTATTATTATTATTATTATTATTATTATTATTATTATATTTATAATATTATTATTATTATTATTATTATTATTATTATTATTATTGTTTATTATTATAATAATTATTACTATTATTATCATTATTATTGATTATTATTACTATTATTATTATTGTTTATTATTATTATTGTAAATTATTATTATTTATTATTGTTAACTATTATTATTTATTATTATTGTTAATTATTATTTTTAATTATTATTACTACTATTATTATTATTGTTGTTTTTAATTATTTATTGATTAAATTGATTATTTTATATTGTTAATTAGAAATTTTGATTTAGTTGTCCCGACAGTTTTCCATGGATGCATTGCAATTTCGGAGTTAATAGTTCAATTTAAATTCATAAATTGTTTAAACGCATAGAGTTTTGTTGACTGATCTCAAATAGATTTATTCTTACATGAATCACTTTACGATTGCTTAACATAGAAATAAATCCAGTAGTTCAAAACTCCTATTTATTTATGATTCTTTGGCTTTCTCTTGGGCCTTCTTAGAACGAGATTTGTGTTATTTACAATTGTCTTTTGAGCTTGTGTTGTTAATTGTTGTATCGTATCTCATTCGACAAAATTGTACCCTCATTACCAAAATGTGTAATAATTTTAACGCTTTCCTTTATTGTTATTGTATTAGTTGATCGTTAACTCGAGATTAAAACCAACACTTTCAAAAAGAACAAAAAAAACAAATACTCAATCCAACATCAAGCAATTTTCCCAAATCAAAATCATTTTCACTTCTCCATCATTCTCAAAAACCTTTAAATCATTTCATCATGTTTCAATTCAATGCAAATAATAAAAACATCGAGTTTCTTTTCCCTAATCAAATCCAAATTATATAATCATACTTAAAACATTGTTTCAAAAAAAGGTGGAAAGAGAGATGATCTAGAGCCTTCGATTCCTCTCCTCAATTGTTTAGATACGAGTTGCCTTACTCGATCATTCGAGCAATTTTCATCTTTTAAAAACTTCTAATTCGATTCACCTCAAATCTCTTTCATAATTAAACTTAGGAAAACTCATTTTTGTAATAACTTGGACGAAAAAGGAGGTGGTCTAGAGTCTTCTATTCCCTTCTCCGAGTACCTGGATACGAGTAGCCTTACTCGGCCATTCGAGTATTCCGTTCGTCCAAAATACATTAATCTTATCTAAATCCTTTTACGATTAAGGATCAAAAGGGAGATGGTTTGGAGCCTTTTATTCTTCTTCTCGATTATTTGAATACGAGTTGTCTTACTCGACCATTAGAGTAATTTCCATTCAACAAAACACTTAATAGATCAAATTTATTTTCTGTCCTTGTGTGACTTCGAAAACATTTTCATAAACAAGTATGTTTTATCCACATCAACTTAAAATAAACAAAGACTTCCGCCTCCAAGAGAAATCAGCGAGTAAAGGTTTAGCCACTTGATATGTCTAAAGTATCATTCCTTAAAAGCAATCAACCCAGTATTTATTTCTAATTAAAACTATGTAGCATTGAGTTCTCCATAGCACCTAGAGATACGTAGGAGCAATATTTTAAAATTTTGTCAAGCACCCCTTTAATAAATAAAAACGTTCATCCTTTCTTTCTTTTTCTCACTCATTAAGTAGAAGAAAACAATTAACCTAAGCTAACATTCAATTGCAAATTTAACTAAAAGGTTCTCGTTAAGTATAACAGATGTGAGGGGTGTTAATACCTTCCTCTTGCAAAATCGACTCCATAATCCAAATTTGGTTGCGAAGACCATTTTGTTTTTTCTTTTAAGGGTTTTATCGATATGTTCCTTTTCCTGCTTTGAAATAAGTAAAGTTCGGTGGCGATTCTATTCGAACATATTTTTTGTGAGCGTGTGAACGCTTCGCGAAGGAACGCGTTTTTTCAAGATGCGACAGTAACAAGATATACACTAATATTAACATAAAATGATTTTAAAAACTAAATAATGGTTTGTTTGGAAGAAACTCGTCACTAAAGACCGAACTAATCATCTATAAGTTTCTCCAAAAATCTAAAGCTAAAAACATGCCTATCATGACACAAGACACAAGATTCTTGTTATATATATATATATATATATATATATATATATATATATATATATATATATATATATATATATATATATATATATATATATATATATATATATATATATATATATATATATATATATATATATATATATGTTTTTAAAGGTACTATTGGATGCTGAAATCACTTTTTCTTATAGAGGTAAATGCTAGGATTTAATGGATTTGAGAAATAGAACGAAAAAGGAAATGAAGAAAATTTGAAGGATTTGAGAGAAAATAGAATAAGTGAAAAGAGATTTAAGTATTAAGGTTAGAGGAACTTGAAGGAAAAAGGAATTTGAGAGAAAATAAAAGTAAATTGGAGGCGCGGGACTGCAAAATATGAAAGTGGTATATTGAACCACTTTAATCTCTTAATTTGTTGTATAAAGGCTAAGGTGACTATCCCAAACTGTTACAGCTACCGTCGCAGAACATGAGTATGGGCAGTTTCTAGCAAACTGTCGTGACTTTAGTGTCGTAGATTGATAACTTTCTTGTAGTGGATGGTGTTTTCCTTTTTGATTTCGTGATTTGAATTTGGCGTTGGCTTAAGGTTAGGTTTATAGGTTTATTTTAGATGGAAGATGATTTAGGGTTTTCAAAATCCTAAGTTTTCGATCTAGGTTTTGGTTGGTTTTTTGTTGATTTTGATAGGAGATTTGTGTTATGTGTAAGAAAAAAGTTAGGGTTAGTGTAAAATTTTTTGGAGTTTGTGGTTAGGGCCGCCGGAGAAGACGGTGATGTCGCCCAAGGTCGTCGTTTATCTCTGACGAATGGGCTGAGGAATATGATCGGAGAAGGAGGGTTAATGTGAGAAAGCAGAGAGATTATGAGATGAAGAGAGGGAGAGAGAGAGAGAGAGAGAGAGAGAGAGAGAGAGAATGAGAACTCTATTTCATTTTATTTTGTTTAATGTTAAGGGAGTTTGAAAGGCTGTGACAAGTGGCAGTTGGCTTGCCATTTGTCCTCCATACAGGAACAATGTGTTGGTTATTTCTGTGAGGTGTTTCCATATAAGGGAAGGTGTGTTCCCTCCCTGTAAGTAGTGGGATGTTGTTGACCGGTCTAAGTAGCCATATCATGTGGCTGTGGTAGGGTCTACTTGGTTGACTTTCAAGATTAGACCCCTTTCTTTTGGGCTTTACCGAATTGGTTTCAACACCCCTAAGTTTTTGGCTTGTAGGGCTTCATTGTTTTTGCTGGTTGTAGACTTTTTTATTTATTTGGCCCTTCCATTATTTTACTAATTTTATCATTTTAATTATAAGTAATGGATTTTGAAATGTTTACTTAATAATAATTATGGGTAATAAAAACTATTTTTCTCATATTTCTTTTATTTATTATTATTGATTTTATTTATTTATTAATTCAACTATTCCAATTTAAATAAATAAATAAATACCAATATTAAATGAATAAATGAGAAATTAATTATAATTCTAAAAAAAATCATCTTCATTTATTTCATTACTTGTTTGATTATTTATTTATTTATTTACTTCAAAATCAAATAGATAAATATATAGTAACCTGAATAAATAAGTGAATAAATAATTGGGAATTTTCTTTCAAGATGATTAAAAACCTTTGGTCTAATGCTAATTGATTTCTTTTTAAACCCGATTAATTCATATCGATTCAATTTCAAATCTCTTCTCGATCTAAGAGTAAGGTTGAAATCTTTTCTTAGACAAATATGAAAGAAGGGGAACCTTGGAGTCTCGCGTTCCTTGAATCCTCGAACGATCACTCTCAAGGCACACGTCTTGGGCTATTTTTTCGTTCATTCTTTCGTTTCTAAAACACTTAATGAAAAACTTGGACAAAAACATGGGCAATTGGAGTTTAGCATTCTAGTGGAACCTTTGAACAATCAACTTCGAGGACATGTCTCGTTTTTGTTGGATGTTCATTGTCCATCAAACAAATTTTATAAGTACATTGAATGAAAAAGGTATCGTTGGATCTAGCATTCTAGTAATATCTCTAATAATTGGCCCCGAGGCTCACGTCTCGTTCTTACCGAGTATTCATCATTCACTTAAAAAACACTTGACATGTCAAACCTAATTTCTCACCCCCGTGCGATCAAAAACTTTCCACAAAAGAATATTTGTCTAATCCCTTCTAATGCGTATACAAACTACCGCTTAAGTCTCCACTGCGAGCATGCAAGCCAATGTTTAACCGTTAGAGTTCAATCTAAACATGTGTTCAATCCAACACATTTTTAATTAATCAAATCTTTTCAAAAGAACATTTATTTAATCCCTTCTAATGCGTATACAAATTAGCACTTAAGTCTCCCCTGCGAGCATGCAAGTCAACGTTTAACCGTTAGAATGCAATCTAAACATGTGTTTACCCTAACAAACTTTAATTAATCAAACTCTTTTTTCAAAAGAACACTGTTTAACCTTTTCTAATCTGTATACGAACTAGCGCTTAAGTCTCCACCTCGAGCATGCAAGTCAATGTTTAACCGTTAGAATGCGATCTAAACACTTATTCATTAAAAAACACCAACCAGAAAATTGTAACCTTCCCCCGAACTACAAAGCTTTGAGTTCCTTATTATACCTGAGGATATGTATAAGTGAGACCCACAATCTCGTTAACCACCCTAATAAAAACATTTTTGTGACTCCTTTCTTTTCCTTTTACATCTTTTATCATTCAAGAAAAACAATTAACATAAGCTAACATTCAATCACAATTTTTAACTAAAAGGTGTCAGTTGAGTACAACGGACGTGAGGGGTGCTAATACCTTCCCCTTGCGTAATCGACTCCCGAACCTGAATTTGGTTGTGAAGAACATCTTCTTTTTAAAGGGGTTTTATCGATATTTTACCTTTCCTTATTTTGGAATAAATAAAGTTCAGTGGTGACTGTATTCGAATCATTTTTTCTGGGACTTCGCGAAGGACCATATTTTTTGAGATGCGACAACTAGCGACTCTGCTGAGAAATATTTTTGCTCCAAGCAAGAGAGAGTCAAGCCTAACTTAGTTAGTTTTGCTATTAAATTGTTAAATTGCTAATTATTTTCTTCTACTTACATTATTATTATGTGTTATATCTTTGGTTCATTGACACTATTGAGGATCTCTGATTATTTGAACTTTTGTGAGATAGGCTCTTTACCCGAGTTTGAGAAAAACCATAAGATTAGGATGGTGGTTGTGTAGTATTGGCCTGCGAGGAGCATTCCTCGTTAGGACGATACGAAAACCCCACCTAAAGTAGATTCTCTTGGAGATGTTATTGTCAAACGAGCCTTTGTCACGGCGATAATATTTTCAAGTTGGATCGATGACTCTAGGAACCCTTTTAGAACCCTGGAATCGATAATTATGTAGTGTTAGCCTATAAGGTGTGTTCCTTGTTGGAATGATATGAAGACCTCACCTAGATGAGATCGTTTCAAAGATATTATTGTCCGAAGAGCCTTCGCCATATCAATATTGTTTTTGAAACGGATTCATGAATCTGGGAACCTACCAACTATAGAGCCTACCTATGAGGTTCCTATAATCAGAGTACCGTTTATTTATCCATTGTCCTGAATGACCTGAGAACACGATGAACCTATGATCTTGAGTTTTACATTGAATTTTCCTTGCATACCAAAACAACAAAACTTTCATGCATTCATATTTCATCATAATGCATGCATGTCATTTTCCCATAACAAACAAAATAAATCATTCTAAGCCTTGTATCCACAAATAGTTGTTTGACGTCTCAACACTCGTGATAAGTACTAAAATGCGATACAGCGTTTGACGCGAGATCAAGTCAAGATGAAGAAGGACATGGACCCTATGAAGGGAAAGGTTGAACAAATCCTGAAGAATGTAACAACTATGGAAAGAGACGAAGGACTTCAACAAAACCCTGCAATTAGGAATGTTATTCCTGTCTTTCCTTCCGCCTCACAGCCTGCTTTGATCAACCCGTTGTATGGAGTTCAACCATGGTTTTATCCCTAACTAGTTCTTCAAAAGCCTCTGAATCAAAGGTCGGTGCCCATTCCTCAACCAAAACCAAGGAACCAAGCACATAATCAGAATTAATTCCATACAAAGGCTCGTGCTAACCAAAGGAAGCCTGTTCAGTTTAAACCACTACCAATGTCATACAGCGAACTCCTTTCGTAGCTAATTCAAAAATTGTTGGTATTTCCCCAAAATCTTAAGTCAATAGTGTATCTAGGCCTACCTGGATATGACCAAAATGAAAGGTGTAAATTCCATAAGGATTCACTGAGGCAACCCAGTGATGACTACAAAACCCTTAAGTATAAGGCAAAAGAGCTGATTAACAACAATGTGCTGATGTTCAGAGGAAAAAACTCAAGGTTAAACATCCTGATCAATATTCCATGCAACTCCCAAGGAAAAGAATCCCCGGTGCCTGTGGTGATCCCTTATCCCGGTATCTCGAAAACCAATGGTTTAGTCCTAAATAGTTCGGTGACTTCTTCCCCAAAAGCCGGAGTGGAATATCCAAATAAGGGAAAGAACTCAAAGTATGGCAAAGGGAAGCCATCAGTTGTATACCCTCATGTAATGGTCACAATACCAACGCCTCTCGAGATTCCATATCAGCAAGGAAGATTGACCATTCCTACCCGAAGTTATGGGAACCAAGGCCAGAGATATCCTTAGGGGAGATTGGAAAGGTTCCGCGTTACTCATAGCCACATGCATATACCATGTGATCAGCTTTTACAATAACTGATTCATAACTCACTAATAGGGACCAAATCTCTCCAACTGGTACCACAGTTGTTCCCATCTGGATTTGATCCCAATGCGCAATGTGAATATCATAATGGATCAACGGGGCATTCCATTAAGCACTATAAGACATTCAAAGGTGAAGTTCAAAAGCTTATCAAATGCAAATGCCCAATCTTTGAGGAAGACAACCAAGATGTTGAGTGTGGGTACCATACTGGAACCATGGGGCATGCTGTCAAGGAGTGCGAAAGCTTTCGGAGAAAATTTCCGAATCTGATCAAGGAGGAAAGCCCAAGCGTGGATGGTTTAATTCAAAGGCCTAGAAAAGAGAAAATTCAATATTTTGTTGGACCACTAAGAATCATGTACCACAAGAAAAGGCCAGGCCTAGGGCAGATGAAACGCCTTTATTCCTTGGCAAGAATATTGAAGTAGAAGCTTGGGGTGCCACCACCCTCATGGGTGAATACAAGCTAGGAGATAAGTCCAAAAAAGTTTTATTTTGTGAAGAGGCCAAAAGATAAGACTTTGAAGGATACCCTACTGAACTTGATAAAGACATCAACCTTTGGGTCAGAAAGAGGCCAACCAATCAGTGAATTAGATACCCCAAAGCCAGTGGGTCATGCATGGAAGGCGCGTCCTCAAAGTCATCGATCATTAAACTGTTAATCATATTGAATTTGTAATTTATTTTCTGTTAAATGTTACTTGCTGTTAAACATTGTTGTTTATTAATGGTATTGATTAATGAAATAAGCATGCATGCTTTGAACGAATCCTTTCGTATTCACTCATCTTTTCTCATTTATTATAAAAAGAACAAAAAATATTTCTCCATTTCACTTCCTTTATCAAACTGTTGTTTTTAGCAAAGCTTGAAGGGAGAATGACGATGATGAAATACCCATAATTGCAAATGACATGCTTTCGGATAAAATCTTACTGATGATGTACAAACTCGGGACAGGGTAATGTTCAACTAATCTGACTATGCATTCGAATTATAACATGAAACATCTCGTCTGGGGATCAACCATATGATATTCTTCGCACATGTCCTGAAGTGTCTAAAGAACCATGCAAAATCCAGAGTTTATGTTGGTCACACCTCAATGACCAACAACTTGACAAACACACTCCTTCGACAAAAGAAAAAAAAAGAAAAAATCATGCTAAGTTGAACACCTAAAAAGGCGACTTAGGAAAAATAATTAGGGCGATGTCGGTGGACTAAAAGATTCAAAAAAGCAGTCCAGACAAAAATTAGAGATCAAAAAGCAAAAATAAAATCAATCAAAAGAGGTCGTGTAAGTCCTCAGCAAAAAACAAAACAAGATTCAGTGACCACCATATCAAGAACTAGAGGGTCACCGACATCCACGACAAAAACAAAACAAAGTGACTGACATTTCAATAATATCTTGAATCGTCAACTTTACTCTTACACCTTCAAACTTTCTTGGAAGTTGAATGCATGTATTGAATTAACTAAATGTAAGACTGAAGAATCATCACGAAGAAGGGGTGAGCTAAAACAAATTTGAGCCTTAAATCCTTGTTTTAGAAACCATGAACCAGGCCATGTTACAACCCTCAAGACCTAATTGAGGCAGTATTTATTCTAAGATCATACTACAACAATATTGCATAGACTGACTCCTAGATATTTGCTAAACTTATGTATTTATGTCATACTCTCGCTATATCTTTCACATACTAGCTAAATCAGCACTGCATTTGAACTAAGGGTCCACTCATCACACACTACCACATTATTCCAATAAGTATTTTTTTTAAAACCTGCATGAGTATCACATTAAAATTGCCAGTTTTGAATACAAGTAAGTACCTGGCATCAAGGAAACTCTAAGAAGTAATCAGAGAAGGACTTGAACATTCATCAGTGTTGGATTGAATCAAGACCACCTTGTAACACTATGGATCAGAGGCACGACATCTAATGACTATGTTGACCTAAGAATTTGTTAGTCTAAGATAAATCTCCAAGCATCAGTTGATCAGGGAGACAAATCATCTCAATGTTCAGTCAATCAGGGGAAAGTCACTTAAAAGCTCAATCAAGGGCAACTCATCTTGAAGAGCACATCAAAAAAACCACTCTTAGAATCGGTTAGCCAAAAGTAAGTCCTTCAAAAGATCGGACAAGGGCAAAACACAAAAGGCTCAATCAGGGGCAGGTCATCTTAAGAGTACAGTGAAGCCTAACTTCCAAAGATCATTTGATCCAAAGTAAACCGTTTTGAGAACCATTTAATGAGGAGCATAACACTACAAGATTCAGGCACTAGGGAAAATTAGTTAAGGCCATGGAATGGAATAGATGTTCCTAAGTTCCCATTCGAAGTGAATTCCCTTCAAGAACCCTATAGACTAGGGCATGATAAGTTGTAAAAGGGTAAGTTCCCTTCATACTTACAAGTTGATCAAGCAGACCATGCCAGACGCTAGTAATCGTTGAGTTCAAAATAAGCGTAAAAAATATTACACTAGTACAACATCATATCTTGACAATAAGCCTTAGGGCAGAGCCAGAGCACAATGGTCATATGTTAATCACGTTGCTATGCTTATGAAATTATTTACAGGTTGTCATGGCATATCAATCAAAGATGTTGAGGTTTTCTCAGGAACAAACACGCAGCTTCAGCAACAGGTTGAACTTAGGGCACCAAGAGCATCCTTGTTCATCTTCCTATCATAGTATCGTCAAATTCTGAGTGACGTGAAGTCAAATCCTTTCACCAAAAACCAAAGTCCAATCCATTGGCAACTACCAAAGTCCAATCTTTGTTGGCCTTCCAAAACAAAATCTCACTTCTCTAGCATCTTCATAAACTCAAATCCAAACAATATTGGTACCCATAAAAGATCTCGCCTTCGAATAAGGGAGACCAAATCCAAGACAATCACCTGTTTTATTCATACATGCGTTTCATACAATATACATGCATATCTTTCCTGCCGAAATAGAATTTTTTTTTTAAAAAAAAAACTTTATCGCTGAAACGAGAAGTTTTCATCAAACATTCATCACTGCATGCATAGATTTTTTACCGAAATAGGAAATTTCATCCATAACTTTCCTGCAAAAATAGGAAGTTTCAAAAAAAAACTTTCTCGCAGAAACGGGGATTTTTCATCAAACGTGCACCACTGCATGCATAAATTTTCTTCCGAAATAGAAAATTCCATCCATAACTTTCCTGCCGAAACAGGAAGTTCCATAAAAAATCCTCTCGCTGAAACGAAAAGTTTTCATCAAACATATGCCACATGCATGCATATATTTCCTGTCGAAACAAGAAATTTCATCACACATAAATTTTTTGCTAAAATGGGAAGCTTCATCATCACTCACCTGCATTCCCACATGCATCGCTTCATGCATGGGTTTTCTGCTGAAATAGGAAGGTTCATTAAATACAATCCTATCAATCATCAACATGTCTATATACATGCATGCATATCACTCCCACCAAAATGGGAAGCTTTATCAAAGATGAACAAAATTATCTGTATTCCTACATACACCTAAAAAATCCTGAGAAATTGCATCTTGCATACATCTCCATGCATCATTCCATGCATGGTATTTCCATCCAAAGTGGAACATTCTACACAAAAATCAAACATAACAAAATTCAGGATCCACGGTCAATAATAAGTATCAAGGTTAATCTCAATCAGGTCGGTCGTATGTCTTTGAAAACAAGTTATTACCCCACACGTGCTCATGGAATGATTTCCCAACAAGTCATTTTCAACTTTATGGTTGATAAAGATATTCCCCAACATTTTCATGATGTTTCTACCCAAGTAGAGGTTATCCTAAAAAGTCTCTTATGAGCTTTTCCCCTACAGAACTTGGTTAGTGAACTTCATCCAAAGGGAGTCTTTTTTGAATTATTTTACCCAACAGATAAACATTTGAGATACTGCTCTAGTATCATCTAAGAGTCTTATATACGGTTGTGATATTGTTCCATCTTTGGAAAGTTTCAATTATATCATATAATATAATGCTTCGTTGATCCTCATCAAGTCTCATTTGCTTTCGTTGAGATGTTGCTCTAGTATCCTCGAAAAGTCTTAGATTCGATTGGGATGATGTTCCATCTTTGGAAAATTTCAATTATATCATATAAGATGGTGCTTCGTTGATCCTAAGGGAGTCTCATTTGATTTCGTTGAGATACTTCTCTAGTATCCTCAGAGAGTCTTAGATATGACTGAGATATTGTTCCATCTTTGGAAAGTTTCAATTATATCATATAAGATGCTGCTTCGTTAATCCTCATGGAGTCTCATTTACTTTCATTGAGATACTGCTTTAGTATCCTCAAAGTGTCTTAGATTCAATTGAGATGATGTTCCATCTTTGGAAAGTTTCAATTATATCATATACGATGTTGCTTCATTGATCCTCAGGGAGTCTCATTTTCTTTCGTTGAGATATCGCTCTAGTATCCTCAGAGAGTCTTAGATATGATTGGGATGATGTTCCATCTTAGGAAAGTTTCGATTGTATCATATAAGATGTCGCTTCATTGATCCTTAGGGAGTCTCACTTGCTTTCATCGAGATATTTCTCTAGTATCCTCGAAGAGTCTTAAGTACGATTGGGATGTTGTTCCATCTTTAAAAAGTTTCAATTATATCATATAGATGCTTCTTCGTTGATTCTCAAGGAGTCTCACTTGCTTTCATCAAGATACTTCTCTAGTATCCTCGGAGAGTCTAAGATACAATTGGGATACTATTCCATCTTTGGAAAGTTTTAATTATATCATATAAGATGTTGCTTTGTTGATCCTCAGGGAATCTCACATGTTCATTGAGATACTACTCTAGTATCCTCGGAGAGTCATATATACGATTGGGATAATGTTCCATTTTTAGAAAGTTTCAATTATATTATATAATATTCTTCTTCGTTGATCCTCAGGGAATCTCATTTTTTTTTGATGAGATACTGCTCTAGTATCCTCAGAGAGTCTTAGATACGATTAGGATGTTGTTGCATCTTTGGAAAGTTTTAATTATATCATATAAGATGTTGTTTTGTTGATCCTCATGGAGTCTCACTTAATTTCATAGAGATATTGCTTAGGTATCCTCAGAGAGTCTTAGATATGACTGGGATGTTATTCCATCTTTGGAAAATTTCAATTATATCATATAAGATGTTGCTTCGTTGATTCTCAGGGAGTCTCATGTGTTCTGTTTGAAATACTGCTTTAGTATCCTCAAAGAGTTTTAGATATGATTGGGATATTGTTCTATCTTTGAACAGTATCAATTATACCATATAAGATGTTGCTTTATTGATCCTCATAGAATCTCACTTGTTTCATTGAGATACTGCTCTAATATCCTTGGAGAGTCTTAGATATAACTAGGATGTTATAACATCTTTGGAAAGTTTCAATTGTATCGTATAAGATACTGCTCCGGTGATCCTTAGAGAGTCTCACTTATTTCGTTGAGATATTTCTCTAGTATCCTCAGAGAGTCTTAGATATGATTGGAATGTTGTTCCGTTTTTGAAAAGTTTCGATTATGTCGCGTAAGATATTACTCCCCTGAATACCTGAGAATCTTGTTTGTCCTACTTTACCAATTCTCACTAAATCTCATTTCTCTTAAGACCTAATCTCATTTCTCTTAAGACAAAATCTCGTCATCTTTTCGTATCTAATTGACTTCTATTCTACAAGTATGAACACCATTGCAGTTCATCTTCCTGGATTCAAGACAATTAAATAGGGACAACTGTCATACCCCAATTTTGTCCAACCTACATTATATTGCACTTTCTTTTCATTTTCATTCACATGACCACTAAATGTAACCATTTCCCCTTTTCATTAATGAATTTGCACAAGTCCATTAGGGTTAAGTGTTTGGTCAATACTGTTACTATATTGAAGAAGGTCAAAGTCAAAGTTTGACTTTGACCATTGATTTCTTTTAAACAAATTATTTACATGTTATTCCATTTTATGCCATAAATTCGTATTAATTTATTTTGAGTTGGTAATAAGAAGCATCTTATCATATGATATATCACATTAGAGAACATCTTCTTTTACATACATCCATATTGCAAATAGTAAGGAGATATTTATTGGTCTTTGCTTTCATAGTAAGGAGATATTTATTGGTCTTTGCTTTCATAGTGTACTAAGATAGAAGATTATTTTATCACAAATGCATCTAAATATTAATATTAGTATAGAGTATTAAAGAATAAATTTTATTTATATTATATTGTTATATTACATATGCTTCATATAATATAAAAAAGAACAAAAGTTAAAAATGAGAGAAAATGGAATGAATTTTTGTTGCATATTCTTCATGACATCATCTTGTACATAGAAAAACAAGACCTCTTGCTGCAACTGTATACGCCTTCCACCATATGCTCGCTACTTCATCCATCATCAACCTATGATGTACCATCCTACAAACACATTGAAGCCACACAACATGCCAAAACCAATACATAACCTTATACATCACATGGAAATTTCAAACAAAGGAAAAGAGAGACGTGTGGGCAAGAAAAAGAAAACAACAATGCATACATACATATACCCATCACAGGCATGCACATGATATCACGAGAAGTTCAGAAAGGATTTAAAAACCGTGGATGCATCATATACTCAATACACACATGACCATCACATACATACGCAGGCATACATAAGTCACCTACAAAGATTTCAATGAGTAATATATGATCCTATACAACATGCTCATTACGGAATCCACCATACATCACACATGTGCAACAAAAGATGAATAGAAAAAAAAAGTAACAATTCAAAATATCTCAACAAAAGCATTTCCATTTCACTACACCTGAATCCCTTTGATTTCAGGGATTGGAGAGAAAACCCCTAACAGATTGATTCTCCCAAATATCACAGGTCACCATTCTCACCAATTTTTCACACGCGCCTCACCTGAATCTCACCCTATTTCATTTCCTATAAATAGATTCCATTATTCTATTCAAAAGGACCAATTCTTTACTCATTGAAACGCTGCCCAAATTGACAAAACCTCACTCAAAGCTCGAAAATCCCAACCTTGTCAGAGCTTTACACTGAAGCTTTGAGCAAGGTGAGCTAGAATCCTAGCTAGCCCTATAGTTATCACCTAAGTAATCAACAACGACCAGAAAGGACAAAAGAATAGTAGAAGAGATATCAAAGAGTTAAACGAAAAAAGGAGTTGAACGTTACCTGTGGTTTCATCTCTCTAGTAACATCCAGACAATAGCTTTCTCTCCCTTTTACTACATACATGCTTATTAACATAACACTCCATGCCATTGTTGAATGTTATATATCCTTTTATGTATTTTAATTGAATACGGATGTAGACTCTTAATCCTCTTTCTGTTTGGATCGATTGGACATAAGGATGGTGCTTCCGTGTTTGATTTTGTGATTTAAATTCGGTGTTGGGTTAAGGTTGGGTTTATTTTAGGTTTGTTTTAAACGGAAGATGATTTAGGGTTTTAAAAACCCTAAGTTTTCGATATAGGTTTTGGTTGGTTTTTTTGTTGATTTTGATAGGAGATTTGTGTTCAGGTTAAGAAAAGAATTAGAGTTAGTGTATAAAGTTTTGGCGTTTTTTTGTTAGGGACACCGGAGAAGACGGTGGCACCGCCCTTGGCGGTCGTGTCTCTGGCAAGTGGACTAGGGAAGATGACCGAAAAAGGAGGGTTAATGTGAGAAAGCAGAGAGAGTAGGGGACGGAGAGAGAGAGAGAGAGTGAGAGTTTGTAAATGAGAACTCTCTTTCATTTTCTTTTTTTAAACGTTGAAGGAGTTTGAAAGGCTGTGACAAGTGGCAATTGGCTTGCCACTTGTTCTCCATGCGGGAGTAGTGAACTGGCTGTTTCAGTGAGGTGTTCCCACATAGGGGAATGCGTGTTCCCTCCTTGTGAGCCGTGGGATGTTGTTGACCGGTCTAAGTAGCCACATCGCGTGGCTGTTGTAGGGTTAACTTGGCTAACTTTCAAGATTGGACCCCTTTCTTTTAGGTCTTACCGAATTGGTATCAGCACCCCTTGGATTTACGGCTTGTGTTTCTCACAGTTTTGGGCTTAGCGCTTCACTGTTTTTGCTGTTTGTAGACTTTTTTTTGTTTGTTTGTTTATTTGGCCCTTCTTCCGTTATATTATTAATTTTTTTTGTTTTAATTATGAGATAAAAACTACTTTTCTCATATTTCTTTTATTTATTTTTATTGGTTTTACTTATGTATTTATTCAACTATTCCAATTTAAATAAATAAATATATACCAATATTAATTAAATAAAAGAGAAATTAATTATAATTCTATAAATTTTCATCTTCATTTATTTCATTACTTGTTTATTTATTTATTTATTTATTTATTTAATTCAAAATCAAATAGATTATTATATAGTAACCTGAATAAATAAGTGAATAAATAATTGCGAATTTTCTCTCAAGACGATTAAAAACCTTTGATCCAACGCCAAATGATTTCTTTTTAAACGCATTTAATTCATATGGATTCAATTTCAAATCTCTTCCCAGTCTAAGTGTAACGCTAAAATATTTTCTTAAACAAATACAAAAAAATGAGATCCTTGGAGTCTCGCATTCCTTGAATCCTTGAATGGTCACTCTCGAGGCACACGTATTGGGCTAGTCATTCGTTCATTGTTTCATTTCTAAAACACTTAATAAAAATCTTGGACAAAAAAAGGGATCGTTGGAGTTTAGTATTCCAGTGAAACCTTTGAACAATCAACTCCTAGGCACACGTCTCGTTCTTGTTGGATGTTCATTATCCATCAAACAAATTTCATAAGTATATTGAATGAAAATGGTATCGTTGAAGTCTAGCATTCCAGTAATATCCCGAATAATTGCTCTAGAGGTTCACGTCTCATTCTAACATAGTATTTGTCATTCACTTAAAAAACACTCAACACATCAAACCTAATTTCTCGCTCCCGTGCGATCGAAAACTTTTCACAAAAGAATATTTGTTTAATACCTTCTAATGCGTATACAAACTAGCATTTAAGTCTCCAATATGAGCATGCAAGCTAACATTTAACCGTTAGAATGCATTCTAAACATGTGTTCAATCTAACACACTTTTATTCAATCAAATATTTTCAAAAGAACATTTGTTCAATCCCTTCTAATGCGTATACAAACTAGCGCTTAAGTCTCCCCCGCGAGCATGCAAGTCAATGTTTAACCGTTAGAATATGATCTAAACATGTGTTCATCCTAACAAATTTTAATTAATCAAACTCTTTTTTCAAAAGAACATTGTTTAATCTTTTCTAATGTGTATACAAACTAGCACTTAAGTCTCCATAGTGAGCATGCAATCCAATGTTTAACCGTTAGAATGCGATTTAAACACTTGTTTATTAAAAAACACGAACCACCAAATCATAATCTTCCCCCGAACTACGAAGCTTTGAGTTCCTCATTATACCCGACGATACATAGGAGCGAGACCCGCAATCTCGTCAAGCACCCTAATAAAAACATTTTGCGACCCCTTTCTTTTACTTTTACATCTTTTATCATTCAAAGAATGCAATTAAGTTAAGCTAACATTTAATCGAAAGTTTTAACTAAAAGGTTCCTTTTGAGTACAACGAACGTGAGGGGTGTTAATACCTTCCCCTTGCGTAATCGACTCCTGAACTTGAATTTGGTTGCAACGAACATCTTCTTTTTATTTTAAGGGTTTTTTTCTCGACATTTTCCATTTCCTTCTTTTGGAATAAATAAATTTTGGTGGCGACTCTAATCAAATCATTTTTCCGCAACTTCGAGAAGGGTCGTATTTTTCGAGATGCGACACTTGCATTTAAACCAAACACTCTATCCTCTTATGAAGAAAGGTTTAAGCCACATCCTCTATAAATAAGGGAACATTTTTAGCACATATAAAATAATAAGCATAAGATTAGAGAAAAACATGTTATTTCATACCATAAAGCTTACCCGGGTACTCCTCTATCCCATCATCATCTTCATGGTTCCGGGTATTTAGAGTACAAATTTCCAAGGTCCGAAAGCATTTCAAATTCTGAATTACCTCTTGGCCGATGGGGAAAGAACACTTGAAGCCACCTCTTTGATGAGTTGGGGATCCGGCGTCCATGATAGAGGGCAGAGGGAGCACCCATAATCCATGTGGTCATTGGAGAGGCATCTCATCTCCCCCTCACTCGCACAAACACTTTTTTCCAATCCTTATAAAGGTTTGCATAGGGTTTCAACAAGTACCTTAATAGTAGGGAAAGTAATGCTACCCAATCATTGCTAGGAAAAAATTCATTGCAAAAGAAAGATAGGAACACCCAAACAGTGAGAAGGACGTCCAAGTTACAACAAATTATCTGGAAAGCCCTAAGCATACTCCACACGTTGCGGGTGATTTGGGAGGAGGTGACATTAACAATTTTTAGGAAATCTACCTCAAAAGAAGTAAAAGGGACCAAGACTTCCAACTCGTGTATAACAAGTAAATGAAAATAAAATTAAGGAGAAGATGGCTCGCCATAGGTGTCCTGATAACACCAAAATACACTGTATATTTAACTTGATTTGTGCATGTTTTATTATTATTTATGTTTACATTTCCACTGTTATGCTGGTGTTTTGTCTGTGTTTCATGTTTTTAGCCTTTTAAGAGTCATATGCGGAGAAACGAAGCAAAACAGGCGAAAAACGGAAGAAATGGAGCGATTTGCACTCAAGGAGAATAGTGTGGAATTCGCCATGGAGGTAGGCACCATGAGAATGACGTGTCCCACGTCTTAACGGTCAAAAGACTCGGTCATGCCCACTTTGTGAAGATGGAGTTCACCATGCAGGGGTGGCGTTCACCATAATTTGTATTTCATTGTAGTGGGAATGGGCTTTGCTAGGTCTTCGCACTCCTTCCATCTTTTCCTATTTTTCCTCACACGAATCCAACAACTTTCTCACGCCATTTTAGGGTTTTGAAACATTATAACTAGTAGTTTTATTTCACTTTTGGTGGGATCTAATCTTAGCACAAACATAAGCCATAAAGTTTAGTATTCTTAGAGCTTTAACTCTTTACATCAAGGGGTTATCACATTTTGTTCGTGTATCAAGTTTGGAGCACCATTATTTTGAAGTTATTTATCTTCCCGCATTTACATTCCGTCAAATTTTATTTTTGTCTACTTGCATTGTACCAGATTCAAGTCTCAGATTAGAGTACATTCTTATTTAATTCAGCTTTATTTATGTTTTAATTGCCTTGTCTATTTAACTTTCTCACTTTACTTTCCTCGCATTCGCTTTCCCGCAAATTATTTTACTTAAATTAATTTCCTCGATAATCGTAAAAATAGCAAGTGTACTATTTTTCCTGTTATAGTAATAAAGGTGAAATTCCCCGAATGTCGATCTCAAGGACTGCAACTCTGAGTCACTATTGCATCAACAAATATCAATTACTACCAGTTCTCAAGGGTATTTTCTCCTAAGTCCTTGGTGAGAAAATCTTTAATCATTCTACCCTAATTTCTATATCCATAGGAAATTGGGGTGAAGTTAAGCTTTATTATATCAAGAATGCTCTGATACATACAGGGTATCCTTAGTCCTAGGTGATATCTACTGCAGAGTAATCTTATGAAAACCTTATCAATGGCCGTCCAACCTTATTGATAACCATACAACAATCTCGATTGATCTGAAAGAGAAAGCATTAAACACATCAAAAGATTACCGTAAAAACAATATTATAAATGCAATCGTAAACTCATAGTAATTACAACTCTAAATGAGGGACACCCCCTAACATTGGGGGGTTTATCTACTCATATTGTTCAAAATAAATTCAGGATAAAAAATACACATTACAAGTAATTGGATGACTTGGATCTTCAATTGCTTCCGCTCATGAAAACCTTCCACTCTCTGAATTCCTTGATCTCTATAATCCTTGCTCGTATGACAATGATGTGTTCGCCTCGTTCCATAATGATATTTTCTCTTGTAGAAACTCTCTTAATATAGTGAAAATCCCTTGGCAGAAGGTGGAAATCTCCAAAACGTCCCTGCAGCTCAGGCCCGGTGAAAAAGCCCGAAAATAGGAAAATTAGCGTTTTGGGCTGACACGGCCATGTCAGATCTCTGCCTTGTTGCTTCCTTGCTGACACGCCCTAGGTGACCTAACACGGGCCGTGTCAGCTGACACGGGCGGCCGTGTCAGGCCACTGTCTTGGGCATTGCTTGTACTTTCTTGGCCTTCCTCCTGACACGGGTGGCCGTGTTAGGCCTCATGAACTGGAAACTCGTCTTTTCTCGAACGCTGAAACTTCTCACTGTCCCGCCTCGAATTCGGATATTCTACCTGAACCTGGAGGACATAAACACAGACAACCAACGCATAAAATCATGAAAACATAAAATAAAATTGAAAATTAATAAAAATGCTCAAATATCTTACGGAAATGAAAATTGACTTTAAAGGTACCATAATGCGTGCTCGGTGTCTCAAAATCCTTGGTTTCTTGTCGGATAAGCAGTGAAAACATAGTGAAAATGGTGACCGGTCACAACCCCAAACTTAGCTCATTGCTTGTCCTCAAGTAATGTCCTATACGACACAGTGTGTCACTTCCCAAAATTTGTATTCTTACCATGATACTGCCGAGATATTTCGCAAACGCCTTCACTCTCCCTTTTATAGTTCCTGCTTTTCCTAATGAGTTTTCTGCCGCACTTCCTCGTCGAGGTACCACTTCACCTGTCAGCTTATATCACACTCTCACCAAGTCTCTCGTGGTTTAACTGTTTTCACTCCCAATTCATAATATGCAATATCAACTCATAAGTTTAAATAGTGTCTCCTTTCGTATCAACTACACACAACACACACTTTTTGAGGTCTTTCGGGTTGTAACGGGGCTTGGGTTATAGTGTGGTAAATGCAAACAAAAGGGAAAATAAGTGGTTTTGGGTTCAGAGCCAATGTTAATATTCTTTTCACTTTGTTTTATTCTTTTCTTTTTCAATTGCTCGGTTTTTCTTTGATTCTCTTCTTTTTTTTCAACCGAGTGCTCTTCCTTCGATGAGTGCTTCTTTCGAACCATCGACTACATTTAGTTTTCTCTATTTTTTTATGGTCGCTTTTCTTCTTATTATTTTTTTTTCGTACTCACCTTGGTTTTTGATACTTATGGGGTTTACCCCAAACTTAGAATTTAACACAGCCTAATGACATCGCATTGATTCCGAACAGGGTAACGAAGTGTTTTGGGTTGCGGTTTACATTTATGTGGTTAGACAAACAAAGGGTACAAGCTCAAATGGGGTTAACAAAGGATAATGTTAACGGGATGGCTAGAAAGGCTCAGAGCTATAATCAAACAACGTGCCTCAGTGTGTGTATACATGCGGTGAAATTCCCAGAGAACCTACGTAAAGTCAGAGTGATAAAGACATGCCTGAATATCGCTCATGATGACAAATGTGTTTGGATTTTTATGCACTCACCATGTTAGGTAAAGCTTGACAACATCCACAGTACTTCGAGTATGGTGTGGCTTCTTACTCAACTCGAAATGCACAGGGAACCTACGCTAGTTGAGCTCTAGAAGTTGCTTCTGATCTTTTCTTCTGCAATATCGACTTTCTGGGAAGATCCTTCACAACAAGCAATAGTAGGTGGAGTGATAATTTTATCAACTACCACTATTGATCATCACCTCATCCAATAATAATACCAAGAACCTGAAATACATGCAGCACATGATACCCGACAGTAACAATAAACCAAATGTGAAACGGTAAAAATTAGGAACTAATCAAATAAAACATAAAACAAAACAAAAAAAAAGCAAACAACATAGTAAAATCTCCCCCACACTTGAACTAAACATTAGCCTCAATGTTTTAGAACAAGATAGAAGGAGGGTGACTCACAGTGCCCTAATGAGGGGGCTGGGGCGAAAAGTGCGACATGTCCACACGAAATTTAAGTTTTCCAAACAAATTTCAAATCCGCAGGCCTGACATGGGCGGGCGTGTCAGGTTGTTGTTCTGCTCATTTTTCCAACTTTTTCCATGTGAGTACCTTTGCCCTTTTATGCAAGGCACTATGTAAACCTAAAATAACAAACAAACACAAACTATAATTAGAAATAACAACGCATAGGTTGCCTCTCATGAAGCGCTTCGTTTAACGTTGCATGACTCGACTGTTCATTTTCCCTTGTTATGGGGGGTACTTCAGCCTCCAAATCTTATTGTACCTCTTGTCCAAAACTAGGAACCCGTCCTTTTCATAAGTATGGATTCCTTTGTGCCACAAATCCTTTCTAACCTCCCTCTCCATACCTTGTTTTCATTTTCTTTTATTTCTCTTGGCTTTTGGAATGGAGATAGGATTCTTTCCATTCACTGTTGCTAATGGCAGTGGTGAGAGTCGAGAGGGCCTTCCTGTATCTTTCTTTGATGTTGGTATGTTACTTTGCATTCTCGCCTCTGTCCTGATCAAGCATACTTGATAGTGAGATTATGTATCTTCCTCTAGCTCATGGTCTTAAATAGCATTCAATGTTATTTCTTTATCGTGAACTTTCAAGGTTAACATGCCCTGGTCCATGTCGAGATTGCACCGACTTGTGTGCATGAAAGGTCGACCAAGAATGATGGGTGCCTCATCATCTTCAGGTATGTCTAGGATTACAAAATCAACAGGAAAAGCCAAGTCCTCTATTGTTACCAGTACGTCTTCTGCTATACCATATGCATCCTTTCTCGAGTGATCCACAAACTTCAGATTTGTCTTTGTATCACTGACATTTTTAATACCCAACCTGTGATAGATTTATAATAGCATCAAACTCACACTAGATCCAGAATATATTAGTACCCTTTTGAAGGTTCTTCCTTAACTTGTGCATGGTACTGTTACCATTCCAGGATCCTTCTGTTTGTTTGGAATTTTCTTCTCTAGTGAACTTGCACTATACTTTTCCTTCTAGGCTACCGGTTTTTCTACTGTTGGTTTCTTTTCGGCCATTACCTCTTTCATGAATTTCTTGTACATGGGAATTCTCTCGAGTGCTTCAGACAAAGACATATGAACCTCTACCTTTTTAAACATTGTCATGAATTTCTCACAGTCTGACTCGCTTGGTTCCTTCTTTGTCACTCTCTGAGCGTAGGGAAACTTAATCACCGGTTTAGTCTCCTTTTTAATTTTCTCTTCAGTTGGCTTGCCAGGTGGTATAACTTTTTCCTTTTTAGCGACCCTTTTATTTTTCATCGTGATAGTATTAATATTCTCTTTATTTCTTGGATTTTGAACTGTTTCACTTGGTAACGAACCTGGTGTTCGAGAACATGCTAGTTGTTGTGCTATCTGACCCAACTGGACTTCAAGATTCCTTAGAGAGGCGGGGGTGTTTATATGATTGTTTCTAGTCTCTTCTATGAATTTCCTATTTTGAGCGACCATGTTTTCAATGGCAATCTTCTAGTTTGTTTTTTTTGGAGCTTGTTGTTGTTGATATTGAGTCTGATATTGACCTTGACTCTGTTGTGGAACATTCCCTCCCTGATCCTTCTAGGATAAGTTAGGATGCTTCTTCCAACCAGATTGTACGTGTTGGAGTAGGGATTATTCAGCTTCAAGAATTTTATCTCTTTGATTTATTAAAGAGTTACCAAGCAATATACAGTGTGGTGAGGTCCATTACAGATTTCATAAGTGATGGTCTGAGCAGGCTGAATTTGAGCTACCTGTTGAGTACCTATATTCATTGCTTTCAATTTAGTTTCTACTTCAGCAGCGATTGTATCTTCCAAACAGATTTTATTAGCTTCCAGTTTCAGATCAATGACTCCTTCAGATTTGCTTGTACACCTATCATATGATTCCAGATGCTCGTTTGCGGCTATCGCTTCAATGATCCTTTTAATATTGGTGGCTGTTGAGAAATTTGTTGAGCCACCAGTTGTTGTATCAATCAACTATTTTGTCTTTATTTTCAGACCATTGACAAACATCTGCATTTGTTCAGTCTGATCCATATTATGAGTTGGGCAAGCTACCAGGACCCTTTTGAATCATTTGTAGGTATCTCCGAAAGACTCGCCATCCTTTTGTTTGAAGTTTAAGATTTCATACATTTTTCTCAAAAATACTGATGCTGGAAAATACTCATTTAAGAAAGTTGTTTCCATCTCTTCCCATGATGTAATAGTGCCTGATGGCAGAGAGTAGAACCATTATTCCGCCTCTTCAGCTAAAGTGAACGGAAACATTCTTAACTTCTTTGCTTCATCAGTATGACCATCAATTTTCAAAGTAGTACTCATGTTCAAGAATCTCTGCAAGTCCTTGTTTGCATCTTCATTAACCTTTCCGGTGAAAGATTTTCTTTTAAGTTGATTGATTGTGCTAGGATACAGTTGAAAATTAGTCACATTCACTGGTTGGTTGACAATGGTCAATCTACCACCCGACGCATTTGCACCTTCATAGTCACCTAGGAGTCTTTCCGGAGGTGGAGAAGGTGGAATCGGAGGATTATTAGCCATTGGTTATTCTTAGGAATCGGAGTGATCAGAGGAAACTTCTTCTTTGGAATCCACTCTTGTGTTTCTGCGTCTCCGGTAAAGGGTTCTCTCGATTTATGCGTCAAAAAGAAATTCAGCTGAGGGTTCTCCTCACATACACAAATTAGTAAATTAAATTATACAAATGACAGAAAAATAATTTTATTGTAGAGCAAAATAATTTTAATTGAACTATAAAATTAAACTCTATATTTTGGCAGTCCCCGGCAACGGCGCCAAAAACTTGATCGGAAAAATAACAAGTGTACTATTTTGCATGTTATATTAATAAAGGGGAAATTCCCTGAATGTCGGTCTCAAGGAATGCAACTCAATATCGAGTTCAAAGTATCATTCAATTAAACAAAAATTATAATTGGGGTTTTTTAATTCAAAATTATAAAAATAAAGGAAAGGGAAAATAATAATGAAAAATAAGGGTTTTCAAGGTAAGAGGAACAATTCCAGGGATGGTGTATGATTTATCGCTATAACAACTCTGAGTCACTATTGCATCAACAAATATCAATTACTACTGGTTCTCAAGGGTATTTTCTCTCAATTCCTTGGTGAGAAAACCTTTAATCATTCTACCCTAATTTCTATGTCCATACGCATTTGGGGTGAAATTAAGCTTTATTATATCAAGAATGCTCTGATTCATACAGGATATCCCTAGTCCTAGGTGATATCTACTACAGAGTAATCTTATGAAAACCTTATCAATGGCGGTCCATCCTTATTGATACCCATACAACAATCTCGATTGATCCAAAAGACAAAGCATTAAACACATCAAAAGATTACCGTAAAAACAATATTATAAATGCAATCGTAAACTCATAGTCATTACAACTCTAAATCAGGGACACCCCCTAGCATTGGGGGGTTTAGCTACTCATATTGTTCAAAATAAATTCAGGATAAAAATACACATTACAAGTAATTGGATGACTCTGAATTCCTTGATCTCTGTAATCCTTGCTCGTCTGACAATGATGTGTTCGCCTCGTTCCAAGATGATCTTTTATCTTGTAGAAACTCTCCTAATATAGTGAAAATCCCTTGGAAGAAGGTGGAAATCTCCAAAACATCCCTGCAGCTCAGGCCCGGTGAAAAAGCCTGAAAATAAGAAAATTAGCGTTTTGGGCTGACACGGCTGTGTCAGGCTGACACGGGCGGCTGTGTCAGCTCTCTGCCTTGTTGCTTCCTTGCTGACACGGGCCGTGTCAGCTGACACGAGCGGTCGTGTTAGGCCACTGTCTTTGGCATTACTTGTACTTTCTTGGCCTTCCTCTTGACACGACCCGTGTCAGGTGACATGGGTGGCCATGTCAGGCCTCCTGAACGGAAACTCATCTTTCTCGAACACTGAAACTTCTCATTGTCCCGCCTCGAATCCCTCAGATCTTTTACCAGAACCTAGAGGACTTAAACGCAGACAACCAACACATAAAATCACGAAAACATAAAATAAAATTGAAAATTAATAAAAATGCTGAAATATCGTACGAAAATGAAAATTGACTTCAAAGGTACCATAATGCATGCACAGTGTCTCAAAATCCTTGGTTTCCTGTCGGATAAGCAACAAAAACATAGTGAATATGGTGACCGATCACTCATATTTGTTTTTAAAACCGTTTTTATTAAATTCGTCATTATGTTTAATTCTAAATCCAAACCAATTCCCTATTTATTTACCGTAATTATGTCTAGCTAATTTGTTAGTACTAGAATGTGAAGACCGTCATTTGATGATACTTTGTCCGTTATTTCTTTAGGATTACAATTGTGGCTTGTTTTGGTTTTAAAGCAATTTTTCTGAAAGTTGTCTGACACTAAAGATTGAAATTGGTTTATTTTTTTTTAGTAAGTACCGTAAAAGCACTTTATTAATTACTTAGGAAGTTTAATATTTCTAGAAGGTGATTTTAAAACTATATGCGAACGCGCACGCTTATAGGATTAGGATCCGGTCACCTGAGCGGAAGCTGGAGACCCTTTTTTATTTAAACTTACCAGTCAAAATCACTTTTCAACTGAGTAAAGAGTCTAATTCATTAAAATAGGTTTTACTACTTTAACGCAATAAGCGTCGGTCACACGTGACAGTGGACAGTATAAATTAGAGAGTCAAATCCGGTTATGAATACGCGAAAGTGACAGTTCATGTTCAATTAAAATCTTTTCAAAGTAGAAAATATTTCCCCGTAAAGTAATCTTATTTAGAGATGATAAGAGCACTGTTAATTTATGTGAACCACATTCTAGTATTATTTGTCTGAATTTATTAAATTTTATTATTTCATATTTATTTTTATTTTTAATTTAATTTCCTTAGATAAACACCGTGACAATTAGAAACGATAGATTTGACTATTGGTCTTTGTGGGATCGATATCTTTTAAAACTATCTGATATACTGTATACTTACAATTAGGTAATCTGATAGACTCATAAAGTCACGATCAAGTCCATATTGATCCTTTCTGCTTTTGAATAGGTTTCCAATATCATATCCTCTTCACGTTCTGTGTTGGAAAACCCAATGCTCCGACAAAACTTGTCGATCATGCTAGAATTGGAATATAAGGATGCAATATCTCGAGCATGAATATAGTTGAGGGTCTTCTTACCCATTATCTCTTCACCCATTCTCTCTTCAGATGTAAAAGCAGGGATAATGGTGTTTCTCCCATAGGAAAAGAACATATTTCTCACCCTCATCTTATTTCCTCCTTTAAAGTGATCTTAGGTCTGTGTATTTTTCTAATAAGGGAAAAGTAGGAAATAAGAGGGAGAAGAGAAAAACATTTTCTAGGGAAATGTATTAATCTCTTCCAATAGCATAACCAATATATCCCCCAATGGAATAACTCCCACGAGGATTGGAAAAGTTCTCACACATGGAAGAAACGTATAAGAAAAGGAGGTTAGATTGGTTTTCCCAAGAATTCCATCATGATTTGCATTAAATACTACCCGCACTCTTTCTCCACAAAAGCCCTCAAGTTTTCACAATGGATTGACATTTTGACATCTAAAAGTTAAATCAAAAGAAACTTGACATATCCCACTAAAGCCCGACTATCCAAAGAACATCTGGACAGAGATAGAGACTTACCCTAGCTGAGGGACTCGAATTCCCTTCAAATGAATGCCTTCAACCGATAGACTCGCCCTCAACTAAGGGACTCACATTCTCTTCAAAAGGATGCCTTCAGCTGAGGGACTCGCCCCCAACTAAGGGGCTCACATTCCCTTCAAAAGGATGACTTCAGCTGATGGACTTACCCCCAACTGAGGGGCTCATATTCCCTTCAAAAATATGCCTCAACCAAAGAACATATGCCTAAGACGAGGGACCTGTCCCCTCTTAAGAGACTCACCCATACCATAAGACATAGTCTAAAGTAAGCCTTAAAACACTTCTCTTTTTTTACAAGCCCTCATGCTTAAGGGAGTGCGTCGTGTTATATTTTTTAGAGTCCCACATAGGGGTGGCACTAGGGTCCCTGCCTATTATGGCACTACATGAGCGTTATGTTTAGAGGTATGGGGTTTCACCTTTAGGGCATATGACGTGGATAATACTATTGTCTCCCCATCATTCATACAGGAACGAGTCATACCATAACTCCCTTGAAAGTAGTTGGTCAACATCCTTCCCTAATCATGGGATAACGATTACCACTTCATGGGAATTTCTAAAACCTAGGCCCCAAGACCCTATAAATATATAACGGGAGAAAAGGAACACATTTTACACAAGCATGTCGCTTATATACACAATCACTCGCCTCACGTGAGCTGACCCTCTCATACCACCATAAACATCGTAAACATCATCAAGGACCTTTCTCCTCCGTGGGCAATCCCTAATTGTTATAAACCTAATAAGGCATCTAAGTATCTCATACCCTTGTAAGGATACCATACATATTGTAGTTTTTAACTAGTACAAAGTAGAGCATTTTTTCATGGTTAGTTATAAGGGGTGTAGAGGCAGGTGATGGTGGAATATCTTTGTTTTATGGTGGATCTATAGGAGGTTGTGGAATGGCTTTGATCCGTAAAGGGTCTTTAGGTGGTGGAAGGAGTATAAGTTTTCCATGGGATGATACAGATGCATGCAATTTTCTCCTCTAGGGGATCTTGAGTGATTCAAGCAATTTTGCTGGCGAAAGATCAATATGCTATGGTAGTGGTGGACGTCGTTTCTTTCTTGTTTTTGTTCACAATTAGACATGTTAAATGGAAAAATGGAAACATTGGAGGATGTTTCCCACATGCGACACCAAATGATTTAAGAATGACCTTTCTGATTCACGTATATGAAGTGACTAGATATCAGACAGTGAACTCTTGTGAGGTGTTCTATTTTGGTCTGACGATGAGGGTGTACCTATAAAAACTTCAACGCTCAAGTCATCGATAATCGTAAGTGTGAGGTTTTAAGGTTAGGATTGTGTTCACATGAGACTAATTCAAATTTCACATTTATAGAAAGGTCTTAGGGTTTTCTTGGGGCCTAGAACCTTTTGTCTGCTACCATTGTCTACATGACATACATTAGAGGGTCCTTGAAAGAACGATATGATAGTCTTATTTGTTCTATTAGCTCGTATCAGATGTACTTTTAGGGTTTGTCTTTCTTTGGGTCGTTGAGTACTAGAATCATTTTCGTCATTTTCTACCTTGTAGACTTTGATGTCAGTGCATACAATTGTCTTCATGATCCAACAATTTTTAGGTGTTTGACTGGCTTAAATCTAATAAGATGTTAAAGTTTGTCCATCTAGGAATTTGAAGTCGTTAGACCATTATTTGTGTGTTGACATTCTTGAATATCTTCCATGTCCATTGGATGAACCTAACGATCCATTAACATATTCTTATTTCGAGTCTTACATATTATAGGAGCATTTAACTTGACTCCCTATGGAACCTATCATTTAGAGCACTTTTACCATTATACCCTTTGTAAAAACCAGATTTTTTTGAAATTTACCTATTTTTACCGAAAATTTGCAATATGTATCGGAAATTTTCGAATTTTCCATTTTCTTACCAAAATTTCTGATAAAAAATCAATATTTATGGGGAAAAAATATGAAGAATACCGGAGTTTCCAATAAAAAAATTATTACTTACCGGAAATTTTGAATTTTTAGGTACAACAACTGGAAATTTCGAAATTTTCGATAGTGTTAAAAAAAAATTTAAATTGAATATGATCTACCAAAAATTTCATTTTAGTTGAAATTTACGATATAAAATGGAAAATTTAGAATTTCCGAATATATTTATAAGTTCACGTAAATATCAGAAATTCTGGTATACCGAAAATTTAGTGTGTATCAGAAATTCTAATATGCCTACCAGAAATTTCGTAGGAAAATTTGTTTCAAATTTTTTCAGGGGCAGTTTTGGAATTATGAAACTATGGGGGGTGTCAGATTTAACTGTGGGGTGGCAGGAAGAATTCTTATATTGTAGGGGATGGATGATTTGGGCGTTGGCCCATTGCGAAACAACACATATTTATGCCAAATCATTTTAAGAACATAACTAGTTTTGGAAAATTTTATCCCATACCTCATCATTTATTCTCTTAACCCTATATTATTTTTTATTTTTTTTACTAAAGTACCTTCGTATAAATAATTTATTAAAAGTTAAAAAATATTAAAAAAACTAACTATCAGAACTCTTTTCCAAAGTCTTCCGGTATACAAAATGAAAGTTAAAAATGTTAAAACAATTGACTACCGGAACACTTTTTCAAAGTCTTCTGATACACAAAAAAGTTAATGTTAAAAATTGACTACCAGAACTATTTTGGAAAGCCTTCCAGTATACATAATAAAAGTTAAAACATGTTTAAAAAAACTGATTCTCGGAACTCTTTTACAAAGTCTTTTGGTACATAAAGTAAAATTTAAACAATGATTACCATAACTCTTTTACAAAGTCTTCCGATACAAAATTAAAGTTAAAAAATGTTTAAAAAATTGACTACCGGAACTCTTTTGCAAAGTCTTCCGATAAACAAAATAAAAGTTAATGTTAAAAACTAACTATCAAAATTCTTTTGCAAAGTTTTCTGATATACACAATAAAAGTAAAAAAAAGTTTAAAAATTGACTACCAAAATTCTTTTGCAAAGTCTTCCGAAACACAAAATAAAAGTTCAAGAATATATTTTTTTAAATGTTAAATTAGTTAAAAATATACAAGGGTAAAGTTAGCATTTTTTAAAATAAAATATAGGGGTATAGAAACAAAGATAAAGGTATGAGGTAAAATTTTCCTAATTTTGTAAATATGAGCTTGTTTTTTTTTCTTCAAATTGTAGAATCAGAAAGTGAATCAATTGCGTACTAAAAATATACATTAGAAACTATACTATTACAAAGTGTGTTACGTGAATATGAATGGAAGAGAGAAACATTAAAAATTGCAATGAGGAAGATTATTGAGACACATTATTTTCACACTTAATGTATGTTTGGTTTGGCCAAAAGTAATTTTATAGGTTTTTGGAGTGATTTTGAAGTGTTTGATTCTTCTAAAGTATAATTGATTATATCTTTAGAATTGATTTTATTTGAAAGTATAATTTGTAACTTCTGAATTTAAACATGATTTTACTCTGAATTATTTTGTTCAACTCATTTTTACATAAATATATTCACATAAATCAATTTTGTTAAACTCAATTTTGTTAAAATCTATTATACCAAACTCAATTATGTCAAAATCAATTTTATCCGCTCCAATCGAAACACACTCAAACGAAAATAGTGTATGTGGAGTCACATAAACAATTCATATAAATTATTAAGTTTTCTATAAATTTTGTCACGGTTTAAATATGAATGAATTTTGAATTCATTAAACTTAAAACTAATTTTACTAATAGCTTAAATGACTTGAAAAAGAAATAGTAAAAAAGTAAATGTTTATAGAATATTTATTTTTATGACTTAAATAGTCTTTTGGTTCATGTAAGTTAGCAAATTTTTGAGTTTGTTCCCTGTATTTTTTTTGTTGAGTCCCTATATCTCACTTTTGTGTTGGCGTTAGTCCCTGGGGTTAGGATTCTGTTTAAAAGTTGTGTATTGTCAAACGGCGCACACATGGAATTGTTGTATATCTGTTTTATATTTAGCAACTTACAAACGTGGATATTCCTTTATTTCCCACCAAAAATGCAATACTGTTCAAAAATTAGCTTTTGCTTTTAGTCTCTGTAAATTAGGGTTTTGTATATTGGAATAAAAAAGAAACTTAGGTTGTGGGGGGAGGAGACGAAGCAACGAAGATGCTGAAATGCTAATTTCATGACCAAGTAACACAATCGCATCTCAGGAACTCAATCTCATCTATTGTATCTTATTTCTTCCTTCATTCTATTAGTATATTACATAGGGTAAATGAGCATGCAACAGAAATATATCCGGATAGGTGGAGCTTATTTCAAGCAACAAGTATCACGAAAGAGTTAATTGAGCTTGAGCATTCAAAGTATTGGTTATAATAGTGATGTTGATAGATATAGTAGAATGGTTAGTGATAGTGATGGTGATAAGGTATATTAATATGCCATGGAAATGAAACGTACAGTGCATATATATGTTAAGCGTAAAGGTAAAGGCAATGCACAAGAAGCCGATGTGAGTAATTTTCAAGAAGATGATGTTGATGGTGTTGAACAAGATGAAGTACGTAATGATGTTGGTGGTATTGAAAATGTTAAAGTAGGTAATGATGTTGACGGTGTTGAACAAGTTGAAAAAGGTAATGTTGGTGGTGTTGAAAAAGTTGAAGAAGGTAATGTTAGTGGTGTTGACATGTTAAGGAAGGTAATGTTCGTGGTGTTGAACAAGTTAAAGAAGTTCTCGTTGGTGGTGTTGAACAAGTTGAAGACACTGAGGATAGTGACTTTGAAGCTGGTGGTTTATCATTTGATGATATTGAGGATGCAATTACTCTTGGGTTGGATGATTTCTTTGATGTTATTGAAAATCAAGTTAAAGAAAAAGGCAAAAGAGTTCAGATGAAACTTGCAGTAAGGAAGCACAAGCATACTCCAAAGAAAGTACCATTTGGTGTTGATAATGTAGGGTCATCTAGTGGTGTGGATAATGAGATGGACATCAACTATACTAGTGACGAGCTTGGTAGTAGTGACCTTGATGCTTCTGATGGAGAGAAGGAACCAAAATATCCAAGGTTTAAGATGCAGGATTTGGACAAGAATTACAAATTCAAATTTTGGGATTGGAGTTTGTATCACTTGAATAATTTAAAGAACCAATAAATGAATGGTCAGTATTAAATGGGAGACAGATAAAGTATGTGAAAAATGACCAAGTTAGAGTAAGGGGTAATTTGCAAGGGCAAATGTGGGTTCTTAGCACTTGTAACTAAAGTTGGGAATAAGCACCCGTATAGAATGAAAAAATAGGTTGGAACACACACGTGAGGTATGGTATTGAATAATAGTTCTTCCACTTCCAAGTAGGTTGCAAAAACTATGGTGGCTAGGATGGCATCTTCAGATGGTTTTAAGATTCATGATATTGTCTTTGAGATTAGGAGTAACTTTTCTGTTGGTATAACTATGAGAAGGTCATGGAAGGCCAAACAAATTTTTAAATATCTTATTGAAGATGATGTAGTGAAACAATACAACTTTTTATGGAGACACTCTGCGGAGTTAAGGAGAGTCAATTTAAGGAACACTTGTAAAACTAATATGACAAGGGATGGACCAACAATACAACCAAGGTTTGGCGACTTTTATTTTTTTTAGATGGGCTTAATAAAGGCTTGACAACATCTTGAATGAGCTCAATGTGAAGGCTTGGGAGTGTTTGTCATGCATACCTACCAAAGCATGGTGTAAGCATGCATTTTCTTTTTATCCTAGATGTGATGTTTTTATGAATAATATATCTGAGGCATTTAATAGCACTATATTAGAGGAAAGAGATAAACCAATATTAACTATGTGTGAATGGATAATAAACTATCTCATTAATAGGAAAGCTAGTTTAAGAGAAAGCATTGATAGATGGAATCATAGGATAATGCCTACACCTAGACTTAGGTTGGATAAGGAAGTGGAACATGCAGGGAATTGGATTCCTAATTGATCTGTAGACACATTATGGCAAGTCGAACATACCCATACCAGTTTCATTGTGGATACTTCAAAGAAAACATGCACATGTAACTCTTGGGAACTAGTGGGCATTCTTAGTAGACATGTAGTCGCTGCATTAGGTTTTAGGAACCAATGCCCCGAAGATTTTGTTGATGACTATTATTCTAAAGATACTTATGAGAAATGCTATGATTATAATGTAGGTCCTATTAATGGACAAGACATGTGGCAGGAGGTTGGCATGGAATAAATGTTGCCTCCATCATATAAAAGAAGACATGGACGACCAAAGAAGTTAAGGAGGAGGGGACCTGATGAGGACTCTAATAAGGTAAGGACACGGACCAATTATTGTTGGACAAGATATGGTGTAGATGGCCATAATGCAAGAAGTTATACAAGTTAAGTAGTTGACCCTGGAGCTCAAAAATAAAAGGTATTGAACTTGTTGTAACTTTGCATATGTTATTAATGTCATTGATATGTTATTAATGTTCTGATTTACCAGAGAAAACCAAAGAAAACAAGAACATGATAAGGACAAGGACAACCAAGAGAACAAACTCAAATTGCAACACACGAAAAAACTCAATCTGAAGCTCAAACTGCAACACAAGAACAAACTCAACCTACTGTCGCAACCTAAAAAATACAGGAGGTGCGAAAAAAAACAATCGGCGAGAAAGAAATGACAGAAGAGTCGCCACCGTGCGTTATTTATCCCAAAGGAGGGAAAGGAAACGCTCGAAGTAAACCTGAAGAAAAGGAAAGGAAAAGACAAGGTCTCGCAACCAAATCTTGGGTTCGGGAGTCGATTATGCGAATGGAAGGTATTAGCACCCCTACGCATCCGTAGTACTCTACGGGATCCACTCTTGTTGTTTCTTGTCTAAAGGGTGTGTGTTTATCTAATGTACTATTTACTAAAAGAAGGGGTCAAAGAAAATGACTCGCACGGATGTCGCATCCACTGCATACGTATCTCATCTGGAATGAGAATCAGAGTCTTCGTAGTTCGGGTACCTATGGGTGAAAGAGATGTGTGCTCGCTAAGACATCGCGTCTTATGCCTACGTATCTCATCTGGACATGAGAATCAGAGTTGCCGTAGTTCGGCTGACACGCAAACAAAACAGACACAGGCAAAGGCAAACGTGGAGCCTGAATGCCAATCACTGGACTTACATCAGCATCCGAACCAAAACACACACAAGAAGGCAAACGTGGAGCCCGAATGCCAATCACTGGACTTACATCAGCGTCCAAACCAAACAAACACAAGAAGGCAAACGTGGAGCCCGAATGCCAATCACTGGACTTACATCAGCATCCGAACCAAACAAACTCACACTGGAACCCGAATGCCACTCGATGGACTTACATCAACTTCCGAGCACACAACAACACACAAAAGGGGGTTGAGACACAAAGGTTGAAAAAGAAAAAAGGGTGCCCGGAGAGACCTCGCACGGTCTCCTGCCTACGTACCTCATCTGGTATGAGAATCAGGGCGACGTAGTTCCCCTACATAGGGATACAGGACTGTCCTAACCAGATAACAGAGGGAGACACAACTAGGGAGACTACGACTCGAGCCTAGATGTTATCATGCAAAATCATCCCTAAGTTAAGGTTTCTAGCTAACTTGCACAGGAAGCAAGCCTATCCTAAACATGACTTGCACAGGAAGCAAGCCACACCAAACCTAACTTGCACAGGAAGCAAGCTAAAGCAAACACACAAGCACAAGTAGCACACACTATATGCAAGCAATGGGCTCAATCAAGGTTAGGTTTTAGTCGAGGGGTCATATCAACCTCAACAAACAAACCACTGTAACTGGGTAGTGTTAGCTCTTAACCTTGCCATTGAGGGGCTAAGGTGAAGCAGATGAAAGGTGAGTGAAGATGAGACTTCACAGCTCTTATCCCTGGCCTGGGAGAGCTTAGGACAAGAATGTGTGGGTTCAGAAAGTGGGAACCCTTCTACACATTTGAAACTGACTCAACTGTACAATTGTACAAGATCTTGGGTTTGTATCTGCAATGCATCAACACAGTGATGTGAGCAAAGCAGATGACACACAGAATAGCAGGGGATAGATTGCATATCCCTTGGGTTCTGCCAATTGCCTCTTCACTTAGGAGGTCTTTGACTCTATACAAGGACAAATGTAAACAGTCACAAACATTGCCTCTTAAGGAGGACTTCAGACAGTTGCCTGGCCAAGTAACAGGTCAGGTCTTCCAGACTACATGAAGATGAGAAATTATACCTCAATGCAAAATGCTATTCAAGCAAAGCAAAGCAAAGTTCACAAGGAACTAAAAGCAACTAGAGGTACCTGAAACCAGTCAGACAACATCAGTATACAAGTCAAAGTTAAATCAAAATGAAACAGAGGTCAACAGTCAACACAATCAGTTAACTGTGCAGTGCACAAGGCTCAAAGCATGTGAGCCAAGCAACCTACAAAACAAACAAGTTAGTCATGATAATCAAATCAAACTCATTCAACTGGTATAAGTTTCTTTGGGCAATTGCTTCTTAACCTGAAAAAATGAACTCAAACATGAGCAACAGGACCACTAGGACAAGCCTAGGGTCAAAAGGGGATGAGAAAGTCAAAACAGCAAATGAAATCCAATCAAAATCATATTCAAACAATCAAGAAACAAACTCAATTGTGTTTACATTCATATCAATCATTATCATCATTTTATAAGCAAAAGAAGTCAAAGCATGGCATATGGAAGCTCACAGAAGTCAACAGCAAGACTTAGCTCAAAACCAATCTCAAACATTTCCAAAAATCATCAAATAAATCATGGTCAAACATAATCCATAGCATGATATGCATGTCAAATTTCGACTCATTTAGATCAAGGCAAGTTGGTCAATTAAAATCAGAAACGCAAGGCAAGTTTAAACATGCTCAAAGAAGTCAACCAAACATACATCAACTTGAAAAAATCATAAATCAGTGATAGCATATGAGAAATGAATGGGATCAAAACCATGGCAAAGCTTAAGATGTCTACTAATCACATATCAAATTTCATGACCATCCAATAGAGTATGAGAATTTCACAAATGAAATGGGAACATGTATCACAAAAAGTCAACATAAGACCAAACAGGGGAGAAAAATCTCAAACAATTAGGAAATGCCACAAACAATTCCAAGAAAAATCACATGTAAACTAGACATACATAAGTTCATTCATGCAAAAATTCAAAGCAATTTGAGGTCAAGAGGCATGGTATAGAAAATCATCAAGTTGCACATCAATGGTGTGACACAAATTGTCACACCCTACTTCAAAAAATCATAACTCAAAGACCAGAGATGATAAATTCATAAACCCTATACCAAAATCACCATGAATGTGTCTAGTTTATACACAAAAAATTTCAAAGGCAATGGATAAATCATCATCATTTCACAAATGTTTTGGCAAAAGGTACAAAAAAAATGGATACATGTCACAAACCCTAGCACCATTTAAAAACCAACCATCCAAAAATTCTGGAAAAAATATGATTAAATACTAGAGATCCAGATGAACACAATGCAAAAAGTTTCATGAAATTTGGGTTTAAAATGGATGAGCTATGAATTTTGCAAGGTGAGCACAAAATTGAAATGAAAATTGAAGAAATAAATGAAATAAACATTATTTAGTGGTTAATTGGTCACGGAGTGGCATACTTGTAATTATATGGGGAATTAAGTGAAACGCTGCGCATGGCTTGAGGAGGTGTCACGCTGTGATTTGGCATGGGCGATGAAACAGTGTTAACGCATGCAGAACAAAAGAAGCCATCAGCCAAATCGTGTTTCTGGGTTTTTGACATGAAGTTAGGGTTTGGGACCTACTGTTCATCGTCCTCACCAAATTGAAATGAAAATTTTTGCCCAGAACTTAGAATCAAACATACTACTCAACTCATCAAACAATGCATAACAATATTCTATCATCCATATTCACTAAATCAAGCTATCAAAGAAGTAATGAGCAAAAACATGTTTGGATACAGAACTTTAAAGCCAGATTTCTCAGCCATCACTCAACCATTTTGCACGATTAAAAGCTCATTAGAATCAGCAAAGTAAGATCTATCATAAGCATATTATAGTTTTGAAACTGGTGAGAGTCGAAAACCTTACCAGATTGAAGTGCAGTTGTGATTCAGTTGTTGTTCGGCTATGCTTGCTCGAAACAGGTGCTCAAGAAGCTTCCAGGAGGTGGATGGTTGAAGATTTTGAGCTCAAGAATGCTTGGTTTGGTCCAGACTTTGAACTGCCATTGATGAGTTCTTGGAGAAAACAGTTGCTCTTCTTTGCTTCCAGTTGAGAAATCAACCTTGCTATGAGTTTAAAATGATGGTATGAGATGAAGTATCCAAACCCTAGCTCGAGCCCTTTTGGTTTTTTGACAGAAAGTTCACAAATGGAAGAATGAGCAAAGTGAGAGAAATGGATTTTCTTCTGTTAGAATGTGGCTGCTAGGGTTTTTTCAGAGAGAATATGCAGTATATGTATGCTGTTTAATGTTCTAAGCATGGTTAGTTTTGGTGGTAATTGTAATTTTGTAAAATGAAGGTGTTTTGCTAATTTGTCAATTTTCACTCAAATGGCAAGGTCTGTGGTTACAGTTGCGAAAGTGGCCTTGTACACACTCCAAATATGATTTCTTAGCAATTTCAATTGGCAAAATATATTGGAAAGGCTTAAATTGCAAAATCACTTTTTCACCTCACTTGAAATAATTCAAGTCACTTCAAAAAGTGCCATTTTGATTGGTGAGTTTTTGGTAAATTGTGATGACATATTTGGAAAGAGGGCATCAAATGTGACTTGTAGCAAAAAACCCCACCCAATTTGGCCAAATGGTTTGGAAGATATGCCACTTTGAAGTTCAAAAATTTTTGAGAATGATTTGATCATAACTTGCCAACCATTCATGGGAATTGAGTGTTCTTGGACTTTTTGAAAATGGGAGAACAAGATCTTCAACTTTCATGTTGGGAAAAAATTCATTTGAATCTTGTATCATGATGTAATTTTGAGGATCAAGACTTTCCATTTTTGGCAAATTCCAATTACAGGTCAACTTTCTATTTTTGGAAATTTCTTGTTTGACTTCAAATTCTTCCATGATGATGTTTGACATGTTATATGAGGCCTATATGGACATGAATGAACCCCTTCAAACCATTTCCCACCTTGAAATCCATAAAATCAGGCACAGTTGACCACAGTTGACCATGGTTGACTTTTTAGGGTTTCTGGTGAACTGAGCCATGACTGATGACTTCTGGGCACCCAACCTTTGACCAAAACACTTCAAAAGGACCCCTAGGTCATGTGAACATGTTGGACCAACCCTAGGGCCTTGCCTCAAAGGAAAATGCACTGACTTGCTTGATTAACTGATCTCCTGACCAGTTTGACCTAATTCTTCTGAATGGCTTGCACTTGGGCAAAAGGGACAATGCAATGTTATGCAGTGAACTATGTTAATGTTATGACCTAATATGAGAATGTATGTACAAAGGGTAGGTGCAAATTTGAGGTGCTACAGCTGCCCCTATTCAATCAGCTGGGAACCCGAACGGATGAGAGCAACGGCTGTCAGACTTTCCGGGTAAACAGGGATTGAATACTAAGAACCGTAGAAATTTGCACTCTGATGGGAAAATAATTAACAACGCCCGTCAGGATCGGCGAAGAAACAGTCTTGAAAGAAAAATCCGTCTGGAACGAAAAAAGAAATCGGCCTGAATACCGAAACAGAAACGTCGACCTGGATACCAAAATAAATGGTAACACAGGGATAACCATGGCCTGGGCGCCGCTCGTCAGTCTGAATACTGAGCCTCGGAATATGAGAGATTTGATGTCGATCTGAAACATCGGAAATTGGCCTGGACGCCACATTCGGTCTGGATACCGCCTCGGTCTGAACACCGGAAAATTGGCCTGAATGCCATAAGTACATCGACCTGATCGTCGGAAAATTCTTCGATATGAAAATCGGAAATTGGCCTGAACGCCACTTCGGTCTGAATACCGCCTCGGTCTGAACACCGGAAAATTGGCCTGAATGCCATAAGTACATCGACCTGATCGTCGGAAACTTCTTCGATCTGAAAATCGAAAATTGGCCTGAATGCCACTTCGGTCTGGATACCGGAAAATTGTCCTGAATGCCACTTCGGTCTGAATACCGGGAATTGGCCTGAATGCCACTTCGGTCTGAATACCGGGAATTGGCCTGAATGCCACTTCGGTCTGAATACCGGGAATTGGCCTGAATGCCACTTCGGTCTGGATACCGGAAAATTCTTCATGTCTATCAGCATCGGCGAAGATAACAAAACAGTGATAAATGAGCCGGCACGCATGCCAAAGACCTATGCTGGGGATAATAATCGAAAGATTGACCAAAGAGTGCATGAGATATATTATCTATAGCCGTCAAAACGTAGATAATACACTCGCATGGAAGATTATCCATAACCGGGTTGTAGGTTGTTAAGTGGATAAACGACCGAAAAGAAAAGCAACGGGGTACCAGACTAGGTATGCAAAAGATGACCAATCAAAAGAGGATAAAGTTGCTTACTCGGAGCAAGTATCCAAGAAGAAGGGGAAGACCCAATGGGGACAATACTGCTTGATCAAGGCAAGTATCCAAAGGGGACAAGACTATCAATACCACAAAGAGGGGATTACATCTACCGGTTTGTAGGCAGAAAACCACAGAAAAGTAACCAGTCATCGACCAGGATGAGCACAAAGGGTTAACTCTGCTAGGGGATGAAAGTGGGATTTTACAACTACCAGTTAGTAGGTAGAAAACCACAAAGATAGGACTTACAACTACCGGTTCGTTGGTAGAAGCCAAAAATTCCGCTGAGGATGAGATGAATGAGTGTCGGTTAGTGAGCAACCATTCATTTATGCCCCAGAGAAGTACAAGAGACAGCGAACAAGAAGCCAATTTAGGATCGATCCAAAAAGGCAAACTGAATCAAGACTCATCCTAATGAGGAAAGAACTCAATAGGGAAAAAACCCATCCCATTAGGGAGGGAACGGAAGCAACCGTCATCCACGAGGATGTATCTCGGTGGGGAGCGCAGAAGGAATGGTGGACATTTTCTTCTTAAGGGGTCGACTCTATATGGAGAGATCAGACACGCCCACATATGCTAGGGGAATTGAACCAAGCTTGCAAAATGATGCCAACTTCGGGGAGTAACACTGCTGGGGATACCCACTCAACTAAGGAGTCACTTGTCGGGAAAACACCAACTTTTCAACCATGCTGATGAACCCAATTCTGAAGCCGATCCAATGGCCCGATGCTAAACTCTTTCCAACAACCCAATCTCGGCTGGTCACCACGGCCTAGGGCTAACGGACATGTTTGCAATGTTGATGCATGAGTTTTTTTGTTTTACACAATGCCCCATGATCATGGAAATGCTATGCACTAATGATGCAATATGCTATGCTTATCTAAATGATGAATGCATAAACACACGTCTCCTCCAGAGACAACACCGGGGAACTCCAGGAACTGTGCTGAGGATCTTATAATCACGTCAACTTCCACCCTGCTGGGGAAAGACAAACCTTGTTGAGGATGCACTCCATCGAACCCGAACTGCTTGGAGATTGCCTTGTTAGGGGAGGCAACCCATTCTTATCTCTACTGGGGATTATTTTCTCCAAACCCGATCCGCTTGGGGATCTCACTGAGGGAAAACCATCAACACAAACCCTACTGGGAAGGCAGTAACCTTCAGGCTCGCTGAGGAGACACTGATCTCAAATCTGTTAGGGAGGTAACCTTCTCACACCCACTGGGGAAATATAGCTTATTGGACACGGAACACCTGTCGAGTCGCCGAACAGCGGCATCCATCGTCCACCCACAGTGTCGGCTTTCCTCTTTTGGGAACACCCAGACTCGCCTAGACTCCTCTGATTCATCCCACGAAGATCGAATTCCTGGGATTCATACAAACTTTCCAGTCCTTAGACTTTGAAGAGCCTTCTTGATTAGCTTTCAGGATCGTCGTCGCAACTCTGTCACGGGCTTTTCACCGTTAGTCTATCCATTGCCCCTGGTCGAGCTTTGCAGGGATCTCTTTTGTCAAAAGGTTTCATACCACTACATGCCAACGAATGAAGATATCTAACAGCACCTGCACAAGAGATTGTTAGATAAAAGCGTGCCCCAGGCGTGTCCCATATTTCAACGCCTAGGTCACTCAAACTTCCGAATGAGATTTCCAGATTTCAATCTTATAAGCATGCATCAGAAGGGACCTCTATGTTTCGAAATGCAAATATTCGTATCAACACAAACGGATGTTTTTGCAATCAAAGCGGTAATGAAGACAAAAACAAAATTATCTGACTGAACACGCATTTTATTGACTAAAAAAGATAGCTCAAAACCGAGCAACACACAGGAAGCAATCCCTGAAAAGAGGTGATTGCGCCTAAAAGTGAAAAAATCTACCCTAATGGCAATGTGAAACCATGATTTCATCGGGTTCCAACTTGGTTACGCCCCATATGTCCTCGCACTTTCTGTCTTCTGAACAAGACGCTTCCGATCGATCTCTGTCGGAGATTATCCAAGTCATATCTCAAGCACAAACGATCATGTCAGACGCAGTTGTTCGTTTCAATCCCTCTTTTGCCTGGGCCGCCCTTTCGGGTTTCAGTCCACCGGGATACCCTTTTTTGCCCAAGTCGCCCTTGTGGGGTTTTCGACTTGCCGGGTGTACAGTTCTTTTCTTTTATTATCCCTAACTTTTGCCCGAACCTTTCTTCTTTTTTCTTGGTTCGCCGGGATGCCCCTTTTTGCCTGGACTCTTTTATTCTTTTTGTCCGGCGGGTCTCTTTTTCACGAAGTATCTTTTAACTGCGTCCGCATTCACAGGGGATGGAAAATCCTCATCATCCGTGGTCGTCAATAACAAGGCTCTGTCAGAGAAAACCCTTTTTGACCACGAACGGACATTCATAATTGTTTATCCACTTGCCCCACGATCGTCTTGAGGAGGAAGGATCCTTTTCAACACCACATCTTTTCCATGCTACCCACGAGGTCGCACTTCTCGGTCAACAACACGCTTCATTTACTGGGTACAACTGCCCCCATGACAAGTAACTGTCAGCCTCTTTTCTCAATCAGGCTCAATGTGTTATACCGAGTCCTCATCCACTCGCCCTTTTCTAACTTCTCATCCATCCGGACTCTTTACAATGAAATCTAGCCTCCAGCAGGCAATATCACTTCCATCCCATACCGCATGAGGAAGGCGTTGCCCCAGTAGATGCACGTACCAAAGTACGACACTCAGGATACCAACTTCGTACTCAGCCACTATCATTGGTGCGTTCACATGTTATCGGGGAAGCACTAACTCACTCTCTTTAAACTCTCCCTATCAGACATCAAAACCCGTTCGGATTCGGGGTCAGGCCCCTCCTCCGGGATCGGTCACTCTCAATCTTTCGATTCGAGTACCTCGAGATGTCCTCATCAGGGACTTCAGACTTCCTTGGTTGACAATCATCAGTGGGCTGTTGGGCGAGATAACCATACAAGACCCTCCTCTTGGTTGCTTTCTGGGAGGTATACTGAATATCGTATTCAGTCGACATCACTTTCCCTCTCGTAACCCGTCCGTTCGATGCTAGCTCCTCAAGCACATACTTGATCAGATCCATTTTGGACATCCACAAGGTGGTATGAACCAGCATACACTGTCTCAATCGGCGAGCAGCCTATGCCAAAGTACATCAAGTTTTTTCGAGCAGTGAGTGTATTGTTTCACAGTCGATAAACTTTTTGCTTAGGTAAATTGCGTGCTCTTTTCGACAAGACTAGCCATACTGACTCAATACGCACCTCATAGACCCCTTAAGGGCTGTCAGGTACCAGATTAGCAGTCGTTTCTTCCCCGGAAGGTATCAGAATCAGAGGTTCCTACTACTCCTTTTTTTTTGTCTTTCCATGCCCCTTGGCAGTCCTCATTCCACCTGACCATTTGATTTTTTTTTTTTTTGCAGGATCAACCTTGATTCCTCTTTCGTTCGCAACATGCCTCGGCAGCTTGCTGGACAACACTCCATAAGTGCGCTAATTCGAATTCAACAGTATGAGTTATCTCTACCTGTCAAACAACTTGATCCACCGGATGCCCCTCTTCTGCTTGGGACTTTGCCATCATGTTATCAGCATGGCATTTGCTTTCACAATGAATCATATCATGAAACAGAGTCACCCTAGACTTCTGATACTTGGCACCGGCCTTCTTCTTCACCTTATAACAAGAAGGTACTCTTCGGTGTGATGGACATTGTTTACTCCATATCATCTGGCGACAGTTCAATCTGGTCTCGGCCAAGAAGCCATCCATGGAGATAAACTGAGCATTATAATCAACCAATACCTCTTTGTGACGTACCGGGAATTCATCTTTCAGATTAGCTCAGCTCACGTCTCGACAGTCCACACACATTCTCATCTTTCAGCACCGGTTTCCGCTTCCCTGGAGGACAGTCTTCTCTCCATGGTAATTCGTGCCTCCACAACATTGGTATCCTACCTTGGTGTATCTAGATACAACCAGGCGCACATATACCATCCTGTTCTTGACTTGCCTCTGAAGCGGCCTCAATATTCGCTTTCTGACCTTGGAGCAACAATTCTGAGCACTCCTCATGCGGTTGAATCACCTTCTCCTCTGGTTTCAACGACCTGGCTAATTCCAGCAGATCACAATCTTCTTCGCCTTCTTCTTCGGCATGATAGATCGGATTGTCGAAGTCATACAGAGGTATAACCAAATTGTTATCGATGAGATCAGGAGGGTAATCACTTTTGAGGTTGGAACGAGACAAGTTCAAAAGAAAAAACGAAAAACATTGCCATTTTTATTTTTTTTTAAAACTGTAAAAATGAAAAACAGGGAACACCGCTTTTAATCACAAAAACATCCATTTATTACTGATGCAAAATGTTGCAAAATGAAACACATGAGATGGCCCTTACAATGGACCAGTACGTTTCGGGCAAAACGTATGGCTTTCATGCAAACAGAATTAAAACAGAAATACTACACTTCCGGATGAGCGACAGTGATGCTTTTGGAGGCCTTCCAGTTTCCTGGTACGCACGACTTTATCCACAGCTCGAGCTCGCGGTCGCGGTCGATCTCTTCACTCACTGAACAAGCATGATCAGAATCCAGCATTCCTGCACTGACAAAGATGTACGGTGGACGACGTCCTCTGTTTGGTCTAGACGACTCTTGATCTGGATAACCAATCCCGAACATGTCTGCCTTTACCACTATGTCGATGATCCTGCCCCAACCTCGGGCCTCTTGGTTCTTTACCACCTCTAGAGCTTGTTTATAAGAAGAAATGGACAGCTTCTTCTCTTTCTCGACAACAAGAGCGCTCTCCACCTGGACGGTTTCGATTGCTTGACTGGGTATTTCAAGTTTTCCAATGTCCATTTCTACTTCTTTCATCTTCTGGGTCGTGTCTCCCATCAATACACACCCCTCTGTGGCAACGGCTGCACAACAATTATCAACCACAGGGAAGACTCCATCCTGCACCAGAGGTTTTGGAACCACAGCCAGGGGAACCTTTAGCTGATCTTCCTCAGTCATCTCCATTCCTTTCTTGACCTTTTTCACCATCTTCGCTTTTACAGGACCCTGCCTGGGTACCGGGTTGACATCCCCATTCATTATCTGGGCCAAGCTGATGGTCTTGGAGTCCACCATGTCCTGGACGACATGCTTGAAAGCCCTACAACCCTCAACACTGTGCCCGGGTGCCTCAGAATGGAACTCGCACCTGGCATTCTCATCATAGTGTGCAGGCCTCTTCTATTGTACTATGGGAATCAAAATCCTTGGCCGGACTAACCCCAAATCCCTCAATCTCCTGAACAGAAGGGTGTAGGTCACAGGTGGCTCCTCAAAATGACGATCCTCCTTCTTTTTCTTCACCTGGCTCCTAACTCTCGGTGCCTTCTGTTGAGGTGGTGGTTGTTGCGGGGGTACGGGTGAGTTACCAATAAGAGTGGTTACAGCAACAGCATAAGGATGATAACGATCCTTACTGCGTTCTCTCTTTGCTGGCACACCACTTGACTCAACCTCCTTTTTGAGCGGACCACTGTCAGAGAGTTTCTTTGCTACCGAGCCAGAGGGATTTGTTACATCGGATGATGGAGCCTTTCCCTGAACTTTCTCCTTGATCATCCAGCTCTCAATCCTTTCCAATCTCTCAGACATGGCTTTCTGCCCCAAGGCAAGCCCTTGCACAATACTGAACAATCCCCTCATCATCTCTTTCAGTTCAAGGATGTCGGCGTTGGGAAGATCCATCAGCTTGGATTTGTTGAGTCTGACTGTATGTCTGAATGGAAGAGCTATGCGCACCGGTTGACACCTACAAAACAGCAAATGGGTTAGTATGACTCACGCATGCAATGTCTATCCGTACCAGGAATATTCCTTTGATTTTGGTTTCACAGAGACAGATAATTTTTCATCAATAACATTCTGACATCTGGATATCTCTCAACCAGAATCTTAATAAAAAAGTGGACCCTGAGTACGGATAGACACGAGTTGAATGCAGATGAATGCGATGCAAATGCATGAATGCAAGTCACTGCGCCACCAAGTCATCTGAAGACCCATACTCTGAACTAGTCACAGTCATCGGGACTAAGTCACCATAAATCCGACTTGGGGAGTTCCGAAATAAACGGAACTGGAGATTACATCACTATCATCACAGGAACATCCACTGAACGGATGACAGTCAGATCCTCTGAACAGGTACTTTCAAATTCAACCCGGGGATCCGAAATAAACGGAACCCATTGATAAACCACAGACAGAACTCCGGCGTCCCAGAAATAAATGTCCATAAATTTGGCTGAACCAAAGTCACCAACACAGCACCACTGGCAGAAACTGTATCTGTAGAGATCAAACCCTCCCCTCACTGGTAGGTTCTAAGAACAGAAGTTTGTCAGCTTCAGCCCTTCAGTCAAGAATAATACGTTTACCACTGAAGGTTTGGCATTATTACGGGATAACAGACCTCTGCTGACTTCCCTCAACAGGATATCCTAAAGCAAGTTCCCAGTCTCGGGGTCCTCGGATTGAGCAGCGAGAATGCGCCCACCAGAGCTAACATAATCACGTCTCGGAGGAGAGGCCTCGACTGAGTTCTCGGAAAATGGTCACCAGAGTCGACAATTTCTAGAGGAACATCATGTCGTTACGGAACATCCGTAGGACATAATATATCCAAGAGAAACCTCGTCTGGGTGTGGTTCTTCACGAACGACTTAACGTAGCAACATGCCACGCAAGCCTCATGAACATCCACTCTAAAATCTGTGTGTACACTCAAGCCTGGGTAATGGGCTTACCTCTCATAGAACACCCCACCCCAACAAACAGATAAACGGCAGCATATACAACAAACATATGTACATGAATGCAATAAGGTAAAGCAGGTAAATGCTGAAAATAAATAACTGTACAAAAGAATAAACACCCAATAAACAAGAAACCTACAAAAGCTAGGAGGGACTCGCTTAGGGAAACCAGAGATTCTGGGTTCGGTCCCCAGCAGAGTCGCCAGCTGTCGCAACCTGAAAAATACAGGGGTGCGAAAAAACAACCGACGAGAGAGACATGACAGAAGAGTCGCCACCGTGCGTTATTCATCCCAAAGGAGGGAAAGGAAACGCTCGAAGTAAACCTGGAGAAAGGAGAGGAAAAGACAAGGTCTCGCAACCAAATCTTGGGTTCGGGAGTCGATTATGCGAAGGGAATGTATTAGCACCCCTACGCATCCGTAGTACTCTACGGGATCCACTCTTGTTGTTTCTTGTCTAAAGGGTGTGTGTTTATCTAATGTACTATTTACTAAAAGAAGGGGTCAAAGAAAATGACTCGCACGGATGTCGCATCCACTGCATACGTATCTCATCTAGAATGAGAATCAGAGTCTTCGTAGTTCGGGTACCTATGGGTGAAAGAGATGTGTGCTCGCTAAGACATCGCGTCTTATGCCTACGTATCTCATCTGGACATGAGAATCAGAGTTACCGTAGTTCGGCTGACACGCAAACAAAACAGACACAGGCAAAGGCAAACGTGGAGCCTGAATGCCAATCACTGGACTTACATCAGCATCCGAACCAAAACACACACAAGAAGGCAAACGTGGAACCCGAATGCCAATCACTGGACTTACATCAGCGTCTGAACCAAACAAACACAAGAAGGCAAACGTGGAGCCCGAATGCCAATCACTGGACTTACATCAGCATCCGAACCAAACAAACTCACACTGGAACCCGAATGCCACTCGATGGACTTACATCAACTTCCGAGCACACAACAACACACAAAAGGGGGTTGAGACACAAAGGTTGAAAAAGAAAAAAGGGCGCCCGGAGAGACCTTGCACGGTCTCCTGCCTACGTACCTCATCTGGTATGAGAATCAGGGCGACGTAGTTCCCCTACATAGGGATACAGGACTGGCCTAACCAGATAACAGAGGGAGACACAACTAGGGAGACTACGACTCGAGCCTAGATGTTATCATGCAAAATCATCCCTAAGTTAAGGTTTCTAGCTAACTTGCACAGGAAGCAAGCCTATCCTAAACATGACTTGCACAGGAAGCAAGCCACACCAAACCTAACTTGCACAGGAAGCAAGCTAAAGCAAACACACAAGCACAAGTAGCACACACTATATGCAAGCAATGGGCTCAATCAAGGTTAGGTTTTAGTCGAGGGGTCATATCAACCTCAACAAACAAACCACTGTAACTGGGTAGTGTTAGCTCTTAACCTTGCCATTGAGGGGCTAAGGTGAAGCAGATGAAAGGTGAGTGAAGATGAGACTTCACAGCTCTTATCCCTAGCCTGGGAGAGCTTAGGACAAGAATGTGTGGGTTCAGAAAGTGGGAACCCTTCTACACATTTGAAACTGACTCAACTGTACAATTGTACAAGATCTTGGGTTTGTATCTGCAATGCATCAACACAGTGATGTGAGCAAAGCAGATGACACACAGAATAGCAGGGGATAGATTGCATATCCCTTGGGTTCTGCCAATTGCCTCTTCACTTAGGAGGTCTTTGACTCTATACAAGGACAAATGTAAACAGTCACAAACATTGCCTCTTAAGGAGGACTTCAGACAGTTGCCTGGCCAAGTAACAGGCCAGGTCTTCCAGACTACATGAAGATGAGAAATTATACCTCAATGCAAATTGCTATTCAAGCAAAGCAAAGCAAAGTTCACAAGGAACTAAAAGCAACTAGAGGTACCTGAAACCAGTCAGACAACATCAGTATACAAGTCAAAGTTAAATCAAAATGAAACAGAGGTCAACAGTCAACACAATCAGTTAACTGTGCAGTGCACAAGGCTCAAAGCATGTGAGCCAAGCAACCTACAAAACAAACAAGTTAGTCATGATAATCAAATCAAACTCATTCAACTGGTATAAGTTTCTTTGGGCAATTGCTTCTTAACCTGAAAAAATGAACTCAAACATGAGCAACAGGACCACTAGGACAAGCCTAGGGTCAAAAGGGGATGAGAAAGTCAAAACAGCAAATGAAATCCAATCAAAATCATATTCAAACAATCAAGAAACAAACTCAATTGGGTTTACATTCATATCAATCATTATCATCATTTTATAAGCAAAAGAAGTCAAAGCATGGCATATGGAAGCTCACAGAAGTCAACAACAAGACTTAGCTCAAAACCAATCTCAAACATTTCCAAAAATCATCAAATAAATCATGGTCAAACATAATCCATAGCATGATATGCATGTCAAATTTCGACTCATTTAGATTAAGTCAAGTTGGTCAATTAAAATCAGAAACGCAAGGCAAGTTTAAACATGCTCAAAGAAGTCAACCAAACATACATCAACTTGAAAAAATCATAAATCAGTGATAGCATATGAGAAATGAATGGGATCAAAACCATGGCAAAGCTTAAGATGTCTACTAATCACATATCAAATTTCATGACCATCCAATAGAGTATGAGAATTTCACAAATGAAATGGGAACATGTATCACAAAAAGTCAACATAAGACCAAACAGGGGAGAAAAATCTCAAACAATTAGGAAATGCCACAAACAATTCCAAGAAAAATCACATGTAAACTAGACATACATAAGTTCATTCATGCAAAAATTCAAAGCAATTTGAGGTCAAGAGGCATGGTATAGAAAATCATCAAGTTGCACATCAATGGTGTGACACAAATTGTCACACCCTACTTCAAAAAATCATAACTCAAAGACCAGAGATGATAAATTCATAAACCCTATACCAAAATCACCATGAATGTGTCTAGTTTATACACAAAAAAATTCAAAGGCAATGGATAAATCATCATCATTTCACAAATGTTTTGGCAAAAGGTACAAAAAAAATGGATACATGTCACAAACCCTAGCACCATTTAAAAACCAACCATCCAAAAATTCTGGAAAAAATATGATTAAATACTAGAGATCCAGATGAACACAATGCAAAAAGTTTCATGAAATTTGGGTTTAAAATGGATGAGCTATGAATTTTGCAAGGTGAGCACAAAATTGAAATGAAAATTGAAGAAATAAATGAAATAAACATTATTTAGTGGTTAATTGGTCACGGAGTGGCATACTTGTAATTATATGGGGAATTAAGTGAAACGCTGCGCATGGCTTGAGGAGGTGTCACGCTGTGATTTGGCATGGGCGATGAAACAGTGTTAACGCATGCAGAACAAAAGAAGCCATCAGCCAAATCGTGTTTCTGGGTTTTTGACATGAAGTTAGGGTTTGGGACCTACTGTTCATCGTCCTCACCAAATTGAAATGAAAATTTTTGCCCAGAACTTAGAATCAAACATACTACTCAACTCATCAAACAATGCATAACAATATTCTATCATCCATATTCACTAAATCAAGCTATCAAAGAAGTAATGAGCAAAAACATGTTTGGATACAGAACTTTAAAGCCAGATTTCTCAGCCATCACTCAACCATTTTGCACGATTAAAAGCTCATTAGAATCAGCAAAGTAAGATCTATCATAAGCATATTATAGTTTTGAAACTGGTGAGAGTCGAAAACCTTACCAGATTGAAGTGCAGTTGTGATTCAGTTGTTGTTCGGCTATGCTTGCTCGAAATAGGTGCTCAAGAAGCTTCCAGGAGGTGGATGGTTGAAGATTTTGAGCTCAAGAATGCTTGGTTTGGTCCAGACTTTGAACTGCCATTGATGAGTTCTTGGAGAAAACAGTTGCTCTTCTTTGCTTCCAGTTGAGAAATCAACCTTGCTATGAGTTTAAAATGATGGTATGAGATGAAGTATCCAAACCCTAGCTCGAGCCCTTTTGGTTTTTTGACAGAAAGTTCACAAATGGAAGAATGAGCAAAGTGAGAGAAATGGATTTTCTTCTGTTAGAATGTGGCTGCTAGGGTTTTTTCAGAGAGAATATGCAGTATATGTATGCTGTTTAATGTTCTAAGCATGGTTAGTTTTGGTGGTAATTGCAATTTTGTAAAATGAAGGTGTTTTGCTAATTTGTCAATTTTCACTCAAATGGCAAGGTCTGTCGTTACAGTTGCGAAAGTGGCCTTGTACACACTCCAAATATGATTTCTTAGCAATTTCAATTGGCAAAATATATTGGAAAGGCTTAAATTGCAAAATCACTTTTTCACCTCACTTGAAATAATTCAAGTCACTTCAAAAAGTGCCATTTTGATTGGTGAGTTTTTGGTAAATTGTGATGACATATTTGGAAAGAGGGCATCAAATGTGACTTGTAGCAAAAAACCCCACCCAATTTGGCCAAATGGTTTGGAAGATATGCCACTTTGAAGTTCAAAAATTTTTGAGAATGATTTGATCATAACTTGCCAACCATTCATGGGAATTGAGTGTTCTTGGACTTTTTGAAAATGGGAGAACAAGATCTTCAACTTTCATGTTGGGAAAAAATTCATTTGAATCTTGTATCATGATGTAATTTTGAGGATCAAGACTTTCTATTTTTGGCAAATTCCAATTACAGGTCAACTTTCTATTTTTGGAAATTTCTTGTTTGACTTCAAATTCTTCCATGATGATGTTTGATATGTTATATGAGGCCTATATGGACATGAATGAACCCCTTCAAACCATTTCCCACCTTGAAATCCATAAAATCAGGCACAGTTGACCACAATTGACCATGGTTGACTTTTTAGGGTTTCTGGTGAACTGAGCCATGACTGATGACTTCTGGGCACCCAATCTTTGACCAAAACACTTCAAAAGGACCCCTAGGTCATGTGAACATGTTGGACCAACCCTAGGGCCTTGCCTCAAAGGAAAATGCACTGACTTGCTTGATTGACTGATCTCCTGACCAGTTTGACCTAATTCTTCTGAATGGCTTGCACTTGGGCAAAAGGGACAATGCAATGTTATGCAGTGAACTATGTTAATGTTATGACCTAATATGAGAATGTATGTACAAAGGGTAGGTGCAAATTTGAGGTGCTACAGCTACTAAAGCCCAAACTGCAACACATGAACAACCACAACCTATTGAAACTCAAATTGATGTTGACCCTGAGTTTGAAATGCTTGCTGCAAATCTTGAAACAACATTTGAGGCAACTCAAACTCAACCAAATCTTTGTGTTAATGGACCTGTTGCATTTGCACAGAGTCAACCAAATCATAATGCACTAGTTACATCAGCTCAGAGTGCACATGTTACATCTTCACAAACTGATGATGTTCCTGACTATATTTTGAGTGCATATGTTCCAACAACTGATGATATACCTGCTGCACCTGTTTCTACCACCCCAAGAGTTCTTAAACTAGTTGAGTTTAATATACCATTTCATAATGATCTGGAATTATTCTCTTGATGTATTGCATCTCTAATATTCTATATTTTATAGAACAAGAAGACAAAAAAACCACAAGTTGCAAGAAAATTGGAGTTGAGGAGAAGTGACCGAACAAGGGTCCTAAGATGCAAAAACCTGAAAGGAGAAAGAAGTAATCAATCACAACCTATGGATGTGGACAAGGATCCATAAGTATCTTGTTATGGTGTATTGTGATGCATTTCGGCTATGTTTGGTGTGTCTTTATTATATTTTGAGACAAAAGTCTATGCCCTTTGACTTTATGTAATTCTGAGACATATAACATAATTATGGTTTATGTATGGTGTGTCTTTGTTGTACTTTAAGACAAAATTATATGCCTTTTGACTTTATGTAATTCTGAGACATCTTTATGGTTTTTGTATGGTGTGTCTTCGTTGTATTTTGAGACAACTCTATATGTTTTATGTTCTACAATATTAAGTAAACGGGTGAAATACATGGATAACATACAAACATATCATTAAAAAAAGATGTAATACAAAAAGCTACAAACATATAGGGACAGAAGTTAAAAATTTCATAGGTTCTGATTCATTCAACAACGAAGCCTTATAGGGAAGAAATTCAATAACTACCATTCTTTTAGGGACTAAAACAAAAATAAAAAATTACAGACACCATGAACATGAAAATCACTACCATTTATGGTATTCAAAGAACAAACACCATGAAAGAGTCAACACAAGCTTAAACATTTTGGTTTTCTTCCTTTCGTTTTCCAACTTCAATTTCATCTTCTCTTTTTTCCTAGCTTCAAGATCTTTAGTGATGCAACCTAACTCCTGAACTACCTTTGAGCAATTGCATTCGATTGAGTTTTTGTGTTCAGTTGATGTGATACGTTCAAGTTCATCATCCCGTATGAAAAGCTTACAACCTAATTCCGAAGTAGAACACTTTCAGAATCTTCTTTTAGGGTTTTTAGTCGAATTTGAGATGAACATCCTCGTTGATTTATTGCAACCACAAACTGGGATTCCAGACCAGAGGAATTACCTACAGATGATGTTGCCATGGTTGAATTTGCACTATGATTTGAAGATTCGAAGAGAGGAAGAAGAGAAGAAGAAACGACAAATAAGAGATGTAAAGTAGTATCTTTTTTGGATTTAGTCCTCCTTTTGAAGGCCTCTTTCCACTAGGTTTTTCACGTATTAACTACAAAAAAATATAAAGCAATTCCACGTGTGCGTCGTTTGCGATACTTTTAAAAATAACCATGTTTTTCAAAAATAATACCAAAATAACCATTGTTTCAAAATATTTACCAATATAACCATTTTTCCAAAAAAAAATTAACAAATGCGCCATTTGCATTGGTGCATGCAATGAAACTATTGGACATAGGCGTCATTTGCATTGGCGCATGCATGTCTATGTCACTACTAAGAATGGCGCATACATGTCCTATGCACCACATGTAATGGCATATGCATAGTCCACTCAATGGAGGCGACATTGCATGTGGCTACTGCTCATGCACTCCTTCTATAAATACAACATCACCCTCCCATATTTTTGTACACATCTTCTTACTATCTCCTTACATATTTCTTCATTCTCCTTCCATTTTTCTTTAAAATGTCTTCATATATGTGTCTGTATATTCACAAGAGAAATGCCGATTCAATTTTTTCAATATTGCAGCCTCCGATGAAGATTCGACTTTGGAATATAGATACGCTTGAACATCTTAATAGGACCTTGAACGTTGGTTAGATGGAGAAATTAGAGAGGGTGAAAAGATCAGAAGAATTCAATGGCTTGATACCACGTTCAACCAAAATGGAGAAGTTCATTTCTGGGTGAAAGTTAAAACTGATAGAGACGTTCACATGATGATGTATACTTCTCACAAAATTGTTTGATGGTTGTAATCGCATAGTTATGTTGTTTATTTGTTGTACTTGTTTGTGATATTATTTTATTATTTGTGTTGTTTGTGTTGTTATTTAACTATTGTTTAAATTATTATTTAATTGTTGTTTTCAAGTTATTGTATCTGAATCTTATGATATTTATGAAATGAATGTTGTTTTCAATATAAAGCAAAAGGGTTACAATTAAAATTATGTTGTTGTGCTTGGTCCAACACTTGAACAGTTTGTACGATTATGACTGGGCTGACGACATGAACTACATAATCTCGTCATTTTGTTCGCTGTATCCATTTTGGTTCAAATACGGGTGATGCTTAGGCGACCCTTTTTCTTTCTTCGTATTATTTTATTGTGCCAGAGTATGTCCCCTTGATATGTAGACCAATAATCCTCTTTTTCTACCACCGAAAAGCTAGTTTTGTAAATATTGCATAGGTTTATAACTTTGTAAACGACAGATAGTAAGTTGGAAGGATCCTGCCGAACCTTTAAACATGCCATTATGACATGGGAGCATGACATACGAAAGGCTTGTAACTTTCCACAGTGATGCCAACCTCTATATAGTTCCACTCGATAGTGTCCCCTCGGCATGCCTTCATTGTGATCCATTGACTTAGAAACACTATACCAACATTTAGTACGGTCGAACATTGTGACCATATGTGTGTTAGCTTTGGCATCTTTCTCTTTAATAAATTTCATTGAAGTATCACTGAACAGCTTCCCAGATTGTAACACTGAACTCCATTTGGAACGTCTGATCTCAAACAGCGCCCCTAACCTAAAATAGGTTGCTTGCACTAAAGCGGTTATTGGTAGGTTTCAGATGCCTTTGAAGACAAAGTTCATTAATTCGACGATATTTGTTGTCATGTGGCCCCATCGTTGACCGTTGTCGTATGCCCTAGTCCACTTCTCCAATGGAATATTGTCGATCCACCTTACTGCATCTGCATTTAACAATCTGATGTCTTCACGGTAGTGCTTGAAGGAAGGTTCTGTTAATTCATACTCTACATTGACAACCTTCTTTCACAACGTTTTGTCTTTGATCTCCCGCATGAAATTTTGAGTGATATGTCTAATGCAGTAGACATGTGTCGAAGGAGGATCCTGCCAGCCATTATCAATGTTTTTGTAGGCACTCACAATTGTTGAGTGTCTGTCTGAGATAAAACATAAGTTAGGCTGAGGAGCAACGTGCAATCAGAGATTCTTTAGGAAAAAACTCCTTCCCCCAACAGTCTCTTGTTTAACTAGTGCAAAGGCGATTGGAAAAATGTTGGTGTTGCCATCTTGTGTCACTGCCATGAGTAGTGTTCCTTTATATTTCCCGTGCAACCATGTACCATCTGTTGGTGTAAGCCCTAGAGGCCAATACTTTTGGTACTTGTATCGAATTATTTATTAATTAATAAAAAGCTTTTTCTTTATTATGGTTGATTAATAAAGTCCCTGGAATATATAGTCCGTTTAATGTATTAAGTGTGACTTAATCATGAGAGCACATTAAACATAAGGACACTATTCTTAAAGTATCCGTAGTCGAGCTTTGGTGTGAAGTGGGATAACATTAAAGCATTAAGACTATTATGTTTGTAGACTGATGATCACATCTCATGGATCATGGATAAAGAGTTATCAAGTCTTAAACATAGGTATGAATATTAGGAGTAATATTTATACCGGATTGACCCGCTATGAGAATACTATATAGAAAGTTATGCAAAGTGTCATAAGTTATTCTCATGGTGATAATGGTGTATACCACTCTTCGACCTGAAACCACTATGGATCCTAGATGTAGAGTCGAGTGCTTTATTGCTAATCCAACATTGTCCGTAACTGGATAACCATAAAGACAGTTGATGGGTACTCCACGAAGCATGCTGAGGGACATGAGTGACCTAGATGGAATTTGCCCATCCTGCGTAACAGGATAAATGTCTATGGGCCCAATATTGAACTGGACAAGGATGACACGGTCTATACCTTGTGTTCAATATAGACATAAGGGCAAAGGGGTAATTATACACATAATTATTATCACAGGAGGTTTTGTCAGATCACATGACATTTTCGTGTCTTGGGTAGCAGTGATGTGTTGCTAGATACCGCTCACTGTTTATTATGTTAAATGCGTGATTTAATATAATTGCCAACGTCGCGAAAACCTACAAGGTCACACACAAAGGACGGATTGATGAGAGATAGATTAATTAAGGAATACCGTAATGTATGGTGCCCTTAAGTAGAATACGAAATATGGTAAGGTACCAAATACTTAAGTGATTTTGGCATATTATGAGATATGGGCAAAATGCACTTAAGTGGGCTTTTTGGCTTGAAGCCCACACAAGTGGTTCTATAAATATAACTCTTGTGCAAAAGCATTGTATGGGAATACAACACAACTGAAGAGTTGGAATTTCGTATCTCTCTTTCTCTCATTCAAAGACTTCATTCATAACAGCTAGCACTGAGATTGAAGGAATCCGTTCGTGTGGACTGAGTAGAGACGTTGTCATCGTTCAATGTTCGTGATCGCTCCGTGGATTTGTATCCAAGGTTTTGATCGTTACAAGAGATCTGCACCAAAGGTTTGAATCGCCACAAGAGGTAACGATTCTATCACTGATCATGCCCATTCGTAAGGATCACTAAATGAAGAAAATTTTAAATTCCGATGCGCCTTGGATGGCAATTCTCCTTCAGTGGTATCAGAGCCACTTACGAAACCATGAATCTGATAACTGTTTTTGTTCTGTATTAACATGATTAAAGACAGAATGAATCAAAGATTAAATTGAGATCGATCAAGTTATATATATGATATATGTAATCCTGATGCAAAATACATTATATATGATATAGTGTTCTCGTTTCGTTCATTCAAACACTCAATGGTTGTTTTCCTTTGAGCGATCAATGGTCGTTTGCTTCTTGATCCGACATTAGTATGGTGAAGCAATGACGTGTTGATCAATCATACTAAATCAACAATCGAGATGTGTTTGACGGTCTGAAATTGGTGCATCAGGGTTAGTGACGGCACAAGGGTTGTGTTGTCAGAGAGTTATGCAATTGGGATTATGACTGCACAAGAGTTGTGCTTTCTAAACACTTTTTGGAACAGTGTTAACCGGTTAACGCGTATGGTTAACCGGTTAACGCAATACGAAATAAAAAATTTGAGTTTTTCAAACAGTGTTAACCGGTTAACGCAAGACGGAAAACTGTTTTCCAAGAGATTTTCAAACAGTGTTAACTGGTTAACGCATATGGTTAACCGGTTAACGCAAGGCAGAAAACAATTTTTAACAGATTTCAAACAGTGTTAACCGGTTAACACATATGGTTAACTGGTTAACGCAAGGCAAAATTCACTAACTCAGTGCTTTAAAGTATCAAGTGTTGATGCGAAAAGCGACGTCGATTTTAAATGAATTGTTCATTAAAATTTCCGGGCAGCGGACCCCCGGCTAACTCTACGTAGTGTGATCGGTCGTCGAGATTTAATTTGATTTTAATTAATTAAATGAATTAATAATAATAATAAAGTGTTTATAATTGTCTTGTGGTGATCGGTTATGGCCTTAGTTTTCCTTTATTTTGTTTTGGGTTTTAAAATATGACCTGTGTGTCGTGCCTCTCTCTTAATCTCCCAAATGTAACTTCTTTTCTCATCTCACTCCCTCGTATGTAAAACGAGTTTCTTTTATGTAATGTAATGATATGAAGAAAGCAAAGAAGTCAGTGCCAAAGGAGGACAACCTTGAAGATCTTGCTTGGAGAAGCTTAGATCGTTGTTAGGTTAACTTAGGTTTGATGCATGTGAATGTATGTTGATGCATGTGAGAGACGGTTTATATGATAAACAAGCCGGTGAGATCAGAAAAATTGCAATTCCCTCAAATTAAATATTAAGTTTATGCTTTCCAAGTTTTAACACTCATCAAGACTAGTAATGGATAATGTAGGTTTCGCCTACGCGAGGTGCATGTTCTATATTAGTAAGGTGCGATGGGATAATTGTAATATCCAACTGTTAAAACAATGGGTCAAACTTAACTAAACAAATTATAATAATATTATATATGTTTAGAAGCAAGAGTTGGGAATGATCCATATGATGGATTGGAATAAGGAGTTATTCACCCAACTGAAATTTTCGAGAGTTGTATGAGATACAATTGGAAGGAGTTCCTACTTAAATAACCTAGTTTTGTGTAATCCGCCTACGCGGACTTAGAACGAAGTGAAATATGGATCTCGACCCACTAGAAAATCTTCCAACGGGATTTTCCGAATCAAGTGATGAGGGTCATTTGTTTTGAGTAAAATAGTGGGAGCATATTTAATTAAAGGCCTAATTAAATATGTCAATGATACTTATATTTTCATTAATCCTTATGTAGATTACCATGACATCAAACACCTCTAACAACATTTTGCGATCAATCCTTGATAAGGAAAAATTGTCTTGGACAAATTTTCTGGATTGGCACCGAAACCTGAGGATTATCCTCAAACATGATAAAAAGCTGTATGTCTTGGAGACACCTGTTCCTGAAGAGGAACCTCCTAGTTCTGCACCTAAGGCAGAAAGAGATGCTTATAAGAAGCATGTCGATGATGCCAATGAAACTGCTTGTCTCATGCTAGCTACCATGAACTCAGAATTGCAAAGGCAACATGAGAACATGTCAGCATTCGATATGATCGAACACCTAAAGATGCTCTATTAAGAGCAAGCAAGGCATGAGAGGTTTGAAGTTTCAAAAGCCCTTTTTCAAGGCAAGTTAGCTGAGGGAGCCCCTGTAGGTCCCCATGTGCTCAAGATGATTGGGTATGTGGAAAACCTTGAGAGATTGGGTTTTCCCCTCGGAAAGGAACTTGCGACTGATTTGATCTTGCAATCGTTGCCAGATGGGTTCAGTCAATTTGTCCTAAATTTCAATATGAATGATATGGACAAATCGCTTCCTAAACTGCTCGCCATGTTAAGAACTGCCGAGCAGAATCTGAAGTCAAAAGGAAAGTCCATTCTGATGATCGGAAATGGAAAGAGACAGAACAAAAGGCCCACTAAGCAGGGTGATAAAGGGAAAGGCAAGGAAGTTGCCAAACCCAAACCCACCGTTGCTGCTTTAAAGCCTAGTGGAGGCATAGAAAAAGAAGGCACCTACTTCCATTGCGGTAAGACCGGACACTGGAAGAGGAACTGCCCAAAGTACCTGGAAGATAGGAAGAATGGAGTAAAGACTCCAACTTCAGGTATTTTTGTTATTGAAATTAATTTATCTACTTCTGCATCATGGGTATTAGATACTGGATGCGGTTCTCACATTTGTACAAATGTGCATGGACTAAAAAGGAGTAGAGATTTGGCAAAAGTTGAAGTCGACCTACGAATTGGCTATGGAGCAAAGGTTGCTGCGTTAGCCGTAGGAACTTATGTATTGACTTTACCTAGTGGTTTAATAATTCAGTTAGAGAACTGTTATTATGTACCTGCAATTAGCAGGAATATTATTTCCATTTCTTGTTTGGACAAGTTTGGTTTTTCATTTATAATAAAGAACAATTGTTGCTCAATTTATTTGAATGATATATTCTATGCTTCTGCACAAATGAACAATGGACTATATGTCCTTGATCTTAAAATGCCTATTTATAACATTAATACTAAAAGGATGAAACCTAATGAGTTAAATCCAACTTACCTTTGGCATTGTCAATTAGGCCACATAAATGAGAAACGCATTTCCAAACTCCATAAAGATGGACTCTTGGACTCTTTTGATTATGAATCATATGAGACATGCAGATCTTGTTTAATTGGAAAGATGACAAAGTCTCCATTCACATGAGAAGGTGAAAGAGCTAATGATCTTTTGGCCCTCATACATACTGATGTATGTGGACCACTGGACATACCAGCCAGAGGAGGTTTTCAGTACTTCATCACATTTACTAATGATTTCAGTAGATATGGTTATATGTATTTAATGAAACACAAATCAAAGTCCTTTGAAAAGTTCAAGGAATTCAAGAATGAAGTACAAAACCAACTAGGTAAGAATATTAAAACTCTTCGATCAGATCGAGGTGGTGAGTATTTAAGCCTAGAGTTTGATGACCATCTGAAAGAGTGTGGGATCCTATCCCAACTTACTCCTCCTGGAACACCCCAATGGAATGGTGTATCTGAGAGAAGAAATCGAACCCTGTTGGACATGGTCCGATCCATGATGAGTCACGCCGATCTTCCAAACTCCTTTTGGGGACATGCACTATTGACAACGGCTTACACACTTAACCGTGTTCCATCCAAAAAGGTTGAGAAGAAACCATATGAGATATGGAGTGGTAAGAAACCACATATGTCTTACATAAAGATTTGGGGTTGCGAAGTTTATGTGAAACGACAAATTTCAACTAAGTTTGACCCCAAATCTGACAAATGCTTATTTGTGAGGTATCCTAAAGAAACAAGAGGGTACACTTCTACAATCCTTTTGAGGGCAAAGTGTTTGTCGCTCGAACTGGAGTTTTCCTAGAAAAGGATTTTATTTCCAAAGGAATCAGTAGGAGGAAAGTAGAGCTTGAAGAAATTCAAGAATCACAAGGCATTGATACACCTATGGAGGAATTAGAGCAGGAAACATAAATAGTTGTGTAAAGAGCAACCTGCTCAAGTAGAACAAGACCAGCGTAGGTCAAGCAGGATACGTCACCTACCTGAGAGATATGGATATCTCATAACAGATCAAGGTGATGTATTACTCATGGATCAAGATGAGCCTGTGACCTACTCATGGAATCTTCGTTTTGATGAAACAGTAAAACAATATGGATTCATCAAGAACAGAGATGAGCCTTGTGTCTACAAGAAGGTTAGTGGGAGCATGATCGTGTTCCTGGTATTATATGTAGATGACATATTACTCATTGGAAACGATATCCCTACCCTGCAAAAAGTAAAGTCTTGGTTGGGGAAATGCTTTTCTATGAAGGACCTAGGTGAAACAACCTATATATTAGGAATCAGAATCTATAGAGATAGATCACAAAATGCTTGGCCTAAGTCAGAGTACATAGATAAAGTGCTGAGACGCTTTAATATGAATGGTTCCAATGGTTATGTGTTTTGCTTAAATGGTGGCGCTGTGAGCTAGAAAAGTTCAAAGCAAGATACAGTTGTTGATTCTACACCCGAGGCCGAGTATATTGCTGCCTCAAGTGCAGCAAAGGAAGCTGTTTGGATCAAAAAGTTCATTAGTGAACTTGGCATAGTCCCTAGCATTATGGATCCCATTGGTCTCTATTGTGATAACAATGGTGCTATCGCACAAGCTAAGGAGCCTAGATCTCACCAACGATCCAAACACATACTTAGGCGCTATCACCTCATTCGAGAGATAATAGATAGAGGAGATGTGAAAATATGTAGAGTACCAACACTTGACAATATTGCTGACCCACTAACAAAGCCTCTTGCGCAGCAGAAGCATGATGGCCATACTAGATCAATGGGCATTAGGGGTATGCCTGATTGGCTCTAGTGCTAGTGGGAGATTGTTGGTGTAAGCTCTAGAGGCCAATACTTTTGGTACTTGTATCGAATTATTTATTAATTAATAAAAAAGCTTTTTCTTTATTATGGTTGATTAATAAAGTCCCTGGAATAGATAGTCTGTTTAATGTATTAAGTGTGACTTAATCATGAGAGCACATTAAACATAAGGACACTATTCTTAAAGTATCCGTAGTCGAGCTTTGGTGTGAAGTGGGATAACATTAAAGCATTAAGACTATTATGTTTGTAGACTGATGATCACATCTCATGGATCATGGATAAAGAGTTATCAAGTCTTAAACATAGGTATGAATATTAGGAGTAATATTTATACCGGATTGACCCGCTATGAGAATACTATATAGAAAGTTATGCAAAGTGTCATAAGTTATTCTCATGGTGATAATGGTGTATACCACTCTTCGACCTGAAACCACTATGGATCATAGATGTAGAGTCGAGTGCTTTATTGTTGATCCAACATTGTCCGTAACTGGATAACCATAAAGACAGTTGATGGGTACTCCACGAAGCATGCTGAGGGACATGAGTGACCTAGATGGAATTTGCCCATCCTGCGTAACAGGATAAATGTCTATGGGCCCAATATTGAACTGGACAAGGATGACACGGTATATACCTTGTGTTCAATATAGACATAAGGGCAAAGGGGTAATTATACACATAATTATTATCACAGGAGGTTTTGTCAGATCACATGACATTTTCGTGTCTTGGGTAGCAGTGATGTGTTGCTAGATACCGCTCACTGTTTATTATGTTAAATGCGTGATTTAATATAATTGCCAACGTCGCGAAAACCTACAGGGTCACACACAAAGGACGGATTGATGAGAGATAGAGTAATTAAGGAATACCGTAATGTATGGTGCCCTTAAGTAGAATACGAAATATGGTAAGGTACCAAATACTTAAGTGATTTTGGCATATTATGAGATATTGGCAAAATGCACTTAAGTGGGCTTTTTGGCTTGAAGCCCACACAAGTGGTTCTATAAATAGAACTCTTGTGCAGAAGCATTGTATGGGAATACAACACAACTGAAGAGTTGGAATTTCGTATCTCTCTTTCTCTCATTCAAAGCCTTCATTCATAACAGCTAGCACTGAGATTGAAGGAATCTGTTCGTGTGGACTGAGTAGAGACGTTGTCATCGTTCAACGTTCGTGATCGCTCCGTGGATTTATATCCAAGGTTTTGATCGTTACAAGAGATCCGCACCAAAGGTTTGAATCGCCACAAGAGGTAACGATTCTATCACTGATCATGCCCATTCGTAAGGATCACTAAATGGAGAAAATTTTAAATTCCGCTGCGCCTTGGATGGCAATTCTCCTTCACCATTAATTTATATAATAGGTTTACAAAAAGCAAAACCTTTGATGCATGGTTGATACGCTCAGAAGATTCGGTGGAATATGCCATTACCACTAGCATAAGTCCCGTATGAGGTATATGCTGATAATGTTTCCGAATTGACAATAGTCCCTGGAGCATAATGCTTAAGTACCACAAAGTATTTTGGAAGTTCTTTGTATGACTCCTTCCAATTGCCAAACACTTTTTCAACTGTCTTAGTCCTAGCTATCCATGTCTTCCTGTATGATGGAGTATAATTGCATTGTGTAACGATATGCGAGATTAGTGTACTCGATTGTCGCTAATGACAGATAAAATTTCATCGCATATTAACTGAGAGTTGAGTTTGCGATGGTCCTGCATCGGTTTCGTGATTAAGCAAGTGTGGACTGGACCCATAGAACCTATCTCCTAAGAATCACTCCTCTTCCGGTAAGATGCTGACAACCGAAATAGACATAGCTCATTACGACAATAGATCTTATACCTCGTTGCATTAGTTCGATCAATCCTATAATTAGTTAACAATTCCATATGATACTTTTTAATGACTCTGACACAATCTTCTTTAATGTGAAATTTGTCTCCTTCTTTCAATGATCCTTGAATTTGCACATAAGGATTGTGAAATATATTTGACAAAGGTTCATCTGCATCCAAATTCAAGCTTGTCATATGTTGATGTGGACAATATACATGACTAGTTGGTAATGGCTCTTGCTGGTGGTCGACATGTTCATCACTCACCATTTCATCAACCAATAACTCGTCTTCTTCTTCTTCTTCCTCGTCAACAACATCGACTTCAGCTTGTTCTTCGTCGTCAGTTTCACAAAACACTTGTGACGGATCAACGAACTGAGACAATTAATTTTGTTGTGTTAAAATATATATCTCAATATCATTAAACCCAAATTGTTCATGATTGAGAAACATATTATGAACATTGTCATCATCTTGAATCTTCAACTGATAAAACTTAACTTGGTTGTTTGCAAAAACACCGAATTTTTGTAGATGATTTATCTCACCTGACGACACTGCAATTTCTTTTTTATTCTTTGTTTCAAATGTGAAAATTTTGATCCTCTATTTATTGTAAACCGAGTAACTTTTGTGTTACAAAAACTAAAATCGGATAACTCACATTCAAATATTTCACCATCGGTATGGGCATTGATCATGTATTGTGGTGATGAAGTTATTTTTGTATTAAGTTTAGTGTATTGTGGTGATAGACATTGATACGTATTAGCATGCAGTTAAATAGGGATGAGGATGGATTTCCAAAAGGCAAGGTATGTGCCATAGGATATGGCGCATGCTCTGTTGTTTTAACTTAGGCGTCATTTGCAATGGCTTCTACGAATTTTTTTGCATGCATGAGTCTATGGTTCAGACTACAAGAATCTCTGCCACGATTCCCTGGATGATTCCATTTTCTCTGTCCAAGGTATGCGCCATCACCAATGACGCATACTCTAAAAAGACAATGCATGTGTCATAACAAGACAACGCATGCGCCGTTTGCCATGTCACTTTTTTTAACCGAATTCTAATCTTAGAGACTAACGTCAACATCAAAGTGAAATATATGAAATCTTACCAAAAAATAAGATACATGAACCAATTTAAAAAATTCGTTAATTTAGATGGACCAATAAACTATTTAACTATTTAATCTTATTCTTAAAAATTAAAAACATTAATAATTTTTAATTTTTAATATAAAATTTTTAACAATATCTCTATCACTTCCATTCAGACTCTAAATTATTATTTGTGATGGTTATTTCGTGAGTAAAATTGTAAAAATATTTTAAAATTTTTACTATGAAAATTAAATTAAATTACTTAAACTATGAATAAAAATTAAATTGTATCAGTTTTTTTTTTTTATAAGGATGAATTTAAATGATGAAAATGATAAAATTAAATTATGTTATATATTATAAGGGTGCGGATATAATTGTATACGTATTCAAATTTCCTTAAAAAAAAGTGTATTTTTCTCTTCAAGAATCCATCACCTTAATGGATAAATATCCAAAGATTTCAATTTTAATATCAAATTCTAATTGGTCAATAAGAAAAGCAGATCCAAATTGACCGACTTAATATTGTCAAACAAAAAAGGAAACTCACATAAATACCATTCTAACACGTACACAGTTCTCTGTATATAATACACATGTTACACGTATACATGCATTTATTTAATTTAATTAAAAAAATACTCATCTAGAAGCATTATATAAGCAAATATTATATATATATTTTTAAAAAAGCTCATATAGAAAGAAACAGCCAAATAAGTTAAATAATCCAACCGTCCTTTTCAGACCACCGCACGTGCGTGACACAATTTTATCAATCAATTAAATCTCACACGTGTTAGATGATTTCTTTTTCTCATACATAGCTAGATCTATTTCATTACCATATATGAAAACGATAATTGATGCAAACGATTTTCAAAGAAAAACAAAAGCATCGGTACACAAAGGCGGCTATAGTAACAACCCTGTCCCGAAAGGCCATGACATTAGCAGTGACCCATACCATACCATATATACCATTCGTCAACCAAAAAATCACACCCCTTTAGATTACTTTTGTAACATCTGTCTCTCTATATATTACTCAACAAAAATATATAATACCTACTCCTCATCCATAACCATAACCAAGTTGATTCATCGGCAACAAAATGGAAGTGTTGAGTCCAAGTCATAAGAAAGTGTTGAGTCCAAGTCATAAGAAGGAGGATGATTTCGATTTTGATTTCGATTTCAATAGATTTTCATATTTAAGTGCTCCTTCTTCACCAAAGCGATTTGGTGAAGCTTTTTACTTAAGTGCCCCTACTAGTCCGTCACGATTTTACGCCCAATTCGAAGATGACGACGATGGATTCGCGTTTCAGGTTAATAGAGAACAAGATTCATCTCCTCGTTCAGCTGGAGAACTCTTTGACGATGGGATAATCAAGCCGTTGGAATCGGCTAATTCGCCTCTTTTGTCTCCGAATCGAGTCAAACAATCTCCGATAGCGAAAGGAAAGAAAGCGGTTGTCGAAGCTTTTTCATCTAAGAATGAGAAAGATTTATCTGCTGCTAGTAGTGTTGTTCCGGAGAGAAGAGGAAGAGATAGAACACCGTCTTCTGAATTTTCTACATCGAAATCTGGTAGAAGAATCGTTCGTTCTGATTCTCCGTATAGACATCCACAATACACATGGATAGAACAGCAACAACATCGACATCAACAAGAAAAAGAACAAAAACAAAGTAAACAATCTCAGCAATATGTTGAATCTGTTTCTTCATCTCATTCTTGGAGAAGTTCTAGAATATGGAGATTGAAGGATTTTTTGTTGTTTCGTAGTGCTTCAGAAGGGAGAGGTACGAGCAAGGATCCGTTCAGGAAATTTACTGTTTCTTACAGCAAGAAATCATCTGAAGAAGGGAAAGGTTCGTCACCGTTTAGATCGAATATGCCAAAGTCTAGAAGAAAAGAATCTGTTGTTTCTGCACATGAATTGCATTACGCTAGAAAAAAAGCTGAAACGGAGGATATGAAGAAGAAAACTTTTTTGCCTTATAAACAAGGGATTTTGGGTAAGTTGGCTGGGTTAGGATCAAGCACAAGATGAATGTGATGAAATATTTTATCATTCTTTCAATCTCTGTGATAGTTTTTTTTTTCTGCATAAACAAAACTGTATTCTTTTGTTGAAATTTTAATATATACACATTTCATTATTATTATTATTATTATTATTATTATTATTATTATTATTATTATTATTATTATTATTATTATTATTCATATTCAGCATATTATATATTTGCCGATTTTTGTTGGAATAGTTATATAGAGACAAGGGCATGTGAGTAATAGATGAAGACAAATGAGAATGCATATGGGACCGAATAATACATTAACAAATTCAATTTGATAACAATCTTGCGGTGTTTGAAATGATCGGTTATAAGTTAGAAAACGGATAACAACTTCAAAATGTGCTGCACAGACACAAATGCACATGTAGGAGAATAAAAGGATATCTTTTGAATAGGTGATTCAATGGAAAAATATTGCTAATAATTGTTAGGATTATTTTGGGATTGAAAATGGAACTATGGATCTCTTTAACATTTTTTCTTTTTACTTTTTCAACCCCCGAATCGAACTTTATGTAATGTTTTAACCACATTTAATTTACTTTTTAATTTTTTACTTATATTCCTTAATTTAGGAAAGAGAAAAAAGTTTCCCTTATATAATTCTTCTTTAATGTATACCAAAAGAAAACTTTTCATATAGCTTCCTTAACATTCTTTTATGAGAAAAACGGTTCTTAGTGCATGCATTATGCTGAAGGAAATAATATATGTAGGATTATTTTTTTTGAGCATCTTAAATAATTGATTTCTATATTACAAAAAATTATTTTTAATTATTTGATGATTAAGATATTTTAATATTTAATACTCTTTTTAATTAATTTAATATTTTTAATATTTTTTTAAAAAACTTAATATTTAATTATTTAAAATTTTAGAAAATTATTTAAGATCTAAAATCTATTTCGTTGGAAGATATATTTCCATAGAAACGAATGTTAATATCATGACAATATTTCACTATTTATATTTTTAATTTAACTACTATAACTTAATATGACAAATAAGGAATACTTGGTTTGCTCAAATACCAATAAATTGTTGTAATTCTACGATACTACTTGTAAGCATCAAAGTAAAGGACTTACACTAAATAAGGTCTGTATTTTATTTTATGAACTAAGAAATTAGAACAATTAATGTCTTATATAAAAGAATTGAGCATTGGTCTTGCTATGAAAATATTCAATAAATAAATAGAAGAGATAAAATTGCAATGAAGATTACATATTAGTCAATACTACATAAAAATAAAAATCTTTTACAAACAGATAGGTGGAAGCATAAACCATAAAGAAAAACCATTGTCACCTATGTAAAATTGTGACTAAAATTGATGGTTTTGTAACAAGGAACCAATTAATTAATTTAATATAAAGCAATAACTGTTTTTAATCTTATATAAATGGTTAAGATTAAAAATTTATTTGAGGAACATGATGTCTTTTTCCTTTCTTGCTTTATATTCAATCACTTAAAAATATATTATAAAAAATTCATATAATAAGTTGCATTACACAACTTTTAAAAAACATATTTTGAAAATGACTTTAAAAGTAAAACGATTAAAAATAGTTTTAAATTTTAATAATATTTTAATATTTCTTATTAAAAAATTATAATAAAAGGACAAATATTTAAAATATTTCTTATTAAAATTAGTTTTTTATTCAAAGCTTTTTTTAGAATAAATTTGTTTTAATAAAATAATTTTTTTTCAAAAACATCCTTATTTATAATTCATAATTTTCATATAATTTATAATTTATAATTCTATTACTTTATAAAATATAATTTTATTACTTAACATATCTTCTATTACTTTATTTTTTTATTTATTTTTATGTAAATAATAGAAAAGAGAATAATATAATGTATATTAATTTTATTATCGGTATATATTTAAATATAATATAAATCATATTTATAAGACAATTATATATTTAAATATAATATCTATTATATTTATAAGACATATGTAATAAATAAAAAATTAATATGTAATCCATTCATATAGGGATATCCATAATCATGTCATTTATAACACTCTCCTTTGGATGCCTATCAAAAATATATCTCATTAAAATTTTACTTAAAAAACTCTGAAAAAATTTCTATTAAAGAAAAAAGAGTATAATATTTTTTATTAGGGGATTTCATTACTAATAAATACAAATTATTTCAAATAAGGAAGTAATATATTAAAAACATATTTTGAAAATGATTTGATAAGTAAAGCTATTCAAAATAGTTTTAAATTTTAATAATATTTTAAATATTTCTTATTAAAAAGTTATAATAAAAAGACAAATATTTAAAATATATTTTACTAAAATTATTTTTTATTCAAATCTTTTTTTCAAAATAAATTTGTTTTAATAAAATACTTTTTTTCAAAGATATCCTTATTTATAATTCATAATTTTTAAATAATTTATAATTTATAATTCTATTACTTTATAAAATATCTTTCTATTACTTTGTTTTTTCAAATAAAATATATTTCTATTACTTTATTGTACTTTTTTTTTCTTATGAAAATAATAGAAAAGAGAATAATAGAATGTATTATATTAGTTTTATTATTGTTGTATATTTGAATATAATATAAATCATATTTATAAGACAATTATATATTTTAATATAATATCTGTTATATTTATAAGACATGTGTAATAAATAAAAAATTAGTATGTAATCCACTCATATATAAATATCCATAATCATGTCATTTATAACACTCTTACTGGGATGTCTATCACGAATATATCTCACTAAAATTTTATTAAAAAAAAATATGTGAAAAGAAATTCTATTAAAGAAAAAAGAGTACAATATTTTTTGTTAGGGGATTTCCTCGTTACTAATAAATACAAATTATTTCAAATAAGGAACTAACATATTTGAGAGACAATCATATTTAACGATCATTATTCATAACACTCCTTTTGGGTGTTTGTTTAGGATATGTCTCGTTAAAACCTTACTATAAATAACACAGTGGAGAAAAAATCTAGCGAAGAAAAAAGAGTACAATATTCTCTTATGATAAATTCATTTCTCTCCCTCAGTTGAACAATCATTTATGTGATGATGATGATCAATCTTCTGCACTAGTTGGTTAAAAAAATTATTTGGGAGTGACTTTGAGAAAATGCTTAGAAGATTATCACATGAACGCATTCGTTGGATGCCTATATCACAATTTTTCTTAAGATCATGAGTGAAAATAAACTTTGAAGAAATATGTTTTGTCAGTCTCTTTTAATGTAACAATCTTTCAATTTGCGATAGATACATATTATCTTCATATATGATTGTTATATTTATTTTACCATAAGCCAAACCACAAGTCTTTTGTATGTGTTGAATTAGGGATCTCAACCAAATGCACTCTCAACTTGCCTCATGTAGTGCTAAACATTTTTTCATGATTAAATGAAGTTGTTGCTATGGTTTATTTCACAGGTCTCCATGAAATAGTTGTACCACCATAAGCGAACAAATAAGCTATGCGATCTACCATTATGAAGATTTGACAAGTAACATGTTTCTGCGTAACCTGTTAATTTCAATTTGGATACTTTGGAATAAAACAAACTCATGTTCATTGTACTCCTAAGATAACAAAGTATATGGTTAACTTTGTTCCAATGTCTTTGTGTAGGTAAAGAACTATATTTTGATAATAGATTGACAGAAATTTATATATCATGGCATGTATAATTATAAAGATGGATCAATGCTTGAATTACGCTGATATATGGTACTTTTAGACCAACTAATTTTTTTCATCCTCTTCTCGAGGTATTAAAAACTTTTTTGCACATCCAATGATCTAACATCATAGGGGTAGACAACATATGAGATTTGTCCATATAGGTAATTCTGGACCAACAAATTTTTCATCCTCTTCTCGAGGTATTAAAGAATCTTCAACATATTCAATTGATTTTACACCTTGAGGTGTCCAGACCACAGGTCCAAAAGTCAATCGCTTGTAAAGTGAGTTTAATTGTTCTTCAATTGGATCTATTCATTTTTGCTCATTCTCACTTTATCTACAATCTTTGATAGATTTTGATTCATTATCCTCGTTATCATTTATTATCTTTAGCGTTATATTGTATACAAATACATTGTCAATGTCGACTTTATTTTGGTTCCATCATATTCTTTTCATGACATAATTTATTGAGATATCTTTATTTTCATAAATTTCAGGTATCTGGTTAGTTCTTTTGGAACTTGAAAATAAATTAGGTCAAAGTATTCTTAGAGTTTTCATATCCTCACTTGAGTCATCTTTAATTTATCTCTTTTTTTTTGTAGAGGACTTTTAATATTTAGAAATATATTGAATTTCTAGTAATTAGTTTTATAAACTTTGCAAATGAGTAATATATTGAACTTCTAGTTCATATAGTTCATAGAAGGATCAAGATAACAATTTATTTTAGGCTTAATTGCAACTTTGGTCCCCTTATTTTGCCTTTTTTTAGATTTTGATTCCTCCATTTTAAAAATCACGATTCTGGTCCTTTTTTTTAAGTCTTGTGTTGGATTTTAGTCCCCTCTCCAATTTTGGACTTATTTTTCTCCATTTTAAATTATATTATTTCATTAAATTTAATAATAATAAAATTATTTATTCTATTTTAATAAATAATCTAATTAAAAATCACAATAAGTAAATTGTTCAGACACTTTCTTCTTCTCTCATAATTCAAAATACGAAGATGAACCTTAAGTATATAATTTGAAATCGCCATTTACAGTCTACTCGTTGGTCGTTTTGGTCGCTTATCTCTAAAATGGCAAACCTAAGTTACATTTCAAGGTATGGATGTTCTTCCACAATCTGGTTTTGCTTATAGTTGTTGTCTCCATCGCTCATTCTGAAATTTTATTCTCGTTTATACCATGTTGGTCATTTAAGTTGCATGTTTAATGGTATAATGATTATGAAATGTGATTTTGTTTAGGGTTGTATCCATCGCTTCTGCACATTCTCAAATGTGATTTTGTTTAGGGCTATAATGATTCTGAAATGTGATTTCATTTAAGTTGCAAGGGTTGTATCCATCGCTCATTCTGAACATTTGTTTATGTTTGTGATTTGTCAATATTGATATGACCTACTTTGTTTATGTGTTTGGTCCCTGAATTGGTAATGTTGTGGTCCCTTACATGTTTTATGTTTGTGATTTATTTATGTTGTGGGCCCTGAATTGATAATGTTGTGGTCCCTTACAGATTTTATGTTTGTGATTTGTTTATATTGTGGTCCATGATTTGTTAATGTTGTGGTCCTGAATTGGTAATGTTTTTTTTTATATGTTTTGATGTAGGCCATATGATACCCAAGTTGTTAGACTTAGAGTACACCATCGAGAACATTTAATAGATCATCCAGTTAAGTCATATGTTGATGGGCTTGTTTATGAAATGAATTGGGATTGGGATGTGGACTTAATGTCCTATATGCAAATTGAATAATTAATTATCTGTGAGGGGTATTGTAATATAAAGTGTTTATGGTATTGGAATCCTAACTTATGTTTTTATTGTGGACTTCGGCCTTTGAATAATGAGAGCAAAGTGTTAAGGTTCATTGAAGATGTTAGAGGATTTAAAGTCATTGACGTTTATGTTGAACACAAAGTTGAAGAATTTAATATTGAAGATGTTATTTTTTAGGAGGTTTATGGTGAATATGAAAATGTTGAGGGAGCAAATGTTGAAGAAGAAAATGTTGAGGGAGCAAAACTTGAAGAAGAAAATGTTGAAGATGCAAATGTTGAAGAAGCCAATGAAAAAGAAAATGTTGAAGATGCAAATGTCGAAGAAGTAAATGAAAAGAGTGAAACAAATCCTTATTATAACATGATCAATGAGGATGACTAATAAGATGAGGAAGATGAAAATGATGAGTTGAAGTTAGGTCCTGGTGTTGGTATTGATTGGACGACAATTCTCCCTAATGCTACAACAGAGCAACCTTCAAGGTTGGATGATATTTCTAATAATGATAGTTATGATTTGGATGTGCTTTATACTCCATCCGATAATAATGTTGAAGTTGATATGGAAAGGTTTCCATCTTTTAAGGAAACTACAAAACTTGAAGTAGGGATGATGTTAAAGGATAAATTTCAAATCAAAGATGTCATAAAAGAGTATGCAATGGAGAATAAGAAGAATCTTGAGTTTAAGAAAAATGACAAGATAATGGTTGTTAAATGTTTAGAAGGTTGTTCATTTTATATTAGGTTTGGTACGAGGACTACCAACCAATTCTGGCAACTTGTTAGCTTCACTGATCGACATAGGTGTCATAGGACAACTAGGAATAGACAAGCAAAAACTGATTGGTTAGCTCGCAAATTTGTATATACAATAAGACACACTCCTGAAATGAAAACTAAAGGCCTGATTGCAAAAGCTATGGAGAAATGGGGGTGAAGTTGTCAAAGGATCAATCATATATAGCCAAGAAAAACGCCATAGAATTGATTCAAGGTGTTGGTCGTGAACAATTCAAACATATTAGGAGTTATGCTGAGGAATTGTTAAAGTAAAATCCAAACTCTATAGTTAAAATTTAGTGTGATGATTATGAAAGTAATCATGTTTTTGAAAGAAAATATGTATGCTTAGAAGCTTGTAAGGCGGAGTTTGCAACCACGCGTAGGTCTTTAATTGGATTAGATACTTGTTTTTTGAAAAGGGACTTTGGAGGTCAATTAATGGGTGTTGTTGGTGAGGATGTAAATGAAAAAAAATAACTATGTTTTACGCATGTTTTGCTTCCTTACTTTAGTTATTACTTACTAGTATTATATATAGTATTATATTTATTTGTCTAACTTTTTAACACCTCTAAATTTTTTTAATACTTCCTAAGATTGTGTAATATCCTAAATCCTAAACACTTATTTTGTAAAAACATGCGGATAATTTACTTAAAAACAAGGTGTCACATTTTCTAAGCATAAATATCTTTCTCAATTATCATATTATAGTAGTGAAAATAAATAATAACAACTCAACTTTAATTGTCTCGTAAATATAAATCAACTTCATTTCAAATCTCATAAAAGAAATGGTTCAATGACTCTCAGAACACAAAACAGAAAGGTAACTTGTCTCATTGTTACACTATTAAAGCGACACAAAGAAATTAAATAAACTCAAAAAGTGATAAATGACGAAGAAGGTCACTACGTTATCCTCCCAAAATACAACAACAACTAAAGCTCCTCTACATAAAGTCCTACCTATCTTTGATATACATGATGCATGAATGCAACAATAAATATATTAATCGTCTCAGACCTCCAACTCTAATACTCATCATTGGTTCCACTTTGAACCTAAAACACAACATCAATACACATCACCATTGTAAGGTCACATCAATGGTTCCACCGAACCACACATCTCAAAATCAACAACTTACTCCTTGTGAGGCATTCATCTTAAACGCAATCATAATATTCAAAATTATATTTTTTTCATCAGCACTTATCAAACAACATCCAACAATCATCAGAATCAGAAACTATTCAAATACACATTATTAAGACATAACTCATATCACACATCACTTATATATTCATTGAATCTACAAACTTATGTCCCAATATTACATATTTAAACATCTTGCAATATTACCATAAGGTAGTCCTATCCGTTAACTTTTCAACGCTTCAAACTTTGTCTCAATCAGAGTCACGGAACTCATGTTATGATGAAAATAATATATGAACAAAATCAACCTCTTCTGATTCAAATCATGTTGTTTTCCTGATTCAAATCAAATCAATCAGAAGCGGTTTTTGCTAAAATTTAACCTATGATTTGAATCATGTTGAAATTGTGATTAAATCAAACCAGTTAGGAGCTTTTTCTACTAAATTTTTTACTTATGATGCGAATCTTGTTGAAACACTAATTCAAATCAAACCTGCTTGCATCATTTTTTGCTAAATTTTCACGACAATTTCACCCCTAAACCCAATTTCTTCAACCTAGACCTATCCCAATTCAGTTCTGAATATGAATGATCACATCCACTCATCTATATACATTACTTAACTTATAGGGAAACAATTATAATTATCACCAATCATCAACTAACATTCACATCAATAATGCACATATTAAACATTTATATCATCAATTAGACACAAAATTATCATCATGTTCATCAAATCAATGCATATATTTATGAACATCAAAACTCGGAAATGCACATACAATTTCATAGGAAAATTAATCACCAATACATCACAAAATACACAACATATCGCAACAATCAAGAGAGATTTTTCACAAACCATCTTAAGATTCAACAATTTCATAAATGGAAGAAAATTAGAAGGAAGGGGAAAAAGGATAAGAGATCTTTTCTACCCTTCATGCTTAAACACATATGTCATGAACAATCATGCCTTACCTCAAATTCGCAGCAAGCTTCAAGATACAACAATGTGATCTCTCTTTTCTCCTACTTTTTGCTCTAATAGGACTCTCTCTAACTTATTCTCCAAAGAATAATCCTAAATCTAATTCCCCTATCTATTTAAATAAAAACCTACTATTTTTATTAGTTCACTAACTCCCATCAATTCTCACTAATTCCACCATTTTCCTTAATTTAATTTAAATTCTAATTTCCTCCCTAAAGCTCAATTTCTCACTATTTCTATTATTTAAACAACTAAAATTAATGATAATTCTAATAAAACTCCACTCATCCTTAATAATACCAATAAATTAAATAGAGCATTCTAATAAAATAATATAAAGCATTTTAAACTTAATTAATATAAAATAAATGATAAACCAAGTGTTACAACTCTCCCCCACTTCTAGAATTTTCTCCCTAAAAAATCACCTGAAAGAAACAACTCTGGATAAGAATCTCTCATTCTGCACTCCTATTCCCACGTGACACATTCTTTAGCAGGTCTCCCCCACACTACATTTACCAAAGCAATCTCTTTACCTCTCAAGTGTTTCACTTATCGATCTTTAATCCACAAGGGTGATGCCTCAACAATCAAGTTCTCTCTCACTTGCACATCATCCAATTAGATCACATGGGACGGATCAGGAATATACTTCCGAAGTTGAGACACCTAAAGACACTATAAAGACTCGAAAGAGAAGGTGGTAAGGCAACTTTGTAAGCCACTTCTCTTACTCTTTCAAGGATCAGATATAGACCAATAGAATGAGGCGCGAGCTTTCTAGACTTCAATGCACGACCAACGCTAATCACCAGAGTGAATCTCAAGAACACATGATCTCTCTCTTAGAATTCAAGGGCCTTCCTTTGCTTATTATGATAACTCTTCTGTCTGCTCCGCGATCCCTTCATCTTCTCTTGAATCATCTTAATCTTCTTAGTAGTCTGTTGAACAATCTCAGGTCCAAGTACAACACTTTCACCCGACTCATGCCAACACAAAGGTGTCTTACACCTTCTACCATGCAAAACTTCAAAAAGTTCCATTCCAATAATAGAATGTAAACTATTGTTATAGGTAAACTTAATCAATGACAAGTAACTATCCTAATTACCTTATTTCTTAAAAATACAAGCCCTTAACAAATCTTCCAAAGACTAGATAGTCCTTTCTGTCTGACCGTCCTTCTGCGGATGGTAAGCAAAAATCAACCTCAACTTGGTTCCAAAGGATTATTTCAATCTCTCCCAAAACCTTAATGTGAACCTCATATCTCTATCCGAAACAATGCTCGAAGTAATACCATGTAGTCTCACCATCTCATTGATGTAGATCTCTGCTAGCTTCTGCTACGGGTAACTGATCTTTATCGGAACAAAATAAGCCGACTTAGTCAGTCTATCTACAAAAACCAAATCAAATCACTTCTTTTAGAGGTTCTTGGAAAACCCACTATAAAATCCATAGATATACTATCTCACTTCCACTCAGGAATGCTAAAAGGTTGCATCATTCCAGACGGCTTCTGATGCTCGATCTTTGACTTCTGACAAGTCAAACAAGAATACACAAACCCAACAATATCCTTCTTCATACCTTACCACTAAAACATTTTCTTGATATCTTGACACATCATAGTGGCTCCGAGATGCATACTCAAACTACTCATTTGACTTTCTTTCAAAATTATCTTTTTAAGCTCTCGAAAGTCTAGCACACTAACTCTGTCCTGAAACTTCATAATCCCATTCTCATCTACCCTAAAATCCACTTCTTTACCTTGATTGATTAGTACCAATCGATCAATTAATCTTAAATCCAACTTTTGACCTTCTTTAATATTCTCTTGCACACTACTAGTCAACTTTAGCATACCCACTTCACACTTCTTGGTGTCACCTCACACACCAAGCTAAGATCTCTGAACTACTCAATCAAATTCATTTTTCTAACCGTAAGCGTCGGCATATACAAAGACTTCCTACTCAATGCATTTGTTACCATATTAGCATTACCAGGATGATAACTTAACTCAAAATCATAGTCCTTCAAAAATTCTAGCCACCTCATCTACCTCATATTCATCTCCTTCTGATCAAACAAATCATTCAAACTCTTATGATCGCTAAAAACTTCAAACCTCAAACCATACAGATAATGCCTCCAAACTTTAAGCATAAAGACTACTATTGCCAACTCCAAATCATGGGTAGGATAATTCCTCTCATGAGTCTTGAGTTATCTAGAAGCATACACTATAACTTGATTCTTCTACATAAGCACACCACCTAAACCCATATTAGATGCATCACAATACACAACAAAAGATTCCCACGCATATGGTAATATCAAAATTGACCCCGACATCAACCTCTTCTTCAGCTCTTGGAAGATTTCTTGACACTGAACATCCCACACATAAGCTTGTACTTTCCGGGTCAACTAAGTCAAAGGCAAAACCAACTTCAAAAATCCCTTTATAAACTTTCTATAGTAACCAGCCAAATCCAGAAAACATCTGATCTCTGTAACTGACTTAGGAGTTTCCCACTGCAACATTGTATCTACCTTCGACGGATCAACTGTTATTCCACCACTAGAGATTAGATGACCAATAAAAATCACATCTCTTAACCAAATTCACACACGGACAACATAACATACAACTAATTCTCTTGCAAGGTATTCAACATAACTCTCAGGTGTCCTGCGTGCTCTTCATCTAACTTGGAATACACCAAAATATCATATATGAACACGACAAACTGATCCAAGTAGGGGTGTAAAATCATGTTCATTTACTCCATGAATACTCCTGGTGCATTGGACAAACCAAACGGCAACACCAAATACTCATAATGATCACAACAAGTTCTAGATGCAGGCTTCAGAATATCTTCTTACTTTATTCGAATTTGATGATAATCGGATCTTAAATCAGTCTTGTTGTAATCCTAACTCGAATCCTATGGATCCACTCAGCTCTATAGGGTTTTCTAATCGAATCCTAACTCAAGTTTTCATCTCTCGTTACTTGTGTATCATTCACACTAGATAACTAAGACTCAAGTGTCTAAGGGATATTCGTAATGTATGGAAACATGTCAAATGAGTTATCATAACTCAAACAATAACTATTCGGATTCACGAAATATCAATCCCCGAATGGACTTACGTCAAAGCCATGTTCGGTTCATGCATGCTCGTATGATTCGACTTTCGTGGTGGATATCATGTCCTTTATGAGACTCAACTCAGTTCAAGCGACTGTCACCCGTATGAGACTCTAACCCACTTAGGGTATCTTTCATCGTATGTGACTCTAATCCACTTAGGTGTCCACCTTTCCCCCATGTTTGCCGTGGTAGGGACTCAAACCCAGTTGAGGCATGAATCATTGGTGTCGCATCCCCACTCATTGCTTTACCTAAGCCTTTGAAGTGGTATGTAGACAATCATATCTGAATACGTGATTAAGTATCAACAACAAAATAGGACTTTCGGAGCAAAGCTCCTCACCAGATAGGACTTTTTGAACAAAGGTTCCTCAAATATCAACTGAAATCTCATGGTATTCATTAAATACTAGGTGTTCATATCCACCCATTCACATATTAATCCACATGTTCCATAAAAAAATTTGATACGTTTATCAAGCAAATACTTGTCCGCGATACACACCTAGATAACGTTGCATCCAAGCATCACCATATACCCATTTCCATAACCTAGATTATGTTTCTAAGTTATTAATCAAGTTACTCTCCTAGGTTTCCTCACTCATCTTTATAAGGTTTTAAATCATGTTATTTCACAATCAAACATCCAACCAACTCATAGCATACACATTAACATAACAAAATGTCATACATGAAACACGCATAGTAGCATAACATGTCACAATAAACCCTAGGTAAATCCATTTCACAACTCACTTATCATTATCTTAGGTTATTCAAGTTGTTATACACAAACAAGTCAAACATAATCATTACTATCCTCTACCTAACATCCTTGGTTAGTTCACGTTCTCTCATCACCATGAAATATCCCATTATATTATCTTTCCAAAGCTTCAAGTCTCATAGCAATCGGATTCACAGTTCTTGAATTATGGTGGAAACAAGAACCATGGTATTTAATCAACAATTCATAATAGTTCATCTTCACTATCCTATAAATAATTTACATAAAATCATTTCTTACCTTTACCATCTAATATATAATTGAAATAGCTTTCTAACTCTTCTGATCGTGCATCAAATGGAGTTTCGGAACTCAAGTTACGCCACAAATAGTGCAAAGGGAAAAAAACGTAAATCTGTCAGCGGCACTTTGCGCCAGGAAAACAGAGACCTTGCGCTAGTAGCGTGGTAGCAGCCCCATGAAGTGGTTGGGGTCATGCATAGCGCCCCCAGGATGTGCATAGCGGGATAACCAGTTCCATTACTGATAAAACTCTATTTTCCATTTTTTATCCAATTTAAGCCATGTATGAACACCTCTAATGTTCAGAACTGATGAAACTCTATTTTCTTCACCCAAATCACTTCCAAAATATACCACATCAACTATAATCATGTACTAACATAGCCAACCATAAAATATTTTGAATTTCATCATTTTATTTGTAACATGAACATAACAAATCAAAGCAACAGCAACACCCATAGAACACAAGAATCACATAATAAACACAATATCCATGGGAGCAAAACAATAACAGAGAATCAAGAACAACAAAAATTTATCATGGAATCGCACAAGCCTTAATTCCCAATCATGAAATATTCCCCCCCAAAGCTAATGTTATCTATGGAACTCACCTTAATCCAAAGCGATGATGAAGAAATTGAAATTTAGATAAAGTTTGTGAAGATGATGATGATATGGTGGAGATGATGAATCCCTTATTCCTTCCTTCCTTTTCTTCTCTTCCTTTTCCTCTTTATTTTTTTTCTTCTCTTTCTCTTCCTCTTTATCACATTTCTTCTTCTTTCCACATTTCCTTTTCTTTTTATCTGATAACTCTTCTTTTCCTTTTTGGTTCTTATCCTCTTCTTTTCTAACCCAAATATCATCTCTTTCATTTTCCATGACATAACATATACTAATATATATTATAATATATAACATTATGTAATGATACAAAATATCCTCAAGTGATATTTTTATCTTCTAGTACCGATTGACCAATCATTAATATTACTAAAATGTTCCCTCTTGTACTTGTTAATAATGATCAATCTCTTTTGATACAGATTGATCTCTTCAGAGTTCACGGGTTACTCTATTGGTCCCAAATGACAACACTTAGAGCACTTAAGGGTATATGAGATATTACATTCTCCCCCCCTTAAATTGAAATCCACCCCCGAATTTCCTTCACTCAATAAATAAACACTTATTGGATCAACGTCTTAGGTCAACACTTGACTTTACTTAAATTTCCAACCTCTAGCATATTCATTCTTCCATCTTACCTTCCATGGAAACTTCCTTCTTTTGTGAACTCTTGATACTTCATGGTCTTAATCCTATTCTCGTTCCAATATTGTGTTAACTTTTAACCTTGTTCCCACCTAATTCACCCGATGTACTGCCCTGAATAGTCACTTTCCTTCCAGAATATACAACTCCACGTTTGTACTGAGTCACACAAAACAACTTCACACACATCTAGATATAAAATTGCACTTCCCATCCAAAAGTCATTCGTTCATCTAAATTGTTCTGTTCCATCTTCCATAATCTTAGCTCATGTTCTCACCAATATACGATATGAGTTACGTGTTTAACTTTAGGAATATCTGATTCTCGTTCCTTCCAAAAATTATAACTCACGAATCCTTATCAACAGGGTAAAGTATCACTGTACACACCCGTTACCACTGTCATGAGGTCTACATCTCAACCCATGATTCCAAGAGAATTAACCAATATCATACAATGATTAACCACATCCACCTTACTAACACATATACAAAAATACTGAACTGATTTATGCAAGATCACCACTTAGTAAGTCTCTTCCAACTTTACTCCTTATGGTCCTCATTAGTCATAATAATGATACCCCTAAGACTTCCTCACACCGATTATGGTTCACTAGGCTGGTTCCTCAAACGTCTAACTTCTTTAATATCTCTACAGATGGTCAACTACGTAATACGCCTTAAGGGTTTCCAATTTCAAAACTATCAATCTATCTTGTAATAACTTGCAAATCCATTTGCAACCACGCACATCCATAGTGGTACACCAATGAGGTTTAGGATACCCTCCGTTCTAACAAGGTATGAACATCATACTCCATGTTGAACCAACCAAACACTACTCAGGAAGATAAAGAACAATTGTACTTTCAATAATCCACTTTTACTCTTGCAACTCAAACAAGATACACTTAAGATGAACCTTAACATTACCACACACTTATGACTGAAATTTTCTTCCAAACCAATATCCACTACAAACTTCATCATACCGGGGTTACTTATCTAGATGACTTGCTACGGACAATCCCCATTGTCTCCTCATAAGCTCTTACAATATAACTTGTTTCACATCATACACTTGTTCCTCATACTCAAGCTTGGCTTGTCTTCCATTGTTTACCACATACTCAACTTCTCAGAACATAAGACTCACTTCTTAACAAAGAGTGTGTTACTTCACATCCATCTCAAGACAATGAATCAATTACATACACTTGTGACCATGATGCCACTATTACATACTTCTCTTAATACTAAGGTTTAACTTCCTCCACTACACTCCACCCTCTAGAATTTTCGTATGCAAACAATCATCAATTACACACTCCTATCTTAGCCTTAATAAAATCCTTATGACTCTAAAGTCTCCTTATCTACAATGCATTCCATTATGATGATTATAATGCAAGGTTTACACTGCTCCCAAAGTTTATGTCTGCTTATTTTCTACGGTAAGCCCCTTACTCCAATAATAGAATCATTCTATAGAATTTCTCGAATCCAAATTACTTGCTCTTTTTCTCAACACAAATATCCTTCAACCAATTCCGCTAGAACTTCCGTTGATATGTAATACTTGTTCTCTCTTTGACACAAATCTCTTTCAACGAATCCTTGGAAAGTCAACATTCCATAACAATCTCTTACTAACACTGAACTCATAACGAATTATCCTGAACCCGATCTCCCTTCTAAGATTGGGTATACTTGGTTTATCTCCTACTCTTCACTTAGCGCATACATATTCCACTTAGAATAGAAAGTCATGTCCTCGAGTCTCTCCTTAGACTTCACCACACCTTAGATCCTCAGTAAAAAGTTGAATATCCCTATCTCTCCAGCTCTCAACCACTTAGAAGGTACCGTTCGAAATATACTCCATGAAGTAATCTCGTTCTTCCGAAATGTTTTAGTGGCCTTAGAAGCTGAAACACTGATGCACAACCTCACTTCTAGACCTTATGTCATACATGCAATAAAATTGTCCTTCCTCTTTCACTATATGGAATTACTTACAATACTTATTCCATATAAGTGAGTCAATCTTGTTCTACTAGAAAGATTCACATATTTCTCAAAACTCCGACAAATCCATCCAAAATAAATCCTCACTTCCCAACTCCCTTAGAATTACCAGATTGCTTGGACCATGCACTACTCTTCAATTCCACATTACCCAAATCACAACTCATACTGAAACTTCAACTGGTATGTCCTGTTCTCCTTACTATCTAACCCTTGGCTTGAGTCTACCCTCGAATTACAGGCTCTACATAACCTTTGGAGTCCTCGTGGTCGCTCAACCATGATCATACCTACCACACACATTAAATTAGATTGATCAGGCCCAATGCTACATAACATGACATTAATAATCATGTTGGCTAAACACACATATGAGGCAGGAGTAGATTTACTTATGATGTTTCAAGACTAGGTTGAGAATCGACCTGCTCTGATACCAACTGTAACGATCCGTATAATATATATTTAGAATAATATCATACAAGTGTTATTATTTGGTACTGGCATAATCATAAGTGCTTATTGGCATCATTTACATACTTGACCAATTATACAAAAAAACATACAACATATGGTACAAGATATGGAAAGTGCCAAAAATAAAAATCTAAGTACAATATTCGTCATTGTACAAGATTAACAACGAAAAATCACAATAACTGCATCCCTTGAAACATCAATGCACAACTCTTCTTGTATACTAAACCTGCAACCAAAACCTGGAAAATAACAATAATATTGGGGTGAGATAATAATCTCAGTGAGTTCCCCTATTCTATGGGTCCACTCGGCTCTACAGGGTTTTCTAATCAAATCCTAACTCAAATTTTCATCTCTCGTTACTTGTATATCATTCACACTAGATAACTAAGACCCGAGTGTCTAAGGGATATTCACAATGTATAGAAACATGTCACATGAGTTATAATAACTCAAACAATCACTATTAGGATTCACGAAACATCAATCCCCGGACGGACTTACGTCTAAGCCAAGCTTGGTTCACACATGCTCGTATGATTCGACTTTCGTCGTGGATATAGGAAACTCTATGAGACTCAACTTATTTCAAGCAACCATCAACTGTATGAGACTCTAACCCACTTAGGGTATCTTTCATTGTATTGAACTCTAACCCAATTAGGTGTCCACCTTTCCCCCATTTCCGCCATGGTTGAGACTCAAACCCAGTTGAGGCACGAATCATTGGTGCCACATCCCCACTTACCGCTTTACCTAAGCCTTTGAAGTGGTATGTGCACAATTATATTCGAATACATAATTAAGTCTCAACAATAAAATAGGACTTTCGAAGCAAAGCTCTTCACCAGATAGAACTTTTGGAACAAAGGTTCCTCACCAAATATCAACTGAATTCTCATGGTATTCATTAAATACTAGGTGTTCATATCCGCCCATTCACATATTAATATGCATGTTCGATACAAAGCATATAGATTCGTTTATCAGACGAATACTTGTCCGCGATACACACCTAGGTACCGCTATGTCCAAGCATCTCTATATACCCATTTCCATAACCTAGATTATCTTTCAAAGTTATTAATCAAGTTATTATCCTATGTTTCATCACTCATCTTTATAAGGTTTTAAATCATGCTATTTCACAATCAAACATCCAACCAATTCATAGCATACACATTAGCATAACAAAATTTCATACATGAAACACACATAGTAGCATAACATGTCACAATAAACCCTAGGTAAATCCATCTCACAACTCACTCATATTTAGCTTAGGTTATTCAAATTTTTATGTACAAACAAGTCAAACATAATCATTACTATCCTCTAACGAACATCCTTGGTTAGTTCATGTTCTCCCCATGAAATATCCTGTTATATTATCTTTCCAAAGCTTCAAGTCTTATAGCAATTAGATTCACGGTTCTTGAATTATGGTGGAAACCAGAACCATGGTATTCAATCAACAATTCATAATAGGTCATCTTCACTATCCTATCAATAATTGACATAAAATCATATCTTTACTTCACCATATAATAAAGCATTGAAGTAGCTTTCCAACACTTCCGATCGTGCGTCAAACGGAGTTATTGAACTCAAGTTATGCCGCAAATAATGCAAAGGGAAAAAGCGCAAATCTGTCAGTTGCACTTTGCACCAGGAAAATAGAGACCTTGTGCTAGTAGCGCGCTAGCAGCCCCAGGAAATGATTGGGATCGCGCGTAGCACCCCCAGGTTGCGCATAGTGCGAAAACCTATTCCAACACTGATAAAATTCTTTTTTTTCCCAACTTTTATCCAATTTAAGCCATGTATAAACACCTCCAACGTTCAGAACTGATGAAACTTTATATTCTTCACCCAAATCACTTACAAACTATACCACATCAACTATAATCATGTACTAACATACCCAACCATCAAATACCATGAATTTCATCATTTTATTTGAAACATGAACTTAACAAACCAAACCAACAACAACAACCATAGAACACAAGAATCACATAAAAACACAACATCCATGGAATCAAAACAATAACATAGAATTAAGAACAACAACAATTTATCATGGAGTCACACAAGTCCTAATTCTCAATCATGAAATATCCCCCCCCCCCCCAAAGTTAATGATATCTATAGAACTCACCTTAATCCAAAGTGATGATGAAGAAATTGAAATTGAGATGAAATTTGTGAAGATGATGATGATATAATAGAGATGATGAATCTCTTCTTCCTTCCTTCCTCTTTTCTCTTCTTTACCTCTTTCTTTTTTTTCTTCTCTTTCTCTTCCTCTTTCTCACTTTTTTTCTTCTTTCCACATTTCCTTTTCTTCTTATCTAAAAACTCCTCTTTTCCTTTTTAGTTCTTATCCTCTTGTTTTCTCGTCCACGTAGCATCTCTTTCATTTTACACCACATAATATATATATATATATATATATATATATATATATATATATATATATATATATATATATATATATATATATATATATATATAAAAAAAAATATTATGTAATAATATAAAATATTCTTAAGTGATATTTTTATCTTCTAGTATCGATTGACAAATTATTAATGTTACTAAAATGTCCCTATTATACTTGTTAATAATGATCAATCTCTTTTGATACAAATTGATCTTTTCAAAGTTCACTGTTTATTCTATTGGTCCCAACTGACAACACTTAGAACACTTAAGAGTATATGAGATATTACAACACACATAAGCTCCAACCAACTCATCCATAAGGTATTCAATCCTATGAAAAAGATACTTATTCTTAATATAACCTTATTTAACTGTCGATAATCCACACACAATCTCACGCTTCCATCTTTCTTCTTAACCAACAACATAACTTTATTGTTGAAGGATGATCCAAAGTTTACTAGTAAGTATTGCTAAGTACAAAAGGATACTAATCTTATTCCTGAAAAATGAACAATTGTCAATGAGGTTGCATGACTTAATGAACCAAATAGTAACCTCTGATGATTTTTTCGATGATGACCTCCTTGACTTCTCTCATGTTGATGAAGAACAACAAAATGAGGAAGAAGAAAAAGACTATGTTTTACTCTCAAACAAAGCAATGAAATTTCTAACCCAAAAATTCTATTTTAGCCATAACTTTTTTCGTCGTTTAATTAACTTTGTTTCTTACATTTAGACAAAAATGATTAACGTGATACATTTTGAAAAATTAAAAAATTAAAAAATTTAAATATATATTTTTTTAAATTAAGGAACCAAATTAAAGCCGACTACAAGATACAACACAAAAAATAAGATACGTCGAGACTAGAATTAAAAAAAAAATTATAGCGTAGAAAAACGTTTTATTTAATAAGTTGTGTAACTCAAAACTTCCTAACTTTGATCTTGCCAAAATCCTTATCCCTTAAATCATGAGTTTTTATTTTAGCAGATAACTCTTGCAAATGAAGTACTATATTGTTGATGGACTGAAATGTTATTTTCAGTAGAGAGTAAATCCCAACAATCCACAATCAAATAACTCTCATCTTTAATAGTTTTAGTTACCAAAATAAAGTACAATTTTTTTTCTTTTCTATTTAATTACTATTGTAACAATGAGATTCAAAACTCAACATAGTTTTGACCACTTCCACATAGGATTATTTTAAAAACCTGTTTACTTGTTCGTTTAGGTTTAAACACATCACAACTTAAAACTTAAAATGTTAAGGTGTTTATTTAGTACTTGCAAACAAACAATGCTAATAACTAGTAATAACTAATAATAAAAGAAGAAGGAATTTTCGATTAATAATAATAATGTATTACACTTGTCTGCTTATAAGTGGTTCCACTTCATAATGGGTAAGTTACCCTTCTTTTTATCATGGTAACTTAGAAAAAACCAATAGTTATGTTTTAAAAAATTGTTATCTAGATATTAATATTGTAATAGTAATCAACTAATCAAAATGTATAATGGATTATTCATTACGAAAATTTACAATTCAAAATATAGAACATGCCTATTAGTTATGCCTAAAGCTACAACACATCGGGTGCTCTCACCGGCATTACAATGACACAACATGATAACCTACCAATGAGGTGTGCCTTTGCTAGATAACACACCTATTGGTCAGGCATGAGGAAACACGAATATGCTCACACTATTTTGTGATGTATGTAGCACACTCGAAATAGGTAGGTGTTGATGCTTATGTTAGAATAATTACAATAACATAATCAATTAGAATGACAAATATGTATTTATTCACTAATGATCTTTAAAGATCAACCCAATTGAAATAAAAATTGCATAGAGCATATCAGAACCCGACCACTATATAAATATGATATTCATCCATAGATATGAATAAACAGTCGGTTCACATACTTGTTCTTATGAATTCATGAATATTAAATGATCATGTGTGTATGCTCTAAAATGATAAGAAAAATAGAATGAAATAAATGCTAATAAATGCAAGGGAAATAGTCCTACATACAAAAATTTAGTCATATTCAAATTTTTTATAAAGAGTTAAGAACATTAACTCAACAAAAGGACAAAAGAGGATAAAGTGTCACATGGACAAATATGGTGGTCCCAAGTATTATGCAACTTGTCTCCTCCACCATCCCTCGCCGATGTCGCCACTGGCGACACCGGCTTCAGGAACGGGTCCGAGAGCGTGGATGTAAAGGTGCTAGTGGCGACACTTAGGCACAATGCATCGGAGCAATCAGGCTACTCGCGATGTTATGAGGTGGCGCCGATGGCATGCCTTTGAATTTTTAAATTCGAAGAGAAGCAACACTTCGTGAAATGTTGTTGGGGAATGAAAATAGACAATGTTTGGAAACAATGCAACTTTCAGCTAAAAGGCATTGTTTCATTAAGGGTCGCAATCTTGTGAAACAACAGATGCATGACCTATAAATACATCACTCCGAATTCAGAAATCACAACAAAAAACCGAATACCCTCTTGAACAAATTCCAAACACTCTTCGTTACAAATCGCATTTTCGTTGGTCTTGCACAAATTCGATGTAAGATTGAATTATCCTGGGTATTCCTACTTCCAACTCTAAGACATAAATAGAGTGCTTGAAATACTTTTAAGGAAAGTGACTCCATTCACGATTCAATCCTGGATCCGTTCAACTTTACCATATTTTTTAAAACTCTTAAAAGTGTTCATATAATGGCTTATGACGCTGAAATTTCAAGCATCAAAGTTATGAACCAAGACCTCGTAAAGTTGGATCGCTTTGACGGAACCAATTTCATCATATGGAAAGATAAGATGACATTCCTACTTACCGCTCTGAAGGTTCACTATGTCTTAGATCCTGACTTAACACCAATTCCTGAACCGACCGAGGATGACTCTGATGAACTCAAGAAGGATCACATGAAACGTAAGGAGGACGAATTGATATGTCGTGGACATATTCTGAATACGCTATTAGATAGTCTCTATGATTTATATACGTATACTCAGTTTGCAATAGAAAGCTTGAAGGAACTCGAGTTTAAATTCAAGACCGAAGAGGAAGGTACAAATAAGTTTTTAATTTCTAAATACTTTGATTTTAAATTTATAGATTCCAAACCCATTCTTTCCCAAGTGCACGAGTTACAACTTCTCGTGAATAAAATAAAAGCCTTGAAAATAGACATCCCCGAAACCTTTCAAGTTGCTGCAATCATCGAAAATTGCCAACTTTGTGGAAAGGCTATAGAAAGAAATTATTGCAGGGTTCTGAGGACTTCTCTCTAGATAAAATCCAGAAAAACCTTCGAATCGAGGAGGATTCGAAGGAAAGGGAGGAACCAAAATTTTCCGGTCTTTCCAAAACCAATGTTGTGACCAACAAAGGAAAAAGAAAACATGATGGCATGAAGAGTCATCTTTGACATAAAAAGGAACATAAAAAGTTCAAACATTCTGGAAGTCCTAAAGGTGCAAAAAATGGTTGTTTTGTGTGTGGAAAACCTGGACACTATGCTCGAGATTGTTAATGAAATTATTAATGAAATTTCTAATTCTTCTTACATGCTTGAGTCTGTTTCTTTATGGCATAATAGAGTAGCACATACCGGTATTAGTTCTACGAAGAGACTAATTAAATATGGTTTATCTCATGTAATATAAATGATTTCAAAAAATGTGAATTATGCATTAAATCCAATATGATTAAGAAACCTTTCGAAAGTGTTGAGAGACATACATATCTCCTTGATCTTGTACATTCAGATTTATACGAATTTAATGGCATGATAACCTATGGGGAAAACCAATATTTCATTACATTGATCGATGATTCTTCTAGGTTCACAGATGTATATCTTTTAAGGCATAAATATGATGCTTTTAATACCTTTAAACTTTACAAAGAAGAAGTAAAAAATCAATTAAATAAAAGTATCAAAGTCTTTAGGAGTGATATGGGCGGTGAATATTTTTCTACTGAATTTGATACATTTTGTGAAGAACATGGCATTATACACGAATGCTCCGCACCTCGCACACCATAACAAAATGGTGTAGCCAAGAGGAATAATTGAACATATCAAGAGAGGATGAAAGACATGTTAATACATTCCAAATTTCCATTTAATTTGTGGGGTGAGGCCTTACTAACCTCTTGCCATATAATTAACCAAATTCCTTTGAAGAAAACCGGTATTTCCCCATATGAGTTATGGAAAGACAGAGCACCAACTAACGGTTACTTCAAAGTATGAGGGTGTGTAGCCTACTATAAAAATATGGATCCTAAGAGAACCAAATTAGGTCCTTGTGGGATAAATTGTGCCTTTATAGGCTATTCACCAAATAGCAAAGCATATACACTTTTAAATTTAGAGTCTAATGTAATTATTGAATTCCGTGATGTAGGATTCTTTGAAAACACTACTACTAAGGATAAAGAATTTGAGTCTCCCGCAAAAAAAAAAGAATCTCGTGAGGAAGATTCTTCTCGGAGTATCGAGATACAACCCGAAAGTACCTCTCGGATCATTGAAACACAACTCGAGCTTAGGATAAGCAAAAGAGTTCGAAAAATAAAGGATCTAGGACCAAACGAAATCGATTCTCAACTTATTTCTTTTTATCTAGTTGAAGAAAACTGTGAGAATTATGTACGGAATATTCCTATTATTCTTCAAGTAGAAGATGATCCTAAAACTTACAAGGAAGTAGTGACTTCGGGGGACTTTTCCTTTTAGAAGGATGTTATCCAAGATGAAATGGATTCAATCACGTCAAATCACACTTGGGAACTTGTTGACTTACCTAAGGGATCAAGGCCCATTGGATGCAAGTGGGTGTTTAAAAAGAAGTATCATAGTGATGGTACATTAAACATATATAAGGCAAGATTAGTAGAAAATAGATTTAGACAAAAAGAGGGTGTTGATTACTTTGACACATATGCACTAGTAGCAACAACAATAATAATTAGAATATTGTTTTCCTTAGCCTCTTTGAATGACCTTATAGTTCATCAAATGGATGTTAAAACAACATTCTTAAATAGAGATCTTGATGAGGAAATCTACATGGAACAACCAGAAGGCTACGTGCTTCCTGGAAATGAACAAAAGGTATGTAAACTTGTCAAATCCCTATATGGACTAAAACAAGTACCAAAACTATGGCATCAAAAATTTGATTCTGTCATACTTTCAAATGGATTTACTCCCAAATCGTGTGATAAGTGCTTATACACAAAGGTACCAAAAAATATTGTTATATTCCTTTGTCTATACGTTGATGACATATAGATAATTAGCAACAACATGGATGGAATATTATAGACAAAAAGGTTTCTAACTTTCACATTCAAGATGAAAGATCTTGGATTAGTTGACACAATTTTAGGGATCAAAGTAAGGAGAAACAATGGGGGTTACAAACTTAGTCAAACACATTATATTGAAAAAAATGCTTGATAAGTTCAAACACCTAAATTTTAAGGAAGTAACCACTCTTTTTTATCATTTCGTCAAACTTCAAAAGAACAATGGAAGAGCAGTGGCTCAATTGGAGTATGCAAGTGCAATAGAGTGTCTTATGCACTTAATACAATGTACCAGACCAGGCATAACATTTGCAGTTAGTAAAATGAGTAGATTTACTAGCAATACAAATAAAGAACATTGGAAGGCAATCACAAGGATTTCCGGCTATCTACAAAAGACCAAAAATCTTGGCCTTCACTATGGAAGGTTTCCCGCCATACTATAAGGATATATCGATGCAAGTTGGATATCTATTATTGGAGATCATAAATCCACAACTGGGTGGATATTTACACCGCTGGAGGAGCAATTTCTTGGAAGAGCGAGAAAAAACATGCATTACTCTTTCAACCATGAAATCAGAGTTTGTGGCTCTTGCTTCCGTCGGTCAAGAAGCGAAATGGTTGAGGGACCTTCTGTTAGAAGTTCCATTGGCAAAAAACAATATTTCAAAGGTTTTGATACACAGTGATAGCCAAGCCACTTTAGTTAGATCATTCAACAAAGTGTATAATGGAGAGTCTAGACACATATGACTTAGACAATCCTTTGTGAGAAAATTGATTAAAGATGGAATCATTTCACTCATCTATATACGAACGAGCTATAATTTGGTTGATCCATTTACTAAGCCACTGGCCAGAGACTTAGTAAAAGCAACCTCGAGAGGTATGAGGTTGAAACTCCTTGAGTAAGATTTCTGACAGGAATGACAACCCAATCTTACGTTAATAGAACATTAACCTCAAGATTCAATGGGTAACAACAAGTCGTTGATTTAGATGTTTGTCTAATATTTCGTGATAATGTTGACTTTTAAAATGAGGGTTGAGTTTTTATATAAACTCTTAATGAAGTTCAATATTGAGGGCATGTGTCTCATGGAACCAAATATAATATGAACTTCACGTATGTGAATTTCAAAATGGTGTCATCTCAAAGTGAGAGTTGGAGTTTCTCTCACGAAAATTCATGAAACAGGAAAGCATATGACCATAAATAAGTGCTTGGTGAGAAATGTAGGCGAAGAACCGTTAAAAATAAGTGTAAGGTAACACTAGTCTATTCACAAGGATTAATGGTTTAAAGGCATTGCTACCTAACATTCCTAGTAGACTTTGCATTATCTTTACTAAGGTTAATTTTTAAATCGAAATATACCTAATTGTACTAACATTCTTTATTTCCTTTTCTAGAATTAGTCTTGCCATTATTGGAACAAGTGAGGAATTGTTATAAATTCATGAATATTAAATGTCCATGTGTGTATGTTCCAAAATGATAAGAAAAGTAGAATGGAGTAAATGCTAATAAATGCAAAGGAAATAATCTCACATAGAAAGATTTACTCACGTTCAAAGCCTTTATAAAGAGTTAAGAACATTAACTCAACAAAAGGACAAAATAGGATAAAGTTCCACATGGATAAATATGGTGGTCCCAAGCATTATGAAACCTGTCTCTTCCATACACCCCTCGCCGGTGTCGCCACCGGCGATACCGACTCCATGACCGGGTCCGAGGTCATGGGTGTAGAGGCGCTAATGACGGCTTGTGGGAGGCACTTGAGCACTTCATTGGAGCAATCGAGCTACTCGCGACGTTATGAGGTGGCGCCTGTGGCGCTCTGGCGGGCGGCGTCTGATCTTCGACCGGGCTCACTATTGCTCTCGTTTTGGTCGATGAATAGATTTGAAATTTTGAAATGTTGTTGCGGAATGAAAATAGGAAATGCTTGGAAATAATACAACTTTCAGCTAAAAGGCGTTTTTTCATCAAGGGTCGCAACCTTGTGAAACAACACATGCATGACCTATAAATACTTCACTCCAAATTCAGAAATCATAACAAAAATATCCTCTTGAACAAATTCCAAACACTCTTCGCTATAAATCAAGTTTTTGTTGGTGTTGCGCAAATTCGATATAAGGTTGAATCATCATGGATATTCCTGCTTCCAACTCCAAGATATAAAGAGAGTGCTTGAAATACTTTAAGGATAGTGACTCGATTCAAGATTATGTCCTAGATCCATCAACTTTACCGATATTTCTAACACTTGCTACCTAATAACACATTGTATAAATTTGGCATCACATACCTAAAAGATCCATTTCCATGAGGGTGACAAAAATCTAAGATCTACTAGAACACTCTCAAAGCGAGCCCAATTGTTAAAATAACAACTCCCAAAACGAAGGATCCAAACGTAGGAACTCATTGTCTCAGATGGGTATTGATGGAGAAAAATCCATAGGCGCCAATGTTCTTAATCATTTTTAAAGAACGAGACAAAATAGTCCAAGAGGCATGATACACCACTCTTGCAACGTCATGGTTGTAAACAACATGTGCCAAATTAAGAAATTCAAGAAGAGAGTAGAACTAATTGAGAATAATCAAAATGGTTGAAATGATTGTCTCGATAGGACAATATCCAAGAAATCATCAATAACTTAGAGTCAATTAGTTAAGCATCATTCCCAGGCACACCGAAGCAAGCTAGAAAGTATCAAGACATTTCTGACTTCTAATGATGGAGAAGTATGATGTCAAGATGGATCCATAAATCATATAAAAAATTTCAATGCACAAATGAAGCTTCATTGAGCATTCCACACTCTTAATTGTATAATCTTTTGATGTATAGAAAAGTCTATTACTTATATGGTTCTCTCTGTGAGTGCAACTTTCCATTAGATGTATTTTGTATGATGTCAAAACTAGGATGCTTTAACGTTTATGTATATTGCATGGTATCCTATGAGTCTTAATGTGCATCTTAGCACTAGGAAACATAAAAACATTTTGAAATGAGTTAGAAAAGGTTTCATTCATTAAAAACAAGTTTTTATGAGAATTTTTTTCTATGTATCGACACATGACCTATACAAGTCGGCACATGACCTATACAGGTCGACACATATGAGTTTCAGGTCGGCACATGTACCTCATTTTTAAAGCATATATCTTATGTTTGATGTGAATCCTCCATAGATAGATACGTTACATATACAGGTCGACACATGACCTATACAAGTCATCACATGCATCGAACAAGTCGACACATGACTTACATAGGTCGACACATGCATTAAAAATCTTGAAATTTTGCATTCCTTTTAAAATATTTTGCATTCCTTTTTGCTTCCAACTTGCATACATATATATACTTCATGCATGCATCATATTTAGTAAGGTTCTAGAGTAAACCTACATGAAATCGAGATTTCAAAGTGTTCTCATAATCTTCAACCTCATTCTATGCATACACACAAACAAATTACACATAATCATTCTTTGTTTGGGTGCCATCTAGAATCGGTTGATAACATTCAATTTAGGTTGATTGAATTGTAAATTGGGTTGAGATCTTTGATGGTTTCAAATAAGAAAACTGAGTTGAGGTTTTCCTTCAAGATCAATTAGGGATTTTAAGGTCTTGGACAAGGTTATGCAATTTAGATCGATCGACTGAAGGTTTTGAAGAATGAGAGCTTCTTGCAAAGGAGTAGCGTGTGACGGTGAATGATATTTGGTAAATCTTGGGTTACAACAATTCTCAATTTGGATTCGATCGAGTGAAGGCTTTGAAGAACAGAAGGTTCTTGCAAAAGAGTAGCGTGAGACGGTGAATCAAATTGGCATTGTTGGGTTACTTGATCAAGCTTTGATCAAGGGAAGAGAAATTATCAGAATCAACATCAAACTTAGGGTTTATATAGTTGGATTGTTACATTTCTCTTGTATACTACTTTTGCAAAGTAAGGTTAATTTTATTATCTCAATTCGAGATCGAGTTGAGGGCAGACGAACCCATAGCAAAGTTGATTGTGGAACTTCCTAAACAAATCCTTGTATACTCTCTCTGTCTCTCTCTCTCTCTCTCTCTCTCTCTCTCTCTCTCTCTCTCTCTCTTCACTTGCAAATTATTGAATTTATCGATTGTGCAATCAATACGTTTGGATAGATTTTTTATAAACCTTTTAAAAGAGGTTTTGTTGAGTAGATCACAATCCTTTAGATTGTGATTGGATTTGAAGATCAATAAAACTATACATAATTCTAAACAAAATTGATTGCACACAAGGTGTTCAATAATTTGTCTCAATAGTAAGTTTTGTGTGTTTTATCATTGGAAACATGTTATACTCTTATCATTGCATTCAATTGATTGTGGTTAATAGTTTGTTGATTAATTTGTTATCATTATCATCACCTTGGTTACAATTACACATATCTGAGCTTTTTGATAGCGGTTCAGTTAGACAATTCGATCCAGGTTACTTCCGCACGCCATAAATTTATAAAACAGTTTTTAGTTAAAGTTTTTTCTATTCATCCCCTCTAGATCGAAGCCTATCGTCTAACACTCTCATCTTTAAAATCGGTCCATCAGGTCATAAAAACACTAGTTCAAATGTTTGTCTCAAGGTTCACCATGACCTGATTCATACAAAGAAGCTATGTATATCTAGTCAGATTCATGAAAAAAAAAGAGATATATTTTAGTTTTTACATGGATCATTTCAATGACGAAGACATCTGAAATTAGGAACCTTAATCTATATGTGTATTTATGTATATTTGTAACATGTCTTAAACAAGAACTTTTCTGATCCAATACCGCATTTACCATCTGAAAATCTTTACAAGTTTAGAAAAATGGCAATGGATAAATAGATGTAGAAGAGATAGATGCCTCAATCAAGGAGATTGCAATAGAACTTCTCCCAACAATCTTGAACACGTAGAAGGAAAAATGATTTAGGAAATGAGATATGCATAAATTGCATATTAAATGACACTCAAATGACATAAAAGGTCGGAAGGATCTTCTGAGATGCCTATGACTCCAATACCACCAATAAACCTCGTTAACAGAAGACTAAATCTGATGCATACATGAGGATTTTTGTGAGTATCACGATTCATGGTTATTCCACGGATGAATGATAAATGCTAAAGGTAGAGATTGAAAAATTGATATGAGAAGGCCACATACATAAATACGTGGAAAATAAGATAAATCTAAGGATACAAACAAATCTAGATTTTGGAAAAGTAGTTCCAAGTCACAAGCACCTTGAAGGAAGTTAAAAATTTCACAATATAAGGCACAAAAACTATGAAATAAAAAGTAAGAGAATGACAAACCAACCTAAAGAGATGTACCTAATAGAGGGTTTTCAGGAGGAGGTCCTTTTAGTAATTCCTAAAAGAGGAATCTCAGAGCTTCAAAGTCAATACATGTTCTCACATAAGAAGGAAAGATCATACATTATATTATATTTTTTTATAAAATTTACAAATGTGCAAACAATCAGCTAAAAGACTTTATGGTTATCTCGTTGAGAATTACAAACCACAATGACAAAAGGAGGCTGATTGTCCAAAGTAGTTCAAATGATATCATATTCTGAGAGGCATACAAGAAGTTATAGTTGTTAGGATTCTCAGGAGACATTTCTAAAGTCATGGAATTTATAGAGGTCCTAATCAAAGTCAACTAAAACTACGATACTAGCAGCAGAAGCTACACTTACTTACAACTTTATCACTGAACGACGAATACTAAATGAACTCAGAGTCATCATATTAACATCACATTTAGCAATGAATTTCTATCTCAAGAATGAGAATTTTTCACCATCCACGCAAACTAATAGGTGTATGTGGCAACTTTTACCCATTTTTAATTCTCATGTTCAAAGTTTTATCCTCTCTCGTGTAGTTGGTGGCCATATTACGACACCATAAAATCTTCCATATTTCTTAATGCCAATTACTCTTGACCAAGTATGAAGAGACATACCTTTACCAATAATGTTAGACACCATCGTAGTAGATCAGTTAGAGTTCAGGGGTAGGACAACTGTGAGTCACATATCATACTCCCCCATATATACATAGAATTAAAGCTTTATCAAAACATAAAACAATTATATACATAATAATATTACTCTAGACAATATTAAGCCTTCATTAACATACTTGACATAGCTTTTAAGATGATTCTTCTTATAAATGTAATTAATTAGCGGATTTATCCCAATCATTTTTTTTCTAATTAGTACAAATTTAATTTAATTAATAAATTATAAAAATAAAAACATATTATTTGTAATTAATTAGCGGATTTATCCCCTTTTCAATGCTCAATTTTTATTTTTATTTTTATTTTTATGATTTCTTAGTAATCTTAGGTGATGGCCAATATTTGAGTAATTACTCAAATAATTTAGTATCTATCAAGTGAGGGTGGCGATTACGTCTAATGTATCATTTTCTAGCACACCTAACCATGTCAAAAAGATGTGTTTCATATGTAATATGAAAATGTTGTACGATAATATCATGATATTATACACCCCACACTGACTTCTCCTTATGGGTGGACAACAGATCGGGCCCACCCGTTTAGCCCACTATTTTTGGCAAGCCGAGCCAAAGTTTATGCCCTACCCTCTCTGTTTTTCCTACCCCACACCATTTTTAATGGGTGGGCCTAAACAGAACGGGCATGCATGTTTGCCGCCTCAACTTCTCATGCATTGTTGATGTCACATTCAAATAACTTAAAGGATGTCCCCAACGACAAGACTCTGATTTCAATTTGGGAAAAACTTGAATTATTGTACATGACCAAAGCTTTAATATGGACAAAAGTTGATCCAGTTTATGAAAAAACTACTCTACCCATTCTAAATGGTAGAAAATAAATCAATAGTGAAACAATTGAGAGAACTTCACAAGACCATTTATGACTTGAGAAGATTAAAATAAATATTGATGATAAGGGCATGCATCTACTCTTGTAAGCTCATTACCAATATCCTTTGAGCACTTCAAAGATATCACTCATTATTGTAAGGAAGATACTATTACTTTGGATGAAGTTTAGAAAATTTGAGATACAAGGTGCTTTTAATTATGAAAGATTTGAAGGTTAATGATAGTTGTGAAGGATTTTGTGTCTCAAGAGGAGGGACAAAGGGTAGAAAATAGTCTAAATCCAAGGGTTTTGATAAGTCAAGGTTAAAATATTTATATGCCTAAAAACATACACTTCAAGAAAGATTGTCCTAAGAGGTGTAATGGGGGGAGAGAATGGATATTTTGTTCAGATTGAAATTGCCTTATATGAGTATAGTTATGAGAGTATTATTGTATTAATGTTATTGTGTTTGGAGACTGGAATGAGTTGGGTCATGGAATCAGGATGGTCTTATATGATATGCCACATGAAATAATGTTATTATACTTTTAAGTTGGATGAAGGTAGACTTGTTATAATATTTGACAATGAAGCTTGCAAGGTTCATGGTGATGGTATAGTCAAACTTAAAATGTCCAATGATCATGAGTTTTTCTATGCAATGTGAGTATGTTCCAAAGCTCAGGCCAACATTTTTGTCCATAAGCATGTTAGATGATCTAGGTTGTTACACTAGAGATGAACACGCGGTGTTAAAATTTCGCATGGTGAAGTGATCATGGATAAATGGTCTAAAATATGGAGAATATATATTTTATATGGTTCCACTTCTATAGGTTACAAACCATTTAACTATGAAAGAATTTCATAAAAAAAAACAAGCTATGAGATTTTAGATCAAGGCATATTAGTGTCTAAAAGAACTAGCAAAAGCTTGGACATTGTTTTAGAGAAATTTAATGAGTTTTGTAGGAAACAACGTATAAATAACCATAAAATCATTATCGGCATATTTCTAAGAGCTTAGTTGCCGAAGAGTTTTTAGGATAAGGCTGGAGATAAAGCATCCACTACTACCAAAATCACATTTCGTAACAATTTCTTGCTACGACCACATATTCAACCGAAGTAACATATATTCATTAGGCGCCTTTCATTTTTTATTTATTTTTATATCACATATCACCATAGTCCAACTAAAAACCATTGCGATCTGTGAATGAGTGGTGTGCTTCGAATCCCAACATCATCAATTTTATATTTTTGCAATACAAAAAGGGTGTGTTCTCTTAATTTCTATTTTAAAATAAAAACTAAACATTTTTTCACCACGGTCAAAATTAACAACCGTAGTTAAATCTCAGGACAATTCATCATGGTTCCTCTTATCAACCGTGGTGAAATATTTTACCTATATAAGCTAACTTAATTCACTTCATAACAGACTGTGCTCAAAGTGAAATCCTAACCTCACTTTCTTATCACAATTTATCAAAACTCCAACCTAACTTCTTCAACTAGTATTAATCAATGAAAGGTGTCATGATACCTTGCAAGATGAAACAAGTAACTCATTTCTTTGTCTAAAATTTCCACGAATCTCTTCAAGGAAAGGTACGTACATGAAACATTTTTCACCATTCATTTTATGAGTTATGATGTTATTGTTGTTCAAAATATTTGTATTGTTTTTCTTGTTTTTTTTATGTGTTTTTTGTTTTTTGTTTTATTCAAAAGATACGTGAAATGTTTGTCTTGTTCTAAATAATTGTCCAACATAGGGTTTATTGTTTTGTTGTTGTTAAGATGAGATTATAGGTTTTATATTGTTGTTTTTATTGAGATAAGTAAAAAGTTTTAGTTATTGTTAAGTTATGTTGTTATTTTGTTAAGGTAAGTTGATATTTTTGTTGAGGTATGTTGATATTTTTGTTGAGGTATGTTATTTTTTTGTAAGGTAAGTTGTTGTTTTTTTGTTGATAAATGTTGTTGTTTGTGTTATTATAGATGTTTTTTCATTAGGCATGTTGATGATTTTGTTAAGGTATGTTGTTGTTTTGTGAAGATAAGTTTATGTTTTTGTTGATAAGTATTGTTGTTTGTATTATTTTAGATGTTTTTGTTGAAGTATGTTGATATTTTTTGTTGAGGTATGTGGTTGTTTTGTTAAGGTAAGTTGTTGTTTTTTGTTTAGGTAAGTTGTTGTTTTGTAGAACATGTTGGTCGTTCATGACCTCCACCGTTTGCTATAACTATTTTCTACAAACATTGTGATATGTTACACACTATTTTGTTTTTATCACAGCTTACTAACCCATGGTGGTAAAGAGGGCACATACTACCACACCCTTCATTACCACTGAGCTCCAACTATGGTAATATCCTTCTTCCAACCGTTGTAAAATGTGATTTTTATAGTATTGATCTTACTTGATAGGTAGATGTCCATTCATAAGAATAAACATCAAGATACCTTTAGATGTTTGGATAAGGAAACTGTCATACTACTTTAATTTTAAGGTCTTTAAAACTTTTTGTTTGGGAAATAAAGTTAGTCCTCTTCATGGTAAGTTTGTAAAGTGTGTCTTCATTGGTTGTCTAGAAGGCCGTAAGGGTTGCAAGTTGTGGTAGGTGGAACCCAGATGATCAGAATTCAACATAATCAGTTATGATACTTTCAATGATATCCATATGGGTAGGAAGATTAAAATATGGAGGTGAAGATGAGCTTTAAAGTTTGCTTTATCATACTCTGACTCAGAGCTAGAAGAATAATCTGATCACTTCAGGATTATCCATCTTGGAAATGACAGGATAATCCTTAAGATAATCAAAGTTGGTACATCTTATAGAGAGATGTACCTTTGAAGCAACAACATTACCTTTCTTCATAAGCTTCATGTTTACAAAAACGGAAGCAGACATGATGTTTCCATAGATTTACTTAAGATCCTCATTGTCAGGAAAAGTTTTAAGGGCTTCGATTAGGCGACCTTGATAAAACAATTATGACAGTAATCTAGCATATGGAACATTCTTCTTCCGAAGCTTTGTGCTATCCTTGATTGCTTCACACAGATGATTGAATATGTATGCAAAGAGATTTATTTTATCTTCATTCTTCAGGTAGAAAATAAAGTGTCTGTGATCCCATTAAATCTGATAAGTACTTCCTTCTTTAGAGATCAGACAACCAATTAAAATCTTGAACAAAAGACTGGGATCTTTCTTCATGTTCTTGACCTTTCCAAAGTTAGAAGAACACATATTTTCAGCATTATCAAACAAATACCTATTGATAGCATCTGCTTCAGGACTGTTGTCTTTAGTGCCCATAATAAACCTATTAGAGTTTGGAACTCTCAAAAGTTTAGCAATCATCTTTTGAGTGATGATCACATCAGCACCCATTACAACAAATATAATTTCAACATCTTCAAACTTATTTAAACCCATCTCTTCTCTACTCTTCCCTTTCAAAGAACTGTCTTTCTCAACCAAAAGTCTTAGTTCCTCAGATGAAACAAGTTCATCAAATACTTCTAACCCAAAAATATTTCACAAGGTAAGGGTAAGTAGGTTTGTCCAGTAATTCAAAGTATGAAGACCATTATTGTACTATGAAGTAGCTCCAAAGATTATATCCATTTTGATTGAATGAGTTAAAATCAACAATTTGTTCCACGAAAAGCTTCATATCACTTTGATTCAAGTCCATGGTTTTGGGCTTGATAGTCATAATGTTTCCAGATTTGACAATCATGTGTGCATCTTCAGCATTTGAAGAGAACACCATTGTTGAAATGAGCTTTTAGGATTTCTAGGGTTATCTTTTTGAAAAGGGGTTTTTCAGAGGAGGCTAGACAAAGCAAAAGTGTAGGTAGCGATATAATTAAGTATGTGTTTCTTATATAAATAGAGTGTTTTTTTAGTGAAGAAGGAATTTTAAACATAACACGATATAAATGCAGAAGGAAAGAGGAAGTAAATAAAATAACTTCAAAATAACCAAGAAATGAGGAGTTTTTACTCAATAGTTTCACTCCACGTCTTAGAAGACGTTTCACATTTATGACACATGGTAGGGATGGTGCAAGAGGTAGTTACCACGAAGCATCCATTTGTGTGCACATAAGAGGCAGTTAGGCTTATTCATAGTATCAGAGGTTGTGATGCTTCATAGTCTATTTATTCATCAGAAGCTGATAAGGAGCTTATGATAAAGGTAGCTTCTAAACATCATCAGATTCTGATATAGAGAAAGATTCTTTACCTAAATGATAGAAGTAGAATCACCACATTAAAATGTAATTCTTCTTTCATCAATATGAAGTTCTTCTGAAAAACATTAAAAATGTTAGGATCAGAAACTGTTGCATGAAAACCTAATCATACCTATCTTCGCAGTTTCAACTTTTGAGATTGTCCAAGAGGAACAATATAGTTCCAACAATGCTCTTCTTTACACCACCAGAAATCTCTTCAGACTTCCCAATACAACTGGATAAACTTTAAAGACATAGCGAAGAGTCTGAAGCACTAGTTCAACATAGGAGACTTTCAGTATTCCCAGTATTGGTAATCTTGTGTTACAGTTTTCTTCCATATTCTACATTTCCTTCCTCCTCCAGAATTAAGATTTGGGATGTAGGCATTCTTCTTGTTAAAGGTTGTAAGCAACCACTGTCTTGGAGCAGTTGCTTCTTTCTTCTTTCCTTTAAGCATATTTGCAGCAAAAACAATCTTATTCTTTGCTACCTATACTTTTATGGCTACTCTAAGGTTAGTTTTATAGGGCTTCCTCTTTCTTTTTTCCTTAGCCTTATTGTAAGGTCTAGACTCATTCCAAAATTTTTGTCTATTAAGATTTTGTCTAGGATAAGTCTTGGCCTTGACTTCTGAACCTCTAGGAACTTTAGATATAACAACTTTGAGTTCTGAATTCTTCCAAACCTTTGACTTAAGAGTCTTGGGTTCTAATTTACTTAGAAATTTTGACCCTCGAGTCTGAGATCTTAAATCCTTTATAACTTGTAAGATATCTATCATAAGTTCTGATTGGTTCAAAATTCTACCATTTTCAGCAGCAAGCATAAAGTAAGCATTCAATCCCTTTTGAGCAATGCTTGAAGAAGAAGGGTCTGATGGTTTCATCGAGATATCAGTTCTTGGATTGTAAGGCTTATGATGATAACCATGACCTTATCCTTTGCTATTACTTACTTACTCCATAGATAATGGAAGCAAGTTTGGTTCTTTCAAACCCATATATAATGAAATCTTGAAGAGATAATTCATTTTTATCCAGAGGTTTGTCAGACATATATTTTAATGAAGCAATTTATTCTTTTTCAAGTTTTTCAAATTTTTATTTAGAAAGATTTAACTCATATTTTAAAAGACCATATTGCTTCTTTAATGTTTTCATATGTCTGGATTTCTTTTGGCATCTTTCTATAAGATCATGACATAAAGTACTCAAATCAAATTTAGATAGTTTAGAAAGTACATGTTTTGTGTCTTCTAACTCTGAGTCAGAACTAGCTTCAGATTCTGAGTCTGAAAGAGTTGATGCCATCAAAGAAATATTGGCTTCTTCATCTTATCCTTCATTGTCAAGTTCTTCCCATGTTTCCATGAGACTTTTCTTGAACATGCTTATGAAGTTATTCTCCTGGAAGCTTTCCTTTATGCTTATATTTTTTTGAAGATCAGGACATTCAACAATGAAATGATCAGGCTTCTTTTAGTTGTAACAACCATCTTGATCTTTATTCCCAGAACTTAACCCTTTGTAGCCATCTCTTCCAACATAGAATTTGTTCTTCTTCCTGGCTAAGTGTTATGTTGATATTTATAAATATAGTGTTAAGAATATTTGTATATCGAATAGTCCCATATCGACTATATCATGTAATTAGTTGTAATCTTTCTCTATATAATAAAGTATTCGTAGTTCTTTTAAAAACATACAATTTATTCAAATGTCTCTTAGTCTCCTGTATTTCAACATGGTATCAGAGCCTCGTTTAAGATCCGATGGGCCACCTATTATGGTTTCCACTATCGGGCCACCCACCATTTATTTCGACGCTCCAATTGTCTAGTCCTGAGCGCGAGGGGGGTGTTAAGTGTCCCACATCAGATAATATATGGCCGGAACATGTGTTTATAAGTGCGGGCAGTCCTCACTCTACCAACCGGTTTTGTAGGGTTGAGTTAGGCCCAACCACCTTTCTTAATAGTAGACACCTATTATTTCGAAAGGTCTTAGGAGTAATGCCATTATTCAGTGGACAAAGCTTCTAACCAGATACATCCTCCAACATCTCTCTTGGCATACCTCTTCACTAAATTTGCTCTTATGCTCAACCCTCAAACGACTCTTTCTCCACCTCTATAAAATGAATCTGAATATTTAATGACAGGTTACAACAACAACAACGTAATTATTGAAAAGTATATCTTTGGCAAATATTTTTATATCGTATCCACAGAGATTGGTTGATATTACCGCCGTTCTATAATCCGATTTGTTATAAGTTTAGAAAGTAACAAAGTTATTTTGGTTGGAAAATTATCTTGTGAGTAAATGTCACTAAAACAGCAAAATGGTTTTAATCAAATGTAAAAGCTTGGCAAGATTGGAGTTTACTATTTCAAATGCTTATGATTCCTTATGATAACTATATAGATTTAAGATTATTGATGATGTTCAAGTATCCTCTCAAAGTCATTTATGTCTAAATGATATTGTGATAATCACTATATTGATCCTTAGACGATCTATCCACATAACTATCAATATAGCAATCTTTAATGTTTAATACCAAAGAAGAATAATGAATAAATCTATCTCTACAACTTATTCACTACTTGAAAATCTGTTTTATGTCAAGACTCAAATAATCTCTTTCAACAACTACTCAAATCTGGTTTTCAACTTAGGGCAAAAACAATATTCAATACATCAACAATCTTTTTCATATATATAAATCAAATGGAATACATAAACAAATGAGAATAGATACTACCTCCAATCTTGACAAAAGGGAGTTTAGCTCCTCATCATCATTGTTACAAAGCAGAATGTTAAAGAAGAAGAACTTTGTTTTTCTCTATTACCAAATATCTCAATGTATCAATGTGTGAATATAATGAATAATGTGTTCTCCTCTCCTAAAAGAGTTGACATTTCCTTAATTGATCATTTTCATCCAAAGCAGAAAAGCTATTCCAAGGCAGACACCAAAGTGGCAAAACCAGCTGGCCTTGAAAACAACACTTTTGACCCAAAATCAGCTTGCTGGATTCGCAGGGTTCGCTGGGCGAACTATGTTCGCTGGGCGAACTATGTTCGCTGGGCGAACTGAAGCTACCTCAGCTTCCTTGCTTTGCAAACTTCATGTAATTGTTCTTCCAAGTGTTAATCTTCAAGAATAGGCCTCCAAATTGCATTCAATACTTCTTCCAAATTATGGTGTTGCATTCCAAAAGCTCTCTTATCCAAAAATTCTACAAAACTAATAATTATGTGAAATAACTATTCAAAATAACATAATTTAAACCTAATTGCATTTATACAAAATAGTGAGAATAAAAGTGTGTAATTACATCAAAAATTGGTAAAAGGGACCAATAAAATTGTATAAAAAATAGTACAAATTGGTCCCTAACAACTCTCCCCAACTTAGCATTTTGTTTGTCCCTAAACAAAAGTTTCCACTAACACAACCAAAGCAATGACACAAAAGATTGAAACAAGGATTAACCAAGGACATTCAAATGGTTCAAAAGTGTTTGGCAATTTCTCAATCCACCTATCTCAATTCTAGACAAAACATGAATAAGAGAAATGGTTGAGTGCAAAAATCATTCCACGGAATTCAAAGTCATATATGTCAAAATTGAATCAAACTTACACACACATCATAATGATGAATAACATGAAGGGTTACTTTCACTCATCCAAGCAATTAAATCAACAACAACTCAAATCATGTGGTTATCACAACAAATACCAAATCATGTGAAAAATGAGAATCAAGAGGTCTTTCAAAGGTTGTAATGTGGCTTAGGTTACAAGAAAGGATATGATTAAGAGAATTCAACAAAGTTGCCTATCCTAAGGGAGCAATCCCAAACATTCAACTCTACACAATTTCCCTTTCTTTGATCCCTATTTTTTTCTTTTTCTTTTTACATCCACACAACCATGAGCATTTCTTTGCTTTTTTCTTTCTTTTCTTTGCTCTATGGTTTCAAGGGTGATTTCTTTTTCTTGTTTCTTTTCATATTTTCACCCTTTTATAAAAACTCATTTTTCCAAGTTTCTAATCAACTTTTCACTTTACTCTCCCCAACTTTGGATCCCAAAACCAAATTTATTCAATAATGCTCCCTACTTAGACATAAGCAAAAGGCAAAATTTGCAACAACTCGGTTTGAGGTTTCAATTGATACGAAAGAAATTAGGATTCATTTATTCCAAAATCTTCAATTGATTTTATAATGATCAATCAAATGAATCCTAAAATAAGCTCAAAGGGGTTTAACTAAGGATTACTCCTCACAAGGTTAGTTGATTCAAACTTTTTGGTCAAGTGGTTTCTCTCAACAAACAATGCCTCTATCATTTTCAAAAATTTTACACAAAAATAGATTGATGCATGATTTAGCATGATAAGAATGAGTTGAAATAATGCTCGGTTTCCCGCTTTTTAGTGTACAATGGAAAGCTTCCTCACAATTGGTTAAGTCCTATTTTGATTCAAAAATGACATAAATTTCAATGAGTTTATGATATGGAATTTGCACACACCATCAAACTACTCATGTTAAGTCTAGAAAGCGATAAAGTGTACCTTGAAATGCCGACACTAATTCTTATCATCACCACTCGAAGTGTCCTATGCTTCTTTCTTTGCGAACATTTATTGGTTGCTTTAAGCTTGACTTAAGGGTAAGAACAATTAAACAAAAAATGTTGGTAAACCAATTTGATTGTAACACACTTAAATCTCAAAAAGTATTCATGCAATTATTAAGACAAACTCTAAAATTCAACAAACTCCTCAATCTTCCTTCATCTCATCGCCATGGGTCGCACCACCTCCTGCACCCCCGCAAAAAAACTTGCCTGCCCTCAGGCCACTTAGCATAATCAACATAATCCTCCTAGGAAGGGAATGAAGAGGAATAGTTTTGAAATTTGGAGGTTTGGAAGTGGGGCAGCGAGGTTGTTGAAAGAAATTCTTAAGTTTGTGAAAATAGGAAAAAAAATGACATAAAACAGAAGTTAAATGGTTCTGCCCTGCTCAGTTCGCTGGGCGAACTGAAGGATTTATATATATATATATATATATATATATATATATATATATATATATATATATATATATATATATATATATATATATATATATATATATATATATATATATATATATATATATATATATATATATATATATATATATATATTCAGTTCGCTGGGCGAACACTGTTTGCTGGGCGAACTGAAGGAAATTTCAAAAAAATTGTTGGCAGTGGACAGAACTTAAGTGGTTTTGTCACGCACCGTTCGCTGGGCGAACTTTGTTCGCGGCGCGAACTGAAGTTTTCCATTCAGTTCACTGGGCGAACTCTGTTCGCGGGGCGTACGGTAAAAAACAGAACCCAATTTTTCAAAATTTAACACAACAGAAAATCAATAAAACAGAATTGAGAAAATGTAAAATTCAGACTTACAACGTTGGGTTGCCTCCCAACAAGCGCTTTGTTTAACGTCGTTTCGAGCTCGACGGTTCAACGGTCTTCACGATCCGGCTTTGTTGAGCAACTTCCTCAAGGGCTTTGTTGTCTTTAATAGGTTCTTGATGAACCTTCGATAAAATCTGATACCACCCGTTTTCGGAACTACTCGCACAACACTCACCCATTCACCATCGGAGATAGAACAAATCATCCTGGCCTCTACTAGTTTGAAAACTTCCTTCTTTTTCAGCACTCACATCAATCGATTCTCCTCTTTTGTAGACAATGTATTACTAACGACCACCGGTTTAGTACAGTCATCACCAAGGAACAAATACTTCAAATGTGAAGGAAGCATTTTCAACTCTAATTTTGGCTCTTCCGTTTTCTTCGTCGCATCCAAGTCTTCCTTTATTTCTTCTTGATAAGTAAGCTCACCACAAGATGCTAACTCATGCAACATTGCTTCAATCTCTTTTTCCTCATTGTCGGTCAACACATTGTATGCTCCGATAAGGGATCTTTCTAGAGGATTAGAAATATGAAATTGGTTCGCGACCTCCACTACCTCCTCTTCAATTGCATCGATTCGGAAAGAATCATGTTTGTCGTTTGGATGCTTCATAGCTTCAAAAAGATTAAAGGTCACCTCTTCGTCTTGCACTCTCACTTTCATTAGTCCATCATCAATATCAATCATCATTCGGGCCGTTTTCATGAATGGTCTTCCAAGAATTATAGGAACCTCACGATCCTCATCCATGTCTACTATCACAAAATCTACCGGGAACAAGAATTTGTCCACCTTCACTAACATGTCTTGAGCAACTCCATATGGTGAAGTGGTAGACTTATCAGCTAGTTGCAAAGTCATCCTTGTAGATTTGATCTCAACATTTCCCAATCTTTTGACAATGGATAGGGGAATTAAATTGATGCTAGATCCCAAGTCAATCAAGCCATTACCCATGTAGGTGTCTCCAATGGTTACCGGTAAAACGACTTGGCTCGGATCGGATTCCTTCCTTGGGAGAGTCTTTTGAATGATGGCACTACAACGTGCATCGAGCAAGATTGTCTTGTCTTCCACATGTCTTCTTTTCTTTGTGAGAATATCCTTCATGAACTTTGCATACCGCGGAATTTTCTCTAATGCATCGGCAAATGGAATATTGATTTGAAGTTGTTTAAATATGTCCATAAACCGTGCATAGTGTCTAGCATTATCCTTCTTTGATGGTGCGTGCGGATAGGGTAGATGTTGAACTGGAATGACATTCACTCCTTTGTCTCTTGTTTTCTTTTTTCTTGGTTCAATTTCCTTCTTCATTTCCGCTTCACACTGTTGTTCCTCCATCAATTGCTGGTTCTGATGTTTTCGCGGCGCAAACTGAGCAGTTTCTGCCACTTTCTCCTTTCTACAAGCCACATCCTCATTTTCCAGCGCAGCATCCATATCATTCTCAACTGTAATTTCCTCATTTTTTTCACTTGTCAACTCTCTACCGCTTCTAGTAAAAATTGCTTTACAATGCTCCTTTGGATTAGTTTGAGTGTTAGTGGAGAAAGAGGATCCCGCAGTTTGTTCCGATAATTGTTTCGCAAGTTGACCTACCTGGTTCTCCAAATTCTTGATTGCTGCCTCGGTGCTCTTCTGATTTACCATGGAGGCTTGCATGAATTGTTGGAGAGTGTCTTCTAGATTTGAATTTCCTCCTTGCGATTGTTGTCCTTGAGAATTTGGGTGTTGACAAGGACTTTGCTGCTGAAAATTCTGGTTGTTGAACCTTGATGGTTGATAACCTTGATTGTTCCTTTGATAGCCTTGATTTTGATTGTTCACATAACTCACTTCTTCTAGTGGAGGACAGAAACCAGTAGGATGATCTCCTTGACATAATTCACAACATGCTACTTGATGTCGAACTTGAGACCCTTGAATTTCCTTTATTTGCTGTGGAAGCTTGGCCATTTATTGAGTAAGCAACTCCACTTGTTGAGAGAGTAGCTTGTTTTGAGCAAGAATAACGTCATTGGTATTTAACTCAAGAACTCCCGGTTTACGTTGTGAAGGGTTACAGTCATGTTGACTTTGGCGATTGTTGAGTGTCATCCGATCAATGATGACTTTAGCTTCTTCAGCATTCTTTGACATAAGAGAGCCACCCGCGGTAGCATCCAAAAGTGTTCTATGAGTCGATTGGAGCCCATTTAGAAAAATATGGATTTGAGTGAGCTCATCAAAACCATGACCCTTGCATTTTCTCAACATTGACTTGAATCTTTCCCAAGCCTCATTTAAAGACTTGTTGCTTCCTTGAGTGAATACTGCAATAGCCGTTTTGGCTTCCATGAATCGGGATTGAGGGAAATATCTTTCTAAGAACTTTTCTTCTAACAAATTCCAATCCGTCATCACTCTCGATGCTTGATCAAGGTACCACTCCTTTGCCTTTCCCACTAAGGAGTGTGGGAACATCCTTTTGAATAATGCCTCTTCACCCGTTTCATCAATTCCCGTAGAACCCGCAATCTCATAGAATTTAATGAGATGGGTATACGGATCTTCATGGTCCATTTCGGTGAATGGATTTGCATAGAGAAGTTGGAGGATTCCGGTCTTCATCTCCGTATTTCTTCCTCCACGGGAAAATTGAGCATTTCTTCTTGGACTATTAGCGGACATTTTGGTACGATTGTCATCCGCCATGTTTCCTTCACAAGCCTCTACAACCACCTCTTCGATTTGAACAAGTGCGGAAGTAAATGCTTCTTCTCTCCGGTTCCCCTCTTCGGCTAGTTTCCTTCTTCTTCGTGTTTTACTATTGAGCTTCCGAAGTGTTCTTTCAATTTCGGGATCGAATTGAAATTGCTCCTTGGTAGCTTTTCCTCGCATGCACTAGAATCTACAAAACTAACACACCAAGTGAAACAAAAGAAGGATAGTAATATAAGTAACAAAACTTAAAACAATGAATTATTGCAATGCTTGTAATATCGAACACCAATCCCTGGCAACGGCGCCAATTTATTGAAAAGTATATCTTCGGCAAATATTTTTATATCGTATCCACAGAGATTGGTTGATATTACCGCCGTTCTATAATCCGATTTGTTATAAGTTTAGAAAGTAACAAAGTTGTTTTGGTTGGAAAATTATCTTGTGAGTAAATGTCACTAAAACAGCAAAATGGTTTTAATCAAATGTAAAAGCTTGGCAAGATTGGAGTTCACTATTTCAAATGCTTATGATTCCTTATGATAACTATATAGATTTAAGATTATTGATGATGTTCAAGTATCCTCTCAAAGTCATTTATGTCTAAATGATATTGTGATAATCACTATATTGATCCTTAGACGATCTCTCCACCTAACTATCAATATAACAATCTTTAATGTTTAATACCAAAGAAGAGTAATGAATAAATCTATCTCTACAACTTATTCACTACTTGAAAATCTGTTTTATGTCAAGACTCAAATAATCTCTTTCAACAACTACTCAAATCTGGTTTTCAACTTAGGGCAAAAACAGTATTCAATACATCAACAATCTTTTTCATATATATAAATCAAATGGAATACATAAACAAATGAGAATAGATACTACCTCCAATCTTGACAAAAGGGAGTTTAGCTCCTCATCATCATTGTTACAAAGCAGAATGTTAAAGAAGAAGAACTTTGTTTTTCTCTATTACCAAATATCTCAATGTATCAATGTGTGAATATAATGAATAATGTGTTCTCCTCTCCTAAAAGAGTTGACATTTCCTTAATTGATCATTTTCATCCAAAGCAGAAAAGCTATTCCAAGGCAGACACCAAAGTGGCAAAACCAGCTGGCCTTGAAAACAACACTTTTGACCCAAAATCAGCTTGCTGGATTCGCAGGGTTCGCTAGGCGAACTTTGTTCGCGGCGTGAACTAAATCTTTTCATTCAGTTCGCTGGGCGAACTATGTTCGTTAGGCGAACTGAAGCTACCTCAACTTCCTTGCTTTGCAAACTTCATGTAATTGTTCTTCCAAGTGTTAATCTTCAAGAATAGGCCTCCAAATTGCATTCAATACTTCTTCCAAATTATGGTGTTGAATTCCAAAAGCTCTCTTATCCAAAAATTCTACAAAACTAACAATTATGTGAAATAACTATTCAAAACAACATAATTTAAACCTAATTGCATTTATACAAAATAGTGAGAATAAAAGTGTGTAATTACATCAAAAATTGGTAAAAGGGACCAATAAAATTATATAAAAAATAGTACTAATTGGTCCCTAACAGTAATACAATACCTTGAGCATAACTCTGAGCTTTCATTTGTAACTGTTATTGCATAAGATCTTAAGATTTTTTATCGTTGCTTATCTTAGAAATCTTAAGAGATTAAGAACATTAGTGGTTGTTGCACAACTACTATACTCCTGATTGTGTATCTAAATATAATGGTTATCTTTTCTGCTAAACTATTTGTTTAAAGTAGAGGAAGTCTCTTGCTTGTGTGCTTGAGTAGTGAAGTCTCTTATCTGTGTGCTTGAGCAGTGACGTCTCTTGTCTGTGTACTTGAGCAGTGGAGTCTCTTTCTAGGTTGATTGAGCAGAAGTCTCTTGCAAAGTTGCTAGAGCAGAAGTCTCTTTCTAGGTAGATTGAGCAGATGAAGTCTCTTGCAAGTGTGCTTGAGCAAAGTGTAATCTGTTGATTATAGTGAAAAGCTCTTGTTGAGGCAAGGAGATTGGACTACTCTCGGTTGAGGAGAGGAACCATGATAACCTTTGTATGTTTCTTTCTTTTACTTCTGATCATTATTATTTATGATGTTGTTACTATTTCTGATATCAGACTTTGAACGTTGTTCAAATTTTGAAGTTGCATTATCAGAAGCGAAACGATTTTTGCATACACAATTCAACCCCTGATTCTTGTGTATTTTCTCACCTTCAGTTGGCATCAAAGCATATTTTGTACTATAACACTTAATCGTGGTGCAAAAAAGATCTTGATAAAAATACTTTTTCCATCATTACTAATAGTTCTAAAGTAACTAGCAATGTTGGAGGTTCTCCTCGTGGTACTAACAACCATGATCACAATATATTTGGTTAAAACAACTATATTTCTATACCACCAACATTCAGTGGTAACTCTACTGAATTTGAATGGTGCAAGAGCAAGATGTACACTCACATCATTAGTTTGAATGATGAGTTGTGGGATATCTTGGAAGATGGCATTGAATTTCAAGTAAATAGTGTTGGATTGGATTCCGACAGAAAGTTTCTCACTGTTGATCAGAAAAAGATTTATAGAAAACATCGTATAGTGAGAGGCATTTTTGTTGATGTCTTGCCTAATTCTGAGTATATAAAGATTATTGATAAGTCTACTGCTAAGACTATATTTAATCTTTATGTGCTACCTATGAAGGTAAACAACAAGTTCAAGAAGCTAAAACAAATCTTCTGGTTCAATAATATGAGATGTTTAGAATGAAATATGATGAGAACATTGAATCAATGTTCTCAAGATTTCAAGTTCTTGTGTATGGACTCCAGGTCTTGAACAAGAGATATACTACTTTGGATCATGTTAAGAAGATTCTTAGGAATTTTCCTGCCAAATACAGACATAAAGTAACTGCTATTGAAGAAGCTAAATATTTAAACACATTAAGTCTTGAAGGTCTTGTTAGAAATCTACAGAGTCATGAAATTGAGTTAAATGAGGATGAGCCTGAAAAGCAAGTTAAAATCATGGCTTTAAATTCTTTTGGGAGATCTGAGAAATCCTCTCAAACTAAAAAGCTGAAAGAAGTTACTCATGATGAAGCTTCTGATGAAGAATATGATGAGGATGAATTAGCCTTTATCATCAAAAGATTTTAACATGTTGAAATACAAGAGACTAAGAGACATTTGAATAAGCCGTGTATTTTGAAAAGTACTACAGAGACTTTTTTACATATAGAGAGATTATAACTAATTACATGATATAGTCGACGTGGGAGTATTCGATATACAAATATACTTAACACTATATTTACAAATATCAACACTCACCGTCAATCTTGAGCATATAAGTCAAATGCACCAAGCTTGTTATATATATAATTAGTTCTTGGGCTTCACAAGGATTTTGTAAACACGTTTGCCAATTGATCATTAGAGTTGACAAAGTTTGTGACGATCTCACCTGATTCGATTTTCTCTCTGACGAAGTGACCAGTCTATCTCAATATGTTTAGTCCTCTCATGGAAGACTATATTTGAAGCAATGTTCAATGCAACTTTATTATCACAAATAAGTGTCATTGGTCTTACTTCTTCAATTTGAAGTTCCTTGAGCAACTGTTTTAACCAAATAAGTTCACATGTTGCCATTGGCATGGCCTTATACTCTACATCGGCGCTTGATCTTGCAACTAAGTTTTGTTTCTTACTTTTCCAGGATATAAGGTTTCCTCCAACAAGTACACAATACCTAGAGGTGGATCGTCTATCAATGGGTGACCCTGCCCAATCACCATCGGAGTATCCAACTATCTGAGTATGTTCTTAATTTTCATACACTAGACCTTTTCCTGGAGCACATTTGATATATCTCAGAATCCGGATAACAACATTCATGTGTTCCTGACAAGGGGAATTTAAGAATTGACTTACCACACTAACTACAAAAGAAATGTTTGGACGAGTGACTGTGAGATAATTCAACTTTCCAACCAATCTCCTATACCTTCCTGAGTCAGCTAAAGGCTCCCCTTGATTGGGTAGTAGTTTGACACTTGGATCCATAGGAGTATCAGCTGGTTTAGCATTCAACAAACCTGTTTCTTCCAAAATATCCATAGCATATTCCCGCTGAGAAATCACCAAACCATCTTTAGATTGGGCTACCTCAATACCCAAGAAATAGCGAAGTTTACGAAGATCTTTTGTCTGAAATTGATTTGAGAGATGTTGTTTTAATTTGAGTATACCCTGCTGATCACTACCAGTTATGACAATATCATATACATACACAATAAGATAAATACACCCTTGGGTTGAGTGATGATAAAAAACAGAATGGTCAGCTTCACTACGGACCATACCAAACTATTGTACTACAGTATTGAATCTGCCGAACCAAGCTCTCAAAGATTGGTTAAAACCATAAAGAGACATGTGTAACCTACACACCATATTCGATGACTCCTCCTGAGCAACAAATCCAGGTGGTTGCTCCATATATACTTCCTCTTCAAGATCACCATGTAAAAAAGCAATTTTGATGTGAAGTTGATGAAGAGGCCAATGTCGAATGGCTGCAACGGCTAGAAGAAGTCTAACAGATATCATCTTGGCTACAGGAGAGAAGGTATCACTATAATCTAATCCAAAAATATGAGTGTATCCTTTGGCTACCAAGTGAGCTTTAAATCAATCAATCTTACCATCTAGACCAACCTTCATTGTATAAAGCCAACGACAACCTACTAAAGATTTCCCATGGGGTAGAGGAACCAGTTCCCAGGTACCACTGCTTTGAAGAGCACACATTTCATCAATCATTGCTTGCCTCCACTCAGGGTGAGATAATGCTTCACCTAGAGTTTTAGGAATAGAAACAGAAGACAAAGAAGACAAACAAGTATACTGCAAAGGGCAAAGACGATGATAACATAAATCAATATAATATGGAGAAGGATTTCGTATTTGACGTATACCTTTTTGAAGGGCAATCGAAAGATCAGACTCAGGTTGCAGGATTAGATCCGGTGGTGGCAGAGGCGTCGGAGGAAAGTCTGCAATGACCTTAGGGACGGGGACGACAGGTGTTGGATAACGATGCTGATATATTTGAAGTGGTCTAGAAGTGGGGGGTCAAGAGCCCTAGACTGATGGGAGATAATGGTAGGCGGGACATTAATAACTGTCGGAAAGGCGCAGGAATACTTTCTTGAATGGGTTTTGGAGTTACGTAATTGGACTCGAAATATGAAACCGACTCGAAGAAGGTAACATCGGCCGATACGAGGTATAATTGTAGAGTATGTGAATAATAACGATGACCTTTTTGGTATCGATGATAACCAAGAAAGACACACTTTAGCGATCGAGCTGATAGTTTATCAAAACCAGGAGAGAGATTGTGTACAAAACATGTGGAGCCGAAGACTCGGGGAGGAATTGGGTGAAGTGGGTAATTGGGAAAAAGGATTGAATGAGGGAATTTATTATTAAGGAGAGATGATAACATGCGATTTATAAGGTAACATGCCGTTAGCACAACATCCCCCACAAACCGAAGTGGAACATTACCATGGAAAAGTAGGGTCTGAGTGGTTTCTACAAGATGCCGATTTTTGCGTTCGGCTACCCCGTTTTGTTGAGGTGTGTGAGGGCAAGATGTTTGATGATGAATACCATTGTGTGACATAAAATTTTGAAATTGTTGGGATAAATATTCACGGGCATTATCACTTCTTAAGGTACGGATAGACACACCGAATTGAGTTCTTATTTCTTGATAGAATTGTTCAAAAATAGAAAATAATTCAGATCTATTCTTCATTAAAAATAACCACGTGAAACGTGAAAAATCATCAATAAAGGTGACAAAATACCTAGACTCAAGAGTAGAGACGGTATACGAGGGACCCCAAACATCGGTGTGAACTAAAGCAAAATGGGATGAAGCTCGTTTATTGACTCGATGGGGAAATTGACCACAAGTATGTTTCCCTAGCTGACACGACTCACAATGTAAATTAGATACCTTCGATAAATTGGGCACCAACTTATGTAGTTTGGAAAGACTGGGATGACCTAACTGAGCATGGATAGTGAGTGGATAATCTTTGGCTGAGCAGGTCTGAGATGACACTGAGAGGTAATAAAGGCCTTGCAACTCATATCTGACACCAATCGTCTGTCCCGAACTCCGATCCTACAGGGTAACATTATTTTTAGTGAAGATGACACTATAATCAAGAGAACGAGTTAAATGACTGACTGAAAGTAAATTAAATGGACAATTAGGTACATAGAGGACAAAACTAACAGAGAGAAGGTAGAATTTAAACATTACCAATCCCTTTGGATCGGGTTTGAGAACCATTGGCAGAAGTTATAGTAGGTAAAAAACCGGATCTAGAGAGGGAACAAAAAAGATTTTTATTACCGGTAACATGATCAGACGCACCAAAATCAAGGACCCAAGGTCCAAGAGAAGATGATTGAGAAAGACAAGCAGATGAATTACTAGTGTGTGCTACCGAAGTAGTAGAATCTAAGTTCTAATAATTCTGATACCACCTGAGGAAATTATCGTAGTTTGGTGTAAAGTTATGAGGAGTAGCCATGAGTATCGGATCTGAAACAGTTTCCCTATGGAGAGTTGAACGGTGGAAAATTTGTCGGGATCGACTGTCGAACGTGTTCTCACGTGCAGAGGTTTCTGCTGGTTAAAAGTGGGGAACAACTGGATCAGAGGAGACGCTTCTGTCGGTAGGTCACCGGAGAATTTTGAAAAGTGAGAGGCAAACCAGAGTGATGACATGGTTTACAAAAAAAAATCTCACCAGAAGACAGTGGGTCAACTAGGTAAAGCACGACGAAGAAAGAATTACCTCTTAGCAGGCTCTAGATACCATGTTAAGAAATGTGGTTAGGCCTAACTGAATCCTACAAAACCAGTTGGTAGAGTGAGAACTTCCTCCACTTATAAACATATGCTCCGGCCATATATTATCCGATGTGGGACTCTTAACATCTACCAAAAGGTAAAACAGACTAAAGAGGTCACATCACCATTCCTCGAGCCTTGCAAAATGAAACCCTAATTGACTATGTCTAGAAATCTGGTGCTTTGACAAGACTAGTATGCTTTGGTACAAGGTACAAATCAGAGACTCCTCAAGCCTTCAGAGTCTAGGCTGTCACCAGAGACGGGAACACATGACCAGAGTCTGAACCTTTAGAGTCTAATGAACACACTCAAAGTTAGCAGATTCTGGTCAAGCATAATTAGAGTTATATTAGTTCTCCACATATGCTTTTAACATGATTAATTTATAATGAATTATATACTTGTGATCCTGCACACTTGAACATATGTTAGTATATCTATTTGTTCTTTAAGTATTTTGTTATCATCAAAACCCAAAGGATATGAACAATCTTGTTCCAACAAATTCTTATGATTTGAATGTGACTAAAGGGTTGTAATACTCGGAACTAAAGACATTTGAGAAAGAATTCGAAATAAATGAGAGTCAAATATTGATTGAATACTTATAATAGTAAACTGAATTAACTAATGCAGAACCATACTTGTGGACTTGCTATACTACCTAAGTAAGAAAGGGTGTTATTGGATGCAAGTAGATGCAATTTCCTAGATCAAGGTTTAAGAAATCTTTGGACTTTATCAAATTCTTTGAATAATGATTCAAGCTCTAGAGAGAGCAGTACTTATTTTATGCTTAAATTGGCATTATAGTCGGTGTTAATTATTTTTTATTTTTTATTTTAAACTAATAATTATCAATACCCTTCAATAATTATCATTTTATAAAATTCTAATACATCAAAAACTCATCTAGAAGGAAGAATCTCAAAAACCGTAGAGCAATACTCGTGAACCCCAAATTCAAAAAACTTCCCATTTTAGTTGTGCATATTTCTTTTGCTAATTTAGGTCGCACAAATAATGTCTTCACTCTTTTTGATTCTTTATCTATTGAAATTAGGGGTGATTATGTGAAGAATAGACTAGGATTGTCTATCTTTAGATTTAGATACTTTTGAGTGGGTTTTGGCTTTAGTTCCCCCGTCTTTTTGTGTATCAATCTTCTTTTAGTACATATTACTTTTATCAACATTTTTTTTGGATTCACATGAACCCTAAAGACCTCACAATGTTTTCTTCAATCTCAACCTTCTCAACCATCAACTCCCACTTAAGACGAAAAATGATGAATTAAGTGTAAATTTGATTCTTTTTTGAGAACGATATGGACGAGTGAAAATTTGGATCATAGGTTTCATGGTTGTAGACTTTTAGAGTCAAAATTATTTATATTTCTCAGATTTTTAAAATTTATGATTTCTTTTTTTTAATTTTAAGGTGTTTCGAACTTTAAGATTTTTTTTTTCTAAGTTAAAATTTTGACCGTAGTTTTTTTTTGTCACAATTGCAAGGTGAAAAAGACTGCAATATTTTTGGATTGGTACGATGAAGAAATGTTCATCTGTGTAAAAAAGATTCTTTCATTATTGTTGACCAAAATATCTAAATTGAAACAGCAGATTAAGAATAAAAAGAACGGGGGGTTTGGTGGGGTGGGTGGGTAGGTTTAGAAGATTATTATTTTGGATATTTTGTTTGTTTTAGTGGCACAATACGGTTATAGTTGGACTTTTGTATGTTTTAAGTTTTGGTTTAAGTTGTTGTTTGATTAGATCCTCATTAGTATTAATAAAAAGAGCTAGTTTAACCTAATGTTGTTACCATATTATGTCATAAACTCTGCATAATATCATAAACTTATGCATAACCTTGCACAAACAAATCACATTGGTATATTGTTATTTCTAATATTTAATCTTACATAATATCATAAAAAACTTTTTTTTAAGTCATTGATTTATAAATATCAATGATTTGTTTACCTTATTATATTATGAGAAAATATAATGAAATTATATTGGTACGAGTTGAACTCTAGATCAACAGTTTGTATCCATCTAGTCTAATTAGACAATATCAGTTAAACTATTTCACTCACTTAAAAGAAGTAAGACATTACAAGTAGAATAGACTGGACCGAGCTAGGCTTTGTCAAATCTGAGTCTGATCTACTAAAAAATCCAAAGTTTAAGTCTGGTCTGTAGTCTATTATAAGCTTATTTTTAAGTCCGAATATAATTTTTTCGAAAGTCTGATTGACCTACTAACCTACTTAAAAATCTATTTTATTTAAACATTTTTAAATAAGCAATTCAACTAACATGAAATAGGCGAACAAATTAAAATATCAATGATATTAAATGTTTATTTTCATCGATTCATTCAAGTTTATCTACTAACATAAGTTTTGTGATACTATTTATTTTAAAGAACTTATAAAAATAATTTATAACAATAAATTATGATATTGTTTATAAGGGTTTTTCAACTTATTTTTCATAAGTCCTTCAAGATTACTAAACTCTATTTTTGTAATTTAATTTCAAGTATAAAATATAATATAATAATAAAAAAATTATTCATATTTATTTAAATGAATCGAATCGATAGATTTAAAAGATTTTTTTATGACATGTAGTCTAGCATTTTTAACATTTTTAGTTAAATAAATTTCTAAAAGAGCCAAAAAGAAATTCTATTTTAAAAACAAAATCTAACATAGACCCCTATTAATTGGTCTGATTTATTCTCATACATTTTTCATGAGTCTCATTGTTGTGGTTGTATTCGAAAAGATAAGTTTGAGAAGAAAGAGGTATGATTTTGCGGCGATGTCCCGAATAACATGAAGCACCACTTTTTTGTTATTTCTTATGGGATGTGAATGTCATTATTTTATAAACAAAAGGTACATGCAAAGTAAAGCCCAAATTTCATTTTATAGATACACCTCCCTTATTACTTAGTTAGGCCTTTCATAATTTTTTTTTCTCATATATTATTTTACCTTCTCATAATTAAAATATATTTTTTTAAATACTCTCAATAAGATACTATTTTTTTTATAAATAATTAAGATGTATATATCATCAGAAATTTAAATTAGTCACTAAATTAACTAAATATGCATGCAATTATCACATCATAACAAATACACATACTAAATAAGATTATGAAAATATAACTTATATATTAAAATAATTCTTTATAAAATAATATTCTAAAATAAAGTAGTTAAATAAAATTATATATAATTATTATTAATTTAACGTATACAAATATATCGCCATAAATAATAGCATATACATAATATAATCTAAAAAAATAGCTACAAATTCATGTGATGGAAATATATGTAAATATATGAGATAAAACTTATTAAAACTAAAGGTGTTACACGTAACCTTGCACAAACAAATGCAAAGTAATATTAAGTTTTTTTTAACTATATAAAATTAAGCTATTGGGTGTAAGTTTAGACATATATATTTACATACTAGTACTAGTTTCATATAGCTTGAGTTGTAAGAGAGAAACTTCATATGTTTTGTCTTATTATTTAACTATATGTAATAAAATTATAGACTAGAAATAAAAAAATTAGACATCTTAATATAGTTATAGAATTGTACTTAACTATTTGTGTTTCGAACACGTAGTGGTGTAATGGAAAGAGGTTATAGAATTGTATTTAACTATTTGTGTTTGACACTCGTAGTGGTGTAACGGAAAGAGATTACGGGGCGGGGTGAAAACATATGCTTCATCCACCGTTTTTTCTAAGTCAATCTTTTATTGGTTTAAATATTTCTTTTATGTATAGATCAATTCTTTTTTTTGGGATATCTCGCTCAGATCCTAAGTATCTCCATACGTAACGCGTGATTGTGCGGGAAACATGTTGGGTTCAAAAATGCTACATAAGGAGTTGTTGGATTTAATCGCACTCCTGAGATTTCAGATAATCAACTATCCATTTCCAGAAGTTCTTGCGATATTCTAGGAAAACTTAGGTCCAGGCCCATGGCATTATAAATTACTTAATATAGTGATATAGAAGGACCTAACTACAATACAAAAGTACACAAATATAGGAGTTTTTTATCCCACGTGAGCTAACTCTTAACCTCACCATAATCTTAAAGCTTCTAATATCCCTTAATCACTATAGGCTATTACGCATTTGTACTTTTATCAAGTACAATTGGCGCCTACCGCAGAGTCCCGATAAAACTAACCTGGGTTATACTCATCATTTACTCACTCTTTTTTCTACCATGTTCTCACGAGAATGTTCGAGCAAAGTTCCGAGAAGACCACCAACACCTTTGCTGGAGGTTTCTTCGGAGGGATAATTTAGTTCCTCTATGATAAAGTATGCCCAACAGGTGTTAATAGAAAACATCACACCTTATAGCTCTCAGAACCTCAAGCAGGGACGGAAAGCCTATAATCACATGTTTAAGAGAAGACGTAATTGGTGTGTTATTGGTGTAAGCTTTAGAGGTCAATAGTTTTATTAACAATAAAAGAGATTTCTTTGTTATGTTTGTTTTCCAAAATAATGAAGTCCCTATAATAACTAATATGTTGAATGAAACATTAAGTTTGACTTAATAATGAGACCCCATTAAACATAAGAATATTATTCTTAAATTATCTATAAACAAGATTTATTGTGAAGTAGGATAACATTAAAGCATTGAGACTATCATGTGGATAGGCCGATGATCATATCTCATGAATCATGGATAAAGTTATCAAGTCTTCAGATGGGTATGAATATTATGAGTAATACGTATACTGGATTGACCTGTCATAAGAATATTACATAGAATGTTATGCAAGTGTCATAAGTTATTCTCAAGGTGACAGTGGCATATACCATCCTTGGACGTGAAACCACTATGGACCCTAGATATGGAGTCGAGTACTTTATTGTCAATCAAACATTGACCGTAATAAGATGACCACATAGATGCTTGATGGATACTCCATAAATCATTTTGATGGACATGAGTGACCTAAATGGAACTTTTCCGTCCTGCATAACATTATATATGTCCAAGGGTCGAATATTGAACTGGACAAGGGTGGCATGGTTAATTCCTTATCTTCAATATAGACATGAGGGAAAAGGGTAATTATTTACACAAGAATTATCACAAAAAGGTTTTGTTAGATCACATAACATTTTTCATGACTTGGGTAGAAGTGATATATTGCTAGATACTACTCACTATTTATTATATTAAATATGTAATTTAGTATAATTTCCAAAGTCATAAGTACCTACATGATCACACACATAAGGACAGATTGGTGAGAGAGTGAAATATGGAACATCGTAAAGTATACCTTACTTGAGAGAATTACGGAACACCGTAATGTACGATGCACTTAAGTGAATTGTAGAACATTGTAAGGTAAGAAACATTTAAGTGGCATACATAATAATGTAATGTACCATTCACTTAAGTGAAATATAGCACACCGTAAGGTACAATGAACTTAAGTGGACTTTTTCAATTGCCATGCATACACATGCACACACACAATTTTTTTTATAAATAGAACACTTGTGCAAAAGGTTTTACACTTTGTAAAATTCGATTTGAACCCTATTCGTTCTCCCTCTCTATCTATCTATCTATCTATCTATACATCTCCCTCTCTCTCTCTCTCTCTCTCTCTCTCTCTCTCTCTCTCTCTCTCTCTCTCTCTCTCTCTCTCTCTCTCTCTCTCTCTCAAGGTCTTTAATCTTAGAAGTTAACACTAAGATTAAAGGCACTTTGTTTGTGTGGGTTAAATGTAGGCATTGTTCTTCATTCATTGCTTGTGATCATTCACTCGATTCTGCATCAAATGTGTTAATCGCCACAAGAGGTAATTATTTCTATTACAAATCATACATCATTAATAAGGAACTACTTAAGGGAAACTTTTGTTTTTCACTGCATTTTATATCATGATTTCCCTTCATGTACTCCCTCACAATAATGATCACATGGTCATCAAATCCAGTATGCCAATTGGGATATGAAACGAATGTTGATTGACCTTGGAAACTTAGCATACATCCTACTATGGAGTGACTTCCAATGGCTCAAACTTTATCCCTATAACGTTGGATCTTTCCATGGATCCCTGGTCGACCTTTTCATGTGAGAAAGTGCAGGTCAAGAGCCGTATAACCCTTAAAACAACACTTGAATCAAGGGTGAGTGCCATAACCATCAAAGTGAAGTATCATGTAGTGGATGCCATATACCCTTACAATACCATTCTAGGAAGGCATGCCCTTAACATATTGGGGGAGATCTTGTTCTCCCTTCATTTAACCCTAATATGTCCACCACCTTACAAGAATGTGGGTACAATCAAAGGGGATCAAACTATTTTCCAAGAGTGTTACTAGAGTGGCCTAGAAGTAACGATGGAACCCCCTACCCTAGGTGTCATACCTTGTCCATAAATGGATGGCGTTAATACCGCAATCTCGGACCCTAGATTGGAGGCAGAAAGTGAAAGGTTTACCCCAATAGAAGATTTGAAAGAGGTCTAGGTTGGGGCTTTACGCCATCAAGTCACTAAGTCGGGCTCCTTATTGTCCAAGTATGAAGAATATGATTTGATCTCCCTACTAAGGAAGAATATTGACCTGTTTACTTGAGTACCCTCAGATATGATTGACATAGATACTTGAGTGGTATGTCATCGTCTCACCATAGACCCCTCAATAAGGCTCGTGTCCTAAAGGAAGCGCAGGGATGGTGAGGAGAAGAGAACAACCATTGAAGAGGAAGTTCAGAAGCTAACAAGCGTTGGTTTCATAATAGAGGTCAAATTACCTTCATTGTTGGATACCATGTTCTTGGTGAGAAAGGAATCAAACAAGTGGCGAATGTGTGTTGATTTCACCGACCTCAGTGTTGTATGTCCCAAAGATCCACACCCTATTCTCAACATAGATCGTCTTATTGATAGACCTTCAAGTTTCAAAACATCGATTTTCATGGATGCCTATTCAGGTTACAACGAAATTAAGATAGACCCCATAGATGCACCCAAGACAACATTCATGTCCAACCATGTCAACTACTATTGCAACATCACGCCTTTTGGGCTTAAGAACATTGGCGTCATCTATCAAAGGCTCATGGACATGGTGTTCTCTAAGAAAACCTAGGGATATGTAACTTATCTTTGATGAAAACTTATGAAGATATAATCTGACCTTAAAGCATAAATACAAGTACCTACTTCAAGCGGTTAAAGATGCACAAGAAAGTTTGTTCAAGCTCTTTCTTCGAATAAAACCCAAGAGTTAGGGTTTAATGATCACAATGATATCCTCTAATGATGGCTTCTGACTAGAAGATATCTCAAGCCTCGTCTCTAAGAAGAATCAAGAAAGAGAAGAAGCATGAAAGCTTGCCATATCATATCTGAGTGATCAATGTTTTGTAACAACTCAAGGGATTTTTCATAAAGTTTTATGTAGAAATGGTAATCAAAATGGATGATCAGGATTACAACGTCAACATGAGATCAGATGACCTGGGAAGTTCCAACGCATCACCGGAGCCCTAGCTCCGATCATTTTCTCCGGTGGACCTCACCGGACTGGTCCACCATCAACCACCACAAAAAAAAAAAGTAAGGACATCATTTTAAAGGAAAAATGCTCAGGAGCTCGAATTTGGCCTCAATTTCTTCCAATTCCAAGTATATTGAAAGATACATGAATTTGAAATTTGAGGATCATGAACTGAGTTGCTTCGATTTGACCTCAAAGCAACTCAATCTTGTTGCCTACATTGGTAGGACTTCAGTCAACCAACAATCAAGCAAAATAGTTGAGAAATGAGGGAGAATCAAAGATGAGAAGTTTGAGAAAATTCACCTTTGGGTAGCTTCAATTTGGCTTGATCTTGATTTGAATTCACTTGGTTCTTCCTCCTCTTGCTTGCAGTGACCAATTGAGATGAAAAAGGCAATGAATCCTTGGAGTTTGAAATGATCTGGCAAGGTATTCTATGGAGTAGGGTTCAGAAATGATCTGGCAAGGCTTGGAAAATGTGTGTATATTGATCTTGAAGTAATTCAATGGTATATATAGGCTATGGAATTCAGTTTTGCACCCTTTGAAATTTTGGTCAAAAATAGAAACATTGGTGCATGGATGCATGGGCATTTATTTGGGCCCAAAACATGCTATAATCCCACTCTAATTCTTGCATAATGGATACTGAAATCATCACATGTAAGCATGCAAAGAGGACTGATCACTTGAATTCAAAACTTGCCAAAACAAACCCAATAAAGGAAACATGCACAAGTATCTCAAATCTTGTCCAAATGAAGTGATCTTGGACTTTTTGGAAATGTGACATTAAGGGGAACAACTTTTATGTTGAACACTATTTTATTTGGATCTTGTATCATGATGAATTTTAAGGTGGAATTTGGAGAAATAAAATATAGTTGAAAATTTTCTAAGTACAAAGTCAAATAACCACTTCTTCCACCTTGAATAACATTTTCTATGAGCTCCAAATGAAAATGGTTTCTTCACAAAAGTTGTATATATTTAATTCCTATTCAATTTGGTCACAAATTTGACATAATTTGGATTAGACATGAGGGAGTTATGCATTTTAGAAGTTGAAGAAAATTGCTTGTTCAATGATAATGACTCAACATGACCTATAACGTTTCCTCTTGGCACATGCCCTTGCAAGTAGAATTTGACATTTCTAAAAGAACAAAAGTTGTATAAGACATCTTTAAATTGATAATTAAATTCGGATGACCTTCATATCATAAAAATTGAGCAAGTTATGATCCTTGGAAGTTGACCTCCTAACTAGGGCACAGACAAAATGACCTATAATCTTTCACCATAAAAAGTGACTTTCAAAGCAAAACTAGATCTTGATGCCAACATAAAAGTTGTTTTTAATGTCATAAGGAGTAACGTTTCTCTTGGAAGAAGTTTCATATGACAAAAATTGTAGGAGATAGGGTTTAGGGAACCTCAGTTTTGACCTGTTGACTTTCTCTGGTCAACTTCTTTAAACCAACTTGCAAACTTGAAGTTCTCTTGATCTTTGGGACTCATGGAGGATCATATATGCATAAGATGATGTAAAATGAAGTATCCATTTATACCTTTGACCAAATTTTGAAGAAACTTGCTGAGGAAGTCACACAAGATACCTAGATGAATTAGGGCTTCCAAGGCAAACAAACTTCAAACTCTTGATGAAATCTTGATCAATTTAACAAATTAAGAGCACGGGGATTCATATATGATGTTTAGAACAAAATTGTATCATTGTTGTATTGATCTATTTGCTTTGAGGGTCTCAAATCCTAGTTGTGAGCTTGATAGGGCATAGGTGGACACACACACTACCTACAAAAGAAATAAAGGCATACATAGACATATTTTTGTCATTTTGGTTAGTAAGCAAAAGAAAATAAAGTATGATACAATCAAATGTGCTTGGTGATCTCTCCCAATACAAATCCAATTAATGATGGGTAAGGAGGATGCCAAGGTGTGATCCCAAAGTCAATGCAAATGATGAGATAACATGAGAGATCTTAGGGTCAAAATTGGGGTCTTACAATATCCACTAAACTGATCACTTAGGATCATAAACCTTGATATTTTTCTCAAATAATTTGCTTTGATCACAACGGTTGATATTTTCCATCATCGTTCAACCTCATTCAGAGACTTCATAATTTTGCATACTTTGAAAGTATACTACCGTTTTGCACAACTTTATTATTAATCGTCAAAACTTCAAGTTGTAAAGCATACCTGCAAAGCACTAAATTTTCACCTTTGGTTCCCATATATTCTTGGGCCTAGGTGCATTAGTCATAGAAGATCTAAGATGGTTAACTTTAGATCCTTTAAATTTATCGAAACAAAAGTGGTCTAAGTGTTTTATTCTCTTACAATATGTGCATTTATAAACTGAACGCTTATTATCCTTTTGATCTACACCTTTCCTGGGTTTACTATCCCTTTTAAATCCCATTCCATTTCTTCTTAAGGAGGTCCCTTGACTAGATAAAATTAGGTCAATATTTTATTTTCCTTGGGTAAAATTTCCTAAGGTTTTACGAAGCCTGGTTACTTATTTTATAAGGGAGCCACACCGCTTACATTCTTCTTTTGAGTTTCTAAGCTTAGTTATCTCTATTTTGAAAGAATTATTGATTTCTTTAAGATATCTTAGGAATTCCTTAAGATCTAGGGTACACTATCTTAGTTTAGCATTTTCATTTTCGAATTGATCACTCATTCTAAATAGTTGAGCGTAAGATGGTTTTATATTTGGAAAAGTATCTCTATCGAAGGATGCCTTTAAGCAAATTTCATCTTCTTCATTGGAAGAAGATTCTTTCATACTTCTCCCTGAGGTTGATTTCTCCCGCCTCTTCTTTGTACGAGTATTGAAGAAACTTATTCATCATATTTTTCATTTCTTGAACAAGAGGGTTCTTCATTTAATGTTGAATCTTTCGAGGATCATTCAATTACTATGTATGTTATTCCAAAGGATCGCACATGAGTTGTATGATCGGATTACGATGAAGTTGATGATTCTTTAGTTTTGATTCCCTCATATTTTAGTAGTTGAACTAGGCCATTCAACTTTTCTAAAATTTTCTTCTTTCTTGGTTTTCCTGAAATTCATGAAGACTCTCATCTTTTGATTTAAGGATTGGATTAAATTTCAATTTCTTAATTATTAGATATTTGTTAGTAATACAGTTTCCAACATAATTTCTAATATTTCAAAACTTTGAAAAAAAGTATGATTGTTATCTTCATCTTTTTCGCCTCGTGTGTTCATCTTCTCTTCTTCAATACTTGGAGAAACTCCATATATCATTTCAAGAGTATAACACAATTCCTTGACGGTATTGCAATGATGAACATATAATTTTTTCCTATCATCTAGAGACTTTGTTATAAAGCTTTTAGTTTTAAAATTTATCTTAAACTTTCTCTTTTCTTATTTAACACAAAGAGAATCAGGTTTATCTACTACTTCATCATTCATTTGATGAGTAAGGACAAACAGATCATTGACTATTGTTTCCCACAATTCATGTTTATTATTTGAAGAAAAATAAAAGTTTAAAATCATTTTAAGTATTTAGCAGCAGGAAAATAATTTGCAAAAAATAAATAGTAGAAAGTAAAGATTTAAAGGAAAAAAATTTTAACTGAAAAACATCCTAAAATCACTACTCATTAGGTGGCTACAGGCCAGTAGTCTTTCGCCCATGGTTGATGAATTTTAGTAGATCGCAGTCCTGCAAAAAAATAAATCACCGTCATAAACTTTTAATATTATAACAAGCATAATTTAAAAAGAATGAATCCAACTAAATTTTATCTCTATGTCCCAAACATGTATAGAAGTACGATCCGGATAAAGAGATAACAATGACAAGTATGACGGGCCTCTTCCAAACCCATGTTGTTTCTGGGGTGCCTCTACTGCCTCAGGTACCTCCGGTGACTCAGGTACCTCTGCTGTCTCAGATGCTTGAATAGATGAAATTTATCGCCTACGGGAAGATAGAGGCATGAATGCATGAGTAGGTGACACCCGTCTCTTACAGGAAGAAAAAGGCGGAGATACACGAGCCATAGAAGATGATGCCTCTGTATCAACTGAGCTAGAGGTAACATGAGCCTCAAATGCTTGACACTTTTCCCTCCAAACAGATGCATGTTGTACAATCCTGTCGTGCCTCAATCGGTCTTGCTTGTTAGGCATAATGCGTGTAAGTAAACCACACAAGCGCTACACAATGAGTACAAGCAAAAATTGAAAAAAAAATGCACTGAAAAACTCCGGACATGCATCTCCGATTTATGGGAATCAAAACTTTGGAAAATTTTGGAGATGTATCTTTGGAATTTTCTGCAACTCTCATCAGCGTCAATGGCGGAAATGCAGTTGATCGGAAAAATAGCAAGTGTACTATTTTTACCGATGTAGTAATAAGGAGTTTTATTTCCAAGTATCGATCTCAAGGATTGCGTAGGAAATACTTATTTTAATTTGATTCTATCAGAACAAAAAGATAATGGTTTGGTTGTTTTGGAATTTATAATAGTAAACACAAAAATAGTAGAAATAATTGATTAAGATAAAAGATGCTAGGGTGAGTGGTTGAGTTAACCGGTTATGAATTCAGTCCCGATTTCCTTAATACATATGAAACATTCAATCACCTAACCTCAGAATGTTCTTACTTAAGTCCTTAAGGAAGAAACTATTAAACTACCAATTCTTACTCAAATGTCCATTCAATTAATCATTGGTTTTAATCATACAAAATATCAAGGTTTACGGTGATTTACGAAAGTTACTAGTCCTAGATGATGCATTCGTAAACCCAATTGTGTGAAAACCCTACCAATCACAATCCTGTTATTGGAAGTCATAGATCAATTTGTATTTGTCCGATACAAAAGCATAATAACATCACACAATTGAATTGAAATACGTAACATAGTAATCAAGAAATCATTGGTTCAAATTCATAGCATGCGATAACATCAGAACCACCCCCTAGCATCAGGGGGTTTAGCCTCTCATAGTACTTAAATAACTAATAAAGTAAAGATTAGACATTACAAAGAATTAGAAGAGTTTGATCTTCAATGGTTGATACCCTTGAATCTCGCCGTCTTCAAATCCGTCGTATTCACTATCTTCTCCAATGCAATGCGTTCGTTCGTCTGTTAAAAGGTGCCCTCTGTAACACCCTTCTAAAATACCCCAAATATTTAATTAAAATAATAAACATATAACAATTCAGAGTAATTATGCCATGCAAGGGTGTCACACATAATATTCACACCATTCAACCATATAATGGTCATGCTCTTTTATTAATTCAAAACATAAACATTTGCATAAAACGCAGCAGATAGAGATCTCCTCAATCATGTAAAACATGTAACATTCACATGTAAATTATTCAACAACATAAAACATCCCATCCCGATGTTACATCTATCAGAGCACGACCCACTAAGGAGACTACACTAGACTCCAAGCATTCGCTTCTACTCAACTCATTTCTCGTTACCTGAAAAATAGTTGTAAGGGTGAGTTCCTCAATCAATATAATAAGCATTATAAAATATAATGTCATGTTAAGTAATTTAACACATTAATCACCCTAATCGCAACATACAATCAGTAACAGCACATCAGCTCAACATCATACTCAACACCAATATAAAGCACAAGTATAATCTCAAATCATACTCCATAACAACACAAACACACGTATAATATTGGAATACATCCATTCATATTATACGCCATACATACATTATGCAATGAGACTCCACACATGCGGTACCGACTATTCTTGAACATATAGTTCAAGCTCACCGATCCCTCCAGATACGGCTACTAAGCCCACTAGTCCCACTCATTTGAGACCTAGTGACTCACTCACTAATTCCTCACCATGGGAATTAGCTACAGCCCCGAAGGCTAGACTATGCACACTAATCATCTAGCATGCAAACATCAACAACAATTCCACAATAATTCACTCACTAATTCCTCACCATGGGAATTAGCTACAGCCCCACAGGCTATGCTATGCACGCTAATCATCTAGCAATGCAGCATCAACAACACTTCACAACGGACATATGCTCATACTCTAAGCCATACAACAGTCCATTCACACATACATGCATAATACATACATTCACATCATTATGCATACCATCATTCATCATCAACACATGTATCAACACATCATTACCATGTAAAGCAATTAAACACAGTATTAACACACTCTACTAATACCTATACTGCTCAAAACAGCGGGAAATAATCCCTATTACATCACATGCCAACATAGGCCAACTCTCGATTATGTATACAACATTGAAAAGCCAATTTTTCCACTCTGTAACAGTGTTAACCGGTTAACGCCCTGGGTTAACCGGTTAACGCAGGCAAAACACGCTTACTGCCTAAAACTTATCAGTGTTAACCGGTTAACACCCTGGGTTAACCGGTTAACGCAAGCAAAACAACACTAATTCTCAACTCGTAACAGTGTTAACCGGTTAACACCCTGGGTTAACCGGTTAACGCAGACAAAACAGTAGTTCCTGCGCTAACACAAAGCAGAATGCAGAATTCTCCGCATTTTCCGCCGTTAGAGGACTTCCGGACCTCCGATTCCAATTCCGTAAAAAGCTATACGTCCAGTAAATTACGACACACACCATTATCGATTCAATTACAGTTTTTAACACAGTTTATCCAACATCATTTTCAGCATTCACAATCCCAATTAGGGTCAATTCAACGGTTTATCACTACCCATTACATGCTAACCCATAATCCCCATTAAACGACGATAAACCCCCCTTACCTGATTAATCCGGCAAATCTTTGAGCTCCAAGCTTTTCTCTCTTCAACCTTCAGCCCTTGCTCTGTCTCTTTGCCCTTTTCCTCTTTCACGATCGTTTCTCTGTTTTCACGTGAAACTTTCTTTTTACCAAATGGGATTCTTTCTCTTATTTCCAACATATATATATTTTCCAAATAATAATAATAATCCAAAATAATAATAATAAAATTTCCAATTATTTAATTAAATTAATAAGTAAATTATTAACTCAATTTAAATAATTATTTTATTATTATCGGGGTGTTACAACTCTCCCCCACTAAAAGAGTTTTCGTCCTCGAAAACATACCTCAAGCGAACAACTCTGGGTAAGACTCCTTCATCTTACTCTCCAGTTCCCAAGTCACATTGCCACCTGCTGGTCCTCCCCAAGCTACCTTCACCAAGGCAATCTCTTTACCCCGCAACCGCTTCAACTCTCGATCCTCGATCCTCATAGGTGATGTCTCAACAGTCAGGTTATCTCTCACCTGTACATCATCTACTTGGACTACATGCGACGGATCATGGATGTACCTCCTCAACTGAGACACATGAAAAACCTCATGCAAATTCGCAAGCGACGGCGGTAAAGCGACACGATAGGCTACCTCCCCTATCCTTTCCAAAATCTGATAAGGACCAATAAATCGAGGTGTCAACTTCTTCGACTTCAAAGCTCGACCAACACCAGTTATTGGAGTAACACGAAGAAACACATGATCTCCCTCTTGAAACTCAAGTGACTTCCTCCTCTTGTCGTGATAACTCTTCTGACGACTCTGAGCAATCCTCATCTTCTCCTGAATCATCTTAATCTTTTCTGTAGTCTGTTGAACAATCTCCGGTCCAACCACAACACTCTCACCGGACTCATACCAACATAAAGGTGTCCGACATCTCCTACCATACAAAGCTTCAAACGGTGCCATACCAATGCTCGAATGAAAACTATTGTTGTAGGTAAACTCAATCAAAGGTAAATAACAATCCCAAGCACCTCCCTTTTCCAAAACACAAGCCCTCAAAAGATCCTCTAGTGACTGAATCGTCCTCTCAGTCTGACCATCAGTTTGCGGATGATATGCAGAACTCAATCTCAGCTTAGTTCCCAAAGCCCTCTGCAAACCTTCCCAAAACTTCGATGTAAATCTAGGATCCCTGTCCGAAACAATACTCGACGGAATACCATGCAAACTTACAATCTTCTCAATATACAACTCGGCTAATCTCTCTAACGGATAATCCATTCTGATCGGAATAAAATGAGCCGATTTTGTCAATCTGTCAACAATCACCCAAATAGCTTCAAAATTCTTAATCGTCCTCGGTAAACCAGAAACAAAATCCATACTGATACTATCCCACTTCCACTCTGGAATAGCCAACGGTTGCATTAGCCCAGACGGCTTCTGATGCTCAATCTTTGACTTCTGACAAGTCAAACAAGAATAAACAAAACTTGTAATTTCTCTTTTCATTCCCGGCCACCAAAATAACTTTTTCAAATCATGATACATCTTTGTAGCTCCAGGATGAATACTCAAGCCACTACGATGTCCTTCCTCAAGGATACTCTTCTTAAGTTCGGTAACATCCGGAATACACACCCGATTACCAAATTTCAAAACACCATTCTCATCAACTCTGAATTCACCACCTTGGCCTTGATTCACTAAAGTCAACTTATCAACCAAAAGCATATCGGATTTCTGACCCTCTCTGATCTCATCCAGAATACCACTCGTTAACTTCAACATTCCCAATTTAACACTATTGTGAGTACTCTCACACACCAAACTCAAGTCCCTAAACTGCTCAATTAAATCCAATTCCTTAACCATTAACATAGGCATATGCAATGATTTCCGACTCAATGCATCAGCTACTACGTTTGCTTTACCCGGATGGTAATTCAAACCAAAGTCATAATCCTTCAAAAATTCTAACCATCTCCTCTGTCTCATATTCAGCTCTTTCTGATCAAACAAATACTTTAAACTTTTATGGTCGCTGAGAACCTCAAATCTTGACCCATACAAGTAATGCCTCCATAATTTCAGAACAAATACCACAGCTGCCAACTCTAAATCATGTGTCGGATAGTTCCTTTCATGAACCCTCAGCTGTCTCGAAGCATAAGCTATAACCTGCTTATTCTGCATCAACACACCACCCAAACCCAACAATGAAGCATCACAGTAAACCTCAAATGATTCCGACGAACTCGGTAATATCAGAATAGGAGCAGTAGTCAACCTTCTCTTTAACTCTTGGAAACCTTCTTCACATTTTGAGTCCCAAACAAATGCTTGCCCCTTTCTAGTCAACATCGTCAACGGTAACGCCAACTTAGAAAATCCCTCAATGAATTTCCTATAGTAACCAGCAAGTCCAAGAAAACTCCTTATCTCAGAAACTGACTTCGGAGCTTCCCACTTAGATACCGCTTCTATCTTAGAAGGATCAACAGCAATACCACCTCTTGAAATCACATGACCAAGAAAACTAACCTCTTCTAACCAAAATTCACATTTTGACAGTTTAGCAAATAACTTCTTTTCTCGGAGAACTTCTAAAACCACTCTCAAATGCTCAACATGCTCTTCTTCAGATTTCGAATACACCAAAATGTCATCAATAAACACCACAACAAACTTATCTAGATACGGATGGAAAATCCTATTCATATACTCCATAAATACTCCAGGCGCATTAGTCACACCAAAAGGCATTACAGAATACTCATAATGTCCATACCTTGTTCTGAAAGCAGTCTTCTGAATATCCTCAGTTTTCACACGTATCTGATGATACCCAGATCTCAAATCTATCTTGTTGAACACACTCGCACCAACCAGCTGATCCATCAAATCATCGATCCTCGGCAAAGGATACCGATTCTTGATCGTCACTTTATTCAGTTGCCTGTAGTCCACACACAACCTCATAGTACCTTCTTTCTTCTTAACCAATAACACTGGTGCACCCCACGGTGACACACTAGGACGAATAAATTTCTTATCCAACAGATCTTCCAACTGACTCTTCAATTCAGCTAACTCAACAGCAGACATACGGTACGGAGCCATCGATATCGGCCTAGTACCAGGTACCAAATCAATCGAGAACTCAACTTCACGCTCTGGCGGTAATTCATTCACTTCTTCAGGAAACACATCAGGAAAATCACACACCACGGCTAGATCGCCAATCACCAGTTTATCTTTAGCCTCCAAAGTCGCTAACAGCATAAACAACTCTGCCCCATCTACTACTGCCTCATTCACCTGCCTCGCTGATAGAAACAAACTCTTTCCTTCCTCAATCTCAGGAAATATCACAGTCTTATCAAAACAATTGATAGAAACTCGGTTAAACACCAACCAGTTCATTCCCAAGATAACATCAATCTGCACTAGTGGAAGACACACAAGGTCTATCCCAAAGTCTCTACCAAAAATACTCAAAGGACAACTCAAGCAAACTGAAGTAGTAGTCACTGAACCCTTCGCAGGAGTATCAATCACCATACTTCCACGCATCTCAGATATCTCTAACTTAAGTTTCACAGCACAATCCAAAGATATAAAGGAATGAGTAGCACCGGTGTCAATAATAGCTACAAGAGGAAAGCCATTAATATAACACGTACCTCGGATCAAACGATCATCTGCAGAAGTCTCAGAACCCGATAAGGCAAAGACCTTGCCTCCTGACTGATTCTCTTTCTTCGGCTTAGGACACTGTGGACTGATATGACCCAACTCTCCACAGTTGAAACAAGTTACAGTCTTCAACCGGCACTCTGCAGCCAAATGACCACCTTTGCCACACTTGAAACACTTCATCTCAGCACTGGTACACTCATGGACACGATGTCCAGCCCGACCACATCTATAACACTTAGCAGGAGCACTAGAGTCTCCCCCACTAGGCCTCTTCATCCCACTCTGCTTCTGGAAACCTTTGCCAGCTGCATACGGTTTTCCACGATCATTCTGATTCTTGCCTTTCCTATCGACTCTCTGCTGATAGCTCTTTGCTCTGGCCTTGGAATCCTGTTCAAAAATCCTGCAACAGTCAACCAAGTCAGAAAACACTCTGATCCGCTGATATCCAATAACCTGTTTGATCTCGGGACGCAATCCGTTCTCAAACTTCACACATTTTGAAAATTCTCCAGCAGCCTCATTATAGGGAGTATAATACTTCGACAGCTCTGTGAACTTAGCAGCATACTCAGTAACAGACCTGTTACCCTGTTTCAATTCCAAAAATTCTATCTCTTTCTTTCCTCTAACATCCTCTGGAAAGTACTTCCTTAGGAATCTCTCTCTGAACACAGCCCAAGTGATCTCAGCATTTCCCGCAGGTTCCAACTCAGTGCGGGTAGCAACCCACCAGTCATCAGCTTCCTCTGACAACATATGCGTACCGAACCTGACCTTCTGGTTATCGGCACATTCCGTCACTCGGAAGATTCTCTCTATCTCCTTCAACCACTTCTGAGCGCCATCTGGATCGTATGCTCCCTTGAACATTGGAGGATTGTTCTTCTGGAACTCACTCAGTTGACGAGCAGCTCCCATTCCCACAACATTCGGATTCCCTCCAAGTACTCCAGCTAGCATACCCAGAGCCTCAGCAATTGCAGCATCATCTCTACCTCTTCCAGCCATCTCTATTCTGAAAACCCAAACAAACTAAAACAATGAGTACTGATAGGGTTACACAACACCTATACCGTACAGGGGAAACAGAATAATTACGACTCGACTCGACCGACTATGCTCTGATACCACTAATGTAACACCCTTCTAAAATACCCCAAATATTTAATTAAAATAATAAACATATAACAATTCAGAGTAATTATGCCATGCAAGGGTGTCACACATAATATTCACACCATTCAACCATATAATGGTCATGCTCTTTTATTAATTCAAAACATAAACATTTGCATAAAACGCAGCGGATAGAGATCTCCTCAATCATGTAAAACATGTAACATTCACATGTAAATTATTCAACAACATAAAACATCCCATCCCGATGTTACATCTATCAGAGCACGACCCACTAAGGAGACTACACTAGACTCCAAGCATTCGCTTCTACTCAACTCATTTCTCGTTACCTGAAAAATAGTTGTAAGGGTGAGTTCCTCAATCAATATAATAAGCATTATAGAATATAATGTCATGTTAAGTAATTTAACACATTAATCACCCTAATCGCAACATACAATCAGTAACAGCACATCAGCTCAACATCATACTCAACACCAATATAAAGCACAAGTATAATCTCAAATCATACTCCATAACAACACAAACACACGTATAATATTGGAATACATCCATTCATATTATACGCCATACATACATTATGCAATGAGACTCCACACATGCGGTACCGACTATTCTTGAACATATAGTTCAAGCTCACCGATCCCTCCAGATACGGCTACTAAGCCCACTAGTCCCACTCATTTGAGACCTAGTGACTCACTCACTAATTCCTCACCATGGGAATTAGCTACAGCCCCGAAGGCTAGACTATGCACACTAATCATCTAGCATGCAAACATCAACAACAATTCCACAATAATTCACTCACTAATTCCTCACCATGGGAATTAGCTACAGCCCCACAGGCTATGCTATGCACGCTAATCATCTAGCAATGCAGCATCAACAACACTTCACAACGGACATATGCTCATACTCTAAGCCATACAACAGTCCATTCACACATACATGCATAATACATACATTCACATCATTATGCATACCATCATTCATCATCAACACATGTATCAACACATCATTACCATGTAAAGCAATTAAACACAGTATTAGCACACTCTACTAATACCTATACTGCTCAAAACAGCGGGAAATAATCCCTATTACATCACATGCCAACATAGGCCAACTCTCGATTATGTATACAACATTAAAAAGCCAATTTTTCCACTCTGTAACAGTGTTAACCGGTTAACGCCCTGGGTTAACCGGTTAACGCAGGCAAAACACGCTTACTGCCTAAAACTTATCAGTGTTAACCGGTTAACACCCTGGGTTAACCGGTTAACGCAAGCAAAACAACACTAATTCTCAACTCGTAACAGTGTTAACCGGTTAACACCCTGGGTTAACCGGTTAACGCAGACAAAACAGTAGTTCCTGCGCTAACACAAAGCAGAATGCAGAATTCTCCGCATTTTCCGCCGTTAGAGGACTTCCGGACCTCCGATTCCAATTCCGTAAAAAGCTATACGTCCAGTAAATTACGACACACACCATTATCGATTCAATTACAGTTTTTAACACAGTTTATCCAACATCATTTTCAGCATTCACAATCCCAATTAGGGTCAATTCAACGGTTTATCACTACCCATTACATGCTAACCCATAATCCCCATTAAACGACGATAAACCCCCCTTACCTGATTAATCCGGCAAATCTTTGAGCTCCAAGCTTTTCTCTCTTCAACCTTCAGCCCTTGCTCTGTCTCTTTGCCCTTTTCCTCTTTCACGATCGTTTCTCTGTTTTCACGTGAAACTTTCTTTTTACCAAATGGGATTCTTTCTCTTATTTCCAACATATATATATTTTCCAAATAATAATAATAATCCAAAATAATAATAATAAAATTTCCAATTATTTAATTAAATTAATAAGTAAATTATTAACTCAATTTAAATAATTATTTTATTATTATCGGGGTGTTACACCCTCTTCTTTCTCTTCCAGGCCTTCTTATAGTTTCAGATCACTCTCTTCCAAGCAAAAGGTCCAAACTACCCTTAATGAGCAGAATCGGTTCACAAAGCAAAAATTAGGTTTTCCATGCTGCGTCCAATCAACACGGCCGTGTGTCACCACACGGGTGGCCGTGTTGATCACCATAATTAATTATTTTCAGCATCAGCTACAGAGGCAACAACACGGGCCGTGTTCCTACACACGGGTGCCCGTGTTAATGCACTGTTTTAATCAACACGGTCGTGTGGTGGAACACGGGTACCCGTGTCGATCTCTGTTTTTCTTCTCCTCTCTTGCCCTGCCTGACCAACAACACGAGCAGTGTTATGGCACACGGGTGCCCGTGTTGACCTGCTGTTTCTTCATATTTTTGCATTTCAGAGTGTCCATAACTTCACCATTCTTGCTTTTAAACCTGTGCAATGGCCTGTAACAATGACACTACCAAACGAAGCATAAACGAGATCTTTTTGACATAAACTTGCAATCGAATGCAATGCGATACCAAATCAACAAAACATGATAATTGACTCCAAAGCAACTAAAAACAAACATAAATCTTACCAAAGTGATGAAAAGATGTCGGATTAACGACGGGAATTCAATGGAAATGGTGGCCGATCACAACCCCAAACTTGTCTCATTGCTTGTCCTCAAGTGATGTATTGAGTCCAAACAAAGGTCACCCCCGACTTCATTTTCCACAATGCAACCTAGTCTTTCACCATTTGTGTTCTTCCTTTCCAATCGAGTTTCAGGTCTCTCCGATTCAGGCAGTTTACCATATTTCCATATTAGAAACCTCTTCACCTGCAAGCTTTTCACACACTCACAATATCTCTCAGGGTTAGGTGTGTACACTCACAGCACAGTATGCAATACCAAACTCTTAACTTTGAATACATTCTAATGTCACTACCACAGCAGATTCCATACACTTTTTGAGGTCTTTTTAGGTTGTAACGGGGCTTGGGTACGGTGGGATAAACAAAAAAAATTGGATAACAAAGGGTTTTGAACTCGGTAGTCATGTTGTGTGATTTTTCTTTCTCTTTTTTTTTCTCGTGCATCACATATACTCTGGGGGTTAATTTCACTCTTTTGACTCTTTTTCTACTCAAATTTTTCGAGCATTTTATATCTGTTAGAATCTAAGGTCTCGGCAAGTGCATTTTTCTCGTTTGTTTTTCTTTTTCTTTTTTTTTCTTTTTTTCTTTTTTTTTTTTTTTTTTTTTCTTTTAAAGAAAATACATACTATTTTTCTTTTTGTATGATCTCATCTCATGCACTTGCCTTCTCTTTCAAGATTTCCACCCCAAACTTAGTTTTATTGCACATCTTGCAATTCACACAATCATACTGAGTTATGACACAAAAGGAAATGGATGATTAAAAGTTAACAGGGGGTTTATGATGAATAATGCTTAAACGTTAACATGGGGTTTACGATGAATAAAATGGCTAAGGCTCAACAGGGTTTACAAAGGGAAACATACATATAGGGATGGCTAGAAAGGCCCTGGCTAAACAAATAACTTGCCTCAGTGTGTGTTGTCATGCTGTGACGTGTCAACATGACATACGCAAAATCAGAGTGATAAAGTCATACCTGGATGAACTCTCATGTTGATATTTCATGTTTGGCTTTTTGTGATCTCACCATGTTGGTTAGCTTGCAAGCTCTGAAGTCTCCTCGTGTTATGTGGTTCTTTTCTGACTCGGTCTTTCCATACCGCTTTCTTGGTCCGGTGTCCCCAAATTGTGTCCGACTTCTTTTCTCAAGGTTGCATCACTTCCGGGATGCCTTATCAGCCTAAGTTTGAGGGGTGTCATTCATCCACTATCATTGATCCCGGGCTCATCCAACCGTTTCCCATCACTCTGTACAGACAGTAGGTCCAAAAGAACAGAAAACAAACAAAACAAACAAACATACTAATATAATGATAACATAACAAGAATAAAACAAATTGAAAGAAAATAAAAACATGAAAGGAGAAACCCCCCCCCCCCCCCCACACACTTGAACTAAACATTGACCTCAATGTTTAAATTCAAACACGAAGGGGACTTACAGTGATCACTGTTGAGGAGGAGGCGGGGGATCGTGCGGGAAATGCAACATCAGACGTTGCATCATGGCCTGCATGTCGTCCATGATTGTCCCTTGCCGGAACAATTCCACACTCTGCCTGTCTAATTCCGCACCTTGTCTGGTCTGCTCGATGCGGAGAGTTCCCATCTCCGTCTGGATCCAACCCCACTGGTCCTGAGACATAAAAGAGGAGCCTTCACCATGTAGGCTCGAATCATGTGGGGGTGGCATACCGTGGGTCTCATCTGCTTCCATGTCCTCACCTGAAAGGTCATGGTCAACCTGCGCATCTTCCCCTACCGCTTGGGATGAACCTGTGTACAACCAGTTAGCAGCATTGGCAATGCTAATGGACCCAGGTGCTGGTAGTGCGAGCACTTCCATATTGTGAATCATCAGAGTGTAATGAGTCACCCTGATGGCAATCATTTGTTGATTGACTAGCGTGTGCATATCAATCTTAGTCTTGCCCATTACTGCAGTCTCTTCCATCAAGAGTTGATCATACCCGAAGTGGCCTGCAATCTGCGTGATCATACCACCTACAGAAATATCCCCAGTAGTTGCATGGCCAACCTATTTTAGATGATTGGCGGCGAAAGCTGCTGCATTGATTCGCTCATTGTGTGCCATGGAATACATAAAAAGTAACTCTCTCTTAGCCGCAACCCCGGTACTATCACCCCGTCCGAACAAGGTGTATGCTAACCCTTTTTGTGCATACCTGAAGCACGGGTTATGAATTCCAGAAGCTTTTTCCGAGCTAGGGTTATATCCAGTTTTACCTGTAATAGCTTGCCAGAAATCAACAGCAGAAAAAGTGTCCGGAGGGGATCCGGGTCCAGATACCGGGAGTTTCAGAATACTCCCCAGTTCCTCAACCGATAACTCATGATCTTCATCAATCAGGCGGAAAGTAATTTGCCCATAAAATTCCAACTCCGACCCTGTCCACCTTCTCCTCATCTTGAACTCAACCGTGCTCAAGAATTCAAGGGTGATCCGAGCGAAGGTCGGTGCTTCGAATTGCATGTATTCCAACATACTGATGGTGTGGAACATGCGGTACACCTCCTCTTTCAAACCTAACTCATCCAGGGTGGCATCACACATATATCGGGTCGGAATAAGCTTACGTTTTGTGAGAATCACATACCTCTCTTGATGCTCCGGTTGGTCAAACAAAATGCCATGAGTGTTTGTAGAACGTCTAACCCGTTGCTTTGGTCGAGACGACGTGGCTACCTCCTTCTCCTTGCTTGCACGCTTTGGAGGCATAATGGTACCTGACAAAAATTTCTCAAAATCCAAAAAATAGGTTAGTGAAAACTGCAACCGTCACTGTGTAGAGGACGGCGAGAGGGACAATTTTTGTGAAGGTGAGATGAGGTTAAAGTGAGTGGAGCTATGAGAAAAGTGAAGCTTAGTTTGATGGAGGCTAGGTTAACAATGGAGGAAGTGGGAGAGAGAGGTTGCCAAAATCAGAAAAAGTGAGAATGAGTGGTGGGGAAGAGAGATAATAGCAAGTGGGGCCCAATACTTAAAATACCCAAAATCACAAAATTTGAAAATTTTACCCGTTACAAACAACACGGCCGTGTTCCTTCACACGGGCGGCCGTGTTAATCCACTATTTAGATTAACACGGCCGTGTGTCACCACACGGGTGCCCGTGTTAACCTACTGTTTAGATTAACACGGCCGTGTGTCAGCACACGGGTGGCCGTGTGGATTCCCTGTTTTCCTCAATTTCTGAATTCGGCAACGCTTCTTTGGTCTGGCATCCTGTCGCTGCGAAGTGATTATGATGCTGGCATCCTTTCTCCTTACCTGCAACAACGTCTCATACCCATACAGAAAAGAAAAGAAAAAACAAAACAAGTTAACAATCGAACACGTGGGTTGCCTCCCACGAAGCGCTTCGTTTAACGTCGCATGGCTCGACGGTTCATTTCCCTTATCATGGGGGATATTTCAGGGTCAAAACCTTGTTGCACCTCTTGTCTACAACTCGGACGTTGTCTCTTTTATCAGTCTGGACTCCTTTGTGCCACGATTCCTTTTTAACTTTCCTTTCGGTGTTAGGAATCTTTCCGTTTAGGGTGGCTAATGGCAGTGGTGAGACTTTGATAGTATTCAATGTCCTGATTAAGCCTACTTGATACTGAGATTTTGTATCTTCCTCCACCTCTTGGTCTTCAATAACATTTAATGTTATTTCCTTGTTGTGAACTTTCAAGGTTAACGTGCACTCATCCATGTCGAGCTTGCATCGACTCGTCTTCATGAAAGGTCGACCCAGAATGATGGGTGCCTCATTGTCTTCAGGTATGTCTAGGATTACAAAATCGACTGGGAAAGTCAAGTCCGCTATTGTTACCAGCACATCTTCAGCTATACCATATGCATCTTTTCTTGAGTGATCCGCAAACTTCAGATTGGTCTTTATATCACTGATGTTTTTAATACCCAGCCTGTGATAGACCGATAATGGCATCAAATTCACACTAGCTCCCGAATCTATTAGTACCTTTTTGAAGGTTCTTTCTTTGATTGTGCATGGTACTGTGACGGTTCCTGGATCCTTCTGTTTGTTAGGAATGTTCTGCTCCAGGGAGTTTGCATTATATTGTTCCTTACCAGATACCTGTTCTTCAGTGGTTGGTTTCTTTTCAGCCATTACCTCTTCCACGAATTTCTTGTACATGGGCATCCTTTCAAGTGCTTCAAAAAAAGCCATATGACCCTCAATCCTTTTAAACATTATCATGAATTTCTCCAAGTCTGACTCACTAGGTTCCTTCTTTTTCATTCTCTGAGGATAGGGCAACTTAATCATCGGTTTAGTTCCTTTTGTAGTTTCTTCTTTAGTCGGCTCGCTCGGTGATATCATTTTTTCCTTTTTAGCAACCTTTTTCTCTGTCGTCGTGACAGTATTAACATTCTCCTGACCTCTCGGATTTTGAACTGTTTCACTTGGTAGGGAACCTGGTGTTCGAGAACTTGCCAGTTGCTGTGCTATCTGTCTCAGCTGAACTTCGAGATTCCTTAGGGAGGCGGTGGTGTTTTTCAGATTGTTTCTAGTCTCTTCTTCAAATTGCATATTTTGAGCTGCCATCTTTTCAATTGCAATCTCCCAATCTACCTTCTTTGGGACTTGTTGTTGCTGCTGCTGATATTGATTTTGATATTGACCATGTGCCTGCTGTTGCACGTTCCCTCTTTGATCTTTCCATGCAAAGTTGAGATGATTCTTCCACCCCGGATTGTATGTGTTGGAGTAGGGATTATTCTGCTTTAAAAATTTTATATCTTCGATCTGTTGCGGTGTCGCAAAGCAATAGACAGTATTGTGTGGTCCATTGCAAATGTCACACACTTCACTCGGTGCCTGTTGCACTTGAGCCACTTTCTGAGCTCCTATGTTTAGTGCTTTCAACCTTTTCCCTACCTCCGCAGCAACAGCTTCTTCAATTTTCACCTGTTTGTTTGTTTCAAGCTTCAAGTCAATAACTGCAGATTTGCTTGATACCCTGTCATATAACTCTAAATGCTCGTTTGAGGCAATAGCTTCAATTATCTTCTTCATACCGGTGGCTGTTGCAAAGTTGGCTAAGCCACCAGCTGCTGAATCAAGGATTTGTCTTGTTTGAATTTGAAGACCATTGACAAACATTTGCATTTGTTCAGTTTCATCCATGTTGTGAGTAGGACAAGCCACTAGGATTCTCTTGAATCGTTTGTAGGCATCTCCTAGTGACTCACCCTCCTTCTGTTTGAAGTTTAGGATCTCATATCTTTTCCGCAATGACATAGATGCGGGAAAATACTCCTGCAAGAATGTTGTTTCCATGTGCTCCCATGTAGTGATACTACCAGCAGGTAAGGAATAGAACCACTCTTCAGCCTCATCTGCTAAAGTGAATAGGAACATACGAAGTTGGACTGCTTCTTCGCTATGTCCAGGCATTTTCAGTGTTGTGCTCATGGTTAAAAATCTTTGCAGATGCTTGTTGGCATCTTCATTCACTCTTCCAGAGAAGGACCGTCTTTCGAGTTGGTTAATGGTGCTGGGATGCAGCTGAAATTGTTCCACATTAACCGGTTGGTCGACAATTGTCATACGCCCACCCAAGGTGTTGGTTCCACCATAGTCACCGAGGAGTCTCTCTGGTGGTGGTGGTGGTGGATTAGCAACCATGATTTCAGGAACTATTTCCGTGTCTGAATCTGAATTCTCTGAGTGCACTGAAATAACTTCCTCGTCTACTTTCTCTGCTAATTCCAGTTTTTCTCGCTTGGCTTGTCTCAGTCTAGCGCGAAGAGTTCTTTCTGGATCTGCGTCAAAAGAAAAATCTGCTGAGGCCTTACCTCGCATACACAAGTTAGACAAATATCAGAATTGACTAACAAGATTGTCATAGATAAAATTTTGGTTGACGAGCAACAAAATAGAATAAAAATTAAAATAGGTGTCGCATCGCGCGAAAAACCGGCGGGAAAAGAAAGAAACAACAGAGCCGCCACCGTGCGTTATTTATCCCAAAAGAGGGAAAGGAAACGCTCGAAGTAAACCTGGAAAAGAACATGGTCTCGCGACCAAAGAGGATGGGTTCGGGAGTCGGTTATGCGAAGGGAAGGTATTAGGCACCCTACGCATCCGTAGTACTCTACGGGATCCACGCACACTAGAAAGGAAAATTGGTTGCTAAACGCTGCTCAAACACACACACACTGGCTGAAAGAAGCGAAAGAGACTGACTGAAACTGACTCGGCAGGACATCGTATCCTGGGCCTACTTAGTCTATCAGGCATAGACATCAGAGTCGAAGTAGTTCGGACTGGGGAGACGACACATGCTCGCTAGGATGTCGCATCCTATGCATACGTATCTTCTCGGACGAGAGAAGAATCAGAGCATTCGTAGCTCGGCTGACACGCACACAAACAAAACAAGGCAAAGGCAAACGTGGAGCCCGACTGCCAATCACTGGACTTATGTCAGCATCCGAACCAAAACACACACACACTGGAACCCAAATGCCACTCGATGGACTTACATCGGCTTCCAAGCACACAACAACACAACAAGTTAATAGGGAGTCAGGGACTCAGCCTATAACTGTCAAACAAACACAAAAGAAAAGAAAAGGCGCCCGGAGAGATCAGCTCAATCTCCTGCCTACATACTTCATCTGGTATGAAGATCAGGGCGATGTAGTTCCCCTACGCAGGGATAAAGGATCTAGCCTAACCAGATAACAGAGGGAGACACAACACTAGGGAGACTACGACTCGAGCCTAGATGTTGTCATGCAAAGTCAACCCTAAGTTAAGGTTTCTAGCTAAATGGCACAAGGGCCAACCTATCCTGAACAGACACAGGAAAAAGCAAAGTCTCGATTGCAACTAGGGCAAGAGAAAGGGGATATCTCAATCACAACAGGGGTGAGAGAAAAGCATTAGATGTTAGTGGTTAGTCAAACTCGGCAAGACATCGCGTCTCGTGCCTACGTATCTCATCTGAACATGAGAATCAGAGTTGCCGTAGTTCGGCCGAACAGCTCTAAGCGTGGCTCACACAGGAAGCAAGCCACACAGACTTGACTTGCACAGGAAGCAAGTCAAGCACAACCTACCTTGCACAAGGGCAAGTCCAAACTACACCTAAAGAGGCAAAGCAAACAGGCAATCACAGGAAGCACACTCTATATGCATACAAGAGGCTCACACAAGGGTTAGGCACTAGGGCCAACTGGAATAGGGTAAGTGTGCTCTTAACCTTGCCATTGAGAGGCTAAGGTGAAGCAGATGAAAGGATGAAGTGAGGATGAGACCTCACAGCTCTTATCCCTGGCCAGGGAGAGCTAATAGACAAATGAGCATGGGTCCAGAAAGTGGGAACCCTTCTATACTCGAAGACTCTGACACTGTACACTTTGTACAAGATTTTGGGTTTTTATCTCAATGCTTCAACCATGTAATGGGAGCAAAGAGAGGACACACTGAATAGTGGGGGATAGGCTACTTATCCCTACCTTCCACCAATTGCCTTACTTGAAGGACTTTTCCTGCTTGGGACAATTTTAAACAAACACAAGCATTGCCTCTTAAGGAGGACTTCAGACAGTTTGCCCGGTCAAATAACAGACCGGGTCTCCAGACTACATGAAGTAAAAGAGATTATACCTCAAGCAAGTGCTAAATAGCAAAGCAAGCAACTAAAGCAACTAAAGTGTACCTACAAAACAAGGGTTAGCACAATATGCAATCCAACTCAATCAAATTTGAATGATCTTTGAGGCATTGGTGCTTAACCTGAAACAGGAACTCAATTGTAAGCTCAAAAGACCACTAGGACTAGCCTAGGGTCAAGGGTGAAAGAAAAAGTCAAAACAGCAAAGAAAAGTCAACCAAAGTCAAAGTCAAACATTTGAGAAGCTATCACAATTGGGCCCACATTCAAATCATGTATTATGATCATTTCATGAACATTTGAAGTCAAAGTAAGGCAAAGGAAGGCATACAAAAGTCAACAGAATGACTTGCATCAAAAGTCAACCCAAACATTTTCAAAAATCATCAAATAAATCACCCTCAATCCTAACATCTAGCATGGTATACATGTAAAATTTCATGGCATTTGGGTGAGAGGAAGGCAGTCAATTAAAATCATGAAGTCAAACCAAGTTCAAACATGCACAATGAAAGTCAACAAGCATGGGTCAACTTCAAAAAATCATATCAAATTGAAAACAGATGAGAAATGGATGAGATTAACACCAATGTAAAGCTTGAGGTGTCTAGTTATCACATATGAAATTTCATGGTCATACAATATGATTTGAGAATTTCACAAAAGATTTGGCAATGCATAGCACAAAAAGTCAACAAATGACCAAGCATGGAAGAAAATTCACAATCAAATGGAAAACAGCAAGATAAATTCCAAGAAAATTCATACACAAACTAGACATATGATGGATGATTCATGCAAAATTTGGGGTCAATTGGATAAGTGGAAGCATGTGAACAAAAATTGGGAAAATACATGATCATGGTATAGCACCAAATGTAACACATAACTTCAGAAAATCATAACTCTCAATCCACAAATGATAAATGCACAAACTTTATACCAAAATGAAGGTCAATGTGTCTAGTTTTATCCCAAAAATTTTCAAAGGCAATGGATATAACATCATTATTTCACAATTGAAATGGTAAGATGTATCAATTTGGCATACATGTCAAGAAAATAATTACCATAAAAAATCCAGCCAATGGAAAAAAATGATTAAAATTCACATTTAAATACTAGACTCATTTGTGAATATGTGGAAAAAAATTTCATAATTTTTTGATGAAAAATGAAAGAGAAATTAATTTTACAAAATGGATGAACAAATGACATTTTTAAGAGTTGAATTAATGTTGAGAAAGAGACAAGGCTGGATTTGAAGTGGGGTCCAAACGACCAATAGAATGTCGCCAAGCACAGGGGCCAACGCCTCATTTCGGGGAGCCAACACGCGGGACAAGTGGCATACTGGCACGACTAATCATTGGAACAATTAATATGTTCCTCTAACGGCCAGCATGCGCAGAAAAGGTGTTAACCTACAGACATAAAAGCCTGGCTACAGAAAGAATAGCAGGACCTGGCCCACTGTCCCGTCAATTACTTCCTCTCTTTCAGAAAAGCGCAGGGCAATGAATAGAAGACAGCCAATTAATGCCAAAAGCAGCAAAAGCCTGCGCTTGCAGAGATGCTGTCGTCCAGCATTAATGGGACGCTGGGATTCAAAGTGGAATAACAGCCAATCACCATCCTTTTTTAAATACCACATGCACAGCCGAAAAATAAAAAATGAAAAATTAAACAGCAAGGCAAAAAAAGAAACAAGGACACATACAGTAAATGGAAAAAGCTGGGTTTCTAAAGCTTATGCAGTAAACAAATTCAACATCAATTGTTCATCATTTAAAATCAACAACACATGAACACAACCATCAACCGATAATCAGGGCCATGAAAACAACATTATCATGCAACACTAACCAATAACAAACAAACATAATCAAAGGAAGATTCTGGGCATGGTAGGGTTTCAAACAACAGCAGCATACATCCATCATCATGAACTCGAAATTTTGAAATGTCCAGAAATCCAAATCAAACATACCAACAGCATCATCTAACAATGAACATCACATATCCAGCATTCAAAAGCACTAAAACAAGCATAAACAAAAGAAATCGAAGGAAACAAGATTGCACATGGAAATGTAATTTCATATTTCTCACTCCTCCCTTAACCATTTTGAACAAGGCATAGCTTAAAAGAATCAGCAGAGAAAGACCTTCATGATACATGGCATGGCTTTGGAGAAAGAAGAATTCGAAAAAAATACCAATAATGAAGCAAGCTGATGATGCAGTGTTGTTTTGGCTCCTTTAGCTCGAAACAGGTACTCTTTTGGCCTTGGAATGGTAGGTGGTGAAGCTGCCTTGGCTCAAATATGCTTGGAGATAAACGAACAATGACTTGCCATGGTTGGTAGCTTGAAAATGCAGAACAAAAGGAGGTGCTCCAGTTGACAAATGATGGTCAAAAACACTCCCAAATGATGTTTAGAAGATGGAGGAAACAAGGATTTCTTGTATGCTTTGCTAATTTTCTCCAATCGAGTCCAAATGCCAATTTGCAAGAGAAGAGAGAATGCAATGTTTCTGTGGTTTCCAAGTGGTGGCTAGGGTTGAAATGTGACAGAAAAGTGCTTATAAGGGTCTGTTTAGAGTCACTAATCCATATGGTAAGCTAACTTTGTCTTAATGAAACAAATTGCAAAAGTTGCTAATTTTGCATAAGTGAGAGTGGAGGTGCAGTTGGCCACGAAATGGGCTTGCTACAGGCTGCTAAAGACCTCCACAAATGCTGTCTTAAGTTAGCACATGGATTGCTAAACATTGCCTTCACTTGTGACTTCATTTGTAAGAAAATGCCAATTTTGCAACTTAGGTCAAAATGGTAGCAAAAGGGTGGTATGAACATGATTTTATGCTTGAAGCAAGTCACAAATATGATATCAAGTGGATCCCAATTGGTCAATTGTGCAAAAAGTCCATAAATCAAAAAGTCAAAGTTTGGTCAAACTTTGAATTTAAATGAAAAAGGTCCAAAAATGCCATTTTGATTGGCAAGGTTTTAGGTCATGAAGTTTATATTTTTGGAAAGAGGATGAAAAATGTGGTTTGTAGGAAAAAACCCCACCAAATTTGGCCTTATGGTTTGGGAGATATGCTCAGTTGAAGTTCAAAATTTGGTGAAAATGATTGGATCATATCTTGACAACCACACATGGGATTTTGATGTTCTTGGACTTTTTGGAAATGGGAGAACAAGATCTTCAACTTTCATGTTGGGCAAAAATTCATTTGAAGCTTGTATCATGATGTAAGTTTAAGATCAAGAAGTTTCCATTTTTGGCAGTTGAAATTACAGGTCCACTTTCTATTTCTGGAAAATTTCTGTTTTGACTTGATTTTCTTCCATGATGAGGTTTGACATGATAGATGAGGCTTATACAAGCATGAATGAGCTCCTTCAAATCAATTCTATCCACCAAATCATAAAATCAACTACAGTTGACCAACTTTGACTTTCTAGGGTTTTGGACTTGACTGTGCACTTCTGATGAATTCCAAACCCTAGCTTCTTGAGATTTTGACTTCAAATGATGTTCCAAGTTGTATGGATTCTTGATTATTGATCATGGTGCCCAAATTCCACAAGAATGGCCACCATCCACTGCTTTGACTGACTGTCGACTGTTTAGGGTTTTCTGCCTGCCTGTGCATTGACTGTTGACCTCTGAGCCTTCAACCCTTGACTTGAACACTTCAAATAGACCTCCAAGTCATGTGAACTTGTTGGACAAACCCTAGGGCTTTGATCCCTTGAGAAACACCTTTGCTTGATTGGTGGACTGATCTCCTGATCAGTTGACCTAATTTCTTGCTTGCTTGCTCTTGAGGCAGCTGGGGACAATGCAAACGTTATGCAATGTATCATGATATGCTATGACCTAATATGAGATGTATGTACAAAGATAGGTGCAAATTTGAGGTGCTACAGCTGCCCCTATTCAATCAACTGGGAACCCGAACGGATGATAGCAATGGCTGTCAGACTTTCAGGGTAAACAGGGATTGAATACAAAAGAACCGTAGAAATTTGCACCGACTGAAAATGATACAAGAATGCCTGTCAGGATCGGCAAAGAAATAGTCTCGAGAGAAAAATCCGTGTGGAACGGAGAAAGAAATCGGCCTGAATACCGAAACAGAAACGTCGACCTGGATACCAAGATAAATGGTAACACAGGGATAACCATGGCTTGAGCGCCGTAAGTACATCGACCTGATCGTCGGAAACTTCTTCGGTCTGAATACCGGAAGATTGGCCTGAGCCAAAGCGTGAATTGGTTTGTGTTCCAAAACACTCAACATCCTGAAGAGGGCTAGAAAAGCAGTCTTGTTAAAGGATGGACATTCGATTCCACAAGAAATACGAATCTTACTCGACTGGGAAGGACGACTTCGACCCAAGAGCGCATGAGACATTTTATCTATAGCTGTCAAAACGTAGATAATAACCTCGCATGGAAGATTATCCATAACCGGGTTGTAGGTTGTTAAATGAATAATCGACCGAAAACATCCTGAAGAGAGCAAAGGCAAACTTGTTAAAGGATGAACATCCGATTCCACAGGGAATACGAATCTTACTCTACTGGTGATAACAATCGAAGGATTGACCAAAGAGTGCATGAGATATATTATCTATAGCCGTCAAAACGTAGATAATAACCTCGCATGGAAGATTATCCATAACCGGGTTGTAGGTTGTCAAATGAATAATCGACCGAAAACATCCTGAAGAGAGCAAAGGCAAACTTGTTAAAGGATGAATATCCGATTCCACAGGGAATACGAATCTTACTCTACTGGTGATAACAATCGAAGGATTGACCAAAGAGCGCATGAGATATATTATCTATAGCCGTCAAAACGTAGATAATAAACCTCGCATGGAAGATTATCCATAACCGGGTTGCAGGTTGTTAAATGAATAATCGACCGAAAACATCCTGAAGAGAGCAAAGGCAAACTTGTTAAAGGATGAATATCCGATTCCACAGGGAATACGAATCTTACTCTACTGGTGATAACAATCGAAGGATTGACCAAAGAGCGCATGAGATATATTATCTATAGCCGTCAAAACGTAGATAATAAACCTCGCATGGAAGATTATCCATAACCGGGTTGCAGGTTGTTAGATGAATAATCGACCGAAAAGAAAGGCCTCTGGGTACCAAATTAGGTATGCAAAAGATGACCAATCAGGTGAGGATAAAGTTGCTAACTTGGAGCAAGTATCCAAAAAGAAGGTGAAGACCCAATGGGGACAATACTGCTTGATCAAGGCAAGTATCCAAAGGGGACAAGACCATTAATACCATGAAGAGGGGATTACATCTACCGGTTAGTGGGCAGAAAACCACGGAAAAGTAACCAGTCATCATCGGGATGAGCACAAAGGGTTAATTCCAACAAGGGGAGGCATGTGGGATTTTACAACTACCAGCTAGTGGGTAGAAAACCACAAAGATAGGACTTACAGCTACCGGTTTGTAGGTAGAGGCCAACAAACAATATCTGCCAGGGGATGAAAATGGGATTTTACAACTACCGGCTAGTGGGTAGAAAACCACAAAGATAGGACTTACAACTACCGGTTTGTAGGTAGAGGCCAACAAATCCGCTGAGGATAAGATGAATGAGTGCCGGTTAGTGAGCAACTATTCATTTATGCCCCAGGGAAGCACAAGAGACAGTCAACGGGGAGCCAATTTAGGATCGATCCAAAAAGGCAGACTGAAACAAGACTCATTCTAATGAGGAAAGAACTCAATAGGGAAAACCCATCCCGTGTAGGGAGGGAACGGAAGCAACCGTCATCCACGAGGATGTATCTCAGTGGGGAGTGCAGAAGGAAATGGTAGACACTTTCTGCTTAAGGGGTAGACTCTACGTGGAGAGATCAGACACACCCATATCTGCTAGAGGAAAATCTACTGGAGAGATTCTGTATCAACAAATAGCAGGAGACAACCATCAACGGATACACGGCAACAGCTGCAACATGAGTATCCAAATGCTATGATTATGCATTTATGTATTATGCATGATGAACGTATGATGAATGCTGACAAACAGACATGTTCAACACGCAGGTCCGGGAATCAACCGTCCGGAGAGAAAACCAAAGCCACCAGAGAGCAAAGAAAATCCACTGGGGACTGGGATATCAGGGAACACTTATCCTGCAGGGGAGGAAGAGCCACAAGAGGCTTCCGGAGGGATCGTCAGTCACAACCAGAGAAAAGAGTTACAACATACAGGCGTATGCGCCACAACAACTCGTGATGAAAGTCTGAGATACCGAGAAGCAGCCAGATCTCTGATGAGGATACATAGGCATTGATAAGGCTCATCATGCCAACAACTCCGCTGAGGATCCATCTGAGGGCATGACATAGCACTGGGATGTCGATCTACCAAATACTGAATCTTCAAAGAAAAACAACCCACGTTGGGGGAGAGAGGAAGACTAATCTGCTGGAGAGGCGAAAGTTGAAGTCCCTAATAAACACTCTGCTAGGGGAGCTGCCCCACAATAATGTCCGAAACAGCAAACTTGCTGGGGATGCCCCACGGTAGGGCTCAAACAGCACTCTACTGGGGATGCCCCAAAATAGAGCTAACAGGGATTTGGAGGAAGAATCTGTACTGCCGGGAACGTGAAGATGAACAACTTCAAACAACATTGCATCGGGCAACTTCACTGAGGAGAGACCATACGAGGTTCTGCAGGACAAAGATACAGCCATGCTCGAGATACGAACAATTGTCTTACCTGTTGGTAATCATACCACCCCCGGGAGAGCACTGTGGGTCTCCTAAGTATTCTTCCATCATTGTGAATGTTCACTTTGTTTAAGAACAGTTTTTTTTGAAAAATTTGTTTATTTTGAAAACAATGATACTTTATCAATTAAAACATGCAAAACGTTTGTTGAGTTAAAACAAATAAGAGTGCAAATAAATGGGTAAAAGCTCAAATAGATGTAATGGAATGGTAGTCTGCAAAGGGCGAGACTCCATAGATTTGTACAAGTTTGAAATCGGTGATATATATTGGAGAGGGCTACATTGAACATAATGACCTTTCCTCTACCATTCTGAATTTTCGATGTATTCAAAGCTTCAGTCGACGACGAATCGAGAATCCCTGACGGATGACAGATGTACAACACAGTCTTGTCAAGATGCAGTTACTTGCCAAATCCCTAATTTTGCCTAGATTGCCCCAGTGTGAGGTGATCAATCTAGCAGGATGCAAATTCTTTTTTTGTCAATGTCTCTAACTTTTGCCTGGATCGCCCTTACGGGTTTTCAATCCACCGAGACGCTCCTTCTTGCCTAAGTCGCCCTTTGGGGTGTTCGACTTATCGAGCTTTTTGCTTTTTTTTTTTTGTTTTAGGCGAAGTATTTCTTGACTGCATCAGAATTCACAGGACGAGTGAACTTCTTTATCCATTGTTTGTAAGTGTCGAACACTGCCTGAAGAGGCTCTTTTGACAACATATGCACGTTCATAGCTTGGAGTTCACTTGCCCCTGGAATCGGGCACGAAAGGCAAGACTTTCTTGAGCACAAGGTTCCTCGGAACACACGAAGCTTGATCTTCTCGTCGAATGCTTTTTCACTCTCTGCTGATATGACTGACCATGACACATGGCAGTTGATCTCTTCTTTTCGATCGAATTCAGCATCAGCCAACTTGGGACTTTGAGGGTGCTATTTCTCTTTTGTTTTTTCTTTCTTTTTCTTTCTTTTGATTTGCTTTTGATTTCTTTTGATTTGGTTTTGCACCCTCCTCTTTCTTTTTTTCTCTTTTTTTTTGATTATGCCCCAGTTGGCTGTTCTGCTGATTCTCGAGATGCAGCTGAGTGATCTTCTTTTCTTGCTCAAGAAGTCGGGAAATCTCGTCGGGAATCCCTTCAACATCATCTTCGTCCGCTTCGAATACAGGGAATTCAAAATTGGGAGATGACGTCCGATCATTATGTTCAATGGGTTTGAGAAACGACCTGCATAAAGATTTAGAGATGAAAAGCTCTCTGAAAAATCAAACAGGACAATCGTTATGCAGATGAAAAGATTGCTCTTATTCTTGTTTTTTTAAGGTTTTTTGTGATCACCAATTTCATGCAAAAAGCGAAAAGGGAAAACAATTGGAAAAACAAATGTTTTAACATGAATTTATCTGAATGAAAATATCATTGCACAAAATGTTGCCAACAATGTCATCACTTCTCCTTTTGGCATGGGAGAAGGGTTTTTAAACAAAGTGATTGTTACAAAGACTTATGAACAGCTGTAGGAACGCCCACAGTGACCCAATTGTGATAGATCCCACCGGGGACAACAACTGTCAGTATTTCTTGCACCAGCAGCTTCTGCTTTCTGAACAACCCTTCTGAAGAAAAGTCGGCGCCAGCCCAGGACTTGTTGTCTTCAAACTTGATTAGCATTGGGACCTAAGTCCTCCAAGATCAGAATACCTGACCTCACAAGGTCTTGAACCTTCACCTTCAGCTGGAAACAACTGTCCACATCATGACCAGGAGCACCCGAGTGATAGACACAATGCTGTTCAGGCCTATACCACCACCGAGGGTTGACAGGTATGGGAGGCGGGTCTCTGGGAGTAATCAAGTTCCGCTCTATCAGAGTGGGATACAGCTCGGCGTAGGACATGGGGATTGGATCAAAAATGATCTTCTTCCTCTCATTACTTGTACCAGCTTGATTGTCAATGGGAGGCTGATAAGCCTGCGGCTGAGGATGACGTTGTGGAGTCTGATACTGCTGAGTTGGTCTTCTCGGCTGTTGTTGAGTTCGAGTTGCTGGAATAGTCACAGCAGCAACTTGCCGATATGGTCCTCTATTTGCACTCCTCCGACGGTGCACAGCATTTGTTTCATTCTCTCCCCTTTTGGGTGCCCCAGAGTATAGCTTCTTAGAATTGGAAGAGTTTGAAGAGCCAGGATCTTGTATCCTCCCTGCTTTGATAAGGCTCTCAGTTCTTTCTCCACAGACGACAACATCTGAAAAGCTACTGAACGGGCAACTTCCCAAACGATCCATGAACACACCTTGCAAGGTTCCAATGAACATGTCAGTCAGCTCTCTCTCCAGCATAGGAGGTTGTACTCTGGCGGCTAGCTCACGCCATCTCTGAGCATACTCTTTGAAACTCTCCTTATCTTTCTGATACAAGCTCTGTAACTGAGTTCGGCTCGGCGCCATGTCCATATTATGCTTGTATTGCCTTAGAAAGGCCTCACCCAAATCTTTCCAGTTTCTGACTGATTCTCGCTTCAGATCCATGTACCAGTCCAAAGATGCCCCAGATAGACTATCTTGGAAAAAGTACATCCACATTTTCTCGTCGTCAGTGTAAGCAGAGATCTTCCTGAAGTACGCCTGCACATGGGTGCGAGGACAGGAAGTGCCATTGTACTTGTCGAATGAGGGTGCCTTGAACTTGTAGGGGATCTTCAACCCTTCCACCAGACCCATGTCGGTCACATCAAACCCAAGGGAGTTCTGACATTCCATGGCTCGGACTTTCTCAGCAAGAGCATCCACTTTTCTATCCCTCTCTTCGGTTTTCACAATGTCATAGTCCTCACTGAGGAGAGTAAACGTGTCCTCTTGTTTGTCAACAGGTGAAGCAGGACGACGAACTGGAATCCGGGTAGCTCTGACATTGACCTCTGCAGCAAGAGGCTGTCCATTGATTCTTATACCCTCAAGTTCATCCCCGACGGCGTAGTCGTTAGTGGGAGCAGCAACATGGATAGTCTCATGAGCGGGTGCAGCAACAGGCGAAGCACGGTTGGATGTTGGAATCACAACTTCCTGTCTCTGGGCTAAGGCACGCAGCTCCTCTTGCCCCTGAACGACCCCTTGCATCATTGTCATGAACTGGGCCATGTTTGCCCTCATCTCGGCCAGCTCTGTCTGAACCTGATCCATACCTCTCTGCTTGATTGAGCCTGGTTGAATACCGGTGTGGCCTCTGATCGGCTATCCTATCTGACAAAGGAACCGGAGTGAGAAGGCAGCACAAGAACACCTGTTATGCAAATGATGCATGAAGTGTTTATGCATATGCTTGTTTTTATATCAAAGGGACCCAAGGGTTTTATTTGCAAACTTTGAAATATTTAAGCATTTTGATCATATATGAGAATATCTCATCAGATATATCAGGTGAAAAAATTTTCCCGGTTTTTTCATATTTTGAAATTTTTTGCAAATAAACTCCTTTGAGTTCCTTGAAAATTTTCTTTTTCTGATGACATGGATGCGGATGAATGCGTGAATGTATGAATGCAACAATCACACTCAAGGATCAAGCAAAGCACGCCAAACAAAGGTCGTGGGAAAGCTCATTGTATCCCTAATATCAATCATCCATTTTGGTGGATTTAGGTTTTCACCTTATCGACACCCAAGTTCCATTGATATTAACGGTACATGAACCGGCTCAAACATCCTTAATATCAACCAGCCGCTTTGGTGGATTTTAGGTTTTACCCCTGATCCGGGATCCATTGATATTAACGATGTTTGAACGACTCAACCACGAATCACGGGTTTGTTGAGAGTCACGAGCATGGAGTCTCGGTTAAGAACCACCCAAAGGGAGTGTACTAGGGTTTAAACCTGCCAGACATGTTCTATCAGAGGTTCCCATAGTCATCGTTCCATCTTTCGAATATTATCGGAGGAACGAATACTCGTATTCCAAGAATATTCTCAAGAGAAACTCTCATGAGTGTAGCATCGCGTGACAATCGCATCAGAACTGACATCTGAACGACCTCCGCACTACGGTCCTAAAAATAGGCCAAGATGGGTTTGGTAAACTAAGGTCCTTGGCTTCTGCGGCACATGATTGAAAGAATAATGCCTAACCACAAATAACTTGTGTGACATTATTAGTTCAACATGGCCTCCACCAAGTGAATGGACTCGCAAGTCAACTGGCTAAGGACTACTCCACACCAGTCGACAAGACTATGCCATTCTCCTATCCTAGAGTGCACTCGAGTTCGGGTATAGAACTCATCTCACAAAGGAAAACAGACAACCAGCCAGGCAGAATGAATAACGAATATGAATGCAAACATAAATGCACACAATCAAGGCAAACAATAAATGTACATATATACAATGAATGCAATAAAATACAACAAGCAGAAAGCAACCAAAACCCTAATCCTAGAGAGCGCTAGGAGAGACTCGCTCAGGGAAGATGGACCAGCATAGGTCAACTTCTCTGATACATCCCCAGCAGAGTCGCCAGCTGTCGCATCGCGCGAAAAACCGGCGGGAAAAGAAAGAAACAACAGAGCCGCCACCGTGCGTTATTTATCCCAAAAGAGGGAAAGGAAACGCTCGAAGTAAACCTGGAAAAGAACATGGTCTCGCGACCAAAGAGGATGGGTTCGGGAGTCGGTTATGCGAAGGGAAGGTATTAGGCACCCTACGCATCCGTAGTACTCTACGGGATCCACGCACACTAGAAAGGAAAATTGGTTGCTAAACGCTGCTCAAACACACACACACTGGCTGAAAGAAGCGAAAGAGACTGACTGAAACTGACTCGGCAGGACATCGTATCCTGGGCCTACTTAGTCTATCAGGCATAGACATCAGAGTCGAAGTAGTTCGGACTGGGGAGACGACACATGCTCGCTAGGATGTCGCATCCTATGCATACGTATCTTCTCGGACGAGAGAAGAATCAGAGCATTCGTAGCTCGGCTGACACGCACACAAACAAAACAAGGCAAAGGCAAACGTGGAGCCCGACTGCCAATCACTGGACTTATGTCAGCATCCGAACCAAAACACACACACACTGGAACCCAAATGCCACTCGATGGACTTACATCGGCTTCCAAGCACACAACAACACAACAAGTTAATAGGGAGTCAGGGACTCAGCCTATAACTGTCAAACAAACACAAAAGAAAAGAAAAGGCGCCCGGAGAGATCAGCTCAATCTCCTGCCTACATACTTCATCTGGTATGAAGATCAGGGCGATGTAGTTCCCCTACGCAGGGATAAAGGATCTAGCCTAACCAGATAACAGAGGGAGACACAACACTAGGGAGACTACGACTCGAGCCTAGATGTTGTCATGCAAAGTCAACCCTAAGTTAAGGTTTCTAGCTAAATGGCACAAGGGCCAACCTATCCTGAACAGACACAGGAAAAAGCAAAGTCTCGATTGCAACTAGGGCAAGAGAAAGGGGATATCTCAATCACAACAGGGGTGAGAGAAAAGCATTAGATGTTAGTGGTTAGTCAAACTCGGCAAGACATCGCGTCTCGTGCCTACGTATCTCATCTGAACATGAGAATCAGAGTTGCCGTAGTTCGGCCGAACAGCTCTAAGCGTGGCTCACACAGGAAGCAAGCCACACAGACTTGACTTGCACAGGAAGCAAGTCAAGCACAACCTACCTTGCACAAGGGCAAGTCCAAACTACACCTAAAGAGGCAAAGCAAACAGGCAATCACAGGAAGCACACTCTATATGCATACAAGAGGCTCACACAAGGGTTAGGCACTAGGGCCAACTGGAATAGGGTAAGTGTGCTCTTAACCTTGCCATTGAGAGGCTAAGGTGAAGCAGATGAAAGGATGAAGTGAGGATGAGACCTCACAGCTCTTATCCCTGGCCAGGGAGAGCTAATAGACAAATGAGCATGGGTCCAGAAAGTGGGAACCCTTCTATACTCGAAGACTCTGACACTGTACACTTTGTACAAGATTTTGGGTTTTTATCTCAATGCTTCAACCATGTAATGGGAGCAAAGAGAGGACACACTGAATAGTGGGGGATAGGCTACTTATCCCTACCTTCCACCAATTGCCTTACTTGAAGGACTTTTCCTGCTTGGGACAATTTTAAACAAACACAAGCATTGCCTCTTAAGGAGGACTTCAGACAGTTTGCCCGGTCAAATAACAGACCGGGTCTCCAGACTACATGAAGTAAAAGAGATTATACCTCAAGCAAGTGCTAAATAGCAAAGCAAGCAACTAAAGCAACTAAAGTGTACCTACAAAACAAGGGTTAGCACAATATGCAATCCAACTCAATCAAATTTGAATGATCTTTGAGGCATTGGTGCTTAACCTGAAACAGGAACTCAATTGTAAGCTCAAAAGACCACTAGGACTAGCCTAGGGTCAAGGGTGAAAGAAAAAGTCAAAACAGCAAAGAAAAGTCAACCAAAGTCAAAGTCAAACATTTGAGAAGCTATCACAATTGGGCCCACATTCAAATCATGTATTATGATCATTTCATGAACATTTGAAGTCAAAGTAAGGCAAAGGAAGGCATACAAAAGTCAACAGAATGACTTGCATCAAAAGTCAACCCAAACATTTTCAAAAATCATCAAATAAATCACCCTCAATCCTAACATCTAGCATGGTATACATGTAAAATTTCATGGCATTTGGGTGAGAGGAAGGCAGTCAATTAAAATCATGAAGTCAAACCAAGTTCAAACATGCACAATGAAAGTCAACAAGCATGGGTCAACTTCAAAAAATCATATCAAATTGAAAACAGATGAGAAATGGATGAGATTAACACCAATGTAAAGCTTGAGGTGTCTAGTTATCACATATGAAATTTCATGGTCATACAATATGATTTGAGAATTTCACAAAAGATTTGGCAATGCATAGCACAAAAAGTCAACAAATGACCAAGCATGGAAGAAAATTCACAATCAAATGGAAAACAGCAAGATAAATTCCAAGAAAATTCATACACAAACTAGACATATGATGGATGATTCATGCAAAATTTGGGGTCAATTGGATAAGTGGAAGCATGTGAACAAAAATTGGGAAAATACATGATCATGGTATAGCACCAAATGTAACACATAACTTCAGAAAATCATAACTCTCAATCCACAAATGATAAATGCACAAACTTTATACCAAAATGAAGGTCAATGTGTCTAGTTTTATCCCAAAAATTTTCAAAGGCAATGGATATAACATCATTATTTCACAATTGAAATGGTAAGATGTATCAATTTGGCATACATGTCAAGAAAATAATTACCATAAAAAATCCAGCCAATGGAAAAAAATGATTAAAATTCACATTTAAATACTAGACTCATTTGTGAATATGTGGAAAAAAATTTCATAATTTTTTGATGAAAAATGAAAGAGAAATTAATTTTACAAAATGGATGAACAAATGACATTTTTAAGAGTTGAATTAATGTTGAGAAAGAGACAAGGCTGGATTTGAAGTGGGGTCCAAACGACCAATAGAATGTCGCCAAGCACAGGGGCCAACGCCTCATTTCGGGGAGCCAACACGCGGGACAAGTGGCATACTGGCACGGCTAATCATTGGAACAATTAATATGTTCCTCTAACGGCCAGCATGCGCAGAAAAGGTGTTAACCTACAGACATAAAAGCCTGGCTACAGAAAGAATAGCAGGACCTGGCCCACTGTCCCGTCAATTACTTCCTCTCTTTCAGAAAAGCGCAGGGCAATGAATAGAAGACAGCCAATTAATGCCAAAAGCAGCAAAAGCCTGCGCTTGCAGAGATGCTGTCGTCCAGCATTAATGGGACGCTGGGATTCAAAGTGGAATAACAGCCAATCACCATCCTTTTTTAAATACCACATGCACAGCCGAAAAATAAAAAATGAAAAATTAAACAGCAAGGCAAAAAAAGAAACAAGGACACATACAGTAAATGGAAAAAGCTGGGTTTCTAAAGCTTATGCAGTAAACAAATTCAACATCAATTGTTCATCATTTAAAATCAACAACACATGAACACAACCATCAACCGATAATCAGGGCCATGAAAACAACATTATCATGCAACACTAACCAATAACAAACAAACATAATCAAAGGAAGATTCTGGGCATGGTAGGGTTTCAAACAACAGCAGCATACATCCATCATCATGAACTCGAAATTTTGAAATGTCCAGAAATCCAAATCAAACATACCAACAGCATCATCTAACAATGAACATCACATATCCAGCATTCAAAAGCACTAAAACAAGCATAAACAAAAGAAATCGAAGGAAACAAGATTGCACATGGAAATGTAATTTCATATTTCTCACTCCTCCCTTAACCATTTTGAACAAGGCATAGCTTAAAAGAATCAGCAGAGAAAGACCTTCATGATACATGGCATGGCTTTGGAGAAAGAAGAATTCGAAAAAAATACCAATAATGAAGCAAGCTGATGATGCAGTGTTGTTTTGGCTCCTTTAGCTCGAAACAGGTACTCTTTTGGCCTTGGAATGGTAGGTGGTGAAGCTGCCTTGGCTCAAATATGCTTGGAGATAAACGAACAATGACTTGCCATGGTTGGTAGCTTGAAAATGCAGAACAAAAGGAGGTGCTCCAGTTGACAAATGATGGTCAAAAACACTCCCAAATGATGTTTAGAAGATGGAGGAAACAAGGATTTCTTGTATGCTTTGCTAATTTTCTCCAATCGAGTCCAAATGCCAATTTGCAAGAGAAGAGAGAATGCAATGTTTCTGTGGTTTCCAAGTGGTGGCTAGGGTTGAAATGTGACAGAAAAGTGCTTATAAGGGTCTGTTTAGAGTCACTAATCCATATGGTAAGCTAACTTTGTCTTAATGAAACAAATTGCAAAAGTTGCTAATTTTGCATAAGTGAGAGTGGAGGTGCAGTTGGCCACGAAATGGGCTTGCTACAGGCTGCTAAAGACCTCCACAAATGCTGTCTTAAGTTAGCACATGGATTGCTAAACATTGCCTTCACTTGTGACTTCATTTGTAAGAAAATGCCAATTTTGCAACTTAGGTCAAAATGGTAGCAAAAGGGTGGTATGAACATGATTTTATGCTTGAAGCAAGTCACAAATATGATATCAAATGGATCCCAATTGGTCAATTGTGCAAAAAGTCCATAAATCAAAAAGTCAAAGTTTGGTCAAACTTTGAATTTAAATGAAAAAGGTCCAAAAATGCCATTTTGATTGGCAAGGTTTTAGGTCATGAAGTTTATATTTTTGGAAAGAGGATGAAAAATGTGGTTTGTAGGAAAAACCCCCACCAAATTTGGCCTTATGGTTTGGGAGATATGCTCAGTTGAAGTTCAAAATTTGGTGAAAATGATTGGATCATATCTTGACAACCACACATGGGATTTTGATGTTCTTGGACTTTTTGGAAATGGGAGAACAAGATCTTCAACTTTCATGTTGGGCAAAAATTCATTTGAAGCTTGTATCATGATGTAAGTTTAAGATCAAGAAGTTTCCATTTTTGGCAGTTGAAATTACAGGTCCACTTTCTATTTCTGGAAAATTTCTGTTTTGACTTGATTTTCTTCCATGATGAGGTTTGACATGATAGATGAGGCTTATACAAGCATGAATGAGCTCCTTCAAATCAATTCTATCCACCAAATCATAAAATCAACTACAGTTGACCAACTTTGACTTTCTAGGGTTTTGGACTTGACTGTGCACTTCTGATGAATTCCAAACCCTAGCTTCTTGAGATTTTGACTTCAAATGATGTTCCAAGTTGTATGGATTCTTGATTATTGATCATGGTGCCCAAATTCCACAAGAATGGCCACCATCCACTGCTTTGACTGACTGTCGACTGTTTAGGGTTTTCTGCCTGCCTGTGCATTGACTGTTGACCTCTGAGCCTTCAACCCTTGACTTGAACACTTCAAATAGACCTCCAAGTCATGTGAACTTGTTGGACAAACCCTAGGGCTTTGATCCCTTGAGAAACACCTTTGCTTGATTGGTGGACTGATCTCCTGATCAGTTGACCTAATTTCTTGCTTGCTTGCTCTTGAGGCAGCTGGGGACAATGCAAACGTTATGCAATGTATCATGATATGCTATGACCTAATATGAGATGTATGTACAAAGATAGGTGCAAATTTGAGGTGCTACAATAGGTATTTTGGCAATCCCCGACAACGGCGCCAAAAACTTGATCGGAAAAATAGCAAGTGTACTATTTTTACCGATGTAGTAATAAGGAGTTTTATTTCCAAGTATCGATCTCAAGGATTGCGCAGGAAATACTTATTTTAATTTGATTCTATCAGAACAAAAAGATAATGGTTTGGTTGTTTTGGAATTTATAATAGTAAACACAAAAATAGTAGAAATAATTGATTAAGATAAAAGATGCTAGGGTGAGTGGTTGAGTTAACCGGTTATGAATTCAGTCCCGATTTCCTTAATACATATGAAACATTCAATCACCTAACCTCAGAATGTTCTTACTTAAGTCCTTAAGGAAGAAACTATTAAACTACCAATTCTTACTCAAATGTCCATTCAATTAATCATTGGTTTTAATCATACAAAATATCAAGGTTTACGGTGATTTACGAAAGTTATTAGACCTAGATGATGCATTCGTAAACCCAATTGTGTGAAAACCCTACCAATCACAATCCTGTTATTGGAAGTCATAGATCAATTTGTATTTGTCCGATACAAAAGCATAATAACATCACACAATTGAATTGAAATACGTAACATAGTAATCAAGAAATCATTGGTTCAAATTCATAGCATGCGATAACATCAGGACCACCCCCTAGCATCAGGGGGTTTAGCCTCTCATAGTACTTAAAGAACTCATAAAGTAAAGATTAGACATTACAAAGAATTAGGAGAGTTTGATCTTCAATGGTTGATACCCTTGAATCTCGCCGTCTTCAAATCCGTCGTATTCACTATCTTCTCCAATGCAATGCGTTCGTTCGTCTGTTAAAAGGTGCCCTCTTCTTTCTCTTCCAGGCCTTCTTATAGTTTCAGATCACTCTCTTCCAAGCAAAAGGTCCAAACTACCCTTAATGAGCAGAATCGGTTCACAAAGCAAAAATTAGGTTTTCCATGCTGCGTCCAATCAACACGGCCGTGTGTCACCACACGGGTGGCCGTGTTGATCACCATAATTAATTATTTTCAGCATCAGCTACATAGGCAACAACACGGGCCATGTTCCTACACACGGGTGCCCGTGTTAATGCACTGTTTTAATCAACACGGCCGTGTGGTGGAACACGGGTGCTCGTGTCGATCTCTGTTTTTCTTTTCCTCTCTTGCCCTGCCTGACCAACAACACTGGCAGTGTTGTGGCACACGGGTGCCCGTGTTGATCTGCCGTTTCTTCATATTTTTGCCTTTCAGAGTGTCCATAACTTCACCATTCTTGCTTTTAAACCTGTGCAATGGCCTGTAACAATGACACTACCAAACGAAGCATAAACGAGATCTTTTTGACATAAACTTGCAATCGAATGCAATGCGATACCAAATCAACAAAACATGATAATTGACTCCAAAGCAACTAAAAACAAACATAAATCTTACCAAAGTGATGAAAATATGTCGGATTAACGGCGGGAATTCAATGGAAATGGTGGCCGATCAGCAGTCCTCCAAAACAGCAAAAATAATGCATTGATCAATAAAACTACTTATTAAACACATTTCTCATTATATATAAACTATCTATTTCATAACCTAATAATCAATTTATACAAATTTATACAAAAACTCAAAAAAATTTAGAAAAATAAAAAAACTTAGAAGTTGTAAGTTTACTTCAATGTTGAATGAGCTCTTTGATGAGCTTTATGTTGATGGAAGAAGCTTTGAAGTTGGTTGAATGATTTTGAGAGAACGTTAGTTGAGAGAATTTGAGAAATTTAGAGTTATTTTCTTAGAAGTGAGGAAAGAGAAAGAGTTCTTGCGCGATTTTGAACAAACATCGTCCATAGATGTATCTTCGTAACGTACATAAAATTGCATTTTTGTAAAAAAAATTCATTGATTTAGAGTCTGATTCTAAAATGCATTTAGTTAGAATGTGTTCAGAGATATATCTTCAAAATTTAAGAATATTATTATATTTTTACGATGTGAGCTAATAATCTATAGAGTACATTACGAAATCCTTATAAGAATTGCTCTATTAATTTGCAATATGTATTGATCGAGAAAGTCATGACACAACACAACCATGATTCACCCACTTTGTAAAGCTTTCTTTCTCCTTCTCATCGCATCTGAGTTTATCTTCTTTTTCTTTTTTGAAATGACTTTTATCTTTTTTATTTTTTAATTTGTTTAGTGTTTGAACCAAAACAAAGTCATGTCTATCGATTATTAAATGTGCAAAATATTTGACCTATAAGAGAAATAATTTATATACTTTTATAGTATTTTTTTGGATGAAGTAATTGAAAATCTTATTAAATAGTGGTCACTCTTTAAATAACAAAATATTAGAAAAGAAAACAAAAATCAAAGCGATATTGAAAAGAAAATTAAGCAATATTAAAAAGAAAATTATTGTTAAATACATTTTTTCAAGTCATTGAAAAATCATCAAAAGTTATGGAGAGTGATACTCAATTAGACCTCATATATTTTTATAAGCAAATCAGACCTCATATTATTAATAATGACTCAAACATGTTTTTAAAACTTTAAATGTGTTTTCAAAAAACATTCTAAAAACACTTTTCACAAGGTTTTCAGATGTAGCTCTTAGGTATAATTAGTCACAATTTTTTTAAATTTAATTTAATATTTTAATTTATTTTCTTAATTAAAAACGTTACAAATTAGTCTTTTAACTTTACTTCTATTATTCTATTTGGTCAATTCCATCAATTTCTGACAAAAATAAACATTACATTCTGGTGATATAACGTGACAACAAGACCATTTGTATAAATCTGAGTTACTCTATTTAAACTGCGAGAATTTTGTTTTCAGATGAACCATGTAATTTAAACAACATATCAGTTTTTTTACTACATATGTTGACTCATATTTGTATCAATGACATTACTGTCATGTAATGACACTAGAACTTCATTTTTTTTTTGTCAAAAATTGACAAAAATGACTAAATAGGATAACATAAATGAAGTTAAAGGATTAACTTATAATGTTTTTCAATTAAGTAACTAAAGCGGAATATTAAAGTATGTTAAGAGACTAAAATATATATTAAACCTATAATTTAAGTGACATAGAAAAAATAAAAGGAATATGTCACTGGTTCGAGAGGGTCTCTTGACACTTTTAACTTGGGTTGGACATGAAAATGATTCAAATTTGTGTTTGATAAAATTATTCATAAATAAAATTATTCGGTTCAATATGATTTTGAATGATTAATTAAAAAATCAAATTCTATTTAATTAATAAAATTTAATTTAAATTAATTTTTGACTTTTATTCACATCTATTTAAATTTGAACAGCCTCCGTTATACTATATATTAAACATAACAATTAGTTTTTTATTTATTTTGATCCGTAAGTTATTTTTAATGAAAAAATTGACATTTTGGGAATTTTAATCTCAACAGAAGTTGAACTCATGCTCTTTGCAATTTCAAGATTTTTTCTATCCATAGTGCTTTAATATATATTTTGCATTTTATTTAAAATTTTGCAACAAAAATATATATTATAAAAGTGGTTTAGTATTACTAAATTAATTTATTAAATAGTTTAATTTTTTTTATATAACTAAATATGTTAAATTAAATAATTACTTTATTAAATATATCAACTAAATAATATGTAAATAAAATAAATAGTTGAAATGTTAAATAGTTAAAATATTTCATAAAATAATTCTTTAATAAACAAGTTGAAATATTAATAGTTAAGAAAATTAAACTATTTAATTCATTAAATAAATACTTTATTAAATATTTAGTAAAATAGTCTATTAATTATTGAAATAGTCTATTAATTAGTTTATTTAAGAATTATTCTATTAATTAATAATATTAATATCTTATTAATATTTATCAAAATAGTTGAAATATAAAATATTTCATAAACTATTAATATTTAATAAACTATTTAATATTTCAATTATTAATATTAAATAATTTTTTTTATTAATTGATAATTGAAATATTAAATAGTTAAAATATTTAATAAACTAATTATTAAATAAACTAAATAGTTGAAATATTTAATAGACTAATGATTCAAATAAACTAAATAATTAAAATATTAATAGTTAAAATATTAAATAGTTAAAATATTTATTAAAATAATTATTTAATAAATTACATAGTAGAAATATTAATAGTTGAAATAAACTAAACTATTTAGTTTATTAAATAACTACTTTTTAAACTATTTAATATTCCAAACATAATTAAATTGATTTCTCAATTCACTTCTCATTAAAACTTATCTCCTCACATTCACACTATACTTCAGCATTAATGTCTAAAGCTGAACAAAAAAAATATTTTGAAGCAGAAAACAAGTTAGCTATTAATAACTAACCGCCTCCGATCAGTGGAGAAGTGACAATTTTCTCCTTTATAGTCTTACAATTATCTTGTTGTCTCTGCCTTCCCCCAAACTCATATCTTGTAGTTTATTTTAAATTTTTTAAAAATAGTTTTCATTAATAAATAAACATAAAACAACATTTGTTTGTCTTAATCTATGTGCTCCCATCCTCTCTAATTCATACAAATAAATCTCTCATAATGTATCCTTGTCTATGTCAAATATTAAGTCTGAATTGAGTTTTGAGCAAACAAGTCACTACAAAAGATTGTGATTGTTAAGTTTTTTATTTGTTTGGCAAGTTATGGTTGTCAAATCGTAAATTCAGCATTTTCCAGAGTAATGCTTCTCGCTATCTCTAGAAAGAGTATTTACTAGTAAATTGCTTTTGTTGTGTTTATAAACCACAAGAAACAATTCAATCCATCACATGATAATCCAAAAAATTATACAACTAATCGTCAATCCCATCACTAATAATGTGTTTTAGGCTAATTCATTGATTCCAAATTGCCCCTGATCTTCCCCTAATAATAATGTCAAAAGTTGAACCTAACTTGATGTTTCACTTTGAAAGAAAATAAGAATAAACATTTAAATTATTTTCTAAAAGTAAGGACATTCTATGGAAATAGTGATTGGTGACGAGTCACTATTAATTTGGTTGCATCAAATCCCACCAGCGGTGCCATAGCTGGCTCCAATTGCTAAAGACATACCTTAGTTTTTTTCTTGGCTACATTTCAACTCTATATCCATTCAAACTCACCACAAATAAACCAGGACTTTCGACAATTATTGGATAAATTTGTCACCATTGAACATCATGGTTTGAGGTATATGGCTTTTTATATATCCTTGATTACTGCAAATAACACAATAACTTGTAAATATATAGAGAGAAGGTCTGCTAGGTTTTCTAAAACTGATCAACCAAATTTTCTTCGGGTTGTTTTAGTCTAGTTCTTAAGAATGGAATGACGTCAGGGTAGTTCTCCATTGAGATGAGACTTTTATCTAGGAGGGGGTAAGTCGGAGGATGTATCAGAAGACCGTATTTCTTCCGTGTATTCAGAATTTATAAATCATATCAGTGCTATGAACATCTACGACATCTTCAAGAAACACGGGGATATGAAGGAGGTGGTTACGCCCTCAAAGAAGAACAAGTTCGACAGAAGATTTGGTTTCACAGGATTCAGAAATGTAGAAGATATAAGGATGTTCGCAGTTAAATTGGACAACATTTCCATTGACAACAAAAATATTTTTGCTAATGTTCCTAGATTTGAAAGGAGAGGTGAGGATCTCAAGGAATGTTCCATTGGCAACAAAAGTTCACAAGACAATCCCGAAAGTTTAGGAGAAACAAGGAGTCACAGAGGGGGTGACATGAGTAGTAATGGTGGTAGAGGCAACTGGGTAGGGAATAGATCTTTTGCAGAGGTTGTAGGTAAGAAAGAGTTTGGTTTTGTAAATGTCAACAAACAACCAGTAGCTCTTCTCGAGTTTTGTTCAGAAGAGGAAGAAGTAGAGAGATACAAAAGGCATACGTAGGTTTTATGGTCAATCCAAGATAATCATACAATATCCAAAATCATTTTGAAACATGAAATTCTAGTTATCAGACTTTAGATGTCACACGGGTTGTTATGACATCCAATTCTGCACAGACAGGAATTATGCAGAACTTAAACGTAAGTGCAGTAAATAACACAAGTGATTGTTTACCCAGTTCAGTCCAACATGACCTACATCTGGGGGCTACCAAGCCAGGGAGGAAATCCACTATTAGTAGTATCAATTCAAAGCTAAACTCACCCGTTTACAACTTATCACTTAATCCCTACCCAATGCAATTTCAATCTTACACTAAGATCAGAGTTCCTACTCACTCCCCCTCAATCACCTCAGTGATTACTACCTTTAATCAATATTAAAGACAATTTGAAGTCACACTTCAAACAACTCTTGATTGTGCTTCACAGCTTTAATCAAGATACACAGCACTCACGCTTAAAAGCTTTGAGTGACACAACACTTACAACTCAATGAACACCCTATACCAAAACAATCATCAACGTGACAATGGCTTGGCTTACAAGATATGTCTAATACAAGACTCACAAAAATACAGCAGTGAAGTATGATGGACACACTTAATCTTCACGCCTTAAAATCCCCGAAACTGAATGAAGGAACGCCTTCCTTTTTATATTGCAGTACCTGGGCTTTTGCACCTGTATTCTCCTGAATTTAAGGTCACACGAGTTCCCATAAATTCAACATTTAGGTTACTAACAAATAGGCTATTTGTTAGGTTCATTAAATGTAACTTGGTTGTTGGTTTCCTGGTTTTTCTCTAAGCTGTTGACTTCCTGAAGAATAGCCCAAGAAAAGCTGAAACAGAAAACTGAACAACCTACAATATAGCATATGCTGTCAGGAATGAATGTCACGACATTCAGCTTGACATCAAGGTCCATATGCTGAGTCTGTTTTTCCAGAAAACAGACTGTACAATTTTGCTGACCTGTACATGATCAAAATGACCATACTACAGTAACAGCTTACATTAATAAATGTTAAAGTGTCCAACTTAACATTTACACATTTGGCCTTAAGTTAGTTCTGTTATTCTCTTGAAGAACAAACTAAGTTACATGCTGAAGTATAGCAGAACACCACTCTGTCTAATGTTCAGTAGCTGCTGTCAATGATGAATGTCATAACATCCAATTTGACATTCAGTCAGTAGGCCTTATGCCAGGTCTGGTCTTTCCTTGATAACCAGACTGGAAATAAATACTAAGTTCTAACAGAACACCAGCTGTTCTATTCCTTAGTATCTGTTGACAGGTATGAATGTCACAGCATCCAGTTTGACATTCAATAAATCCTGTGTTAGCTAATCCTGCAGTAACTACTCAAGTGTGTCATGACATCAGTCAAGACATCAGAGTACAGTTAGATATTCTAACCTACAATGTAGTCACACATACATACCATGTCATGACATCAGTCAAGACATTTGTAACCAACTAGTGTTTTACCATATAATGCAGCCAATTAAACACCTATAAACTCCCCCTTTGGCAAATTTTTGGCTAAAACATTTTGATCCCCATAACAGAGTTCATAGCAGCGGAATCACACACCTATCAAGAAATAATACTAGCTAATACACTCAGAGTGGCAGCACACTCACACACATGGAACACATGGAAGTTAAATAAAAACTTCACACAGCAGCACACACATACAGAAGTTAAATCTAAACTTCAACCCACAGCAGCTGCAGGGGAGGGAGTTAAATAAAAACTTCACACCCAACATCATACAAGCAGAAGCTAAATACACACTTCATCACACAGCTGCAGTAGAGGAAAACTTCAATCTGTCATGAATGGGAACCTGTTTTAACAAAGTTTAACAAAGTAAACTTCAATCTGTCCTGGGGTATCACTTGTCACTCCCCCTTTTTGTCAAAAATGTTGCCAAAGCAACACCTTAAATTACAGATCCACAAATAGTAATTAGAATTACACAAATGACAGAAAACACACAAAGACAAGTATTTAATCCTCAGCCTCATCATCAGCCTCCTCTTCAGAGCTGGCCTCCTCCTCATCCTCAGAACTTTGCCTATCAGCTCCATCCGTGTCCTCAGCAGAAGTCTCCAATTGCAAGATGAGCTTTTCCAAAGCATGCTTTCTAGCCTCCAGCTCCTTGCAGGTCTCTCTGAGAACTGCAATAACAGCAGCTTTGTCTGGTTGGTTGCCAGTTTTGGATGTTTCTTCCGATGTCAAGACAATATCAGGGACATGCTTGCCCAGAAACAGTTTGTAGGTGAAAGCCAATGGACTCTCTCTTCTTCTCACAAAGTCATTATCTGTCAGGATGTGTGGAAATTGATTCAGCACTATTCCACATATGAGAGACGGAAAGACAATAGGTCCCTTCACACTAAAACTCCCAGCATGCTTCATGGTCTGCTCAAAGATGTAAGTCCCATAGTCCACCTTTGCCTTGGTTCCCACTGCATAGATGAACTTTCCTAACATCACAGACACAGTTGACTTGTGATTTGTGGGTACCCAGTTGGCTGCTCCAACTTTGTGTAACATTGCATACTTTACACTTAGTTGACTGGCCACCAGCTTCCCTTTGAGAGGCCATTTCCGGACTTGCTTTGCTGTGATGACTTGACAGATAGTATTGTCAGTCACTTCAAGCTCTGGTTGCACTTCATCTGCTCTTCCCAAATACAAATTTATCACTGAGGGGGAAAAGGTCACACACTTGCCACGCATATAGACCTTTCTAAATTCTCTAGATTTCCCATCAGCACACTCCTCAGACAGATTAACAATGAACTCCTTCACTAAGGTCTCATAGCATTTAGGGAGTTGAGTCACAGTTCTCATCAGTCCTGCCTCTTTGATGAGATCCACAATTTCCTTACACTCCAATGCATTCTGAGCCAGTTCTCTCTCCAATGCCAGCCTCTTGTGGTATACATACTTCCACCTGTTAACACTGGAGGCAAAGTGGAAGGACACATTGTCAATAGGGACTTCTGGGACACTAGCAGCCAACCTGCTGGAAGAAGGCTTCTTCCTGGACATGGATGTTGTGACATCACATGGGACATCAGATTCAGACTCCACCACCACAACCTTGGTCTTCAACTTCTTGGGCACCTCTTTGCTCCAAGATTTTGTAGGTCCATAACCTTTCCTCTTGTGTGCACTCTCTGTCCCTGTTTGCTTGTGAGGAGTTGTCTCATCAACTTCCTTGGATGGAGACCTTTGCATCACTGTCTTTTTCCCTCTCCTAGTTCTGACTCTCTTGGCTATGCTAGGGATAACCGAGGCCAACAGTTCGTTATCAGAGAACTCATCCAGGTTGACTGTGTCAGCTCTAGGGTTGGCCTCAACCTCTTGAGGGACACTTACCTTCTCACCTCTCACCTTGCTTACATGTTTATCATTCTTAGGACCCTCTCCAAGTAATCCAGACACATTCTCCCTTAATACTACTGCGGTTTCACGACATGCAACATCATCGGGAACGATAGTGTTCAAGGGAACGGAAACCCCAGGAACATTCCGATCACCGGACAGAATCTTAGTGACCATAGAGGCAATGGCATTGTGCACATACCTCGATCCTTCCTTGGAAGGGTTGTCCAGAGCGATAGCTGTGGAGATTCTGGAGACCGTTTCTTTTGGTCTTCTTGCATGGGGTGACGTTGCAGCGTTGACACTAACTTCCTCCCGGTTGGGGTTGCCAGACTCCTTGCTGTGAGAATCGGACACGGTAGTGGAGGAGGTGGTATCGGAATGGTGTGCCATGCTGAAAATCTTAGAGGGAAGTTGAACAGTTTCTTTGGAAGAGGGTTTGCACGAATGGTGTTTGAAGCGACGGAATGTGAAACGCTTTATGCAAGAGTAAGGTCTATTAGAATTTGACCACTCAGAGCTCACTATTTGTTGTTTAATAATTTGCTTTACTAAACAGTAGCTAACTAACTTCATTAGTTGCTATAAATTTTCAGACGTACGCATTCCCTCTTTGCCCTTACTATTTTCACACTTAGCATCGTACAATGTCATGACATTCCGGGTGACATTGTACTCTGTCTGCATCAGGTTCCTCCATACCAGGGATGACCACCTGCTACCACAAGCTAGGTATTGAGTTTCAGCAGACGACAATAATACATACCTCTGTCTATCATGTGTATGATGACCAGTAGGTGCCAATGGCTCATTACTTTCCGTCAGACCTTTTCCACAGTCTGTCCTTTTATCTAAAGACAGATATGAGACTCTTCTCATAGCTCCCTTTGAAATGCTCTTCTTCATTCCTTTTACCTGAAGTAGATCAAGTCTTTCATGTCTCAGCTTCCCTTCCTGATCTTCCTTGGCTAAAGGACACTTGGGAAGGTTGGGAGAGTCTTTAGATTTCCATAGATAGCAATTATCTTTGGATCTGTCTCCTCTCATCACTTCTTGATTGCACCCATTCAGCACCACACATCCTCCCTTGGTAAATTCCACCTTGCATCCTTGGTCACATAGCTGGCTTATGCTTATGAGGTTCACAGTTAGTCCTTTTACTAACAGTACACCACTCAATTTTGGAGCTTCAGGACAGTCCAGCTTGCCAACACCCATGACTTCTCTTTTCGTTCCATCACCAAATGTTACAAACTTGGTGGTAGGAGGATGTAGATTCACCACTAGGTTGCTCATCCCAGTCATATGCCTTGAGCAGCCACTATCAAGGTACCAGTCTTGTCTGATATGAGCCCTTGAAGATGTGTGAGCAAGGTTAGCAACACACTGTTGTTTCTCAGGAGAGAAGCGAAGCTTAGATGCCTGCTGCTTAGGATTGGCCTGAGGTGTCTGCTTAGCCGCCCATGTTTGTTTCTTAATGGCGACATTATGCATAGACACCTTCTTCTTAGGCCTATCTTGTGGGGTCTGGTTTGGGTAACCATGCAGCCTATAGCAGAAGGGTTTTATGTGACCGAATCTACCACAGTAATGACATCTCCATCTCTTGAACTTCTTCTTCTGATGATTGCTCATTTTGGTTCCTCGATGTTGAGACATTGGATGTGACTTCCCTTTGTATTTCTGACCTTTACCCTTTGGGCGTTTCCGTTCAGCTGAGGATCTTTTCCCAGAGCCTAACCCATAAGTGGTTCCAGACTTCTGTCCTATCTTCAGGATCTCTTCCAAGGTGTCAGATCCCTTATTCACCATTTTGATGGATTTGGTCATTTGGTCTAGCTTAGAGGTCAACAAAGAAATCTCACCCTTCAGACTCTCTATGACTTTCAGCTGCTCTAGTTTCTCAGCTTCTAGCTCTTTGATGAGTTTCTTATGCTTTTCTCCTTGGATACACACTTCTGCACTTTTAACACATAGTTCTTTATATGAGGCAGCAAGTTCATCCAAGGTGAGCTCATCTCCACTTGAGTTATCTTCTGAGGTACAGACACTGGTCAGAGCAGTGACATGTTTGGCAGATTCTCCTTCAGATTCACTCTCAGTGTCTTCTTCTGACCAGGTGACAGATAGCCCTTTCCTTTGCCTCATGAGGAAGGTAGGGCAGTCAGTCTTAATATGACCATATCCTTCACATCCATGGCACTGGATTCCCTTGCCTTGGTTGAACTTTTCTTCAGAAGTTGATCTTTTCCTTATGTCAGACGGGATGTTCTTGACATTAGGTCTACCTTGTTGATCAACTTTCTTTATGAGCTTGTTGAACTGTCTCCCAAGCATGGCTAAAGCTTCTGATATACTTTCATCACCTTCAGTATATCCTGCTTCTGACTCCTCTACTGCATTAGATGCAACAGCTATGCTTTTGTCCTTCTTTTCAGCATTCTCACACAAGCCCATTTCAAAGGTTTGAAGAGAACCAATGAGCTCATCCACCTTCATATTGCAGATGTCTTGTGCCTCCTCTATGGCTGTGACCTTCACAGCAAACCTTCTAGGCAAGGACCTGAGAATCTTTCTTACAAGTTTCTCTTCAGCCATTTTCTCACCTAGTCCACCAGAGGTGTTTGCAATTTCAAGTATATTCATGTGAAAGTCATGAATAGTCTCATCCTCTTTCATCCTCAGATTTTCAAACTTGGTGGTCAGCATCTGAAGTTTGGACATCTTCACCTTGGAAGTACCTTCATGAGTTACCTTGAGGGTATCCCAAACTTCCTTAGCTAGTTCACAGTGGTGTACCAGCCTGAAGATGTTCTTACTGATTCCATTGAACAATGCATTCAAGGCCTTGGAATTTCCAAGAGCTAATGCCTCTTGCTCCTTGTCCCACTCTTCTTCAGGAATCTGCACACTGACTCCATCTTCACCTGTCCTCATTGGATGTTCCCATCCTTTGTTGACAGCTCTCCAGACTTTGCTGTCTAGAGACCTTAAGAAGGCTATCATACGAGGCTTCCAGTCATCATAATTAGAGCCATCCAACATGGGTGGTCTGTTTGAGTGTCCTATATCCTTATCCATGGTACTAGAAAGTAACTTCCCTAGATCTCACCCAGAAATTCACAGGCAGGGTGCCTGCTTTGATGCCAATTGAAATTCTAGTTATCAGACTTTAGATGTCACACGGGTTGTTATGACATCCAATTCTGCACAGACAGGAATTATGCAGAACTTAAACGTAAGTGCAGTAAATAACACAAGTGATTGTTTACCCAGTTCAGTCCAACATGACCTACATCTGGGGGCTACCAAGCCAGGGAGGAAATCCACTATTAGTAGTATCAATTCAAAGCTAAACTCACCCGTTTACAACTTATCACTTAATCCCTACCCAATGCAATTTCAATCTTACACTAAGATCAGAGTTCCTACTCACTCCCCCTCAATCACCTCAGTGATTACTACCTTTAATCAATATTAAAGACAATTTGAAGTCACACTTCAAACAACTCTTGATTGTGCTTCACAGCTTTAATCAAGATACACAGCACTCACGCTTAAAAGCTTTGAGTGACACAACACTTACAACTCAATGAACACCCTATACCAAAACAATCATCAACGTGACAATGGCTTGGCTTACAAGATATGTCTAATACAAGACTCACAAAAATACAGCAGTGAAGTATGATGGACACACTTAATCTTCACGCCTTAAAATCCCCGAAACTGAATGAAGGAACGCCTTCCTTTTTATATTGCAGTACCTGGGCTTTTGCACCTGTATTCTCCTGAATTTAAGGTCACACGAGTTCCCATAAATTCAACATTTAGGTTACTAACAAATAGGCTATTTGTTAGGTTCATTAAATGTAACTTGGTTGTTGGTTTCCTGGTTTTTCTCTAAGCTGTTGACTTCCTGAAGAATAGCCCAAGAAAAGCTGAAACAGAAAACTGAACAACCTACAATATAGCATATGCTGTCAGGAATGAATGTCACGACATTCAGCTTGACATCAAGGTCCATATGCTGAGTCTGTTTTTCCAGAAAACAGACTGTACAATTTTGCTGACCTGTACATGATCAAAATGACCATACTACAGTAACAGCTTACATTAATAAATGTTAAAGTGTCCAACTTAACATTTACACATTTGGCCTTAAGTTAGTTCTGTTATTCTCTTGAAGAACAAACTAAGTTACATGCTGAAGTATAGCAGAACACCACTCTGTCTAATGTTCAGTAGCTGCTGTCAATGATGAATGTCATAACATCCAATTTGACATTCAGTCAGTAGGCCTTATGCCAGGTCTGGTCTTTCCTTGATAACCAGACTGGAAATAAATACTAAGTTCTAACAGAACACCAGCTGTTCTATTCCTTAGTATCTGTTGACAGGTATGAATGTCACAGCATCCAGTTTGACATTCAATAAATCCTGTGTTAGCTAATCCTGCAGTAACTACTCAAGTGTGTCATGACATCAGTCAAGACATCAGAGTACAGTTAGATATTCTAACCTACAATGTAGTCACACATACATACCATGTCATGACATCAATCAAGATATTTGTAACCAGCTAGTGTTTTACCATATAATGCAGCCAATTAAACACCTACAAAACAGAAGGATATTTTGAGATCAAGGTTACTCTGCTTGGAGGTTATATTTTCCTTTTGGAAGAAATGGAGCAAGGGGAGATCAAAAATCTTATCAGAGAAGAAAAAAATTGGTGGAGTTAATGGTTCACAGAGATAAAGGGATGGAGGGAAAAAGATGTCGACATAGAAGTAGTTACTTGGATTAGATGTTTTGGCATTACCATGATATGCTTGGAACACACACTTTTTCGAGCTCTTAAAAAAGACGGTCGAGACTTATATCTGCTCGGATGATAACACGTTAAAACGAGATTGTATGGATGTGGCTAGATTTTTGGTGAGGACCATATGTTCTCTAGTTCTCAATGAAACTTTCAATATCAATATTAAAGAAGAGATATTCATAATCAAGATGATGGAAGACTCACATGCTCCTATGTGTATTTCATTGAAACAATCTGAAAAGATATCGTCTCAGTTGCAGGATAGTTCAGATTATTCAAGCATGTGGGTGAATGATAATTTCGACGGAGAATAGCACAGCTAAAACGGAGGAAGGAACAAAGCTGCAAAGTCCTATTAACAAGGAAGAAAATAGGGTTCATAATACAACTGTAAAGAAGAATTTTGTGGAAGTGCGTCTGAAAGCTCATTCAAAAGAGAAGCGGGTACAACAAAAGTTTGATTTTGACTCTGCTGTGGAAGCATAAAAAGTGACATTAGAAGGAAAAAAATATTCTAGGGATCACAAAATCATGGCCAAGTCAGTGGATAAGGAGGATATCGGGAATGAGGATTCTCTCATACTTTTTTCAAATCAAATGGGCCTAGTCGTGACAAGGAGATTACTCAGAAATGCCCATGTTGTGAAAGGGAAATCCATAATAAAGTGAATTTAGTGGAAAGAGTTGGGCCTTCCTTTTTAGATCCAATCATGCCTAAACGTAGTATTATGATCAACGAGCATGCGAAGAAAATATTATCACTAGATCCCTCTTTGGAAAATATAACTCAACCTTATTATTATAATGTTCTAAGAAAACTGAAACCCAAACCCAAAACCAAATCTTCTCACAAAAGTAAAATCACATATTTAAAGAAAGGGGAGGAAAATTTCTTTTCAGGAGGGTCGATTTTATGCTTCGAGTCGACCACTGACTCAGACATGCGCCAAGGCAATTTCAGATTTTTGGATAATTTGGAGTCAAACGTTGGATATAAAGTTTGGAAGGCTATCTCAAATCTAGGAATCGTATCAAAATACAAAAACAAAGACTACAAGAAGAAAATTTCATAGATGGATATGTTAGATAAAGAGAAAAAAGAATCAATGACGGCGAAAAACAATTCAGGAAAATGATTATCAGATCCTTCAACATAAGGGGAGGCGGCAGAAAAGTGAAGCGCATAAGAATTAGTTAAGTCATTAGCTCAGTTAAAGAGGATATTTTTCTAATCCAAGAATTTAAACTCAATTTTATGGATAAAATTGTTATTAGTAGTTTCTGGGGTCAGGGAGAAGTGGGTTGGTCTCATATTAAACCTAAAGGTCAATCTGGAGGGTTAATCTCTATATGAACGAAGGATGTCGCAGAAACCTTATTTAGTTTTACAGGAGAGGGTTTTCTTGGTTTAAAATTTAAATGTAAGTAAAATCTCTATTATGTTATAAGCATTTATTCCCCCTGTAACATAAATTAGAATAGGAAATTATGGAAGGAGTTGATCGAATTAAAGAAGAAATGCAGAGATTTTCAACTCCCCATCTACAAATTTATTCTTTATGGAGATGGGAACTTTATGTTATGGAGATTTTAAAGATGTGGAACTTAGAAGTTTTTGGTTGGATTGATTTAGAGGTCGAAGATGGAAAGACAGAAATTAATGAATTGGATGATCTTTTAATTAGTTTCAATAAGGAGAAGGTGGATGAGTTGGTTATAAGAAGATGTAATACTGCAAGTTTGATGTGGAAGAAATTGGGGATGAAACAAAACATGCTTTTACAAAAGTCTAGACTAAAGTGGACTAGAGAAGGTGATATGATTAGCAAATATGGACTAGTAGACCTAACAACTAGATCTAAGAAGGATTGATTGCTTTTCAAGGTGGATTTTGAAAAGGCATATGATAGAGTCAGTTGGGAACTTCTCAGATACTTGATGAAGCAAATGGGGTTTAAGAGTTTATGGTTTAAGTGAATGGAGGCTTGTATATTCACTAGTCAGATGCCAGTGTTAGTTAATGGGAGCCCAAATGGCGATTTTTAAGTTGGAATGGATCTAAGGCAAGGTGACCCTCTATCACCTTTCCTTTTTGTGATGATTATTGAAGGATTATCTGGTATGGTTAAGAAAGCTACTAAGATGGGTGAATTCCAATGGTTCTCAATTCAAGACAGTTTCAGGGTTGAATTACTCCAGTTTGCATATGACACTTTGATTATCGGAGAGGGAAATTGGAAAAATGTATGGTTTATAAAAGTTGTTTTAAGAGGCTTCGAGTTGGCTTCATGATTAGGAGTAAACTTTAACAAAAGAAGGCTAATAAATTAATACTAACCCCCATTTCCTTTTGGTAGTAGAAAATTTTCTATCTTGCAGGATTGAATACAAAAATTTCACTTTTCTTGGAGTTCCAATAGATTAAAACCCAAGGATAATAAAAACATGGATTCCCTTGTTGGATAAATTGAAATCTAGATTAGCCAAATGAAGAGGAAGATTGTTATCGATATGAGGAAGAATCACTTTAATTAAGTTTGTGCTCAACAGTTTGTCCATTTTTTGTTATCTTTCTTCAAGGAGCCAACAATAATATGGAGAGATATAGAAAAAATTCATCATAATTTCTTATGGTGAAATTTTGAGGACATTAGGAAAATACAATGGGTAGTGTGGAAACAAATCAGTAAACCTATCAACCAAGGAGGTTTAGGGGTGAGAAGCATTGAGGAATTCAACAAATATTTGCTTCTCAAATAGAGATGGATGATGATGAAGGAGAAAGATACAATTTAGGTGGAGGTTTAAAAATCTAGATATATGAATTTAACCAATCAAGCTCAGATAGGAGTTAAGAGTAGTAGAAGGAGGACATAATCAACATGGTGGAAGGATATCTCTAGGATAGATCAAAGAAGATATAGTTCGTGTACTGATTTTGTTGAAAATTATAAATTTGTTCTTGGAGAAAGATCTAATATCCCTTTTTGGTCAGTTATTTGCAACAAAAACAATAGTTTTTATCTTTATTCCCCCACATGTATCAATCCAGTACCATGAAAGAGGATTCAGTGCATAGTATGGGTGATTGGGTTAAGAATGATTGACATTGGGGTGATCTGGGGTTACCGAATAATCATCTGTATAATTTGCAACCCAGTTTTTTGTTTTTAAAATCTTTATTGGTTGTTCAATTTCCAATAAGAGGAGTAGATGATAAGGTGGTGTGGAAAGTTTATTTAATTGAAGCTTTTAATGTTAGAGATGGTTATGAGTTGATGATAGCAGACAACGTTGCAGGTTTCCAAGAAGAAGGAAAATCTGAGGCTTCCACAAATCTCTAGAGAACTCGGGTTCCTGTCAAAGTGAAAAGGTTTGGTTGGAGAATTTTTATAAATATAATATCTTCTAAAGATCAGTTGAGGAGAAGAGGAATCATTTCATCCCCCATGATTTCTTCAACGCGTTATGCTTCTAAGGTGAGGAAAACTTGGAATATCTTCTCAATTAGCGTCAGATGGTTAAAAGAGTTTGACTTCAAGTGGAAGGGTGTATTGGATTATCTTAAAAAAACTCTCAAGAACTATTTTGGATGATCTTCCTTAGATGGACTAAGGCTTTGAAGAAAAATTTAAGGATGGGAAAGAAGGAGTTGTTTGGTTGGAGGTAGTGTGGTGCGTCAGGATTTTGAGGAACAAAATCATGTTCAAATGACCGATTTGCAATATGGCAGATTTAATGTGGTCTATTAAATTTACGGTGTGGAAATGAATTTCAATAGAAAATATTTATTATTCCAACTATAACTTCTATGAGTTTTGTAAGGTTCCTCTTTGTTATTCATAGAAATTCGATGTTGGTTTGGAACATTTTCTCTTTCGGATTTTCCTCGATTTTTGTAAAAGGGCAAGAGTACCCCTTGTACACTATTGATTAAAATAAATTGCTTATAAAAGAAAGTAACTTGGTGCTTGCATAGATTATATTTATTGAACTTCAAATATGAAGTTGAATGCATATTTTGGCTAGAAATGTTTTGCAAGGTCATGCCTAGCTCTAATAGATCGTGCATTTCGAGTTTTTTTCTTTTAAAAAAAAAGATGTTTAGGGTTTCTTTCTTAAGAAGTTGATGTATTTTTATTTGTCGACTTTCGAGCATAAATTTTGGTGGGATCTCTATAGTCTTTCATAAAACGTGGGAAATTATTTATCGAACATGTTGTACGGGTTAGAGTACCTTTTGCTTAATACCTTCAAATTTTAGCTCAAATTAAAAGCATTTTAACAAATTATTTTATTTTAAATTAAATGTTTAATTATTTTTGAAGTATTTTAGCTTAATTTAAGATTCACTTTAAGATTCACACTTTTATATCTTGATGGTTCATTAATTCTTATAGTACACCACCAATATCCAATGCTCTTTACATATCTTCATCTTCTCCCTATTTATTCTTCTTGCTCTTCATCTTCATCGCCATATTCATTGATTTTCATCAACAACAAAAAATAGAAAACAAAATGTAATTTCCACTTATTTAAATTTTGTTTTATTTTTTATTTTATCTTTTATACTTTTGATTCTTCAGTGGGAGCTGGATTATCTAAAATAGGTTCTTCCCAAAACAAAAGAAAAAAAATAGGTTGTGTTTACCATATGAATCGACACCCTCCAGTTATTATCCAAGCGTGGTTCACATCAAACATAACCAATAAGTCATCATCTATAAAGATCAAGAAATGAATTCTTCCCAACATTTTACAAAGATCAGGAACACTCACCAATGTCCAACAAATCGTTTAAATAATCTTATAATCTATTAGTGAAAGAAAATTTGAAAATCATTCATATTTTGTTTATCTAATTGATTAACCCTAAGGCTAAATCAATCTGAAGCATTAAAAAGTACACGTGCCATTTTATTTTTGAATACATGTTTTCTATAAATAGAGGGTTTTCTCCTCATTACAAAATACACTAGAATTTTTTTTGAATATCTTCTTTCTCACTTTCTACTCTTTTTATATTCTTTACTAAATTTGCCTTAGTGTCTTATGAGTGAAAAATACTTGTGAGAGTTTGGTTTTTTTAGTGTTTGTGCTTTAATTTTTATTCCTCAAGAGTGTGACTCTATTTATTGAGTTCCTTGTATGGTTCTTCAAATTTTTTTCTTAAAATATTTGTTTGGTTTTTGATATTAGCTAGTTGAAATCTCTATTTTTTTTGTGAGCTCAACCTGTTAAAAGTTTTATTTGTTTTGGGGGGTCATATTGTAAAAAATATCTCATTTGTTGTAACAAGTTTTGTGGGCATATTCTTAAAAGATCAAGACATTTTTTTAGTGAAATAATAAAGAAGAAATTCTTGGGGAAGGAGTAGGCCAAGTTGTAGGTTGGACCTGTATAAATCCTATTGAAATCTCTATAACTATCTCTTAAATTTTTGTTATTTCATTTCATTTCCTCTCTAATTCTTTCTTTCTTAGTTTTGGCTGATTTATCTCTCTTGAATTGTCGAACTAACTTAATATCTTTTTTAAGAAATGAAATTTAAAATTTATCTTGATTTCTAAATATCAAAATTCACACCTACCCTCTCTTGTGTTTAGAGTCACTTATTTAACAAATCGAATCAGAGTCTAACTTCAATTTTAAGACTAATCATCCCAGAAGGAATGAATAATATCAAATGATTCATAAACAAATATCCATCCTTTAATGGATAACATAATGTTTTAAGGAAAGAGAATATGAGAATCTTTATAGAGGGGACGGATTTTGATATTTGGGAATCTATAAAGAATGGTCCTTTTGTTCTCATAAGTCAAGTTAATGGTGTTGTGGTAAACAAAGAGGGATATGATTAAAATAAATAAGAAAGAGAAAAAATGCAATACATTTTAAAAGAAAAGAATATCATCGCTATCGCTCCTGGTATTGGTGAATTTTGTGTGTTTCTTACTGTGAGATTGCAAAAGGAATATGAGACATCGTTCAAGTTACCCTTGAAGGTACAACTGAGGTAAAAAATAGCAAGGATGAACACATTAAATTGTTAATATGAGATCTTCATGATGAAAACATAAAGAAAACATTTATGTTATATTGAAACGATTTATCTACATTATAAGTCACATGAGAACTCTTGGAAAAGTTTTTCAAAATGAAGATATGGTTATAAAAGTCCTCAGATGCTCAAATCATAGTTGGAAACCCAAAGTCACTTTGGTTTCTAAATCAAGGGATTTGTCATCCATGGAGTTTGTAACACCCGAGGCCGAAGAGGGAGGGGAGTGGTCGTAACATCCGAGGCCAAAGAGGGAGGGAAGTGGTAGCCTGAATTCATATCAGAATGAGAGGATCCTAAGGTTTTGCATGTATGAGATTGCATGGTTGAAGGAATGATTATAAGGATTTATTGGTGCTACCTATACAAAAAATATGCATCTTCTTTTCGGTAGCCTAACGAATAAGAACTCTGTAGTTAAGTGTGCTTGACTTGGAGTAGTATTTGGATGAGTAAGCTTCTAGGAAGTTTCTCGCAAAGCATGTGAGTAATGATAAAGCATGCTAAAAAAACTCGTGTTGGTCCGTGGGGTTAGTCGGTAATCTTTTAAGCAGTATGAGGCATTACAAATGCTATTAGAGCAGACCTCTCCCAGTATAATATGGTTCAGGGACAAACCAAGTGGAAGTTGGTGGGCATGTAACACCCGGGGGAGAAGAGGGCGGGGAGTAGTTGTAACATCCGATGTTGAAGAGGAAGGGGATTGGTCTACCGAATTCACATCAGAATGAGAGAATCTTGAGGTTGTGTAGGTATGTGACTGCATGGTTGAGGGAAGGCTTATAATGATTGATTTGTACTACCTATACCAATAAGATGCATCTTCTTTTCGGTAGCCTAATAAATAATAACTACGTAGTTAAATGTTCATGACTTGGAGTAGTATTTTGATGGGTGACCTTCTGGAATGTTTCCTGAAAAACGTGTGAGTGAGAACAAAGCATGCTGAAAAGACTCGTTTTGGTTTTTGGGGTCACTCGGTAGTCCTGAAAGTAGTATGGGACGTTACAGAGTTGGATACTCTTTTTGTTAAATTGCAGGAACATGAGATAGAGATGAAAAGATAAGAAAATGACCAGGAAGACAACAATAATAAGAACAAAAGTATTTCTCTAAAAGTTATCAAATACATGGAGTCATAAGATGAAGATTGTTAAAGTAAAAATGATGAAAACATGAACTTCATGTTTCACAAATTTAAGGAATTTATGAGGCATGAAAAACAAACTTCAAAATTTTCAAAAGCAACAAGAAGATCAACATAAAAGCGAAGGAAGATCTTCATTCGTTTCTACATGCTTTCAATGTAGAAATAAAGCACACACAAGACAAAACTTCCATCAAAACCAAAGAAGAAACAAAACTCCGAGAAGGTTAAACAAACCTCAAAAGGAAGCAAAGAAAGGTTACATCGCCTATGATGACAATGACATGGAATCCTAGAATAATGAAGAAGCCAGCATCTGTCTTATGGAAGATCTTGAAAAAGAAGAGGTAACTTCACATTTCTCTTATCATGATCTATTTTTCATTTGCAAGAAATTAAATAAAGAAACAAATAAGTTAAAACATCTTGTTTCCACCTCTTAAATCACTATTTCTTGCCTCGGGTTTGAAAATAGAAACCTCTAGGAAGAAATATGAAGTCTTAAATAGAGACAAAATATTTTAAATCAAAACTCTTACACTTCTCATGAAGTATTAGTGTAATCTACCAAGTGTGATCAATGTGTTGTTTTGAAAAGTAAAAATGACGATTTATAAAACACACTTGATAAATTCACTAAAGAAAGAGATAACTTGAATCTTCTTATGTTTAATTAAAAGGAATATTATAATAAATCTAGTTTGTGTTACAAACCTAAAAATAATGTTAAAAATCTTAGCAACATATGTCCTGAAAATAAGATCTATAAATGCAATACTCTTAAGTGTAATTATTGCAATAAAATGGCCATGTCACTTGATTTTGCTTTGTTAAAAAATTCATGATTGTAAAAATGTATTTTCTACTTCTAACTTATATAAAGAATATTTTGAAATAAATATGAGAAATGTGCCTGATCATAATAATATGTATTCCACTAACGCAAGATGACCTAAAAAGAATTGGGTATCAAAAGTCAAAAATTCAAATTGCGTGTAGATATGCTTAACAGTTCGAAGTCAAAACATCATATTGATAGTAGTTATTCAAATCATATGACTAAATAAATAAATATCCTCTCTTATTTTACTTATATGAGAAAAGTATTTTCTTTGTATCGTAAAAAAAAGGTAAATTGTTGGATCTGGATCTATTGGTAAGAGCCTTAATCTTACCATTAAGTTATTATGATTTTCAAGGTTTTATAGCACATGCTACTTATTATTAAGTAAGTTATATGGAAAAGGTAATAGAGTATCATCTAGTTTGTAACTATGAGATGCAACCTAAGGGGGGGGGGGGGGGGGGGGGGGGGGGGGGGGGCGATTTAGGTTTGCTGAATTTTTGATGTTTTTTGGCTAAGTTTCTTAACTTACTAAAAATGTCAAAAGCAATAATTGTTATGTTACATATAATCCCTGTAGTTCATTAAAGTATTTGTACTACTTATTCTTAACAACTTAAAGGTACATATAGTCTCTCTATTTCGTTAGAGGATTTTCCCACTATGCTTAGATTCTGGTACAAGTCTTCACTAAGACCACTTTACAACATTATAAAGCATACACATAAATAAAGAACAGTAATTTCTCTTTTACAACGACTTATAGCCACAATGACTAAGTAACATACACAACTTCTTAAATGAATTTGAAGAAGTGTTATTGGCTTGTATTTCAAAATTAACACATGTAATATTGGGCTTCTCTTTCTTAAATTCACAATTCAAACTCTATATACCTTGAGTGCTAATAACTTTTAATGAAACTTGTAAGATATGTGAAAGATGAAAAGTTTCAAAAAAATTGAAATAGGAATGAAAACTTTAAAAGAAAGTTTGAATTGCGTGAACATTGAAAGTCAAAGAGGTAAATTTGGTTTCTGGTGTATGATGCCTTATATACACCTTTAGGAACCTTTATGAGTGGATGCATAAGTTTGAAAATGTTTCACATGGTAATCGATTACCATAGGGGGTAATCGATTACCACTATCCTAACGTTAAAATTTTTGAATATCAAACAACTTGTAATCGATTACCATAACTTACTAATCGATTACCACTACATTTTTATAGATAAACATCAATTTTGCAACTTAGCTTCCATGGTTTTTATGCACTTTATTTTAAGAAGTTTGAAGATAGAGATTGAGATATGTTTCTCAGCATTTAAGGAAATATAAATTGATTTGTAATGAGCACCTTAAAAACTTGCTAATAATTCCAAAAAATTTCTTGATTTTCACTGATCATCTTCATGACAACTTCATCATTGATATCTATTTTTTATCAAACTTTTTTTCTCCGTTGATATGTGAAGCTAGCGGAAATATACCCAAACGTATCGCACGATCAAACATCTAACAGAGTCGCCATCGAACTTTATTTATTCTCGAAGGAAAGGGAAAACATCGATAATACCAGAGGGAAAAATATGTTAGGTAAGGAAATTGGTTATGCAAGGGGAAGGTATTAGCACACCTTACATCCATGGTACTTCATGGGAACTATTTTGATTGTTCTCGCTCGAATGAGTGTTATATCTAAAGATTACTCGCAAAATAATAAAAGGAAAAAATAATGGAATAAATAAAGTGCTCGGTGAGGATTGGGGCCCTCATGCCTACGTATCCTTGTAGTGCAATAAGAAATTCAAAGCTCCGTAGTTCATGGAACTAGTGGTAGGAGGTGAAAAAAATTGTGATAACAAATATGGTCTGAACCAAAGGGTAATGTGTTTTGAACTCCAAAAGGGATGAAATATGAACCCAAGAGTAAAACTGGCGTTGACCGATATATGGACTAGCCATAAGCGTCTGCCACTATATGGTACAATCGAAAATAAGGAGAATTAAGTGTTTGGCTACGAGCCAAACAACTCTTGGTTCACAAGGTGACATAAGGTGGAGCTCAAAGCGCTAGTGTATTTGAATCAAAGAATAAGGGTATATCACATGGAGTGAATGAAGGTGGAATCCTGGATGCATCATGAAGATGAACGAAATGAATGGCCAAAGTCACAAAATTAGGGGATATGGTAACAAGTGACTGAAAAGGTATAATTTGAAACCAAAAGTAAATATTGGAATCCATAGGAGAAATGGAGTTTGTACCATAGAGGGAGACATCGTCTTAGCCAAAAAAGAAGGAATAAAATGTTTGGGTACGAGTCAAACAACTATAGGTACAAATGCGGATTTGCCACTATATGGTCCTAAAAGGGTATATATGGAATCCCAAAGAAAATTGTATTTCGGTTTCAAATAAACGATACGTGTGAGTGATTTATGATTGAAGGTAGCTAATGGATCATGAAAGATATGAATGATTCCCTAAAGGCGGAAGGAGGAATAATTATAGTTATGCTCGCCAAGGATTTGCATCCTCGTGCCTATGTATTCTCACTGTGCAATGAGAAAGTCAGACCATTCGTAGTTCATGGAACCACGAGAACAAAGGAAGGTTGAAAGTGATGAAAAGTATAACTTGCACCAACAGAATGGTATCAAGGGAACCCACAAATGGAGAGTGAACTTTGAACCAAAGAGTAAACCGGCGTCTTAGCCAAAAAAGAATGAATTAAATGTCTAGGTACGAGCCAAACAACTCTTGGTTCACAAGGTGGAATATCGCTATATCGTCCTAAAAGGGTATATACGGGGCCCAAAAGAAAGTATTGTTAGGTACAAGGAGCAGTATGTCACTGGCTGTGGAACAATCAGTTTGAGATGAAATAAGAATGGTATCTTGGATCCATGAAGGAATAAATTATGAACCGAAGAGTAAACATGCGTCTTAGCCAAAAAAGAATGAATTGAATGTTTGGGGACGATCCAAACAACTCTTGATTCATGAGGTGGATTGTCGTTATATCGTCCTAAAAGGATGTACATGGAGTCCAAAGAGAAGTATATTTGATCTCAAAAATATGGTATTGATTGAATGAATGAAGAATGATTAATTAATAAATAGGGTAGCTCGTGAAGAATATGAGTTCTCCTGCCTACGTATTCTCAATGTGCAATGAGAAAGTCAGAGCTTTCGTAGTTCAGCCGACTAAGGCTGACAGCAAGATGATTGATGAGGCAAAATAAGTGATTGGTTGAATATGGTATATGAAGAGACTTGATAGTTGCTTGATAAGAACCACACTAAAGTCTATGAGTAAAGATGGATACGGTGAGTAATTAGGTCAAGCGTCCCGTACCAAAGATATCCAAAATGAGGACATGAATTCTCCACTCTCATCCCTTCTTTACCACTTAAGGCTCGTGGCATGTAATTATCATCCTAACTTTCAAGTTGCTAGATGAGAATCCTTGCTGCTCTATATGATGAGGAATACCTTATCAATCATTTAATTTGAATTGCACTAAAGTCTATGAATAGAGGTGAATACAATGAGCAACTGGGTTAAGCGTCCCGTACCCAAAGATACTCAAAATGAGTTAATGGAATTCTTCACTCTCATTCATTATCTACTACTTAAGGCTCGTGTCGTACAACTTGAATTTTGATTGATAGGTTGTTGGTCGAGTCCTTGGTTTATTACACCGTTGCTTTGTGAAGGGAGAGACTTGTCAATCATATGATTTGAATTGCGCTAATGTCTATGAATAAAGGTGAATACGATGAGCAACTGGGTCAAGCATCCCGTACCCAAAGATACTCAAAATGAGTTAATGGAATTCTCCACTCTCATTCATTCTCTATTGCTTAAGGCTCATGCCGCACAATTCTAACCCTGATTAACAAGCTCTTGAGGAACCATATTTGACGTGACTTGTATGATCCACTACGTGATATGACTGGGGATGTCTTGATTGAGAGTCAGACTTGAGGCTTCGAGCTCCATAACTCACAGAAGAAGTCTCATCAAGTGATCAAGGGTCTTTTGATCACTTGAATCAAACTGTGGGATTATACAAGATCAAAGGATTTAGTTGATCAAAATTGATTTTGATCAAATTGAATTGAGGGTTGGAATTAATTTGGAATTTATGATTAATCCTAATCTAAGGGTTAGAGTTAAATTCAAAGGCTATTCCTCAGGGAGCATGTCATTGTTAATTAAAAATTCTAAGTCAAAATTCCTAAGGGAGCATGTCATTGGTTGAAAGACTAATTCATCACAAAATTGAATCAAGGTTTATACAAGAATCAAATTGATTAAAATATCAATTGAGAAAAATTAAAATTCTACCTAAGCGAATCAAATTGGTTGAAGACTTGCATTCGTGACGCAAATCCTAACGTTGTTGCATGATGCCCCTACTTCTCTTTTGCACACGATAGTGGATACGAACCCAAGAGAAACATAATGAATCAACGACGACATGACAAATTCGGCATCCAATCCTCAACCTCCAATCGGGATTCAGTTCTCTGCGTGCACAGAACAGAAGAAAACGAATTTGAATTGAAGCCGAAAAACTAACCAGTCTCGAAGTTCTGACGCATAAAGGTAATGACTTCCTTCCTCCTCGTCCATTTTTAATTTCCTCCTCCTCCTATTCCATTTCTTTTGCCTCTGCGTTCATTATTATGCGTTTTTTGAGAGTGATCTTGAGGGAACGAATTTGTTGTTGAACGAGTGATTGCCGGTTTTGTGATAGGTTTTGTTTGTAAAAGAGATTAAAAATGTGAGAAAGGAGATCGAAGGTGATGAACTAGAGATCTCAGAAATGAATTTGAAGACTGTGAAATCAAAATTCGAAAAAAATCTCCTTATGTGATGTGATGGTATTCTCATTATATAGAGCTTCCGATTCTGTTATTCTTTCCTCCTTTTCTTAGAATTTCTATTTTACTATTAGAATTTATCAGTGAGAAGTTGGTTATTCGGTTAGGAAAAAACATGTTAGTTAGGAAGTTAGTTTGCATTCTGTTTTGGATTTGTAAGGTTAGAATATTCAACTGCTAGTTGTGATCTTGTTAAATGCTAGAACAAAATTCAGTTAGGCTTGGTTTTTGTGATTTGTTCTGTTAGTTCATTTGTTGGTGATTAGTTTAGCAGAGATCCTATTAGTGAATGATGTGTTAGAACATTAGTAATACAATGTTAGAATGTTCATTTTAAAAATAAAGATTAGCTTTGAATTGTTATAACATGTCACTGACAAACCAGTTAGAAACTTTGTGATGTTTGAACAATAATTGTAAACTGTTAATTGTTTCTTTAGAAGAGAATTGAATGTTAATTTGGATTCATTAGAGAAATATTGATTTTGCAGGTGGTTTGAAGAAATAGTTGGTGTGCTGTTGTCGCCAAAGAAATGACCTATAAATTGAACCTCATTGCAGGATGTGGGGTTTGTTAAGTGGTGACAAGTTAAATACTTTTCTTTATTAAATTCAATTAGGAAATAAAAACTGTTAGATTGTGTAGCGGTAAATTCATGACCATTAAGCTATGGAAAAACTTAACGTCAATAAAACCAGAGTCGCCACCGCGCTTTTATTATTTTCAAAGGAAAAGGGAAAAGTATGAACAAAACCCCAAAAATAAGAAGTTTTCAAATCAAAACTAATAAAATGCCAGAGATTACAGGTAAGGGGGTTGGTTACACAGAGGGAAGGTGTTAGCACCCAAAGTGTCCTAGGTACTCCTTGGGAGCCCTTTTTAATATGTGTATGTGTTTTTGGTATAAAATGATGTTTGCAACAAATAGAGCATGGGGATGAGAAAAGAATTCATTAATTATATTTTTGTGTTTGACAAGACCTTCGGACTTGTGCCTACGTATAAACATAAAATGAGGGATCAAAACCTCGTAGTTCGTGGTAACAGTTTCAAAGTGAGTGAATTGCTTTTAACAAAAAATTAAGTTTAAAGGAGGCACAAAGGGCCAAAAAGAGTTTGAATGAGCGTTAGTTCTTTTTGTCTTTTGAAATTTTAAGTCAATATGGTTAGATTCATTTACAAGTTTGATTAAGAAAAGAGTTTAAAAATGCAATGGCATAAGGCCAAAGTTTCTAATTCGCAATAAAGTCTAAGCTTAGAAATCAAAAGCAAAGAAGATTTTGAAAAGAGGGAGAGGTTTGAAATTTAAGAAGTGGGAGGAGATGAAGAGACTAATCCTAAGCAAAACTTTAAAAGTTAAGAGTTGAAAAGATCTGACCAATGGGATGCAATCCAATAGACAAGAATTTCATATAGAAACCCAATTTTCCTTTGGACTTTAGAATCAAGAAATATCAATAAACAAGTAGCAAGATGAAGAGAAAGGCATCAAATAAAGATAACCACATCCAAGTGATCGCGACTTTATGAGTCTATTGGGGTATTAACTGCAAGTGCACAGTCTAATCGCGTAGTTTTAAAAGATATCGATCCCACAGGGACTTAATGAATCGATATACCGTTTTTCTAGGGTTACCGCGTAAAGCCAAGGCGGATGATACTTTGATGATTAGGGGGAAAAGTAAAACTAAATTTGGATCTAGGTTAAATATCAAATAACACAAATATCGGTATGTAGTTCGTCGTAATTAGGGAATCAAATCTTCGTTGGTTTTTTTCTTAGTTTTAAAATAAGTCTTTTCAGTAGACACTATTAATTAAAAGTCTTTTCCTCAAACTCTCGCTCTGTTGAATCAGACTATGACTTTATATTAACGTACGCTCTCACTATTTCGTTAAATCTAAAATCACTTTTTGAAAACAATAGAATCTATAGAAACTCTTTTTAAGAAAATACTAACCGTTTAAACGCCCTCGTCTCAAACTCTCGCTCTGTTGACTTAGACTATATGATTAAACTCAAATGCTTAACTCTCGTCCTCACATTTAACTTTTAAAAATACTTTTTGAAAATGATTAGAATTTAATTAACTTTAAAAATTGCTTTCGCCCTGATTTAAAGTTAATGTTCAATTTACACTGTCCAGTTAAAAGCTCAAACCGTCGTTCTATTGATTTTAACTTCTTTATGTCTTTTACTCTTGTACAAAAACTTTGGTATTAACTCTGTAAATTGAGACCAGAAAAAGAGTGACTATACTTTAAAATAAATTTAAACTAACTCAGTTTTGATTCCTTTATTCCGCTTACTTTACATACCGACATCTAAATAATTAGCCGGACATGCTAGACATGCCTAAACAATAATCATGCATAAATACGGCCATATCAGACAAACAATATATATAAACAGCAGCACAGAGCATATGTAAATTAAAACAATAACTCAATTAATTAATGAACCTGGAAAAATATTAGAATTATGCACTTTAACTCCTAGCTTCGATGCTCGAACACTCCACCACAAGTCGGTTGGATTTGTTCTTCACAATTCTGATCGGATAGGAAAATAAAAACAAGGGAATAAAATACTATGATCTAATGTAAGGTTAGATCCAGTAAAAATTACACAATAGTTTCCGGTGTAGAAACTAGCGTGAGAAAATAAATTCAATGCTTTGGAAATTAACTAGAAAAGAAAAGGAAATAAAATGCTAAGAAAATAGAATGCTGGAAAATTAAAAAGCAGGAAAAATATTGCACGGAGTCGAATTCCGATACGGCAGCCTTTGAGGTCTATTTATATTCATCCATAAAGTAACCGTTTTCCAAAAGTATGTTCAGTAGGGTTTCTCAAGCGTCAACGAGTCAAGAGGAAAAATAGGGGAGAACGTCCTTCTGTTACGCACGTCAAAGCCAAAAAAATAGGAGTGGGGGGTGTGACGTCCGTCACACCATGTGTTACGGTCGTAACACTAAGTAGATGGGCGTGACGCTCGTCACGTGAGTGTGGCGGTCGTCACAGCCCTTTTCCTTGTAGTTGGCGTGGGCTGGGCCTTGGTGAGATGCTTTTCCTAGAGAATCCTCTTTTTGCACCCCTTTTCTTTCTTTTTCGCACATGCTTCAAATAATATTACCTGGAATAAATAATAAGAGAATACCAAGTAATATCGAATAATATAAAATAAATTGAATCAAACAACGATATAATTTAATTAAATCAAGTCCAAAAATGTGATATAGTTTCATGTTATCAAACTCCCCCACACTTAGACTTTTGCTTGTCCTCAAGCAAGATACAATGTAGAAATCGATTTAAAATATTAGCCAGATGAAATTTCCAAACACTCATCAATTCGTAATAGGTTGCAAGTAAATTTCGTTTAGAAATAACCTGAGTTTAATCTTAACATCAAAAACTACCGTAAAAACACTAGATAACCTCACCTTATGCAAACCAGTTCGAGTCATGCTATTATAGCTAGCCTAGTTCTTTTACTCTTATTTCACCCGTTTTCATTCTAGCGAAATCACATTAAGCCCTTTATCTTTTCGCGCACATAGTGGAGTAACCGGTTAGCGATTCTGATCCCCTTTTTTAGCTGGAAGTTCTGGTACATAAGTTGGATAACTTCGTTATTTAGTCCATTGCAAATTGCGGGGGATCGGACCGTAGTCCGCCCTACCAAGTTAAGCACCAGAAACCGCTGAACCAACTCACAATGGATCGTTCATACAATGTTTTTGTAGGGTCCGCAACCTTTGGATTAAATGATCGGGTAAAGATCACCTAACTTAATTAGTGCATTTCCTGATTTTTAATATGTTGTTTTGGGAATCATTCACTTATATTCATCGGCTCTCCACGTAGTTTGCTATTAAGATGGTGTCGACTTCTCGTATAAATTACTCGGGGTTACTATAAAACTAAAAGTTCAAGGGGTTGGTATAATAGGTACTTAGCCTGATCTAAAATGTTGAGGTTTTTAGAGTGTTGGGGCGGTAATAATTTTGTCTTAATTTCACTCAAGTTTTATAAAATAAGCAACCTTTATACTTATCGAGTGTGTTAAATTTTTGTTATGGCTCAAGAAAATTGAGGGGAATAGATAATAAAAATTTTCACACTAGGGACTTGACTTAAAATAATTTTTTTTTTATTATATGAAAGGGAAATAACATACTTGAAAGGGAAATGTTGAAAGAGAAATAATCATAACTGAAAGGGAATTTTTCCCCCCTACACTTAAATGCAACATTGTCCCCAATGTTTCAAGAAAAGCGAAAAGAAAGGAAAAATAAATAAAAATGGTGCTCGAACTCAAATCTGCCTGCGTCCTCTTGTTCTCGGACCCGGTGATCGTTGACGTACTTCCAAGTCATCAAACCTGTTAAGCAAGTCAGTGAACCGCTGGTCAGTTATTGCATTCCTCTCTTCTTGTTGTTGTTGCATCTGGCGCATCAGTTGCATTACTTCGTTGTTCTGCGCATGCATGGCATCAAGCCGTTGGGCTTGATGTTCAATAGCATCCATGATGTCATCATTTGTTGCAGGCCTTCTTCTTCGACGACGTCGGGAGGATGAACCAGCCACATTATCGGAAGGATTATGTGGGACCGAATGTTGTTCAGGACCTTGATCACCTTGCTCCATTTCATCAAACTCGTCTGGGGGCGGGTTTGCTTGTGTAGGCTCGGTAGGTTCGGGAGCATTCATATTGTAGATGAATCGGTTGGGGTTGGTGACATCGGTGAGGGCAATGTTAGACAAAACAACGCTTGGGACCTCTTGGTTATTCACCATAAGATAATACCTCCCGCCTACCCTATTTTTGATTAAGCGGCTGAAGCGACAATAGCTTATATCCATAAACAGGGGTGGCAAAGATTGCAAATTTTGAAGTCGGTCCCCTAGATTTAAACCGAGTGCTATGGTGGTTATTAATCCTCCAATCACAAAAGGTTGACGGCCTCGAGCACAAAGGGTACGAATATGGTGAAGTAAGAAAGAGGCGGCGTTTACCTTTGTATCCATTGAAAAGATGTAGTGGAGGAAGAATAATTCCTTCGCGTTGACTTTGCTGTTGTTGGGTCTTCCAAAAATGGTGTTTTGCAGAATACGGATAAAATACCGGATAATGGGGTTGTGTATGTGTGAAGCTAGTAAGGCGTCCCAATTGGTGGTTTCCACACCGGATATTTTTCCAAAAAGTTCGAAGGCAACCGTGTTCCAATTTGAGTTTGGAGGGATTCTTGGATGGACTTGGTCTCCTACAAGAAAATGTAGCATGGCACTCAACTGGTCCTGAGATAGTGAGTACTCAGTGTTGAACATGCGGAAATTGGCGGTACCGGTTAAGTATTCGTTCTCACCGGGTGGAGTGGTGTAGGAATAAGAACTTAAAAACTCCAAGGTGAGTGATGGGTATGTTGGGTGATTTTGTGTGCACAGAGAAGTTAAATCGGAAAGCCTAAGCATCCATTGCACACCCTGAAGTAATCCTAATTCTTGTAAGCAATTTAAATCTGGATACCTGGTAGAGATGACACCGCATTGTTGGAACCGAACGAACTGCTCCCGTTGATAGTTATCATCTTCAGATCGGAAAATAATATTTCCAAATTGCACTTCTTGATGTTGGTTATCCGCCATATTGATAGGTAGGTAGAAAGAAGGAAAAGGGGATGAAATATATTTGTATAGAATGGTTTGTTGGAATGATGTGGTGTAGGAAGAAAGGTATTATAGGTATTTATAGGAAGAGTTTTGAAATTGGGAAGAGGAGTGGGTGAGAGAAAAATAAATGTGGATGAATGTGAGTGGAATGGAGTAAAGAGGTGAGTTGAATGGAAAAAATGAAAAGATGGGAGTAACGGTCATGACCCTAACGGTCATCAACGTTTACGAGGAAGCACGCTGTTACGCTCGTGACAGAGTGTGTTACGGGCGTCATGGGTTGCGTGGCGACCGTGATAGCTTGTGTGACGCTCGTCACGCTAGTGAGCATGCAACGGTCGTGACAGTAGGAGGCAGCATGCGTGGGTGCTTCATTAATTCTTTTTATTATTTATTATTATTATTTTTTTTTAGTTTTGTTTATTATATTTACTATTGTTTTATTTTTGAATTGCCATGAATGCTACTTTACTACACCATAATGTATATATATTTTTCTCTAATAAGCCATGTAAGTAGTATGCATGCAATATAAATCATCATTGGGAAATTTAGACAGTGCATAAATCAAAATAAAATTTAATTTAACCAATAATGCCAATAACTTCATAAAAATAAACATAATGTAATCTTTGAAAATAAAATAAAACATGTGAAAAGTAAATACTAAGATAAAAATAATGTCAAACGAAACTATAAATTTCCTAAAACTAAAACTAGTTAACTGCAATTCTTCTAGCCACTTGTAGAATCTCTTGTCGGAGGAGCAAAGGAATTAACACGGTGTAGCAATTCGTGAAATTGATTTGTCATTCGACCCATGTATTCCATAAATTCATGTCCCATCTTAGTTAACTCTTCTCTAATGGCATCTTGTTTTGACATCAAGGCTTGAATAGCGGTATTATAATCAGTTCCGGGCATATGATGTCTAAGATCAGGTATTGCCGATTCTGCGGACGGGATAGGATGAGGTGGAGAGGCAGCATCATGGTAACCAGTTGGTGTCTACGGATCAGACTCAGCATAAGGAATCTGGTTGCCAAGAATCTCATAATCTTAGATGGTTTCAACAGATCTAACAGGAGAAGGTATTCCATCCAGGTTATAAAGCCAATTATTTCGGTTATGGACACTAGTCATCGGACTAGGCATGTTGAATAGGTAAAAAGCTTGGTTGTTAATTAATAGTTCAAAATCTTCAGGTCCAAGGTTTCCTATAAACATAGTGTTAAAAAGGAAAAGTATATTCATAGGCTCAATGCCACAAAAAGGGTTCAAATCAAGCATGGGTTGGCGCAATCCAATAGCATTAGCAATCATAGTTATCAATCCTCCTATTTGAATCGGTGCACGGTCATCTTGAATAAGGAGGTAAAAACTTGCCAACATATATGTGGCACCATTCACTGGATGGTTCTGGGAAGCACAAAATATTATGAAGAGTTCATCACGTGATACTGTGGTAATGTTTGATCTCTTCCCAAAAAGAGTGTGTGCTAGGATCTTGTGGAAATAACGAAAAGCTGGGTTATGTATGTTTCCAGAAAGAAACTCATGTTCCTCGGGGTCGTCATTTCCCGTCAAACTTCCCCAAAAATGCTCAATCTCTCGATATTCAAAAAGGTCTTCTTGGCTCATGGTGAATGTGTCAAAAGAAGTAGGGAACCCTAGGAGGTTAGTAAATTCTTGAATGTTATACTGATACTCCATGTTGAACATCCTGAATTGAATGAAACCTCGGTTTATTCCTTTTCCATGGTTCGGTAAATAAATCAGGGAGCTAAGGAATTCTAGAGTTAGCCTCCAGTAAGTAACAAATTGTCTCCGAATAGGAGTGGTGTCCCATCCTATTTGACTCAGCAGATATAGGACACTATCTCTTAGCCCAAGAACGGTCATTGCACAATCATCAGCATAAAAACTTGGGTGCATCTCTCTCTCAGCTAGTTCTTCAAATTTTTGTCTCTGAGCTCTCCCTCGGAATTTGATACCCATGCGATCAATATGTCCCATCAGGTTAGTGTTAACTAAAGAAAAGAAAAAACAAGAATTTAGTCAGGATTTGGCCAGATGCCGAAAGAAGAAAAATTTAATAAAATAAAGAAAATGAAGAATGAATACTGAATAAAATCAAAAGAATAATCAAAGAAAAAAAATAAAAATTTGTGGGTTGTCTCCCATGAAGCGCTTTGTTTAATGTCGCAAGCTCGACATAAAACTATTAAATGTTAATCTATTAATTTTGGAGACAATACGTCTAAGTGCAGGACTTGCGACTCTTCATTGTTTTCAGCGTAATGATAATGTTTTAGACGCTGCCCGTTTACGATAAATGCTTCAATAGATTTTCCTTTAATTTCTACAGCCCCACTAGGGAAGACATTAGTGACTTGGAAAGGGCCAGACCACCTAGAGCGTAGTTTTTCTGGGAATAACTTAAGTCTAGAGTTAAACAATAGGACTACATCGCCTTGTTTGAAAGTTTTTCTTGATATACGTTTATCATGCCATTTTTTCGTTCTTTCCTTGTAGATTCTGGCATTTTCGTATGCGTCTTGTCTAAGTTCCTCTAATTCGTTTATATCTAGAATTCGCTTTTCACCGGCAGCCTTATAGTTTAAATTTAAATTTTTAATAGCCCAATAGGCCTTATGTTCTAACTCCACCGGGAGGTGACATGATTTACCATAAATAAGCTTAAATGGAGTTGTTCCTATGGGAGTTTTGTAAGAGGTTCGATATGCCCATAAAGCTTCGAGTAATTTTGATGACCAGTCTTTCCTTGATGTAGCGACCGTTTTTTCCAATATCTGTTTAATTTCTCTGTTAGACACTTCCACTTGTCCACTAGTTTGAGGATGGTAAGGTGTTGCTACTCGATGTTTTACACCATACTTAAACAATAATTTTTCGAGTATCTTAGATATGAAATGTGATCCACCATCACTGACGACTATTCTTGGGACACCAAATCTTGGAAAGATTATATTCTTAAAGAGTTTAATTACTACTCGTGTGTCATTTGTTGGAGAAGCTATAGCTTCAATCCATTTTGATACGTAGTCAACCGCTACGAGTATGTACTTGTTACCGAAAGAAGGTGGAAAAGGTCCCATGAAATCTATTCCCCACACATCGAAAATTTCTACTTCCAAAATGCTTTTTGTGGCATCTCGTCGCGTCTAGATATGTTTCCTGTGCGTTGACACCTATCGCATTTCTTGACAGCGGTATGTACATCCTTCCATATGTTTGGCCAATAAAGACCGGCTTGTAGGTTTTTAGAGCAGGTTTTGGATGTACTTGCGTGTCCACCATAATGAGCGGAATGACAATGTTGGATTATACTTTCTACCTCTTCTTCAGGTATACAGCGACGGAAAATACCATCGGGGTCTCTTTTGAAAAGTAAAGGGTCGTCCCAGTAATAATGTTTTATGTCATGGAAGAATCGTTTCTTTTGTTGGTAGGATAAATCAAGTGGAACCACTCCGGCGGCTAAATAATTGACAAAATCAGCGTACCATGGTGTAACGCATATAGCCAAGGTGGTCTCTACCTGTTCATCAGCTCTATTTTCTTCCAAACTAGCTATAAGTTTATCGTATGAGAAATCATCGTTGATCGATGTTCTTTCCGGCTCCAGGTTTTCAAGTCTAGAAAGGTGATCCGCTACTACGTTTTCAGTTCCTTTTTTATCTTTGATTTCCAAATCAAATTCTTGTAGCAACAAGATCCACCTTAGGAGTCTAGGTTTAGCGTCCTTTTTTGTCAAGAGGTACTTAATGGCAGCGTGATCAGTGTAAACGATTATTTTAGCTCCGACCAAGTAGGAACGAAATTATCTAGTGCAAATACTACTGCTAAAAGTTCTTTCTCGGTCGTGGCGTAATTCATTTGCGCTTCATCTAGGGTTCTACTTGCATAATATATGACGTGAAGTTTTTTATCCTTTCTTTGTCCTAAAACAGCGCCTACGGCGTAGTCACTTGCGTCACATATTATTTTGAAAGGTTCATTCCAATCCGGGGTCTGCATTATGGGCGCGGAGATCAATGCTTGTTTAAGTGTTTGAAATGCTTCTAAACATTTATTGTCGAAGATGAACTCAACGTCTTTCATTAATAATCCGATTAAAGGTTTAGTTATTTTAGAGAAATCTTTAATGAATCTTCGGTAAAAGCCGGCATGTCCTAAGAAGCTTCGTATTTCCCTCACAGTTTTCGGAGGTTGAAGGTTTTCGATTACTTCTATTTTAGCTTTGTCTACTTCAATTCCTCTATTTGATATGATGTGTCCTAAAACAATTCCTTCTTGTACCATAAAGTGACATTTTTCCCAATTAAGTACGAGGTTTACTTTTACACATCGTTCTAGAACACTCTCTAGGTTTTCAAGACATTCTTCGAAACTTTGCCCGCATATGGAAAAGTCATCCATAAAGACTTCCATGATGTTTTCGAGAAAATCGGCGAATATTGCCATCATGCACCTTTGGAAGGTTGCAGGAGCATTGTGTCGCAACCTGAAAAAATACAGTGGTGCGAAAAAAACAACCGGCGAGAAAAGAATGACAGAAGAGTCGCCACCGTGCGTTATTTATCCCAAAGGAGGGAAAGGAAACGCTCGAAGTAAACCTGAAGAGAAGGAAAGGAAAAGACAAGGTCTCGCAACCAAATCTTGGGTTCGGGAGTCGATTATGCGAAGGGAAGGTATTAGCACCCCTACGCATCCGTAGTACTCTACGGGATCCACTCTTGTTGTTCTTGTCTAAAGGGTGTGTGTTTATCTAATGTACTATTTACTAAAAGAAAGGGTCAAAGAAAATGACTCGCACGGATGTCGCATCCACTGCATACGTATCTCATCTGAATATGAGAATCAGAGTCTTCGTAGCTCGGCTACCTATGGGTTAAAGAGGAGTGTGCTCGCTAAGACGTCACGTCTTATGCCTACGTATCTCATCGGGAATGAGAATCAGAGCAAAACGTAGTTCAACTAACTACGGGAACAAGGGTCTCGATTGCAACTAGGGCAAGAGAAAGGGAAAGTCTTGATCGCAACGAGGGCGAGAGAAAGGATCGCAACGAGGGCGAAAGAAAACCAGGATTAGTTGTTAGTCGTTAGTCAAACTCGGCAAGACATCGCATCTTGTGCCTACGTATCTCATCTAAACATGAGAATCAGAGTTGCCGTAGTTCGACTCACTTACGCCGAAACAAAACACACGCACAAAAAGGCAAACATGGAACCCGAACGCCAATCGCTGGACTTACATCAGCTTCAGAACCAAACATACCCACACTGGAAACCAGATGCCACTTGATGGACTTATACCGGACTCCAAGCACACAACAAGAGGATACGGAATGCCAATGGCTGGGCTTACATCCGTCTCTTACACACACAAGAACAAACAAGCAACAAGTTACTAAGGAGTCGGGAACTCGAGCCTAGCAACTGTCAAGCAAACACACACAAAAAGAAAAAGGGTGAAAAACAAAAAGGGTGCTCGGAGAGATCTCGTACGACCTCCTGCCTACGTACCTCATCTGGTATGAGGATCAGGGCGACGTAGTTCCCCTACATAGGGGTTGCCATCTGAACATGGACTTGCAAAGGAGGACACCAGTTGTGTCAAAGGAGAGTGGGCGATGTGTTCACGTCCTAACAGTAGGTGTCGCAGTTCGCTGAATCGAGTCTTAGGCAGTTACCTCTTTGCAATAGAACGGACTACATGCCACAAGATCGGAGACGCTCGGAAAGGTCTAGAAGAAATGGGGAAGCTCTGCCCTAGAGTTGTCATGCAATATGTACTTAGGTGTTTAGGATTTACAAATGGGAATATCTACCTAATGTTATCATACAAAAGAATATGGGAATCCTATCTATGTTATCATACAAAAGGATATGGGAATCTTACCTATGTTATCATACAAAGGGTTCTATCTAATGGGTGCTACCTAATCGGAACAAGAGTTGACGAGTGGAGCAAGGAGAAGTGTTAGGGATAAGGGTAGATGGCGATGCATGAAGCAATCGACTTACAAGGTTGATGGCGATGCATAAAGCAATCGACTTACAAAAGGATGGATGAATACGTGCTGGTTCTGTTAGGTTTTGAAAAATGATTACTCGACGTTGGATCGAGGTTTTGGTCTTGTTTTGAAATGGTTATCGGATGTTCATTTTTATTTCTTGTATTAACAGATGAATGAAGAATGAAAGAATATTATACATTTCATGGGAGAGGGATACATTTGTTATGAATGGGGATTGTTCATGGCAAACAAACAATAATAATACATGCCTCAAACACCATACAAGTAGGCCACAGTTAATCAAACAAGTAAGATATAAACAAGTATATAATCGAATCAAATAATCAAAGAATGAAATAATGAAGCATTAAACAATGTATGAGTGTAAGTGCGAGGGAACCGGCTCATTGTAAGAAAGCCCAAGAGTAAGCTATGTGAGGTCGATGGCGATGCTTAAAAAGCAATCGACTTACAAGGGTGTGAAAAATGGGCTCGATATTAAATCGAGAAAAATATGATTTTTATAGTTTTAAAATGGTTTTGAATTGAATTAAAATACAACAACTTTGCATTATTAATAAAATGAAAATATGAGTGTAATAAAGGCATAAACATAAGAATAAATGAAAATGCTAAAAGAAAAATAAAATAGCTAAAAGAAAATGCTACACATGAGTATTGAACCCACCCCACTCAAGAAAATGAAAACTGGCCTTCTCCACCAGACCACTTATGATTATCTGCTACTGTGATACTACGTTAAATATATAAACCGGGATAAAAAATGAAAAAAAGATTAAGAACAATAAAAGAAAATACTAACACATAAATATTTTTTATGTTTTTTTTATCTCTGTTAAAACAAATCAAATTAAATTAAATTAAAAAAAAGAAAAAAGAAAAAAAAAGAAATGGGAACGAAGAACAGACGCTCGTCTTCCTTCACCCTCTCCCCAACCTCACGAACTCACCCTTTCCACCCAACGGCAATCTCATACGAACTCGCCCCTCTCGTCCCTCTTATGAAATCGCTCATCAACGAAACCCTCTCACACTCTCAAACTCAGCGAATCAATCTCTCTCAACTCTCACAATATTTTCATCAACAAGAACATAAGAAGGATAAAAAGAAGGAAAAAGAAGTTCTTACAAAGTGTCGCGGTGGTGGCGGTGAAGGACGCGAAGAAGCTGGCCTCCAGGTAATTGATTTTGGGATTTTAGGGTTTTTTTCCTCAGATTTTCGCCTCCAAGTCCTCCTGTTGTTAATTCCTCTTCTCCTTTTATCCTCTGCTGATTAGGGTTTCAAAAAGGGTCTTTGTTGCTCAAAAAAAAGTAAATTTGCAAACCCCTTTTGGTGCTCTCAGGATCAGATTGCCTGTTTGATGCTAGGTTAGAAACGGTATCCTGAGCTCATGCTTTCTTCCTTGAACTTTATCTCTATTCTGTTTTGGGATGTTTTCTGGAATTACTGCCTTTGCTAATTACTCTATCTTTTTTACTGCAGTGAATTGAACTGTTGATGTTGGGCGTTGTTTCAGTCCACTTACAATCCCGTCACTCTTCTATGCAGTTTTCTTGCTTGGCCTTTGAGGAATTGGAGTTTTTGGATCCTCTTTGGAAGGAGTTTGGCAATTAACTGCTGAAACAAGTTCTTTTGAAAATTGACTAGCGTGTAAAATTTCTCCAATGGTTTCTCCTACAAGCATTGCAGGCAATGACATCCTTCTCCATTCACCTGTGTTTGGTGTTGAGGGAAACTTTCCCACAGGAGATTTCCTTGTGGAACTATTCTTGATCCTGAGTGATTCTTGCTTGCACCTGAGACTAGTTCTGAGATAACCTCTGGTGCTACGAGGGCTGAGATTAGCCCCTGAAACCACCTTGTTTCCACCAGTTACAGTGTACTGTAATTCTTGCAGCCGAGCCATGCATTGATCCACCTTGTTTAGTGTTTCTCTACTGAGAACAGGATTGAGAGCAGCTAAAGTTTTCCTCAGTTTTGGTGGGGTTCTTGCAACCATCTTGAGAAAACAAAACCAAACACAAGAGGTGGGTCTCAAATTAGAATTTTCAATTCAATCACTTACACTTTCATTCACCCAACGAAAGATTGGATCCGAACTCACTCTCTCTCTCTCTAACTTGGACCACAAACCTTTTTTTTTTTTACACATGATAAACCTTGTTGATGTGTATGTCTAAAATGGTTTTTGATTATGGAAGTTGCAGCTGGTGTGCAATCACAGGTGAAGCAGGAGTATGTCATAAAAAGCAAGTCGTTGGCTCCACGATGCAGATGTCCAATGGCTGCTATTAATGATGATGACATGATGAGCTTGATGATTCCATTACAGTTCAGGATAATGGCATGGAGTCTCACAGCCTGGAATGCTCCTTATGCTCCATTGTTTCACTGAGCTATTAGCATGAGGGTTGGTGGCATGTCTTGGATCATAGGCCAGTTGCAACAGGTGAAGGATATGCTGTCCCTAAGTCCAATCTGGTCAATGTTGCGGCAGCAGGCAAGGTATTCCTTGATTTTGCATTGTGCTGCAAGCCAAGAGCTTGCATTCAGTGGCTAATCCCAATGTGAGTTTGCACTTGGTGGATACATTTCCATTGTAACATATAGATGTGATAAATGTAGGCATTTCCATCGCCCATAGCTTGGCCTGCAGGTTTGTCATGAAGCTTGCAGCAGGCTCAATTTGACTTTGTGAAGGTAAGTGGTCCTTTGAACCTTGATCAATGGCTTAGGTGGTGCATTGCCCCTGTTATGTTTGGGTTGTGACTTGGTTCCATGGCCCGTTGGATTAACCACGCTTTTGGCCTAATGCAGCACTTATGGTTTGACTTGAAAATAAGGATGTGTTTCTTGTTGCAGGTTGCAGTTTCGTGTGGTGATGTTGGTTTGTTGCAAGTTGTGTGCCTTGATGCACTGCTTGCTGCAGAGTTTATTTGGCTTATGGCATGAGGTTTAACAGGTATGGCCTATGGCTTGAGACAGTTGTAGACATTCGTGGCCTTGCTGCAGTTTTGACACATGACTTGGTTTTGATTTTGTAGGTTCACCACTGGTTATGTGCTTATGGTGCTGCTGTAAGATAATAAGCAAGGGTGCACACATGGACTTTGGTGGTAAATCAAGACAAGATAGCGTGAGATTAGGTCCAAGTTTGGGAAATATGGTTTTAGAATTTTAGGGTTGACTTTGGTCAAAGATGACCAAAAAAAGTCAACAGTTGACCAAAGTCAACAATTGGTCAAAAATGTCAAATTTTGTATTTTCTTTATAAATGGACAATGAATCAATGGAATTGAGGTTTTTTGGATTTGGGTTGAGTTTGGTCAACGTTGACCAAAAAGTCAACTGTTGACCAAAGTCAACAATTGGTCAAAAATGTCAAGACTTGTATTTTCTTATGTAGAATCAAATGTAATGGTTTAAAATGACATGAAATAAATTGAAATGGATTAACAAATGGTTTGAAGTTGGTTCCCAAATTGTTTTTGCCTTATGACTTGAATGACTTGACTGATAATGAACAGAACCATGAAATGAGACCATAAGGTTAGGGTTTTGATATAGTATCCATGAACCAATAACATGACTAGCAAGTGGCTTGAAACACAAGAAGCTTGGTTGTTCAGATGACCCAGACCATAGATGTATTAACAATCACATGAACCACACCATGACTTTGGACCAAGACCAATCCTCATATAAGACCAGAGTAAGGTTATGCCAAACATGCTAAACAAAAGTGAAAACATAAAAAATTCAGGACCAAAATCGGGGTATGACAGTTGCCCCTATTTAAGCGTCTTCAACTAGAGAATATGATGCAGGACGTTCTTAATATCATCATAGTGGGAGATGATTAAATACTAAGAAGACCCAGATTTTGATCCTGAATCCCTATGAAATGATTAACAATGCCTGTCAGAATCGACAAAGAAGCAATCTCAAAAGAAGAATCCGTCTGGTACGGTGAAAATCGGCCCGAGTACCGAAACAGAAAGTTGACCTGGATACCAAAATAAATGGTAACACAGGAATAGCCATGGCCTGAATGCCGCACATTAGTCTGAACACTAAGCATCGGAATATGAGAGTATCAATGTTGGTCTGATCACCGGAAATCTGGTCTGAACACCACTTCGATCTGGAAATCGGAAAACTGGCCTGAATGCCACAAGTACTTCGACCTGATTGTCGGAAACTTCTTCGATCTGAATATCGGAAAAACTGGCCTGAATGCCACTTCGGTCTGGATACCGGAAAAACTGGCTTGAATGCCACTTCGGTCTGGATACCGGAAAAACTGGCTGAATGCCACTCCGGTCTGGATACCGGAAACTGGCCTGAATGCCATAAGTTGCATCGACCTGAATGTCGGAAACTTCCTCGATCTGAAAATCGGAAACTGGCCTGAACGCCACCTCGGTCTGAATACCGGAAAATACTGGCCTGAATGCCACTTCGGTCTGAATACCGGAAAATACTGGCCTGAATGCCACTTCGGTCTGAATACCGGGAACTGGCCTGAATGCCACTTCGGTCTGAATACCGGAAAAAACTGGCTTGAATGCCACTTCGGTCTGGATACCGGAAACTTCATGCCTGTCAGCATCGGCAGAAATAGGGAACAATAATAGTTGAGGCGGCACGTGGGCCAACGACCCATGCTGGGGATAATAAGTCATGAACAACCTTCAGTCTGAGCACTGGAAACAAACTTCTGGCTTGTCACTTGGGATGCCGAGAATGTTTTATGCTTACATGCGTATGTTTGAATTTTTCAATGGCGTAATGCTCCATGAGAATGGAAATGCTACGCGATTTGGGAGGATGCAATGCAATATGATTCTTCATGCAGGGATGCGAAATGCTGGGGAAAATGCCAAGCTGAAGCAAGGAATCCAGTTGGGGAAATGATTATAATCTTCCGGACCCTGGCACTACTGTTGGAGATGCACAGCATAATGGACTATGTGGGGAAATAACCGGCCGCGCGGTGTTCTGGCAATGGCGAGATACCGAGACTCTGACTGGGGAGAGAATGGCGCTGGAAACCTGTTGTTGGGGGAAGTGATAGTGGTTCTGGCAACCATAATCTACGAGAGATGACTCAGCAGGGGGGGCAAACACCGATACGGTACCGAGGTTATGCTTCCAGGAGAGAGATCATCGATCTGGGATTGAAAACGTCGATCTGGCATCGAACTCCGAGGAGTAGCTGCTTCTGCTGGGAAGATACAGTTTGGTACTGTCAACTCCGCTGGGGATATACAGTCTGGCACTGTTAACTCCGCTGGGGAGTGTATAGTCTGAAACAACCGCTTGGGGAGTACAGTGGTGAGAACCTGCTGGGGATTGAAGAATCCAACACTCTGATCAGCTCTGCAGGGATAAGACACCGGATTCGTCTGTTGGCGACTTCACTGGGGAAGATATTCATGATCATCTGCAGGGGATTTTAAGGAAATGCCCCGAGGGTATCTGTTCTGAATAGATGATTCAAAGTACTTAAAATTTACAGCAATTTTAAATGTTCATTGAGCATGTACCTGTAAAGCTCTTATGTTTCATGATGCAATGTTTATCAAAAATTCGGACGTCATTTTTGCAAACAAAACAGTAAAATGAAAATGAAAACAGAGATATACTGAGTAACATGATTTTATTGATTGAATAGCCTCTGAATAGGCATTTACATCAGGAAGCAATCCCTGGAAAGAGGTAATCGCAAAACAAGAATTAATCTAATGGGAATGTGAAATGGATTTCTATTGGGTTCCAATTCTGCTATGACTCGCTCGTCTTCAAGATCCTCCAGATGATCAGCCTTCCGAAAAGGTGATTGGACTGTTTCCTACCTTTCTGAAAGTTTCCAGTCACCGATGTGAGATGAGATTCAGAACTAAATCAGAACACAGTCATTCGCTTAATCCCTAACTTTTGCCTGGATCGCCCTTTCGGGGTTTCAATCCACCGGGATACCCATTCTTGCCTAAGTTGCCCTTTCAGGTTTTCAACTTACCGGGTGTACAATCTTTTCATTTTTAATCCCTAATTTTTGCCCGAACCTTTTTCCTTTTCTTGGTTCGTCGGGATGCCCATTTTTTGCCTGGACTGTTCTTTTTACCGTCCAGCGGGTCTATTTTATGCGAAGTATTTTTTAACTGCGTCTGAGTTTACCGGGGAAGTGAAGTCTTCACCATCCATCGTTGCAAGCATTAAGGCCCCACCATCAAAAACCTTGGTGACGATATACGGTCCCTCATAGTTAGGAGTCCACTTGCCCCTGTGATCCGTCTGAGGAGGAAGGATCCTTTTCAACACTAAATCTCCGACTTGGAAACAACGAGGACGCACTTTCTGATCAAAGGCTCTCTTCATCCGACTCTGATACAACTGCCCATGACAAATGGCTGCCATTCGCTTCTCTTCGATAAGACTCAACTCATTGAACCTTGTCCGAATCCATTCAGCTTCATCTAACTTAACATCCAACAGGACTCTTAGAGAAGGAATCTCCACTTCAACAGGTAGGACTGCTTCCATACCATACACAAGGGAGTAAGGGGTCGCCCCGGTCGACGTACGTACTGAAGTGCGGTACCCATGCAAGGCGAAGGGTAGCATCTCATGCCAATCTCTGTACGTAACGACCATCTTCTGCACAATCTTCTTTATGTTCTTATTTGCTGCCTCAACGGCACCGTTCATCTTAGGACGATAGGGGGAAGAATTGTGATGCTGAATGTTGAAGTTCTGGCACAACTCCTTCATCATTTTGTTATTGAGATTGGAACCATTATCAGTAATGATTCTCTCGGGAATCCCATAGCGACAAATGATTTCTTTCTTGATGAAGCGGGCAACCACATGTCTGGTGACATTCACAAACGACGCTGCTTCGACCCACTTGGTGAAATAGTCGATGGCAACAAGGATGAAGCAATGCCCATTGGAAGCAGTCGGCTCAATCTTTCCAATCATGTCAATGCCCCACATTGCAAACGGCCACGGCGAAGACATCACATTCAGAGGATTCGGCGGTACATGCACCTTATCAGCATAAATCTGGCATTTATGGCACTTCCGAGCATACTTGAAACAATCTGATTCCATGGTCATCCAGTAATAACCCACCCTTAACAATTTCTTAGCCATTGCATGTCCGCCGGCATGAGTACCGAAGGAACCTTCATGAACTTCCTGCATTAACATGTCCGCCTCGTGTTTCTCCACGCATCTGAGCAAAACCATGTCGAAGTTCCTCTTATACAGCACATCGTCTTTGTTCAAGAAGAAACTGCCTGCCAATCTTCTCAAAGTCTTTCTGTCATTGTTGGATGCCCCTGTAGGGTACTCTTGATTCTTCAGAAAGCACTTGATATCGTGATACCAGGGCTTGTCATCAACCATTAGTTCAGCGGCAAACACATACGCGGCCCCATCAAGGCGCATAACATCGATCCTAGGAGCATGGTTCCACCAAACCACCTTAATCAAGGAGGATAAAGTAGCAAGAGCATCTGCCATCTGGTTCTCATCACGAGGTATATGATACAGCTTTACTGTTGTGAAGAAAGTCAACAGTCTTCTCGTGTAATCTCTGTAGGGGACCAGAGTGGGCTGAAGAGTATTCCAATCACCATTCACTTGATTGATCACTAGAGCTGAATCTCCGAAGATGTCCAGAGTCTTGATTCTCAGATCAATGGCTTGCTCAATACCCAAGATACAGGCCTCGTACTCAGCTTCATTATTGGTGCACTCGAAAGTCAGACGAGTGGTGAAAGGCATGTGGGCACCTTTCGGAGTAGTAATGACAGCGCCAATTACACTTCCTTTGGCATTGACGGCCCAATCAAACGTTAAAATCCACTTTTCATCTGGATCAGGTCCCTCCCCAACAACTGGCTCTTCACAGTCTTTCATCTTGAGGAACATGATGTCTTCATCTGGAAAATCAAAGTTCATCGGCTCATAGTCTTCAATCGGTTGTTGAGCAAGATAGTCTGACAGAATACTCCCCTTGATGGCTTTCTGGGATGTATACTGGATATCATACTCTGTCAGTACCATTTGCCAACGAGCAACCCTTCCGGTGAGAGCTGGCTTCTCAAATATATACTTGACTGGATCCATCTTGGAGATCAGTAAGGTTGTGTGAGTCAGCATGTATTGTCTCAATCGCTTAGCAGCCCATGCAAGTGCACAACATGTCTTTTCAAGCATTGAGTATCTCGACTCGCAGTCTGTGAATTTTTTACTCAGGTAGTAGATGGCATGCTCTTTCCTACTTGTCTCGTCGTGTTGACCGAGAACACAACCCATGGAATTGTCGAGTACTGTCAAGTACATAATCAGCGGTCTCCCTAGGACTGGAGGCATGAGGATAGGGGGATTCTACAAATACTCTTTTATCTTTTCAAGAGCCCTTTGACAATCGTCGTTCCACCTGATAACCTGATCTTTCCTCAACAATTTGAAAATTGGCTCACACGTGGCTGTTAGGTGAGAGATGAACCTTGCAATGTAGTTCAACCTCCCTAAGAAACCACGGACTTGCTTCTCTGTTCTTGGCTCAGGCATTTTCTGTACTGCTTTCACTTTGTCAGGATCCACCTCAATCCCTTTTCCGCTAACAATAAAACCCAGCAATTTTCCAGATCTCACCCCGAAAGTGCACTTGTTCGGATTAAGCCTCAACTTGAATTTCCTTAAACGCTCAAACAGTTTCTGCAGATTCACCAGATGTTCTTCTTCTGTCTGAGATTTGGCAATTATATCGTCCACATAAACCTCGATTTCATGATGAATCATATCATGGAATAGAGTCACCATAGCTCGTTGATATGTTGCCCCAACGTTTTTCAGACCAAACGGCATCACCTTGTAGCAGAAGGTGCCCCACGGGGTTATGAAAGTTGTCTTCTCCATGTCTTCTGGTGCCATCTTGATTTGGTTATAGCCAGAAAAGCCATCCATGAAGGAGAATACCGAGAACTGAGCTGCGTTATCCACCAAAACGTCGATGTGAGGTAATGGGAAATCATCTTTAGGGCTAGCTCTGTTCAGATCCCGGTAGTCGACACACATCCGTACCTTTCCATCCTTCTTAGGCACTGGAATGATGTTTGCGACCCATGGCGGATAATTGGTAACCGCTAGGAACCCTGCATCCAACTGTTTCTGCACTTCCTCTTTTATCTTTACAGCCATCTCTGGTCTTGTTCTTCTGAGCTTCTGCTTGACCGGAGGACAACCCTCTTTGAGAGGTAAACGGTGTACCACAATGTCTGTGTCAAGCCCTGGCATATCCTGATAAGACCAAGCGAAGACGTCAACATACTCTTGCAACAGTTCAATCAACCCCTTCTTCACATTATCTTCCAAAGCAGCCCCTATCTTGATTTCTTTCTTGACGTCCTCGGTGCCAAGATTAATCACTTCAGTAGACTCTTGATGCGGTTGAATGACCCTTTCCTCCTGTTTTAACAACCTGGCAAGTTCTTCAGGGAGTTCACAGTCTTCATCACCCTCTTCTTCAGCTTGGAAGATTGGATTTTCGAAGTCGAAGCGAGCCATAGCAGAACTGTTATCAATAGGACCCGGTGATGTGCATCTGCATGAGTGATGGTATGTGCTTATGAGTGTGAACAGTGAGTGAAAACTAAACAAAACATTGCCAAATATTTTTATTCTTTTGAAATTTTGAAAACTGCAAAAATAGAAAGACAATGAACAAAATGTTTGAATGCAAAAGACGTCCTTCATTTATGATAAACAATGCAGGTATTCACATAGATGAGCCCTACAATGAGTCATTACGCCCTGGGCGGAACGTAAGACTTGGACATGCATGAATAAAACAAAGAAAAATTACTCCTCTAGAAGAGTGACTTGGACAATTTCCTCGGAAGACCAATTGTTGATGACTTCACCAGGGATCCTCCGACGCACCCAGTTGTCGATGTCGCAATCACTATCTCCATTTTCATCGTTGATCGCAGAGATCTGGCCATATTGGATGACGCCAGCACTGGAGAAAGTAATCGGCCCCTGACGAGTCCGAAGTGCTGAAGTTGTAGAAGTCAGCGCTGGTTGATACCCAATCCCGAACTTGTCGTCTTTCATTGGTAACTCCAACAGACGTCCCCAACCGGGAGCAACACCTGAATCCACCAAGGCTTGCGCCTGCTTGAAAGATGAGATAGGGGCTCCTGCTTTACCCTCTTCCACCGGAGCTGCGTCCTTGGTCTGAACTACCTTAAAGGCCTGGCATTGAGTCTCTTGAATTTCACCTTCTACCTCTACGTACTTGAATGTAGACAGGTTACTGACCAGAATGTCCTCCTCACCACAAACAGTGATAATCCTTCCATTGACCGGGAATTTAACCTTCTGATGTAAATTTGAAGAGACTGCCCCAGCATTTTGACATGTTATGGGATATGCAAATGCACTGACATGTTTATCAATTCCAAAGGGCATTCTATCCCCTTGATTCCAGTCTCACATTTGATAAACAGTGTAAGAAGAAAACCCCGACTAGAATCAAGAAGAAGATATGAACCCCTGGGAATAGATAAACATGTGTTAAATGATATGAATGCAAAATGATGTGATGCAATGCAGTGACATGGGAATCAGGACTGCTGTATCTGCTTGAACATCTGTCGGGTTGCACTGTCTAAAGAGAAACCCACTGAGTTATATAATACAAGACCAAAACTCTGCTCCAGAAAACCGGGTTGGTTGGAGGTTAAGGTTTCCTGAATTTAGCCCGCCCCTCACTGGTAGGTTCTAAGAACAGAAGTTTGTCATCTTTAGCCCTTCAGTCGAGAATAATACATTTACCACTGAAGGTTTGGCATTATTACGGGATAAAAGACCTCCGCTGACTCCCCTCAACAGGATATCCTAAAGCAAGTTCCCAATCTCGGGGTCCTCGGATTGAGCAGCGAGAATGCGCCCACCAGAGCTAACATAAACGCGTCTCGGAGGAGAGGCCTCGACTGAGTTCTCGGGAAATGGTCACCAGAGTCGATGATTTCTAAAGGAATATCTGTCGTTATGGAACACCTATAGGACATAATATATCCAACAGAAACCTCGTCTGGAATGTGGGTCTCATGAACGACTTAACGTAGCAACATACCACGCAAGCCTCATGACTATCCACTCTAACACCTATGTGTACACTCAAGCCTGGGTAGTGGGCTTATCTCTCATAGAATAGTCCCAACCCAACAAACAAACAACCCACAGAACCCACAGATACATCAAACATATGTACATGAATGCAATAAGATAAAGCAGGTAAATGCGGAAAGTAAACGACTGTACAAAAGCATAAACACCCAACAAACAAGAAATCTACAAAATCTAGGAGGGACTCGCTTAGGGAAACCAGTCCCCAACAGAGTCGCCAGCTGTCGCAACCTGAAAAAATACAGTGGTGCGAAAAAAACAACCGACGAGAAAAGAATGACAGAAGAGTCGCCACCGTGCGTTATTTATCCCAAATGAGGGAAAGGAAACGCTCGAAGTAAACCTGAAGAGAAGGAAAGGAAAAGACAAGGTCTCGCAACCAAATCTTGGGTTCGGGAGTCGATTATGCGAAGGGAAGGTATTAGCACCCCTACGCATCCGTAGTACTCTACGGGATCCACTCTTGTTGTTCTTGTCTAAAAGGTGTGTGTTTATCTAATGTACTATTTACTAAAAGAAAGGGTCAAAGAAAATGACTCGCACGGATGTCGCATCCACTGCATACGTATCTCATCTGAATATGAGAATCAGAGTCTTCGTAGCTCGGCTACCTATGGGTTAAAGAGGAGTGTGCTCGCTAAGACGTCGCGTCTTATGCCTACGTATCTCATCGGGAATGAGAATCAGAGCAAAACGTAGTTCAACTAACTACGGGAACAAGGGTCTCGATTGCAACTAGGGCAAGAGAAAGGGAAAGTCTCGATCGCAACGAGGGCGAGATAAAGGATCGCAACGAGGGCGAAAGAAAACCAGGATTAGTTGTTAGTCGTTAGTCAAACTCGGCAAGACATCGCATCTTGTGCCTACGTATCTCATCTGAACATGAGAATCAGAGTTGCCGTAGTTCGACTCACGCACGCCGAAATAAAACACACGCACAAAAAGGCAAACATGGAACCCGAACGCCAATCGCTGGACTTACATCAGCTTCCAAACCAAACATACCCACACTGGAAACCAGATGCCACTTGATGGACTTATACCGGACTCCAAGCACACAACAAGAGGATACGGAATGCCAATGGCTGGGCTTACATCCGTCTCCTACACACACAAGAACAAACAAGCAACAAGTTACTAAGGAGTCGGGAACTCGAGCCTAGCAACTGTCAAGCAAACACACACAAAAAGAAAAAGGGTGAAAAACAAAAAGGGTGCCCGGAGAGATCTCGTACGACCTCCTGCCTACGTACCTCATCTGGTATGAGGATCAGGGCGACGTAGTTCCCCTACATAGGGGTTGCCATCTGAACATGGACTTGCAAAGGAGGACACCAGTTGTGTCAAAGGAGAGTGGGCGATGTGTTCACGTCCTAACAGTAGGGGTCGCAGTTCGCTGAATCGAGTCTTAGGCAGTTACCTCTTTGCAATAGAACGGACTACATGCCACAAGATCGGAGACGCTCGGAAAGGTCTAGAAGAAATGGGGAAGCTCTGCCCTAGAGTTGTCATGCAATATGTACTTAGGTGTTTAGGATTTACAAATGGGAATATCTACCTAATGTTATCATACAAAAGAATATGGGAATCCTATCTATGTTATCATACAAAAGGATATGGGAATCTTACCTATGTTATCATACAAAGGGTTCTATCTAATGGGTGCTACCTAATCGGAACAAGAGTTGACGAGTGGAGCAAGGAGAAGTGTTAGGGATAAGGGTAGATGGCGATGCATGAAGCAATCGACTTACAAGGTTGATGGCGATGCATAAAGCAATTGACTTACAAAAGGATGGATGAATACGTGCTGGTTCTGTTAGGTTTTGAAAAATGATTACTCGACGTTGGATCGAGGTTTTGGTCTTGTTTTGAAATGGTTATCGGATGTTCATTTTTATTTCTTGTATTAACAGATGAATGAAGAATGAAATAATATTATACATTTCATGGGAGAGGGATACATTTGTTATGAATGGGGATTGTTCATGGCAAACAAACAATAATAATACATGCCTCAAACACCATACAAGTAGGCCACAGTTAATCAAACAAGTAAGATATAAACAAGTATATAATCGAATCAAATAATCAAAGAATGAAATAATGAAGCATTAAACAATGTATGAGTGTAAGTGCGAGGGAACCGGCTCATTGTAAGAAAGCCCAAGAGTAAGCTATGTGAGGTCGATGGCGATGCTTAAAAAGCAATCGACTTACAAGGGTGTGAAAAATGGGCTCGATATTAAATCGAGAAAAATATGATTTTTATAGTTTTAAAATGGTTTTGAATTGAATTAAAATACAACAACTTTGCATTATTAATAAAATGAAAATATGAGTGTAATAAAGGCATAAACATAAGAATAAATGAAAATGCTAAAAGAAAAATAAAATAGCTAAAAGAAAATGCTACACATGAGTATTGAACCCACCCCACTCAAGAATATGAACACTGGCCTTCTCCACCAGACCACTTATGATTATCTGCTACTGTGATACTACGTTAAATATATAAACCGGGATAAAAAATGAAAAAAAGATTAAGAACAATAAAAGAAAATACTAACACATAAATATTTTTTATGTTTTTTTTATCTCTGTTAAAACAAATCAAATTAAATTAAATTAAAAAAAAGAAAAAAGAAAAAAAAAGAAATGGGAACGAAGAACAGACGCTCGTCTTCCTTCACCCTCTCCCCAACCTCACGAACTCACCCTTTCCACCCAACGGCAATCTCATACGAACTCGCCCCTCTCGTCCCTCTTATGAAATCGCTCATCAACGAAACCCTCTCACACTCTCAAACTCAGCGAATCAATCTCTCTCAACTCTCACAATATTTTCATCAACAAGAACATGAGAAGGATAAAAAGAAGGAAAAAGAAGTTCTTACAAAGTGTCGCGGTGGTGGCGGTGAAGGACGCGAAGAAGCTGGCCTCCAGGTAATTGATTTTGGGATTTTAGGGTTTTTTTTCCTCAGATTTTCGCCTCCAAGTCCTCCTGTTGTTAATTCCTCTTCTCCTTTTATCCTCTGCTGATTAGGGTTTCAAAAAGGGTCTTTGTTGCTCAAAAAAAAGTAAATTTGCAAACCCCTTTTGGTGCTCTCAGGATCAGATTGCCTGTTTGATGCTAGGTTAGAAACGGTATCCTGAGCTCATGCTTTCTTCCTTGAACTTTATCTCTATTCTGTTTTGGGATGTTTTCTGGAATTACTGCCTTTGCTAATTACTCTATCTTTTTTACTGCAGTGAATTGAACTGTTGATGCTGGGCGTTGTTTCAGTCCACTTACAATCCCGTCACTCTTCTGTGCAGTTTTCTTGCTTGGCCTTTGAGGAATTGGAGTTTTTGGATCCTCTTTGGAAGGAGTTTGGCAATTAACTGCTGAAACAAGTTCTTTTGAAAATTGACTAGCGTGTAAAATTTCTCCAATGGTTTCTCCTACAAGCATTGCAGGCAATGACATCCTTCTCCATTCACCTGTGTTTGGTGTTGAGGGAAACTTTCCCACAGGAGATTTCCTTGTGGAACTATTCTTGATCCTGAGTGATTCTTGCTTGCACCTGAGACTAGTTCTGAGATAACCTCTGGTGCTACGAGGGCTGAGATTGGCCCCTGAAACCACCTTGTTTCCACCAGTTACAGTGTACTGTAATTCTTGCAGCCGAGCCATGCATTGATCCACCTTGTTTAGTGTTTCTCTACTGAGAACAGGATTGAGAGCAGCTAAAGTTTTCCTCAGTTTTGGTGGGGTTCTTGCAACCATCTTGAGAAAACAAAACCAAACACAAGAGTTGGGTCTCAAATTAGAATTTTCAATTCAATCACTTACACTTTCATTCACCCAACGAAAGATTGGATCCAAACTCACTCTCTCTCTCTCTAACTTGGACCACAAACCTTTTTTTTTTTTACACATGATAAACCTTGTTGATGTGTATGTCTAAAATGGTTTTTGATTATGGAAGTTGCAGCTGGTGTGCAATCACAGGTGAAGCAGGAGTATGTCATAAAAAGCAAGTCGTTGGCTCCACGATGCAGATGTCCAATGGCTGCTATTAATGATGATGACATGATGAGCTTGATGATTCCATTACAGTTCAGGATAATGGCATGGAGTCTCACAGCCTGGAATGCTCCTTATGCTCCATTGTTTCACTGAGCTATTAGCATGAGGGTTGGTGGCATGTCTTGGATCATAGGCCAGTTGCAACAGGTGAAGGATATGCTGTCCCTAAGTCCAATCTGGTCAATGTTGCGGCAGCAGGCAAGGTATTCCTTGATTTTGCATTGTGCTGCAAGCCAAGAGCTTGCATTCAGTGGCTAATCCCAATGTGAGTTTGCACTTGGTGGATACATTTCCATTGTAACATATAGATGTGATAAATGTAGGCATTTCCATCGCCCATAGCTTGGCCTGCAGGTTTGTCATGAAGCTTGCAGCAGGCTCAATTTGACTTTGTGAAGGTAAGTGGTCCTTTGAACCTTGATCAATGGCTTAGGTGGTGCATTGCCCCTGTTATGTTTGGGTTGTGACTTGGTTCCATGGCCCGTTGGATTAACCACGCTTTTGGCCTAATGCAGCACTTATGGTTTGACTTGAAAATAAGGATGTGTTTCTTGTTGCAGGTTGCAGTTTCGTGTGGTGATGTTGGTTTGTTGCAAGTTGTGTGCCTTGATGCACTGCTTGCGGCAGAGTTTATTTGGCTTATGGCATGAGGTTTAACAGGTATGGCCTATGGCTTGAGACAGTTGTAGACATTCATGGCCTTGCTGCAGTTTTGACACATGACTTGGTTTTGATTTTGTAGGTTCACCACTGGTTATGTGCTTATGGTGCTGCTGTAAGATAATAAGCAAGGGTGCACACATGGACTTTGGTGGTAAATCAAGACAAGATAGCGTGAGATTAGGTCCAAGTTTGGGAAATATGGTTTTAGAATTTTAGGGTTGACTTTGGTCAAAGATGACCAAAAAAAGTCAACAGTTGACCAAAGTCAACAATTGGTCAAAAATGTCAAATTTTGTATTTTCTTTATAAATGGACAATGAATCAATGGAATTGAGGTTTTTTGGATTTGGGTTGAGTTTGGTCAACGTTGACCAAAAAGTCAACTGTTGACCAAAGTCAACAATTGGTCAAAAATGTCAAGACTTGTATTTTCTTATGTAGAATCAAATGTAATGGTTTAAAATGACATGAAATAAATTGAAATGGATTAACAAATGGTTTGAAGTTGGTTCCCAAATTGTTTTTGCCTTATGACTTGAATGACTTGACTGATAATGAACAGAACCATGAAATGAGACCATAAGGTTAGGGTTTTGATATAGTATCCATGAACCAATAACATGACTAGCAAGTGGCTTGAAACACAAGAAGCTTGGTTGTTCAGATGACCCAGACCATAGATGTATTAACAATCACATGAACCACACCATGACTTTGGACCAAGACCAATCCTCATATAAGACCAGAGTAAGGTTATGCCAAACATGCTAAACAAAAGTGAAAACATAAAAAATTCAGGACCAAAATCGGGGTATGACACATTGCACAAGCCAAACGGCATTCGTCGATAAGCGAAGGTACCAAAAGGACATGTGAACGTTGTCTTTTCTTGGTCATCAGGATGAATTGGTATTTGAAAGAAACCTGAGTAACCGTCCAGATAGCAGAAATGAGAATGCTTGGCTAGTCTTTCTAACATCTGGTCTATGAATGGTAAAGGAAAATGATCTTTTCGGGTTGCTTTGTTTAGCTTCCTATAGTCAATGCACATTCTCCATCCCGATTCAATTCGTTTGGTTATAGTTTCTCCTTTTTCATTTTCGATCACTGTTATACCTCCTTTCTTTGGTACTACGTGTATAGGACTAACCCATTTGCTATCGGATATAGGATATATGATACCTGCCTCTAATAATTTCGTTACTTCCTTCTTCACTACCTCACTCAGGATCGAGTTTAGTCTCCTCTGATGTTCCCTAGAAGTTTTATAGTCTTCTTCTAGCATGATGCGGTGCATACAAATAGAAGGACTTATCCCTTTAAGATCGGTGATGTTGTATTCTAGTGCGGTTGGATATTTTCTTAAGATATGTAGGAGTTTTTCGATTTCAAGTTTTCCTAGGTCTGCATTGACTATCACTGGTCGTTCAAGTTCTAGGTCTAGGAATTCATATCTCAGATTTTTGGGAAGTGTTTTCAGGTCGAGGGTTGGTTTCTTAAGGCATTGCGTAGGATCTGATGTTATTGCTAAACATTGGTTCAGTCTGTCTTCTACACGATAGTCAGACAATTTGTCATTTTCTAATTCTGTTTCTTTTATGCATTCGTCGATGATATCCATGAAGTAACATGTGTCTTCTATTGCAGGTGCTTTCAAGAATTTGGAAAGAATAAACTCAATTTTCTCTTCTCCTACTTCGAAAGTGAGTCGTCCTCGTTTTACGTCTATGATAGCACCGACCGTTGCTAAGAAGGGTCTTCCCAATATAATGGGGGTAACTTCATCTTCTCTTATGTCCATAATTATAAAATCAGTGGGAATGTAGAATTGACCTATGCGCACTGGAACGTTTTCAAGAATTCCCACGGGATATCTAACGGAACGATCTGCTAATTGCACAGACATTTTAGTTGGTCTTAATTCTCCCATTTCAAGTTTCTTGCATATGGACAAGGGCATAACACTGATACCGGCTCCTAAATCGCATAAAGTTTTGTCTATGACAAATTTTCCTATATGACAGGGTATAGAAAAACTTCCAGGATCTTTAAGTTTAGGAGGCATATTCTGGATTATCGCGCTGCACTCAGCAGTGAGTGTAACAGTTTCGCTATCTTCAAGTTTCCTTTTATTAGATAAAATTTCTTTTAAGAACTTAGCATATGAGGGCATCTGTGTGATAGCTTCTGTAAAAGGAATTGTGACGTTTAATTGTTTTAGTAGGTCAACAAATTTTTTAAATTGGCCCGCGTCTTTGGTTTTAATTAGCCTTTGAGGATAAGGGGATAGGTGGTTTGTAAGGTGGCGGAGGTACATAAGGTTCTTTTTTTTCTACGGTTTCCTTATTACACTCTTCCTTTTCCTTAGGTTTACATTCTTCCTCAGTTGACTTTTTAGAGTTTTGGTTCTCAATCCTTGGGTCAGACGGTCCTTCTACCTCTGTTCCACTTCTTAATATAATTGCATGAGCGTGGCCTTTCGGGTTAGGTTGGGGATGTCCAGGAAATGTACCAGTTGGGGCAGCAGTAGGCGCTTGTTGTTGAGCTACTTGTGAGATTTGTGTTTCCAGCATTTTGTTATGGGTAGCCAGGGCATCTACTTTACTTGCTAGTTGTTTAATCTGTTCGTTAGTGTGTACATTCTGGTTTAAGAACTCTTTATTGGTTTGCTGCTGAGAAGCTATGAAGTTCTCCATCATGATTTCCAAGTTGGATTTCCTAGGAACGTTATTGTTAGGTGTAGATGGGGTCGGCTTTTGATATCCAGGAGGTATAGCTGGAGCTTGACTGGGAGCTTGACCTGGTGTGTATAAAGCGTTGTTACTCTTATATGAAAAATTAGGATGGTTCTTCCAGTTTGAGTTATAGGTATGCGAGTAAGGATTTCCTTGAGTATAGTTCACCTGCTCTGTTTGAATTCCTGTTAGGAGTTGACAATCTGTAGGAGTGTGACCTTGAATTCCACAGACTTCGCAATTTTGAGTTACGGCAACCACGGTGGCTGGAGGTGATACATTTAAACTTTCGATTTTCTGGGCAAGAGCATCCACTTTTGCATTAACAAGATCAAGGCTACTTATCTCGTACATGCCACCTTTCGTTTGAGGTTTTTCTACCATTGTTCGGTCGCTTCCCCACTGATAATGATTTTGGGCCATGCTCTCGATAAGTTGGCGCCAAAAACTTGATCGCGACTTTATGAGTCTATTGGGGTATTAACTGCAAGTGCACAGTCTAATCGCGTAGTTTTAAAAGATATCGATCCCACAGGGACTTAATGAATCGATATACCGTTTTTCTAGGGTTACCGCGTAAAGCCAAGGCGGATGATACTTTGATGATTAGGGGAAAAGTAAAACTAAATTTGGATCTAGGTTAAATATCAAATAACACAGATATCGGTATGTAGTTCGTCGTAATTAGGGAATCAAATCTTCGTTGGTTTTTTTCTTAGTTTTAAAATAAGTCTTTTCAGTAGACACTATTAATTAAAAGTCTTTTCCTCAAACTCTCGCTCTGTTGAATCAGACTATGACTTTATATTAACGTACGCTCTCACTATTTCGTTAAATCTAAAATCACTTTTTGAAAACAATAGAATCTATAGAAACTCTTTTTAAGAAAATACTAACCGTTTAAACGCCCTCGTCTCAAACTCTCGCTCTGTTGACTTAGACTATATGATTAAACTCAAATGCTTAACTCTCGTCCTCACATTTAACTTTTAAAAATACTTTTTGAAAATGATTAGAATTTAATTAACTTTAAAAATTGCTTTCGCCCTGATTTAAAGTTAATGTTCAATTTACACTGTCCAGTTAAAAGCTCAAACCGTCGTTCTATTGATTTTAACTTCTTTATGTCTTTTACTCTTGTACAAAAACTTTGGTATTAACTCTATAAATTGAGACCAGAAAAAAAGTGACTATACTTTAAAAAAAATTTAAACTAACTCAGTTTTGATTCCTTTATTCCGCTTACTTTACATACCGACATCTAAATAATTAGCCAGACATGCTAGACATGCCTAAACAATAATCATGCATAAATACGGCCATATCAGACAAACAATATATATAAACAGCAGCACAGAGCATATGTAAATTAAAACAATAACTCAATTAATTAATGAACCTGGAAAAATATTAGAATTCTGTACTTTAACTCCTAGCTTCGATGCTCGAACACTCCACCAGAAGTCGGTTGGATTTTTTCTTCACAATTCTGATCGGATAGGAAAATAAAAACAAGGGAATAAAATACTATGATCTAACGTAAGGTTAGATCCAGTAAAAATTACACAATAGTTTCCGGTGTAGAAACTAGCGTGAGAAAATAAATTCAATGCTTTGGAAATTAACTAGAAAAGAAAAGGAAATAAAATGCTAAGAAAATAGAATGCTGGAAAATTAAAAAGCAGGAAAAATATTGCACGGAGTCGAATTCCGATACGGCAGCCTTTGAGGTCTATTTATATTCATCCATAAAGTAACCGTTTTCCAAAAGTATGTTCAGTAGGGTTTCTCAAGCGTCAACGAGTCAAGAGGAAAAATAGGGGAGAACGTCCTTCTGTTACGCACGTCAAAGCCAAAAAAATAGGAGTGGGGGGTGTGACGTCCGTCACACCATGTGTTACGGTCGTAACACTAAATAGAGGGGCGTGACGCTCGGCACGTGAGTGTGGCGGTCGTCACAGCCCTTTTCCTTATAGTTGGCGTGGGCTGGGCCTTGGTGAGATGCTTTTCCTAGAGAATCCTCTTTTTTCACCCCTTTTCTTTCTTTTTCGCACATGCTTCAAATAATGTTACCTGGAATAAATAATAAGAGAATACCAAGTAATATCGAATAATATAAAATAAATTGAATCAAACAACGATATAATTTAATTAAATCAAGTCCAAAAATGTGATATAGTTTCATGTTATCACCAAGCAAGCAACTTCATAGTCTTCTTCTTAATCCTCCCTTGCATCAGATGACATACTCATGGCTCAGAATAAGGCATTAGACACGGGTTCAAAGTAACATTTGCATCAAAACCATGTAGCAGATGAACTCATGTGGATCTCAACACTTGTATCAGATGAAAATTCAATTCACAATAACTTGGCTTCAGAAATGTTGGCATTGGCCAAGTCCTTTTGCATAGGGAATGTTGCCTAAGTCTAAGTCCAAAGCTCAGATCAAATCCAACAATCCACACAAACATTTTTTAGAGGTTTTTTGTTGTTTATTATGTACTTTAGGATCCTAAGACCACAAACACAAAATAGATACACAAACAAATATATACAAACACAATATATGGCTCAAATGAGCAAAGTAAAAATGGCATAAGCATAAACACGTTAAATGATATATAAAATGACAAATGAAATGGTAAATGGCTTGAATTTAAATTGCATAAAGTAAATGAATTGAAATTAAAATCAATTATAATAAGTTAATCGAATGTTAGTTGATTAGATGTTAGTGGAGTTTGTGCTTTTCAGTTGATTAAGTCATTCTTTGGAGAACACTCAACCCTCTATTCACAAGCATAGATCCTTGAACCAATACATCTTCCAAAGGAAGGAAAAAAGGCAAAGTTCCATGCAATACCATGAAAGGGGGAGACTGACAATCTCACTTACTAGAATGCTATGCTTTTGGGTCAAAATTTAGTGCTATGTTAAGCAATCGTAATTGGACTTATGTAGAAGTCACAACTATCTGAGATCGGACAATAAATTTTTTGGTGCTAATGCATGTTAGAGATATGGTATAATGAACCATACTCCTAAAAACATACCACACACAAAAAGAAAATGATCAAAGGATGAGCCTAATCTCATCCATACTTGTATTGGTTCATCTAACACAAAGTTATTGATGAACCAATTAGCCTTCGGATATTGAGACTTCATTAGTCAATGAGAGGGATGGGTTATAATGGGATTGAAGATGAAGAGAGAGGGGAAATGAGAAAAACACAAATTGGTCATGGGAGGAATTTTATCAAATTAAAATCATTCATTCATTTTGGGAGATGAAATGTACATTTCATCAATCCCCTAAATCCAATGATTTTAATCCGACAAAAGTCAAATCAATCTTAACCAAGGCCCAAACACATAGTCAAACTTCACAAGTCAATAAAAATGGCTCAACATAATTTCTACACAATTAAACAATTAAAAATCAAATTAAAATGCATTTAAATTAAATTATGTTTGATCAAAAACCTAAAACCTCTTCAAAATACAAAATAAATGGCCAAGAGATTTATCATAGGTCAAACAAAGTCAAAGGACCTTGGAAAAAAAATTCATTATTTTTGAAAAGTCAGAAGTATTTTTGAATAATTAAAAATATGCAAAAAAAAATAATTAAATCATGAAAAATCTCAAAACTAATCCAAAAAATAATTTTAATTTAGAAAATGAAAAAGAAAAATATTTGATTTTTTTTTTGTGAAAGTCCCATATTTTTTGGATTAATAATGAAATTACTATGAGTTAATTAAAAATAAACAATTAAATGAAATAATCAGAAATTCAAAAAAATGAGAACCATCTGATCTCCCTCATTAATTGAGGTGGAAGATCAGATGATGATAAATGTGAGTTCCATGATGCAATGCAGTCAACGCGACATAAGCTTGGTAATCAAAAGCAACGCATGAGATTAAAACATTTAAACTGGATCATATGGTTGAGATGCATGATAACACATCACCGGAGCCAGAGTTCCGGTCTTCTTCTCCGGTGGATCTCATCGGATTGGCCCACCATCAACCATCACCAAAATGAAAAAGTAAGACATGGATTTAAAGAAAAAATGCTCAGGAGCTCGAATCTGGCCTCAATTTTGTCCAATTTCAAGTATATAAAAAGATACATGGATTTGAATTTTGAGGATCATGAACTGAGTTGCTTCGATTTGACCTCAAAGCAACTCAATCTTCTTGCCTACATTGATAGGACTTCAGACAACCAAAAATCAACAAGAATGGTGAAGAATTAAGAGAGAATTGAAGAGAAGAAGTTTCTGAAAAATCATCTTCGAGTTGATCTAATTCCACTTGATCTTGATCTTGATTTGATTGCTTTCTCTTCCTCTTGCTTTTAGAAACCAATTGAGATGAAAAGGGAAGTGAATTTATGGAGTTTGAACTTCCAAATAGAAAATGAAGTTCAAGCTCGATTTCAAGAGAAACCTTCAGAAATCCTATGGCAGTGGGGGTTTGAATCAGTCTAGCAAAGCTTGGGTAAGGTGTTGATGATGAATCTGAAGCATTAAGCTTGTTTAAATAGGCAATGCACTTGATATTTGCACCACTTGAAATTTGGCCAATTTTTGAAACCTCCTTGCACGGATGCATGAGCAATGATTTGGGCCTTAGGAATGATGAAATCCACTTCCAATTCATGTGCAAAGTGTACTAAATCCATCATGTGGAAGCATGAAAAATAATTTGATCACTTGAAATCCAATCTTGCAAAAACACTTCACATAATGAAGCCATGCGCAAGTCCCTCAATTTTGATCCAAATGAGATAATCTTAGACTTTATTGAAAGGTGCGATCAAGGGGAACAACTTTCATGTTGAACAATTTTTCATTTGAAGCTTGGATGATGATGAATTTTGAGGTGAAATTTTGGGAAATCAAACATATTTGAAAATTTTCTAAGTCCCAAGTCAAATGTTCACTTCTTCCACCTTGAATAACATTTTTTATGGACTTCAAATAAGATATGTTCCTTCATCAAAGTTGTATCCCTTTCAAACCTGTTCAATTTAGTCACAAAGTTTACCTCATTTGGATTTGGCATGAAAGAGTTATGCATTTTAGAAGTTGAGGAAAATCACTTGTTCAATGGTATTGGCCCAAAATGACCTATAATGTTTCCTCTTGGAAAATGCATTTCCATGTTGAATTTGCACTTCCTCCAAACATAAAAGTTGAAGTAAACCTCTTGAATTGGATCATTAAATTTGAATGGATTTTATATCATAAAAATTAAGCAAGTTATGGTCTTGAGAAGTTGAACTCCAAACTAGGGTTCAGACAAAATGACCTATAATCTTTCCCCATGAAAAATGATTTCCAAGAAAAAATAGCTCTAGACTTAAACACGAAAGTTGTTTGGAATGTGATTTTGAGTAATGTTGCTCTTGAAATAATTTTCATATGACAAAAATTGTAGGAGATAGGGTCTAGGGAACCCTAGTTTTGACGAGTTGACTTTCTCTGGTCAACCACCATGAACCATCTTGCTAGCTTGACATTATATTGATTTTTGGGACTCATGGAGGATTATATATGCATAATATGATGTAATGTGAAGTATCCCTTGAAATATTTGATCAATTGTTGAAGAACCTTGTTGAAGAAGTCACACAAGATACCCAGATGAATTAGGGTTTCCAAGGCAAACAAACTCCAAACTCTTAATGATTTCTTGATCAAAATAACACGTGAAGATCATGAGGATGAATATATGATACTTAGAGCCAATATGGATCATTTCTTGATTGAGCTCCTTGCATTGAGGGTCTTAAATCCTAGATATGAGCTTGATAGAGCATAGGTGAGCACACACACTACCTACAAAAGCAACAAACTATACATTGACATATTTTTGGTATAATAGAAAATGAAGTATGATACAATCAAATGTGCTTGGTGATCTCTCCCAATGCCAACCCAATGAATGATGGGTAAGGAGGATGCCAAGTTGTGATCCCAATGCTAATGCATATGATGAGATAACATAAGGGATCTCAGGGTCAAAATTGGGGTCTTACAGCTACCCCCATTTAAGGACGTTCTAGATGAGGAGATGAAGGTTAAAATCTTCGTATCGACTCAGTAGAATGGACTTAAATAAAAATATAGAAGCAAATTTTGGTCCCTAAGAGACCTCATGATGCATATGATATGAATGTTAAAAAAATCTATGTGGGGAAAATGTGACCACAAAGGAAAATAATCTAGAGAGACTGAAAGTCCACAGGAGTATAATGCATTTTGTAAGGAAAACTCACTGGGGAGACAGAGACTCTGGGGAATAAAAGGTTGTACGTAGGCCAGGCCACGACTTAAAACTGCTAGGGGACACGAGGGATTCCATAAATCAATGGAAAGACTCAGCCGGGGAACAAAAGGAAATCTGCAGGGGAAACAGGTAAATCAGAACAAAGCTGAAATGCCTGAACCAAACAGGAAATGGCGATATCACTGAGGAAATACGCACTCAAACTCAATTGGGGAAGAAAAGATCTTCGACACAGGAGTAACAGAAGTATATTAATTACTATCGGTTACTAGATAAGGAGATAACATAATCTAACAGAGAGGACATCCGTTACCGGTTAGGGTAAACATATCAAGGATGAGTCACTGAGGGCAACAAGAGGTGTATTCACTACCAGTTACTGGGCAAGAATAACCCGTTGGGGAAAAGCCAAATAGGGTTTACAACTACCGGTTACTGGACAAAATACCATAAAGATAGAATATCTGTCATTGGTTAAAGTGAACATATCAAGGATAGACTCGAAGGGAAGAATATCCGTCATCGGTTGAGATGAACATATCAAGGATAGACTACCAGGAAAAAGTAGGAATTACATCTATCAGTTACTGGATAGAATATCGAAAAGAGAATATCCGTCACCGGTTAAAGTGAACATATCAAAGATAGACTCAGAGGGGAGAAATAGGAATTATATTTTTTGGTTACTGGATAGAAAATCAAAAAGAGAATATCCGTCACCGGTTAAGATGAACATATCGAGGATAAACTCCACAAAGGGGAAGCAGGATTTACAACTACCAGTTACTGGGCAGAAGACCGCGAAGAGGAGGAAACCCGTCATCGGTTAGGATGAACATATCAAGGACTAACCCTCTGGGGAATGAAATACGGATTACAACTACCTTTTCACCACAAGAAACTGGACCAATATATTATGAATTCAGGCCCAAGGACGTAATAGACCCTAGTCCAAAAATGGTTGATGGCCAGATGGTACGATACAAGACAAAATGACCTAATCCCCCTTCTTGAGAAATTCGGGTTTCAAGCACAACCTATGGCCATGGGCAAATCTCAGTGATGTACCTCCTAAATAAGGATTTCAAGTTCAAATCAAAGTCAAAGGACAAAACTGTAAGAACAAAAATTATTCTACAACAGATTCCAGGATTTTGATGATAACAAAGGATGAAACCAAAAATGGCACTTTAACGAAATTTCTCTAAGTGTGCAGGACTCTGAACAAGAACAAAGGAATCTGATCGCTTTATCAGATACAGAATCGAATCAGATACAAAGTATCAGAAGATCCGAAGCATCTGAAGAAGAAGCGCGCTCTAGAAGTTCTGACTCTGAGCAAAACAGCATAGCAGAATATCAGAAGCTCTAAACTTCCTCTTGAATCAACGCTGATGATCTAAAAGACCAGGACCATCAGAAGCTCTGATGTCACAAAGATCTCAGATTAACAGAGTAACGCAGATTCTGACGAAGAATTTCCTTATCTAGAAATAGTAACGGAAACTATAACTTCAAATGGAAAGAAAGTATTTTTGGAAAGAAGTTATTCAGGGAGACAAATCTGTTATGGCAAGAAACATAAAAGTAATGGCATTTAACTCTCATCATAGACAAAATCTCTGCCATCACTACAACGGTCCCTTCACCACTATATAAAGGACGGCGAACTTCATTGAGAGACACACCTGAACGCACAGAAAAACTCTACTCTCTCTATTAGTATTTCACGAGTTGTTGCTCAAACGTGAAATCACTTGCTTGCTCTAATTGCTGTAATATTTGCTTTATCTTAGAAGCACTTTAGATTACTATTTTTTTTCTAAATTGATTTTGTTCCTCAAGTGACTCTGCGTAGTCTGTATACTTGGGAGGACTAAGAGATCTTTCTCTTAGACGTTGGTTGTAATAATCTTTCAAGATTAGTGGATTAAGTCCTTTTTGAAGGAGAAATCACCATGGCCGGGTGGACTGGAGTAGCTTTGTGTTATAAGCGAACCAGTATAAAATCCTGTGTGTTCTTATTATGAAAAAGCGCTTATTTTCCAAAACAATTCAAACCGCCTTTCTTGTTTTTCTCACCTTCAATTGGTATCAGAGCTTCGACTCTGTTATTGATTTTCTAATCAAACACTTAACAGTGTAGAGAGATCCAGAACGAGAAAAACTATGGCCCACACAAATGAAAGAGACAGTTACAATGCTAAGCCTCCTGTCTTTGATGGAGAGAAATTCGATTACTGGAAAGATAGAATTGAAAGCTTCTTTCTAGGATATGACGCTGATCTCTGGGACATTGTCACAAATGGATACAAACCTCCTGTAACAGATGCTGGAGTTGAAATCCCCATAAGTAAGATGTTAGATGATCAGAAGCGAGAATTCAAGAATCATCACAAAGCCAGAACGATACTTCTCAATGCCATATCTTACAACGAGTATGAAAAAATCACCAACAGGGAGATAGCTAAAGACATACTCGACTCCCTGAGGATGACTCATGAAGGAAACTCTCAGGTCAAAGAAACAAAGGCTCTGGCTCTAATCCAGAAATATGAAGCCTTCAAAATGGAGGATGACGAAGCCATAGAGGTAATGTTCTCTAGATTCCAAACTCTTATTGCAGGTCTCAAAGTTCTAGACAAAGGATACACAACTGCATACCATGTCAAAAAGATAGTCAGAAGCTTGCCAAAGAAGTGGAGACCCATGGTCACTGCATTAAAGCTTTCAAAGGATCTGAACAACATCAGTCTTGAAGAGCTTGTTAGTTCACTCAGAAGTCATGAGATAGAACTGGAGGAAGATGAGCCTCAAAAGAAGAACAAGTCAGTAGCATTAAAGTCCAGATCTGAAAAACGCAAATCTGACAAAAACAAAGCCTTCCGGGCCGAAATAGAAGATGCTGATGACTCTGAACAGGAAGATTCTGATGATGAAGAAGAATTGTCCCTCCTAACCAGAAGAGTTAAACAACTCTGGAAAAAGAGGAACAATAACTTCAGGAGACCAAGACCCAGAGGGGATCGATCAGAATCAACCTCAAAAGGTAAAACTAACAAATATGTTACTTGTTATGAATATAAAGAAATAGGTCACTACAGGAATGAATGTCCCAAGCTAAAGAAAGACAGTTCCAGAAAAGAAAGCTTCAAGAAAAATTCCCTCAGAACCAAGAAGGGATTAATGGCTACCTGGGATGATAGTGAATCTGACTCATCAGAATCTGACTCTGATGAACAGGCCAATATGGCGTTCATGGCTACCACATCGAGGAACACCTCAGATGAAGAATCTGAATCAGAAGAGGTATTTTCTGAACTCTCTCGATCTGACCTAGAATCATGCTTGTCTGAAACTCTTAGCTCATATCAGAAACTAAAACAAAAATTTAAAGCAATAAAAAGTTGCCTTGAAGAAAAATTTGAAGAATGTGGCAAACTTGAGATAACAATTCTAGAACTAAAAGATGAAAACAAAGTTTTAACATCACTAAGAGATGCAGCAAAGAAAAATTGTTTAAAACTGGAAGAAGCGTTATCTCAAGCTCCACAAACTTCAAACACGATAATTTATAAATACGAAAAAGCCTTTCAAAAGTTTCTGAAAAAAGGGATAGGAAGGAGTGTAATGGCATCCATGATTTATGGAGTCAGTCAGAACAATAGAAAAGGAATTGGGTATGATCCTAAGGAAGATAAAACTTCTACTAGTGACCAACCGAAATCTCCATTTTCATATCACTATACACACACACAAGAGCAAAAATTTGATAATGCTAGAAAACCCAAAGTGATAAGAAACTCTGGGAAAACTAATAATAAAGGACCCAAGAGACTCTGGGTACCAAAAGATAAGATTGTTTAAGTTGCAGATATCTTATGCAACAAAGTTCAAACACCAGTCATGCTACCTAGACTCTGGATGCTCGCGACACATGACGGGAAGAAAATCTATGTTCCAAAGCCTGGAACTTAAAGATGTTGGATTCGTAGGCTTCGGAGGAGATCAGAAAGGAAGGATCAGAGGCTCCGGAACTATTGGTAATGGTACTCTTCCCTCTATATCTGATGTCCTTTACGTAGAAGGATTAATGCATAACTTATTATCCATAAGTCAATTAAGTGATAACGGTTATGATGTAATCTTTAATCAAAAAACATGTAAAGCCATAAATCAAAACAATGGTTCTGTCCTATTCACAGGCAAGAGGAAAAACAATATTTATAAAATAAATCTTTCTGATTTAAAAGAACAAAATGTGAAGTGTCTGATGTCCGTTCACGAAGAGCAATGGGTATGGCATAGACGCTTGGGCCACATTAGCATGAGGAAATTATCCCAGCTAAATAAACTCGAGTTAGTCAGAGGCCTACCTAAGCTGAAGTTCTCCTCAGATGCTCTATGTGAAGCATGTCAGAAAGGAAAATTTTCAAAAACATCTTTCAAAAAGAAAACTATTGTTACTACCTCTAAGCCTCTGGAACTTCTTCACATTGATTTATTTGGTCATGTGAAAACAGCATCAGTCAATGGAAAGAAGTATGGACTAGTCATTGTTGATGATTTCAGTCACTGGACATGGGTGAAATTCCTAAAGCACAAGAGTGAGTCTCACTCTGTATTCACTAGCTTCTGTTCCAAAGTGCAGAAAGAATTTGACTCTAGAATTGTAAGAGTCAGAAGTGATCATGGTGGGGAATTTGAAAACAAATTTTTTGAGGAATTATTTGACTCTAATGGAATATCCCATGATTTCTCCTGCCCTAGAACTCCACAACAAAATGGAGTTGTAGAGAGGAAGAATAGGACACTCCAAGAGATGGCCAGAACTATGATCAATGAAACCAATATGGCTAAGCACTTTTGGGCCGAAGCTGTAAATACAGCGTGTTATATTCATAATAGAATCTCCATAAGACCTATTCTAGAAAAAAAACTCCCTATGAACTGTGTAAAGGAAGAAAACCAAACATTTCATATTTTCATCCTTTTGGATGTCCTTGTTTTATTCTAAACACTAAAGAACATCTGAACAAGTTTGGTTCCAAAGCACAGAAAGGTATTATGTTAGGATACTCAGAACGCTCTAAAGGCTACAGATATACAATACAGAAACCAAAATTGTGGAAGAATCAGTTCATGTCAGATTTAACGATAAGCTTGACCCTGAAAAGTCAAAGCTAGTTGAGAATTTTGCAGATTTGGAAATCACTCTTGCAGGATCTGACAAAGCTCCAGAAGCAACTGCCACTCAAACTCTTGAAGAAATTAACCTTCCATTAATCCCAAAGAAAGCTAAAATTCGCCTCAACATATCTGAAGAGTTGATTCTGGGTAACAAGGACGAACCTATCAGAACCAGGTCTACCTTCAAGACCTCTGAAGAAAATCCTCTGGGACTAGTATCTCTGATTGAGCCTACGTCCTGTGATGAGGCACTTCAAGATAAAGACTGGGTTCTAGCCATGCAAGAAGAGCTAGATCAATTCACGAAGAACGATGTCTGGGATCTTGTTCCTAAACCCAAAGGCACTCACGTTATCGGAACCAGATGGGTATTCAGAAACAAGCTGAATGAGAAAGGAGAAGTCGTCAGAAACAAAGCTCGACTGGTGGCTCAAGGTTATAGTCAACAAGAAGGTATTGACTACAATGAAACCTTTGCTCCAGTCGCCAGGTTAGAATCTATTCGTCTTCTTGTATCATTCGCTATAAATCATTCTATCAAATTGTATCAAATGGATGTCAAGAGCGCATTCCTTAATGGTTATATATCAGAAGAAGTGTATGTCAACCAACCTCCAGGTTTTGAAAATTCAAATTATCCAGAACATGTTTTTAAACTTAAAAAATCTTTATATGGACTTAAACAAGCTCCCAGAGCTTGGTATGAATGTTTAAGTAATTTTCTTCTGGAACATAATTTTATCAGAGGGAAAGTTGACTCCACACTCTTCTGTAAAAACCTTAACAATGATCTCATGATATGCCAGATATACGTTGACGATATCATTTTTGGTTCAGCTAACGCCTCTGTTTGTCAAGAATTTTTTGAGTTAATGCAGGCAGAATTTGAAATGAGCTTAATGCAAGAACTAAAGTTCTTTCTAGGAATTCAAATTAACCAAACTTCAGAAGTCACGTACGTTCATCAAAGCAAATACATAAAAGATGTTCTGAAGAAATTTGACATGGCTGAATGCAACTCTGCAAAGACTCCCATGCATCCAACATGCATTCTTGAAAAGGAAGAAGTAAGTAAAAAGGTTTATCAGAAGCTCTATCGTGGTATGATAGGCTCCCTTCTCTATCTGACTGCTACTCGACCTGATATTCTCTTTAGTGTTTGTCTCTGTGCCAGATTTCAATCAGATCCTAGAGAAACTCACTTAACAACAATTAAGAGAATTCTCAAATATCTGAAAGGAACTCCTAACATGGGCCTGATGTATGAGAAAACATCAGAGTATAGACTTTCTGGTTATTGTGATGCAGATTACGCAGGAGATAGAATGGAATGAAAAAGCACATCTGGAAATTGTCAGTTCCTGGGAAACAATCTGATATCCTGGGCCAGCAAAAGGCAATCAACCATCGCCCTGTCCACGACAGAAGCAGAATACATCTCAGCATCTCTGTGCACTACTCAGATGCTCTGGATGAAGAATCAGTTAGAAGATCTGCAAATCTTCGAGAGTAACATTCCTATCTTTTGTGATAATACTGCTGCCATTTGTTTAAGTAAGAATCCCATTTTGCACTCCAAAGCTAAGCACATTGAGATAAAACATCATTTTATCAGAGACTATGTTCAGAAAGGGATAGTAACATTGAAGTTCATTGATACAGATCATCAATGGGCAGATATCTTTACTAAACCCCTAGCTGAAGATGGATTCCTCTTTATCTTAGAAAATCTGAACATTCAAAATTGCCCTGAATAAAATGTGCCTCTGAGGTTGTTAAATGAGACTCTGACATAAACAAATGGATTCTGCCTCTGATTCTGATACTTCTACCCAGTTAGAAGTTATCTGAGTTAGAAATCTCCAGGAACCAATCCTTTGGTATTCCTGAAGATCAGATAAATCAAAACACGTGGAGTGTCTTGTGTCTGACCTTGGAACTTCTAGACAGCTGTCCAGCAGTAATCAAGGAACAGCCTCTTAAGATCTCTGCAGTGTGCTGACTGTTGGGATTAGACATCATTTATGAGCTATAATCATTTCTCCCTCTAAACGTGCTAACTTGGTTTTTATGCTAAAACTCTGATTTGTGTGTCGTTTTGCATGCGCCCTAATTTAGGTATTTAAACACTCATTTCTCTTTTTGCACACATTTCACTCTCACTCGCTCTTTAAACCTCAGTTCTCTCAAGGCATCTCTGCAAGCAGTCCTTCATCTTCATCAACATCATGGATGCTCAACAACAAGTTATGTTCAACTATTCTCAGCAAATGGGTTCAAGTGATCAAGTTCAAAGCACCAGCAACCCTACTCCAACGGTTACAAGCGTCGTTACAACACCAATCTACAAGGAGTCTCACATTCTTGATCGTGAGCCCCATATTCACCTTACAACGCCCTTTGACAAACTGGAAGTGCTGTGTGAATCCTTGGTGGATTTTGATAACATGAAAAGAAATGGCGTAGACCTCACTGAAGAACTTCACAAACAAGGTTGGGGAAACTACTTTAAACGTCTCTATGGTCCAGTTTACCCAAATCTTGTGAAGGAATTCTGGAGATTTGCAGACGCTGACGATCACTTCATAGTCTCCTATGTTCTGGGAGTAAAGATTGTGATAACTGAGAAGGCTATTGCTACACTTCTGGGTATGGAAAAGGATGGCGGCAGAAGAATCTACAACATCAATCCCAGGGCAAAATACATTTCTCAAGAAATCAACCCAACAATCTTCAAACAAAACGCAGAAGGCAACCCCTCAAAGAACAAGGAACTACTTCAAAACCTCTGGGTTTGGCTGAAGATCATTCTGGGTACAATCCATCATCGCCCAACGTCAAACTCCTCAGATTACATCAACACATACCAAAAATGCATTCTGTACTGCATTCATAAGGGTCTGAAGCTATGCCTCCCTACACTTCTGTTCAAGTACCTCAGAGACTCTGTGCGGGATACCAGAAACCACATGAAGCCCAAAACCTACATCCCTCTGGAAAGGTTAATCTCCGACTTTCTGATTGAAAGTCAGATGGTGGATCATCTGTTAAAGCACAGACTCATGGAGGATGTGGCAATCGACGTTGGAAAACCCTTAAATGCCAAGAATCTGGAGAGCATGGGGATTCTGGAGAAGGTCAACACTAGACCTACTCTGGACACGTCTTAGGATGATTTAAAAGATCAGAGGAAGATTCCCAATGGTCTATATCTGTTCTCAAAAGAAGAGCCCCGAGAGGTAATTCTCCATTATCTACAAGGTATGAAGGATGAAGGAATAGATATCTCTGATTTCCACTTAAAGGATCTACCAGATACAGCTCCAAACTTCATGAGGCATAAAAGAGGTCCTTCTGAGAATACATCACAAGAGAAGAAAGCAAAGCTAGGAGAATCCTCTGGATCAAGACCTCCAGCACCTCTGCATGAGTCTACTGGTAAGTCTGTCTCTCCTGCTCCCTCTGCACAGACACAGCAACTTGCTTCCTCTATCCCTCTACCAACACCTCTACACACTCCATCTTAAACCCCTCCTTCAACCACCAGAACACCTCAACCACTCCCGAAATTCAATCTCTCCACTACCTCCTTACCCCTATCTGAAGCTGAAAGGCTAAATGAAACCACCTCCTCTTCTTCAGCCCCAGAATCACCCCCGTACTTCGTCATTTCATCTGAAACAGAACTCTCTGACCCCCCATCTCCCATTCTAGCCCAACTTCAGACTCAGAACCTTGCCTCACAACAACCACAACAACCTCCACATGAACCTGAAGTAACCTCACCACCCACAGAACAACCAAACATCACCCCATCTGACCTTCAACCCTCTGACCCCAACACCTCTGACATTACCCCTCCAAACACTTCCGCTGAACCTCAAACTCTCAACCTAAGCCCTCCAAATCCTTCACCTCTACCATCTGAACTAGAAAACTCCCTGCCAACCCTATAGGAAGCAATTGTGCTGTTTGCAGGAGCATCAGTTGAAAAGGTCAAGTCTCTGACCATCAACTCTGGCATCAGTGATGATCCTTCCTCTGTTAGGACACACTCGAACAGGGTTATTGGCTGGATGACCTCTGAGTCCTTTAAGCTGAAAAACCTCTCTGAGCAAGTCAGAAACGACTTCATCAGAGATGCTGAGGCAAGACTACAGGAGCGCTTAGCCAGAGAAGCTGAGGAACAGGCCAGAAGGGAAGAAGAAGAAAGAGCAAGACAAGAAGAGATTCAAAGGGTCAAGGAAGCTGAAGCCAAAGCTCCGGCTGACGCTGCTGCTGCTGAAGCTGAAGCAAAAGTTGTTGCTGAAGCTGAAGCTCAAGCCGGTGCTGACGCTGAAGCTCTCCGTGCTGCAGAACAGAACGCTCTGACTCAGGGGGAGTCCTCTACTTTTGCCCCTCTGGTTCTCAAGACCCTTGAGGAGCTTCAGACAGAGTAGAAGGAAGTCCGAGCCAGATTGGATCAACAGGACACTGTCAACGCCAACATCCAGAATCTGCTGACTCAACTACTTCAGAGGATGCCTCCTCCTCCCAACCCTTAGGCACCTAGGAGTATTTTTCTTGCTTGTTTCCTTGTGTTTTTTCTCTGATGTTTTATGCTCTTATCTGAATATATATATATATATATATATATATATATATATATATATATATATATATATATATATATATATATATATATATATATATATATAATTTTCTTCCTGCTTATTATTTTTACTAAGTCTTTTTGATTCTGACAAAAAGGGGGAGAAATCAAACATCTCTGATGAAAAATTAAAATTATCTAATTCCTTCAGTACTCTGCAAACATACTATTCAATATAAATCTATCTAACACTCTTTGACTCAGAAAGGTGCCGAAGGGTATCTAGAAACTTCATTGCCTGGAAGCTCTGGTAAGAACTTCTGAACTCCCTAGCTTATCTTAGGGGGAGCTGACCTCTATCTGATCTGGTAAACTCTAATATCTGAATGTTTCATCTATTAATTAAGTTTGTTTTGTCATCATCAAAAAGGAGGAGATTGTAAGAACAAAAATTGTTCTACAACAGATTCCAAGATTTTGATGATAACAAAGGATGAAACAAAAAATGACACTCTAACGAAATTTCTCTAAGTGTGCAGGACTCCGAACAAGAACAAAGGAATCTGATCGCTTTATCAGATACAGAATCGAATTAGATACAAAGTATCAGAATATCCGAAGCATCTGAAGAAGAAGCGCGCTCTAGAAGTTTTGACTCTGAGCAAAACAGCATAGCAGAATATCAGAAGCTCTAAACTTCCTCTTGAATCAATGCTGATGATCTAAAAGACCAGGACCATCAGAAGCTCTGATGTCACAAAGATCTCAGATTAATAGAGTAACACAGATTCTGACGAAGAATTTCCTTATCCAGAAATAGTAACAGAAACTACAACTTCAAATGGAAAGAAAGTATTTTTGGAAAGAAGTTATTCAGGGAGACAAATCTGTTATGGCAAGAAACACAGAAGTAATGGCATTTAACTCTCATCAAAGACAAAATCTCTACCATCACTACAAAGGTCCCTTCACCACTATATAAAGGACGGAGAACTTCATTGAGAGACACACCTGAACGCACAGAAAAACTCTACTCTCTCTATTAGTATTTCACGAGTTGTTGCTCAAACGTGAAATCACTTGCTTGCTCTAATTGCTGTAATATTTGATTTATCTTAGAAGCACTTTAGATTACTATTTTTTTTTTCTAAATTGATTTTGTTCCTCAAGTGACTCTGCGTAGTCTGTATACTTGGGAGGACTAAGAGATCTTTCTCTTAGACGTTGGTTGTAATAATCTTTCAAGATTAGTGGATTAAGTCCTTTTTGAAGGCGAAATCACCTTGGCCGGGTGGACTGGAGTAACTTTGTGTTATAAGCGAACCAGTATAAAATCCTGTGTGTTCTTATTCTGAAAAAGCGCTTATTTTCCAAAAAAATTCAAACCCCCCTTTCTTGTTTTTCTCACCTTCAAAAACACCAGGTCAGATGATGATCAGACAAACAAGAATGAAACAAGGAACTAGGGTGGCAAGCCACATGGTCTGAAGATTTCAAAATTGGCAGTAATATTTCTAACAAAGGACCCACAAACAGCTAGGGTTTCGCTGATAAGAAGACTCACACCAATGCGGCCCACAAAGTTAGGGTTTCTAGGATAAAAAGGTCTGTCAAGGCCCTGCTAAGCCAACTAGGGTTTGCGTGAATAATAGGTCAAGGTGTAATCCCCCAAGATCAAGCAAAGCCAAAATGTTATCCACATATTTGAATATATGATGTTGGTTAGAATAAATACATGATGCACATGAATGCAGATGAATGTGTACAGATGAATCCTAACCCATAGATTAAGTGGAAAGGTGAAAAGGGAGGGCAAATTTTTGGGTACTACAGCTGCCCCTATTTAATCTTCTTGTACCTGAATACAAGAATTGCGTAAGCTTTTCAGGTATTCATGGTAGAAGAGGATTAAATACTAACATATCCAAAAAAAATCCCATTGAGAATAGATGTAATGTGATGAGAGTGTTGTGATTTTCCAAGGGCTCTAGGTGTGCCAATAAAGCTGGACTTTTGAGTTTTCTCATTTGCAAGGTTTCATGTTATGCTAAATGAATGATATGCATGAGTGAAACGACGTGATTTATGCATGATAATGATTTGTGTAATGGTTACACTAGATGCTCTTGTTGCGGGTGGTGGGAATTTTGGGCTAGGATAATGGGACCATCCAGACGTGATTCTCCGATACCTACTTTAAGCTCGGCAGTTGTTGTCACACCTTTGGATTATGTCTGATACATGGAGAGAGCTTATACATACGTAGCCTGCCTCTGACCCAACATACTGAATATTTGCACCAACTGCCCCAATTACCAGTTATAGAGTAGTCTCATCATCTAAATATCTCAATTGGATTGCCCCAACGTCTCAAAACTATATTCTCTTGATTCACCATTCTTAGGAGTGATTGACTTTTTGTACTCTTGAGATGGCATGTCCCTATATGAGCCTTAGAGTAACTTTTCCCCTATCCGGTTGATTCAGAGAGATTTGTAGAATCTCGACGTGGCTGCTCCAGATTGACTGAGTTCTGAAGAGATCTGAGCTATGGGATATCATAAGGAAACTATTCAACTTTATCTATATGTAAGCTTCTTTAATGTCAAGTGACTATTTGCAAGTAAAATGCTCATTTTAAAAATGATAATTGTAATGTCATGCTCATTCAAGTTTTGAAATTCAAGTATGTTCACTAAGATTATGATATGTAGTGGAGGAATCACCGATTGGAATGCCATATCAGTATTAATACGGGTGACAAATCAAATCTTTAGGAGTCAACTTAACACGATCTTACCATAATATGCTTTCGAAATAAACCTTACTTCAATTAGTTATTTTGAGGGTTGTAACGTCGTCTGGTTCACAGTTTCAGAAAGAAAGGATATAAGGCCCAAAACCTATTCTAATCCACCTGGTCTTCGTGATGTTCTTCAGTCCTACGTTCAATTAGCTTAAAATAAGCGTCCATCTTTCGGAAAAGGATTTTGAATATTATCAATGATGGTTAAGGAACCCATGAGAAGTTGGAGCGACCGTCACTCACCTTCTGCTTTTGTTTGCAGACATATAGATTTTCTCTTGCTGAGGATTTTGGTATTGAACCTCTTGTTTCTTTCATTTTTACTTTCCCTTATTTTTGCCTGGGCTGATCCTTTAGGTCTGCAGCTCACCGGGATGCCCTAACTTTTGCCTAAGTCAATCTTGTTTTCAAGATTTTGACTTAGCGGGCTTTTTATTTATTTTTTAAATTTTAATTCTCATTCTCTTTTTTTGTATCGGAGAAAATCCTACGATATTCTGCTTGTTTGATTTGTTGCAAGGTTCGTGCCTATCTCACTCCTTTTGTTGGTAAGGGATAACCATTATGACTTTTGATTCCATCCTCCTGAAAGGGATATGATATGATTGATCACTTGATGGAGTATTCTCCTTATGAATTTTGAAAGCAAGGTGAAACTAACTGAAAACTACCCTACCCCTGGTTAAACATGAGGGCTTTATGTGTTAAAGAAAGAAACTCATACTTCAAGGCCCAAAGGGGTTGACTAGGGATTAACTTCCTTATATCTCCGGTGTTTAGGGACTTGAACAATGCCTTACATCATCAGCACAGTCTTATTCAAAAGCATACAGGTAGAGATCTTGCATACTTTACTGCATCATTCTCTTTTGATTTTGTTTGAGCAACAGTTTGATACTAATAAATAAAGTATGAGTGAACACAAGTGGATTTAATCAAAACATGCACATTTATTTCATTATGATCATTATTAAAAAATAAACAAGTTCACAATTGAACAATATATTGACATACAAGAAAATATTACAAATGAAAAGATTGAAAGATAACATGATTGCTAGCGTGATTGGCCTCATTATTCTTCTGCAGATGAAACCTTAATTCTGAGCATTCTTCATCAGTGACTGCACTTACCCTTCTCAATATTTATATTGGTACCTTCCTCAAAGAAGGACAGGATCCTCTGATCAATAAGCTCTTGTACTCTATCGTGGAGCTGGATTTTATTGTGCAAGTTGAAGTAGAATTGGCAGGTGAATTGTTTCTGCTTGGAATGTGAGATGGTTTATGGACGTAGGTCATGTGCGATTGAGTATTTAAGGGAATGAGTTTGGAATTTTTTATCTGAGCTTGGCATTGTTTGTAGCAGTCGGTTTTTTCCTTGTCTTGATTGGCTTGTTGTTAGTTGATCAATGATGGCCTTTGCTTGAAAAGGTGTAGTTTAGGTCATGGTTTTGTGTAGTTTGGAAAATGAACATGAATTAGTTTTGTGTAGTAATTTAATTATTTTAATAGCTTAAAATGGAAGTGAAATATAGTTGTAATTGTAGCTTTTGAATGGAAGTTGTATGAAACTTAAAGGTTGGCGCGAAATTGTAATGAATTTAATTGTGTAAATGACTTATATATGGAAATGATTTCAAAGTTATGCTTGGAACTTGTATGGTTGAATATGATTTTGGTTGAATGAAAAAATATGAGTTTGAATGTATGGAACTTGGTTTGAGATTATATTACATGAAGCATTGTCTTTGTTTGAATGGAGATTGGATTATGTAGTGTTTGGACTTGTATTGAAAAGTAATTTGGGAATTGAAAGGGTAATGACTTATGAATGGTTTGGAGTTTGACACATTAATGTTAATATGAACATAAGTTTGGAATTGAAATGATTGTTTGAACAAGGTTTAAATGTAACAATGTTGAAATGTTGCATGGATAGAAAAGAGAGGAAAAATGGATTAACGGGTCTTTTTATTTCAAGTGAAAAGAAAATTTTGAATTTCAAATAACATGTTTGTCACCAAATCCATGTTTGAAATTCTTATATGAATCATGCTTTATGAATTCGAATGAAACATGGAGCTTGAATGAATGGACTAACAATGCTATCAACGAATTAAGAATGAAACGAATCTTGAATATGGATGAAGTCATGACCTATGAGCACCATAATGGACCAAGAACGAAAGGATCATAGTTGTATTCTGGACCAATGAATCCACCACAAGAAATTGGACCAATATATTATGAATTTGGGCCCAAGGACGTAATAGATCCTAGTCTAAAAGTGGTTGATGGCCAGATGGTACAATGCAAGACAAAGTTACCTAATCCCCCTTCTTGAGAAATTAAGGTTTCAAGCACAAACAATGGTCATAGGAAAATCTCAGTGATGGACCTCCTAAAATAGGATTTCAAGTTCAAATCAAATTAAAGGAAAAAACACCAGGTCAAATGATGATCAGATAAACAACAATGAAACAAGGAACAAGGATGGAAAGCCACATGGCCTAAAGATGTCAAAATTGGCAAGAATATTTCTAACAAAGGACCCATAAACAGTTAAGGTTTCCCCGATAAGATGACTCACACCAATGCGGCTCACAAAGTTGGGGTTTCTAGGATCAAATGATTTGTCAAGGCCCAACCAAGCCAATTAGGGTTTGCGTGAATAATAGGTCAAGGTGTAATCCCCCAAGATCAAGAAAAGCCAAAATGGTATCCACAACTTTGAATCTATGATGTTGGTTAGAATAAATACATGATGCACATGAATGCAAATGAATGTGTACAGATGAATCCTAAGCCATAAATTGAGTGGAAAGGTGAAAAGGAAGGGAAACTTTTGAGGTACAACAATATGTACTTGTCTCCATTAAAACTAAGCCATGTAGAAGAGAACTTGTTCACAATCTCCCCATTTTTAATGATAACAAGTACTTCGTACTTGTGTTTTTCTTTCAAGGATTGAAAACTCCCTCTTTGTTGTATGATTTCCCCTTAATATATGACTATTGTAATTCTTGCACTCTTGTAAACCTGCACTTTTAGTAGTACCATAAAAACACAACACATACCAATCGTTTCTCCCCATTTTGACATTATCAAAAATAAGAAAAAGTTTCCATACACACAAACACAGAGAGGCATACAAAGATACATGCATACAGATAACAAACCAATTCATACATAACTAGAATAATGTAAAACAACACCATAGAGTACAAAATAAGTACTTAATGCATACAAAGTAAAATAATAATCATCTTAAAATAAATGTAAAGGAAACTAATACTAACAACATAAACTAACTACTCCTCATCATCTTCACCAAACTCAAATTGCTCCCCTCTGTATGAGTGTCCTTCCAACTAGTTGTAAATATAATCGAACATGATGGTCATATTGTTTGCATGGAAATAAGTTGGTCCATAATAATCTTGCTTGTGATGATTTGAGATTTAGGGATGATGCAGAGGGTTCAGATGGGCCAGTAGTAGAGGTTGGAGGAGATATGGATGGAATCAAATAACTTTTATGAATGAATGATTTCTTTTTCTCGTCCCACTAGAACCCACTTTTCTAAGTATAAAAGTCTCAATAAAGTTCTCATAATCATTCATCTTTATCCTGGTTTCATTCCTTAGATAAACATTACAAAATGCAAGCAACCCGCTAATTTCCCTAGCATAAGGTAATATGTAAGTCTTACATCTTTATATAAACATGTGGATTTTTACAATGTAAGCCAAATTTAAAGCAATGTTATTCTTGAGGGAATAGAGAATATGTAGCTCCAATTCAGTAATCTAAGAATGATCAGATGCTTTGGGAATATTGACATATACCATAAAATAATGCAATATCCTATCATCGAAAAACATATTTCCATAAGTAAAATAGTTTTTATTCCTAGGATGTCCTATTTCTAATTTTTGTTTCTTATTATAGATTTCCTCTGCATACAACTCACACAAAGACAAATACGTGGCCTGTTTATTAAACCCTTCCATTAAATTTTTTAATGGTGAAGTAAAACACCTTCACTAGGAAGACCAAGAACGATGCATATTTTTGCATTGGTTAAGTTGATAGAAACTCCTTTAACCCTAAAAACTAAATTATTTTTATGTAATTGCAAATTGCAGTAAAAGGCTTTTACTAGGTCAGGATAGATATCCCCAGTAAATTCTATAAAGTCTTCCAATCCATAGGCTCTAAACACCCTAGGAAATGAGAACTTGGAGAAATCATAAAGATTACCGTACTTTGCTATTATTAGAGCCTGCCATGAAACTTTTCTCTGAATCTGCCATCTACTTCAGAGTATGCAACAATCTTGAAAAATCCAACTTATTTCTTCCTTGAACTTGTCTCTCATCCCTTCCAACAATGGGGTTTTTGGTTATGATATTCCTGTGAGAAGCCATTGGTGTTTATAGGGTTTTTTTATTTTAATTTGAAGTGTATGAGAGAAAATTATTTGATGTAAGGCGAGGGATGAAGGTATTTGATGTGATTGTAGTGTTTTTAAGTGAAGGGATTGTCACAACTCAAAAAATACCCGAGCAAGAAAATGCTCAAAAGCAAAGAAATTTCTGCCAAAGTTTATTTTTAAAAGGGAAAATATCGATAAAACCCTAAAGAACAAAAATATGATCAGCGCAACTAAATTCAAGTTCGAAAGTTGGTTATATGTGGGGAAGATATTAACACCCCATAACATCCGTTGTAAAGAACATATACCTTTAATTAATTTTCCGAATACAAGTGTTAGCCTAAAGTGTTTAATTTCTCCTAGTTACTATGACATATTTACAAGAAAAGGAAAGAAAGAAAAGTTTTTATTACGGTGCCTAACAAGAAGTAAATCTTGCTCCTACATATCTTCCGGTGCGATGGAGAATCCAAAGTTGCATAGTTCTTAGTAGAAACTTATCGTGCGTTGGATGATTTTAAATAAAAAATTTGATCGCACTGAGGTGGAATAAGTTTGTTGATTGAAAATAAAAATGAATTCGCTTGTGATAAGGCAAAAAATGAAATTTTGTTGGGTGTCGTTGTTTTTAGGCAGAATACGAGTATTTGGTCTTAAACAAGACGTACGACTTGCACCTGTTTACTCAAGGATGAAAGGATTTACATTCTATTATCCCTTTTATATATGAGGGAAAATAATTTATTGGTCATTATTTTTAAGAGGAAGACGAGTATTCAACCTAAAATAAGACGTACATCTTGCATTCATTTACTCAGAGGTAAAAGGATATACATCTAGTTATCCCTTTTTAATCCAGATAAAAAGTTAGTTCACATATCTATTTAATCGTTCTTATGATTTAAGAATCACGTAAAAATCATACATTGAGCTCCAAATATTAAAAATGAATAACTAAAAATAAATAAATAAAACAAAACAAAACATTTTTTATTTTATTTTTAAAGGCACAAATAGAAATGGGCGAGATCTGCCCTAGGCGAAGGTCATCACCATGGGTGATGTTCAAACCGTCAGAGTTCAAGCCAAGTGATGGTTGTCATAGGTTGGTGATAGGTAAACCATCGTGAATGGAAGATGGGGTGAAGTTGAAGATGCAAATGATGGATGCTTTGTCTAGTGGCTTGAATGTATGAGGAAAGATGATTGCTTTGCAAGGTTGAAGAAGATGATGAATAGTGGTTTTGTTTCACTATTTTTTTAATGGTTTTTCTAAGTTTATAGAAGCTTATATTTTGTGTTCTATGCACCCAAAATCTGCTTCCTTACTAAAAATGAATAAATTAGTTTATATACCCAAACTAGTATTGTTTTTGCTAGGTCCAAAGTGGATAAAGTGACTTCTCACTTTTCTGAAAAATGCAGGAAGTTCATTTGGTGTGAAGTGTTTGAACAACTAAAGGAGGAATGACTTCAAAGAGACAAAAAGAAAGGGGAAGGAGAGCTTAGTTCAAAGAGGAAAAGAAAGCATTTTTTTACCATTCTTAGTATAATTTTTATTTTTATTTTATTTTGTTTCAAAATGAAAATGAAAATTAATATAATACTAATAATGCTAGTAAATAAAAATCATATATTTTTGTGCCGTTTTTAAATTTCTCAAGAATGAAAATAAATTAGATACTCGAAAATTGAAATGGAAATAAAAATGGTAAACATGTACTTTTTTGGGAATTTTCTTAATCAAGAGTAAAAAATGAATAAACCTCTTAATTTATTATTAAATATATTGTTATGATTTTTTTTCTTCTAAAAATAAAACCAATAAAAATTAAATCCTATCTAAATATTTTAAAAGAGAATTTATTCCCAGACAAATTTGGGGTACTAGTGTTGCCCCTACTTAATTATTTTTAACTAAAGAATATGAATAACAAGAGACTTCATATAACCTTTTGTGAAATTTAATTAAGTATGAAGGACCCAAAATTTCTCCTTATTAGCAATGAAAATGATCGTCTTCATCTAAAATGATTATGCTTAGATCGATAAGGATTGGAAGATCGTTTTTAGCTGAAAATTTTGATGCTTAGATCAACAAGAGATTGGAAGATTGTCTTCAGCCGAAAATGTTGATGCTTAAATCACTAAGAGATTGGAAGATCGTCTTTAGCCAAAAATGTTGATATTTAGATCAACAAGAGATTCAAAGACCGTATTCAGCCAAAAATGTTGATACTTATATCGAGAAGAGATTGGAAGATCGTCTTTAATGGAAAATGATGATACTTAGATCCACAAGAGATTTGAAGACTATTTTCAGCCAAAAATTTAAATGCTTATGTCGACAAGAGATTAGATTATCATCTTCAACCAATATGTTGATGCTTAGATCGTTAAGAGGTTGGAATATTCACTTGGGAGATAGGTTAAATGACATGTGCCAATGATGACTGGGCTTTGAAATTTAAAGACAAGGTGCCAATGAAGATTGGTCTTTGGAAATTTAAAAGAGGGATGTTGATGGCGATCGGGCTTTGAATTGTGAATAAGTGCCGAACATGGTTCATGTTATGCATGATGATTGAATATTGTTTGTGTTATGCATTTTGATTGATGCATGAAATGGAAAGAATGATAAATGCATGTAATGTGTTAATAAAAATATTGATTCCTCGACACTCTGAATCTCAAAAACTCCAAGGTTGTATGAATGTTCGTAAAGATATCTCCATGCCCAAAGTCTATCAAGCTACTTGTACGCTTGGTGCTAAGTTTTTTTATGAAAAATAATGTACTTTGCTTTCTGGTGATCAATTAGTGACAATATTGTATTATTTTATGCTTTGTGAGCTCGACACATCGTTGGGAGTCTCCAGTCTTCCTTAAAACATTTTAAATATCAAAATATTTATGTTTTCAACCCTTTTTATTATTCTAGTGTTTCAATGCTTTATTATAAAAAATAAACGATATTTTGCGAAAGAAAAATTGACAAAGAAGGCACAAAATGAGATATTTTATTCGATAAGAAATATGACTTGTATATGGAATGGCAATACACGAAGGTGTAACTCCATATGGGGAAATTTAATTACAGAAAGTATTTAGACATAAATAAGACAATAGAATGGCACTGGAAAAATATTTGGGTTTCCATTGGATTACAACACATGTTATTTTCCATATAACCCTAAGTCCACAATAATTTGATTCTAAGGAGAGCGACTGGATTGATTCTTCATGTCTTCAGTTTTTTTTTGCTTTGAGCAGGCTTGTCTGATGTTGTTTATTTTCCACTCCCTCTTTTTTAAAATCCCTAATTCTTGCATGGATTTCTCTTTCAAGTTTTCAGTCCAACAAAATGCCCTAATTTTTGCCTAAGTTGCCCTTTCAGGTTTTTGACTTAGTGGACTTTTCTTCAATTCTATTTTTATATCCCTCATTTTCCCTTGACCAATCTTTCTAGTTTTCAGTCCATCGGGATGTTCTTTTTTTCCTAAGCATCCCTTTCGGGTTTCCGACTTAGCGGGCATGTTACTCTTTTTTAGGAATAATATTCTTTATGTATCAAAGTTCACTGGGAGTGGAAATTCTTCTCCATCCATCATACTAAGAATCAAAGTTCCTCCAAGGAAAATATTTTTGACATTGTATCAACCTTCATAGTTTGGAGTCCACTTCCCGCGTGATTCCTTGGTATGGGCAATATCTTTTTTAGTACTATGCCTTCTTGCTTGAATTCTTAGGGACATACCTTTCTTTTAGAATTCCCTTTTGAGCCTTTTCTTATACAACTGACCATGACATAAAGTTATCATTCTTTTCTCTTCTATGAGGTCCAGTTGGTCAAACCTTGATTGGACGCATTCTTCTTCTTCCAACTCATTCTTCACCAAGACTCTCATTGACGGAATCTCAACCATAATCTCGAAGTCTTGTGCTTTTTTCTCTAGATACACTCTCAAAAATACATGGACATTTCGTCTCTTCTCAACATTACATGCCAAAGATTGCTTATTAATCTTCAAATATTTAGAAACATATTCAAATTTCATAGTGTGTCCAATACTTCTATGAGGACTTTTCCCTTCTAAAGGATAACCCCAAATCCTCTTAAATTCATCTAAGGTCGGATCCAACCAACTAGAAAGATTGGAAGAGGAAGCATCTGAATGGAGGGTCGTAGAACTAGCCCAAGGCAGTGATCGTTTCTAGTTGTACTTTTGTGAACAGAAGGTCAATGATATTTACATATTTACTAGCGAAGGAATTTCGATGAGTGGTGGTCAATCTGGCACTGAAGTCTTTTAAACTCCCAAATTTGGGTAGCTTAGCCTTCAACAGAAAAATCCTCTTTTTCTTTGAACCCATTTTTCACTTTTTATAGATACTCAACAATAAACCTGTCTATTTTCTAGAAGTTTATTTCGTGCTGATCATTTTGGTGCATTCATTTTAATTTTTCGAGCATTTTTGCACCTGACTTTTAATCATATTGAGTCTTTTATTTTTATTTCTTTGTCAAAATATTCGTAATAATTAATTATAATTTTCTATGTTTTAGTTTTGATTTAATTTTGATTATTTAGATTAGTGTAATTTTATTTGATTTAAATTGTTTCTAACTATTTTTACACTAGCAAAACACCAACCAACTTTTTTTGATTCAATACTCTTTCTTTTGATTCATTCACATCAAGACATGCCCCGCGTGATAGAGAAAAGCGGACCACTATTTTTATTGGAGATCCATGCATCAGCCTACCATAGGAAGAAGGAATTGAAAAATTGTTTTTTTTCATTTGGACATAAGGCCTAACGCGGACCAAGGGAATGGTGCTCTCTCTTAGCACATAAACTCTCAGCGTACAGAAAATGGTGAGAGAATACTCTCTCTTTGGTCCAATACTTCAGCTCTCAAAGGAAGAACCTCACCATTAATCATCACTTTTCCTCTTTCTTTCCAACCCTCTCTTCACCTTGTACGTCACTCTCCACCCTCACTCTTTCTCTACAAGCACAAACACCGGAAAACCCTAACCTTTGTGACTCCTGTAGCGGTAAATTCATGACCATCAAGCTATAAATAAGCTAGATGTTAATAAAACCAGAGTCGCCACCGCGCTTTTATTGTTTCCAAGGGAAATGGGAAAAGTACGAACAGAACTCAAAAATAAGAAGTTTTCAAATCAAAACTAATAAAATGGCAGAGACTACAGGTAAGGGGGTTGGTTACACAGAGGGAAGGTGTTAGTGCCCAAAGTGTCCAAGGTACTCCTAGGGAGCCATTTCTTGTGTGCATATGTGTTTTTGTACAAATGATGTTTGCAAATAAAAAGAGTGTGGGGATGAGAAAAAAATTCCTTAATTATATTTTTGTGTTTGACAAGACCTTCGGACTTGTGCCTACGTACCAACATAAAAATGAGGGATCAAAACCTCGTAGTTCGTGGTATCAATTTCAAAGTGAGTGTATTACTTTTAACAAAATTTAAAGTTTAAAAGGCACAAGGTCCTAAAAAAGGTTTGAATAAGTGTTACTTTTTTTTGGATTTTGAAATTTTAAGTCAAGTATAGTTAAGTTCATTCACAAGTTTGATTAAGAAGAGAATTTTAAAAATTCAATGGCATAAGGCCAAAGTTTCTAATTTGCAATATAGTCTAAGTTTAGAAAAAAAACAAGCACAAGCAAAGAAGATTCTTAAAAGGAGGGAGATATTTTGAAATTAAAGAAGTGGGGAGAATATGAAAAGACTAATCCTAACCATAAATTTAACAGTTGAGAGTTTAAAAGATCTTACCATTGGGCTGCAATCCAATAGATAAGAATGTCATATATAAACCCAAATTTCCCTTGGACTTTTGAATCCAGCAACAAACAGTACACAAATAGAAAGTTGAGGAACAAGGCATCAAATAAAGATAGCCACATCCAAGCTTAGCGACTCCATGATCTTCTTCATAATTTCCCATGTGTCAAATGACTTCAAAGATGGCATAAGTCATAGGTTCAAAATATCAGCTTTCATAATGATCATGTTGCAGATGAACTCAAATGGATCTTCAAAGTTGTATCAGATGATTGTTCACTTCACAATCACTTGGTTTATGAAAGTTGGCATTGGCCAAGTCTTTTGCATAGGGAGTGTTGCCCTGATTCTGAATCCAATGGTCTCAGATTAAACCAACAGTCCACACAAAATGTTTTTTAGGTATTTTTGTTCTTACTATGTACATTAATGTCTAAAGACCACAAAATCAAACAAGTATATACAAACACAATATGTCACAAAATATGGTCCAAGTGGACAAAGTAAAAATGACATAAAAGTAAACAACTTAAATGGTATGAATAATGGCAAAATGAAAAAGGCTTGAAAATTAAAGTGCATTAAAAGTAAATGACTTAAAATTAAATGTTAGTTGTTAGTGAATTAGAGGTTAGTGTTGCTTTTGCTTTGCTTTTGTTTAAGTCATTCTTTGGAGAACACTCAACCCACTTATCACAAGCATGAATCCTTGAACCAAGACATCTTCCAAAGGAAGGAAAAAAGGCCAAGTTTCCACACAATACCATGAAATAGGGGAGACTTACAAACTCAGTAACTAGAATGCTATGCCTTTTGTGTCAAAATTTAGTGCTATGTTAAGCAATCGTAATTGGACTTATGTAGAAGTCACAACTATTTGAGGTCGGACAATAGAATTTTGGTGTTAATGCATGTTAGAGACATAGTATAATTGATAACGCGAAAATACATCGTATATTTGCCTTGATTTACATTCAAAAATCGTACCACTTTCATTTATATTCCGATTATTCCACAAGTGTTCGAGTTATTTTTGCAGGTATTTCAATTCCCATGTTTAAATGAGCAAAGTATAGAAAAGGAAGGAAAAGAAGAAGAAACAGAAGAGAAAATAGCAGAAAAGCAGAAAATACAAATCATGTGCATGTGACGACCGTCACAAACCTTGTCACGACCGTCACGCCCTGGGTGTCACGACCGTCACATGCCCATCACGACCGTCACAAGGCCAAAAGCAACGTAATGGAATTGTTCAATAGAAGTGATCCACACGCCCATTTTCCTCGCTCCTCAGCCCACTTTCCCGTGAATTTCTCACTCAACCAAGTCACCATTATTTCTCTCAACTACCAAGACCAAATGGAGAATATAAAAGGATGGAAGTTGGAAACCTACAGGCACACTTGATTTCCCTCCCTGAAGCCAACTTTTAAGATTTTTCTCTACAATTTATTTTCTATAGCAATTATGTTTTCTACTATTATATTTCTTCAGCAACATTGTTTTCTTTTACCACAATTTAGTAACCGTTCCGTTCAGAGTTTCCGTTTTCCCTTTCCCTTTCCGTTTTTCATATAGCCTAAGTAGTAGTTTCCTACACTGGGGAACTACTGCAATTTATTCAATTTAGTTAAGCCATTATTTCGAAGAAGTAGAATCCTACCGACCTGTGGAGGACTGCTCAAGTACTTCAAGATTTGGCATATTCTATTAATCCAATCTCCAAGTTTTTTATTCAATTATTATTATTATTTCTTTATTATTATTATAATCATGTTTGCTTTATTGTTAATCTGTTTATGTTCGTCTGTGTTTGCGTTATTTAACATGTTCGGCTAAACTACCGGTATTGGTATGTAAACAATTTAATTAGACGGTACTTAATAATAATCGGTGTAAAACTTTTTTTCTCAAACAATCTTTTTGGCTGTGGTTTTTAATTTAAATTTAATTAACTTTCTCACGAGAGGGAGAAGTTACTTAATACGGTTTTGCCACGAGAGTGGGAAATTAACTAAGGTGAGAACCGACAATCGCGAGAGCGTGAGGGTCGAACTGGATAGTAAAAACTAGGCATTGATTTTAAAAACAACGAGATCACTTTAAAAGCAATTAGAACTTATTTATTTTCAAAAAGTATTTTTAACTTCAAATGGGACAGCGAGAGCGTACATTCTGACTTAAAAGTATAGTCCGAGTCAACAATCATGAGAGTGTGAGATAACGCCTTTTAAATGAGTATTTTCTACTAAAGGATATTTGGTAATTAAAATATACACCGGTGACTTATCGAATCCCTGACGATTAATGCGTTTCATACTGATATCCTTTGATTAATATTTTCTTAAAAACTTAACTTCCTTTAGATTTAATTTTTGTTCAACCAAACCTCTAAAATCATCTCCTTAGCTAAACATAGTAACATTGATAGTATTAGTTTGACCATCGGTCCCTTTGGGTTCGATATCTTTTAAAACTAAAATGACTAGACTATGCACTCGCAGTCAAGTACCTGATAAACTATATTCTATACGCAGACACTGTGAAGGCGTATCAAGTTTTTGGCGCCGTTGTCGGGGACCTAATTTAGTCAAATAGTGTGATTCTTTCATTGCGCAATATAGACTAAGGTAAAAACTAATTTCCTTTACCTTATTTCCCCGATTGTATGCCAAGTACTTGCTCACAAGGCGAAAACTTAGCACCACCAATCGCAGAATTAGAGTGTTTCTTATATTTAAGACGCCGAATACTAGAGTACCAACGAAGGTACGATATTCCCGATATCTTCTTTCCTACTGCTGAACCAATTGAAAAACCAACCATTGCTACAGTGGAACCACAGAATCGTCCTCTTATGTTCTATGCTACCCCGTCCTAACAAGAACCTCACAATAGCATTGCTGCCCTTGCTATCAATCAAAACGATTTCGAGTTAAAACCCTCATTATTATGAGCCGTCCAATAACATCAATTTTCCGAAAATCCTACGGACGACCCTAATGAACATTTGACCAAGTTTGTGCAGTACGCAGACACTGTGAAGGCGAATGGTGTATCTCAAGATGCGATAAGACTACGCCTTTTTCCATTCTCTCTACGAGACAGAGCTTGGGCTTGGTTGTAATCCTTGCCATCCAACTCAGTTACTACATGGGAAGAACTGAAGAACATTTTCTTAGCCCGATATTTTCCGCTAAGCAAAACTGCTATGCTGAGAGCTCAAATCAACGAATTTCGACAAAAAGATGTAGAATCTCTCTACGATGCATGGAAGAGATACAAAGACATGATGAGGATATGTCCACACCACGGTCTCGAAGACTGGGTGATCATTCACACGCTTTACAATGGGCTTCTGTATAACACAAGAATGACAGTAGACGCTGCCGCGGGCGGTGCACTTAAGGACAAGCCATACAACAAAGTTTATCAACTCATTGAAAACATGGCCCAAAACCATTGCCAATGGGGAGGTGAAAGAACTCCAGTAGAAAAGTCCCAAACAAAAAGTGGAATGTACGAAATCAGTAGCCTTGACCATGTCCATGCAAAGGTAGATGCCCTTGTTCAAAAGTTAGACAACTTGACCATACCACCCGCAGCCACCATGGCTGCCGTGACTCCAAACTGTGAGTTATGTGGAACTTCTGGACACACTGCACCATAATGTCAGATATTGGAAGGAGTCCCCACCGATCAAGTAAATTACGCACAAGGAAATCCTTATTCGAATACCTATAACCCAGGTTGGAAAAATCATCCTAACCTTTCGTATAAGAACAACAACGCCTTGTATGCACCTGGCCAAGCACCTGCTGTTCTGCCTGGATATCAAAAGCCAGCTAATAATGCCCCTAACATGCCTAGGAAGTCCAACCTTGAACTAATCATGGAAAGCTTCATAGCTACCCAAGCTTAAACAAACAAAGACTTTTTGAACCAAAACATACATACTAGTGAGCAACTTAAACAATTAGCGAGCAAAGTAGACGCCTTAGCCACCCACAACAAAATGCTCGAAACACAGATTTCACAAGTGACTCAACAACAAGCATCTACTGCTGCTCCCGCTGGCACATTTCCTGGACAACCACAACCTAATCCAAAAGGACATGCAAATGTCGTTATATTGAGAAGTGGAAAATAACTAGACGGACCCGTAGATCCAAGACTCCAAAATCCTGCCATGTACCAAAAACCTGACAAAACAACAACTGAGAAGGTAAGTGAACCGAAGGATAAGGAAGATAATACCCAAGAGGCCTAAGAGAAATAAAAACCTTATGTGCCTCCACCGCCTTATAAACCACCCATTCTGTATCCTCAAAGACTCGCAAATTCTAAAACTGCAAGGCAATTTAGGAAATTTGTTGAACTTCTGAAGCAACTGAATATTACAATTCCCTTTACAGAAGCCATCACACAAATGCCCTCATATGCCAAATTTCTTAAAGAGATCCTATCCAATAAGAAAAATATCGAGGATAGTGAAACAATTACACTTACTACTGAGTGTAGCGCAATCATCCAAAATAACATGCCTCCCAAACTAAAAGATCCAGGTAATTTCTCCATACCCCGTGTCATTGAAAAGTTCGTCATAGAAAAAGCTCTATGCGACTTAGGAGTCAACATTAGTGTAATTCCCTTAACCATCTGTAAAAGGCTCAACATGGGAGAATTAAGACCAACCAAGATGTCTGTTCAACTAGCTGACCGCTCAATCAAATATCCTGTTGGTATACTAGAGAAATCCCAGTACGTGTAGGACAACTCTAAATTCCTACAGACTTCATAATCATGGACATCAAATAAGATACCAATACACCTATTATATTAGGAAGGCCATTCTTAGCTACCCCGGAGCCATAATAGACGTGAAAAGAGGTAAGCTAACATTCGAAGTTGGAGAAGAAAAGGTTGAATTCATCTTGACACAATTCTTACAAGCGCCAGCTATAGACGATACATGTTATCTACTTGATGTCATAGACGAGTGCGTAAGAGAGATGGAGATGCAAGAAACCATATAGTCTTATATAATGAAAACCCAAATCCCTCCAATCATTGAAGATGATAATTGGCGTGAACCATACCAAAATGACAATCTAAGCGAATGCTTAGCACTTACACCCAACCACATGCCATGCCCGAAGAAACCAGACTTAGAATTAAAAACACTACCAATGTAGTTTTTAACATTATCATGTAAATCGCTTTTGTTTAATTATTTTGGTGCATATCTGTAGGTTTGAAAGCCTATTGGAAGCATGAGAAACCTAGAGGCACCAAGCAAGACCCAAAGTTACATTTGTGAAGATTCCAAGTTTTTCTAAGTGGGCTAAGCGCGGCCCTAGCACACTTAGAGAAAGAGGGGCATGAGGAAATTTGGAAATTTACGCTAGGAGTGCGCTAAGAGCATGCTGAGCATAAATCAAGGAGATTTAAGTTATTTTTGATGATCGTGCTAAGCGGGTTCTAATGGGGCTTAACGCGATTTCACTTTTTGGCTCATGCTATATATACTTTTATATAGATATTTTGGGTCATACTTCACTCCAACTTTATTTCAAAGGCATTTTCAGATAAACAAATCATTAAGAACTCCAAATCAATATTTCGAAGCATCAAACTTTGAGTTTTTCAATGTTGATGCTTATGAATCTCTTCTTGTTACTTATTGAAGAAGTTATCATGGTTATGGGTAGCTAAACCCTCTCGTATCAATATTAGATTTAATCAATCTTAACTTGCATGTATTTCTTTTGATCTTTTGTATGTGAACAACGTGATAATCAATGTAGATGATAACCTTTCTTTTTATTGAATATTTGTGGTTTAAATCATTGTTGAGAAAGATCTCTTAAGTCTTGACCTAAGTTTATCATCTATCAAAGACCAAGTCTAGACATGGAAGTGGAATTTGATATTCAATTTATATCAGATCATTAATGTTATTTGTAATGTTTAATGGGTTGAGACATCGTCGGTTAAACAATACGGTAAAACTCGCAATACCGTCTTACACATGAGCGGCATAGATGAACGATATGTGGTTATGTTGATTATAAATGAAGTTCACATGCTTGATTAATCGAATACATATAAAATAGGTTGATGAAATCTAGTCTTGATATGTCTTTTAAAACGTTAATATTTCTAAACTTTTATCATTGCTACAAACTCTTATGAATGTTACTTTCACCAAAACAAAACCAATCGAAACCATCACTTAAGACATTATAAACTGTAGGACGGAGGTAATATCACATCAATCCTTGTGGAGACGATAAAACAAATACTCACCAAAAAAAATTCAACAGACATGTGACGTCATCGGATTCTGAATCTGGCGTACTCTGACTCTGAGATATATGTTCTACAAGATATTCAAGCTATAGACTAATCTACTCAATGCTTATTAACATCATCTATCCAAGGCTTTATGACTCTGAAGTTGGTAACGCTATTAAGCTGTAAAGCCTTATGCTCAAACAACTCTGAGGAAGTGCGTCACCAGACTCTGAAGACCAGGTTCTGATGAACTGGATCCAGACTCTAAAGACCAAGTTTCTGAATATTCTCTCAACCAGAAACTTATTCTTATTTTTATTCATGCTTCATAACCTCTTTATCATAAGCCTCTGAGTATTGAAGATAAGATAAAAAAGGTTTTACGTGAGAAAACAATACATAGTACAAGATCAAATATTCCTTCCACTACACTGATTTTGCAGGCGAATGATTGTTCTATTGTACCATTGTCTCTCACATTTTCATAGAACATTATGCAAGGACACAATTTCATTTGAGTATTCCATTTCTATCCTCTAACAGATCTTTTCATGGCCTATATAAATGAGTCTTGGAAGAATGGAATAGTGCAAACACTGAGAGAATATCATTTTACGTGAACATTGCATACAATGAAATATTTGAGAAAAAAGAAACATACACACAAGAAAATTTTGTCCATACTCTTCATAGAATATATTTTTTGTAATATACATGTAATTCATTTGTGTATTTTGGTTTCTTAGAATCATTTTGTAAACACACTTTGTATCTCAAGCCGAGGAAAGACAGACCAAAGAAGAAATACTTTAGAGGGAAGAAGAAAGGTCTGATGGCTACCTGGGATAACTCTGAATCCTCATATGATGACTCTGAGGAAGAACAAGCTAATGTGGAACTGATGGCAAGCATAAAAGCATTTGATGAAAAGATCCTACCAGAATTAGAATTAGAATTTGAGTCAGACTCTTAAGAGGTATTTTCTAACTTATCTCACTCTGAATTAGAATCTTGTCTTTTTGAAATTATGGAGAAATATCACAAGCTTTAAAACAAGTACAAGGATCTCAAAAAAGTCCAAGTATTTGAATCTGAAGCACATAGTAAGCTTAAGAAAGATTTTTCCACTTCAAATGATGAGAATTTTATTCTGAAAAATGAAAACTCTACTATTCAAAGTAAAAGTTTTAACTTGAGGAAGAAATTATTTTAGAAGCTTCTATGGATTCTAAAAATGTCATAAAGAAATATGACCAATTTTTTCAGACATTTATGGCTAGAAACATAGAAAAAAGCAAGATGGCTTCAATATCTATGGAGTTAGAAGAAATGTAAGAAGAGGAATGGTTATATGCATGAAGAAAAACCCATTTTAAAACCTAATGCAAAACCAAAAGCTCTGTATTCCCATTTCTCTTATGCACATACATGAAATGATTATTCTGTAGAAAAACATAAGTTCTCTAAAAACTCTGGGAGAACTAACCATAAAAGACCCAAAAAGATATGGGTACCTAAAGACAAGATAATATATGTTGTATACATCCTTAGCAGCATAGTTGAAACACTAACCGTGGTACTTGGACTCTGGGTGCTCACGACACATGACGGGAAGAAGGTATATGTTCCAAGATCTGGAACTTAAGCTAGGTGGCTTCGTGGGTTTCAGAGGTGATCAGAAAGGGAAGATCATAGGCTTTGGAACAATTGGTAACAATTCTCTAACTTCTGTTACTAATGTTTTATTAGTTGATGGACTAATGCATAACTTATTATCCATAAGTCAATTAAGTGACAATGGCAATGATATAATATTTAATCAAAAGTCTTGTAAAAATCTTAGTCAGAAGGATGGCTCCATTCTTTTCAATGGCAAGAGTAATAGTAACATTTCTAAAATTAGACTTTCTGATCTTAAAAATCCGAATGTAAAATGTAACACCCTTCTTAATACCCCAAATATTTAATTAAAACAACATATATATATATATATATATATATATATATATATATATATATATATATATATATATACATCAGAGTAATTATGCCATTTAAGGGTGTCACATAATCACTTCACACCGTGTTCCAAATTATCCTGTCATGCTCATTTATTTAATCAAATAAAACATTTGCATAATTCGCAGCGGAATAAAATCCAACATCAATACAAAACATGTAAGCTTATTCAAAATCATCAATGAAAACAAGTCAAACATCCCGTCCCGATGTTACATCTATCAGAGCATGACCCACTAAGGAACTACTCTAGACTCCAAGTACTAGCTCCTACTCAATCACTGCTCATTACCTGAAAAACAGTTGTAAGGGTGAGTTCCTCAATCGATATAATAAGTATTATCAAATATCATGTCATGTTAAGTAATTTAACACACTTCATCACCCTAATCCAAACATATATTCAGTAACAGCACATCAACTCAACATAATACTCAACACCAACACAAACACACGTATAATATTGGAATGCATCCATTCATATTATACGCCATACATATATTATGCAATGAGACTCCATGCATGCGGTACCGACTATTTGTGAACATATAGTTCAACCTCACCGTCCAAATCCAGGCACGGCTACCAAGCTCACTAGTCCCACTCATTTGAGACATAGTGACTCACTCACTAATTCCTCACCATGGGAATTAGCTACCACCCCAAGGGCTATGCTATGCACGCTAATCACCTAGCATGCAAACATCAACAACAATCAAAATGATTTACTCACTAATTCCTCACCATGGGAATTAGCTACCACCATCAAGGCCACAATATGCATGCTACTCACCTAGCAATGCTACATCATCAACAACAAATCAAGAATAGACATATGCTCACACTCTAAGCCATACAACAGTCTATTCACAAATGCACACATAACTGATACATTCACAGTATCATGCATATCATCACACATCATCAATATTTTATCACACAAGCATATCATATCATGCCGCATACTCAAACACAGTATTAGCACACTCTACTAATACCTATACTACTCAAAACAACGGGAAATGATCCCTACTACGTCATACATCAGCTAAGTTACATCATTCAGCCTAAACAACCAAAAACTGCACAACAACAGTTCAGAAAAACCACAAGTCTGCCCATACGCGTATTGCCTATGCCCATACGCGTATGGCGCATTTCCTCGCCCAACCCATACGCGTATCATCTGCCTCATACGCGTATGCTACGCGTACCACTCTCCCATACGCGTACCAACAGAGACAAATCCACGTTCAAAATATCATTTTCCTCACCCATACGCGTAAGGCCTCCTCCATACGCGTACCAGCCATCTCATACGCGTATTGCCTAGTGCCATACGCGTATGACCAGAAACCAGAATTCCCAGATCTGCAATGGCTTTCTCTGCTACGAGATCTATCCAATTCAACCTTCCACAGTCCAATTTTTACACACAATTCATTCATATCATCTAACACGAATCATACACTTCCGATTTCACCAATTGCTAACCTTTCTACCTCTAATTCCTACGAATTTCGTCAATTATCATCCAAAATTTCGTTTATCCCAAAAGTTCACAAATTCATCATACATCATTCAATCAGAGGCAAATCAATGGTTTCTCACTACCCATCACATATTATCCCATAATACCCATTAATCGATGATAAACCCCCCTTACCTGAGTTAATCCGGCAATCTCTGAGCTTCAAGCTTTTCCTTCCTTCAACCCTTGTTCTCCTTGCCCTTTTTCCACTTTCTGTCTCTTTTTCCTTTTCACGTGAAAATAAACCTTTTTACTAAATGGGACCTTTTTCTAACTTCCAACTTTTATTCCAATAAAATAATAACCCAATAATAGTAATTCCAATAATATAAAAATTCCAATTATTTAATTAAATTAATAAATATATTATTAACTCAATTTAAATAATTATCTTATTTTATCGGGGTGTTACAACTCTCCCCCACTAAAAGAGTTTTCGTCCTCGAAAACATACCTCAAGCGAATAACTCAGGATAAGACTCATTCATCTGACTCTCAAGTTCCCAAGTCACATTGCCACCTGCTGGTCCTCCCCAAGCTACCTTTACCAACGCAATCTCTTTACCCCGCAACTGCTTCAACTCTCGATCCTCGATCCTCATAGGTGATGTTTCAACAGTCAGGTTATCTCTCACCTGTACATCATCTACTTGGACTACATGCGACGGATCATGAATGTACCTCCTCAGCTGAGACACATGAAAAACCTCATGCAAATTCGCAAGTGACGGCGGTAAAGCGATACGATAGGCTACCTCCCCTATCCTCTCCAAAATCTGATAAGGACCAATAAATCGAGGTGTCAACTTCTTCGACTTCAAAGCTCGACCAACCCCAGTTATCGGAGTAACACGAAGAAACACATGATCTCCCTCTTGAAACTCAAGTGAGTTCCTCCTCTTGTCGTGATAACTCTTCTGACGACTCTGAGCAATTCTCATCTTCTCCTGAATCATCTTAATCTTTTCCGTAGTTTGTTGAACAATCTCCAGTCCAACCACAGCACTCTCACCGGACTCATACCAACATAAAGGTGTCTGACATCTCCTACCATACAAAGCTTCAAACGGTGCCATACCAATGCTCGAATGAAAACTATTGTTGTAGGTAAACTCAATCAAAGGTAAGTAACAATCCCAAGCACCTCCCTTTTCCAAAACACAAGCTCTCAAAAGATCCTCTAGTGACTGAATCGTCCTCTCAGTCTGACCATCAGTCTGCGGATGATATGCAGAACTCAATCTCAGCTTAGTTCCCAAAGCCCTCTGCAAACCTTCCCAGAACTTCGATGTAAATCTAGGATCTCTGTCTAAAACAATACTCGACGGAATACCATGCAAACTTACAATCTTCTCAATATACAACTCAGCTAATCTCTCTAACGGATAATCCATTCTGATCGGAATGAAATGAGCCGACTTCGTCAATCTATCCACAATCACCCAAATAGCTTCAAAATTTTTACTTGTCCTCGGTAAACCAGAAACAAAATCCATACTGATACTATCCCACTTCCACTCTGGAATCGCCAACGGTTGCATTAGCCCAGACGGTTTCTGATGCTCAATCTTTGACTTCTGACAAGTCAAACAGGAATAAACAAAACTTGCAATCTCTCTTTTCATTCCCGGCCACCAAAATAACTTCTTCAAATCATGATACATCTTCGTAGCTCCAGGATGAATACTCAGGCCACTACGATGTCCTTCCTCCAGAATACTCCTCTTAAGTTCGGTAACATCCGGAATGCACACCCGATTACCAAATCTCAAAACACCATTCTCATCAACTCTGAATTCACCACCTTGACCTTGATTCACTAGAGTCAACTTATCAACCAAAAGCACATCAGATTTCTGACCCTCTCTAATCTCATCCAGAATACCACTCGTTAACTTCAACATTCCCAATTTAACACTATTGTGAGTACTCTCACACACCAAACTCAAGTCTCTAAACTGCTCAATTAAATCCAATTCTTTAATCATTAACATAGACATATGCAATGATTTCCGACTCAATGCATCAGCCACTACATTTGCTTTACCCGGATGGTAATTCAACCCAAAGTCATAATCCTTCAGAAATTCTAACCATCTCCTCTGTCTCATATTCAGCTCTTTCTGATCAAACAAATACTTTAAACTTTTATGGTCACTGAAAACCTCAAATCTTGACCCGTACAAGTAATGCCTCCACAACTTCAGAACAAATACCACAGCTGCCAACTCTAAATCGTGTGTCGGATAGTTCCTCTCATGAACCCTCAATTGTCTCGAAGCATAAGCTATAACCTGCTTGTTCTGCATCAACACACCACCCAAACCCAACAATGAAGCATCACAGAAAACCTCAAATGGTTCCGACGAACTCGGTAATATCAGAATAGGAGCAGTAGTTAACCTTCTCTTTAACTCTTGGAAACCTTCTTCACACTTTGAGTCCCAAACAAACGCTTGCCCCTTTCTAGTCAACATCGTCAACGGTAACGCCAACTTAGAAAATCCCTCGATGAACTTCCTATAATAACCAGCCAAACCAAGAAAACTCCTTATCTCAGAAACTGACTTCGGAGCTTCCCACTTAGATACCGCTTCTATCTTAGAAGGATCAACAGCAACACCACCTCTTGAAATCACATGACCAAGAAAACTAACCTCTTCTAACCAAAATTCACACTTAGACAGCTTAGCAAATAACTTCTTTTCTCGTAGAACTTCTAAAACCACTCTCAAATGCTCAGCATGCTCTTCTTTAGATTTCGAATACACCAAAATGTCATCAATAAACACCACAACAAACTGATCTAGGTACGGATGGAAAATCCTATTCATATACTCCATAAATACTCCAGGCGCATTAGTCACACCAAAAGGCATTACAGAATACTCATAATGTCCATACCTTGTTCTGAAAGCAGTCTTCTGAATATCCTCAGTCTTCACACGTATCTGATGATATCCCGACCTCAAATCTATCTTGCTGAACACACTCGCACCAACCAACTGATCCATCAAATCATCAATCCTCGGCAAAGGATACCGATTCTTGATCGTCACTTTATTCAGTTGCCTGTAGTCCACACACAACCTCATAGTACCTTCTTTCTTCTTAACCAATAACACTGGTGCACCCCACGGTGACACACTCGGACGAATAAATTTCTTATCCAACAGATCTTCCAACTGACTCTTCAATTCAGTTAACTCAACAGCAGACATTCGGTACGGAGCCATCGATATCGGCCTAGTACCAGGTACCAAATCAATCGAGAACTCAACTTCATGCTCTGGCGGCAATGCATTCACTTCTTCAGGAAACACATCAGGGAAATCACACACCACAGCTAGATCATAAATCACCAGTTTATCTTTAGCCTCCAAAGTCGCTAACAGCATAAACAACTCTGCCCCGTCTGCTACTGCCTCATTCACCTGCCTTGCCGATAGAAACAAACTCTTTTCTTCCTCAATCTCAGGAAAAATCACAGTCTTATCAAAACAATTGATATAGACTCGGTTAAACACCAACCAGTTCATACCCAAGATAACATCGATCTGCACTAGTGGAAGACACACTAGGTCCATTCCAAAGTCTCTACCAAAAATACTCAAAGGGCAATTTAAACAAACTGAAGTAGTAGTCACTGAACCCTTCGCAGGAGTATCAATCACCATACTTCCATGCATCTCGGATATCTCTAACTTAAGTTTCACAGCACAATCCAAAGATATAAAGGAATGAGTAGCACCTGTGTCAATAATAGCTACAAGAGGAAAGCCATTAATATAACACGTACCTCGGATCAAACGATCATCTGCAGCAGTCTCAGAACCCGATAAAGCAAAGACCTTGCCTCCCGACTGATTCTCTTTCTTCGGCTTAGGACACTGTGGGCTAATATGACCCACCTCTCCACAGTTGAAACAAGTCATAGTCTTCAACCGGCACTCTGCAGCCAAGTGACCACCTTTGCCACACTTGAAACACTTCTTCTCAGCACTGGTACACTCATGGAAACGATGTCCAGCCTGACCACATCTGTAACACTTAGCAGGGGCACTTGAGTCTCCCCCACTAGGCCTCTTCATCCCACTCTGTCTCTGGAAACCTTTGCCAACTGCATACGGCTTCCCACGATCATTCTGATTCTTGCCTTTCCTATCAACCCTCTGCTGATAGCTTTCCGCTCTGGCCTTGGTATCCTGTTCAAAAATCCTGCAACAGTCGACCAAATCAGAAAACACTCTAATCCGCTGATACCCAATAGCCTGCTTGATCTCGGGACGCAACCCGTTCTCAAACTTCACACACTTTGAAAATTCCCTAGTAGCCTCGTTATAGGGAGTGTAATACTTCGACAGCTCTGTGAACTTAGCAGCATACTCAGTAACAGACCGATTGCCCTGCTTCAATTCCAAGAACTCTATCTCGTTCTTTCCTCTAACATCCTCTGGAAAATACTTCCTCAGGAATCTCTCTCTGAACACTGCCCAAGTGATCTCAGCATTCCCAGCAGATTCCAACTCAGTGCGGGTAGCAACCCACCAATCATCAGCCTCCTCTGACAGCATATGCGTACCGAACCTGACCTTTTGGTTATCGGCACACTCAGTCACTCGGAAGATCCTCTCGATCTCCTTCAACCACTTCTGAGCACCATCTGGATCGTATGCTCCCTTGAACATTGGAGGATTGTTCTTCTGGAACTCACTCAGTTGACGAGCAGCTCCCATTCCCACAACATTCGGATTTCCTCCAAGTACTCCAGCTAGCATACCCAGAGCCTCAGCAATTGCAGCATCATCTCTACCTCTTCCAGCCATCTCTATTCTGAAAACCCAACAAGCTAAAACAATAAGTACTGATAGGGTTACACAACACCTATCCCGTACAGGGGAAATAGAATAATTACGACTCGACTCGACCAACTATGCTCTGATACCACTAATGTAACACCCTTCTTAATACCCCAAATATTTAATTAAAACAACATATATATATATATATACATCAGAGTAATTATGCCATTTAAGGGTGTCACATAATCACTTCACACCGTGTTCCAAATTATCCTGTCATGCTCATTTATTTAATCAAATAAAACATTTGCATAATTCGCAGCGGAATAAAATCCAACATCAATACAAAACATGTAAGCTTATTCAAAATCATCAATGAAAACAAGTCAAACATCCCGTCCCGATGTTACATCTATCAGAGCATGACCCACTAAGGAACTACTCTAGACTCCAAGTACTAGCTCCTACTCAATCACTGCTCATTACCTGAAAAACAGTTGTAAGGGTGAGTTCCTCAATCGATATAATAAGTATTATCAAATATCATGTCATGTTAAGTAATTTAACACACTTCATCACCCTAATCCAAACATATATTCAGTAACAGCACATCAACTCAACATAATACTCAACACCAACACAAACACACGTATAATATTGGAATGCATCCATTCATATTATACGCCATACATATATTATGCAATGAGACTCCATGCATACGGTACCGACTATTTGTGAACATATAGTTCAACCTCACCGTCCAAATCCAGGCACGGCTACCAAGCTCACTAGTCCCACTCATTTGAGACATAGTGACTCACTCACTAATTCCTCACCATGGGAATTAGCTACCACCCCAAGGGCTATGCTATGCACGCTAATCACCTAGCATGCAAACATTAACAACAATCAAAATGATTTACTCACTAATTCCTCACCATGGGAATTAGCTACCACCATCAAGGCCACAATATGCATGCTACTCACCTAGCAATGCTACATCATCAACAACAAATCAAGAATAGACATATGCTCACACTCTAAGCCATACAACAGTCTATTCACAAATGCACACATAACTGATACATTCACAGTATCATGCATATCATCACACATCATCAATATTTTATCACACAAGCATATCATATCATGCCGCATACTCAAACACAGTATTAGCACACTCTACTAATACCTATACTACTCAAAACAACGGGAAATGATCCCTACTACGTCATACATCAGCTAAGTTACATAATTCAGCCTAAACAACCCAAAACTGCACAACAACAGTTCAGAAAAACCACAAGTCTACCCATACGCGTATTGCCTATGCCCATACGCGTATGGCGCATTTCCTCGCCCAACCCATACGCGTATCATCTGCCTCATACGCGTATGCTACGCGTACCACTCTCCCATACGCGTACCAACAGAGACAAATCCACGTTCAAAATATCATTTTCCTCACCCATACGCGTAAGGCCTCCTCCATACGCGTACCAGCCATCTCATACGCGTATTGCCTAGTGCCATACGCGTATGACCAGAAACCAGAATTCCCAGATCTGCAATGGCTTTCTCTGCTACGAGATCTATCCAATTCAACCTTCCACAGTCCAATTTTTACACACAATTCATTCATATCATCTAACACGAATCATACACTTCCGATTTCACCAATTGCTAACCTTTCTACCTCTAATTCCTACGAATTTCGTCAATTATCATCCAAAATTTCGTTTATCCCAAAAGTTCACAAATTCATCATACATCATTCAATCAGAGGAAAATCAATGGTTTCTCACTACCCATCACATATTATCCCATAATACCCATTAATCGATGATAAACCCCCCTTACCTGAGTTAATCCGGCAATCTCTGAGCTTCAAGCTTTTCCTTCCTTCAACCCTTGTTCTCCTTGCCCTTTTTCCATTTTCTGTCTCTTTTTCCTTTTCACGTGAAAATAAACCTTTTTACTAAATGGGACCTTTTTCTAACTTCCAACTTTTATTCCAATAAAATAATAACCCAATAATAGTAATTCCAATAATATAAAAATTCCAATTATTTAATTAAATTAATAAATATATTATTAACTCAATTTAAATAATTATCTTATTTTATCGGGGTGTTACATAAAACATTTTATGTCTGTTAATGAAGAGAAATGGGTATGGCATAGACAGATTGACCATTTTAACATGAGAAGGACTTATCAGCTAAATAAGCTTGATTTAGTCAGAAGCCTTCCAAATTTGAAGTTCTTTTCAGATGCTCTTTGTGAAGCATGTAAAAAATTCAAGTTTTAAAAAAATTATTTCAAAGCAAAGAATGTTGTTTCTACCTCTAGGTCTTTGGAACTATTGCACATTGACCTCTTTGGACTAGTGAAAATTTCTTATGTCAATGGAAAGAAGTGTAGTTTAGTATTTGTTGATGACTACAACAGATGGATGTGGGTCAAATTCTTAAGACACGAGGATGAGTCACACTCTGTGTTCTCTATCTTCCGCTCACAAGTGAAAAATGAGAAAGACTTTAAAATTGTTAAAGTCAGCAATGATCATGGTGGGGAATTTGAAGAGAAAAAAATATTTTAAAAAACTATTGGATGAAAATGGCATCTCCCATGATTTCTCTGCCCTAGAACTCCACAATAAAATGAAGTTGTAGAGAGGAAGAATAGGACATTGAAAGAAATGGCCAGAACCATGATCAATGAGACAAATATGGATAAGCACTTATGGAAAGAGGCAGTTAACACATCGTGCTATATTCAGAACAAGATCTCTATAAGACCTATTATGGGTAAGAATCCTTATGAATTATGGAAGAAAAACTAAAATTTCATATTTCCATCCTTTTGGATGTACTTGTTTTATTTTGAACACTAGGGAAAATCTGAACAAGTTTGATTCCAAGGCACAAAAATGTATAATGTTAGGATACTCTGAACGCTTTAAAGACTATAGAGTATATAACACTAAAACACTAATTGTTGAGGAATCAATTTATGTATTATTTGATTATAAACTTGACCCTGAAAAGTTAAAGCTAGTTGAGAAGATTGCAGGTCTGGAGATGACTTATTCAGGCTCTGAAGGTAAAGCTTCAAAAGCTAAAGATGCTGAGGAAAAAGACTCTGAAACTGTTTAACCAGAAGCTGTTGAAGTTCAGACTCCTCTGAGGAAGCATAAATAAAGATCTCCACACTCTGAAGAATTGATTATAGGAGATGAAATAGAACTAGTCAGAACTAGATCCTCATTCAAACCTTCTGAATAGACGCTTCTAGGTTTGGTGTCCTTCATAGAACCTACATTTTTTAATGAATCACATACGGACACTGGGTGGATTTTGGTAGTGCAAGATGAATTGAACCAATTTTCCAGAAATTATGTGTGGACTCTTGTGTCTATACCCAAAGGAATTCATGCCATTAGGACAAAATAGGTCTTCAGAAACAAGCTGAATGAAAAAGGAGAAGTGGTAAGGAAGAAGGCCAGACTGGTTGCACAAGGCTATAGTCAGAAAAAGGGTATTGACTATACTAAAACCTTTGCACCAATTGACAGGTTAGAGTCTATTTGTCTCTTAATTTCTTTTAATGTTAATCATAAGATCATCTTATATCATATGGATATTAAGAGTGCATTTCTGAATGGTTACATGACTAAATAAGTGTATGTACACCAACCTCATGGTTTCGAAAATCATAAAAATCCAGACTTTGTTTTCAAACTTAAGAAATCTTTGTATGGTCTTAAACAAGCTCCTAGAGCATAGTATAAAGTCTAAGCAATTTTATTTTAGAAAATGATTTTACCAGAGGGAAGGTTGATACTACCTTGTTCTACAAGACATTAAAAAATTATATTCTATTTGCTCAAATTTATGTGGATGATATCATATTTGGTTCTCCTAATGCTACCTTGTGCGAGGAGTTTGCTAAGTCAATGCAGATAAAGTTTGAGATGAGTATGATAGGAGAACTCAAGTTCTTTCTGAGAATCCAGTTTAATCAAAGTTCAGAAGGAATGTATATCATCGGAGAAAATATACCAAAGACCTTATGAAGAATTTTGACATGTCAGAATGCAAGATAGCAAAAACTCCAATGCATCATACATGTATTCTAGAGAAGGATGAGGTAAGCATAAAGGCAGAGAAAAAGGTATACAGAGGTAAGATGGGTTCTCTCTTATACTTAACTACTTCTAGACCTGAAATTTTATTTAGTATTTGTGTATGTGCTCACTTCAAATAAGATCCTAGAGAATCCGACTTAACAACTATTAAGAGGATCTTCAGGTATCTGAAAGGTACCACTAACCTTGGCTAGTGTTATAGGAAATCTAAAGAGTACAAGCTAGTACGTTATTGTGATGCTGATTATGCTGAAGATAGACTTGAAACAAAAAAAATTGGAAGTTGTCAGTTTCTGGGAGACAACTTGATCTCATTTTACAACGAAAACCAATCAACAATTGCACTATCAACATCTGAAGCTGAATACATTGCAGCATCTAAATGTAATACTTAGATTCTCAAGATGAAAAGTCAGCTAGTAGATTTTCAGATATATGAGAGTAACGTTCCTATTATATGTGATAATACCTCTGCTATTTGCTTATCTAAGAATCCCATTTTATATTCTAGAGCTACACATATTGAGATTAACATCACTTTATACATCACTATGCTCAAAAGGGAGTTTAAAATTTAAAATTTATTGATACATACCATCAATTGGCTGATATTTTTACAAAACCCTTTGCTGAAGATAGTTTTTTTTTCATTCTGATGAATTTGAAAATGGATTTATGTCCAGAACTAAAAAAATGTGTCTCTCAGAATGTTTAATTTCTCAGAATGATTAAATAAGACTCCAAGATTTTTTACTCTGAACAGTGAATCTTCTAAAGTGAGAAGATTTTATGGTTCAGAAGTATCCATTCAGAACCTCTTTGTAAAATGTTCTACCTCCTGGATACTGAGAAGTTGCTATATTAATTAGTTGCCAATCAACCTTGGTTTGTAGAATAGTTTAAAGACAACAATCTTAAAACTTAAACGCTTCTAACAGATGAATGACGCAATGGATGAAGAAATTTCTTGGGAATAAGTAAAATCTCTTTATGCCTTCCCCTATGTCAGATTTGTTGCTTTCCTGTTTTTTTATTAATTGTTTATCCTTTATTTTTGTATCTTTATCTTTCTGAATGAAATGAAGTTTCTTTTTTAGTTATCCTTTGTCTTTATTTATTTTTAATCTTTTTTATTGATGACAAAGGGGGAGAAGAGTGGACACCATTTTTAATATACTTATTTCCTTTTTGAATCTCAAACATTTGACTCTGATTCTTCTTACTTTTCGTGAACATTGCATACATTGAAATATTTGAGAAAAAAGAAACATACACACAAGGAACTTTTATTCATACTCTTCATAGAATATATTTTGTGTGATATACTTGTAATTCATTTGTGTATTCTGCTTTCTTTGAAGCATTTTATAAACACATTTTGTATATCAATCTTTGTAATTGTATTTCCTTGAGTGAGTAGGGTTTAGTCAGAATTACTTAAGAAGACATTGATAGTTGATATTTATGTTGTAATCAATTTTAATTATACTGGATTAAGTTCTTGTGATAAGGCGAATCACCTTGGTGGGTGGACTGTAGGTAGCTTTGTTAACAACGAATCAGGATAAAAATAATTATGTTCATTATTTTTGTTCTTAGTTTTCTATTTGTATCTTTGAGTTGCAAATATTTTAATTCTTGAAACCCAATACCCCCCCCCCCCCCCCCTTTCTCGTGTTTCCATTACCTCCAGTAAAATCTCATGTTTTGTTGTAAGAAGGTTCATGAGCGTAATCTGTGAAAAGTTCACATCTCATATAGTGAAAATTCTCAAGAAGAAATTATTGGGGATAAGAGTAGGTCAAGTGGTTAGGTTAAACCTGATACGTTTCTCTCTTCCGTCATTTTTTTATATTTATATTCTTTATTTCTTTCTAATGTATTTCCATCTCTTCCTCTCTTTGATTTTCTTTCTATTACTTATGTTGTTGCTTTATCTCTATTTGATTTATAAAATTAATTTAACATTTTTATAAATCAATGTTTTTATAATTAGGTATCATTTTTCAACCTTCACAATTCATCCTCTCTTATATTTTGTGTTTATAGTCACTTGTCCAATATTTAATCCCAATAAAATCACGCAAAATCTAAAACAAACAAAAAATACAATAAGATTACACATAATCTAAACTAGAAGAAATATTTTCAAAAATATATCGAAAACAATCCAACAAATATATCTCAACAAGAAAGGAGACATCTTGCTTAATATTTTTTTTATAAAAATAAGTAAATTTATATGTAATAAAAATTTCAATTTTTAAAAAAGAAAGGTGATATGAAAAGCTATTTTATTTATAATATATAAATGATCACTATCTTTTTTAATGTTAAAATTTTATTAAAGGTGATATTAAAACTTGTGAATAAAAAATGACCCCCAAAATATCTTCAACACATTTGAAGAAAACTTGTAAAGGAAGATTCAATTCATATTGTTCAAAACATGCCTCATGTTTGCAACTCAATCTTCATAATAATTTTCATCTCATCAAGTATGGTTGAAATTAACATATTAACATTTTTACCAACTTTTGAATTCTTTTCACCAAAACAAATAAAGTGTACAGTCTTCTATATTCTCATGAATAACCATGTTAACCAACACTTGAGAATTACTCTCCACCAAAATATCTGCAACCCTATCACCCCAAACTATATCTCCATTATTTCCATGTCACACAGCCCACATATCAACAGTAAGTGTGGTCACGACATAGCCCATATCTTCGAAGAGACACCACTTTGTTAGATTTTATTATTTCTAAAATCTATCATCCCATAAACTTCCACTTCCAATACAGCTTTGTGATTATGATGCGACAATTAATCACGCTTCAATTTTTGTATATTATAAAAACCGGGTCATGAATGATGCAATAAAACAGAAGCACATGCAAAAACAGAAAAATTAGGAATGCCTAAATCATTGATTCCGATATGCACCATACGTAAAAGGAACTTTATTTCCAATATATACTTGTCAACCTTTCTTAGTAACAGCTTGATTACGACGCAGCTTCTGCCAAGGTCCCCACTTTGGAAAATAAACTCACATCTGTTAGTTTTTTCGATATTACTCTACTAATTAAGTAATTATGCACCGATTTTATTTATCTTGTTTCTATAGTTATTGATCCCTTTTCTTTTGATGAGATAAGGATTGCATGAAGGTACATGTTGAATATATATTTAAAATATATCTTGACTGAAAAAGAAGAAGATATTAATCTACTTTTGCGGTTAAGATAATTTCTTAAATGGAATTTATTTTTTTGAACAAAATCATGATATTTTAGCATATAAGCATGGGTGCTATTGTGGGTGTAGAGTGGGATATGTGCCTATGTAGCACCACATGTATTATGGGACATGGTACATGGTACATGTAGGGGCATAGGAAGGGGTAGCCCACTTTCCAATATTACTTTTAAATATTTATATTTTATTATTTTCTACTTAAATCTCTAGTTCTTTTTAATTTTAGTGTATTGCTAATAAGATAAATAGAAATTCTTAATTGGAAAAAAATTCTTATATTAACGATAATTTTAACAATGATTTTTTATTTAACAATTGAATTAATGACAGTTTTGATAATTATTTTAGTATTAAAGATTAAAAATACGGATAAAAATATTTATGAGAATAATCTTTTGAATAAATAATTTTAAAAAATTAAAAATGACATTTGAGATATTTAAGAAGACCAAAAACATATATATTGTATTTTAGATGTAATATTTGAAAAAGAATAGACCTTAAAAATAGGCATAAAGGTGAAAACAGTATTAAAACAAATCTTTCAACTTTGCTTTAGAGATTTAACCTTAATTGCAAAATTAAACTACTAATATTTTTATTTTTTTAGAAAATTGCTTTATAATTTTTTTATTGAGTTTAGCGATTGAATTTTTTTAAAATAATTATTATTTTAAAAATAATATCAAAATAACATACTTTTCAAAAAAAAATATCAATATAATTACTTTTCAAACAAAAAATTGTATCCGGATATAGCAAGTGTCACACCAAATGGCGCATGCTTTAGGCAATTGAACTAAGGCGTCATGTTTAGTGGCGCATGCATGCAACTCAAGTCAATGCAATTGGCACATGCATTGAAGGTTGAACTGGGGTGCCAATGGAAGTGGCACATGCATGCATAGTGCATGCGTCACTCCATGTGGAAACTGCTTTGTTTTAGCTCTATAAATACAACATCACCTATCATTGTTTTTCACACATCTTACCATCTCCTTCCATTTTTCTTCAATCTCCTTCAATTTTTCTTCAAAATGTTTTCATATATGTGTCCTTATATTCACAAGAGAAATGTTAATTTAATCTATTCGGCAGTAAAGTCTCTGATGAAGATCTAATTATGGAATATAGAGATGTTCGAACATCTTAATAGGACATTGATCCGTTGGTTAGATGGTGTAATTGCAGAGGGTGAAAAGATCAGAAGAACTCAAAGACTTGATATCCCGTTAAACCAAAATGGAGAAGTTCGTTTCTGGGTGAATGTTAAAACTGACAGAGATGTTCACATGATGATGTATAGTTCTCACAAAATTGTTTTAGGTTATAATCGCATAATTATGTCGTTTAATTGTTGTATTTCTTTGTGATGTTGTTTAATTGTTGTAGTTGTTTGTGTTGTTGTTTAATTATTGTTTGATTGTTCTTTTCAAGTTATTGTAATTGAATCTTATGATATTTATGAAATGAATGTTGTTTTTAATATAAAGCAAAAGGGCTACAATTAAAATTATGTTGTTGTATTTGGTCCAACACTGAGACAGTTTGTACGATTATGCCCGGAGTGCCGACATGAACTAGATAATCTCATAATTTTGTTCGTCGTATCCATTTTGGTTCGAATAAGGGTGCGGTTTGGGCGGCCCTTTTTCTTTCTTCTCATTATGTCATTGTGCCAGAGTATGTCCCCTTGATATACATGCCAACAATCCTCTTTTGCTACCACTGAAAAGCTAATTTTGTAAACATTGCATAGGTTTATGACTTTGTAAATGGTGGATAGTAAGTTGGAAGAATCATGTCGAACATTTAAACATGTCGTTGTGACTATAACTAATATATTTTCAATCTTTTCGATTTAGGTGGGCAGTTCTGGGGATGAACTACAACAGGTGTCCCAAACACACTGTAGTAGTCTATCGCAATCTTTTAGACCACATTGGACTAGACGATGTATTACTACTAAACAAATCTTTTTTTGATTTAAAAAATTATCAAATTACATATCCTCTAATCATGTCAATTTCTTATGCAGTTTATTTAGAGGTCGTATCTGGGTCTTCACCATTAGGTTAGCCACGATGATGGTGCAGTTTGGACAGCAAAATCATCAATCATATGATTCACTACTATGGAGATGCACCAGATTGACTGTGTGAAACTGCAGTTCGGCATGCAACAACAAATTCCATAATCTCCGACGTGTTTGAGAGATTGGAATCAACAAAGAGTCGATGACCAATGAGATTATTCTGATTGGAGAGACTTCGCTAAAGAGACGTGTCTTCATTGGAGGAATCGACACAAGCACATTTTAAATGAATCAATCATACATGGTGCTAGACTAACTCAATATTATATGGCTTGGTTTAGGTTGGTTACAACGCCATAGTTTGTGTCTGAGCCAAGGTATTTGATTGATCCATGCCAACAAGCTTCATCATCATATGCCTAACAACAAATTCCCTCCCAACAACCAACCTCACACCATTATCAAACCCAAGAACAATGTCAACCGACCAAAACCCAACGACTAACCTTACACCATCACCATACCATATACACCCAACCACCAAACACCCAACCTCGCAACTAATTCATGTCATACGCCGAAACACAAAACCAGGAACCAAACACATACCACCAACAACCATATGCAGCCACCACACATGTCTATAGCCCCGATAATTCATATGATTCCACCTCATCCCACCATATCCCCCCACTAATGAACACCCAAACATCCCATTGTCACAACACCCAACCATTGTTTGACTTTCTTACACCATATGAACCATTGCTTCAGTTCCAAAATAATTCAATGTCCCAATTCAGGCAATTATACTGATCATAAACAACGACCTAATTACGACAACATGAACACCAAACTCAATTATGGCAGCACCGTTGGCGGAAACCCCCCGACTATTAGGGAGAAATTATGGTAAATTTGTCAAATACTGTTGGACCTTCCGCATGACCTTCACACCATCCACCATTGCATCGTATCAACACTCAAAGAACCCAAACATCTGAGGGACATCGTGGGAGACCTCGAAGGCAGGCTAACGCACCGGGATGTGGAACAGGGGGTGTTTTGATCGGATGGGTCATGGATTTTCTTGTCAATTGTTGTGTATTTTTAGCTTTATAACATAATATTATTAATTATTTTTCATTTTCTTTTTTATTTCAATTTTATATAATTATAACTTTAAATATCTCTCTCTCTCTCTCTCTCTCATTGTAATTACCATTAATCGAGTACCTGTAAGAGACAGTAGACATACAAATCATAATCCAATTTATGAATTTCCTAGGGAAGTCCATCTCTTGCAAAATGTCTTCCAAATCATTCCATTCTACAATGTCTTACTCTTTCTGAATGTCCATTTGGATAGCACACCTAGGGGATATATATTTTATGTTGTAGCCTCTTATCAACTCACGGGGCATGATGATATTGTCTTGAATAAGTTTCCCTGGAAGAAATGCAGATTGTCTGTCATCTACAACATCGTTGATGACCTTGCTAAGTCTAACAATGAGGATTTTTGAAATTACTTTGTAGATAGTTGAGAAGCAAAAAATGGGCCTCATCTTTCTCATGTTTTTTTTCCTCTGAGGACTTAGGGATTAAGGTGACAATGGCATATCTCATTGTAGAAAACATGACAATTGCACAGTTCACTGTAGAAAACATGTAATTATCATCCAAGAACTCTATGATGTGAGTAATGAAATCCTGCTTGATAATGCTTCAAGTTGCTTTGAAGAACTTGGAGGTTTAACCATCCATACCAGGGGCTTTAGCTTCACCAATATTATTCAGAGCACTCCAAATGTCTTGCTTAGTAAATTGTTGCACCAACCGCTCTTTATGATAATCTTGCAATTGAGCACCTTTCCTCAACACCTTTATTTCAACATGAATCAGAGATTGAGTTTTAGTACCAATAAGGTCTTGATAGAACTAAATGATTTCTTTTTCAATTTCCTTAAATTCATCTAGTACATTGCCATGTTTGTCTTCCAATGAATGCAACCCTACTTGTTTATTCTTCTCCTTTACAATAGCATGGAAATATGCATTATTTCCATCTCCAAGCTTCAGCCAAGTCACTTTAGATTTTTTCATTTGATCCTTTCCTCCAATTCAGTACTATTTAAGATCTCTTCAGTCCAATGCTTGACTTCCTATATATACCTAGGGTTAAACAAATCACCATTAAGTTGTTGTTGATCTAACTCTAATTTATCCCTAAACTCCTAGATTTTTTGGGCTCCACTACTTAACCTCTTACTCATCCCTCTAAGGATGGGTTGAAGTCATTTTAATTTCCTCCACAACTTTTGCATAGGTCTACCGGTAGTCTACTTATTCTAGCTATATCTCACAATATCCATGAAGTTAGCCTCATCCACCAAAGAGTTGAGGAATTTGAATCAAGATTGAGTCTTATTCTTACAAGGAATATTAGGATCCATGACCACCTTAAGAGGAGCATGGTCAAATATGTGGGGAGCTAGGATCTCAACCTCACTATTAGGAAACTTCAGGAATGGATTTCTGTTGCAAATAACTTTGTTTATCCTAGAGTAAATTATACCATCAGTATGCTTGTTGGACCAAATATCGTGATTACCATGAGTATCATGTTAAAATAACCCAACTACTTTCATCATCTCCTTAAGGTCATAATATTCTACTTCCTGTACAAGGTAACCACTAATTCCATCTTCTACAATCAGCATATTGTTATAGTCTCCTATCACCATCCAAGGCTCATTGATGGTGTTTGCCAATCTCTGAATATGATTCCATAACTATATGCATGTTAATATGGTTATGAGCACAAACCACAGTAAGCCAACACTGTCTAACCTGTGTTTTATTCAACATTTCACAATGGATAAGTTGATATGAGTTCTCCATCACCCTAATCTCACTAACATATTTTTTTCCATATAATCCAAATTCTCCCATTGGGATGATGCTTATAGTTATCAATCCAGTTCCAGTTACCCTCAAACATCCTCCTAATTTTATTAGCATTATTTTATTTCACTCTAGTTTCAAGCATAGCCACACAAGACATTTTCATTTTTCTCAGATGGGCTCCAATCTCAATGTGTCTTTCTCTTTTATTTAAGTCCCCCATATTCCAAGTAACTATCATGGGACCTTTTCTTCAAAACTAGGATCATCTCCAATTCCCAACACTTCAAACCCATTGCTATAGCCTATATCAGGGCCTCCAATTGGTATGTATTAATTCACAATGCTCTTTCTTTTATGTTTGTAAGTCCCTACAACAATCCATGTTGGGTTTTATTTCACTTTTGCACCTGTCTGGATTTCCATTTCTTTTTGTAGTGTTGGTTTTTCATGGACTTTCTTTGTCACCTATGAGTTTTGTTTCACTGTCCAAACTTGTTTTACTTGAGCTTTTTGTTTCGGGTTCATGTCACATTCATGACCAACCTTATTGCATTTCTTGAAAAAAGGTGCTTTTCATTGATATTCAACCTTATGGGTCAGTTTGGAGCCTCTAGGGTCTCTGATTATGATTTCTTCTTTTAGTTCAACTGAGACATCTACTTCCACGAGAACTCTAGCGTAGGATACCCTTAGCTTATTTGTTGTACACTTATCAGTCATCATATGTGTACCTATTTCACTAGATATTTTCCCAATACTCCTTCATCCCCCAATATACTAAGGGGAGTTGAGGAAATATTATCTAGAGTGGTATAACTCTCATAATATCAGCATTCAGTGTGAAATTCGGGCTCCACTCATGCAGAAACATAGGTTTTATATAGATGGTGTAAGAAACCTTCCTAAGAACCTCATCCCTATCAAGCTTTATTTTGAATCTTATAATTAAATATCCCTCTTCATTATAGTATAGTTCTAGGGTGGAGACAAAATTCCATAAATTGTTCATGAACTTTTTAACAGCATTCATAGACAAGTCTCCTCCTAGTACATACATAATAAGTCCATTTTCCCAGAGTTTCAATTCTGATACTATATCTTAATCTTCTATCACCACTTCTATTTCATAATCAATAATAACAGGTGCAATGTATTCAATTTCTATACCATTAGAAGGGAGACGATTACATCGAATGATGTCCACCCAAGGTTTTGGTGTCACTATTTCTTCTTCTTGTTCCATTCCGTCCTATGTCTCTTCTTTTATGACTTCTAATATGCTTATTTGGTCCTCTTTGGTTGAACTAGTTCCATCCTTCTCGTCCACTGGCGTATTCCTCTTTGTCGATATCTCGCCTACTTGAACATTCATGCCAATTTTATGAGCATTGGCTCCTACCAGTATAGCTGAGTGTGGTGATAACATTCTCACCCTTGTTGTAGGCGTTATAATCGCCTATTTCCTCAACCGGCCATGTCCTATCCCAATGCTCTATGTTCTCTTCGTTATTTCTCAATAAATTTTTTGGTTAAGATGGTCCCAAATTCGAGGATTGGGAGTTTAAACCATCCTAGAACGAGATTTTTGTTGCCGGAATCAGAGGATTCGTGAACCCTAGACTCGCTAGAAATTGTCTTTGTTAAGTCATAAATCTCCAGAGCTCATTATCACCGACTTATTAAATTGATATGGGCTTGTTTTAGATTCATTTTGACACACTTTTAAGTACACACAATAGATGTCACGTGTTTTCATCTTTTAGAATTGTTGAGATATGAATACCTCGTATGAATTTGCTCGTATACCCACTATTTGTATGTTATCATCAAATAATGACCTGACTCAGACTATCCTTCATGTTTTTTCTATTAACATGTGGTCCCTAGATCTAGGGGTAAGTGACCTAGGGTGAGGCATGCATTAATTGTAATGTAGAAGCCAAGGCGTAATGATGTCATTTGTTCTTCTTTTTAATCCAACATTTCCTTTTCTCTTTAAGGTTTCTCTAAAAGTTCTATTATAGATTAGATTTTGTGACTACTTTGTTTCTTCATCCTCTAGATCTTTATCATCTTTGTAAGCCATTCCTCTTTTTCTCCAATATGGTTTTGGTGGTTAATTTCTATATGTGACTTCTGATCTTTATTTTATTTGTGGTCATTTTTTAATTATTGTTTTCCTGTATTTTACTAATATTTTGATTTGAACGTTATCATCACTTCCATTCGTTGGCCATATGCCTTTATCGATGTTAAAAACTGAATGAATGCTTGTAGTTTCTACTTGTATGGGTACTGGTTATTGCCGTACCTCGAAAAATGAGAACACAACGCTCGCGAAACGCAGTTTCACGCTCGTGGGATGGACTAAACAGATTCACCACCGAACTTTATTTATTCCTAAAAAGGAAAGGAGAAATATCGATAAAACCCAAAAAAGAACGACAGTGGTATTGGTCGTCGCAACCAAATCGGCGTTCGGGAGTCGATTACTCAAGGGAAAGGTATTATCATCTCTCACGTCCATTGTACTCAACGAAAATCGTTTGATTATTTGTGTGCGTTAATGTTAGCTTAAAAATGTTAGGCATATCAAGTTATTAAGGGGAAAAGAAGAATAGGAAACAAAAGAAAAGATAATTTTTTTGGATTTTTTATTAATGTGCCAGACAAGACTTATAAATCATGCTACTTTGTGTAATAGAGAACTCAAGACTTACATAATTCTGTGTAGAAAATGTGCCAGACAAGATTTATTAATCTTCGGGTGCAATAGAGAATTCAAGGCTTACGTAATTCTGGATAGAAAATGTTAGTTTGTTGGTCGATTTTAGCGAAAGTTACTTTGTGTCAATCGACGAAAACATTGTTGGATACCCAAAACAAGTGGAGAAGGGAACATTCACATCACGGCCGAATGGATTTACAAATCAACATTCACAAGCAACGCCGCAACTTACTCACACATTCAAGTGGACGAAACTTTTTTTTGCATTGTCTCAAGACAAAGTAACTTTCTTTTGAGAAAGGGGTTTAAGGATCAATCGCACGGCGGTGGGAAAAGATTTAAATTGGTTTGAAGTATTTTTGGATGATGAGAGAGTTCGGAGGGGCGAGAACTACATCTCAGTTCCTAACTCTCGAGAATTCGTGGACTACACCCCGCTCCTTTTTCATCTTATTTGCAAAAGGATTTTGATATTTTTAGATGTTTTGAAGATTGATTTGAGAAAATGAACTCGACGTTGGATCAAGCATTTTGTTTGTGATACAGAAATGAAATGATTTGAGAAACGACTTGAGGTGCTTATTAAAGAAAAAGGCTTGGTGTTGACTAAGTTGAATTTTTCAAAGGATTGATTTTATTTGTAAAGGTTAATGGATGTTAACCGATTGATTTTGGTTTGAAAAGGTTTTGGTGTGATTTTGAAAATTGTACTTGAAGTTGATCATGGACCTTTGATTTTTAGTATATTTTAAAAGGTTAATTTTAAGAGTCATTTTATCTTTTTGGATTAACAATTATGCATCAACTAAAAATATAATAAAATAAACTAAAAAATAAAGAAAATAATAAAAATAAAAAATAAAAAATAAATAATAAAAGGGAGCAAACACACTATCAGCACAAGAGGTAAAAAATTAAAAAACTAAAGAAAATAAAAGAAAAACAAAAATAAATAAATAAAACAATAATAAAAAAGCAATAAACAAAAAAATATACAAACAACAAAAATAGGCTAAAATTGGGGGGTCGCTAGAAAATGTTCTAGGCCCAAAGGAGAGTGTCTCGCATGAGTGCATTGAGAAATTAAGGGGTGTGAGGAGACTTCATCTTCCCTAACCCCACATTTAATTACTATTCGCATAGCAATAAAAATGGAAGAAAAAAGGGTTCCAACGAAAACATAGAAACATCATAACTTTCTCAATTTTTTATAGAATTAATCAAATAAATACTGAAAATTTATCTATTCGATCTCACGAACACAATGGTATATTTAGAAATAGCAAATAAACAATAACAAAAAAGTTTTAAAAAAATGCAGCAACATATATTTGCTTTATTCGATCATCTTATCCACCCTGATGACAAACGAACCATGAATTCATGTAGTAACATATATTTGCTATTGGATACATTATTTATGGAAAACAAATATCAATTTGCATTTTACCTTTTTTTTCATGGAGATTCAAGAACACTTTAAACTCTTGATTTTGAATCAACGGAGTTTCCATACAAAATAGTGGTGATTAATATACTAATTAAGTGCAACGAAAATTAATATTGAATCACTTTTGCTCATGGAGGTTTCAGAATACTTTAAACTTTTGATTTAAAATCAATGGAGTTTCCATACAAAATGGTGATGATTAAGATACTAATTAAGTGTAGTAAGAATAATAATGAAAATAAAATTAAATAAATGAAAATTAAATCACATTTAATCACTTTTGGTCATGGAGGTTCATTAACACTTTACACTCTTGATTTAAAATCAATTGAGTTTCCATGCAAAATGGTGATGATTAAGGTGCTAAATAAATGAAACAATAATAGAAATGCAATAGAATTAAATAAATGACAATCATAAGAGCCTGCCAAAAATAAAATTCAATAAAGAAAAAAAGAAATTACTTGAAGAAAAATAAAGAGAGTTTTGGCTTAGTTTTTGTGAATGATTGGTAGTGACATTTGTGAATGAGAATGATTTTATTTATAGGCTCTAAAAAGGGTAGTTTATTAATTATGCAAAGAGTGTGAGTGCATTCTAAAAACTTATTTAATTAAATAGTAAATAATGATATAATATATACATGGAATAATGATGTAATAAATGAGAGATATTTTAGATCTTCTAGAAACATTGATTTTTGTTTTATGATGCATGAAAATGATTAATAAAATTTAAATGGATATTTTGATGATAAATCAAATGATCATGAATTTATATTTAAAAATGCATAATGAAAAAAAATGCAATTTTAGTCAATTTGTTCAACATGTAAAATATTGATTTTATGTTGATTTTTTTACTATAATGCATATATACATGATTATGATGATTTTTTTATGATAAAAATGCATATGGCTAAAAATACAAAACTCGAAAAATGAACATGTATCAGATAAATTTAAAATGCCCGGGAAAAATTGGGATATGACATCTATGCCTTATGTCAGCCCTCAACCCCCTCAAAAAATAGTGGGATGAATATGTTAGAATCACACGTATTTGTGAACACTCTAGGAGTTTTCTTTTCGTCCATATTTTTGACCTAGTGTGGAAGCGTAGATAGTATTTTTTTATCATACTCATTTTCTCTTAGTGTGGATTGTTAGAAGATGGAAAGGGCTATCAAGTACCCTAATAATCGATCGATCGTTGATTTGGGAATGACTTCCATTCATAAATATTGTACTTGTCAAACGTGATACCCCTAAACTAGTGGGGGTTACTAGAGGCCTTAATATTTTTATAATGGTTTAGGGATTGCTCGCAATGATGAGAGGCCTTATTTGGTGGTATTTATGGTGATGAGAGAGCAAACTCACATGAGGTGAGAAGCTCGGTGGCTTTTAGGAGGGTCTATCGGGTGTATTTACGATCTGTCCCCATCACCCTCTAGAGATGAGGTATTTATAGAAGTTATTAGGCCTAGGGATTCCTTCTGAATGTGATTACTTCTCGGCAAGTATATCGATAATGTCGTAGTAATAAAAAGATCGAATCCATAGGGACTTCTATTTAACAAGACAATATTGTACAATCCGTAGAAAATACTAAATTGGGGGGGTCGAGTTTAATTAGGAAAAGAAAATAAAGTGTTCTGAAAATAATACGTAAGCGATCAGGTTGTGTATAGAATCTCCTATTTCTCTACTATTGATATTCGATGTATTACATGAATGATATTATCACTATAATCCCATAGTGAATTAACAAAACCTTTATACCCAATCCCTTGGTGTATAGCTCACTAATCTTTACTCTGAGCTTTCTATCTCTAGTCCACCAGCGTAAGCAAGATTAGGCAATGCAATAGAATGTTAATTCCTAAGCCACCACTCGAGGTCTCCTATCCATATTCAATCGATGTAAGCACAACAATTGCCCTAGGTCCAACACATAGATTAATGGTCAATATTCCATATATGCCTAAGTTCAGATTAAAAGAGTATCTCACATGAAAAGTATTAAGAAGAAGGTGTAATTGAATAGAACTATAACTCAAAGTATTCATGCAATATCAAAACAGTATTAAAATAGGTTCATCAAAGACAAATTAACCTAAAGATAATTAGCTACTCATAATTCAAATTACAATACTAAATACAAATAAGAAGGTTGCATGAGAAATTCCTTGAAGAATTGGCCTCCAATGGCTTCAAATGCTCTCCAAATATGCCTTCTAGTGCTATAAACCCTTCCTTCACATGTAAACTTTCAGAACCCTTGAAAAAGTACCAAACTTCCCCTTTTAAAGCCTTCAGAATGGATCAGAACGTGTCATGAAAAGTCCAAAAAAATGACCATCGCGCGCGTCAAACCCCGCATCCCGCATGCGATGGTGACTTTACTTTTAAATCACACACGAAGGAATGTGTGATTATTCTAGTTGTTGCACGCTTTTTCCCCTTTTTTCACCTGTCTAAGGAAGCCCAGGAAAAAAAGTTGACATTTCTAATGACCTAGTCAACTAGCTTTCACTCTACTTCTTCGTAAGTGAGGTTCCTATCTTCGTCACCCAGTGAGCCGAAGGACCTATCAGAACTTCTTTTAGGTCCTTTATAGGAGTGAGTATCTCATTGTCCATGCCTAGTCTAGGATACCAGCTATCGTTGTCCATATCCAGCACTTCTAGGAGAGGGATTCCCCTGAGGGAGAGATCTTCCTTTCCCATCGTCAATCTTCCCTATTAACATTCTTGGGCGCTTTGTTGGTTGATCAGTGCATTTGTATGCACATTCTTTCATTATTATGTTGCAGCAATTCTAGAGTGTCTTTTGTTATTTATACTATTTTAGTGTGTTTCCTTAGCTTAGTTTGTTGTTACATTGATTTTAATTTCGTATGGTATTTTCTAAAGAAATAACTATTTACACCCTCTCGCTTCGCAAGTCATAACTTAGGCTGCGAGAATCGGATTGACGCGTTAAAATAGGCGTTGGAAAGCTGCGAGGATAAGCTAAATGTTTCATGTTAAATTAAGAAGAATATTTGGAGTATAGAAGACTCGAATAAATAGTTTTAGTTTCAGATTTTAGAAAATAATTAGTTTTTGGCCGATTTTTATGTTTTTCGACTCGATTGGGATTAGAACCCTAATTCCTTGTTTCCCTTAACCTAAGTCAGTTGTAATACTATTTAGGATACCTAATTCACTATTCACAGTTTTAGATTTGCTTTGCAATTTTCATAGAGAACTAATCCCTAAGGATAATTCTTGCTGCCAAAACTTTACCATCAATTGAGGAACCACCTGCTTTAGAGCTAAAGTCACTCCCTGCATTTTTAGAATTTAATCAAAATTTTCCTATAATAATTTCATATAAACTTGAATTTGAATAGGAACATAAGTTATTACAAGTATTTAGGGAACAAAATAAGGTAATTGGATGGACATTGGTTGACATTCTTGGTATTAGCTCATCCATGTGTATGCATCAGATCTTACTTGAAGATGGATCAAAAGCAACGACGAAGCCCCAAATGCGGCTTAACCCCTTGATTTTGGATGTTTAAAAATGAGATCTATATTGCACTAGAGGATAAAGAGAATACCATTTTCACTTGCCCATTCGACAACTTTACGTATAGAAGAATGTTCTTTGATCTTGGAATAAAAAGCCAAGGCACTGATAAAAAATTTAAAGTCAATGGACATCACCTTAAGTTATTCCATAAGAGCCCCGCGTTGGAAGAAGAAATTGAAGAAAATATCTCATTGGGAAAAGCTACTTATGCAGTAATTTATCCGCCTTGACTCCTTGGGTATGTTCTTTCCCCTCTCTCCTCTCTCTTATTTTATGCTTGACTATTTCATTGAGGATAATGTATGTTTTAAGTATGGGGGAGGGATGTTGTTTTAAGCTCCATTCTTTCTTATTTTGACTCCTCATAACTTCCTAGTAATCTCTAGGTTCTTCCTCTAGTACCTCAGTTGCAAAGATTAAGGAAAAAGCTATAAGATCTGCATAACCAAGTCTCTGAGGTGGCTTGATGACTTTTCTCGACCTATCCCTTGCCAGTAGGTAGTCATTAATAGTTTCCTCAATTTCTGAAGTATCTTTCTCTTCTTCTTCGACTTCATATGGGTCATGTAATTCAGCATGACTATGCTCCACCTCAATAAAAATTTCTCCCGGTTCCAGCTCTTCTCCATATATTTCTACACTTAGACAAGCATCACCAGTTTTCTTGAACGCCATCATGACTTCATTGAAAAATTACATCACGACTTGTGATACATTTTCTATGACCTGGTTATAGGTCTTACAATTTATAACCTTTAACTCCCTCAAGATATCCAAGGAACATGCATCTCAGAGCTCTAGGTTCGACCTTGTCTTTCCTAATGTAAGAATAGGCTAGATAGTTAAATACTATCAATTTGTAGAGATCTGGTGGATGACCCGATCAAACTCCTTCAGGTGTCTTCATTCCCAAGGCAGTCGAGGGACATTTATTCATCAGATAAGTTGTTGTCTAAACAAACTCTGCCTTAAACACCTTCTTCAATCCAGCACTAACTAACATGCATCTAACCCATTTAAGGATTTTTCGATTGAATCTCTCAACTAAGCCATTTTGTTGAGGAGCACCTTCTATAGTCTTATGCCTTGCAATCCTAGACTCGACATGGTAACTGTCGAAAAGATTCATTGTAGAAATCAAGTCCATTGTCGGTTCCCAACCTCTTAACCTTTCTTCCAGTCTGAGTTTCAACCAAAACCTTACAACTCTTGAAATTTTCAAAAGTTTCATCCTTAGTCTTCTAAATGAATACCCATAACTTTCTGGAATAGTCATCAACTATGGATAGAAAATATCTTGCACCTGAATGTGAAGGATTCCTTCCAGGCCCCCAAAGATCATCATGAATATAATCAAGGGATCCATGTGTTCTTTGTTTACCTTTGAAAAAATTTTCCCTATAGGATTTACCAAATACACAAGGTTCACAAAACTCTAGCTTCTCGACTTTGTCACCACCTAGCAGGTTCTGCTTCCCCAGTTCGACCAGACCTCTTTCGCTGACATGGCCCAATCTTGTATGCCATAGTTCTGTCTTCGATATAGGTTTCGTGGATGCGAAATCTGCGGACCCCTTACAACCTCTTCCTTTAACGCAGTGTCCATGGATATGGATCCCATCAACGCTTCTAAACAACCCTGTTGAACCAGTAGGACTTTCATCTTCAAGCGCCACAGGCCGAAATCGTTCACTCCGATGAACTTTTCAATCTTATACTGCACCAATTTATTGTGAAAACAATGTCGGAATTATAAAGTATAATTGGTTTCTTGACCGATAAGAAACCCACAAGGATAGAAAAAGAGAAAACAATAAGAACATAATGAAATTGGTTATAAACTGATATTCTTTACTTTCTCTTTAAAACAAGATTATAAGTGTTAAAGAATAGCAAATAACCTCTCTCACCCTAATTAAGATTTTCCTTATACAATGATGAGAGACTAGTATGCTATTTATAAGAAAACTAACATACTAACCTGATGTGCTTTTACACATAGGCTCATTACACAAGTTAACTTAGAGAACAAGCTAACTTAAACAATTGGGCATAACAAACAGACTCAATTTGACATGCTAACAATCCTAGAATACTTCGACTACAGCATGTAATCAGACTTCAACGACATGCTAAGGTCCTGCCGAATTGACGAACCAAGAAGCTACCCTTCAACCATACTAGAGTTCGATCCATTATCTCACATATGTCATTTACTTTTCTTATTTTATTTTCTTTATTTAATTTTGTTGTTTTTTTTTCCTATAAAAAATTACGCATACTTTTTCGTTGGTTTTTGGGGTTGTAAATGTAAGTAATTTCTCCCTTCTCTTGACTAAAGATTTATGGTATGACGTGAGTAATTTGATGTCCATTCTTAGTATGACAAGTAGGACTAAATTCTTAATTGTGTATCATTTATGGTAGATCATTAACCTTTGTGAGATTTTGAGCCTAATAATGGATAACATTAAAAAATACATCTCTTTCTTTCTTGTGTGAATTCACTCATGTCTATTAGTCTCTAAAACTTGATATGACTCTGTTTGAAACTGTTTGATTACTTGTGCACACTGATATGATAAAGACAAGTTGTTTGTGTTTTATTTTTTTTAGCTAGTTAGTCAAAAAACCAACCCTGAAAAATGTCATCCCATATTTGAAAACTCCATTGAGCATATTTATCCTATTTTTTATTTATAACTTATTACAAGCCTAAAAGTGAAAAACGATGTTATCACCCTATTCAAAGGGTTGAAAGAGTCTTGTTGGAGTTGTGTGGGGTTGAATAATTATAGTTGTGATATTTCATTCAAAAGTTGGCATAAAATAGAAAAAGGAAAAAATAGAAAAAAAATAGAAAAAAATAGAAAACAAATGAAAGAAAAGAAGGATGACAATACATATTCCTTTTGAAAAAATAAATAAAAAGAATAAAAAATAAAAAGGAAGAGAAATAGATGCAAGATTGTTGTTTAAAAGTGAATGAAGTTTTATTGAGTTCAACTCCCGCAGTTTCTTTCAAATTTCTTTTGACCCTTTTGAATTTTAGCCTAGTATCCCTTAGGATTTATCTCATCATTACCTTGTCCAAGTTACAACCCGAATATAAGTTCTTTTGATCTTCGTGTGTATGTATTTTAATTTTGAATGATAGAGTCTTTTCAAGCTTATGGTAGTACTAATTTTCATGATGGGCTTTGAGTGTAAACAGTAACCTAAACACTTGAGAGTTGAGTGAGTTTTATCCTATGAGAATCTTATTGCTTTTGATGTACTCATTGGTAAATTACCTTCTTACTTCCTTTGAATGTCATTGAATTTTACTCACTAACACCATATTTCTTGAAGCTTAGAATGAAGATTTTACTTGCACCCTTGTGATTTTGAAAGTCTTTGAATTTGCATGCTCCGCTTTGTTTCTATTTTTTTGTTTTAAATTTTAACTTTAGAATTTTACTCGAAGTTCAAAAGTTCAAGTGTGGGGGAATTTGACCAGTGCATTTTCATACACATTCTTTTACTATTATGTTGCAACAATTCTAGAGTGTCTTTTGTTATTTCTACTATTTTAATGTGTTTTCATAGCTTAGTTTATTGTTATATTTATTTCAATTTTGTATGGTATTTTTTGAATAAAAACCTATTTACACCCTCTTAGTTCACAAGTCATAGCTTGGGATACGGGAATCTGATTGACGTGTTCTAATATGTGTTGGAAAGATGAGAGGATAATCTAATGTTTAATGTTTAAGTCAGAAGCAGATTCAGACTATAGAATACATGAATAAATCGTTTTAGTTTCAAACTTTAGAAAATAATTAGTTTTGGATCAGTTTTGGGGCGGTTTTTATATTTTCCGACCTGGTTGGTATTATAACCCTAATTCCTTGTTTCCTTTAACCTAAGTCAGTCGTGGTACTGCTCAGGATACCTAATTCACTATTCATGATTTTTACTTTGCTTTGCAATTTTCATGGATAACTAATCCCCGATGCGAATTCTGCTGATTTACGGGTTCCACCGCTTTGAGGTTATAATAATTTCTATCCAAATTATATTCTTTTCAATTTTATTATGTGATTCTTGCATGCTTAATTCTACTTTCATAGATTATATTGATTTCATTCGATTATTGTGTGATCCTTAATTGTAATCAAGTTAGCGTATTTTTTCGTTATCGTGTTTGATTAAGTCGCATTTGCTTAATTTGCGAGAGCTTTAATTCGTTTGCTTAATTCGGATAATAGGAACTTATATCAAACAAACCCAATTGCGCTTGTCAGTGACTTTTGTAATCGAATAGGAATAGATATTTCTCTTAGGAAATTGGAATTATAATATCCAGTGATAAGTCGGAACCCAAATCAGTAGGATTAGCCGTTTTAGCTTATTCGTAATCAAATCATTTTTATTGTTTTTTATTCTAAACCTAAAGCTTAAAAACCCCACTATTTTTTGTTGGTAAAATTCAATACAAGAGTCCTTGTGATACGACATTTGAGTGTCGCTTCCCTAAACTACGGTTTTAATTATTTGTTTTTGACCTGTGCGCGACAACGGATCACTGGTCTCCCCGAACTATCCTGACTCTCCCGTTGAGTAACAGGTATTTTAGGACCAGATATTGGGTAAATATAATAACATCTAATGCGTTGATGGTGGGTCTGTAAAGGATGATGTTATACGGCGAAAAAAATGTCTATTATGAGGTATATGACCTTAATTGCCTTGTAGTCTGGTCCCATACTACAGGTTGCTTCTAGGGTTACATGACCTATTACTTGCACCTGTTTGCTTGACAACACCACTAATGGACCTTGGAACGCCTTGATGCTTCTAGGATTAAGTTGGAGTTTCTGGAGAGTGTTCAAGAATAGGATGTCAATTGAGCTTCTAGGGTCTATCAAGACTCGCTTGATATCCTAGTTTCTGCGTAGCATAATGATGACCACAAGGCCATTATCGTGAGGGAGGATTCAAAAAATGTATTAGTTAAATTTTTAAAAAATATGTTATATTTACAAATTGGTTTTTTTAAAAGTAAATTATACCTTATAACTTGGCCATTATAAAATTGATTTATAATAAAGAGGAAAATATACAAATATCTTAGGTTAACTAATAAACTTTAGTCAACTATAAGGACTCACCTTGATTCAGTTAGATATAAAGGACCTATGTGTCGGTGGATGTGAATGTGAGACGATGGTCATTGATTTACTACTTCTAAAGATAGATGGTGTATTTGTAAATACTAACAATCAAATCAATAGAGGTTGCAAGTGTAAGATTTTAGGTTTTGAAAAGTGTGTACTTGAGTTTGGATTGCTTGTTAGACTTTATATTATGATCTAAGGTTTTATAGGCTCTAAAACCTTATAAGGGACATTTTTCTAATGAGATATATGTAAGAGAATCATGTAATCTATATAATTTAATGGTATATAAGGGTCAGTCATCTAATGCTTATTTCTCCAATGCTCACTAAACATATACCCTTTGAATATGATCTAGAATGTTATAATAGGACAAATTAAGTTATATTAGAAGAACACGTTACACGTTCAATGCTAAACAAGAATTCTACAACTCCTTATCCGCATTTTTCTCTTTAACATTCAATGCAGATAACGGGATAAAGAATTCTTGTCTAGAATTGAATGTGTAACTTGTTTTCTAATATAACTTTATCTATCATATTATAATTTTCTAATGAAATATGAAAAGTTATATATTCGGTATGAGTTTAAAAATACTCAAGCTACATAAGATATACTAAACTCATATTCTAAACAAACATTAACAACAACATTTATCAACAACAAATTTTAAACAACATACAAGATACAACAAACACCTCTTATTAAAAACAAAAAAAATCATCACCACATAGCATAACCTACATACAACATACAACTTTTATTAATAACAACAACAATAATATATCAACTCATAGAATGTTTCAGAAATAAACATGTCCCATAATGGCATCCACAATGAAAGGAGGATGAGGCTGAAGTGAGAGCTGCAAACATGTGTTAATTTTAAATGGATGTCATTCTGGATCTTTCACACATGTTTACAGTGCCCACTTTAGCTTCATCCTTGTTAATTTTTTTCATTCACCATCCCTAAGTCAAAATAAGCAAAAAGTTCAAATATTATGAAACAAGTTATTGAAACATGAACAATAATACATAAAATATTGTGAAGACGAGCCTATAAGGTATCCATTTGCTAAGATTTGATGCAACAAAGGTAACCCTTCGAAGAAGAAGAATTCACTGCACAAGTTTGGGGTTTCAATATGAGAGAGGCGAGTGACAATAATGTTAGGGTTTTGTTTTGAGAGAGACGAGTGAAAGAGATGTAAGAGTTTTGTTTTGAGAGAGACGGTTGTTATTGAAGGAGAATTGTCATCCAAGGCGCAACGGAATTTAAAAATTTCTCCATTTAGTGATCCTTACGAATGGGCATGATCAGTGATAGAATCGTTACCTCTTGTGGCGATTCAAACCTTTGGTGCAGATCTCTGATAATGATCAAAACCTTTGATACAGATCCACGGGGCGATCACGAACGTTGAACGATGACAACGTCTCTACTCAGTCCACACGAACAGATTCCTTCAATCGCAGTGCTAGCTGTTATGAATGAAGGCTTTGAGTGAGAGAGAGAGATACGAAATTCCAACTCTTCAGTTGTGTTTTCTGTCTCAGTGAGTTTCAATGCTTCTACCCAAGGGGTTCTATTTATAGAACCACTTGTGTGGGCTTCAAGCCAAAAAGCCCACTTAAGTGCATTTTGGCCCATATCTCATAAAATGCCAAAATCACTTAAGTATTTGGTACCTTACCATATTTCGTATTCTACTTAAGAACACCGTACCTTACGATGTTCCTTAATTATTCTATCTCTCATCAATCCTTCCTTTGTGTGTGACCCTATAGGTTTTCGCGGCGTTGGCAATTATATTAAATCATGCATTTAACATAATAAACAGTGAGCGGTATCTAGCAACACATCACTGCTACCCAAGTCACGAAAATGTCATGTGATCTGACAAGACCTCCTGTGATAATAATTATGTGTATAATTACCCCTTTGCCCTTATGTCTATATTGAACACAAGGTATAGACCGTGTCACCCTTGTTCAGTTCAATATTGGACCCATAGACATTTATCCTGTTACGCAGGATTGGCAAATTCCATCTAGGACACTCATGTCCCTCAACATGCTTCGTGGAGTACCCATCAACTGTCTTTATGGTTATCCAGTTACGGACAACGTTGGATCAGCAATAAAGCACTCGACTCTACATCTAGGATCCATAGTGGTTTCAGGTCAAAGAGTGGTATACACTATTATCACCATGAGAATAACTTATGACACTTTGCATAACTTTCTATATAGTATTCTCATAGCGGGTCAATCCGGTATAAATATTACTCCTAATATTCATACCTATGTTTAAGACTTGATAACTCTTTATCCATGATCCATGAGATGTGATCATCAGTCTACAAACATAATAGTCTTAATGCTTTTAATGTTATCCCACTTCACATTAAAGCTCGACTACGGATACTTTAAGAACAGTGCCCTTATGTTTAATGTGCTCTCATGATTAAGTCACACTTAATACATTAAATGGACTATCTATTCTAGGGACTTTATTAATCAACCATAATAAAGAAAATGCCTTTTATTATTAATAAATAATTCGATACAAGTACCAAAAGTATTGGCCTCTAGGGCTTACACCAACAGTTATGTACTGAAGCAAGAGATAATTTCACTTATATATAAATATGTAAAACTTTTCACCACGGTTGATAATACGAACCATGGTGAAATGATTGTACCTTACACCACGGTTTATTATAAAAACCGTGTTGATATACAAGGTCAAGCCCATTATGTCACGTTAAATCGCAAATGGTTGGTGCTGGGATTCAAATTTTTTCACTCCATGTACATTTCACTACGGTTGTTAACTATGGCCGTAGTGAAATGTCTTTTAGTAAATTAATAAACTGTCTAAAAAAGAGTTATTACCATGGTTAACAGGAAGACTGTTGCAATATAATGTTACGAAAGATCTATTTTGTAGTAGTGCAAGTGTCAACTTTTATATTTGGAATTGAACTTATTTCATGATGCAACATAAACTATGTCAATATTTTGTATGGATTAAGAACAACTTGTAAGTTATTTGAAAAAATAGAGCATGCAATAAATTATATGAAATATGTTATTTTAAAAAATAGTAGTATAAAATATACTGAAAAACACGAGAGTGGAAAATACACAAAAGAATATAATGTTTGGAAAAAAACATTGTAAGTCGATCAACCAAACCGAACCAAATCAATTAGTTTGGTTCGGTTCTATTTTTTAAAAATACTAAAAATTGAACCAAACCAAACTGATGGAGATATCATCGGTTCAGACATTTTTTAACCAAAAAACTGGTCCAAACCAAACTGGTTACACCCTTAATTTCTTTCATATGTTATCGGTGCTCTTTATACCTGATCCTTATGAATTTGTCTTCTATAGTTACCTTTATATCTTGGTATTTTGGGAATAATTTTTCATATGTCTTCTCGAAAATAGCTCGTTGGGTTACAAGATGTCTTCTTTCTACCACCTTCCAAGTTTATAACTTAGGCAATGGTGCATCGCTTATGGAACTCTATGTCCCCTAGGAGGCCATCCAACAAGTGAGGTTGTTGTATTATCTTTGGGTGGTTTACTACACGTACTTAAACTTTTCTCAATGGGGGCAAGTGATGATTACATCATGTAAGAGAATAATTTTATTGTCTAACACTTGTCACATGTGTATAAATATTTTGAATAGACTCAATGTAATATATCCTCTAGAAAGAGTAATAAAATTCCTCTACTTAGTTATTTTCTATTCTAAAGATTAATATAGAATATATCATCTAACACATTGATCATTGAACATCTTGGTATTGGATCTATTGAAGCATCATATGGGTTCAAGTCATAAAGACTTCATTATATTACCAATCGGTACTTGCTTTCAATTTTATCATGTGGACATGAGTTACTCAAGTAAATCATCATTTCATGTGGTCAAATCATTTCATAAAGTTAACAACTTGATTCTTAAAAAGAAGATAAAGTTGTCATCATCTATAGAGTTAGTTCATTTAGCGACAATCTGTGAAGATTCTATAAGTTTATTATTTTGAGAATAACTTAGATGATTTATCTCTCAATATAAAGAATTTAAATTTGAAATACAGTTAAGAAATAGTACACAAGGTATAAAAATACAAGATGTGCACGACAATATGGTAAACATGGTGTGCGATAAAATCTGTTGTGAGTACAAGGTCATGGAAATAGTCTGCTACAATAGTACAAAATGAATCATTTATCAATTTTTAGCTCAAGCAACATTCCAGGAAGTTATATAAAGTCTCAAGCTATCATTGTTTAATTCACCCACACTACACAATATTTGAATAAATTTATGAGAAATAAAGTATATTTAAAGAAAGAAGCAAGCAATAAGTTACTTCATTTTATACAGTTATTTTAAAAGATTAAACATTCATATTTATAATTAAATTTTTTTACATCCTCTATTGATTAATATTCTAAACACCTTATCAATGGTTTGTTTATCTAATTTTATTTCAACAAAAGGGCTAAGTTGCATCCAAATTCATTAGGAAGACTGAGATCTGATTGGGGTATTTTCTTTTTATATGAGAAATCTAAGATATGTCTCATGGACCAGGAAATATCTTAGTGAAACTTTAACCATTTAGATTATAATTAAAATATCTCAAGTGAGAGGGGTTTGTACGTAACTCTAATTTATGAGGTATACTAGGATAAATTCTTTGTATCAATTTCTTTTCCTTTATCTTTTTCCTTAAGAATTTGTTTAACATATGTTTATGTTTAAACTATGATAAAAACTTTTAAGCGTCAACATAATTCAAATCTCATATTTCTTGTATTTTTTCACATTCATCTTCATCTTTTCATCTGCATTTTTAATAGGATAACCTCTTTGTTGAACCTATTCACGTAGCTTCATAGGAGGTTAATCTTTCTCCTACCTTATGGCTATCAAGATTTCCATAGACTTAGGATTTCTCTTGGATTTCATGAAGTTTCATAAATCATTTTCAAAGCTTAGCCCGCGAGTTTGCAAGAACATGACTCGGGCCTTTAAACCATATTAAAACCCTTTATTTCAAGGTCAAACAGACCAATTGCAATTGACTAGACCCATTGTATCGTGGAACATAATTATGGTAACCACATCTCAGTATGGACTTCAGAAGTATTTATTCCGTTGAATGATCCCGTCACCAAGGGTTTTTCAAGAATGGGAATAATATAATTTTTTACTCATGAGGTGAATGTATTCCTTGTATCAAAAGAACGCTAAAGAAAGGTAGCGCCAACACTACGCTACTACGACTTGCATTTGTTACCTGATACACACCCTTTGTACTTTTGTAGGCGGATAGTGGGGTTTTGCACCACCCTTAATGGTGGTCACTATGCTTTTGGGATCTGTTGGGTGAATTTCTTTGCCATAAAAGGGGTCTAGTTTCAAAATGACCATATTTGTTGACTTTGGGCCTTAGGGGCTCAAAACTTTGGGGATGTGGCCATTGAAACTCTTGAGTCGAGAAATCACTTTCTCTGAATTTCTTTGCAACATCGTTGTTATGCCTCTGAGGTCATAAATGCGTTGTTATAAAATGGTGTCTTCCAACCTCGACCCACTTACCAGACTATTGTCTTTCATTCTCAATGACCTTTAATTTCCTATGAACGACCACCATGAGATCCTTGAGAAGATTGTTAGTTTCCTTGTTGATGGATATGACTTATTGAATTCTCATTCCTTGAGGTAGGGCTCTTCATGTTTGGAGGAGAACTTTGAAAGAAGAGGATAACACAATCATGTTGTCCTCTCGTTAATGGATATTCCATACTACTTTTCTTTCTAAGGTGAATTGTGGTTGGGAGTTCTCTGAGTGAAGAAAACTAGTTCTCGGATCTTGCTAAGAAAAATGATAGGAGATCTAGATAAGTCTCTCAAAAAATATCGAGGAAGTCGGAAGAAGGTCGAGGACGGTCTTCGTGCGATACATCAAGAGAACCTTGATCTTTCTAAGGATATATCCAAGTCATTACAAAAGGGTTTCTTTGTTACCGATGGTGCTTTTGAGAGTATTTTAAAGAAAATGGGTACTTTTACCCTGACGTTCATGTATCTCGGGGATTGAGTTCATCTCAATCAAACTATCAAGGATGGGACAATGGTCTCTTTAACGGACTAGCTCAACTTATTTTTTGTTGAACTGGAGCGCTTGCGCTCGGGGTTCGTGTAGCTTTGACGTTTTTGTCCTACAATTATCTGAATTATGGAATTTTTTTTGGTCCTGAGTTTATTTATTAGGGACTTAGTTTTTCTTGAAGTTTATTGAACATCTCTAGGGATCATGCCTGGCCAAAGGTAAGTACCCATTCCCTACCCCCCAAGTGAAACCTAGGTTTGAGGTCGAAGCATTGACGAACTCACCGCTGCATTTAAAGTGGCTACCTACCAAGAGGGTGTGAGTCGGTTATTTGCCACTTTTTTGCTTGCTTTCTTGGTGTGTGTGTGTGCGCGTGTGTGTGTGTGTGTGTGCACGCGCATGTTAGCAATGTGTGGTTTTTATTTCTTTATTCATACGCCATTGGGGTTTATGACAACACCATTGAGTCTTTGTGATGGAGCTTTTATCTTTCTGGTCTTACCATTGGTCTCATCATTACCTTTTATAATCACAAAGAAAAGAGATATTTTAGTGAAAAAAAAACCTCCTTTTTTACATAAAATGGTTATAATACATCATGAACATTGGTTTTCACAAAAAGTATTTTGAATTTAGCATAACCAAGTGGCACAATAACTGCTTATTGGTCATGTGATTCATGGTGATTATTCCGGGCTTTAACTGGGTTAGCCACTTCTGCTTGTCCGATTGATGCATCCTGCTTTACTCATGGTAGGTTTGACGCCCATGTCTCTTAACTTCCTGATCAAGGAGGTTATGTTGATATCCATGGCTTTAGCATATTATCATGAGCACTCATCTAAAAAAGCATTCTAAAAACACAATATCTCACTTTCACACGCAAATCTTGAAGGATATTGGAATTGCAATTTCAAATGTGTAAAAATGAAATATTATGGTCTTTAATCAAGGAGTTAATGAATATTTATTTGGTTTAAAAAGTGTAATATAATCTTAAAAAATTCATAATGTTAAATAGTATCTTAGAAAACAAACAAAAAATCTAAAAAATAGAAAGAGAGAGAGGAAAAAACAAGGGAAAACAAGGATTGACTTCGTACAACCGGGTCAGGCCAGGGTCAGTTGATAATTTCATCTGCCTAACACCTTTGACGAATATGACCTATGGTCAGACACATTAAAAAAAAAGTGGCAACTAAATAAAGAAACCACACGAAAGAGAGAGTCGTTACAAGTAAAAGCAAAGGTTCATGTACACAAGCATAAATGTTAGGAGAAGAATGAGGAAGATGTCAATAATTAGTAATAGTGTTTTAGAAAAAAGTATAAAGCAATTGACGTTGATACTCCTAATCAATGTAATGATCAAAGAGGCACATGTTAGACCAACATTACCACAAACCCTTTCCTCAACCCCTCCCTTCTTTCTTTACCTTTTTGTGTCCATTTTCTTCTTCATTTACCCCCACAACCTATGGTCCTCCCCACCCTTATCTTATCACTTGTATTTCAATAATCCTATTATATATTTCACAAACTTTGTCACATCAATCTACCTTTAATATTGGTTTTTTCCTTTACTCTAACAACTTGAAAAAATCTCCACTTACCATAAGTTTTAATGTCACAATTTAAGATATATTTTTGATAAGTTAAACAGTCAAACATTGAAACTCGTGTTCATGCAATATAACATGTTTTCATATCATTTATATTTGACATTTTAGATTTCTTAATATTAGATGTAGTGAAGGTTTTACTAATAATCTAAAGATTCATATATAATAATGTTGTATCTCTAAATCAATGAATATAGTTTTTAAAGTGATTGATTTTGTTATCCAAAAAGAAATAGTTTGCAATTTGTTACTCATTTGTCTTCTACAATCTATTCAAATTATCTTAATATACTCATTCTAAACTCAATTTGTTACTCGTTTGTCTTCTACAATCTGTTCAAATTATCTTAATATACTCATTCTAAACTTAAATTCAATTGATTATTATAGTTTAAGATCCGCTACAGTAGGAAAAACCCGCAATCACGCCGTCATGGTAGTCATTTGATTAACATCCGACCATCTTAATTTAAGTTGGTTATTTTTGGAGTTACAAAATTATATAGAATATTGATTGTGTGATTGCGTGAAAGTAGTGACATTAGCAAATTCAAATTCGATTATTACACCCTAATTACAATATCAATAATTACAAATGTGAGGGTTACTCGATATATTTATTAGCATTAAAAAGATTCCATTAGTACATGGCCTAATCTATGGATTATGTGACCAATACCAACTAACTTCCTAATCCCACCCCACTTTTACATCTTGGTAGACCCTCTCTTTAGTTAGCCACACCTTCCTTTTCTCTATATGTATTGCTCCATCCTCTTAGCTGTAAACTTCAGAATCCATATATTCATCTTCAAACATATCCATCACTCTGTTTTTCTAGAACTTACCTTAACTTAATTATCACAACTTCATAACAATTAATATTAATGCCATCTGTGCATTCTAGTCCTTTCTACCCAATGGAAAATCCAGCTATAGCATCACTTCTCCGGCACACATCCGGCGAAAAGCGGAACAAGTTCTCTGCCGGAGGCCTCTTAAAGATGTTCAAACTCTTCCCTATGTTAACATCAGGTTGCAAAATGGTAGCCCTATTAGGAAGACCAAGAAAGCCTATGTTAAAAGACAGTGCCACAACAGGAACCATCTTTGGTTACAGAAAAGGAAGAGTTAGCATAGCTATACAAGAAGATACGCGTCAAATGCCGATGTTTCTGATCGAATTACCAATGCTAACGAGCGCGTTAAACAAAGAAATGTCCTCTGATATAGTAAGAATCGCGCTGGAGAGCGAGACAAAGACAAATAAGAAGAAACTGTTGGAAGAGTTTGTCTGGGCTGTGTATTGTAATGGTAAAAAAGTTGGTTACTCAATAAGGAGGAAACAAATGGGCGATGAAGAACTTCAAGTTATGCAACATTTGAGAGGCGTGTCCATGGGAGCTGGCGTGTTGCCGACTGCATCGGATCATAAGGATAGTTCTGATGGTGAAATGACTTATATGAGAGCAAGGTTTGAAAGAGTTATTGGTTCTAAGGATTCTGAAGCTTTTTATATGATTAATCCTGATAATAATATTAATAATAGTAATCAAGGACCTGAGTTTAGTATATTTTTTGTTAGAGCTCACTAGAATTATTGTATTATATTATATAAGTATAGTAATTGATGTGTATGTATTTATCAGATTATAAGCTTAGATTATATTCTAAGCTTCAGGTTAGTATGATTTATGATAAAGTTAGTTCTTTCATACGGAACAAATAACACAGATTATCGAGGTTGAAGCAATTTATCTTCTATATATCTTCAATGATGTAGCGTTTTTCATTCCAGATATGTTAAAATAACATAGAGAGAGGGGAAAAAACAAGGGAAAGCAAGGGTTGGCTTCGTACAACCGGGCCGGGTCCGGGCCTGTTGATAATTTCAACTGCCTAACACCTTTGATGAATATGACCTATGATCTGATACATTGAAGAAAGGTGGCAATTAAATAAAGAAACCATACGAAAGAGAGAGTCACTTACAAGTAAAAGCAAAGTTTCATGTACACAAGCATAAATGTTAGGAGAAGAATGAGGTTGATCTCAATAATTAGTAATGGTGTTTTGGAAAAAAGTATAAAGCAATTGACGTTGATACTACTAATCAATGTAATGATCAGAGAGGCACATGCTAGGCCAACATTACCACAAACCCTTTCCTTCTTTCTTTACCTTTTTGTGTCCATTTTTTTCTTCATTTACCCCACAACCTGTGGTCCTCCCCACCCTTATCTTATCACTTGTATTTCAATAATCCTATTATATATTTCACAAACTTTGTCACATCAATCTACCTTTAATATTGGTTTTTTCCTTTACTCTAACAATTTGAAAGAATCTCCGCTTACAATAAGTTTTAATATCACGATTTTAGATATATTTTTGATAAGTTAAATGTGAAACATTATAATACGTGTTCTGACCATGTAACATGTTTTCGTATCATTTACGTTTGACATTTTAGATTTCCTAACATCAAATGTAGTGAAAGCTTTAACGATAGTTCATATATAATAATGTTGTGTTTTAGATCAATAGATATAGTTTTTAAAATGGTTTGTTTTGTTATCCAAAAAGAAGTAATCATCCGTTTGTTAGTCGTTTGTCTTCTACAATCTACTCAAATTATGTTAATATATCCATTCTAAACTCAAATTCAAATGATTATTATAGTTCAAGATCCGCTACCGTAGGAAAAATCCGCAATCACGCCATCATATATAATTGTAGTCATTTGATTAACATAAGACAATTGTAGTTACAAAATTATATTGTTTCATATCATTAGATCAAAATCTAACCGCTAATAGAATATGGATCGCATGATTGCGTGAAAGTAGCGATCACGGTTTTAAATTGCGGTCAAATCACACTTGTGACCGTAATATTGTTGATGCGGTAGTCTCCGCATCCGCATCAGGCCGCAATTGCGGTTTGATTTAAAATCATGCGTCCAACCACATTAGAGTTCGCATCAAACAATTTCATCAAGTTTCTTCACATATTTTCATCATAACTCAAAGTTTGAGAATCAAAAATTTCTTTTTACTTTTCATTTATAATGTAAATGATTAATATCAAGAATTTTTTAATGGTGTATTTCACATATCTTTCAATAAAAATTTACGCCACAATGACTGCAATACGCATCGCAGCAACCGCAATGACCGCAATCGCAACACACGCACGCAATCACAACCGCATCCGCGACCGCAACCGCAATTTAAAACTATGATAGTGATAGTAAATTCAAATTCGATTATTACACTCTAATTACAATATCAATAATTACAATGTGAGTGTTAATCAATATATTTATTAGCATTAAAAAGATTCCATGAGTACATGGCCTAATCTATGGATTATGTGACCAAAACCAACTAACTTCCTAATCCCCCCCCCACTTTTACATCTTGGTAGACCCTCTCTTTAGTTAGCCAAACCTTCCTTTTCTCTGTATGTATTGCTCCATCCTCTTAGCTGTAAACTTCATAATCCATATATTCATCTCCAAACATATCCATCACTCTGTTTTCCTAGAACTTACCTTAACTTAATTATCACAACTTCATAACAATTAATACTAATGCCATCTGTGCATTCTAGTCCTTTCTATCCAATGGAAAATCCAGCTATAGCATCACTTCTCCGGCACACATCCGGCGAAAAGCGGAACAAGTTCTCCGCCGGAGGCCTCTTAAAGATGTTCAAACTCTTCCCTATGTTAACATCAGGTTGCAAAATGGTAGCCCTATTAGGAAGACCAAGAAAGCCTATGTTAAAAGATAGTGCCACAACAGGAACAATCTTTGGTTACAGAAAAGGAAGAGTTAGCATAGCGATACAAGAAGACACGCGTCAAATGCCGATTTTCCTCATCGAATTACCAATGCTAACGAGCGCGTTAAACAAAGAAATGTCCTCTGATATAGTAAGAATTGCGCTGGAAAGCGAGACAAAGACAAATAAGAAGAAACTGTTGGAAGAGTTTGTCTGGGCTGTGTATTGTAATGGTAAAAAAGTTGGTTATTCAATAAGGAGGAAACAAATGGGCGATGAAGAACTTCAAGTTATGCAACATTTGAGAGGCGTGTCCATGGGAGCTGGCGTGCTGCCGACCGCATCGGATCATAAGGATAGTTCTGATGGTGAAATGACTTATATGAGAGCAAGGTTTGAAAGAGTTATTGGTTCTAAGGATTCTGAAGCCTTTTATATGATTAATCCTGATAATAATATTAATAATGGTAATCAAGGACCTGAGTTTAGTATATTTTTTGTTAGAGCTCACTAGAATTATTGTATTACATATATATTAATTAATGTGTATGTATGTAACAGATTATAAGCTTAATTATATTATAAGCTTGAGGTTAATATGATTTATGATCAAGTTAGTTCTTTCATAAGGAACAAATAACACAGATTATCGAGGTTTGAAGCAATTTATCTTCAATGATGTAGCGTTTTTTATTCAAGATAAGTTAAAATAACAAAAGGTTTTCAACTTTTAGAGGCTATATATGCTATCTTCTCTCTAGTTTTAAGAGAATTGATCATTCAAACATTCACTACTGTTGTGCTCTCACAGAATCATCAAGGTAAGAAATAATTACAGGCTCCTCTACTCCTAATCCTGTTAAGCTATAGTTACTAACGGTTATAGCCAACTAACTCTAGCTAACAGTCAAAGGATGAGTGAGCTAGCTAGCACATGGTTTTACAAATTAGACATCATCTAATACAATTTGAGGATCTACTCAAGTTTCTAGTAAAAAAATGAATTAATTTTTATATATAACAATATTTGTTTTTATGTGTAATTCTTTTGATTGAGTATAGTTCACTAATAATATTAATAATATTTGGGTTGGATGAAATAACACCACCACTTTGTAAAATTTAAATTTTTTACATCTTTGATAAAAAAAATTCGAATTATTTACCCAAATAATTCAATTTTTCAATTTTTTTTTCAAAATAATTCAGTTTTTAAATTTTTTTCCAAACTATCCACTTTGAAGAGGAGTCGCCGGATGAATTAGTGTCTGCTCATAAACTTAGAGAAGAGGCGTCAATTGGATTGGCTAGTTCACCTTGTGTTGCCAATCCAATTGGCGTTGATGTGTTAAGTTTTAAAGGAGACGCCAATTGGTCTGACACCTGTGTTTGTTTCGTAATTTTTTTTGAAAAACATTGTACATGATAGATAAAGTCGAAATCGGACCAATTCATATTAATATTAATACCCGTTTACACAAAAAAGACTAATGTTGATGATCGGGATCACCTAACCGACCTCCGATCCGACATCCCCTAGCTACCCGAACTCGTGACCCTAATCCACGTTGATGATTCACCCCAGGTGTTTGAGTATCCGAGGGCCCAAGAACATCACCACCAACTGTAGGAGATTGTCTGAGATAATCACACAAATCAGCGTAGTCTTGTGAATGCATCGAAGGAGTACTGCCATAGCGGAGTTCATGACCCATGCTAGAGTAGTTGGGTTGTGTTTGAGTTGTTAGAGGGCAACCGGGACGAATGAAGGGAAACATTGGTGTGAATGATGCGTCGAGGAAAGGTTGAAATGATTGTTGTAGTGTTTGGTAGACATATGGTTGTTGTAGGTTTTGATTTTGAGATGTTTGAGCTTCTTGGTTATGGTAGGAGGCGGGACGATTGGTGTTAAATGATTGTTGAGTGTTTTGGCTAAGGCGGCTATGGTAGGGTGATGTGTTGGGTGCATAGCGATGTTGAGTGTCTTAATGATGATCTAGTTGTTGTTGGTGGTACGGGGTATGCTCTTGGTATTGTGTGTTTGTGGATCAAAATATTTGATGGATAGGGGGTTGTGAGTAGTCGGTCTGACAATGTTGTTGGGGGTTAGATGTTGAGCCTTCTGTTGTGTAAGTTATCTGGCGTGGGTCATATAGGTACATATCCTCGGCGATGAACTCAAATCCAACCGATCTGTACCAAGCCATATAATTACGACTTGGTTTTTCTTCAATTGGCATCACAACGTCTGTTAAGACATGGTCTTAGTGGTGCTTCCATTTGTGACACTCAGATCTAGCGAAGCTTTGCCATGGGTTAAAGTTCCATTGGTCGTTAACTTTGCGGAGATGCCATTCTCCTAGGTTTGCCGGGGGATCTGGGATGTGTTAAAGCATACCGAACTGAAATGTAACACGATCACTATTGTGCATCTCCACAGTGGTGAATGTTATGATTGGTGTGCATGCAGTCCAAACGGCTGTGTCTCGTTCGTTGATTTCATGGTCATGATCCAAATATAGATATGGACGCCAAATGAACTGAAATGTGAACATTATTAGATTATAAATTTGGTAGAAGAAATTAATAAATTATTATGAAATAATTAGGTTAATGGCCATACATCTGTCGGTCGAAGGTGATCCAAGAGATTGTCATAATGGGTAATACATTGTCTAGAACATCTGTTATAACTCATACCACGTGTCGACCATCTGCACCATAAAAGTAAAAATATTATTTAGAGATAATAATCGGTAAAGTAAGTAAATATAGTCCATTTTTAAGAACTTACTTTTGTGCATACGGGAATGTGAATGGGTTGTTGTTGATGGGCGCTAGGGACGGTGGTCTGGACCAACCCCATGGTTGGAGCAAAACAGCACATTCAGAAATTGTAGATGTGTCTTTGTGTGCATTTTTAGACACAGAGCTATAAAGATAAGCCAAACAAGCGGACCCCCAACTGTAACTTCCTATTCTATCTACATGTCTTAGTAAAGGTAAATACATAACATGCATACTAGAACCACTACCTTCGAGAAATAAAGATGAACCAATTAAAAGCATAATATAACACATAGTTTTTATTATTCGAGCCTTTCGGTAGAATTCTCATTTAACTGTAAGTTGTCATAATATGCCTTAAGGCGTGAAAGGAGTATACCTTGACCTCTCGAGTTATCATCTAACAAATCAGAATCCAAGAGGTCCATGCAAATTGAATTCTCATAGTTGGTTTTACCATTTACCGTCCTACCTTTGATAGGCAGTCCCAATAACATGTAGACGTCTTCTAACGTCACGGTACCTTCACCGGTTGGAAACCAGAATGTGTGTGTCTCGAGATGCCATCTTTTACATAACGCAATAATAAATTTATTATCCACCGACCAAGACATTATTTTGCTTATATGTCCAAAACCGGTGAGTTCGACATACGGTCGAATCATCGGGTCCATGTGTACAAATTCGTGGACTCGAGTTCGAAACCTAGAAACATCCTAAAAAAGAAACAACAAAATACATTACTTTATAAAAGATAAACAAAAAATTAAGTATCGTTATTAAAAATTATTCTAGAAAAATAATACAAGAATTAAACGCTTACATAAGTTGCTATGTTTGCAACTATGCCTCTGTGCGATTCACCCATAGTGAGGAGAGACATCTTGTCGGAGTAAATATTAGAAACAGTGGTTGTTGCAGGTGAAAGATTTATTGTTGTAGAGGAAGAAGTGATTGTTGGTGAGGAAAAATGTGAGAGTTACATGGCTATTTATAATGAGTGACATGGCTATTTATAATGAGTGACATGCAAAAGTTTGAATGCATGGATAGTAGTGCTTGCATGCTAGCGCCAAATGGTTTGGCTTACACATGCAAATATCACATGCTAGCGCCAATCAAAGTGGCAACTCCTAGGCTTGCATGCATGCTTCATCTTCACCTAGCATGGCACCTGCATGGCTCTTCATGCTTAGTTACGAGGTATGCAAGGAAGACATGGTAGCGCCAATTGGATTGGCCCCCATGTACAAGGAATACAAGCTAGCGCCAATTGGATTGACGCTAGGGCTTGCATGTTTGACACATCACTTAACTCTAGCTCGCATGCTTGACATATCACTTACCTCTAGCTTTTCATTCTTGACACATCACTTACCTCTATCTTACATGCTTGACACATCACTTACCTATTTAAGTGTCTTACTATCTACATCCAACAATCAACACAAATTCATCTGCACCAAAAAATTACTTTTCATCTGCACAAGAAATATTACAGTGTCATCTTCCCCAAAATTTACTATCAATGCTCACTGCAACAGTGAGACATATGAGTCTGATCTATACGAGTTTTGTTTTCGAAACACCGATACTATCCGACTTACGACCAAGGAAATTCAGATTTATTGCATTTGAAAAAACGAATTGAATCATGTATAGGATATGGTCTTGTGTCACAAATCACGTATCAAAATCCATTTTTTTAGAACAGTCAATGCAAATTTTTGTCGCTAAAGGTACGCGACGATGATGATGTTGAATATATGTTTGTTAGTCACGAACATTCTGGTTGCAACTCTATTGAGTTATATATTACTCTTCAACCAAGTATACCATCTCAGCAATCTTAGATAACTATTCAAGTTGAATCTGATGAATTTGATTCAGAAAACTCAGATGAAGTCGACACAGAAGTAGAAGCAGAAGTCAACGTCATTGATGAAGAAGAAGAAGAGACCAAGACACAGGTCGATCATATGTTGAACAACAAATTTGAAGATGACGATCATCCAACGTCATTACCTCCAAGTCATGTATATAATCTGCCTCAACATATAACAAACATGGATCTGCATGACAAACATATGACTAATTCCTCGTGGAATGGATGAACGGCGTATTCAAAGGCATTAGAAATCTACCAATAACCGCTTTGGTCAGAACAACCTATTTTAGGTTGACTTCTACCTTCACAACCAGAGATGAAAGGTGGAGTGCAGTGTTAATGTCGGGTCAAATATTCAGTGAATGTTGTATGAAAGTTATGAAAGAGGAAAGTATCAAAGCTAGCACACACCGGGTTACAAGAAACAATGGACCACAATGAGGGGAGGCCAAATTTATCCTATGTTGTCAAACCAAACAGAAGTTGGTGCAATTGTGGAAAGTTTCAGGGATTCCGTATTCCTTGCTCCAATGTCATTGCGGCATGCGCACATACTCGCCAGGACGCTTACAACCATTTATCTGATGTTTAGAAGGCCATTACTGTCATGAATGTGTATAACAAAAGCTTCTCAGTGCTACCAATGGAGGAATACTGGCCTCCATATGAAGGTGACATAGTTTGGCACAACAATGAGATACGAAGAAAGAAAAAATAACGGCCAAACAACATACATATTAGAACAGAAATGGATACGAATGATAAAATGATAAGATTATGTTGATGCCAACGTTGCAAAAGCATCTACCATCCGATTTTCATCTCGAGGGATATGATGAAACTCAACCTTTGTAAAGAAAGTTGAAATCCCCCTCGCATAGTCTCTATATGGTATCAAACTGGGTTGATTCGTCTCCCATTCACCTTTGATCTTATTCACAACCAAAGTTGAATCTCCAAAGATATCTAAATGCTTGATTCTAAGATCAATGGCCTCTTCGAGCCCCATAATGCAAGCTTCATATTCTGCCATATTGTTTGTACACTTGAAAGTTAATCTAGCTGTAAATGGAAAATGCGTGCCTTAAGGAGTAATAATCACTTCCCCAATGTCGTTACCATACTGATTAACAGCTCCATCAAATACCATGCCCCAACGGGAACCAGGTTCTGGCCCTTCTTCAAGCAATGGTTCATCACAATATTCCATTTTCAAGTACAAAATATCTTCATCAGGAAAATCATACTGCACTGATTGGTAATCTTCAATTGGTTGGTGAGCCAAATGGTCAGCCAAGACACTACCTTTGATCACTTTCTGAGATCGGTATTCGATATCATACTCTGATAACAACATCTGCCAACGGGCAATCCTCTCAGTTAAGGCAGGCTTCTCAAATATATACTTGATTGGATCCATTTTGGATATCAACCAAGTGGTATGGTTCAACATGTACTGACGCAGACGCTTATCAGCCCAAGCCAATGTGCAACAAGTCTTCTCTAGCATAGAATACCGAGTCTCACAGTCGGTGAACTTATTACTGAGGTAGTAAATAACATATTCTTTCTTTCCAGTCTCATCTTGCTGACCTAGAACACAACCCATACTATCTTCAAGCACAATCAAATACATGATCAATGGTCTTCCTTCAACATGCGGAGACAAAATCAGTGGTTCAAGCAGATAATCTTTGATACTGTCAAAAGCTTTCTGGCAATCTTCGGTCCAATCACAAGACTGGTCTTTTCGAAGAAGCTTGAAAAGGGCGCACATGTGGCAGTCATATGAGATATAAATCTTGAGATATAATTCAAGCGGCCGAGAAAACCTCTGACTTGCTTCTTAGTTTTGGGCGCAGGCATCTCTTGTATGCTTTGACCTTGGCAGAATCAACTTCAATAATCTTCTCGCTGACAATAAAGCCCAACAACTTACCAGAACGAACACCAAAAGTACACTTATTGGGATTCAAGCGGAGTTTATACTTCCTCAAACGCTGGAATAGCTTCAACAAATGCTCGACGTGTTCCTCTTTATCAATAGATTTAGCGATCATATCGTCAGTATACACTTCAATCTCTTTATGCATCATATCATGAAAAAGAGTAGTCATTGCTCTTTGGTAAGTTGCACCAGCGTTCTTTAAACCAAAAGGCATCACTCTATAACAGAATGTTCCCCAAGGTGTAATGAATATGGTCTTCTCCATATCTTCGGGTGTCATCTTAATCTGATTATATCTGGAAAATCCATCCATAAACGAAAAGACTTTGAATTTAGAGGTATTGTCTACCAACATATCAATGTGTGGCAAAGGGAAATTATCTTTCGGACTGGCTTTATTCAAATCTCTATAATCAACACACTGGCGGACTTTTCCATCTTTCTTCGGAACAAGCACGATATTGGCCACCCATTGCGGATACTCAGCGATCACAAGGAAACCGACATCAATCTGCTTCTGCACTTCTTCTTTGATTTTTACTGCCATATCAGGGCGCGTTCTTCTCAACTTCTACTTCACTGGCGGGAATTCTGGTTTCAACGGCAATATATGCTCCACTATCTCATAATCCAAACCAGGCATGTCTTGATAGGACCAAGCAAACACATCTGACTATTCTCGGAGAAGATCAATCAACCCTTTTTTAACCTCATGACACAATCGAGACCCAATCTTGACTTCCTTCACATCATCTTCGGAACCCAAGTTGACTAGCTCAATCTGCTCTTCGAATGGTTGAATGGCTTTTCCTTCATGCTCAAGAAGACGAGATAATTCATCACTCACTTCTTCATCACTTTCCTCCTCGGCCTCAAACACAGTGAATTTAAAATTTGGAGAAGAAAAAGGATCATTGTATTCAATGGGGTTAGAAACCAACCTGCATAATGATTTGATATTATGTAGATGGACAATTATATTGTTTATTTATGTTTTTTGTGATTACCGTTTTCAGAATAAAGCAAAAAGTAAAAACAAAACATCATAGATGTGGATGAATAAAATTATGTTTTAATGATGATCAAATTTGAAAATGCTAAACAATGTTCACTTCTCCCTTAGGCATAGGAGAAGGATTTTTGAAAACAAATAAAAGAAATTACTTAGATCGATGCATAATAACAGGAATATCATCAGGAGTCCAATTGTTGCAACCCTTTCCATGCGTCACAAAATTGGTGCAGTCTTCCTCTTCGTCGTCCTCTAACACAGCAGCTAAGTGTTGGTCACTGCCATGAATGAACCCTTTGCTATGGAAGCTGAGTTGCATATCCTCTGATCTAACAGCTGGCGAACCTTGCTGAAAAGCCATACAGGTTCTATTCTTGTTATCGGAGACCTCTATCACTCGCCCCCATTGATCAACAATTCCTTCTTAAACAATCTTCCTTGCATCTTTTAATAAGGACATAGGTGCCCCAACTCTCTTTTCAACAGCAATAGATAAGGCTTGGAACAGAGTTCCAACCTCATCCTCAGCTTCAACATAAGAGAAAGATGACAAGTGGCTAACCAACAACGCCTTCTCCCCGCCAACAATGACTAATTTCCCATTCTTGACAAATTTGAGTTTCTGATGTAATATGGAGGTAACAGCTCCTGCCTTGTGGATCCATGGGCTTTCTAACAGACAACTATAGGCCGGGTGGATATCCATTACTTGAAAAGTAATCTAGAAGTCACTCAGACCTATCTTCACCAGAAGGTCCACTTCACCAATCACTATTTTGCGTGAACCGTCAAAAGCTTTGACGATCACACCACTATATCTCATAGGCGCTCCTTGATATGACAACTTTGATAATTTTGACTTTGGAAGCATGCTGAACGAAGATCCGGTGTCAACAAGAACATTGGATAAAGCGTCATCTTTGCAATTCATGGAGATATGCAAAGCCAAGTTATGATTCCAACCCTCCTCAGGGATTTCCTCATCACAAAAGCTGAGATTATTACAAGAAGTGATGTTAGCTACAATGTGATCAAACTAATCCACCGTAACATCATGTTCCACGAACGCTTGCTCTAGAACTCTTTGCAGTGCTTCTCTGTGCGCTTCTGAATTCATAAGCAGGGACAGTACTGAAATCTTCGAGGGGGTTTGGAGCAACTGCTTCACCATATTAAACTCATTCCTCTTTATCAACCGAAGTACCTCAGCATCATCGTTAGTCTTCAAATTGTTGGATTCACCAGACAGATGGTTTGAAGCACTAACTGGATCTACTGCAGGCACTTCCACCTTCTTACTAATTGTTGAATCTTTCATATCTTTTGGGAACACCGGCCCAAACACTCGACCAATGTAGGTGTAGGTGCTTAATTGGCTGCATTATATGGTAAAACACTAGATGGTTACTAATGTCTTGACTGATGTCATGACATGTAGATGTGACTACATTGTAGTTACTGCAGGACTAGCTAACACAGGTTTTATTGAATGTCAAACTGGATGCTGTGACATTCATACCTGTCAACAGATACTAAGGACAGCAGGAGTTCTGTTAGAACTTAGTATTTATTTCCAGTCTGGTTATCAAGGAAAGACCAGACCTGGCATAAGGCCTACTGACTGAAAGTCAAACTGGATGTTATGACTTTCATCATTGACAACAGCTGCTGAAGATTAGACAGAGTGGTGTTCTGCTATACTTCAGGATGTAACTTAGTTTATTTTTCAAAAAGAACAACAGAACTAACTTAAGGCCAATTGTGTAAATGTTAAGTTGGACACTTTGACATTTATTAATGTAAGCTTTCACTGTAGTATGGTCATTTTGATCATGTACAGGTCAGCAAAATTGTACAGTCTGTTTTCTGGAAAAACAGACTCAGCATATGAACCTTGATGTCAAGCTGAATGTCGTGACATTCATGCCTGACAGCATATGCTACATTGTAGGTTGTTCAGTTTTCTGTTTCAGCTTTTTCTCAGGCTATTCTTTTAGGAAGTCAACAGCTTAGAGAAAAACCAGGAAATCAACAACCAATCTACATTCAATGAACCTAACAAATAGCCTATTTGTTAGTAACCTAAATGTTGAATTTATGGAAACTTATGTGACCTTAAATTCAGGAGAATACAGGTGCAAAAGCCCAGGATACTGCAATATAAAAGGAAGGCGTTCCTTCATTCAGTTTCAGGGATTTTGAGGCGTGAAGATTAAGTGTGTCCATCATACTTCACTGCTGTATTTTTGTGAGTCTTGTATTAGACGTATCTTGTAAGCCAAGTCATTATCAAGTAGATGATAGCTTTGGCATAGGGTGTTCATTGAGTTGTAAGTGTTGTGTCACTCAAAGCTTTTAAGCGTGAGTGCTGTGTATCTTGATTAAAGCTGTGAAGCACAATCAAGAGTTGTTTGAAGTGTGACTTCAACTTGTCTTTAATATTGTTTAAAGATAGTAATCACTGAGGTGATTGAGGGGGAGTGAGTAGGAACTCTGATCTTAGGTTAAGATTGAAATTGCATTGGGTAGGGATTAAGTGATAAGTTGTAAACGGGTGAGTTTAGCTTTGAATTGATACTACTAATAGTGGATTTCCTCCCTGGCTTGGTAGCCCCCAGACGTAGGTCATGTTGGACTGAACTGGGTGAACAATTACTTGTGTTATTTACTGCACTTACTGTTAAGTTCTGCATAATCCCTGTCAGTGCAGGATTGGATGTCATAACAACCAGTGTGACATCCAAAGTCTGATAACTAGAATTTCAATTGGCATCAGAGCAGGCACCCTGCCTGTGAATTTCTGGGTGAGATCTAGGGAAGTTACTTTCTAGTACCATGGACAAGGATTTAGGACACTCAAACAGACCACCCATGTTGGATGGCTTTAATTATGATGACTGGAAGCCTCGTATGGTAGCCTTCTTAAGGTCTCTAGACAGCAAAGTCTGGAGAGCTGTCAACAAAGGATGGGAACATCCAATGAGGACAGGTGAAGATGGAGTCAGTGTGCAGATTCCTGAAGAAGAGTGGGACAAGGAGCAAGAGGCATTAGCTCTTGGAAATTCCAAGGCCTTGAATGCATTGTTCAATGGAATCAGCAAGAACATCTTCAGGCTGGTACACCACTGTGAACTAGCTAAGGAAGTTTGGGATACCCTCAAGGTAACTCATGAAGGTACTTCCAAGGTGAAGATGTCCAAACTTCAGATGCTGACCACCAAGTTTGAAAATCTGAGGATGAAAGAGGATGAGACTATTCATGACTTTCACATGAATATTCTTGAAATTGCAAACACCTCTGGTGGACTAGGTGAGAAAATGGCTGAAGAGAAACTTGTAAGAAAGATTCTCAGGTCCTTGCCTAAGAGATTTGCTATGAAGGTCACAGCCATAGAGGAGGCGCAGGACATCTGCAACATGAAGGTGGATGAACTCATTGGTTCCCTCCAAACCTTTGAAATGGGCTTGGGTGAGTATGCAGATAAGAAGAACAAAAGTATAGCTTTTGTATCTAATACTGAAGAGGAGTCAGAAGTAGGATATACTGGAGGTGATGAAAGTATATCAGAAGCCTTAGCCATGCTTGGGAGACAGTTCAACAAGTTCGTGAAGAAGATTGATCAAAGAGGTAGACCCAATGTCAAGAACATCCCGTCTGACATTAAGAAAAGATCAACTTCTGATGAGAAGTTCAATCACGGCAAGGGAATCTAGTGTTATGGCTGTGAAGGGTATGGACACGTCAGAGCTGAATGCCCTACTTACCTCAAATTGCAAAGTAAGGGGTTAGCTATCACATGGTCTGAAGGAGACTCTGAAAGTGAGTCTGAAGGAGAATCTGCCAAACATGTCACTGCACTAACCAGTGTTTGTGCCTCTGAAGATGACTCAAGTGCAGATGAACTGACCTTTGATGAACTTGTTGCAGCCTATAAGAAGCTGTGTTCCACCAGTGCAGAAGTGCGTGCACAAGGAGAAAAGCAAAAGAAACTCATCAAGGAACTGGAAGATGAGAGACAGACGCAACTGTCTGTCATAGAGGGTCTAAATGATGAGATAACCCTGCTGACTTCCAAGCTAAATCAGATGACTAAATCCATCAGAATGATGAATAAGGGAACTGACACCTTATAAGAGATTCTAAAGGTGGGACAGCAGTCTGGAACCAAATCTGGCCTTGGAGTTGGGAAAAGATCCTCAACTGAACACAAACGCCCAAAGGCTAAAGTTCAGAAGTTCAAGCGGAAGTCAAAGCCAATGTCTCAACATCGAGGAACTAGGATGAATGATCATCAGAAGAGGAAATACCAGGAGTGGAGGTGTCACCACTGTGGTAGGCTTGGTCATATAAAAGCCTTCTGCTACTGGATTCAGGGTTTCCCTAACCAAGCCTCACAGGTCAGGCCTAAGCATAAAACACATAAGCGATATGTTCCCATTAAGAAGCAACAATGGTATGCTAGGATAGCACACACTGCTCTAAGGGCTTCTACCAGAGAGGACTGGTACTTTGACAGTGGATGCTCAAGACATATGACTGGTATGGAAAATCTACTGGTAGATATTCAACCTCACACTACCAGCTATGTGACCTTTGGAGATGGTGCTAAAGGAAAAATAAAAGGTGTGGGCAAACTGGACTGTTCTGGAGTGCCAAAACTGAATAATGTGCTGTTAGTAAGAGGACTAACTGCAAACCTCATCAGCATAAGCCAGCTGTGTGATCAAGGGTTTCATGTTCAGTTTACTAAGGAGCTATGCATTGTGACAAATGGTGACAATCAGGAAGTTATGAGAGGAACCAGGTCCAAAGATAACTGCTACCTGTGGGAACCTGAAGTCTCTAACTTTTCCACAACATGCTCCTCAGCCAAGGAAGAACAGGATGTGAAGCTGTGGCATAGACGCCTTGGACATCTCCACTTACGGGGAATGAAGAAGATTATATCCAAGGAAGCAGTCAGAGGAATTCCAAAGCTTCTGATTGATGAAGGAAGAGTCTGTGGAGAATGCCAGGTGGGCAAGCAAACCAAGACGTCACATCCGAAGCTGGGACATCCTACAACCTCCAGAGTTCTGGAACTGTTGCACATGGACCTAATGGGACCTATGCAGGTTGAAAGTCTTGGTGGGAAGAAATATGCATACGTGGTGGTGGATGACCATTCCAGATACACGTGGATAAGCTTCATCAGAGAGAAGTCAGATACATTTGATGTCTTCAAAGACCTGTGCATAAGACTTCAAAGGGAAAATGACTGTTGTGTGGTCCGGATTAGAAGTGATCATGGTACGGAGTTCAAGAATTCCAAGTTTGATGAGTTTTGCTCGTCTGAAGGAATAAGTCATGAGTTCTCCTCTCCTATAACTCCTCAGCAGAATGGAATAGTTGAAAGAAAAAATAGAACTATTCAAGAATCTGCCAGAGCAATGATTCATGCAAAGAAGCTCCCCATGCACTTCTGGGCTGAAGCAATGAATACCGCGTGCTATGTTCACAACAGAGTCACCTTGAGAAAAGGAACCTCCTCCACTCTATATGAAATATGGAAAGGAAGAAAACCCACTGCGAAGTACTTTCATATCTTTGAAAGTAAATGCTACATCCTCACAGATCGTGAACAAAGAAGGAAGCTAGATCCCAAAAGTGATGAAGGTATATTTTTGGGATACTCCACTAACAGAAGAGCCTACAGAGTGTTCAACTACAGGACCAATGTCCTGATGGAATCCATAAATGTTATTGTGGATGATAAAGAGGAAGGAACCGATGTCATGGAGGATGTTGAAACATTCCTTGACAGTTCAACTGACAGTCCAGTCAAGTCTGAAGAAGTACAGGAACCTCCTCCTGAATGTGAAGTAGATGTAACCACCAAAGTGCCATCTATCAGAATTCAGAAAGACCACCCTAAGGATCTTATCATAGGGGATCCCACCAGTGGTGTAACTACCAGGTCAAGAGGAATAAACTCAAATTCCTGCTTTGTATCCAAGGTTGAACCAAAGAATGTGAAAGAAGCCCTGACTGATGAATACTGGATCACTGCCATGCAAGAGGAACTTGAGCAGTTCAAAAGGAATGAAGTATGGGAACTAGTTCCAAGACCTGAAGGGACCAACATCATTGGTACCAAGTGGATCTATAAAAACAAATCTGATGAGAAAGGAGTAATTACTAGAAATAAAGCAAGACTAGTAGCTCAAGGATACACTCAAGTTGAAGGGGTAGATTTTGATGAGACATTTGCTCCTGTGGCTAGGCTTGAGTCCATCCGATTGCTGTTGGGGGTAGCATGCATCCTGAAGTTTAAGCTATTCCAAATGGATGTGAAGAGTGCATTCTTGAATGGCTACCTGAATGAAGAAGTCTATGTGGAACAACCTAAAGGGTTCTGTGATCCTAACCAACCTGAGCATGTATACAAGTTGAGGAAAGCCTTGTATGGGTTGAAACAAGCTCCTAGAGCATGGTATGAAAGGTTAACCGAATTTCTGACCTCAAATGGATACAGAAAGGGTGGCATAGATAAAACCTTGTTTGTGAAGGATGAAGAAGGCAAAATTATGATAGCTCAAATCTATGTTGATGATATAGTCTTTGGTGGAATGTCAGAACAAATGGTTCAAAAATTTGTTCACCAGATGCAGTCTGAGTTTGAAATGAGTCTAGTGGGAGAACTGACCTATTTCCTTGGAATGCAAGTAAACCAAATGGAGGACTCTATGTTTCTCTCCCAAAGCAAGTATGCCAAAAACATAGTTAAGAAGTTTGGTATGGATAATGCCAGGCACAAGAGGACTCCTGCTCCCACTCATCTGAAGTTGACCAAAGATGATGAAGGGCCTAGTGTTGATCAATGCTTGTATAGAAGCATGATAGGTAGTCTGCTGTACCTAACTGCAAGTAGACCTGACATTTCTTATGCAGTAGGAGTGTGTGCCAGATATCAGGCAGAGCCTAAGGTGAGCCACTTGAATCAAGTCAAACGGATTCTCAAGTACATCAATGGGACCTGTGACTATGGGATGCTGTATTCACATGGGTCTGAGCCTGTCCTATCTGGATACTGTGATGCTGACTGGGCTGGGAGTGCTGATGACAGAAAAATCACATCAGGTGGATGCTTCTTCTTAGGAGACAACCTCATATCTTGGTTCAGCAAGAAGCAGAATTGTGTTTCTCTGTCCACTGCAGAGGCTGAATACATAGCTGCTGGAAGCAGTTGTTCCCAACTGGTTTGGATGAAACAGATGCTCACTGAGTACAATGTCACTCAAAATGTCATGACATTGTTCTGTGATAATCTCAGTGCCATCAATATCTCCAAGAATCCCATCTAACACAGCAGGACCAAGCATATTGACATTAGGCATCACTTCATCAGAGATCTGGTGGAAGACAAGGTGATCACTTTGGAACATGTAGCCCCGGATCTTCAACTGGCTAACATATTTACAAAGGCTCTGGATGCTACTCAGTTTGAAAACTTAAGGAGCAAACTGGGAATATGTCTCTCTGAGACCTTATAGCAACCACTGATGCTTGGGATAAATTGTTTAATATCTCTGCCTATTAAACAATTTGTACTAGGCTATGATTGGTCACCAGATCATAGCTATGCTACCTGCAACAAGGGTGGATACAAGAGGGTAAGGAGACACCCTACTGTGAGAAGGCCAATGTACCTGCAGGAGTTCAAGGATGCTGTTCATGCAGGAGTGGTTCTGGATGTCAGAAACAACATCATGGCATCTGATATGGTGGTACCTACTGTAAAGCAAAAGTGGGTGATTACTTGATCAAAGCTGTGAAGCAAGATCAAGTGGTTGGTAACTTGGTTGAAACTGTGAAGTAAAACCAAGTCTGTAACTCTGTCGTTATTCTCTGGTTATGTTGTTGGCTTTGGCAACATTTTTGACAAAAAGGGGGAGTAACCCCTGAACAAACAGAGTGGGTGTGTCTCTACAACAGACACTCATGGGTCTCTACAACAGACTCTCAGGACAACAGATTCCTCCCCTGTGTGTGCTGCTGTGTGAAGTTTTTTTTACTTTTGTATGTGTGTGAGTGTGCTGCCACTCTGAGTGTATTAGCTAGTAATATTTCCTGCTAGGTGTGTGATTCCGCTGCCATGAACTCTGTTATGGGGATCAAAGTGTTTTAGCCAAAAATTTGCCAAAGGGGGAGTTTGTAGGTGCTTAATTGGCTGCATTATATGGTAAAACACTAGATGGTTACTAATGTCTTGACTGATGTCATGACATGTAGATGTGACTACATTGTAGTTACTGCAGGACTAGCTAACACAGGTTTTATTGAATGTCAAACTGGATGCTGTGACATTCATACCTGTCAACAGATACTAAGGACAGCAGGAGTTCTGTTAGAACTTAGTATTTATTTCCAGTCTGGTTATCAAGGAAAGACCAGACCTAGCATAAGGCCTACTGACTGAAAGTCAAACTGGATGTTATGACTTTCATCATTGACAGCAGCTGCTGAAGATTAGACAGAGTGGTGTTCTGCTATACTTCAGCATGTAACTTAGTTTGTTTTTCAAAAAGAACAACAGAGCTAACTTAAGGCCAATTGTGTAAATGTTAAGTTGGACACTTTGACATTTATTAATGTAAGCTTTCACTGTAGTATGGTCATTTTGATCATGTACAGGTCAGCAAAATTGTACAGTCTGTTTTCTGGAAAAACAGACTCAGCATATGAACCTTGATGTCAAGCTGAATGTCGTGACATTCATGCCTGACAGCATATGCTACATTGTAGGTTGTTCAGTTTTCTGTTTCAGCTTTTTCTCAGGCTATTCTTCAGGAAGTCAACAGCTTAGAGAAAAACCAGGAAATCAACAACCAATCTACATTCAATGAACCTAACAAATAGCCTATTTGTTAGTAACCTAAATGTTGAATTTATGGAAACTTGTGTGACCTTAAATTCAGGAGAATACAGGTGCAAAAGCCCAGGATACTACAATATAAAAGGAAGGCGTTCCTTCATTCAGTTTCAGGGATTTTGAGGCGTGAAGATTAAGTGTGTCCATCATACTTCACTGCTGTATTTTTGTGAGTCTTGTATTAGACGTATCTTGTAAGCCAAGTCATTATCAAGTAGATGATAGCTTTGGCATAGGGTGTTCATTGAGTTGTAAGTGTTGTGTCACTCAAAGCTTTTAAGCGTGAGTGTTGTGTATCTTGATTAAAGCTGTGAAGCACAATCAAGAGTTGTTTGAAGTGTGACTTCAACTTGTCTTTAATATTGTTTAAAGATAGTAATCACTGAGGTGATTGAGGGGGAGTGAGTAGGAACTCTGATCTTAGGTTAAGATTGAAATTGCATTGGGTAGGGATTAAGTGATAAGTTGTAAACGGGTGAGTTTAGCTTTGAATTGATACTACTAATAGTGGATTTCCTCCCTGGCTTGGTAGCCCCCAGACGTAGGTCATGTTGGACTGAACTGGGTGAACAATTACTTGTGTTATTTACTGCACTTACTGTTAAGTTCTGCATAATCCCTGTCAGTGCAGGATTGGATGTCATAACAACCAGTGTGACATCCAAAGTCTGATAACTAGAATTTCAGTAGGTCACCTTGGTAACATCAGCAATGCTCACGACAGAATTGGTCGTAGGTAATGGAACCTCTTGACCATCCTTCACCATAGTTGCATTATACTGATAAGGAACAACCTTATCGGATGCGTACGGGACTTGATCCGCCAACCGTATGACCAACGGAGATACCGATCTTTGGCTGGTACTGTTACTATTGCTGCTATCATATTGAATCACCAATCTTTTGGGATTCTTGAACACTGGAACAATTACATTAACATCATCATATATGTGTCGGGATTGAACAATCTGAATCATACCCTTATCCATCAACTGCTGGATGTCTCTTTTCACAATCTCACAACCTCTTGAATTAACATTTCAGATAGCATAACCATCATGGTTATGCTCACAATCGTTCACCAAGCAAATATCCTTGTGAATCGTTACCAAGGACCTCCTAATGAAACGGACGTCGAACACTTTGAACTCCCTAGGGAAGTTGTCTACCATATTAACAGATGAATTTCCATGGGCAGGCAGTGGGTTTGCTTTAACATTCGGCGCACGGTCCTCAAAGGACACCATTCCACTCTTAACCAGCTTTTGAACTTCATACTTGAGCGGATAGTAGTTCTCAATGTCATGTCCAGGTGCCCCTTGATGAAAAGCGCATCGGAGTTCTGGCTTGTACCACCATGGAAGCGGTTCAGGAATTTGCGAAGGATTTCTTGGTTGGAGTAGGTTCTTGAAAACCAAAGATGGGTAAAGCTCTGCATATGTCATAGGAATCGGGTTGAAAGAGACCTTCTTCCTCTCAAAATTCTATTGTTGAGGATTGTTGGTGTTGTTGTTGTTGTAGGTGTTTGTTCGTTGTTGTGGTTGTTGTTGTTGACGTTGTTGTTAGTGAACTGATGCTAATTGACTTGCTGAAAATACAAGAATAACCGAAGATACCTGATGATGATGTTGACGGGGTGGTTGACTTCTTCTGATTTGAGGCCTCCTCTGCCTCCCACTAACAATTGCATTGGCTTCAATATCCTTCTTCTTACCAAAACTGATGTCGTATCTCTTGTTGGACGATACTTCCTCCTTAGACAACCATCCTTTTCGGACACCTTCTTCTAGCCTCATCCCCATATTTACCATTTCGGTAAAATCACAGGGGGCACTGGCGATCATCCTCTCATAATAAAATGAGCTAAGGGTCTTCAGAAAAAATTTGGTCATCTCCTTTTCCTCTAAAGGAGGGTTGATCTGAGTAGCGAGCTCTCTCCATCTCTGTGCATACTCCTTGAATGTCTCCTTGTCCTTCTGAGAGAGTAATCTCAACTGATCTCGGTCAGGAGCCATATCAACGTTGTACTTATACTGCTTTACAAATGCTTCACCCAAATCCTTGAAAGTGTGGATGCTCGCACTATCCAACCCCATATACCATATTAATGCAGCGTCAATCAGACTGTCTTGAAAGTAGTGGATCAACAGTTGATCATTGTCTGTTTGGGTAGACATTTTGTGGCAATACATCACCAAATGACTGAGCAGACATGTGTTCCCTTTGTCCTTTTCAAAGTCAGGCACTTTGAACTTCACTGGAATCTTCACATTCGGCACTAGACATAATTCAGTAGCACTCTTTCCAAATAGATCCTTACCTCTCAAAGTCTTCAACTCCTTGCGCAGCTCAAGTAATTGATCTTTAATTTCATGCATTTTCTCATACACATCCGGACCCTCAGATGACTCAAAATGATAAATGGTGTCTTCCACACGTGGTAAGGTATGCACGACAGGTGGTGGCACAAACATGACCGAGCTAGATACCGTCATATAAGCAAAGGTAGGAGTAAAGCCTTCAGACACGAAGTTCGGAGGCATTCCCCACGGGAATCTGGCAGGCATGGCAGGCGCGAAATGAGGAGCAGTTGTAGGAACAGTAGAGGTAGCTACCTCTGAAATAGCAGTCCTTTGAGGAGGAGGAGTTGCAGGCGTTGGAGAAGACTAGCTTTGTGCAGCTAGAACTGACTTCATCATGGCTGTCAGGCGGTAGATCTCCTCTTTCAAATATCTATTCTCTTGCTCTAGATGTTCAAAATTCTGAAGTGATTGGCAAGAGTATTGTACCGATGAGTCAGCTTGGCTGACGCACAAAAGAAACACCAATGAGACATCTGGCGAAAGAGAAACCTGCTTATGTAAATGATACATGGAATGCAATGTTTGATTATTTTTATTTTCAAGGAACTTACTATATTATCTGCAAATATATATATATATATATATATATATATATATATATATATATATATATATATATATATATATATATATATAATATATATATATATATATATATATATATATATATATATTATATATATATATATATATATATATATATATATATATATATATATATATATATATATATATATATATATATATATATATATATATATATATATATATATAACAACAATTGCGACAATTTGATATGACCATAAAAATCTCTTTTATTTATATAATTGGAAGGATTACACTGAGGACGATTTCGGAAACCAAATGGAAAATACAATAGAAAAGGAGACTAGTCATCCTAAGGACCCCTAGCAACAATGTCAGAAGATCTGGATGTATACGCGTACTTCCTTCGAATGCGCCGGATCTCGGTCTCAAAAGAAGCCTATATCTGAGTCTTCTCGAGGACAAGCTGGTCAACAATCTTCTTCCAAGCAACGGAAGGCTGAGGCATGCTAGAAGATGAAACCTCCGGCTCTCTCTGTCTCTTTGTCACTTGGTCTTCAAGTAGCTCAAGAAGTGCATCTTTGTCTCTAGACTCAAGCTGTAACTCCTCATGCTTTTTGCTCAAAGCATGGTACCGCTCTTCCCACATATCCATCTCTCGCTTCATCTTGGCGAGTGCGTCTTCCAACTCCTCTACATCTTGGTTAGGAAGAGTTAATGGGTCAACCACAACCATAGATATAGGTCTCTCACAAGGATAATGCATCTTTAACTCCAAAGCTCTCCTCTTCAGCCAAAGAGTGTAGGCTTCCAAAGCTACACAATTGCACGGACCGAGCTCAGATCTTCCTTTCTTATGCACATTATGCCAAGCATTGACAATCTTCTACTTCAAATGTTAAGGATATTTACCCTCTTTATAGAAAAAACCTTCTAACAAAGTGTTATTAGGTTTGTCTCTGTAGCGGGAAATTCATGATCATCAAGCTATTGACAAGCTAGAGATCAAATAACAAGAGTCGCCACCGCGCTTTTATTGTTTCCAAGGGAAAAGGGAAAAAGTACGAACAAAACCCAAAAAGTAAGAAGTTTTCAAATAAAAACTAATAAAAGTCAGAGATCACAGGTAAGGGGGTTGGTTACACAGAGGGAAGGTGTTAGCACCCAAAGTGTCCTAGATACTCCTAGGGTGCCCTTTTTGTGTGCATATGTATTTTATACAAAGTGATGTTTATAAATAAATGGAATGGAGGGATGAGAAAAGAATTCATTAATTATATTTTTTGTGTTTGACAAGACATTCAGACTTGTGCCTACGTACCAACACAAAAATGAGGGATCAAAACCTCGTAGTTCGTGATACAAATTTCAAAATGGATGCATTGCTTTTAACAAAATTTAAGTTTGAAAGGCACAAAGGCTTAAAAGTGATTTGAATGAGTTAGTTCTTTTTGGCTTTTTGAAAGTTTAAGTCAAATATAGTTAAGTTTATTTACAAGTTTGATTTAAGAAAATAAGTTTGAAAATGCAATGGCATAAGGCCAAAGTTTCTATCTTTGCAAAAGTGGTCATAGTTTAGAACAAAAATAGTTCACACAAAGAAGATTTTGAAAATGGAGGGAGAGATTTTGAAATTAAAGAAATGGGGAGAAGATTAAGAAACTATCCTATGTACAAAATTAAAAGTTAGAGTTGAAAAGATCTAACCAAATGGGTAGCAATCCAATAAACAAGTATGTCAATAGAAACCCAGAACTCCCTTGGACTTTTAGAATCAAACAACACACAAATGCACAATTATATCATCTTGAAGAGCAAGGCATCAAATAAATATGGCCTTATCCAAGCTTATCCATTCCATGATCTTCTTCAAAATAGCCCATGCAACAGATGAATTCCACAAGTCACAGGTTCAAAATAATAGCTACATCATGATCATGTTGCAGATGAATCTTAGAGGTCTTCAAAGATGTATCAGATGAATTTCAAATTGCAATCACTTGGTTCTTCAACAAGTTGGCATTGGCCAAGTCCTTCAGCTTAGGGAGGTTGCCTAGATTCTAAGTCCATTTGTCCAAGATCAAACCAACAGTCCACTCAAAAGTTTTTTAGGGTTTTTGTTATTATTATGTACATTAATGGTCGAAAACCATGCAAACAAGCAAAGTATATACAAACAAAATATATCACACAATATGGTCCAAATGGACAAAGTGAAAATTACATTAACATAAACAATTAGAATGATATGAACAATGACAAATGAAATAAAGTGCTAAAAGTAAATTGCATTAAAGTAAAAGGCTTGAAATTAAAAGTTAGTAGTTAGTAGGTTAAAAGTTAGTTTTGTTTTTCTTTTGTTTCAAGATATTCTTTGGAGAACACTCAACCCACTTATCAAAAGCATGATTCCTTGAACCAAAACATCTTCCAAAGGAAGGAAAGAAGGCCAAGTTCCCACACAATACCATGAAAGAAGGGAGACTTACAATCTCACTAACTAGAATGCTTATACCTTTTGTGTCACAAATTTAGCGCTATGTTAAGCAATCGTAATTGGACTTATGTAGAAGTCATAACTATTTGAGGCCGGGCAATAGAATTTTGGTGTTAATGCATGTTAGAGACATAGTATAATGGGATATACTCATGAAATATACCACACACAAAAAGAATATGCAAAAGGTGTGGCCTAATCTCATCCATACTCATGTCAATTTTTTCAATCAACTAGCATTAGGACTTTGAGATATCATAGGCCAAATAGAATGAATGAATTAAGAAGAGGAATGAGATGAAGTGGGAAGGGGATGAATGAAATCACAAATTGGTCAAAGGAGGACTTTTACCAAATTAATATCATTCATTCATTTTGGGAGATGGAATGTACCCTCCATCAATCCCCTAAATCCAATGATATTAACTTGACAAAGTCAAATCAACCTTGACCAAGGCCCAACAACAATAAGCAAACTCGTACAAGTCAATACAAATGGTCAACAATATTTAATTGACATTTATTCAATTAAAAATAATAAAATAATGCATTTAAATCAAATATGTTTTGTCAAATTCTTAAAGTCTCATCAAAACACCAAAGAAATGGCCATGAGATTTATCATAGGTCAAACAAGGTCAAAGGACCTTGGAGAAAAAATTTCATAATTTTTGGATATTAAAAAATATTTTTAAAAAATTAAAAACAAATGCAAAATCAATTAATTCATGGAAAATATTAATAATGATCCAAAAAATAATTTTAATTCAGAATATGAAAAAGAAAAATATTTGAATTTTTTTGGTGAAAGTCCCATATTTTTTGGATCAATATTGAATTTAATATGAATTATCGAAAATAATGCAATTAAAATAAAAATTCAAAAAATCAAAAATACGTGGATCATCAGATCTCCTTCATTAATTGAGGTGACAGATCAGATGGTCCCTAGCGCGCGTTCCACATGGACTTGAGTCAACAACACTGCAACTTGGGTAATCAACACCAATGATCAAAATTAAAACGTGAGGGAAGGATCATGTGGTTCGAAGCCTTGCCAAGTCATCGCCGGAGCCAGAGCCCTGGTCATCTTCTCCGGTGGACCTCACCGAACTAGTCCACCATGAACCATCACCAAAAAGAAAAACAAGGACATGATCTTAAAGAAAAAATGGCACTGAGCTCGAATCTGACCTCCATTCACTCCAATTCCAAGTATATTGAGAGATATATGGAATTGAAATTTGAGGTACATGAATTGAGTTGCTTCGATTTGACCTCAAAGCAACTCAATCTTCTTGCCTACATTGATAGGACTTCAGACAACCAAAGAATCAATAGAATTGAGCAAGAATTTGAGAGAATCGAAGAGTTCAAAATTTCTAGAAAATACCTTCAATGGAGGTCTGGATTCAACTAGTCTTGATCTTGCTTGTGCTTGGACTCACTCCACTTGCTTGCAGGAGAAGGATTGAATGGTTAAAAAGCTATGCATTCCTGGAGAATTGAATTCCAAAACAGTGGAGTTTCAAGCTCAAATTCAAGAGAATTTTTCAGGCTTATCCTTTGAGAACTGAGGGTTTGAAATGGGGGATCAAAGCTGGCGCGATTGTGTGTCAAATTCTGAGCAATTGAAGCTCTATTTGTAGCTGAAATAGTTGATAATTATACACTCACATTCACTTTCCAATTTTGGAAAATGGTGATGCAATGGTGCATGGGCATGCATAGGCCCATGAAGTGATTGCTTGAGGTCCACAAATGAATATCAGATGCTCTAAAGTAAGCTTGGATTGCAAGGCAAATGCATATTGATGTTTGAAGCTTGATCTTTGCCAAGTGATGTCACCATGTTTAAGCCATGTGCAGCCTATGTAGTTCTTGTCCAAAATGAATGAATTTGAGCTCTTTGAAAAGGTGAGATCAAGAGGAACAACTTTCATGTTCAATACTTCTCCATTTGGAGCTTGGAACTTGGAGAAAATTGAGGTGGATGTTTGGAAATTTTTGACATATCAAAATTTTTCTAAGTGTCAAGCCATATGTCTCAATATTCCACCTTGCTTAACTTTTTATATGAGCTTCAAATGATAAAATTGTCTTTATAAAAGTTGTATCTCTCTCAAAGACCTTCAAAATGGTCACCAATCTCATGTCATTTGGATTATAAATGATATCGTTATGCATTTTTGAAGTTTGGAAAAAATCACTTGATCAATGGTATAAGTCAAAAGTGACCTATAATGTAACCTCATATCACATGCTCAAAAAAGTTGAATTAGCTTCCACTCCAAACATCAAAGTTGAAGTAGACACATTGAATTTGATTGTGAAACTTGTAAATATTTCATATCATAAAAATTGAGCAAGTTATGACCTTGGGAAGTCGACTTTCAAATTAGGGTTTAGACAAAATGACCTATAATGTTCCCACATAGAAAATGATTTTCCATGCAAAACTAGCTCTAGGTCGCAACACGAAAGTTGTTTAGAATATCATTTAGAGTAAGTTTTCTCTTGGAATCATTTTCATATGGTTAAAGTTGTAGGAGATAGGGTCTAGGGAGACCCAGTTTTGATCAGATGAATTCATCTGTCCAACCACCATCAACCAACTTGCTAATTTCCAATTCTCTTGAATTTTTTGGCTTATGGTAGATCATATATGCATAAGATGATGAATATTGAAGTGTCCCTTGAGTAATTTGATCAATTGGTGAGATAGCTTATTGGAGAAGTTACTCAAGATACCCAATCAAACTAGGGTTTCCAAGGCAATATGATCAATATAACATGCAGAGATCATTGGAACTCATATATGATGTTCATAACCATTCTTGAATCAATTCTTGGTTGTGCTCTTTGTTCATGAGGGTCTCAAACCATAAATGTGAACTTGATGAATCAATGAGATCATGCCCTACCTACAAAAGAGTTAGACAAATGCAAAGACATATTTTTGGTATTTTGGTTAGTGAAATGATAAAATACAAGTATGATATAATCACAAAGTGCTTGGTGATCTCTCCCAAAACAAACCCAATGAAAGAAGGATAAGGAGGATGTCAAGACATGATTCCAATGCTAATGCTTATTATGGATTTGCATGAGGGATTTTAGGGTCTAAATTGGGGTCTTACAGTCTTTGAAGGGGAACCCAAGTTGACGATGAGCCAAAGCAGGGTTGTAGTTAATTCCTCTTGTCAATAATCTCCAAACTGCTCAAAGAAGGATCATACCAAACTATATCATCATTAGTGAGGGACATAAGTCTCTGACACCACCATAGACATTATTTGTTATCCACAAAAGCATGTGTTTGAGGTAAGTCAGAAATAAACCACTTGTACAGAAGAGGAATGCAACAGACAATGGTCCCACCACCCTTAGAATTCCTTAGATATAAAGAGAAGTACATATCAACCAACAAAGTAGGCACAGGGTTCCCAATCAAGAAAATTCTAATAGCGTTAACATCGACAAAACCATCAATGTTAGGGAACAAAGCTAATCCATAGATGAACAACATAAATATAGCGTCAAAAGAGTCTGTACTACCGGCCTGAGCGAAGGCAATAACTTCCTTGATGAGGAAATCAGATGGCAACCCAAACAATCCTCCTTTCTTCACCCAATGAGCCTCTATCTTAGACTTCTTCAAGTGAAGAGCTTCATTTATAAGATGAGATCTGGGAATCTCTTCCAATCCACTAAACGGAACTTTGTTAGAAACATGTATTCCCAAAAGATGGGCATACTCCTCCAAGGTAGGCACAAGCTGATAATCAAGAAAAGTGAAGCAACGGTTGAGAGGGTCATAAAACTGAACCAACACACTCAGAAGTCCTTCAACCGCATCAGTAGATAAAATAGACAGAAGCTTCCCATGACGTTGTTTGAAGTCCAAGGGATCTAATACAAAATATGCTAGCTTCCTTAACTCTTTCAAATCTGGGCATCTGAAACTGTACTTCTTAGTGTTCCTTCGTCCATAATCCACGGTCTGAAAATATTTGCAAATAACACCTCAGTTCCTTGAAATTTTCGTGTGATGAATGTTATGATGTGCATGAATGCATGAATGCAACAATCACAAATAAGGGATCACACACAAAGTAAACAAACAAAGGTCAAGGGATGAATCAAGTCATTGTCAAGATCAATCATCCATTTTGGTGGATTATGGTTTACACCTTATCAACATCCAAGTTCCATTGATATTGACAAGACTTGATTGGATCAACCAAGAATCAAGGGTTCGTTGTAAGTCACGAGCATGGAGTCTGGGTAAGAACCATCCCAAGGGAGTGAACTAAGGATAACAACCTGTAGATCATGTTCTAAAAAGTTCCCAGATTCTTAATTCCATCTATCGGATATTACAGGTTAGGATGACTGACTCATCAACCCATAATATTCTCAAGAGAAACTCATCTGAGTCTAGTATCCCGTAACAACTGTTATCAAGTCTACACTTGAACAGTCTCCGCACTACGTCCTAAATAGGCCAAAAAGGGTTAAATGTTCTACGGTCCTCAGCTTCTCGGACCCCAAATTAGAGATAGTAATGCCTAACCACAAATACTTGTGTGACATTTCCAAATCCAAAAGGGTCTCCACTGAGTGGATGGGTCTCAAGCCAACTTGTAAAGGACTACTCCACACAAGTCGAACATGACTATACCTTCCTCCTATCTTAATTGCCCTCAAGTTCGGGTTAGAACTTATCTCACCACTCAAAGATCACCAAGCACAACAAGCAGATTATATCATATAAACAAATATACATACATTAAATATACAATTATATACACACAAAAAAGTAGGCTAAACCCACTGGAGACTACTCCCCAACATAGTCGCCACTTAATTTCTGTAGCGGTAAATTCATGATCATCAAGCTATGGTTAAGCAAGACATCAAATAACAAGAGTCGCCACTTCGCTTTTATTGTTTCCAAGGGAAAAGGAAAAAGTACGAACAAAAGCCAAAAATAAGATGTTTTCAAATCAAAACTAATAAAATGCCAGAGATTACAGGTAAGAGGGTTGGTTACATAGAGGGAATGTGTTAGCACCCAAAGTGTCCTAGGTACTCCTAGGGAGCCCTTTCTTGTGTGCATATGTATTTTTATACAAAATGATGTTTGCAAGCAAATAGAATGGGGGGATGAGAAAATAATTTATTAATTATATTTTTGTGTTTAACAAGACCTTCGGACTTGTGTCTACGTACCAACATAAAAATCAGGGATCAAAACCTCGTAGTTCGTGGTATAAATTTCAAAGTGGATCCATTTCTTTTAATAAAATTTAAGTTTGAAAGGCACAAAGGCCTAAAATGGTTTAATTGAGTTAGTTCTTTTTGGCTTTTTAAAATTTTAAGTCAAGTAAGGTTAACTCTATTTACAAGTTTGATTAAGAAAATGAGTTTGAAAATGCAATGGCATAAGGCCAAAGTTTCTAATTTGCAATATGGTGAAAGTTTAGAAATCAACAAACACAAGCAAAGAAGATTTTTGAAAGGAGGGAGAGATTTTGAAATTAAAGAAATGGGGAAGATATGAAGAGACTAATCCTAAGCATAAATTTAAAAGTTGAGAGTTGAAAAGATCTAACCAATGGGCTGCAATCCAATAGACAAGAATGTCATATAGAAACTCAAATTCCCTTGGAAATTAGAATCAAGCAACAAAGAATGCACAAAATATCAACTTGAAGAGAAAGGTATCAAATAAATATAGCCACATCCAAGCTTAGAAACTCCATGATCTTCTTCAAATTTACCCATGTAGCAGATGAATTCCATAATGCCACAAGTCACAAGTTCAAAATAACAGCTTCACAATGATCATGTTGCAGATGAACTCAAATGGATCTTCAATGATGTATCAGATGAAGTTTCAAATTACAAGCACTTGGTTAAATGAAAGTTGGCATTGGCCAAGTCCTTTGGATATGGAGTGTTGCCTAAATTCTAGGTCCTATTGTCTCAGATCAAACCAACAGAACACACAAGATATCTTTAGGGCTTTGGTTCTTATTATATACATTAATGGTCAAAGACCACACAAGCAATCACAATATACATAAGCAAAATATCACAAAGTATGGTCCATGTGGACAAAGTGAAAATGACATTAACATAAACAATTAGGGTGGTATGAATAATGGCAAATGAATAAGGCTAAAAAAATAAAGTACATTAAAGTAAATGAGTTAGAAGTTAGTATTTCTTTTGCTTTTTTTTTTAACTCATTCTTTGATGAAAACTCAACCCACTTATCACAAGCATGGATCCTTGAACCAAGACATCTTCCAAAGGAAGGAAAAAAGGCCAAGTTTCCACACAATACCATGAAAGAGGGGAGACTTACAATCTCACTAACTAGAATTCTATGCCTTTTGTATCAAAATTTAGTGCTATGTTAAGCAATCATAATTGGACTTACGTAGAAGTCACAACTATTTGAGGTCGGACAATAGAATTTTGGTGTTAATGCATGTTAGAGACATAGTATGATGAACTATGCTCATGAAACATACCACACACAAAAATAATATACAAAAGTAGTGGCTTAACCTCATCCATACTCATGTTGATTTTGCAGTCAAATAGCCTTAGGATATGGAGATATCATATGACCATGACATGAATTCATAAAGAAGGGGAATAAGATGAAGAGTGAGGGGGAAGTGGATCAAACTCAAATTGGACAAAGGAGGACTTTTACCAAATTAATATCATTCATTCATTTTGGGAGATGGAATGTACATTCCATCAATCCCATAAATCCAATGATCTTAACCTAGCAAAGTCAAATCAACCTTGACCAAGGCCCAACAACACAAGTCAAACTTACACAAATCAATCAAAATGGCTCAACACAATTATTTGGCATTTATTCAATTTTAAAACACTAAAAATAATGCATTAAATTAAATATGGTTAGTTAAATTCCTAAAACCTCATCAAAACACCAAAAAAAATGGCCATGAGATTTATCATAGGTCAAACAAGGTCAAAGGACCTTGGAGAATTTTTTTTAGAATTTTTGGAAACTTAAAAGTATATTTAAACAATTGAAAATAATCACAAAATCAATTAAATCATGAAAAATATTAATAATGATCCAAAATATGAAAAAGGATTTTATTTAAAAAATCTTGGTGAAAATCTCATATTTTTGGATCAATATTAAAATTAATATGAATTAATGAAAATAAAAGGAATAAAATGAAAATCAGAAAATACGAAAAAAACGTGGACCACTTGATCTCCCTCATTAATTGAGGTGGCAGATCAAGTGGACACAAACGCGCGTTCCATGATGGAACTCAGTCAGCGCGCCACATAAGTGGTAATCAAAACCAACGCATGTGATTAAAATGATTTGAAAAGGACCAATGGTTCTGAACCGTGCCACCTCGCTGCCGGAACAAAAGGTCGATCACCTTCTCGGGCGAACCTCGCCGGACTGGTTCAATCATCACCATGATTAAAATAAAAAAGGAGGACATAATCTGAAAGAGAAAATGACGTAGAACACGAATCTGACCTCAATTTTAACTAACTCCAAATATATAGAAAGATATGAGGAGTTGAATTTTGAGGTGTGTCAACTGAGTTGCTTCGATTTGACCTCAAAGTAACTCAATCTTCTTGCCTACATTGGTAGGAGTTCAGACACCAAAGATCCAAGAGAATTGATGATAATTGAGTGAGGATCGAAGAGAAGAAAAAATCTGGAAAATACCTTCAATGTTGTGCATAACTTGGTCTCTCTTGCTTCAATTCACTTTTGATCTTGCTCCAATAGCTTGCCGAAGTGGTTTAGGATTGGTGCAAAACTTTGGATCCTAGAGTTTTTGAATCATCAAACAGTGAGATTCAAACTCAATTTTCAAGTGAAAATTATCAGGTTTTCCTTGAATTGTGCGGGTTTTAAGAGTGGAGGCAAAGCTGGCACACAAGAATCTCTCCAAATGAGCTCACTGGGTCTCTATTTATAGCAAATTGAACTGTTATTTGCACACTTGAAATTTCTTCCAAAATTGGCAGTGTCATGTTCATGCTTGCATGGGCGTGTACAGGCCCATGATGCAATGCACTAAGGTCAAAATTCAACTGTGCTGAAGTCTGAATGAAGCTTGAATGGCAAGGAAAAGTGAAATGGTCATTTGAAGTTTTGATTTTACCAATTGATGTAGGCTTGTTAACACCATGCGCAGCCCTAGCAAACCTCATTCAAAATGAATGAATTAGGACTATCTGGAAAGCTTAGATCAAGAGGAATAACTATTATATTGAACACTTTTCCATTTGGAACTTGTGTCATGGTAAATTTTTAGGTGGAAGTTTGGAAATTTCAACATGTTGAAAATTTTTCTAAGTGTTAAGTCATATACTTCAATATTCCACCTTGCTTAATTTTTTATGTGAGCTCCAAATGAGAAAAGTGTCTTCATGAAAGTTGTATCTCTTTAAAATACATTAAAAATGGTCACCAATGTGATATCATTTGGATTTATAATGAGAGAGTTATGCATTTTTGAAGTTAAGGAAAATCACTTGTTCAATGGTATTGGTCCAAAATGACCTATATTGTATCCTCATATCACATGCTCATAAAAGTTGAATTGGCTTTAACTCCAAACATTAAAGTTGAAGTAGACTTCTTGAATTTGATTTTACAAATTGAAAATCTTTCATCTCATAAAAATTAAGCCAGTTATGGCCTTGGGAAGTTGACTTTCAAATTAGGGTTTAGACAAAATGACCTATAATGTTTAAACATAGAAAACGATTTTAAAAGCAAACATAGCTCTAGACCTTAACATGAAAGTTGTTTGGAATGTCATGTAGAGTAACGTTTCTCTTGGAATCATTTTCATATGGTGCAAATTGTAGGAGATATGGTCTAGGGAGACCTAGTTTTTATCAACATCTGGCCAACCACCATCAACCATCTTGCTAACTTCCAATTCTCTTGACTTTCTAGGCTCATGGTAGATCATATATGCATAAGATGGTTAATTTTGAAATGTCCCTTGAGAAGTTTGATCAATTGGTGAGATAGCTTGTTGGATAAGTTAATTAAGATACCCAGTCAAACTAGGGTTTCCAAGGCAAATCACCTCCAAACTCTTGAAGAATGCTTGACCAATATAACATGTAGAGATCACTGGGACTCAGATATGATGCTTAGAGATGTTGTGTATCAAGCCTTGGTTGTAATCTTAGCCACGAGGGTCTTAAACCCTAGATATGAACTTGATAGATCAATAGGGATTTTGCCCTACCTACAAAAGAGTTAGACAAATTTAAAGACATATTTTTGGTATTTTGGTTAGAAAAATGATAATGTACAAGTATCATACAATCCCATGGTGCTTGGTGATCTCTCCCAAAACAAACCCAATGAAATAGGGGTAAGGAGGATACCAAAGTGTGATCCCAATGCTAGTGCATATGATGAAATTGCATGAGGGATCTTAGGGTCAAAATTAGGGTCTTAAAGCAGGCATCTCTTGTATTGCTTTGCCCTTGGCAGGATCAAATTCAATACCCTTCTCGCTGACAATAAAGCCCAACAACTTACCAGAACGAACACCAAATGTACACTTATTGGGATTTAAGCGGAGTTTATAGTTCCTCAAGGGAGAGTTAATGGCTCAACCACAACCATTGACATAGGTCTCTCACAAGGATAAGACATCTTCAATTCCAAAGCTCTCTTCTTCACCCAAAGAGTGTAAGCTTCCAAAGCTAATCCATAAATGAGCAACACGAAGATAGCTTCAAAAGCGTCCACACTATCGGCTTGAGCAAAGGCAGTAGCTTCCTTGATGAGGAAATCATATGGCAACCCAAACAATCCTCCTTTCTTCACCCAATGAGCTTCTATCTCAGACTTTTTCAAGTGAAGAGCTTCAATAATAAGATGAGATCTGTGAATCTCTTCCAATCCACTAAATGGCACTTTGTTAGAAACAATGTATCCCTAAGAGATTGGCATACTCCTCCAACATAGGTGTAAGACCCCAATTTTGACCCTAAGATCCCTCATGCAATTTCATCATATGCATTGGCATTGAGATCACACCTTGGCATCCCCCTTACCCCTTGTTCATTGGGTTTGTTTTGGGAGAGATCACCAAGAACTATCTGATTGTATCATGCTTGTATATTATCATTTTACTAACCAAAATACCAAAAATATGTCTTTGCATTTGCCTAACTCTTTTGTAGGTAGGGCATGATCATCATTGATCTATCAAGTTCATACCTAGGGTTTAAGACCCTCATAGCTAAGAGCATAACCAAGGATTGATTCACAATGTCTCAAAGCATCATATCTGATTCCCAATGATCTCTACATGTTATATTGATCAAGCATTCTTCAAGAGTTTGGAGGTGATTTGCCTTGGAAACCCTAGTTTGACTAGGTATCTTAAGTAACTTATCCAACAAGCTATCTCACCAATTGATCAAAATTCTCAATGTAAATTTCAAAATTAATCATCTTATGCATATATGATCTACCATGAGCGTAGAAAGTCAAGAGAATTGGAAGTCAGCAAGATGGTTGATGGTGGTTGGCCAGATGAATTCATATGATAAAAACTAGGTCTCCCCTCCTACAATTTTCACCATATGAAAATGATTCCAAGAGAAAAGTTACTCTACATGACATTCCAAACAACTTTCATGTTGTGACCTAGAGCTATTTTTCTTGGAAAATCATCTTCTATGTTGAAACATTATAGGTCATTTTGTCTAAACCCTAATTTGAAAGTCAACTTTCCAAGGCCATAACTTGCTCAACTTTTATGAGATGAAAGATTTCCAAGTTGCAAAATCAAATTCAAGATATCTACTTCAACTTTTATGTTTGGAGTGAGAGATAAATCATCTTTTATAAGCATGTGATATGAGCATACATTATACGTCATTTTTGCCCAATACCATTGAACAAGTGATTTTCCTCAACTTCAAAAATGCATAACTCTATCATTCTAAATCCAAATGACATGAAATTTGTGACCATTTTGAAAGTCTTTGAAAGAGATACAACTTTAATGAAGACACCTTTCTCATTGGGAGCTCACATGAAAAGTTAATCAAGGTTGAATATTGAGATATATGACTTAATACTTAGAAAAATTTTCAACATGTTGAAATTGCCAAACTTCCACCTCAAAATTCACTATGATCCAAGTCCCAAGTGGAAAAGTGTCCAACATCAAAGTTGTTCCCCTTAATCTAAGCTTTCCAAAGAGTTCTATTTCATGCATTTTGGATGAGGTTTGCTAGGGTTGTGCATGGTCTTAACAGGTCTGCATCAAGTGGAAAAATCAAATGTCCAAAACTTCACATTGCATTGCCTTGCCATTAAAGCATCATTTGAACTTCAGTACAATTGCAATTGGATCAAAATGGATTGCTTCATGGGCTTGTACACGCCCATGCAAGCTTATGCATCACATTGCCAAATTTAGCAAATTTTCAAGTGTGCAATTATCAATCCCAAATGCTATAAATACAAGGCCTCTGAGCTCATTTCAATGGCACCTTGCGCGCCAACTTTGCCCCCCAATTGAAACCCTCACAATTCAAAGGAAAACCTGATAATTTTCTACTTGAAAATTGATTTTGAATCTCACTGTTTGGAGATTCAAAAACTTCAGGATCCAAAGCTTTGTTCCATTGCCAAACCACTTCTACAGGCTCCTCGAGCGTGATCAAGTCAAGTTTGAAGCAAGCAAGATCCAGTTCTGCACAACATTGAAGGTAATTTTCAGAAATCTTCTTCTCTTCGATTCTCACTCAATTCTCATCAATTCTCTTGGATCTTTGGTTGTCTGAAGTCCTACAAATGTAGGCAAGAAGATTGAGTTGCTTTGAGGTCAAATCGAAGCAACTCAGTTGACACACCTCAAAATTTAACTCCTCATATCTTTCTATATATTTGGAGTTAGTTGAAATTGAGGTCAAATTCATGCTCTACGCCATTTTTTCTTTTAGATCATGTCCTCTTTTTTCATTTTTTGGATGGTGATGACTGAACCAGTCCAATGAGCCTCGCCTGAGAAGGTGACCGGAGTTCCAGCGTCGGTGGTGTGCTGGACAGGTTCTGAGCCATTGATCTCATTTGAAATGTTTTAATCTCACACGTTGGTTCTGATTACCATTGGTGTGGTGCGCTGACTCAAGTGTACCATGGAGCGCGCATTTTCATCTACTTGATCTACCACCTCAGTTAATGAGGGAGATCAAGTGATCCACGTTTTTCCTGATTATTTGAATTTCATTTAATTTGTTTTATTTTCATTAATTCATATTAATTTTAATATTGATCCAAAAAATATGAGAGTTTCACCAAAAAAATTTAAATAAAATCCTCTTTCATATTTTGAATTAAAATTATTTTTTGGATCATTATTATATTTTTCATGATTTAATTAATTTTGTAAATATTTTTAATTATTTAAAAATACTTTTAAGTTTCCAAAAATTCTGAAAAAATTTCTCTAAGGTCCTTTGACCTTGTTTGTTCTATGATAAATCTCATGGTCATTTCTTTGGTGTTTTGATGAGATTTTAGGAATTTGACAAACCATATTTAATTTAATGCATTATTTTTAGTATTTCAAATTGAATAAATGCCAAATAATTGTGTTGAGCCATTTTAATTGTTTGTATAAGTTTGACTTGTGTCGTTGGGCCTTGGTCAAGGTTGATTTGACTTTGCTAGGTTAAGATCATTGGATTTAGGGGATTGATGGAATGTATATTCCATCTCCCAAAATGAATGAATGATCTTAATTTGGTAAAAGTCCTCCTTTGACCAATTTGAGTTTTGATATATTCCCCTCCCTCTTCATCTAATTCCCCTTCTTTATGCGTCCATTTAAGTTGACCTATGATATCTCAAGGTCCTAAGGCTAGTTGATTAAAAAATCAACATAAGTATGGATGAGATTAGGCCACCTCTTTTGTATATTATTTTTGTGTGGTATGTTTCATGAGTATAGTCCATTATACTATGTCTCTAACATGCATTAACACCAAAATTCTATTGCCCGACCTCAAATAGTTGTGACTTCTACATAAGTCCAATTACAATCGGTTAACATAGCGCTAAATTTTTGACACAAAAAGGCATAGCATTATAGTTAGAGAGATTGTAAGTCTCCCCTATTTCATGGTATTATGTGGAAAGTTGGCCTTTTTTCGTTCCTTTGGAAGATGTCTTGGTTCAAAGATCCATGCTTGTGATAAGTGGATTGAATGTTCTGTAAAGGATGACTTACAAAAATAAAAAGCAAAATCAATACTAACTTCTAATTCATTAACAACTAACATTTAATTTCAAACCACTTACTTTTAATGCCCTTTAATTTTTAAGCTCTATTCATTTGCCATTATTCATACCATTCTAATTGTTTATATTAATGCCATTTTCATTTTTATCCATTTGGACCATATTGTGTGATATATATTGATTGTGTATACTTTGTTTGCTTGAGTGGTCTTTGTCCATTAATGTACATAATAAGAACAAAAACCCTAAAAAAACTATTGTGTGGGCTGTTGGTTTGATCTTGGATAATTTGACTTATAATTTAGGCAACATCCCTATGCAAAAGGACTTGGCCAATGCCAACTTTCATATAACCAAGTGCTTGCAATTTGAAAATTCATCTGCTACATCATTGAAGATCCATCTGAGTTCGTCTGCAACATGATCATTGTGAAGCTGTTATCTTGAACCTGTGACTTGTAGAATTCATCTGCTACGTAGGCCAATTTGAAGAAGATTATGGAGTAACTAAAGCTTGGATGTGGCTATCTTTATCTGATGGCTTTGATCTTCAAGTTAATATTGTATGCATTGTTTGTTGCTTGATTGTAATGTCCAAGGGAATTTGGGATTTCTATATGACATTCTTGTCTATTGGATTACAGCCCATTGGTCAGATATTTTCAACTCGTAACATTTAAATTTATGCTTAGGATTAGCCTCTTCATATCCTCCTCATCTCTTTAATTTCAAAATCTCTCCCTCCTTTTAAAAATTTCTTTGCTTGTGCTTGTCTTCTTTTTTTAAAACTTATATCCTTTGCAAATTAGAAACTTTGGCCTTATGCCATTGAATTTTTAAACTTCTTTTTTTAAATCAAACTTGTAAATATACTTAACTATAATTGACTTAAAATTTTCAAAAGCCAAAAAGAATTAACTCAATCAAACTTTTTTTTAGGCCTTTGTGCCTTTCAAACCTAACTTTTGTTAAAAGCAATGCACCCACTTTGAAATTTGTATCACGAACTACGAGGTTTTGATCCCTCATTTTTATGTTGGTATATAGGCACAAGTCCGAAGGTATTGTCAAACACAAAAAATAATTAATGAATTCTTTTCTCAACCCCACATTCTATTTGTTTGTGAAATTCTAGTAACAGAGTATCGATGTCAGGTAATGTATGCAGAAGGTAAATGAAAAAAGCAGTAAATGACACAAAGAATTGTTTACCCAGTTCGGTGACAAACACACCTACGTCTGGGAGCTACCAAGTCAGGGAGGAAATCCACTATAAGAGGTATTAATTCAGGACTTAAACCACCAGTTTAATCCTATCACTTAAGACCTACCCAATGCAATTTCAATCTAAACTAAGACCTGAGTACCTACTCACTCCCCCTCAATCACATCAGTGATTACAACCTTTAATAATTTTAAAGTCAGTGGTGAAGATATACTTCAAACAACTCTTGATTGTGCTTAAAAGCTTTAATCAAGAAACACAACACTCATGCTTAAAAGCTTAGAGTGACACAACAATTACAACTCAATAAACACCCTAGTCCAATGCAACCATCTAGGTGATAATTGCTTGGCTCACAAGTAAAGACTAATTCAAGACACACATAAAAGTACAACAAGGATCTATACTGATATATTTAAATCTTCACGCTTCAAACCCCTGAGTTGCTGAAAGTAGGATATATGCTAGGTCAAGCAAGACATCTAATCTTCACGCTTCAACAAGGACCTAATACTTGGGCCTTGTACTTGAATTTCCTAAAATTAAGGTCAAGCAAGTTAACCTAATTTCCACACATTAGGGTGCTAACAAATAGGCTATATGCTAGGTCTCTTAATTTTAGCACAGCTGTTAGTTTCCTGGATATTAGCACAGTTGTTAGATTCTTGAAAAACAACCTGAGATAAATGCTGAAACATAACAGAAAAACTAACTAGCCTATACTTTAGCATCTGCTGTCAGGGATGAATGTCATAACATTCAGTTTGAAATCCAGAATATAGGCTATACGCTATGTCTCTTAATTTTAGCATAGTTGTTAGTTTCCTGAAAATCAGCCTGAGATAAATACTGAAATATAACAAAAAAACTAACTGGCCTATACTTTAGCATCTGCTGTCAGGAATGAATGTCATAACATTCAGTTTGACATCCAGTAAATCCTGTATTAGCTAATCCTGCAGCATATTACTTAAGCATTTTATGACATCAATCAAGACATCTAAGTACAGTAAGTGTTTTAACACAAAATGCAGCCAATCAAAAACATCTACAAACTCCCCCTTTGGCAAATTTTTGGCTAAAACAACTTGGCATCACAACAGAGTTCACAGCAGCAGAAAGCACACATCCAAGCAGAGAATCAAATTAGCTAATACACTTAGCAAACATAGAGGTTAAACTTCAAACAACAGCACCACAAGAGAAGATCAAGCAGATAGCAAACAACAACATAACCTCTTGTTTAGAGGACCTTCAACTTCAAAGAAATCTGTTGTCCTGGGGTACAGGTGTTACTCCCCCTTTTTGTTAAAAATGTTGCCAAAGCAACACTTAATATTACAGACCAAAACAGACAAAAATACAAGCAATTATCAGACACACAATCTTGATTTTACTTCACAGTTTTAATCAAGAAGACACACTCTTGATCTTGCTTTACAGCATTGATCAAGACGACACCCACTTGATCTTGCTTCACAACTTTGATCAAGTAGACACACACTCTTGCTTAACAGCTTTAGAGTGACAAGTCACAACCACAAATCAAATCTTCAATCATACATAGATTGCCATTAAGTGTGCAATCACAAAACACCAGACATTCACATTGAATGTTCTGTGTACAGGGTGTCATGACATCGAGTCTGACATCCTGGAAGAATCCAGCAGGTACATAGGATATCTCATGTTAAGATATCCCCCTAACATCTCGTAACACACTTGTTGCAAGTGAAATAACTATTATCTGTTGACCAATCAGAGCACACTCTCAATTGTTTAATAATTTGAAATATTAAACAGTACATTCCTAACATCCTTAGTTACTATAATTCCTCAGAAAGACATATTCCCAACTTGCCCCTTAAATTTTCAAATTGAGTAGCATCCAAAGCCTTTGTAAATATGTCAGCAAGTTGTAGTTCAGTTGCCACATGTTCCAAGGTAATCACTTTGTCTTCTACCAGATCTCTTATGAAGTGATGTCTAATGTCAATATGTTTGGTCCTGCTATGTTGGATATGATTCTTTGAAATGTTGATGGCACTGAGATTATCATAGAACAATGTCATGACATTCTAAGTGACATTGTACTCAGTCAGCATCTGTTTCATCCATACCAGTTGGGAACAACTACTTCCGGCTGCTATGTACTCAGCTTCTGCAGTGGATAATGATACACAATTCTGTTTCTTGCTGAACCAAGATATGAGATTGTTTCCCAAGAAGAAACATCCTCCTGATGTGCTTTTTCTGTCATCAGCACTCCCAGCCCAATCAGCATCACAATACCCAGATAAGATAGGCTCAGAGCCATGAGAGTATATCATACCATAATCACAAGTCCCATTAATATACTTGAGAATCCTCTTGACTTGATTTAAGTGACTCACTTTGGGTTCTACTTGGTATCTAGCACACACACCAACTGCATAGGCAATATCAGATCTACTAGCAGTTAGATATAGTAGGCTACCTATCATGCTTCTATACAAGCATTGATCAACACTAGACCCTCCTTCATCTTTAGTTAACTTTAAATGAGTAGGTGCAGGAGTTCTTTTGTGACTAGCATTATCCATACCAAACTTCTTAACTATGTTCTTGGCATATTTGCTTTGGGAGAGAAACATAGAATCTTCCATCTGTTTAACTTGCAGTCCAAGAAAATAAGTCAATTCCCCAACCAAACTCATTTCAAATTCAGATTGCATCTGGTTAACAAAATGTTTCACCATTTTATCTGACATTCCACCAAAGACAATATCATCCACATATATTTGGGCAATCATGATTTTGCCATCTTCATCCTTCACAAACAAGGTCTTATATATCCCTCCTTTTCTATAACCATTAGTAGTCAGAAATTCAGTCAGCCTCTCATACCAAGCTCTAGGAGCTTGCTTCAATCCATATAGAGCTTTCCTCAACTTGTACACATGTTTTGGTAGATTAGGATCACTGAACCCTTTAGGTTGTTCCACATAGACTTCTTCATTCAAGTAGCCATTTAAAAATTCACTCTTCACATCCATTTGGAACAATTTGAACTTCAGAATGCAAGCAACATCTAACAGCAACCTTATTGACTCAAGTCTTGCAATAGGTGCAAAGGTCTCATCAAAATCAACCCCTTCAACTTGAGTATACCCTTGTGCCACTAGTCTTTCTTTATTCCTAGTGATTACTCCTTTCTCATCAGACTTGTTCTTGTAAATCCACTTGGTACCAATGATGTTAGTCCCTTCAGGTCTTGGAACTAACTCCCATACTTCATTCCTTTTAAACTGCTCCAGTTCATCTTGCATAACATTGATCCAATATTCATCAGTTAGAGCTTCTTTCACATTTTTTAGGTTTAACCTTGGATACAAAGCAGGAATTTGAGTTATTCTCCCTGTATCTGGTAATCACACCACTATTGGGATCTCCTATGATAAGATCCTTAGGATGGTCTTTCTGAATCCTGATAGAAGGCACCTTGTTGGATGCATCTAACTCAAGTCCAGGAGGAGTATCCTGTACATCTTCAGTCTTGATTAGTATTTCTGTTGAAGTCTCAAGGAATGTTCCAACATCCTCTATGACATTAGATTCTTCATCTTTATCATCAATAGTAACATTTATGGATTCCATCAGGACATTAGTTCTGGAATTGAAGACTCTGTATGCTCGGCTGTTAGTAGAGTATCCCTGGAATATACCCTCATCACTTTTGGGGTCCATTTTTCTTCTCTGTTCACGATCTGTAAGAATGTAACATTTGCTTCCAAAGATATGAAAGTACTTCACAGTAGGTTTTCTGCCTTTCCATATTTCATACAGAGTGGAAGAGGTTCCCTTTCTCAAGGTAACTCTGTTGTGAACATAGCAAGTTGTATTCATAGCTTCAGCCCAAAAGTGCATAGGAAGCTTCTTTGCATGAATCATAGCTCTAGCAGATTCTTGAATAATTATGTTCTTCCTTTCAACTACTCCATTTTGCTGAGGAGTAATAGGTGAGGCAAACTCATGACTTATTCCTTCAGATGAGCAGAAATCATCAAACTTGGAATTTTTAAACTCCTTTCCATGGTCACTTCTTATTCTGATAACACTACTATCCTTTTCCCTTTGGAGTCTTATACATAGATCTTTGAAGACATCAAATGCATCTGATTTTTCTCTGATGAAGCTTATCCATGTGTATCTGGAATGGTCATCAACAACCACATAAGCATATCTCTTCCCATCAAGACTTTCAACCTGCATAGGTCCCATTAAGTCCATGTGCAAAAGTTCCAGAGTTTTGGATGTTGTAGGATGTCCAAGCTTAGGATGTGACATCTTGGTTTGCTTTCCAACCTGACATTCTCCACAGACTTTTCCTTCATCAATAAGTAGCTTTGGGATTCCTCTCACTGCTTCCTTGGATATGATCTTCTTCATTCCTCTTAAATGAAGATGTCCAAGTCTTTTATGCCACAACTTCACTTCCTTTTCTTCATTGGCTAAGAAGCACATTGAGGAGTAGTTTGAGGCTTTAGGTTCCCATAGATAGCAGTTATCTTTGGATCTGGATCCTCTCATAACTTCCTTATTATCTCCATTTGTTACAACACATTCTTCCTTAGTGAATCACATAGATGGATTATGCTGATGAGATTAGCAGTTAGTCCTTTTACTAACAACATATTATTCAGTTCTGGAACTCCAGGACTGTCCAGCTTACCAACACCTTTGATTTTTCCTTTAGCTCCATCACCAAAGGTCACATAACTGGTAGTATGAGGTTGTACATCTACCAATAAGTTATTCATCCCAGTCATATGTCTTGAGCAACCACTATCAAAATACCAGTCTTCTTTGGTAGATGCCCTTAGAGATGTGTGAGCTAATCTAGCAACCCATTGTTGTTTCTTGATGGGGGCATTATGTTGAGATGCCTTCTGCTTGGGTCTGACTTGAGGGGTCTGGTTAGGATAACCATGCAACCTGTAACAGAAGGGTTTTATGTGACCAAATCTACCACAGTAGTGGCATCTCCATCTTTGAAATTTCTTCTTTTGATGGTGAATCCTCCTGTTTCCATGATGTTGTGACATTGATTGTGACTTCTGCTTGATTTTCTAAACTTCATCCTTTGAGCTTTTGAGTTCAGATGAGGATTCCTTAACAAAGCCTAAACTAGACATGGTTCCTAATTTCTGTCCCACCTTTAGAATTTCTTCTAGAGTGTCAGTTCCTTTATTCAGCATTCTGATGGATTTTGTCATTTGATCTAGCTTAGATGTCAGCAAGGTTATCTCACCATTTAGACCATCTATGACTGTCAGATGCTTCTTCTTCTCAGCTTCCAGCTCCTTGATGAGTTTCTTCTGCTTTTCTCCTTGTATACATACTTCTGCACTTTTGACACATAACTCTTTATATGAAGCAGCAAGTTCATCAAATGTAAGTTCATCTCCACTTGAGTCATCATCAGAGGCACAGACACTAGTTAGTGCAGTGACATGTTTTGCAGATTCTCCTTCTGATTCACTATCAGAGTCTCCATCAGACCAGGTGACAGATAGTCCCTTCTTTTGCTTCTTGAGGAAGGTAGGATATTCAGCTCTAATGTGTCCATAACCTTCACATCCATGGCACTGGGTTCCCTTGCCTTGGTTAAACTTTTCTTCAGATGTTGATCTTCTACTGATGTCAGACGAAGTGTTCTTGACATTTGTTCTACCTTTTTGATCAATGTTCTTTATGAACTTGTTGAACTGTCTTCCAAGCATGGTTATAGCGTCTAATATACTTTCATCACCTCCAACATTTCCTTCTTCTGAATCCTCTTCAGTATTTGATACAAAAGCTATGCTTTTGTTTTTCTTTTCAACATTCTCACATAAGCCCATTTCAAAAGTTTGGAGAGAACCAATAAGCTCATCAACCTTCATATTACAGATATCTTGAGCCTCTTCTATAGTAGTAACCTTCATGGCAAATCTCTTGGGCAATGATCTGAGAATCTTTCTTACAAGTTTTTCTTCAGACATTTTCTCTCCTAAACCTCCAGAAGTGTTGGCAATTTCAAGAATATTCATGTGGAAGTCATGAATAGTCTCATCCTCTTTCATCCTCAGATTTTCAAACTTAGTAGTCAGCATCTGGAGTTTAGACATCCTTACCTTGGAGGTACCTTCATGAGTTGTTTTGAGGGTATCCCAAACTTCTTTAGCCAGGTCACAGTGATGCACCAGTCTGAAAATGTTCTTATTTATCCCATTGAACAGTGCTTTCAAGGCCTTAGAGTTTCCAAGGTCTAATGCCTCTTGCTCTTTGTCCCACTCTTCTTCAGGAATTTGCATAATGACTCCATCTTTACCTGTCTTCGTTGGATGTTCCCATCCTTTGTTGACAGCTCTCCAGACCTAGCTATCCAGAGACCTCAAGAAGGCTATCATACGAGGTTTCCAGTCATCATAGTTAGAACCATCCAGCATGGGTGGTCTATTTGAGAATCCTACATCCTTGTCCATGGTACTAGAAAGTAACGTCCGTAGATCTCACCAAGAAATTAACAAGCAGGGTGCCTGCTCTGATGCCAATTGAAATTCTAGTAACAGACTATCGATGCCACACTGGATGTTATGACATCCAAATTTGCGCAGACAGGTAATGTATGCAGAAGGTAAATGTAAAAAGCAGTAAATGACATAAAGAATTGTTTACCCAGTTCGGTGACAAACACACCTACGTCTGGGGGCTACCAAGCCAGGGAGGAAATCCACTATAAGAGGTATTAATTCAGGACTTAAACCACCAGTTTAATCCTATCACTTAAGACCTACCCAATGCAATTTCAATCTAAACTAAGACCTGAGTACCTACTCACTCCCCCTCAATCATATCAGTGATTACAACCTTTAATAATTTTAAAGTCAGTGGTGAAGATATACTTCAAACAACTCTTGATTGTGCTTAAAAGCTTTAATCAAGAAACACAGCACTCACGCTTAAAAGCTTAGAGTGACACAACAATTACAACTCAATAAACACCCTAGTCCAATGCAATCATCTAGGTGATAATTGCTTGGCTCACAAGTAAAGACTAATTCAAGACACACATAAAAGTACATCAAAGATCTATACTGATATATTTAGATCTTCACGCTTCAAACCCCTGAGTTGCTGAAAGTAGGATTGCCATCCTTTTATAATGCAACACTTGGGCCTTGTACTTGAATTTCCTAAAATTAAGGTCAAGCAAGTTAACCTAATTTCCATACATTAGGGTGCTAACAAATAGGCTATATGCTAGGTCTCTTAATTTTAGCACAACTGTTAGTTTCCTGGATTTTAGCACAGCTGTTAGATTCCTGAAAAACATCCTGAGATAAATGCTGAAACATAACAGAAAAACTAACTAGCCTATACTTTAGCATCTGCTGTCAGGGATGAATGTCATAACATTCAGTTTGACATCCAGAAAATAGGCTATATGCCAGGTCTCTTAATTTTAGCACAGCTGTTAGTTCCCTGAAAATCAGCCTGAGATGAATACTGAAATATAACAAAAAAACTAACTGGCATATACTTTAGCATCTGCTGTCAGGAATGAATGTCATAGCATTCAGTTTGACATCCAATAAATCATGTATTAGCTAATCCTGCAGCATACTACTTAAGCATGTCATGACATCAGTCAAGACATCTAAGTACAGTAAGTGTTTTAACACAAAATGCAGCCAATCAAAAATATCTACAGTTTGTAAACATCACTTTGTACAAAATACATATGCACACAAGAAAGGGCTGACTAGGAGTACCTAGGACACTTTGGGTGCTAACACCTTCCCTCTGTGTAACCAACCCCCTTACCTGTAATCTCTGACATTTTATTAGTTTTGATTTGAAAACTTCTTATTTTTGGGTTTTGTTCGTACTTTTCCCTTTTCCCTTGGAAACAATAAAAGCGCGGTGGCGACTCTTGTTATTTGATGTCTTGCTTATCCATAGCTTGATGATCATGAATTTACCGCTACAGAAATTAAGTGGTGACTCTGCTGGGGAGTAGTCTCCATTGGGTTTAGCCTACTTTTTTGTGTGTATATAATTGTATATATGTGATGTATGTATATTTGTATGATATAATCTGCTTGTTGTGCTTGGTGATCTCTGAGTGGTGAGATAAGTTCTAACCCGAACTTGAGTGTAATTAAGATAGGAGGATGGTGTAGTCATGTTCGACTTGTGTGGAGTAGTCCTTAACAAGTTGGCTTGAGATCCATCTGCTCAGTGGAGACCCTTTTGGATTTGGAAATGTCACACAAGTATTTGTGGTTAGGCATTACTATCTCTAGTTTGGGTCCGAGAAGCTGAGGACCTTAGAACATTTAACCCCCCCTTGGACTTCAAAAGGTGGTGGAACTATTGTCTGTTGATTTCCTCTTATGTACAAGTAGTTTATTTCACACTTGCCTCAGACACCTGCTTTTATGGAGAACAAACAATGTCTACGGTGGTATCAGAGACTTATGTCTCTCACTAATGATGATATAGTTTGGTATGATCCTTCTTTGAGAAGTTTGGAGATTATTGATAGTTGTGGTGAATTCTCTAATGTTCCTCTCATTGGTACACAAGGAGGAATTAACTACAACCCTGCTTTGGGTCGTCGTCAACTTGGGTTCCCCTTGAGAGAAAAACCTAATTACAATTTGTTAGAAAGTCTTTTCTATCAAAAGGGTGAAGATCCCTAACATTTGAAGCAGAAGATTGTGCATGCTTGGCATAATGTGCATAGGAAGGGAAGATCCGAACTTGGTCCGCACAATTGTGTAACTTTGGAACCTTACACTACTTGGGTGAAGAAGAGAGCTTTGGATTTGAAAATGCCTTATCCTTGTGAAAGACCTATGTCTATGGTTATGGTTGAGACATTAACTCTCCCTAACCAAGATGTAGAGGAGTTGGAAGACGCACTCGCCAAGATGAAGCAAGAGAAGGATATGTGGGAAGAGCGTTTCCATGCTTTGAGCAAAAAGCATGAGGAGTTGCAGTTGGAGTCTAAGGACAAGGATGCACTTATTGAGCTACTTGAAGACCGAGTGACAAAGAGACAGAGAGAGCCGGAGCTTTCACCTTCTAGCATGCCTCAGCCTTTCGTTTCTTGGAAGAAGATTGTTGATTAGTTTGTCCTCGAGAAGACTCAGATGACGGCTTCTTTCGAGACCGAGATTCGACGTATTCGAAGGAAGTACGCGCCTATAGCCAGATCTTCTGACATTGTTGTTAGGGATCCTTAGGATGACTAGTCACCTTTACTCTTGTACTTTCCATTTGGTTTCCTGAAATTGTACACAGTGTAATCCTTCCAATTATATAAATAAAAGAGATTTTTGGTCATATCAAATTGTTGCAATTGTTGTTAAATATATATATTTAGAAATAATATAGTAAGTTCTTTGAAAACAAAAAAGTAATAAACAAGCATTGCATCTCATGCATCATTTTCATAAGCAGGTTTCTCTTTCGCCAGATGTCTCATTGGTGTTTCTTCTGTGCTTTAGCCAAGCTGACTCATCGGTACAACACTCGCGCCAATCACTCCTGAGTCATGGAACATTTTGAGCAAGAGAATAGAGAGCCAAAAGACGAGATCGCCCGCCTGACTACCATTATGGAGTCAGTTCTAGCTGCACAGAGCCAGTCTTCTCCAACGTCCTCAACTCCTCCTCCTTAGAGGACCGTTATTTCAGAGGTGGCTACCTCTACCATGCCTCTTACTACCGCTCATTTCACGCCTACCATGCCTGCCTGATTCCCGTGGGGAACGCCGCCAAACTTCTTGCCTGAAGGCTTTGCACCGACATTTGCTTCCATGCTGGCATCTAGCCCGGTCATGTCTGTGCCACCTCCCGTAGTGCAAACCTTACCTCGTGTGTAAGACACCATTTATCATTCCGAGCCATATGAGGGCTCATACATTTATGAGAAAATGGATGAGATGAAGGATCAATTTCTTGAGCTGCGCAAGGAGTTGAAAACTTTGAGAGGTAAGGACCTTTTTGGGAAGAGTGCTACTGAATTATGTCTGGTGCCGAATATGAAGATTCTGGTGAAACTCAAAGTGCCTGACTTTGAAAAATACAAAGGGAGCACATGTCCGCTCAGTCACTTGGTGATTTATGCCCGCAAAATGTCTACCCAAACAAATAACGATCAGTTGTTAATCCACTACTTCCAAGACAGTCTGACCGGTGTTATGCTCAAATGGTATGAGGGGTTGGACAGTGCAAGCATCCTCACTTTCAACGATTTGGGAGAAGATTTTGTCAAACAGTATAAGTATAATGTGGATATGATGCCTGATAGAGACCAATTGAGGTTTATGTCTCAGAAGGATAAGGAGACATTCAAAGAGTACGCGCAGAGATGGAGAGAATTAGCTGCTCAGATCAGCCCTCCTTTAGAGGAGAAGGAGATGACCAAAATCTTTTTGAAAACCCCTGAGTTCATTTTACTATGAACGCATGATTGCTAGTTCCCCCAGTGATTTTACCAAAATGGTAAACATGGGGATGAGGCTTGAAGAAGGTGTCCGAGAGGGACGATTGTTGAAGGAGGAGGTATCGTCAAGCAAGAGATTCGGCAGTAGTTTGGAAGAAAAAAGACAGTGAAGCCAACGCAATAACTAGTGGGAGGCAGAGGAGGCCTTAGGCCAGAAGAAGTCAACCACCCCGTTAACACCATCATCAAGTATCCTCCGTAATTCCTGTATTTTCTATAAGTCAATCAACACCAATTCAATAACAACAGAGTCAACAGCAACAACCATAACAACGAACAAACACCTACAACAACAACAACAATACCAACAATCATCAACAACAAACTTTTGAGAGGAAAAAGGTCTCTTTCGACCCAATTCCTATGACCTATGCAGAGCTTTATCCATCATTGGTTCTCAAGAACCTACTCCAACCGAGAAATCCGCCACAAATTCCTGAGCCACTTCCATGGTGGTACAAGCCTGACCTTCATTGTGCTTTTCATCAAGGAGCACCCGAACACGACATTGAGAACTGCTACCCGCTCAAATACGAAGTTCAGAAGCTAGTGAAAAGTGGAATGGTGTCCTTTGAGGACTACACACCTAACGTGAAAGCAAACCCACTGCCTTCCCATGGAAATTCATCTGTTAATATGGTAGACGACCGTTCTGGGGAGTTCAAAGTGTTTGATGTCCGTGTCATCAGAAGGTCCTTGGTGACGATGCATAAGGATATTTGTATGGTAAGCGATTGTGAGCTTGACCATGATGGTTGTGCTATCTGTAGTGTCAACCTGAGGGGTTGTATGATTGTGAAAAGAGACATCCAGCGGTTGATGGATGAGGGTATGATTTAGATTGTTCAATCCCGTCATGTAGATGATGATGTGAATGTGATTGTTCCAGTGTTTATGAATCCCGAGAGAGTGGTGATTCAATATGACAGTAGTAATAGTAACAACATCAGTCAAAGATCGGTATCGCCGTTGGTCATACGGTTAGCAGGCCTAGTCCCGTATTCATTCGATAAGGCTATTCCGTAACAGTATAATGAAACTATGGTGAAGAATAGTCAAGAGGTTCCATTGCCTACGACCAGTTCTGTCGTGAGTATTGCTGATGTTACTTAGGTGACCTGTAGCGATCGAGTGTTTGGGTCGGTGTTCCCAAAGAATATGGAAGATTCAACAGTCGGTAAGAAGGTGGAAGTGCCTGCAGTAGATCCAGTTAATGCTTCAGTTTGGTGAATCCAACAATTTGAAGACTAATGATGATGATGAGGTGCTTCGGTTAAAAAAGAAGAGTGAGTTTAATGTGGTGGAGCAGTTGCTCTAAACCCCCTCAAAGATTTTAGTGTTGTCTTTGCTTATGAATTCAAAAGCGCACAGAGAAGCACTGCAGAGAGTTCTAGAGCAAGCATTTGTGGAACATGATGTTACGATGGATCAGTTTGATCATATTGTGGCTAACATCACTTCCTGCAACAATCTCAGTTTCTGTGATGAAGAAATCCCCGAGGGTAGGAATCATATTCTGGCTTTGCATATTTCTATGAATTGCAAAGATGACGCTTTATCCAATGTATTAGTTGACATTGGGTCTTTGTTGAACGTGCTGCCGAAGTTAACTCTTTCAAAGTTGTCATATCAAGGAGGGCCTATGAGGTATAGTGGTGTAATCGTCAAAGCTTTTGATGGTTCACGCAAAATAGTGATAGGAGAAGTGGATCTTCCAGTGAAAATAGGTCTGGGTGACTTCCAGATTACTTTCCAAGTAATGGATATCCACCCGACTTACAGTTGTCTGTTGGGAAGGCCATGTGTAGCGGGAAATTCATGATCATCAAGCTATTGATAAGCTAGAGATTAATTAAGAAGAGTCCCCACCGTGATTTTATTGTTTCCAACGGAAAAGGGAAAAAGTACGAACAAAACCCAAGTAAGTAAGAAGTTTTCAAATAAAAACTAATAAAAATCAGAGGTCACAGGTAAGGGGGTTGGTTACACAGAGGGAATGTGTTAGCACCCAAAGTGTCCTAGGTACTCCTAGGGAGCCCTTTTTGTGGGCATATGTATTTTGTTTAAAGTGATATTTACAAACAAATAGAATGGGGGGATGAGAAAAGAATTCATTAATTATATTTTTGTGTTTGGCAAGACCTTCGGTCCTGTGCCTATGTACCAAAATAAAAACAAGGGATCAAAACCTCGTAGTTCATGCTATAAATTTCAAAATAAGTGTGTTGGTTTTAACAAAATTTAAGTTTGAGAGGCACAGAGGCCTAAATGATTTGAATGAGTTAGTTATTTTTTGGCTTTTTGAAAGTTTAAGTCAAGTATGGTTAAGTTTATTTACAAGTTTGATTTAAGAAAATAAGCTTGAAAAGGCAATGGCATAAGGCCAAAGTTTCTACCTTTTTGAAAGTGGTCAAAGTTTAGAACAAAAGTAGTTCACGCAAAGAAGGTTTTAAAAATGGAGGGAGAGATTTAGAAATTAAAGAAATGGGGAGAAGATGAAGAGACTACCCTATGCACAAAATTTAAGAGTTTAAAGTTGAAAAGATCTGACCAAATGGGTAGCAATCCAATAGACAAGTATGTCAATAGAAACCCATAATTCCCTTGGACTTTTAGAGTCAAGCAACAGACAAATGCACAATTATATTATCTTGAAGAGCAGAGGCATCAAATAAAGATGGCCTCATCCAAGCTTATCCACTTCATGATCTTCTTCAAAATAGCTCATGCAACAGATAAATTCCACAAGTCACAGGTTTAAAATAACAGCTTCACAATGGTCAAGTTATAGATGAATCTGGAGAGGTCTTCAAAGATGTATCAGATGAAGTTTCAAATTGCAAGCACTTGGTTCTTCACAAATTGGCGTTGGCCAAGTCCATTAGAAAAGGAAGGTTGCCTAGATTCTAAGTTCATTTGGGCAAGATCAAACCAACAGTCCACTCAAAAGTCTTTTAGGGTTTTTGTTATTATTATGTGCATTAATGGTCAAAGACCACACAAACAAGCAAAGGATTACAAAACAAAATATATCACACTATATGGTCCAAATGGACAAAGTGAAAATTACATTAGCATAAACAATTAGAATGGTATGTATAATGGCAAATGATAATAGATTGCTAAAAGTAAATTGCATTATAAGTAAGAGCTTGAAATTAAAATTTAATAGTTAGTAAGTTAGAAGTTAGTTTTGTTTTGCTTTTGCTTTCAAGACATTCTTTGGAGAACACTCAACCCACTTACCACAAGCATGGATCCTTGAACCAAAACATCTTCCAAAGGAAGGAAAGAAGGTCAAGTTTCCACACAACACCATGGAAGAGGGGAGACTTACAATATCACTAACTAGAATGCTTATGCCTTGTATGTCACAAATTTAATGATATGTTAAGCAATCGTAATTGGACTTATGTAGAAGTCAAAACTATTTGAGGTCGGGCAATAAACTTTTGGTGTTAATGCATGTTAGAGACATAGTATTATGAACTATGCTCATGAAACATACCACACAAAAAAATATATGCAAAAGGTGTGGCCTAATCTCATCCATACTCATGTTAATCTTTCAATCAACTAGCATTAGGACTTTGAGATGTCATTGGCCAAATAGAAATGAATGGATGAAGAAGGGAATTAGATGAAGAGGGAAGGGGATGAATGATATCACAAATTGGTCAAAGGAAGACTCTTACCAAATTAAAATCATTCATTCATTTTGGGAGATGGAATGTACATTCCATCAATCCCCTAAATCCAATGATATTAACTTGACAAAGTCAAATCAACCTTGACCAAGGCCCAACAACAAACAATAAACTCAAGCAAGTCAATACAAATGATCAACACAATTAAAATGGCATTTATTCAATTAAAAATGATAAAATAATGCATTAAATTCAAATATGTTTTGTCCAAATCCTAAAATCTCATCAAAACACCAAAGAAATGGCCATGAGATTTATCATAGGTCAAACAAGGTCAAAGGACCTTAGACAAAAAATTTCATGATTTATGGACATTTAAAAATATTTTTAAACAATTAAAAAGAAATGAAAAATCAATTAATTCATGAAAAATATTAATAATGATCCAAAAAATAATTTTAATTCAGAATATGGAAGAGAAAAATATTTGAAATTTTTTGGTGAAAGTCTCATATTTTTTGGATCAATATTAAATTTAATATGAATTATTGAAGAAAATGCAATTAAAACAAAAATTAGAAAATTCTAAGATACGTGTACCATCAGATCTCCCTCATTAATTGAGATGGCATATCTGATGATCCAAAACACGCGTTCCATGTGTTCCTGAGTCAACTGCGTTGTACCATTGGTAATTAAAACAAACGCTCAAGATTAAAACGTGGCTTGAGGATCCTATGGTTCAGATGCAAGACACATAATCGCCGGAGCCAGAGCTCCGATCATCTTCCCCGGTGAGCTTCACCGGACTGGTCAAGCTGAACCATCACCAAAAAAAGAAACAGGGACATGATCTTAAAGAAAAAAACATCACTGAGCTCGAATCTGACCTCCAATTCCTCCAATTCCAAATATATTAAGAGATATGTGGAATTGAAAAATGAGGTACATGAACTGAGTTGCTTCGATTTGGCCTCAAAGCAACTAAATCTTCTTGCCTACATTGGTAGGACTTCAGACAACCAAAGAATCAATGGAATTGAGCTATAAATTGAGAGAATCGAAGAGTTTAAAATTTCTGCAAATTACCTTCAATGGAGGTCTGAACTTGATGGATCTCGATCTGAATTGCACTTGGACTCACTCTAATTGCTTGCAGGAGAGGAATGGAAAGGTTTAGAAGCAATGGACTCCTGGAGAATTGAATTCCAAAACAGTGGAGATTCAAGCTCAAATTCAAATGAATTTATCAGGGTTATCCTATGAGAGTGAAGGGTTTTCAATGGAGATTCAAAGTTGGTGTAATGTGTGTCTTAATTCTTGTAAGACCCCAATTATGTCCCTAAGATCCCTCATGGCATCATAGCATTGCATTGCATAGCCTCAAGGATCATTGAGCATCTTGGCTCCCTTTCCCTTTGGGTGGGATCTCTTGTGAGTGGTTTGACATCACCAGGCATGCTTGAATTGTATATCATTGCTTTTCTCATTTTGTTTACTAACCAAAAGCACAAAAATATGTCATTAACATCTTTTTTTTGAAGCTTAAGCAATCACCAGGTCAAGAGCTTCAAGAAGATCCTTTGTGCAAGAGATAAGGTATTTTCTTGGGATGAAGACCACATGATTATTATAAGGAGCTTACATGAGCTAGGGTTTCATTTTGAAGCAATTTCCCCAAGTGGTAGAGGCCCAAGTTAATCAAGGCATTTCAAGGTCATCTGAGGACCAAAAGTCAATTGTGCAGTCAACTGAGGGCTATGAGGTGGGGAAATGATTTTAGACACCTAAATCATGTTCAAATAGGGCCTATTCTTCATTCTAAACTTCCATCTTGAAGATTCAAAGGTCATGGCAAAAGTTACTAAAAATGGAAAATGACCTGTAATTCAAAACACCAATTATGCAAAGGAATCATGGCCAAGAGTTCATTATTTTCACACATGTTCACTTTGAAGAAAATTTTCATAATTCATTTTTGGATTAAGATGCAAGAAAACAAGCACTTCAAGCATGATCCTTCGTTGCTATTGAGTGAATTCTAGCCATTGCATGAGAGGTTGCACGTGGATTATGGCCTTGGAAGCTTAATGTGCATTTTTTGCAAATGGATTCATATCTCACTAATCATGATTAATGGATGGCTAATTTGATTTTCAGTGTGATTAGCAAGGGATATAAATACCAAAACCCTAATCCTAACTGCCATTACAAGCATTTTCAGATCCAAATTCAAAAACTCCCTCCAATTTCTCTCTCTTCGAATTTTGATTTTCTCCACACAAACACCAAAAATTCTTGCATATTCTTGATCATCATGCTTCATTGAGCAAGAATCATCCACTGTTTTGAGCAATTCAGCCAGATTTCAAGTTGTTCAAGAGCACTCTCATGTTGATGGAATTTGAAAATTGAGGTAGATCCAAGTGGTTTCGAGTGTTCCTGTTTGCACAAAGCTTCAAGGCAAGGTCAAAGGAGTAGATCTGGAGCTTCATAGCCCGTGAGATCGTGAATTCAAGAAGTTTCAATTCCAGGTGATGCAAATTTCATCATCTCCTTTTGCTGATTTCATGTTATAGATGTGTAGATCTTGTTGAGTAGAGAATGTAGATATGTTTAGAATTAAAAATGGTTGAGAATTGAGCATGTATGATGAACTGGAAGTTTAGATCTAGAAAATGTTTTGCTTCGATCTGGAAAATCCATGAGGAATTAGGAGATTTGGTTATGATATTTGGATTCTACATTGCAAGGCGGTTCGAATGGTATAGGATTTATAAATTTCTGGAAATTTTTTGTGTTGAACTCGCCGGAGCTGGCCGGAGAAGACGACCGGAGACTGTGGCTCCGGCGTCTGTGTGTTAGGGTTTAGGCTTGCGTGGACTGCCATGTGTTGCCTTGCGTGTATGAATGATTGGATGTGGTTTGGTTGACTGGAGCCACGCATGCGCTGACCAGCTGATTGTGCGCTGATTGGGTTTTAATGAAACGGTGTGTTTCAGCTTTCAAATGTGAGCCATTGATCCTTGATGCGCGCCTTATCCAACGGCTGTGGTTATTTCTGAATTGATTTGAATATATTTGTTTCCCTCCATATTTCATTTATTTTGCCTATTTTGTAAAATTCATAAAAAATTCAAAAATAGTCCAATTTAATCCCAATTTTGTTTTCATAGTTTTGTTTTGATCTCTACTATTTTTTGATGCTAATTTCATGAATTGTTGATGTCTGGATTTTATTTGTGATTTTTTGAATGAATATTGTGCTAAATTGATATATTGTGTTCAATGCATTGTGAAATTTTCATCTTTGAGCCATTTGATCCAATTTTTTGCATACTTGATATTCACACATGATATGAATTTTTGATCCCTGGTTTGGAATTTTTGTCACATGCTATCATCATTTTTGACACATGAAGATGAATGTGACAATTTGTGTCACATTTTTGACATTGAATTGTTGAATTTTTGTTCACATAGCATTTGAATCTTTCTGGATTTGATCTTTTGCATATTACTTGTTCATGACATGAGGAACTTGTACAAAAAATAACAAAGTCATTGCATGCATTTCTGATTTGATTTGAATTTTTTAAGTTGGAAGTTCATTTTGTGCATATTTTTTGTCCTTGCATGACATAGATCATTTGAGATACTTGCTTATTGATTTGATGATGGTCCTTTTGAGGACATTTTGTGGATTGTTTGAATGTGCATTGTGTAAAGGATTGGGTTCTGTTTTGGTCATTTGATTTGGTTTTGAATCTAGTCTTTGCACTAGTGTTTTGTACATAAACTAACTTTGTCTTGTGTTTCAGGTTTGGACATTTAGCATTGATGGTTGATTTGTTCTCACTTGTGAGATGCAAATGCATTTGAGTACTAACCTATGTTTGTTTTGTAGGTTTTTTTTGATGTGATGAACTCATGAGCTCATTTGAGTGCCAAGGCACTTATATACTGAATTGTGTAACTCTTAGGTAGTTTCACTGTTTGTTTTCTGGTTGTATGACTGAAGTATTAACTGTTTAGTCTTTGTACAGGTACCTTAGTTGCTTGCTTACTTTAGCTTTTGCTTGAGCTTTGGATTGTGGTTGATACACCACTCAGGTAGTTAGCTTCTTACTCCATGTAGTCTGAAGTCCTGTCACCTTTTTGGCAGGCATTTTGCTGGCAAGTCCTCCTTAAGAGGCTCTGTTTGTGTTTGTTTACAATTGTGCCAAAGACCTCAAAGATGAGGCATGTGATATGTGATAAGACCTCCAAGTAGAGGCAATTGACGGATAAAAGGGATTAGTAGCCAATCTCCCGTTATTCAGTGAGTTATTCTTTATGCTTGCACTACGTGCTGATGCTTTTGAACATGTACCCAAGATCTTTGTCCAGTGTCTGTCAAGTGGAATAGGATCCCACTTTCTAGATCCCCACGCTTTCTTTGTCGTGAGCTCACCCCGGCCAGGGTTAAGAGCACGAGGTCTCATCCTCATTTACCATTTTGATCAGCTTCACCCTAACTTTCAATGTTAGTGGTTAAGAGCTACAGATTACCCATTATAGTTTTGGCTTGTTTGTCGAGGTTGACATGACCCCTCTTGACCAAAGCCCACCCATTGTTTGAGCCTATTGTTTGCATATAGTGTGTGATGTTTGTTTACTTGTGAACTTTTGATGTGTGTGCTCTTGAGCTAGGAGTTTCCATCTGAGCTTAATTTGAAAGATCATTATCATGTTCACCTAAGTGGAAGATACAAGATACATTGAGGATCTCTTATGAGACTTGTTTGATTGCTTATGCTTTGTGCTTGCTTATTCCGAAGGATGGGATCTACTTGGATCATCTATATGATCTCAAGAGAGGAACTCCTAGTGTGGTTTCATTTCATAACCCTCACCTTTTTGTTCTCTTTAGGACTTAACCTTTCATCTTCATCTTTCCACCCTAACCCAAGCTAAAACCATTTTTGTGCAAACATTTGACTTTTGTTTTCAACATTAGAAACCTAAGCCTTATGCTTTTAATTTTCAAACTTTCTTTTCATAACACTCATTTTGAATTGAATCTTTAAGTCAACTTTGACCATTTTTGTAGATACTTCCAATTGGTAAATATAACCCATTCAAATGTGCTTTTGTGGTTTCAATGATCATTTCTTAATCAAAATTTTCCATAACCTTTAGCTATTAGGTTTGAGTTATCTTTGTGGTAGATGTAATACTCACCTGTATCCTTAGTGATGGACAATGAGTCTTCCATGCTTATTATAGGGTTAACCCCTCACTAGCATGTTGAAGCTATCCTTACATGGTGGATTTGTGGTTTTAGGTTGAGTTTTCTCCCTTTGATAACAAAAGACCTTATGGCTTTTGGACCAATCAATCCACTCATTTGTTTTGAGATTTTTACCCTGAACTACGAGGTTTGGATCCTAATCTTTTTTATAAGAGGGTAAGTAGGCAATGGGTTTATCCATCCAAACACAAAATGTAAATAAACTTGTATATTCTTTTCTCATCTCTACAATCATGTTTGCACAAATAAATTTTCACAAAACAATAACCTTTGAAACAAGTGTGAAAAGGGCTACCTAGGAGTACCTAGGATGTTTTGGGTGCCTAACACCTTCCCATTGCATAACCAACCCCCTTACCCAGATCTCTGTTTCTTTTACTAGTTTTGTTTTGTAAAACTTTTAGGTTTTTGTTCGCTTTCTAACCATTCCTTTGGATAAATAGAAGTGCGGTGGCGACTCGACTTTGTATGATTTACCTTGGATTTAGTCAATATCTCCAATGGTAACGAATACACCGCTACAGAAAAATGGCGACTCTGCTGGGGAGGGTTCCCTAGTGGGTTTTGCCAACTTTTCATGCTTGTTGTATTATATTGTTTTGTGACATATTTTTGTGCAATTTGGGATTACTGTATTGTATGTAATGATTGAATTGCTTGATATATTAATTGCTTGTGTGCTTGGTGATCTTTGTGAGATGAGTTCTATACCCGGACTCGAGTGCACTTAGGATAGGAGAATGGCATAGTCTCGTCGACTTGTGTGGAGTTATTCCTTAGCAAGTTGACTTGCGAGTCCATTCACTTGGTGGAGGTCATGTTGGGATTAATAATGTCACACAAGTAAGTTGTGGTTAGACATTACTCTTTCCAATATAGACCTTAGAAGCCAAGGACCTTAGTTTACCAAACCCATCTTGGCCTATTTTTAGGATGTAGTGTGGAAGTCGTTCAAATGTAAGATTTGATACGATTGTTACACGATACTACACTCATAAGAGTCTCTCTTGAGAATATTTTGGAATAAGAGTAGTCGTTTCTCCGATAATATCCGAAAGATGGGATGATGACTATGGGAACCTTATTTAGAACATGTTTGGCAGGTTTAAACCCTAGTACACTCCCTTTGGGTGGTTCTTAACCGAGACTCCATGCTCGTGACTTGCAACAAACCCTTGATTCATGGTTGATCCGTTCATATGGCCTTAATATTAATGGAACTTGGGTGTTGATAAGGTGTAAACCATAATCCACCAAAATGGATGATTGATATTAAGGATAATATGATCCATCCCATGACCTTTGTTTGTGTGCTTTGCTTGATCCTTGAGTGTGATTGCTGCATTCATGCATTCATGCACTCATTTGCATCCATATCATCAATAATAAAAAAAAATTCAAGGAACTTAAGGGGTTTATTTGCAAAATTTTCAGAACATGGAAAGACAAAGAAGGAATACAAAGAAGTACAGCTTCAGACAACTAGATTTGAAAGAGTTAAGGAATCTGGCATCCTATGTATTAGATCCCTTGGGTTTCAAAGCTCGTTTTGGGAAGCTTCTTCCTCTTCTGACTACTCAGGTGGATGAAGGGTTGATGAGCGTATTGGTGCAGTTTTATGATCCCTTGTACCGATGCTTCACGTTTCCGGACTTCCATCTTTTGCCTACCCTTGAAGAGTATGCTTATCTCGTGGGTATACCTATTCTGGAGCAGTTGCCGTTCAGTGGCTTGGAGCGTATTCCTACTTCTCAAGAGATAGCAGACATGTTGCACATAGATGAATATCTAATTGGTGCTCATATGACTACCAAAGGTGGAATTCAAGGTCTCCCTTCTGAGTTCCTCATTGCTCAAGCTACTGTTTATGGGAAGGCCGTGAGTGAGGACGCCTTTGAAGCCATATTTGTACTTCTCATCTATGGGTTGGTATTGTTCCCCAACATCGACAAGTTTGTGGATGTGAACGCTATTAGGATCTTCTCTACTCTTAATCCTGTTCCTACTCTGTTGGGTGATACATATTTCTCTTTGCATATGAGGAATGCAAAGGGTGGTGGTGCTATTGTGTGCTGTTTGCCTCTGTTGTATAAGTGGTTTATTTCTCACTTACCTCAGACGGTCGCCTTCAAGGAGAACAAGGGATGTCTACGGTGGTCCACGAGACTTATGTCTCTCACTAATGATGATATCTCTTGGTATAACCGGGTATATGATGGTGTGAAGATTATAGATTCTTGTGGTGAATTCTCCAATGTGCCTCTTCTTGGTACATGTGGTGGGATTAACTACAACCCTGTTTTAGCACATCGTCAGCTTGGGTTCCCCCTAAAGGATAAACCTAATAACATTCTGTTGGAGGGTATGTTCTTTTAGGAGGGTAAAGATCCCCAAGGATTGAAGGGAAGAATGGTTCACGCTTGGCGCAAGGTTCATAAGAAAGGAAGGAAAGAGTTGGGTCCTAAGAATTGCATTGCTTTGGAGCCTTACACTACTTGGGTAAGGAAGAGAGCATCTGAGTATCTCATGCCTTACGAATATCCGAGACCTACACCTTTGGTTGTGGCTGGGCCTTCAACCCTCCCTAACCAAGGAGTAGAGGAGTTGAGAGACGAAGACCTATCACGTGCCTGGATCCGTGAAAGGGAAGAGTTGCTTCAGCAGATTAAAGAGAAAGATGCTTTGATAGAGTTCCTCGAGCATCAGGTTATTGATAATCCTAATGATGCCTGGACTTCTCTACTTCCTCAGTCTTCCAAGTTTTGGAAGAGGAGGTATGACCGACTCGCCAAAGAGAAAGCAGATATGGAGGCAGCTTACGAGAGAGAGCTTAAGAGGCTTCGTGCATCCTATCTTCTTGTGTCCCGAGCTTTGGATGATTGTTCCTAGGGATCCATAGGATGATTATTTTCCTTTTCTCTTGTATATGATTGACAAATGTTGTACTTCTTTTCCCTGATGCTATTTGATGAGATATTTCCATATATGACAAATGTTTAATATTTCCAAAATTCGCAAGTAAAACCCTAGAGTTCCTTTGAAATAAAAATAAATCATATGCACAAGCATTACATGCATCATATGCATAAGCAGGTTTTGTTCCCGGCTTCTGGTCCTGTGGTCTAACTCTGTGCTCTTCATATATTTTGAAGACAAGCTGACTCACCGGTACTACACTAGAGCCAACTCTTCCAGACTGATGGATCATCTAGAGCAAGAGAACCGTGAACTCAAAGAAGAAGTCGCCAGACTGAGTGCTTTGATGGAATCATTCCTGGCTGCCCAGAGCCAGTCTTCTCCAACACCTTCAACTCCTCCCTAGAGGACAGTCATCTCTGAGATTGTTTCCTCAACTGTGCCTGCAGCCAATGCACATTTTGCTCCAGCAGCTATGCCAGTCGGGTTTCCGTGGGGGATGCCTCCCAATTTCATGCCTGAGGGTCATGCTCCAACTTTTGCTTCTATGCCGGCATCTAGCCCGGTCCTTGCTGTTCCTCCTCCTGTCGTGCATACCGTGCCTAGGGTAGACGACACCATCTATCATTTTGAGCCATCTAAGGGCCCAGATGTCAATGAGAAGATGGACGCTATGAATGACCAATTTCTTGAGCTTCGCAAGGAATTGAAGACTCTTAGAGGAAAGGATCTCTTTGGCAAGTCTGCTGCCGAATTATGCTTGGTTCCCAATGTTAAGATTCCTGTGAAATTCAAGGTCCCTGACTTTGAAAAATACAAGGGGAACACCTGTCCTCTCAGCCACCTGGTCATGTATGCCAGGAAAATGTCAACTCAAACTGATAATGACCAGTTGCTCATCCACTACTTTCAGGACAGCTTGTCCGGTGCCGCTCTGCGTTGGTATATGGGTTTGGACAGTGCGAACATCAGATCCTTCAACGACCTTGGCGAGGCCTTCGTCAAGCAATACAAGTATAATGTGGATATGGCTCCCGATAGAGATCAGTTGAGGGCCATGTCCCAGAAGGACAAGGAAACGTTTAAAGAGTACGCCCAGAGGTGGCGAGAGTTGGCAGCACAGATTGTACCTCCACTTGAAGAGAAGGAAATGACCAAGATCTTTCTGAAGACCTTGAGTTCATTCTATTATGAGTGGATGATTGCTAGCGCTCCTTCTGACTTCACCGAGATGGTGAACATGGGGATGCGTCTAGAAGAAGGGGTTAGAGAAGGACGTCTAACCAAGGAAGAAGGCTCTTCTGCCAAACGTTATGGGGCGTTTGCGAAGAAGAAAGATGGAGAGGCACATGCTGTGACCTCCCATCTGAAATCTAGAAGACCCTCTGTGAAGAGGAAGACTGTGCGTCTAGCCGGTAACCAGCACCAGGTGGCTCATATAGCACCTGTTTTCAGAGGCAATCAACAGTATCAACAACACAGAGACAATCAACAATCACCTCAGCAATATCAGCAACAACTACACCGTCCTCAACAGCAGGCCTATCAGCCTCGAAACAGTAATCAAGCCAGCACGAGTTATGAGAGGAAGAAGATCACTTTTGATCCTATTCCGATGATATATGCAGAACTATATCCCTCTTTGATAGAGAGGAAGTTGGTTACTCCGAGAGATCCACCAACTATACCTGTTAACCCTCAGTGGTGGTATAAGCCTGAATTGCATTGTGTATACCACTCTGGTGCTTCCGGCCACGACATGGAGAATTGCTATCCTTTGAAGATCAAGGTTCAAGACCTTGTAAGGTGTGGCATTTTGTGCTTTGAGGACATAGGTCCTAATGTGAAGAAGAACCCATTGCCCGAGCATGGGAAATCTGTTAACATGGTCCAGGGTTGCCCTGGCAAGTACAAAGTCAAATATGTCAGTCATATCCGACAGTCGCTGGTCGAGTTGCACCGTTTGCTGTGTGATTACAGTCACTATGAGCACGACCATGATAAATGTCGAATCTGCCCGGTTAACCGATTGGGTTGTCTTCAGGTGCGCAAAGATCTTCAGGAAATGCTGGACGAAGGAGTTATTGAGATCCTTCAGAATAGGAATGTTGACGAAGATGAGCCAGAGGTCAACGTAATTTCCCCAGTGTTTCGGATACCCGAACCTGTTATCATTAAGTATGATGGTAGCAAGCAGAAGGTTTCTCCTTCCCTGATCATTAAGCCTGCTGGTCCTGTGCCTTATTCTTCTGAAAAGGCAATTCCCTTTCGTTACAATGCTGTTGCTGTAGAAGGTGGAAAAGAGATGCCTTTTCCATCCTCATTTGTTGTGAATATTGCTGACGTGAGTGGTATGACCCGCAGCAGTCGTGTGTTTTCAGCGCCACCGAAGCCCCAGGCTAGTGCTGATTTTGTTGAACGCCCGATTGGGAATGCTGTGAGCACCCCGAATCCGGCACCTGTTGTTAAATCCTCCTCTGTACTAAAAACTCCTACTTCTCTTGGCCCTAGAGGCAATATGAATGAAGACTGTGATGAGATGCTGAGGCTCATCAAGAAGAGTGAGTACAATTTTGTAGACCAGCTTCTACAAACGCCATCCAAAATATCCGTGTTATCTTTACTCCTGAATTCAGAACCACATAGAGAGACTCTGCAGAAAGTTTTGGATGTGGCATATGTAGATCATGATGTCACAATAGAACAGTTCGATAGCATTGTTGCAAACATTACTGCTTGTAACAATTTGAGTTTCTGTGACTCTGATCTCCCTGAGGAGGGAAGAGACCACAACTTGGCTTTACAGATATCTATGAACTGTAAAAGCGACGCCATGTCCAATGTGCTGGTGGACACTGGGTCATCACTGAATGTATTTCCAAAATCCACTCTCTTAAAAATGTCTTATCAAGGGCCTCCCATGAGGCAGAGTGGAGTTGTTGTGAAAGCTTTTGATGGGTCGCGTAAGACTGTGATTGGGGAAGTTGATCTCCCTATCAAGATTGGACCAAGTGATTTCCAAATTACCTTCCAGGTTATGGATATTCACCCATCGTACAACTGTCTCCTAGGCAGACCATGGATTCACGAGGCGGGCGCCGTGACATCCATCCTACACCAGAAGCTGAAATTTGTGAAGAATAAGAAACTGGTAGTGGTAGGGGGAGAAAAGCCTCTCCTGGTTAGCCACTTGTCTTCCTTCTCATACATAGATGCTGAGGATGAAGTTGGAACTTCTTTCCAAGCTTTATCTATAGTTGAGCCCGTTGAGAAGAGAACTCCTTCATTTACTTCCTATAGAAATGTGAAGTTGGCCATCGAGTGTGGTGCAGTTGCTGGTCTTGGAAAAATGATTGAGCTGGAAGACAACAAGTCTCGGGCTGGCATAGGCTTTTCTTCTGGGGTCTTCAACGAGAAAGGGTTGTTCAAGAGTGGAGGTTTTATCCATGCTGGTCAGGATGAAGAAGCTGCTGCTATTTTGGAAGAGGATACAGAGGATTCTGACAATTTCATCATCCCTGGAGGGGTCTGCAACAATTGGGTCGCTGTGGATGTTCCTACAGTTGTCCACAAGTCAACGTAATGATCACTTTGTTTAAAAACCCTTCTCCCATGCCAAAAGGAGAAGTGATGACATTGTTGGCAACATAAATACAATGATGTTTTCATTCAATAAATTCATGTTAAATGTTTGTTTTTCCAATTATTTTCCCTTTTTGCTTTTTGCATGAAATTGGTGATCACATAAAACCCCAAAATAGAATAAAATCAATCTTTTCATTTTCATAATGATTTGCCTTGTTTGATTTCTAAAAGCTTTTCATATCCAAAATCATTATGCAGGTTGATTTCTAAACCCATTGAACATAATGATCCAACGCCATCTCCCAATTTTGAATTCCCTGTATTTGAGGCAGAGGAAGATGATGTTGAAGAGATTCCTGATGAGATTACCCGTCTACTGGAGCATGAAAAGAAGATCATTCAGCCGCATCTTGAGAATCTGGAAACAGTCAACTTGGGGTCTGAGGATTGTGTGCGAGTAGTGAAGATCGGGGCACTCCTGGAAGAATCTGTTAAGAAGGGGTTGATCGAATTGCTTGATCATATGAAGACATGCCGGGTCTAGATACATATATTGTGCAACATTTTCTGCCCTTGAAGCCTGAGTGCGTGCCTGTGAAGCAGAAGCTCAGAAGAACTCATCCTAATATGGCAGTGAAGATCAAAGAGGAAGTTCAGAAGCAAATTGATGCGGGGTTTCTGGTGACTTCTACATATCCTCAATGGGTGGCCAATATTGTGCCCGTGCCTAAGAAAGATGGAAAAGTCCGGATGTGTGTGGACTATAGAGACTTGAATAAAGCTAGTCCGAAAGATGATTTCCCTCTACCACATATGGATATGTTGGTAGATAATACAGCTAAATTCAATGTCTTCTCATTTATGGACGGATTTTCCAGATATAATCAGATCAAGATGGCACCCGAGGATATGGAGAAGACAACATTCATCATACCTTGGGGAACATTCTATTATCGAGTGATGCCCTTCGGTTTGAAGAACGCCGGAGCCACGTATCAACGAGCTATGACCACCTTGTTCCATGATATGATGCACATGGAGATTGAGGTATATGTTGATGATATGATTGCTAAGTCAAGAACGGAAGCGGGATATGTAGAGCACTTGGTGAACCTTTTTCAGCGTTTGAGGAAGTACAAGCTTCGTTTGAATCCCAACAAGTGTACTTTTGGAGTCCGTTATGGCAAGTTATTGGGCTTTATTGTCAGCGAAAGAGGTATTGAGGTTGATCCTGCAAAGGTCAAAGGAATACAAGAGATGCCTGCGCCCAAAACTGAGAAGCAAGTCCGAGGTTTTCTTGGCCGCTTGAATTATATTTCCAGATTCATATCCCACATGACTGCCACATGTGCGCCGATATTCAAGCTCCTCCGGAAAGATCAGTCCCATGATTGAATCGAGGATTGCCATAAAGCTTTCGATAGTATCAAGGAATATCTGTCTGAACCTCCAATCCTGTCTCCGCCTGTAGAAGGAAGACCTTTGATCATGTATCTGACTGCTCTTGAAGACTCGATGAGTTGTGTACTTGGTCAACAAGACTAATCAGGAAAGAAAGAATATGATATTTACTACCTGAGTAAGAAGTTCACTGATTGTGAGTCTCGATACTCAATGCTTGAAAAAACATGTTGTGCTTTGGCTTGGGCCGCTAAGCGTTTACGCCAGTATATGATAAATCATACAACTTAGTTGATATCCAGAATGGATCCAATCGAGTACATATTTGAGAAGCCTGCTTTAACCGGGAGGATTGCCCGTTGGCAGATGTTGTTATCTGAGTATGATATTGAGTATCAAGCTCAGAAGGCTATTAAAGGTAGTATCTTGGATGACCACTTGGCACACCAGCCTATTGAGGATTATCAGTTAGTTCAGTACGACTTCCCAGATGAGGAGATTCTGTATTTGAAGATGAAAGATTGTGATGAGCCTACACTCGATGAAGGGCCAGAGCCTGGTTCCCAATGGAGTATGGTATTTGATGGCGCTGTAAATCAGTATGAAAATGGTATTGGGGCAGTGATCATTACTCCTCAAGGCACACATATTCCTTTTACAGCAAGGCTAACTTTCAAATGCACGAATAATATGGCTGAGTACGAGGCCTGTATTATGGGATTGGAAGAATGCATTGATCTAAGGATCAAGCATCTTGATGTTTATGGTGATTCGTCCCTCGTTGTCAATCAGATCAAGGGTGAATGGGAAACGAATCAGCCTAGTCTTATTCCATATAGGGATTATGCGAGAAGGATTTCAATGTTCTTTATTGAGGTTGACTTCCATCATATTCCTCGAGATGAGAATCGGATGGCAGATGCTCTTGCTACGCTTGCCTCGATGATTATGGTTAAATAATGGAATGAAGTTCCCAATATCACTGTGATGCGCTTGGATAGACCAGCTCATGTATTTGCAGTTGAAGAAGTGAAAGATGATAAGACATGGTATTATGACATCAAGTGCTTCCTCTAGAACCAGGGTCACCCACCTGGGGCATCTGTGAAAGATAGGAAGACTTTGAGAAGATTGTCAGGCAGTTTCTATCTCAATGGCGAAGTGCTTTATAAGAGAAATTTTGATATGGTTCTGCTCAGATGCGTGGATAGACACGAAGCAGACCTGTTGATGACTGAGGTCCATGAGGGTTCATTTGGTACTCATTCCAATGGACATGCCATGGCTAGAAAGATGTTGAGAGCATGCTACTATTGGCTGACAATGGAGTCTGACTGCTACAAATATGTAAATAAATGCCATAAGTGTCAAATTTATACGGATAAGATTCATATTCCTCCGACACTTTTGAATGTAATTTCATCACCATGGCCTTTCTCTATGTGGGGAATTGACATGATTGGCATGATTGAGCCGAAAGCGTCCAATGGACACAGGTTTATTCTCGTAGCAATCGATTACTTCACTAAGTGGGTTGAAGCAGCATCATATGCAAATGTGACCAGGCAGGTGGTCGTGAAGTTTATCAAGAATCAACTCATATGCCGTTATGGTGTGCCAGATAAGATCATTATTGATAATGGATCTAACTTGAATAACAAGATGATGAAAGAGTTGTGTAGTGAGTTCAAGATTGCACACCATAATTCTTCTCCTTACAGACCTAAGATGAATGGGGCTGTTGAAGCTGCAAATAAGAATATCAAGAAGATTATCCAAAAGATGGTTGTCACGTACAAAGATTGGCATGAGATGTTGTCATTTGATTTGCATGGGTATCGTACATCTATCCGCACTTCAACAGGGGCAACCCCTTTCTCTCTTGTTTATGGCATGGAGGCCGTACTCCCAGTAGAGGTGGAGATCCCATCAATGAGAGTCTTGATGGAGGCCAAGTTGACTGATGTTGAATGGGTTCAGAGTCGCTATGACTAGCTGAATTTGATTGAAGAAAAGAGATTGACTGCCATGTGTCATGGTCAGCTGTATCAGTAGAGAATGAAGAAAGCTTTTGATAAGAAGGTCAAGCCTCGTGTGTTCCGAGAAGGTGACCTCGTGCTCAAGAAAGTCTTGTCTTTCGCGCCCGATTCCAGGGGCAAGTGGACTCCAAACTATGAAGGTCCATATGTTGTTAAGAGAGCCTTCTTAGGCGGTGCTTTGATGCTTACAACTATGGATGGGGAGGATTTCACTCGTCCTGTGAATTCAGATGCAGTCAAGAAATACTTCGCCTAAAAATAAAAACAGAATAGCTCGCTAAGTTGAAAACCTGAAAGGGCGGCTTAGGCAAAAATGAGCGTCTCGGTGGATTGAAAACCCGAAAGGGCGATCCAGGCAAAAGTTAGAGACATAAAAAATAAATATATGCATCCTGCTAGATTGAGTACCTCATCCTGGGCAATCTAGGCAAAAATTAGGGATTTGGCAAGTAACTGCATCCTGACAAGACTGTGTTCTACAACTGTCATCCGTCAGAGATTCTTGTTCATTCATCGTCAACCAAAGCTTCGAATACATTGAATTCAGAATTGGTGGAGAAATGGTCATTATGTTCAATGTAGCCCTTTTCCAATATATATCACCAATTTCAAACTTGTAAAGATCTATGGGGTCTTGCCATTTGCAGGCTACCATTCCATCAAATAAATTCGAGCTTTTATCCAATTATTTGCACTCTTATTTGGTTCTATTCAACAAATGTTTTGCATGTTTTAATTGAAAAAATATCATTGTTTTAAACGAACAAATTTTTCACAAATTGTTTTTTTAAACAAAGTGAACATTCACAATGACAAAAGGATACTTAGGAGATCCTCAGTGCTCTCCCAAGGGTGGTATGATTTCCAACAGGGTAAAACATTTGTTCATATTCCTGGCATGACTATATCCTATTCCTCTGGAACCTTTTATGGTTTCTCCCGAGCAAAATGCTTGTTTAGGTTATTCACCTCCCCTCCCTTCAGCAGAGCAGTGGTCTTCCCTCCTCAGCTGATGTGTCCTCTTTGGAAGGTTCGGTATTTGGTGGTTGATCCCCAGAATTCCTTCATTTTCTCAGATAGATCCCCAGCGGAGTTGTTGGTGTGTTGGATTTTATCTGTGGTGATATTATCCCCTGCAGAGATATTGTTGTTTCCTGGTATCTCTGATCCTCAGCGGAGTTGTTGGTGTGGTGGATTTTATCTGTGATCATGTTCACCACTCTCCCCTTCAGCGGAAGAGCATTTTTTTCTCCTCAGCAGGTGTGATTTCCTTAGTGAGTTTGGTACTTGGTGTTGGATCACCAGATTCCCCTTATCTCCCTCAGATGGATTTCCCAGTAGAGTTGCTTCTGTGGCAGTTTCTGCCTGTGCAATGAGCTTTTTTCCCAGCTGAGACTGATGATTCATCCCTGCAGAGATATTGTTGTCTCTGATCCCCGGCAGATTGGATATTCTCCGGTGATCCTGGCTTTCTCTCTTGAGATGTAGTACCGGGCGGTTGATTCCTGGACCTGTGTGTGTTAGATATGTCTGTTTGTCAGCATTCATCAAACATAAATGACGCATATACATGCATAATCATAACATTCAGATATTCATGTTGCATTCTTTTCCATATATCGTTGTTTGTTGTCTCCTGCTATTTGGTGATATATATTTCCCAAGCAAATGTCGGTGTCTGATCTCTCCATATAGAGTCAGCCCCTTAAGCCGAAAGTGTTTATGCTTTCTTTCATATTCCCGACTGAGTTATATCCTCGTGGACGACGGTTGTTTCCGCTTCCTCCTAACACATATATTGGGATGGGTTCCCCTATTGAGTTATATCCTCATTAGGATGAGTCTTGATTCAGTTTGCCTTTTTGGTTTGATCCTAAATTGGCCTCTTGTGACTGTCTCTGGTGTTTCCCTGTGGTAAATGAATAATTGCTCAGTAATCAATAATTATTCACCTTATCCTCAGCGGAGTTTGTGGTTTTCTACCCTTATACCGATAGTTGTAAACCCTATTTTTCCCCCTTTGCAGAGTTAACCATTGTTGTTCATCCTAGTTGATGACGGTTACTCTTCTGTGGTTTTCTACCCAGTATCCGGTAGATGTAATCCCCTCTTTGACGATTATCATTATCCAATATTCGGTATTGATATTCCCTCCTTCTGTTGGATAATTGCTCTGATTAAGCAATTTTATCCTCAGCGGGTCCTCTTTCATTTACCGTTTGCCGGTGATGTTTGTTGCTCCCCTTGATTGGTCATCATTATATACCTAGTTTTGGTATCCCGATGCCTTTCTCTTTCGGTCGATTTATCCTTTATTAACCCAGTAACCGGTTGTGGATAATCTTCCATGCGAGTATAATATCTACGTTCCGACGGTAATAGATAATATATCTCATGCACTCTTTGGTCGAAGCCTTTTGTACTTCCCTAGTTGAGTAAGATTCGTATCCCTGTTTTGGAATCGAATGTCCTTTTCCGTGGTTTTCTACCCAGTATCCGGTAGATGTAATCCCCTCTTTGACGGTTATCTTCATCCAATATTCGGTGTTGATACCCCCCCATTTGCTTGGATAATTGCTCTGATTACGCAATTTATCCCCAGCGAGTCATCTCTCGTCTACCCTGTTGCTGTTGGTAACGATTGTTTCTCTCCTGAATTGGTCATCATTATATGCCTAGTTTTGGTATCCCGATGCCTTTTCTTTTCGGTCGATTTATCATTTATTAACCCAGTAACCAGTTGTGGATAATCTTCCATGCGAGTATATTATCTATGTTCTGACGGTAATAGATAATATATCTCATGCACTCTTCGGTCGAAGCCTTTTTGTTCTTCCCCAGTCGAGTAAGATTCGTATTCCCTTTGTGGAATCGAATATCCATTCTATAATCGAGTTTGCGTTTGGCCCTCTTTTTGGATGATGAGTGTTTTGGGAATATTCCCCAATTCATGCTTTGGTTGGTCACCTATTATATGCCCAGTAACCGGTATCCCTGGTGTTCCTTCCTTCTGCTCCCTATTATGACTTTGGTCCCCTGTGGAGTCAGATGTTCCTGAGTTGAGATATACCTTTTTAGGTCTTTCTCAGATGATTTGGTTGATTGATATCTCTCACCCTTATACTGGTCTTAAATATTCATTCCTCCCGAGCTTGTTGTTCTCTCATCCTTACACCGGTGATCAGATCACATGTCTCATTGAGCTTGTTACCCAGTAACCGGTAACACCTCATCCCGCTGCTCCCCCAGGAAGTCTTTTTTAAGACATCCCCAGCGAAGTCCCTTAGTGGATTTCTTTTGTCCGGATTTTTTATCCGAAGTATCCATTGCGGATAGTTTTGCTGTATTGGCATATTCCCTAATACATGCATTTTCCCCGGCAGGGATATTTTGTTCAAATCTTTCCCCAGCCTGAGTCCGTATTTTTATCCGAAGTATCCATCGCGGATAGTTTTGTTGTGTTGGCATATTCCCCAACACATGCATCTTTGAGTCAGCTCGATGTCCTTCCATCGAATTTATTCGCTTTGGAAATTCTTTTCCCCAGCTTCAAGTCGTGACCTGCTCGCGCAATGCATCTCCTTTTCTTATCCCCATGAGAGTACCCGGTAGAGTCCTATCCCTAGTGAGTGTATTACTCCTATAGATTGTCTTTTCTCCGGATGTCTTTTCTTCTTTGTGGACACATATCCCCACAGAGTTCGTTTGTTTTGCATACATACATCTGCATTATGAGGTCTCTTAGGGACCAAAATTTGTCTCTTTGTTATTATTTAAGCCCATTCTACCTCGTCGAGACGAAAATTTTAACCTTCACTTCTCCGGCTAGAATGACCTTAAATAGGGGCATCTGTAAGACCCCAATTTTGTCCCTAAGATCCCTCATGGCATCATAACATTGCATTGCATAACCTCAAGGATCATTGAGCATCTTAGCTCCCTTTCCCTTTGGGTGGGATCTCTTGTGAGTGGTTTGAGATCACCAGGCATGCTTGAATTGTATATCATTGCTTTTCTCATTTTGTTTACTAACCAAAAGCACAAAAATATGTCATTAACATCTTTTTTTTAAGCTTAAGCAATCACCAGGTCAAGAGCTTCAAGAAGATCCTTTGTGCAAGAGATGAGGTATTTTCTTGGGATGAGGACCACATGATTATTATAAGGAGCTTACATGAGCTAGGGTTTCATTTTGAAGCAATTTCCCCAAGTGGTAGAGGCCCAAGTTAATCAAGGCATTTCAAGGTCATCTGAGGACCAAAAGTCAACTATGCAGTCAACTGAGGGCTATGAGGTGGGGAAATGAGTTGAGACACCTCAATCATGTTCAAATAGGGTCTATTCTTCATTCTAAACTTCCATCTTGAAGATTCAAAGGTCATGGCAAAAGTTACTAAAAATGGAAAATGACCTGTAATTCAAAGTTTCCAAATTTGGCAAGTTTTTGGTCCATATTCAACTTGACTTGTCAACATCAACAACGTTTCAAATGGATTTTTGGTGAACATGAAAGTTGTAGATGTTTGTCTCCCCTTTCCAAAAAGTCCTAATTCATGTCCATATGATGAATGGTTGAGAAGTTATGGTCATTTGGTCACAAGGTGTGCATGGAAATTCAAAATGGCCTAACTTTTGATACAAAGCTCCAACTTGGTTCATTCTTTTTGCAAAATACTCCTTATGTGCAAGACATCTCAAATTGACCTCATTTGGCTCAATTATGCAAAGGAATCATGGCCAAGAGTTCATTATTTTCACACATGTTCACTTTGAAGAAAATTTTCATAATTCATTTTTGGATTAAGATGCAAGCAAACAAGCACTTCAAGCATGGTCCTTCGTTGCTATTGAGTGAATTCTAGCCATTGCATGAGAGGTTGCACGTGGATTATGGCCTTGGAAGCTTAATCTGCATTTTTTGCAAATGGATTCATATCTCACTAATCATGATTAATGGATGGCTAATTTGATTTTCAGTGTGATTAGCAAGGGATATAAATACCAAAACCCTAATCCTAACTGCCATTACAAGCATTTTCAGATCCAAATTCAAAAACTCCCTCCAATTTCTCTCTCTTCGAATTTTGATTTTCTCCACACAAACACCAAAAATTCTTGCATATTCTTGATCATCATGCTTCATTGAGCAAGAATCATCCACTGTTTTGAGCAATTCAGCCAGATTTCAAGTTGTTCAAGAGCACTCTCATGTTGATGGAATTTGAAAATTGAGGTAGATCCAAGTGGTTTCGAGTGTTCCTGTTTGCACAAAGCTTCAAGGCAAGGTCAAAGGAGCAGATCTGGAGCTTCATAGCCTGTGAGATCGTGAATTCAAGAAGTTTCAATTCCAGGTGATGCAAATTTCATCATCTCCTTTTGCTGATTTCATGTTATAGATGTGTAGATCTTGTTGAGTAGAGAATGTAGATATGTTTAGAATTAAAAATGGTTGAGAATTGAGCATGTATGATGAACTGGAAGTTTAGATCTAGAAAATGTTTTGCTTTGATCTGGAAAATCCATGAGGAATTAGGAGATTTGGTTATGATATTTGGATTCTACATTGCAAGGCGGTTCGAATGGTATAGGATTTATAAATTTCTGGAAATTTTTTGTGTTGAACTCGCCGGAGAAGACGACCGGAGACTGTGGCTCCGGCGTCTGTGTGTTAGGGTTTATGCTTGCATGGACTGCCATGTGTTGCCTTGCGGGTATGAATGATTGGATGTGGTTTGGTTGACTGGAGCGACGCATGCGCTGACCAGTTGATTGTGCGCTGACTGGGTTTTAATGAAACGGTGTGTTTCAGCTTTCAAATGTGAGCCATTGATCCTTGATGCGCGCCTTATCCAACGGCTGTGGTTATTTCTGAATTGATTTGAATATATTTGTTTCCCTCCATATTTCTTTTTATATTTCATTTATTTTGCCTATTTTGTAAAATTCATAAAAAATTCAAAAATAGTCCAATTTATCCCAATTTTTTTTCATAGTTTTGTTTTGATCTCTACTTTTTTTTTATGCTAATTTCATGAATTGTTGATGTCTGGATTTTATTTGTGATTTTTTGAATGAACATTGTGCTAAATTGATATATTGTGTTCAATGCATTGTGAAATTTTCATCTTTGAGCCATTTGATCCAATTTTTTGCATACTTGATATTCACACATGATATGAATTTTTTATCACTGGTTTGGAATTTTTCTCACATGCTATCATCATTTTTGACACATGAAGATGAATGTGACAATTTGTGTCACATTTTTGACATTGAATTGTTGCATTTTTGTTCACATAGCATTTGAATCTTTCTGGATTTGATCTTTTGCATATTGCTTGTTCATGACATGAGGAAGTTGTACAAAAAATATCAAAGTCATTGCATGCATTTCTGATTTGATTTGTATTTTTTAAGTTGGAAGTTCATTTTGTGCACATTTTTTGTCCTTGGATGACATAGATCATTTGAGATACTTGCTTATTGATTTGATGATGGTCCTTTTGAGGACATTTTGTGGATTGTTTGAATGTGCATTGTGTAAAGGATTAGGTTCTGTTTTGGTCATTTGATTTGGTTTTGAATCTAGTCATTGCACTAGTGTTTTGTACATAAACTAACTTTGTCTTGTGTTTCAGGTTTGGACATTTAGCATTTATGGTTGATTTGTTCTCACTTGTGAGATGCAAATGCATTTGAGTACTAACCTATGTTTGTTTTGTAGGTTTGTTTTGATGTGATGAACTCATGAGCTCATTTGAGTGCCAAGGCACTTATGCACTGAATTGTGTAACTGTTAGGTAGTTTCACTGTTTGTTTTCTGGTTGTATGATTGAAGTATTAATTGTTTAGTCTTTGTACAGGTACCTTAGTTGCTTGCTTACTTTAGCTTTTGCTTGAGCTTTGGATTGTGGTTGATACACCACTCAGGTAGTTAGCTTCTTACTCCATGTAGTCTGAAGTCCTGTCACCTTTTTGGCAGGCATTTTGCTGGCAAGTCCTCCTTAAGAGGCTCTGTTTGTGTTTGTTTACAATTGTGCCAAAGACCTCCAAGATGAGGCATGTGATATGTGATAATACCTCCAAGTAGAGGCAATTGATGGATAAAAGGGATTAGTAGTCAATCCCCCGTTATTCAGTGAGTCGTTCTTTATGCTCGCACTACGTGCTGATGCTTTTGAACATGTACCCAAGATCTTTGTCCAGTGTCTGTCAAGTGGAATAGGATATCACTTTCTGGATCCCCACGCTTTCTTTGTCATGAGCTCACCCCGTCCAGGGTTAAGAGCATGAGGTCTCATTCTCATTTACCATTTTGATCAGCTTCACCCTAACTTTGAATGTTAGTGGTTAAGAGCTACAGATTACCCATTACAGTTTTGGCTTGTTTGTCGAGGTTGACATGACCCCTCTTGACTAAAGCCCACCCATTGTTTGAGCCTATTGTTTGTATATAGTGTGTGATGTTTGTTTACTTATGAACTTTTGATGTATGTGCTCTTGAGTTAGGAGTTTCCATCTGAGCTTAATTTGAAAGATCATTATCATGTTCATCTAAGTGGAAGATACAAGATACATTGAGGATCTCTTATGAGACTTGTTTGATTGCTTATGCTTTGTGCTTGCTTATTCTGAAGGATGGGATCTACTTGGATCATCTATATGATCTCAAGAGAGGAACTCCTAGTGTGGTTTCATTTCATAACCCTCACCTTTTTGTTCTCTTTAGGACTTAACCTTTCATCTTCATCTTTCCACCCTAACCCAAGCTAAAACCATTTTTGTGCAAACATTTGACTTTTGTTTTCAACATTAGAAACCTAAGCCTTATGCTTTTGATTTTCAAACTTTCTTTTCATAACACTCATTTTGAATTGAATCTTTAAGTCAACTTTGACCATTTTTGTAGATACTTCCAATTGGTAAATATAACCCATTCAAATGTGCTTTTGTGGTTTCAATGATCACTTCTTAATCAAATTTTTCCATAACCTTTAGCTATTAGGTTTGAGTTATCTTTGTGGTAGATGTAATACTCACCTGTATCCTTAGTGATGGACAATGAGTCTTCCATGCTTATTATAGAGTTAACCCCTCACTACCATGTTGAAGCTATCCTCACATGGTGGATTTGTGGTTTTAGGTTGAGTTTTCTCCCTTTGATAACAAAAGACCTTAAGGCTTTTGGACCAATCAATCCACTCATTTGTTTTGAGATTTTTACCCCGAACTACGAGGTTTTGATCCTAATCTTTTTATAAGAGGGTACGTAGACAATGGGTTTATCCATCCAAAAACAAATTGTAAATAAACTTGTATATTTTTTTCTCATCTCTTCAATCATGGTTGCACAAATAAATTTTCACAAAACAATAACCTTTGCAACAAGTGTGAAAAGGGCTCCCTAGGTGCACCTAGGATGTTTTGGGTGCATATTACCTTCCCATTGCATAACCAACCCCCTTACCCAGATCTTTGTTTCTTTTACTAGTTTTGTTTTGTAAAACTTTTAGGTTTTTGTTCGCTTTCTAACCATTCCTTTGGATAAAAAGAAGTGCGGTGGCGACTCGACTTTGTATGATTTACCTTGGATTTATTCAATATCTCCAATGGTAACGAATACACCGCTACAATTCTGAGCAAATGCAGCTGTATTTATAGATGAATCCATATGATATTTGCACACTCTTTCCACTTTCCAAAAATGGGAAAATGATGATGGAATGGTGCATGGGCACGCATAGGCCCATGGAATGATAACTGAGAGTCCAAATTTGAAGTTGAGATGTGTTGAAGCTAGCTTAGATTGCAAGGCACATGTGCATTGTTGTTTGAAGTTGGATCCATGCCAAACGATATCAGTCTGTTTAAGCCATGCGCAACCTACACATTTCAAGTCCAAAATGAATGAATTTTAGCTCTTGGGAAAGGTGAGATCAACAGGAACAAGTTTGATGTTAACACTTTTTCATTTGGAGCTTGGAACTTGGAGAAATTTCAGGTGGAAGTTTGGAAAAACTCGACATATCAAAACATTTCTAAGTGTCAAGCCATATGTCTCAATATTCCACCTTGCTTAACTTTTTATAGGACCTTCAAATGAGAAAAGTGTCTTTATCAAAGTTATAGCTCTCTCAAAGATCTTAAAAATGGTCACCAATTTCATGTCATTTGGATTTGAAATGATAAAGTTATGCATTTTTGATGTTTGGAAAAATCACTTAATCAATGGTATAGGTCAAAAGTGACCTATAATGTAGCCTCATATCACATGCTCAAAAAAGTTGAATTAGATCCCACTCCAAACATCAAAGCTGTAGTAGACACATTTAATTTGATTGTGAAACTTGGAAATCTTTAATCTCATAAAAATTGAGCAAGTTATGGTCTTGGGAAGTTGACTTTCAAATTAGGGTTTAGACAAAATGACCTATAATGTTTCAATATAGAAAATGATTTTCCAAGAAAAACTAGCTCTAGGTCTTAACATGAACGTTGTTTATAATATCATTTAGAGTAAGTTTGCTCTTGGAATCATTTTCATATGGTGAAAATTGTAGGAGATAGGGTCTAGGGAGACCTAGTTTTGATCAGATGAATTCATCTGGCTAACAACCATCAACCAACTTGCTAATTTCCAATTCTCTTGACTTTATTGGCTTATGGTAGATCATATATGCATAATATGATGAAATTTGAAGTGTCCCTTGAGAAATTTGATCAATTGGTGAGATAACTTGTTGGAGAAGATACTCAAGATACCCAGTCAAACTAGGGTTTCCAAAGGCAAATCACCCTCAAACTCTTTAAGCAAACTTGATCAATATAACATGAAGAGATCATGGGGACTCATATATGATGTTCATAACCATTTTTGAATTAATTCTTGTTTGTACTCTTTGTTCATGAGGGTCTCAAACCCTAGATGTGATCTTGATGAATCAATGAGATCATGCCCTTCCTTCAAAAGAGTTAGGCGAGTAAAAAGACATATTTTTGGTATTTTGGTTGGTGAAATGATAAAATACAAGTATGATATAATCACAATGTGCTTGGTGATCTCTCCCAAAATAAACCCAATGAAAGAGGGGGTAAGGAGGATGCCAAGATATGATCCCAATGCTAATTCTTATGATGAAATTGCATGAGGGATCTTAGGGTCAAAATTAGGGTCTTACAGTTGCCCCTATTTAAGGACATTCTAACTGAGGAGGTGAAGGTTAAAATCTTTGGCTCGACTCAGTAAAATGGGCTTAAATAACAACATAGAGAAACAAATTTTGGTCCCTAAGAGACCTCATGATGCATATGATGTGAATGCAAAAAGTAATGCTCAAGGGAAAAAGAAATCAGAGAGACCAAAAGTTCGCAGGAGTATAATGCATTCCGTAAGGAAAACTCATTGGGGAGACATAGACTCTAAGGGGATAAAAGGGTATTATGCGTAGGCCAGGCTACGACTTAAAATTATTGGGGGACTAGAGGGATTCCACAAAATGGAAAGACTCAGTCGGATAAACAAAAACATCTGCAGGGGACACGAATAAGTCAGGACAAAACTGAAGTACTCGGCTCGTGCAGGGGAAAGCGGTTTCACTAGGGAAATGCGCACTCAACTCAACTGGGAGAAATAAACATTCCAACACAGGAGGAGGAAAAATCTATTATCTATTACCTGTTACTGGGTAAGGAGATAATAAAGATCTGACAGAGAGCCCATTCATCACCGGTTAGGATGAACATATCAAGGATGACTCGCTCGTAACCGCCAGGAGGGAGTATTCACTACCGATTACTGGGTAACAATAACCTTGCTGGGGAATTCTACAAAAAAAGTAGGATTTACAACTACCAGTTACTGGGTAGAAGACCAAGGGTGAGAATATTCGTCATCGGTTAGGATGAACATATCAAGGATAAACTCGACAGGGAAGAAAATCCATCACCGGTTAAGATGAACATATCAAGGATATACTTTCCTGGGGATGTTAAGGAGGATATCCGTCATTGTTTAGGATGAACATATCAAGGATATACCAACTGAACAAAAAGGAGGGGAATTACATCTACCGAAATCTGGATAGAAAACCGTTGGAGAGAAAAATCCGTCACCGGTTAGGATGAACATATCCAGGATCAACTCTGCGAGGGGACAAAGTAGGATTTACAACTTCCGGTTACTAGGTAGAAGACCAACCAAAGAGAAAACCCGTCACCGGTTAAAGTGAACATATCAAGGATTGACTCTAAAAAGGGGACAAAAATAGGGATTACATCTATCAGTTACTGGATAGAATACCAAAGAAGATAAAATCCATTACCGATTAAAGTGAACATATCAAGGATTAACTCTGCACAGGAAACAAAAGTAGGATTTACAACTACCGGTTACTGGGTAGAAGACCAACAAGGAGAAGAAAACCCGTCATCGGCTAAGATGAACATATCAATGATTAACTCTCTGGGAACAAAATAGGGATTACAACTACCATTTTATTAGGTAGAATACCGAAGAATGAGAACATCTGTCACTGGTTAAAGTGAACATATCAAGGATGGACTCACACGGGGGAAAGAAAGATATCCGTCACCTAGTTAAGATGAACATATTAAGGATATACTTTCAGTGGACTCTACTGAGGAGACCAAATGGTACTTTTGACGGGTATTGGGCAAGAAGTAACAAACTGCAAACTAAGAAGAATATTACTAGTTACTGGGTAATAGACTCTTAGGGGACCAAAATATCTATCTAGGTAAGAGCTAGAAAGAAAATGATCGATCAAGACTCTACCCATTGAGGACATGACTCAAGGGGAGTAATTCCATCCAGAAAATCTACTGGAGAGGAAACTGAAATAACGACCATCCATGAGGGAACAAACTCAGTGGGGAAACAGAGAAAGATTAAAGTCTTTCTGCTTAAGGGGCTGACACTCTACCTTTGAAAGAGGACAAACACCGGATTTGGTATGGGGATAAAGTACCGCCATAACAAAGAATGATAATCTCTAACAAATCAAATATGAAGATGCAGGATATGCAAATCATGAAATTGTATGAATCTATATATATATATATATATATATATATATATATATATATATATATATATATATATATATATATATATATATATATATATGATTATGCTGAAAAAAGGATCACACAAGATACAAAGGTGTCGCAAAGAAATTGAACCACCGGTACAATCCTCGGTCAATCCACAAAATATGGAGACAAACTGCTAGAGAACAGAGAGATCAACATCTCAAGGGCAAAACCTTGGCTGGGGAGAGAGGAGATCCGCTGAGGAAAGAACAACATAAACTCTGTGGGGAATTTTAGGTTAACCCCATAAAAATGGGAGACAACCCTACAGAGGAAATATCAAATAACAAAAGTTGTTCAGAAACCAGGAGGAAATTCTAAGTGGGAGAAAAGTTACAGTGATTGGTGGGGACACGAAAGCGATCTACTGGGGAAACAAAGAATATCTCTGATGAAGATCCATCTGCTGAGGAAAAACGAGCTCCGCTGGGGAAGGTCGAAACTCTGTTGGGGACAAGGATACGCTGCAATGTATCTGAACCAACGAACTCAACTAGGGAAAAAGAAAGAAGTTCCACTGGGGATCAAACACTCCATCGAGGAAATGAATCAACAATAATGTCTAGGGATACCCGAAGAGTTACTGCTTGGGGAACCTTCGATGCTTCACACTTAAACACTTGCTATTCACTAAAATGTTGTGGATATTACTGTTACTTGCTTTGGGAAAGTTCTTGCTTTTATATTTTAAAGAAAACTTGATTTTGATTTAAAAAATTAATTTCAAAAATGATCATAATAAAATTTAAAACTATTGGATGAAGTAAAATAAGAGTAGAAACAATTGGATAAAAGCTCGACTTTATTTAATAGAACGGTAGTCTGTAAATGACAAGACTCCATAGATTTTACAAAGTTGAAAATGGTAATTTACATGGAAAAGGTTACATTGAATACAAATGATCCTTAATCCCTCTACCAATTCTTGATATCCACTGTGCTCTTGACCGCTGCTGGGGTGATGAACTGATGTCAACCCTTGTGCTCAAAAATCACAGAAGATTAGCAGAATGCAGTTACTTGCCATAATCCCTAATTTTTGCATAAGTTTCCCCAAGGTGGAGAACTCAACTTATCGGGAAATTCTTTTCTGTTTTTTATGTCTCTAATTTTTGCCTGGATCGCCCTTTCGAGTTTTCAATCCATCGAGACGCTCATTTTTGCCTAAGCCGCCCTTTCGGGTTTTCAATTTAGCGAGTTGTTCTTTTATTTTTTTTAGGCGAAGTATTTATTGAATGCATTTGCGTTCACCGGACGAGTGAACTCTTCACCATCCATAGTTGTAAGAATCAAGGCACCGCTTGAAAAGGCTCTCTTAACAACATATGGGCCTTCATAATTGGGAGGCCATTTTCCTCTGGAATCTGGCTTGAACGATAAAATCTTTTTGAGCTCAAGGTCACCTTCTCTGAACACTCGAGGTTTGACCTTCTTATCAAAAGCTTTCTTCATTCCCTGCTGATATAACTGACCATGACACATGGCAGTTAATCTCTTTTCTTTAATCAAATTCAACTGGTCAAACCTGGTTTGAAACCATTCAACTTCAGTTAACTTGGCTTCCATGAGCACACGCAATGAAGGAATCTCAACCTCTACGGGGAGCACTGCTTCCATACCATAAACAAGAGAGAAAGGGGTTGCCCCTGTTGAAGTGCAAACATATGTACGATACCCATGCAAAGCAAATGAAAGCATCTCGTGCCAATCCTTATATGTGACAACCATCTTCTGGATAATCTTCTTAATGTTCTTATTCGCGACTTCAACAGCCCCATTCATCTTGGGTCTGTAGGGAGAAGAATTATAATGTGCAATATTGAAGTCTTTACAAAGAGCTTCCACCATATTGTTATTCAAGTTCGATCCATTATCAGTAATGATTTTACTTGGCACACCATACCGGCATATGATCTGATTCTTGATAAACCTTACAACAACTTGCTTGGTTACATTTGCATACGATGCCGCTTTAACCCATTTTGTGAAGTAATCAATTGCCACTAAAATGAAACGATGTCCATTCGAAGCTTTGGTCTCAATCATCCCAATCATATCAATTCCCCACATGAAGAAAGGCCATGGGGAAGAGATAACATTCAAAAGTGTTGGAGGAACATGAATCTTATCAGCATGAATTTGACACTTGTGGCACTTCTTCACAAATTTGCAACAGTCAGATTCCATTGTCAGCCAATAGTAACTTGCTCGCAACATCTTCTTCGCCATTGCATGTCCGTTGGAATGAGTACCAAAGGAACCTTCGTGCACTTCGGTCATCAACAAGTCTGCTTCGTGTCTATCCACACATCTGAGCAAAACCATGTCGAAGTTTCTCTTGTACAGTATATCACCATTCAAGTAGAAATTACCGGCTAATCTGCTCAAAGTCTTCTTATCTTTCAAAGATGCCCCAGGAGGGTAAATCTGACTTTGGAGGAAACATTTGATGTCGTAATACCACGGCTTCTCATCTTTGATCTCTTCAACAGAAAACTGTAAGACCCTAACTTTGACCCTAAGATCCCTCATGGCATCATATCATTGCTCATTGCATTTGCCTCAAGGATCATAACATCTTGGTTCCTTAACCCTTGGGTTGGGACTTGTGTGAGTTGGTTTGAGACCACAAAGCATGCTTGAATTGTATATTATTGCTTTTATTTTTTTTTTACTAACCAAAAGCACAAAAATATGTCACTAACTTGTTTTGTTTTGAAGCTCAAGCAATCATGAGATCCCCTGCTCCTAGGAGACCCATATGCTCATTGAAGTGGCCAGATGAAGATGAAAGCATGCATGACAATGGTTCCAAAATATCTCAATAATCATATATGTCTCTCAAGTATCTCAATTTGTCAATTTTATCAAGATAAACCAAAGGGCTTGAGGATTGTTTCCCAAGGAAACCCTAATTCAACTGTGCATTGACTGTGCCTTGCTCATGAAACAACCTCAACCTATGATCAAATTCAATCAAGGGAAGTTCTTTAATTCTTTATTTTATGCATATATGAGCTTGTGTGAGTATCCTCAATCATTCATTCATCAAGATTTGAAGCTTGGCCTTGAGAAGTTGACCAGTCAAGTCATCTGACTAAACTGAGGATCCCTGAGACCTAACTTTGTATGTATTTGTCAAATGAAGATGACCCCAAGAGAAAACATGTTCTTAAGAACCATATGAACAAATTTAATGTTCATCAAAAAACCATTTTAAACATGGAAGGTCATCATCCACTTGAAAACATTATAGGTCATTTTGACTGAAACCCTAATTTTGGATCAACTTCCCAAGGACCTAACTTCTTCATTTTTTATGATTTTGAGGTGAGACCAATTGAATTGGAAATCTTAATATGTCTACTTAAAATTTTATGTTGTACAAAATTTTATAATCCTAAAATAAGTACATGTGATAATACAAAACATTATAGGTTACTTTGGACCAAAACCATTGAATGTTGAAAAAGTCCAACTTCAAGTACCCATAACTTTCTCATACAAAATCCAAATTATGAAAAAGTTGAGTCCAAATTGATCATTTTGAAAAGATCTACAACTTTGATGTTGGAAGGTTTTCCATTTGAGGCTTTAATCATTGAAACATAAGGGCTTGAAGTTGGTCACTTTTAGCAAATTTTTCAAAGACATGTGTTGTACATCAAACTTCAAGGCCAGTTTTCATAATATTCCAAACTCCAAATGGATTTTTTCCCAACATAACTTTTTTTCCTTATGTCAAGACCTTTCCAATGTTACTCACATGCATATGTTTGGATTTTCCATGAGTGACTTTCGAAGAGGGGAACATTTATGGCCAATTATGGAATTCACATTGAATCTTCATGAACAAGCAATTACAATTCAAACTACACATCCATTTCACTTCAAAGTGAGCTCGACATTCATTTCCACCAGCTTTGGGGCCTCACATGCGCTTGTACAGGCCCATGCATGTAGGACCCAAAGCTTCATGCACACGATTTTGGCACCTCATTGCTTGCACTTCAGCTATAAATAAGAACCTTGCCTCATTCAAATTTCACCCTTGATTCAACCTGAAGCTCTGCAGAAATTTAAACCCAACCACACTAGAGGAATTCTTTTTTTATTTTCTCAATTTCAAACTTGAATTTCAACTTCCTTGGTTGATCTTAAGTTTCTAATTCCTAAGCCTATCATCATCATCATCATCTCCTGATCAAGTTGGAAGCAAGAATTGGAGCAGATCGTGCTGTTTAAAGATACACTTCAAAGGTTTATGATCCAACTGTTTTAAGCTATATCTCATCATATATTGTGAACTGCTTGTGTTCATATGATTTTCTGAAGTCCTTGTGTGAGAGGCATGCCAATGATGGCTTTGATTTCAAGTTTTAGAACATTTCAGTTTGAACACCTGGGTTTTCCATCTAAGATTTCTCATTCCATAGAGATCTTGAGGATAATCTAAGGTTACAGGGGTGATGTACATCACCCTAGCTCCATTTTGGTATAAGGCTCATGCATTTTGGTTGAGGTTTAAAAACCTACAACTGGTGGCCGGAAACAGTTAGCTCACCGGAGAAGATGGTGGTTTCCACCACCGTTCCCACGTGGAACCTCCTGGGCCTTTGGATCTCATGAGCGCGTTCTAATCTCAACCTTTGTTTCTTTTGACTTTTTTCAATGCATTGTGTCACGCGTTGGACTTGAGAGCATGATGGAAGCGCACTTCTGGACCGCCTGATGTGTCCACGTCATTTAATGAAATGCATCGTGCGCTCCCTGATTTTCCATAGTTTTCTAATTTCTGTTTTATTTTCTTTTATTCCATTTATTTTCAAAAATTCATAATTATTGTATTTGGAATCACAATAATATGAGACCAATTGCAAAAAATTTCTTTTAAAATCTAGTTTCATAATCTGATTTTTAATTATTTTTGTCATTCCATTTAATATTTTTTGTGAATTATTTTGTTTTTGATAGTTTTTTGATTCATTTTAATTACTTTTTGATATTCAAAAATTCCAAAAATATTTTCTTAACACATATGGATGATGATAAGTCTATGAAAAATATTCTCATCAATTTCTTAATTGATTTGAGATTTATTTGAGATTTTAGTTCATTTGTGTTATTATTTCTTGATTTTTAATTGTTTTAAAATAGTTTCTGTTTTTCAAAAAATGTTGAGAAAATTTGTCAAACTTTGTTTGACCATGTTAGACTCATGATAATTCAATTGGACTTATTCAATTTGATTTGAATTGAATTTGAAGTTTGACCATACTTTGTTCATTTTATTTTATGTTTTATTTTAATTCCAAAAAAAATACCAAAAATATGCTTGACCTTTATTGACTTCTAATCTTCATTTCACTTATGTTTATTATTGATTGATGTTGATTTCATTCACATTTGATCATTGTGTTTTGATTATGTCATTTGGATTCTCATTTTGTCCATTTCATCTTCATCTTTCTTCTTCTTCTTTTTCTTTTGGCCAATGAGTTAATGATTTGTGGTTAGCCTTGACATATGAGAGGCTTAATCTTCTTTGTTCCAAATCAAACTCAACTTGATCAAAGATCAAGTGAGTTGCTTTGTGTCCAACATAGGTTGCTTCTTGGTTAAGCAAAAAACCTAAAATCCATAAAAGGCCTTTCTTTCTTTTCTTTTGGCATGGAAAGTTGTAGGAGCATGGCTTACTAGTCGTGATCTTTAACTTGTGTTTATTTGCCTATAGTTTTATTGGCCGGCCTCAGATAGGTGTGACTACTACATTAGTCCACATACGATTGCTTAACATAGCGCTAAATTGCCTTATGGCACACTAACACTAACTACTAACACTAACTTTAATTCAAGCATTTAATTCTTGCAATTTACTTTAATGCAATTTAATTTCTTGCTCATTTATTCATATTGCCCTTTTCCCTTTGCTCAGTTGAGCTCATATTTTATGCTTATGCTATTTTCCTTTTGCTCACTTGAGCTCATTATTGTGAATAAATATATTGTGGCTTTGTGCTTGTTTTGTGATTGTTTGTGTGAACCCAATTCAAAAAGGAGAAAAGACTTAGAATTAGGACCTTAACTATGCTTAAAGGAGTTTAAGAGGAACTAGGCATCATGCCTTTAGAATGCTAAACTTGTTGAAGAGCAACTAGGCCTCATGCCTTTAGAATGCTAAATCTTGAAAGTTGACTTGAAAGGACCTCTAATCTAAACTCATTCTTTGTCCATTCCTCTTATTGCATTGTGAACTTTTTGATTGTTTGTTCTTGTGTGATAGGGATTCCAAACTTGAGATAGTAAGAAGGACCATTGTCATGAGTAGCCAAGTTAAGAAAGACAAGCCAAATGGAGATCCTAGGAGCTTGATTGAATATTTGTTTGATTGCTTGAGTTAATTTCTAAGCCCAAAGGAAAGGAGCATCTTGAATCATCTTTATGATCTCAAGAAAGGAACTCCAAGGGTTTTATCTCTTCTCTCATCTTTGCATGTTTAGGACTATCCCTTCTCTTCTTCTCTCCCCTTTAACCCAAGCCAAACCCTTTTGTGCAAACATTGACATTGTTTTCAAATTAGAAACCTAGGCCATATGCCTTTGGTGTTTTTTCAAACTCTTTTCATTAATACTTATGTTGAATGAACCTTAAGTCAACTTTGACTTCATTTTTGTGAATACTTTTAACTTGTAAATATAACTCACTTCAAGTGATTTTTGTGGTTCCAATGGTCACCTTTGTTAAACTTTTCATAAACACTAGTCATTAGGTTTGAGTTATCATAGTGGTTGATGTAAACCTCACCTTATCCTTAGAGATTAGACTATAAGTCTTCCATACTTATTATAGGGTAGATCCCTCACTAGTATGTTGAAGCTCTCCTCACATGGTGGATTGTTGGTTTAGGTTGAGTTTTCTCCCTTTGATAACAAAAGACCTTAAGTCTTTTGATCAAATCAATTCACCCATATTTTGAGATTTTTACCCCGAACTACGAGGTTTTGATCCTACCTTTGTGATGATACGTAGGTAATGGGTTCATCCATTCAAACAACAAAAATTGTAAATAATATGTATATTCTTTTCTCATCTCCCCAATCTTGTTTGCACAAATATTTTCACAAATACCAACCTATAATACACTTTGCAAAAAGGGCTCCCTTAGAGTACTAAGGATGTTTTGGATGCTTAAAACCTTCCCATTTCATAACCAACCCCCTTACCCAGATCTCTGACATTTTTATTAGTTTTTGATTTGATAAAACTTCTTACTTGATTTTTGTTCCCTTTCTAACCTTTCCTTTGGATAAATAGAATTGCGGTGGCGACTCGAATTGTATGCTTACTTTTGATTTAGTAAATAAATCTAAAGGTAACAAATACCCCGCTATAGAAAAGTGGCGACTCTGCTGGGGAGCTCTTCCTTTCCTAGTGGGTTAGCCTACTTTTTGTTTGTTGTATTATATGTTTATATTTATGTATGACATATTTTTGTGCAAATTTGGGATGAATTTATTGTTTGTAATGTATGAATTGCTTGATATATCAATTGCTTGTGTGCTTGGGGTCTCTTGTGAGATGAGTTCTATACCCGAACTCGAGTGCACTTATGATAGGAGAATGGCATAGTCTTGTTGACTTGTGTGGAGTTATTCCTTAGCAAGTTGACTTGTAAGCCTATTCACTTGGTGGAGGTTTTGTTGGGATCAAAAATGTCGCACGAGTAGTCGTGGTTAGGCATTACTCTTTCCAATATAAACCTTAGAAGCCAAGGACCTTAGATACTTGGCCCATCTTGGCCTATTTTAGGACGTAGTGCGAAGATCGTTCAAGTGTAAGATTTGATACGATTATTATGGGATACTACACTCATAAGAGTCTCTGTTAAGAATATTTTTGGAACACGAGTAGTCGTTTTATCCGATAATATCTGAAAGATGAGATGATGACTATGGGGACCTCTTGTAGAACATGATTGTCAGGTTTAACCATAGTACACTCCCATTGGGTGATTCTTAACCGAGACCCCATGCTCGTGACTTGCAACAAACCCTTGATTCACGGTTGATCCATTCTCGTATATCCTCAATATCAATGGAACTTGGGTGTTGATAAGGTGTAAACCATAATCCACCAAAATGGATGATTGATATTGAGGATGACTTGATCCATCCCGTGACCTTTATGTGGTGTGACTTGCTTGATCCTTGAGTGTGATTGTTGCATCCATGCATTCATGCATTCATTAGCATCCATATCATCCATAATGAAAAAAATTTCAAGGAACTTAAGAGGTCTATTTGCGAATTTTCAGACATGGATAAGCAAAGAAGGAATACGAAGAAGTACAGTTTCCGACAACCCGACTTGAAAGAGTTAAGGAGTTTGACATCCTATGTATTAGATCCCTTGGAGTTCAAAGCTTGCCATGGGAAGCTTCTGTCTATTCTTTCTACTCAGGTGGGTGAAGGTCTGATGAGTGTGCTAGTGCATTTCTATGATCCTCTGTACCGTTGCTTCACTTTTCCGGATTTCTAGCTTTGGCCTAGACTTGAGGAGTATGCCTATCTTGTGGGTATACCTATCTTGGATCAGTTGCCATTCAGTGGTTTGGAGAGGGTTCCTTCTTCCCAAGAGATTGCTGATCTGCTTCACATAGATGTATATGATATTGGTGCTCATATGACTACCAAAGGTGGAATTCAAGGTCTTCCATCTGATTTCCTCATCGCTCAAGCTACCTTGTTTGGGAAGGCCATGAGTGAGGACGCCTTTGAGGCCATATTTATGCTTCTCATCTATGGGCTAGTGTTATTCCCTAACATCGACAATTTTATGGATGTGAACGTTATTAGGATTTTCTCTACTCTTAATCCCATTCCGACTCTGTTGGGTGACACTTATTTCTCTTTGCATATGAGGAATGCAAAGGGTGGTGGTACCATTGTGTGCTGTTTGTCTCTGTTGTACTAGTGGTTTATTTCGCACTTGCCACAGACGCTCGCCTTCAAGGAGAACAAAGGATGTCTACGGTGGTCTACGAGACTTATGTCTCTCACTAATGATGATATCTTTTGGTATAACCGTGTGTATGATGGTGTCCAAATTATTGATTCTTATGGTGAATTCTCCAATGTGCCTCTTCTTGGTACATGTGGTGGGATTAACTACAACCCTATTTTGGCTCGCCGTCAGCTTGGGTTCCCTTTAAAGGATAAACCGAACAACATTCTGTTGGAAGGTGTATTCTTTCAAGAGGGTAAAGATCCCCAGAAATTGAAGAGCAGAGTGGTCTGCGCTTGGCGCAAGATTCATAAGAAGGGAAGGAAAGAGCTTGGTCCGAAGAACTGTATTGCTTTGGAACCCTACACCTCTTGGGTAAGGAGGAGAAAGCTTGAGTACCGCATGCCATATGATTATCTGAGACCTACCCCTATGGTTATGGTTGGGCCTTCAACCCTCCCTAACCAAGGAGTAGAGGAGTTGAGAGATGAAGACCGTTCGCGTGCTTGGGTTCGTGAGCGAGAGGAACTACTTCAGCAACTCAGAGATAAGGATGATGTGATAGAATTTCTTGAGCATCAGGTTATTGATGAGCCTGATGATATGGTTACTTCTCTTCTTCCTCAGTCATCCAGGTTTTGGAAGAGGAAGTATGACCGACTCGTCAAGGAGAAGGCAGATATGGAGGCAGCCTATGAGAGAGAGGTGAAGAGGCTTCGTGCAGCTTATCTTCCGGTCTCGAGAGCTTTGGACGATTGCTTCTAGGGTTCCATAGGATGATTATTTTCCTTCTCTCTTGTATTATATTTGGTTACCAAGACTGTACTTCTTCTTTGGTGTAAATTTTTTTCCGAATATTATTGCTATGAGCACTCCCATATATGTCTTAAAGGTCAATATTTTCAAATATTTGTAAATAGATCTCTATAAAGTTCCTTTGATAATAAAAACAAATCATATGCACAAACATTACATGCATCATATGCATAAGCAGATTTTGTTCAGAGCTTCTTGATCAGTGGTCTAACTCTTTGCTCTGCATTTATTTTGAAGACAAGCTGACGCACCGGTATAACACCAGGGAAAATCTTCCGAAGTTGATGGATCATCTTGAATAAGAGAACCGTGAATTGGAAGAGGAAGTAACTAGGTTGACTGCCATGATGGAGTCAGTCCTTGCTGCCCAAAGCCAGTCTTCTCCAACACCTGCAACTCCTCCCACGAGGATGGTTATTTCTGAGGTAGCTTCCTCAACTGTGCCTGCCGCCACTGCTCATTTTGCACCGACTATGCCAGCCGGGTTTCCCTGAGGGATGCCCGTAAACTTTGTGCCTGAAGGTCTTGCTCATACCTTCACTTCTCTATCGGCATCTAGCCCGGTCCTTGCTGTGCCACCTGCCATTGTGCACACTTTACCTGGAGTGGAAGACACCATCTATCATTCTGAGCCATCTGAGGGCCCAGATGTCTATGAGAAGATGGACGCCATGAATGACCAATTCCTTGAGCTGCCGAAGGAACTGAAGACTCTAAGAGGGAAGGACCTCTTTGGTAAATCTGCTGCTGAGTTGTGCCTCATGCCCAACGTCAAGATGCCTATTAAATTCAAAGTATCTGACTTTGAAAAATATAAGGGAAACACCTGCCCTCTCAGCCATCTTGTGATGTACGCTCGCAAGATATCAACGCAAACAGAGAATGATCAACTCCTTATCCACTATTTCCAGGACAGCCTGTCCGGTGCTACACTCAGATGGTACATGGGTCTGGATAGTGCAAACATCCGCTCCTTCAACGACCTTGGCGAAGCTTTCGTCAAGCAATACAAGTACAATATTGATATGGCTCCCGATAGGGACCAACTGAGGGCAATGTCCCAGAAAGAGAAGGAGACGTTTAAGGAGTACGCCCAAAGATGGCGTGAGTTGGCCACTCAGATTGTGCCACCCCTCGAGGAGAAGGAAATGACCAAGATCTTTTTGAAGACCTTGAGTTCATTCTATTATGAGAGGATGATAGCTAGTGCTCCCTCGGACTTCACCGAAATGGTGAACATGGGAATGAGGCTAGAGGAAGGAGTCCGGGAAGGACGTCTGACCAGGGATGAAGGCTCTTCTACAAAGCGATATGGGGGCTTTGCAAAGAATAAAGAGGGAGAGGCACATGTTGTGTCTTCCTATATTAAACGAAGACCCTCTGTGAAGAGGAAGACTGTTCGCCCTACCAGTAACCAGCACCAGGTGGCTCATATAGCACCTGCCTTCAGGGAAGCTCAACATTATCAACATCAACAAAAACAACATCAACAATATCAACAACAACATCGTCCACAACAGCAGGCCTACCAACCTCGAAACAACAATAATACCAGCACCAACTACGATAGGAAGAGGGTCACTTTTGATCCAATTCCAATGACATGTGCTGAACCCTATCCTTCTTTGATAGATAGAAAGCTGATTACTCCACGTGACCCACCTGCTGTACCGACCAACCCTCAGTGGTGGTACAAGCCAGAGCTTCATTGTGTATATCATTTCGGTGCTCTCGGACATGATGTGGAGAACTGCTATCCCCTGAAGACCAAGGTTCAAGACCTTGTTAGAAGTGGGATTTTGTTTTTCTAGGACGTAGGTCCTAATGTCAAGAAGAACCCATTGCCCGAGGATGGGAAATCTGCTGTGAACATGGTCCAGGGTTGCCCTGGCAAATATAAAGTTCTGTATGTCAGTCATATCAGGCAATCGTTGGTCGAGATGCACAGACTGTGATGTGGATACAGTGATTATGAGCATGACCATGACAGGTGCCAGGTGTGCACTGTCAACGAGAGAGGATGCCTCCAAGTCAGGAATGATATCCAAGAGATGCTGGATCAGGGTATGATCGAGATACTTCAGAATCGCAATGAGGATGAAGTTGATGTAATTTCTCCTGTATTCAGAATACCAGAGCCTGTTGTCGTCAAGTATGATGGCAGCAAGAAGAAGGTTTCTCCCACTCTTGTAATCAAGCCAGCGGGCCCTGTCCCGTATTCCTCAGATAAAGCTGTTCCTTACAGGTACAATCCAGTTATGCTCGAAAATGGGAAGGAGGTGTCGTTGCCCTCTACCTCTGCTGTGATCATATCAGACATTAGTGGTGTGACCCGCAGTGGTCGTGTTTTCTCGGCGCAGCCGAAACCCCATGAAGACGTATTGAGAAGAACTGTTGTTGATAACTCTGCCGGTCCTGTGGGGACTTCTTCTTCTTCGAATCCGACACTTGTTGTGAAGGGTGTTAACCCTGCTGTTGTTGATAAATAAGTTAAAGATCCAGTCCCTGTTGGCCAGCATGGCATTCTGAAAGAGGATTGTAATGAGATGCTGAGGCTCATCAAGAGGAGCGAATATAATGTTGTTGATCAGCTGCTTCAAACTCCATCAAAGATATCTATCCTATCTTTGCTAATGAATTATGAGCCACACCGCAAAGCTTTGCAGAAGGTGTTGGACGTGGCATACGTGGATCATGATGTCACAATTGAACAGTTTGATAGCATTGTTGCAAACATAACTGCTTGTAACAATTTGAGCTTTTGCGATGCTGATCTTCCCTCCTCGGGAAAAGACCATAATTTGGATCTACACATTTCTATGAACTGCAAGGATGATGCCTTGTCTAATGTGTTGGTGGACACAGGATAATCTCTCAATGTGTTGCCAAAATCCACTCTGGCCAAACTTTCTTACCAGGGGCCTCCCATGAGGTAGAGTGGAGTGGTTGTTAAGGATTTTGATGGATCGAGGAAAACTGTGATTGGCGAAGTTGAACTCCCAATCAAAATTGGACCTAGTGATTTCCATATCACTTTTCAGGTTATGGATATTCACCCATCATATAGCTGCTTTCTTGGCAGACCATGGATTCACGAGGCAGGCGCCGTGACATCCACCCTACACCAAAAGTTAAAATTCGTAAAGAATAAGAAGTTGGTAGTGATAGGGAGAGAGAAGGCTCTCTTGGTTAGCCATTTATCTTCCTTTTCCTACATAGATGCTGAGGATGAGGTTGGGACGTTGTTCCAAGCCTTATCTATTGCTGAGCCTTCAAGGAAAGGACCTTCTTCATTTGCTTCCTACAATGATGCGAAGTTGGCCATTGAGCATGGAACAACTACTGGTTTAGGATAAATGATCAAGCTGGAAGATAATAAATCCTAGGCTGGCATAAGGTATTCTTCAGGCATTTCCAACGAGCGTGGGCTATTCTAGAGTGGTGGTTTCATCCATATTGTTGAAGACCAAGAGGTTGCTGCCATAGTGGAAGATGATGAAGAGGAAGATCTGGGCAACTTTGTTATCCCTGGAGGAATCTGCAATAATTGGGTCGCTGTTGATGTTCCAACAGTTATCCACAAGTCCAAGTAATATGCTCACTTTTGTGTAAAAACCCTTTTCCCATGCCAAAAGGAGAAGTGATGACATTGTTGGCACATATTAATACAATGATATTCATTCAATAATTACATGTTAAATGTTTGTTTTTCCAAATTATTTTCCCTTTTTGCTTTTTGCATGAAATTGGTGATCACTAAAAAACCCTAAAAAGAGAATAAAATCAATATTTTCATCTGCATAATGATTTGCTTTGCTTGAATTCTGAAATCTCTTTTTATACTCAAAATCATTATGCAGGTTGATTAAACCCATTGAACATAATGATCCAACGCCATCTCCCAACTTTGAGTTCCCTGTATTTGAGGCCGAAGAAGATGATGTTGAAGAGATTCCTGATGAGATCACCCGTCTGCTTGAGCACGAGGAGAAGATTATTCAGCCGCATCTTGAGAATCTGGAAATAGTCAACTTGGGGTATGAAGATTGTGTTCGCGAAGTGAAGATTAGGGCACTCCTGGAAGAGTCTATGAAAAAGGGGTTGATTCAGTTGCTACGAGAATATGTCGATATCTTTGCCTGGTCATATGAAGACATGCCTGGTTTAGATACTGATATCGTGCAACATTTCCGGCCTTTGAAGCCTGAGTGTGTGCCTGTGAAGCAAAAGCTCAGAAGAACTCATCCTGGTATGGCAGTGAAGATTAAAGAAGAAGTTAAGAAGCAAATTGATGCAGGGTTTCTGGTGACTTCTACATATCCTCAATGGATGGCCAATATTGTGCCCGTGCCTAAGAAAGATGGAAAAGTCCGAATGTGTGTGGACTATCGAGACTTGAATAAAGCTAGTCCGAAAGATGATTTTCCTCTACCACATATTGATATGTTGGTAGACAATACAACTAAATTCAATGTCTTCTCATTCATGGACGGATTTTCCGGATATAACCAAATTAAAATGGTACCCGAGGATATAGAGAAGACAACATTCATCACACCTTGGGGAACATTCTGTTATCGAGCGATGCCCTTCGGTTTGAAGAACGTCGGAGCCACGTATCAACGAGCTATGACTACCTTGTTTCATGATATGATGCACAAGGAGATTGAGGCGTATGTTTATGATATGATTGCAAAGTCGAGAACGGAAGTTGAACATGTAGAGCAATTGTTGAAGCTTTTTCAATGTTTGAGGAAGTACAAACTCCGCATGAATCCGAACAAGTGTACATTTGGAGTTTGTTCCGGTAAGTTTTTGGGCTTTATTGTCAATGAAAGAGGTATTGAAGTTGATCCTTCCAAGGTCAAAGTAATACAAGAGATGCTTGCGCCCAAAACTGAGAAGCAAGTCCAAGGTTTTCTTGGTCGCTTGAATTATATTTCCAGATTTATATCTCACATGACTGCCACATGTGCGCCTATATTCAAGCTCCTCCGAAAAGATCAGCGTCATGATTGGACCGAAGATTTCCAGAAGGCCTTTGACAGTATCAAAGAGTATCTGTCTGAGCCTCTAATTCTGTCTCCGCCTGTTGAAGGGAGACCATTGATTATGTACTTGACCGTGCTTGATGATTCTATGGGTTGTGTATTGGGTCAGCAAGATGAATCAGGGAAGAAAGAGTATGTTATAAACTACTTGAGTAAGAAGTTCACTGATTGTGAGTCTGGATACTCAATGCTTGAGAAGACATGTTATGCTTTGGCTTGGGCTGCTAAGAATTTACGCCAGTATATGTTAAATCATACAACTTGGTTGATATCCAAAATGGATCCAATCAAGTATAACTTTGAGAAGCCTGCTTTAACTGGGAGAATTGCCCGTTGGCAGATGATGTTGTTTGAGTATGAAATTGAGTATCGAGCTCAGAAAGCTATTAAAGGTAGTATCTTGGCTGACCATTTAGCACATCAACAAATTGAAGATTATCAGTCTATTCAGTACGATTTCCCTGATGAGGTGATTATGTATTTGAAAATGAAAGATTTCAATGAGCCTACGCTCGATGAAGGGCTAGAGCCTGGTTCCCGATGGGGTATGGTGTTCGATGGCGCTGTTAATCAGTATGGCAATGGTATTGGAGCAGTGATTATTACTCCTCAGGGCACACATTTTCCTTTTACAGCCAGGCTAACTTTCAAATGCACGAATAATATGGCGGAGTATGAGGCCTGTATTATGGGTTTGGAAGAGTGTATTGATCTTAGGATCAAGCATCTTGATGTTTATGGTGATTCAGCCCTCGTTGTTAATCAGGTTAAGGGTGAATGGGAGACGAATCAGCCTGGCCTCATCCCATACAAAGATTATGCGAGGAGGATTTCAACTTTCTTTACTGAAATTGACATCCATCATATTCCTCGAGATGAGAATCGGATGGCAGATGCTCAATGATTGTGGTGAAGTATTGGAATCAAGTTCCCAATATTACCATGATGCGCTTGGATAGACCAGCTCATGTGTTTGCAGTTGAAGAAGTAAAAGATGATAAGCCATGGTATTATGATATCAAGTTCTTTCTCCAAAGTCAGATTTACCCGCCTGGGGCATCTGTTAAAGATAAGAAGACTTTGAGGAGATTATCTAGCAGTTTCTACCTCAATGGTGATGTACTTTATAAGAGGAATTTTGACATGGTTCTGCTCAGATGCGTGGATAGACACGAAACAGACTTGTTAATGACTGAAGTCCATGAGGGTTCATTTGGTACTCATTCCAATGGACATGCCATGGCAAAGAGATGTTGAGAGCAGGCTAATATTGGCTGACAATGGAGTTTGACTGCTGCAAATATGTGAAGAAATGCAACAAATGTCAGATTTATACGGATAAGATTCATATTCCCCCGACACTTCTGAATGTTTTTTCCTCCCCATGGCCTTTCTCTATGTGGGGAATTGACATTATTGGCATGATAGAGCCAAAGGCGTCGAACGATCACCGTTTTATTCTTGTAGCAATTGATTACTTCACCAAGTGGGTTGAAGCGGAATCATATGCGAATGTGACCAGGGAGGTGGTTGTGAAGTTTATCAAGAATCAACTCATATGTCGTTATGGTGTGCCAGACAAGATCATTATTGATAATGGATCTAACTTAAACAACAAGATGATGAAAGAGCTATGTAGCGAGTTCAAGATTGCACATCATAATTCTTCTCCTTATAAACCCAAGATGAATGGGGTTGTTGAAGCCTCTAACAAGAATATCAAGAAGATTATCCATAAGATGGTTGTTACGTACAAGGATTGGCATGAGATGTTGCCATTTGCTTTGCATGGCTATCGTACATCTGTCCGCACTTCAACAGGGGCAACCCCTTTCTCTCTTGTATATAGCATGGAGGTTGTGCTCCCCGTGGAGGTTGAGATCCCATCAATGAGAGTCTTGATGGAAGCCAAGTTGACTGAGGCTGAATGGGTTCAGAGTCGTTATGACCAACTGAATTTGATTGAAGAGAAGAGATTGACTGCCATGTGCCATGGTCAGTTGTATCAATAAAGGATGAAGAAAGCCTTTGATAAGAAGGTCAAGCCTCGTGTGTTCTGACAAGGTGACCTCGTGCTCAAGAAAGTTTTGACTTTCGCACCCGATTCTAGGGGCAAGTGGACTCCAAACTATGAAGGTCCATATGTCATTAAGAGAGCCTTTTCAGGCGGTGCTTTAAGACTTACAACTATGGATGGGGGGATTTCACTCGTCCTGTGAATTTAGATGCAGTCAATAAATACTTCGCCTAAAAATAAAAATAGAATAGCTCGCTAAGTTGAAAACCAGAAAGGGCGACTTAGGAAAAAATGAGTGTCTAGGTGGATTGAAAACCCGAAAGGGCGGTCCAGGAAAAAGTTAGAGACATGAAAAAATGAATATATATCCCGCTAGATTGAGTACCTCACCCTGGGGAAATCTAGGCAAAAATTAGGGATTTGGCAAGTAACTGCATCCTGGCAAGACTTTGTTCTACAAGTTGTCATCTGTCAAAGATTTTCGCTCAGTCATCGTCAACTGAAGCTTCAAATACATTGGATTCAGAGTTGGTGGAGAAATGGTCATTATGTTCAATGTAGCCCTTTTTCCAATATATATCACCAATTTCAAATTTTGTAAAGATCAATGGAGTCTCGCCATTTGTGGACTACCATTCTATCAAATATATTTGAGCCTTTATCCAAATTGTTTGCACTCTTATTTGTTTTTGTTTAACAAATGTTTGCATGTTTTAATTGATAAATATCATTATTTTAAACAAATAAAGTTTTTATAAACTGTTTTTAAACAAAGTGAACATTCACAATGACTGAAAGGATAAATGGAATTCCTTCAGTGCTCTCCCAAGGATAGTACAATCTCCAAAAGGGTAAGACATTTGTTCATATTTCTGGCATGTTTGTATACTCTTGCATCATTTTTAGGTTGTCTCCTCAGCGAGCGCAGAGAAGGGTGATACACCTTCAAATCCCCCAGAAGGTCTGGAGTTTTGGTCTTGACCTTTTTAGAGATGTGTATACCTCTATCTCAAGCATCCTCAACTCCCCTGGGAGTCTGAGTCTAGCATTTATGTTTTATCAATCATATGGTTATCATCCCTTGAGTGGACTGACCTAAAATCCCTTATAGATTGATAAAAGTTGATATGTTATCTATTCATGAGGAAGTTGGTCTTCCCCCAACATAGATGGAAATCTCCAACACAATGAGCAGGAATTCCCAGCATGAGTAGAAGTCCTCAGCAGGTTGGCTTGTAGCTCTCCTCAGCAACTTTGCTTACAACTCATCCCCAGTAGGGTTGCTCCCGGCAGACTGTCCCTGGTTGAATCGTCTACAGTCTTCCCCAGTGGAGTTGCCTGATTAAAGCCTGATACTTTATCTTCCCCTCCTTATTGGAAAATTTCCTCTTAGTAGAGTTGGTGGTGAAAATGTTGTATCCATCCACAGCGGAGCAATTGGTTCTCTCTCCCCTTAGCTGAGATGTTTCTCCAGCAGTTATGAAGAGTTGTTGTGATTGTTAGAACTTCTGTTTGGTGGTTGTTCCCCACAGAGTTTCATATCATTCCTTGATAAGTTCCTCAGTAGAATGTCTCCTACGATGAATCTTATTTGTGGTGAGCTCCCCAGTAGAGTTTCCTCTACTATGGATCTTTTGTCCGATCAACAGTAAATCCCTGGCGGCGACTCTGTATGTTCCCCAACTGACTTTGACTGATCCTAGTTTAACATTGGTTTCCCCTCCGAGTGGAAGACATTTTCCAGTAATGAGGGACTTTAAGGAAGATATGTTGTTTCCTTCCCCAGCGGAGTAATTTGCTCTTTCTCCCGGTAGCAGAGATATCTCTCCAGCGGATAAGAGGAAGTATGCTTGATTGATGTGTTTCTGTTTGGTGGTTGTCCCTCCACAGAATTTCATATTATTGTCTGGTAAGATCCCCAATCTAGTTCTTCTAGGTCAGATCTTATTAATATTTCTGCATGTTCCCGAGAGTTGTTGGAGGATCCCCGACAGTTGGTAGCCGAGATTTTGATGATCCTCAACAGCGGTCTCTGATCCTCAGCAGTGGTCTCTGATCCTCAGCAGTGGTCCTTGTCTCCAGCGGTGATTGGTGTTTCCTGGTATTTGATGCTCCCCACCAGATTGGATTTCCTCCTGTGGGCCTGGCCTTTCTCTTTAGAGATGTTATACCGGATGTCCGGACCAGTTTGTGTTAGATATGTCTGTCTGTCAGCATTAATCATACATAAACCACGCATATACATGCATAGTTACAACATTCAGATATTCATGTTGCATTCTTTGCCATATATCTTTGCTTATTATCTCCTGCTATTGGTGAAATGTTCTTCCCCAAGCAGATATTTGTGTCTGATCTCTCCATATAAGAGTCAGCCCTATAGGCAGAAAGTGTCTATCTTTCCTCCATATTCCCCACTAAGTTATGTCCTCGTGGATGATTATTTCTTTTAGTTTTCTCCCTAAATATGTATTTGGATGGAATTACTCCCCGGAGTTATATCCTCATTGGGTTGAGTCTTGTTTCATTGTGTCTTTCTGGTTTGTTCCTGGATTGACTCGTTTCTTGTTTTTCCCCTGCAGGTTCCTGTGGTTTAGTTGTTCAATTGCTCAGTAACTAGTAATTGTTCATCTTTTCCCCAGTGGATCTTGTGGCCTTCTACCCAGTAACTAGTAGTTGTAAGTCCTATTTTTGTGGTTTTCTACCCAGTAACCGGTAGATGTAATCCCCTCTTTGTTGGTTATCTTTATCCAATATTCGGTATTGATATTCCTTCATTTTTGAGTATATCACCCAGTAACCGGTGATTTATCTTTGGGATCATTGCTTTGTCAATGTATCCCCAGCGAGTCATCTTTCATTTACCCTTGTTTGGTAATGATTGTTTCTCCTTGGGATTGGTCATCATTTTATACCCAGTAACCGGTATCCAGATGTCCTTTCTTTTCAGTTGATTTATCCTTTATTAACCCAGTAACCGGTTGTGGATAATCTTCCATGCGAGTATGTTATCTATGTTCTAACGGTAATAAATGATATATCTCATGCGCTCTTCAGTCGAAGTCTTTTTCTTCCCTAGTTGAGTAAGGTTCGTATTTCCTTGTGGAATCGAATGCCCATCCTGTAAATTGAGGTTGCTTTTTTCAGCCCTCCTTTTCGGATGATGAGTGTCTTGGATTCACGCCTGGTTGGTCACCTATTATATGCCCAGTAACCGGTATCCCTGGTGTTCCTTCCTTCTGCTCCCTATTATGACTTTTGTCCCCTGTAGAGTCAGATTTTTCTAAGTTGAGATATACCTTTTAGGTCTTCCTCAGACGTTTTGGATAATTGATATCTCTCACCCTTATACCGATCTTAGATATTCTTTCTTCTTGAGCGTGTTGTTCTCTCACCCTCATACCGGTGTTTTGATCACATGTCTCTCTTTGAGTTATTACCCAGTAACCGACAATATCTCATTTTTTTTTCTTCCTCGGCTGAATCCCTTAGTGGATATTCCCCACCTGAGTCCGGATTTTTATCCGAAGTATCCTTTATGGATAGTTTGCTGTATCGGCATATTCCCCAATATATGCATCTTTGCGTCAGCTCGAGTCTTTCCATCGATTTATTTTCATGGAATCCCTTCGTGTCTCCCAACAAGTTTCAAGTCGTGACTTGCTCACGCATTTTATTCCTATGTTTCCCCAGAGTCTCTGTCACCCTAGTGAGTGTATTACTCCTATGGATTTTCAGTTGCTCTTGATTCTTTTTCTTCGTGGCCATATTTCCCCACAGAGTATTCACTTTTGCATGCATACATCTGCATCATGAGGTCTCTTAGGGACCAAAATTTGTCTCTTTGTTATTATTTAAGCCCATTCTACCTCGTCGAGACGAAGATTTAACCTTCATATCTCCGGCTAGAATGACCTTAAATAGGGGCATCTGTAAGACCCTAATTTTGACCCTAAGATCCCTCATGGCATCATATCATTGCTCATTGCATTTGCCTCAAGGATCATAGCATCTTGGTTCCTTAACCCCTGGGTTGGGACTTGTGTGAGTTGGTTTGAGACCACCAAGCATGCTTGAATTGTATATTATTTCTTTTCTTATTTTGTTTACTAACCAAAAGCACAAAAATATGTCACTAACTTGTTTTGTTTTGAAGTTCAAGCAATCATGAGATCCCCTGCTCTTAGGAGACCCTATGCTCATTGAAGTGGCTAGATGAAGATGAAAGCAAGCATGAAAATGGTTCCCAAAGTTATAAATCATCATATATGTCTCCCAAGTATCTCAATTTGTCAATTTGATCAAGATAAACCAAAGGCCTTGAGGATTATTTCCCAAAGAAACCCTAATTCAACTATGCATTGATTGTGCCTTGCTCATGAAGCAACCTCAACCTATGATCAAATTCAATAAAGGGAAGTTCTTTCATTCATTAGTTTATGCATATATGAGCTTATGTGAGTATACTCAATCATTCATTCATCAAGATTTGAAGCTTGGCCTTCAGAAGTTGACCAGTCAAGTCATCTAACTAAACTAAGGATCCCTGAAATCTAACGTTTGATGTGTTTGTCAAATGAAGATGACCCCAAGAGAAAACATGTTCCTAAGAACCATATGAACAACTTTCATGTTCATCAAAAATCCATTTTAAACTTTTACGGTTATCATCCAATTCAAAACATTATAGGTCATTTTGACTGAAACCCTAATTTTGGATCAACTTCCCAAGGACCTAACTTCTTCATTTTTTAATGATTTTGAGGTGAGACCAATTTTATTGGAAAGCGTATGATGTCTAATTCAAATGTTATGTTGGGCAAAATTTCATTATCCTAAAAGAAGTACATGTTATAATACAAAACATTATAGGTCACTTTGGACCAAAACCATTGAATGTTGAAAAAGTCCAACTTCAAGTACCCATAACTTTCTCATAAAAAATCCAAATGATGCAACGCTTCAGTCCAAATTCATCACTTTAAAAATATCTACAACTTTGATGTTGGAGGTTTTTCCATTTGAGGCATGCATCATTGAAACAGAAGGGCTTGAAGTTGGTCACTTTTAGCAAATTTTTCAAAGACATGTTTTGTACATCAAATTTCATGGCCAGTTTTCACAATTTTCCAAACTCCAAATGGAGTTTTGCCCAACATAACTTTTATTCCTTATTTCATGAACTTTTCAACCAATACTCACATGCCTATGTTTGGATTTTTCATGGGTGACTTTTGAAGAGGGGAACATTTATGCCCAATTATGGAATTCACATTGAATCTTCATGCACAAGCAATTGCAATTCAAACTACACGTCCATTTCACTTCAGAGTGAGCTCAGCATTCATTTCCACCAGCTTTTGGGCCTCACATGCTCATGTACAGGCCCATGCATGGAGGACACAAAGCTTCATGCACACGATTTTGGCACCTCATTGCTTGCACTTCAACTATAAATAAGAACCTTGCCTAATTCAAATTTCACCCTTGATTCAACCTGAAGTTCTGCAAAAATTTAAACCCAACCACACTAGAGGAATTCTGATTTTATTTTCTCAAATTCAAACTAGAATTTTAACTTCCTTGGTTGATCTTCAGTTTCTAATTCCTTAGCCTATCGTTATCATCATTTCCTGATCAAGTTGGAAGCAAGAATTGGAGCAGATCGTGTTGTTTAAAGCTGTACTTCAAAGGTTTATGATCCAACTGTTTTGAGCTATATCTCATCATATATTGTGAATTGCTTGTGTTCATATGGTTTTCTGAAGTCCTCGTGTGAGAGGCAGGCCAATGGTGGCTTTTATTTCAAGTTTTAGAACCTTTCAGTTTGAACACCTGGATTTTCCATCTCAGATTTCTCATTCCATAGAGATCTTGAGGATAGTCCAAGGTTACAGGGGTGATGTACATCACCCAGCTCCATTTTGGTATAAGGCTCATGCATTTTGGTTGAGGTTTGAAAACCTGCAACTGGTGGCCGGAAACAGTTAGCTCACCAGAGAAGACGGTGGTTTCCACCACCGTCCCCACGTGGAACCTCCTGGGCCTTTGGATCCCATGAGCGCGTTCTAATCTCAGCCTTTGTTTCTTTTGACTTTTTTAAATGCATTGTGTCACGCGTTGGACTTTAGAGAATGATGGAAGCGCACTTCTGGACCGTCTGATGTGTCCACGTCATTTAATGAAATGGATCGTGCGCTCCATGATTTTCCATATTTTTTTAATTTCTGTTTTATTTTTTTTTATTCCATTTATTTTCAAAGATTCATAATTATTTTATTTGGAATCACAAAAATATGAAACCAATTGCAGAAATTTTCTTTTAAAATCTAGTTTCATAATCAGATTTTTAGTTATTTTTGTCATTTCATTTAATATTTTTTGTGAATTATTTTGTTTTTGATAGTTTTTTAATTCATTTTAATTACTTTTTGATATTCAAAAATTCCAAATATATTTTCTTAACACATATGGATGATGATAAGTCTTTCAAAAATATTCTCATCAATTTCTTAATTGATTTGTGTTTTATTTGAGATTTTAGTTCATTTGTGTTATTATTTCTTGATTTTTAATTGTTTTAAAATAGTTTCTGTTTTTCAAAAAATATTAAGAAAATTTGTCAAACTTTGTTTGACCATGTTAGACTTATGATAATTCAATTGGACTTATTCAAGTTGATTTGAATTGAATTTGAAGTTTGACAATACTTTATTCATTTTATTTTATGTTTTATTTTAATTCCAAAAAAATACCAAAAATATGTTTGACCTTTATTGACTTCTAATCTTCATTTCACTTCTGTTTATCATTGATTGATGTTGATTTCATTCACATTTGATCATTGTATTTTGATTATGTCATTTGGATTCTCATTTTGTCCATTTCATCTTCATCTTTTTTCTTCTTCTTTTTCTTTTGGCCAATGAGTTAATGATTTGTGGTTAGCCTTGACATATGAGAGGCTTAACCTTCTTTGATCCAAATCAAACTCAACTTGATCAAAGATCAAGTGAGTTTCTTTGTGTCCAAGATAGATTGCTTCTTGGTTAAGCAAAAAACCTAAAATCCATACAAGGCCTTTCCTTCTTTTCTTTTAGCATGGAAAGTTGTAGAAGCTTGGCTTACTAGTCATGATCTCTAACTTGTGTTTATTTGCCTATAGTTTTATTGACCGGCCTCAGATAGGTGTGACTACTACATTAGTCCACTTACGATTGCTTAACATAGCGCTAAATTGCCTTATGGCACACTAACACTAACTACTAACACTAACTTTAATTCAAGCATTTAATTCTTGCAATTTACTTTAATGCAATTTAATTTCTTGCTCATTTATTCATATTGCCCTTTTCCCTTTGCTCACTTGAGCTCATATTTTATGCTTATACTATTTTCCTTTTGCTCACTTGAGCTTATTATTGTGAATAAATATATTGTGGCTTTGTGCTTGTTTTATGATTGTTTGTGTGAACCCAATGCAAAAAGGAGAAAGGACTTAGAATTAGGACCTTGCCTATGCTTAAAGGAGTTCAAAAGCATCTAGGCCTCATGCCTTTAGAATGCTAAACTTGTTGTATAGCAACTAGGCCTCATGCCTTTAGAATGCTAAATCTTGAAAGATGACTTGAAAGGACCTCTAATCTAAACTCATTCTTTGTCCATTCCTCTTACTGCATTGTGAACTTTTTGATTGTTTGTTCTTGTGTCATAGGGATTCCAAACTTGAGATAGTAAGAAGGACCATTGTCATGAGTAGCCAAGTTAAGAAAGACAAGCCAAATGGAGATCCTAGGAGCTTGATTGAATATTTGTTGGATTGCTTGAGTTAATTGCTAAGTCCAAAGGAAAGGAGCATCTTGTATCATCTTTATGATCTCAAGAAAGGAACTCCAAGGGTTTTATCTCTTCTCTCATCTTTGCATGTTTAGGACTAGCCCTTCTCTTATTCTCTCCACTCTAACCCAAGCCAAACCCTTTTGTGCAAACATTGACATTGTTTTCAAATTAGAAACCTAGGCCATATGCCTATGATGTTTTTTCAAACTCTTTTCATTAATACTTATGTTGAATGAACCTTAAGTCAACTTTGACTTCATTTTTGTGAATACTTTTAACTTGTAAATACAACTCACTTCAAGTGATTTTTATGGTTCCAATGGTCACCTTTGTTAAACTTTTCATAAACACTAGTCATTAGGTTTGAGTTATCATAGTGGTTGATGTAAACCTCACCTTATCCTTAGTGATTGGACTATAAGTCTTCCATTCTTATTATCGGGTAGATCCCTCACTAGTATGTTGAAGCTCTCCTCACATGGTGGATTGTTGGTTTAGGTTGAGTTTTCTCCCTTTGATAACAAATGACCTTAAGGCTTTTGATCAAATCAATTCACCCATATTTTGAGATTTTTACCCCGAACTACGAGGTTTTGATCCTAGCTTTGTGATGGTACGTAGGCAATGGGTTCATCCATTCAAACAATAAAAATTGTAAATAATATGTATATTCTTTTCTCATCTCCCCAATCTTGTTTGCACAAATATTTTCACAAATACCAACCTACAATACACTTTGCAAAAAGGGATCCCTTAGAGTACTAAGGGTGTTTTGGGTGCTTAAAACCTTCCCATTTCATAACCAACCCCCTTACCCAAATCTCTGACATTTTTATTAGTTTTTGATTTGATAAAACTTCTTACTTGGTTTTTGTTCGCTTTCTAACCTTTCCTTTGGATAAATAGAAGTGCGGTGGCGACTCGAATTGTATGCTTAATTTTGATTTAGTCAATAAATCTAAAGGTAACGAATACCCCGCTACATAAACACATGAATTAGGAACTTCATTCCAATATTTCACTACAACCATTGATGCCAACGTTGCAAGAGCATCTGCCATTTGGTTCTCATCTTGAGGGATATGGTGAAATTCAACCTTTGTAAAGAAGGTTGAAATCCTCCTCGCATAATCTCTATATGGTATCAAACCGGGTTGATTTGTTTCCCATTCTCCTTTGATCTGATTCACAACCAAAGCGGAATCATCGAAGACATCCAAATACTTGATCCTGAGATTCATGGCCTCTTCAAGCCCCATAATGAAAGCTTCATATTTTGCCATGTTGTTTGTACATTTGAAAGTCAATCTAGCTGTAAATGGTAAGTTCGTGCCTTAAGGAGTAATGATCACTGCCCCAATGCAATTTCCATACTGATTAACAGCTCCATCAAATACCATGCCCCAACGGGAACCAGGTTCTGGCCCTTCTTCTAGTAATGGTTCATCATAATCTTTCATTTTCAAGTACAAAATCTCTTCATCAGAAAAATCTTACTGTACTAACTGATAATCTTCAAATTGTTGGTGAGCCAAATGGTCAGCCAAGATACTACTTTTGATCACTTTCTGAGATCGGTATTCAATATTATACTCTGATAACAACATCTGCCAACGGGCAATTCTCCCAGTTAAAGCAGGCTTCTCAAATATATACTTGATTGGATCCATTTTGGATATCAACCAAGTGGTATGATTCAACATATATTGGCGCAGACGCTTAGCAGCCCAAGCTAATGCGCAACAAGTCTTCTCAAGCATTGAATACCGAGTCTCACAATCGGTGAACTTCTTATTGAGGTAGTAAATTGCAAATTCTTTCTTCCCAATCTCGTCTTGCTGACCAAGAACACAACCCATACTATCTTCTAGCATCGTCAAATACATGATCAACGGTCTTCCTTCAATAGGTGGAGACAAAATTGGAGGCTCGAACAAATATTTTTTGATACTATCAAATGCTTTCTGGAAGTCTTCGGTCCAATCGCAAGACTGATCTTTCCGAAGAAGCTTGAATATTGGCGCACATGTGGCAGTCATGTGGGAAATGAATCTGGAAATATAATTCAAGCGGTCGAGAAAACCTCTGACTTGCTTCTCAGTTTTGGGCGCAAGCATCTCTGGTATTGCTTTGACCTTAGCAGGATCAACTTCAATACCCTTCTCGCTGACAATAAAGCCTAATAACTTACCAGAACGAACACCAAAAGTGCACTTATTGGGATTCAAGCGGAGTTTATGCTTCCTCAACCGCTGGAATAGCTTCAACAAATGCTCAACATGTTCCTCTTCATCAATTGATTTAGAAATCATGTCATCGACATAAACTTCAATCTCTTTATGTATCATATCATGAAAAAGAGTAGTCATTGCTCTTTGGTAAATTGCACCAGCATTCTTTATACCAAAATGCATCACTCTATAATAGAATGTTCCCCAGGGTGTAATGAATGTGGTCTTCTCCATATCCTCGGGTGCCATCTTAATCTGATTATATCCGGAAAATCCATCCATAAATGAAAACACTTTGAATTTAGCAGTATTGTCTACCAACATATCAATGTGTGGCAGAGGGAAATCATCTTTCGGACTGGCTTTATTCAAATCTCTATAGTCGACACAAATGCAGACTTTTCCATCTTTCTTTGGCACATGCACAATATTGGCTACCCGTTACGGATACTCAGCAGTTACAAGGAAACCAACATCAATCTGCTTCTGAACTTCCTCTTTGATCTTCACAGCCATTTCAAGATGTGTTCTTCTCAACTTCTACTTGACTGGCGGACATTCTGGCTTCAATGGAAATCTATGCTCCACAATCTCAGAATCCAACTCAGGCATGTCTTGATAGGACCAAGCAAATACATCTGAATACTCTCGAAGAAGATCGATTAACCCCTTCTTAGCATCTAGACACAGTCGAGACCCAATCGATTTCCTTGACATCATCTTCGGAACCCAAGTTGACTAGCTCAATCTGCTCTTCAAATGGCTGAATAATCTTCTCATCTTGCTCAAGAAGACGAAACAATTCCTCACTCACTCTACGTCACTTTCCTCCTCGGCCTCAAACACACGGAATTCAAAATTTGGAGAAGGAGAAGGATCATTGTATTCAATGGGGTTAGGCACCAACCTGCATAATGATTTGATATTTTGATTTTAGAGAAGTGAATTTGTGACCAAATATTATGCAGATGGACAATTATATTGTTTATTTATGTTTTTGGTGATTACCATTTTCAGAATAAAAGCAAAAAGTAAAAATAAACATCAAAGATGTGGATGAATAGAATTAATTTTATTGATGATCAATTTAAAATGCCCAAACAATGTTCACTTCTCCCTTAGGCATAGAAGAAGGATTTTTAAAATATAAAGCAATTACTTAGATCGATGCAAAATAATAGGAATATCAACAGCAGTCCAATTATTGCATGTCCCTCCATGCGTCACAAAGTTGGTGCAGTCTTCCTCTTCACTATCCTCTAGCATGCTAGCTGAGTATTGTTCATTGCCATGAATGAACCCTCCGCTACGGAATCTAAGTTGCATATCTTCAGATCTAACAGCTGACGAGCCCTTATGGAACCCCAAACCAGTTCTTCCTTTGTTGTCGGAGACCTCTACCACACTCCCCCACTGATCAACAGAACCTTCTTCAATAATCTTCTGAGCATCTTTCAGAGAGGACATAGGTGCCCCAACTCTCTTCTCAGTAGCAATAGATAAGGCTTGGAATGGAGTTCCAACCTTATCCTCATCTTCTACATATGAGAAAGATGACAGATGGCTAACTAACAGTGCTTTCTCTCCTCCAACAATTACCAGCTTGCCACTCTTGACAAATTTGAGCTTCTGATGTAGAGTGAAGGTAATAGCCCCTGCCTTATGAATCCACGGCCTTCCCAATAAACAGCTGTAGGCCGGGTGGATATCCATTACCTGGAAAGTAATTTGAAAATCACTCGGACCTATCTGAACTGGGAGGTCCACTTCTCCAATAACCTTCTTGCGCGAGTCATCGAAGGCTTTGACAATTACTCCACTGTATCTGTATCTCATGGGAGCTCCCTGGTAAGATAACTTTGACAATGTTGACTTCGGAAGCACATTGAGTGATGAACCGGTGTCAACGAGCACATTTGACAAAGCATCTTCCTTGCAATTCATCAAAATATGCAAAGCCAGATTATGATTTCTTCCCTCCTCGGGGAGTTCTTCATCGCAAAAGCTCAAATTATTGCATGAAGTGATGTTAGCCACAATATGATCAAATTGATCCACAATAACATCCTGCTCCACATATGCTTGTTCAAGAACTCTCTGGAGTGCTTCTCTATGCGCTTCAGAATTCAAAAGCATAGACATCACGGAAATCTTTGAGGGAGTCTGGAGTAACTGCTCAACCACATTAAATTCGCTCCTCTTAATTAGTCAAAGTACCTCATCATCATCATTGGCTTTCAAATTTCTGGATTCACCAGACTTATCCTTTGAACAACCAACAAGATCTTCATTAGGCACCTCCGCCTTCTTACCAACAATCATTTCTTCTTTATTCTCTGGGAACACTGGTCCAAAAACTCGACCACTGCGGGTCACCTTCGTAACATCTGCAATGCTCACCACTGAACTGGTCATAGGTAATGATACCTCTTGACCATTCTCTATCATCGTAGCATTGTATTGATACAGTACAACCTTATCAGATGCATACGGGACTGGACCCGCTAACCGTATTACCAACAGAGATACTGATCTTTGACTGACGTTCTTATTATTGCTGCTATCATACTGGATTATTAACCGCTCTTGCTGCTTGAAAACGGGCACTATGACATTAACATCGTCATCTACATAAGGGGATTGGACAATCTGAATCATGCCTTCATCCATCAGACGATGGATGTCCCTTTTCACCACATCGCACACCCTTGGGTTCATGCTACAAATATCACAACCATCGTGATCATGTTCACAGTCACGCACCATACAGATGTCCTTGTGTATCTGCACCAAGGATCCACGGATAAAACGTACATCAAAAACTTTGTACTCACCAGGACAACCGTACACCATGTTAATTGAAGAATTCCCATGAGCGGGCAACGAGTTAACTTTCACATTAGGCGCGCGGTCTTCAAAAGACACCATACCACTCTTCATAAGCTTTTTCACCTTATACTTTAGCGGATAACAGTTTTCGATATCATGCCCAGGTGCACCCTAATGAAAAGCACAACGAAGCTCAGGTTTATACCACCAGGGAAGTGGTTCTGGGATCTGCGGTGGGTTCCTCGGTTGAATCAAGTTTTTGAGGACTAATGATGGATACAATTCTGCGTACGACATAGGAATCGGGTCGAAAGAGACCTTCATCCCTATATTTACCATTTCGGTAAAATCACTGGGGGTACTGGCGATCATCCGTTCATAATAAAATGAACTCAGGCTTTTCAGAAATATTTTTGTCATCTCTTTCTCCTCCAAAGGAGGAGTGATCTGGGCAGCCAACTCTCTCCATCGCTGCGCATACTCCTTGAATGTCTCCTTATCTTTCTGAGACATGGACCTCAGCTGGTCCCTATCCGACGCCATATCCACATTGTACTTGTATTGCTTCACAAAAGCCTCACCTAGGTCATTGAAAGTGCGGATGCTTGCACTATCTAGCCCCATATACCAACAGAGTGCAGCACCTGTCAGGCTATCCTGGAAGTAGTGAATAAGCAATTGGTCATTATCAGTTTGGGTTGAAATCTTGCGGGCATACATCACAAGATGACTGAGTGGAAAATAATTCCCCTTATACTTCTCAAAGTTAGGCACTTTGAATTTCACGGGATCTGCACATTGGGTACCAAGCACAGTTCAACGACACTATTCCTAAACAGGTCTTTACCTCTCAGCGTTTTCAGTTCCTTGCGCAGCTCAAGGAATTGGTCTTTCATTTCATCCATCTTCTCATAGACCTCCGGGGCCTCAGATGGCTTGGAATGATAGATGGTGTCCTCTATACGAGGCAAAGTATGCATAACTGGAGGTGGCATGGACATGACTAGGCTAGATGTCGGCATGGAAGCAAAAGTAGGAGCGAAGCCTTCTGGCACAAAGTTGGGCGGCATTCCCCACGGGAATCCGGCAGGAAAGTTTGGCGCAAAGTGGGCGGTGGCAGCAGGCACAGTAGAGGTAACCACTTCAGAGATAACTGTCCTCACGGGAGGAGTTGCAGGCGTTGGAGAAGCTTGGCTCTGAGCAGCAAGAACTGACTCCATCATAGCAGTCAGCCGGGCAATCTCCTCTTTCAAATCTCGATTCTCTTGCTCAAGGTGCTCCATAATTCTTGGATGCTTAGCTCTGGTGTTGTACCGGTGAGTCAACTTGGCTAAAGCACAAAAGAACACCAATCAGACACCTGGCAAAAACCTGCTTATGCAAATGATGCATGAAATGCAATGCTTGATTATTTTTATTTTCAAGGAACTTATTATATCATTTGCAAATATATATATTTAAATGGCAAATTGCAATAATTTGATATGACCAACAATCTCTTTTTATTTATATAAACTGAAAGGATTACACTGAGTACAATTTCATAAACCAAAATAAAAGATACAAGAGAAAAGGAGACTAGTCATCCTAAGGATCCCTAGCAACCATGTCAGAAGGTCTGGCTGAAGGCGCGTACTTCCTTTGAATGCGACGGATCTCGGTCTCAAAAGAAGCCTTCATCATAGTCTTCTCGAGGACAAGCTGGTCAACAATCTTCTTCCAAGCAACGGAAGGCTGAGGCATGCTAGAAGATGAAACCTCTGGCTCTCTCTGTCTCTTCGTCACTCGCTCTTCAAGTAGCTCAATCAGTGCATCTTTGTCCTTAGACTCCAATAGAAACTCTTCATGCTTCTTGCTCAAGGCATGGAAACGCTCTTTCCACATATCCTTCTCTTGCTTCATCTTGATGAACGCGTCTTCCAACTCCTCTACATCTTGGTTAGGGAGAGTTAATGGCTCAACCACAACCATAGAAATAGGTCTCTCACAAGGATAAGGCATCTTAAACTCCATAGCTCTCTTCATCACCCAAAGAGTGTAAGCTTCCAAAGCTACACAATTGCGCGGACCAAGCTCGAATCTTCCTTTCCTATGCACATTATGCCAAGCATGCACAATCTTCTACTTTAAATGTTGGGGATCTTTACCCTCTTGATTGAAAAGACCTTCTAACAACATGTTATTAGGTTTGTCTCTCAAGGGGAACCCAAGTTGACAACGATCCAAAGCAGGATTGTAGTTAATTCCTCCTTGTGTACCAATGAGAGGCACATTAGAGAATTCACCACAACTATCAATAATCCCCAAACTGCTTAAAGATGGATCATACCAAACTATATCATCATTAGTGAGAGACATAAGTCTCTGAGACCACCTTAGACATTGTTTGTTCTCCACAAAAGCAGGCGTCTGAGGCAAGTGCGAAATAAACCACTTGTACAGAAGAGGAATGCAGCAGACAATCGTTCCACCACCCTTAGAATTCCTTAGATGCAAAGAGAAATACATGTCACCCAACAGAGTAGGCACAAGATTCCCAATCAATAAAAGTCTAATGGCATAAGCATCAACAAAACCGGCAATGTTAGGGAACAAAGCTAATCCATAGATGAGCAACACAAAGATAACTTCAAAAGCGTCCATACTACCAGCTTGAGCAAAAGTAGTATCTTCCTTGATGAGGAAAACAGATGGCAACCCAAATAACCCTCATTTCTTCACCCAATGAGCCTCTATCTCAGACTTCTTCAAGTGAAGAGCTTCAGCAATAATACTAGATCGGGGAATCTCCTCCAATCCACTAAAAGGCACTCTAATAGAAACAGGTATCCCCAGAAGATGAGAATACTCCTCCAAGGTAGGCAAAAGCTGAAAATCTGGGAAAGTGAAACAATGGTAGAGAGGATCATAGAACTCCACCAATACACTCAAGAGTCTTTTAACTACATCACCAAACAAGATGGATAGAAGCTTCCCATGACGTTGCTTGAAGTCCAAGGGATCTAATGCAAAAGATGCTAGCTTCCTTAACTCTTTCAAGTCGGGACATCTGAAACTGTACTTCTTACTGTTCTTTCGTCTATAATCCATGGTCTGAAAATATTTGCAAATAAATCCTCAGTTCCTTGAACCTATTTTTCGTGTGATGAACGTTATGATGCGTATGAATGCATGAATGCAGCAATCACAAATAAGGGATCACACACAAGGAAAACAAAGGTCAAGGGATGAATCAAGTCATTGTCAAGATCAATCATCCATTTTGGTGAATTATGGTTTCCACCTTATCAACACCCAAGTTCCATTGATATTGACAAGACTTGATTGAATCAATCAAGAATTAAGGGTTTGTTGCAAGTCACGAGCATGGAGTCTGGGTAAGAACCATTCCAAAGGAGTGAACTAAGGATAAAAACTTGTAGATCATGTTCTAAAAAGTTCCCAGAGTCTTAATTCCATCTATCAGTTATTACAGGTTAAGATGACTGACTCATCAACCCATAATATTCTCAAGAGAAACTTGTCTGAGTGTAGTATTGCATAACAACTATTATCAAGTCTGCACCTGAACAGTTTCCGCACTACGTCCTAAATAGGCCAAGATGGGTTAGGTGTTCTAAGGTCCTCAGCTTCTCAGACCCAATTAGAAATAGTAATGCCTAACCACAAAAACTTGTGTGACATTTCCAAATCCAAAGGAGTCTCCACTGAGCAGATGGATCTCAAGCTAACTTGTTAAGGACTACTCCACACAAGTCGAACATGACTGTACCATCCTCCTATCTTGATTGCACTCAAGTTCGAGTTAGAACTTATCTCACCACTCAGAGATCACCAAGCACAACAAGCATATTATATCACACATACATATATACAAACATCACATATATACCAATATATTTACACAAAAAGTAGGCTAAACCCACTGGAGACTACTCCCCAACAGAGTCGCCACTTAATTTCTGTAGCGGGAAATTCATGATCATCAAGCTATTGATAAGCTAGAGATTGATTAACAAAAGTCACCACCGCGCTTTTATTGTTTCCAAGGGAAAAGGGAAAAAGTACGGGCAAAACCCAAGTAAGTAAGAAGTTTTCAAATAAAAACTAATAAAAATCAGAGATCACAGGTAAGGGGGTTAGTTACACATAGGGAAGGTGTTAGCACCCAAAGTGTCCTAGGTACTCATAGGGAGCCCTTTTCGTGTGCATATGTATTTTGTACAAAGTGATGTTTACAAACAAATAGAATGGGGGGATGAGAAAAGAATTCATTAATTATATTTTTGTGTTTGGCAAGACCTTCGGTCCTGTGCCTACGTACCAACATAAAAATGAGGGATCAAAACCTCATAGTTCGTGCATTAAATTTCAAAATGAGTGTGTTGGTTTTAACAAAATTTAAGTTTGAGAGGCACAAAGGCCTAAAATGATTTGAATGAGTTAGTTCTTTTTTGGCTTTTTGAAAGTTTAAGTCAAGTATGGTTAAGTTTATTTACAAGTTTGATTTAAGAAAATAAGTTTGAAATGGCAATGGCATAAGGCCAAAGTTTCTACCTTTTTGAAAGTGGTCAAAGTTTAGAACAAAAGTAGTTCACACAAAGAAGGTTTTAAAAATGGAGGGAGTGATTTGGAAATTAAAGAAATAGGAAAAAGATGAAGAGACTACCCTATGCACAAAATTTAAAAGTTTAAAGTTGAAAAGATCTGACCAAATGGGTAGCAATCCAATAGAAAGTATGTCAATAGAAACTCAGAATTCCCTTGGACTTTTAGAGTCAAGCAACACACAAATGCACAATTATATTATCTTGAAGAGCAGAGGCATCAAATAAAGATGGCCTCATCCAAGCTTATCCACTTCATGATCTTCTTCAAAAAAGCCCATGCAACAGATGATTCCACAAGTCATAGGTTCAAAATAACAACTTCACAATGGTTAAGTTGCAGATGAATCTGGAGAGGTCTTCAAAGATGTATCAGATGAAGTTTCAAATTGCAAGCACTTGGTTCTTCAAAAATTGGCATTGGCCAAGTCCATTAGCAAAGGAAGGTTGCCTAGATTCTAAGTCCATTTGGGCAAGATCAAACCAACAGTCCACTCAAAAGTCTTTTAGGGTTTTTGTTATTATTATGTGCATTAATGGTCAAAGACCACACAAACAAGCAAAGGATCACAAAACAAAATATATCACACAATATGGTCCAAATGGACAAAGTGAAAATTACATTAGCATAAACAATTAGAATGGTATGTATAATGGCAAATGATAATAGATTGCTAAAAGTAAATTGCATTAAAAGTAAGAGCTTGAAATTAAAAGTTAATAGTTAGTAAGTTAGAAGTTAGTTTTGTTTTGCTTTTGCTTTCAAGACATTCTTTGGAGAACACTCAACCCACTTACCACAAGCATGGATCCTTGAACCAAAACATTTTCCAAAGGAAGTAAAGAAGGCCAAGTTTCCAAACAATACCATGGAAGAGGGGAGACTTACAATCTCACTAACTAGAATGCTTATGCCTTTTATGTCACAAATTTAGCGCTATGTTAAGCTATCGTAATTGGACTTATGTAGAAGTCACAACTATTTGAGGTCGGGCAATAAACTTTTGGTGTTAATGCATGTTAGACACATAGTATTATGAAATATGCTCATGAAACATACCACACAAAAAAAAAATACAAAAGGTGTTGCCTAATCTCATTCATACTCATGTTAATCTTTCAATCAACTAGCATTAGGACTTTGAGATGTCATTGGCCAAATGGAAATGAATGGATGAAAAAGGGAATTAGATGAAGAGGGAAGGGGATGAATGATATCACAAATTGATCAAAGGAGGACTTTTACCAAATTAATATCATTCATTCATTTTGGGAGATGGAATGTACATTCCATCAATCCCCTAAATCCAATGATATTAACTTGACAAAGTCAAATCAACCTTGACCAAGGCCCAACAATAAACAATAAACTCAAACAAGTCAATATAAATGATCAACACAATTAAAATGGCATTTATTCAATTAAAAATAATAAAATAATGCATTAAATTCAAATATGTTTTGTCCAAATCCTAAAATCTCATCAAAACACCCAAGCAATAGCCATGAGATTTATCATAGGTCAAACAAGGTCAAAGGACCTTAGAGAAAAAATTTCATAATTTTTGGACATTTAAAAATATTTTGAAACAGTTAAGAACAAATGCAAAATCAATTAATTCATGAAAAATATTAATAATGATCCAAAAAATAATTTTAATTCATAATATGGAGGAGAAAAATATTTGATTTTTTTTTGGTGAAAGTCTCATATTTTTTGGATCAATATTAAATTTAATATGAATTATTGAAGAAAATGCTATTAAAACAAAAATTAGAAAATTCTAAAATACGTGGACCATCAGATCTCCCTCATTAATTGAGGTGGCAGATCTGATGATCCAAAACGCGCGTTCCATGTGTTCCTGAGTCAATTGCGTTGTACTATTGGTAATTAAAACAAACGCTCAAGATTAAAACGTGGCTTGAGGATCCTATGGTTCAGATGCAAGACACATCATCGCCGGAGCCAGAGCTCCGGTCATCTTCCCCGGTGAACCTCCCCAGACTGGTCAAGATGAACCATCACCAAAAAAAAGAAACAGGGACATGATCTTAAAGAAAAAACATCACTGAGCTCGAATCTGGCCTCCAATTCCTCCTATTCCAAATATATTAAGAGATATGTGGAATTGAAAAATGAGGTACATGAACTGAGTTGCTTCGATTTGGCCTCAAAGCAACTCAATCTTCTTGCCTACATTGGTAGGACTTCAGACAACCAAAGAATCAATGGAATTGAGCTATAAATTGAGAGAATCTAAGATTTTAAACTTTCTGCAAATTAGCTTCAATGGAGGTCTGAACTTGATGGATCTCGATCTGAATTGCACTTGGACTTACTCTAATTGCTTGTAGAAGAGGAATCGAAAGGTTTAGAAGCAATGGACTCCTGGAGAATTGAATTCCAAAACAGTGGAGATTCAAGCTCAAATTCAAATGAATTTATCAAGGTTATCCTATGAGAGTGAAGGGATTTCAATGGAGATTCAAAGTTGGTGCAATGTGTGTCTTAATTCTGAGCAAATGCAGCTGTATTTATAAATTAATCCATGTGATATTTTCACACTCTTTCCACTTTCCAAAATTGGAAAAATGATGATGGAATGGTGCATAGGCACACACAGGCCAATGGAATGATAGCTGAAAGTCCAAATTTGAAGTATAGATGTGTTGAAGCTAGCTTAGATTGCAAGGGACATGTGCATTGTTGTTTGAGGTTGGATACATGCCAAATGATATCAGTCTTTTTAAGCCATGCCCAGCTTATTCATTTCAAGTCCAAAATGAATGAATTTTAGCTCTTAGGAAAGGTGAGATCAAGAGGAACAAGTTTTATGTTGAACACTTTTTCATTTGGAGCTTGGAACTTGGAGAAATTTGAGATGGAAGTTTGGAAATATTTGACATATCAAAAATTTTCTAAGTGTCAAGCCATATGTCTCAATATTCCACATTGCTTAACGTTTTATAGGAACTTCAAATGAGAAAAGTGTCTTCCTAAAAGTTGTAGCTCTCTCAAAGACATTAAAAATGGTAACCAATTTCATGTCATTTGGATTTGAAATGATAGAGTTATGCATTTTTGATGTTTGGAAAAATCACTTAATCAATGGTATAGGTCAAAAGTGACATATAATGTAGCCTCATATCACTTGCTCAAAAAAGTTGAATTAGCTCCTACTCCAAACATAAAAGTTCAAGTAGACACATTGAATTTTATTGTTAAACTTGGAAATCTTTTATCTCATAAAAATTGAGCAAGTTATGGTCTTGCAAAGTTGACTTTCAAATTAGGGTTTAAACAAAATGACCTATAATGTTTCAACATAGAAAATTATTTTCCAAGCAAAACTAGCTCTAGGTCTCAACATGAAAGTTGTTTATAATGTCATTTAGAGTAAGTTTTCGCTTGGAATCATTTTCATATGGTGAAAATTGTAGGAGATAGGGTCTAGGGAGACCTAGTTTTGATCAGATGAATTCATCTGGCCAACCACCATCAACCAACCACCATAAGAGTTGAGGCAATTGACGGATAAAAGGGATTAGCAGCCAATCCCCTGTTATTCAGTGTGTCGTTCTTTATGCTCGCACTATGTGCTGATGCTTCTGAACAAGTACCCAAGATCTTTGTCCAGAGTCTATCAAGTGGAATAGGATCCCACTTTTTGGATCCCCACACTTTCTTTGTCATGAGCTCACCATGGCCAGGGTTAAGAGCATGAGGTCTCATCCTCATTTACCATTTTTTATCAGCTTCACCCTAACGCTCAATGTTAGTGGTTAAGAGCTACAGATTACCCATTACAGTTTGGCTTGTTTGTCGAGGTTGACATGACCCCTCTTGACTAAAGCCCACCCTTTGTTTGAGCCTTTTGTATGGATATAGTGTGTGATGTTTGTTTACATGGAACTTTTGATGTGTGTGCTCTTGAACTAGGAGTTTCCATCTGAGCTTAATTTGAGTATCATTACCATGTTCATCTAAGTGGAAGATACAAGATACATTGAGGATCTCTTATGAGACTTGTTTGATTGCTTATGTTTTGTGCTTGCTTATTCCAAAGGATGGGATCTACTTGGATCATTAATATGATCTCAAGAGAGGAACTCCTAATGTGGTTTCATTTCTTACCTCTCACCTTTTTGTTCTCTTTAGGACTTAACCTTTCATCTTCATCTTTCCACCCTAACCCAAGCCAAAACCCTTTTTGTGCAAACACTTGACTATTGTTTTCAACATTAGAAACCTAAGCCTTAGACTTTTGATTTTCAAACTTTCTTTTCATAACACTCATTTTGAATTGAATCTTTAAGTCAACTTTGACCATTTTTGTATATACTTCTAATTGGTAAATATAACCCATTCAAATTTCTTTGTGGTTCCAATGTCCACTTCTTAATCAAATTTTTTCATAACCTTTAGCTATTAGGTTTGAGTTATCTTTGTGGTAGATGTAATACTCACCTTTGTCTTTAGTGATGGACAATGAGTCTTCCATGCTTATTATAGGGTTAACCCCTCACTAGCATGTTGAAGTTATCCTCACATGGTGGACTTGTGGTTTTAGGTTGAGTTTTCTCCCTTTGATAACAAAAGACCTTAAGGCTTTTGGACCAATCAATTCACCAATTTGTTTTGAGATTTTTACCCCGAACTACGAGGTTTTGATCCTAATCTTTTTATAAGAGGGTACGTAGGCAATGGGATTATCCATCCAAACACAAAATGTAAATAAATTGTACATTCTCTTCTCATCTCTTCAATCATGTTTGCACAAATAAATTTTCACAAAACAAATAACCTTTGCAACAAGTGTGAAAAGGGCTCCCTAAGAGTACCTAGGATGTTTTGGGTGTCTAACACCTTCCCATTGCATAACCAACCCCCTTACCCAGATCTCTCTTTCTTTTACTAGTTTTTGCTAAAACTTTTAGGTTTTTGTTCGCTTTCTAACCATTCCTTTGGATAAATAGAAGTGCGGTGGCGACTCGACTTTGTATGATTTACCTTGGATTTAGTCAATATCTCCAATGGTAACGAATACCCCGCTACACATCTCATTTGGCCTATGATATCTCAAAGTCCTAAAGCTAGTTGATTGAAAAATTAACATGAGTATGGATGAGATTAGGCCACCTGTTTTTCATATTTCTTTTTGTGTGTGGTATGTTTCATGAGCATAGTCCATTATACTATGTCTCTAACATGCATTAACACCAAAATTCCATTGCCCGACCTCAAATAGTTGTGACTTCTACATAAGTCCAATTACGATTACTTAACATAACGCTAAATTTGTAACACAAAAGGCATAGCATTCTAGTTAGTGAGATTGCAAGTCTCCCGTCTTTTATGGTATTGTGTGGAAACTTGGCCTTTTTTCCTTCCTTTGGAAGATGTCTTGGCTCAAGGATCCATGCTTGTGATAAGTGGGTTGAGTGTTCTCCAAAGAATGTCTTAAAATGAAAAGCAAAACCAAAAAAATATTAACTTCTAACTCATTAACAACTAACTTTTAATTTCAAGCCATTTACTTTAATGTCATTTAATTCTAGCCTTTATTCATTTTCCATTGTTCATATCATTCTAATTGTTTATGTTAATGCAATTTTCACTTTGTCCACTTGGACCATATTGTGTGGTATATCTTGTTTATGTATACTTTGCTTGTTTGTGTGGTCTTTGACCATTAATGTACATAATAACAACAAAAACCCTAAAAAACTTTTGTGTGGACTGTTGGCTTGATCTTGGACAAATGGACTTAGAACTTAGGCAACATTCCTATGCTAAAGGACTTGGCCAATGCCAACTTTCTGTGAAACCAAGTGCTTGCAATTTGAAACTTTATCTGATACATCATTCAAGATCCCTCTGAGTTCATATGCAGCATGATCAATGTGAAGCTATTATTTTGAACCTATGACTTATGGAATTCATCTGCTACACAGGCTAATTTTGAAGAAGATCATGGAATGACCAAATCTGGGATGTGGCTATCTTTATTTCATGCATTTGCTCTTCAAGATAATATAATTGTGCATTTTTGTGTTACTTAATTTTAAATGTCCAAGGGAACTCTGGGTTTCTATTGACATTCTTGTCTATTGGATTGCTACCCATTTGGTCAGATCTTTTCAACTCTTAACTTTTAATTTTGTGCATAGGATTAGTCTCTTCATCTTCTCCCAATTTCTTTTCTTAAATCAAACTTGTAAATAAACTTAACTATACTTGACTTAAACTTTCAAAAATCCAAAAAGGACTAGTCTCAAGTGGCGGCTTTGGTTATTTGATCTCTAGCTTATCCATAGCTTGATGATCATGAATTTACCGCTACAGAAATTAAGTGGCGACTCTGCTGGGGAATAGTCTCCAGTGGGTTTAGCCTACTTTTTTTGTGTATATATTTATATATATGTGATGTTTGTATATGTGTATGTGTGATATAATCTGCTTGTTGTGCTTGGTGATCTCTGAGTGGTGAGATAAGTTCTAACCTGAACTTGAGTGCATTTAAGATAGGAGGATGGTTTAGTCATGTTCGACTTGTGTGGAGTAGTCCTTAACAAGTTGGCTTGAGATCCATCTACTCAGTGGAGACTCTTTTGGATTTGGAAATGTCACACAAGTATTTGTGGTTAGGCATTACTATCTCTAATTTGTGTCTGAGAAGCTGAGGACCATAGAACATTTACCCCCTCTTGGCCTATTTAGGACGTAGTGCGGAGACTGTTTAAGTGTAGACTTGATAACAGTTGTTATGCGATACTACACTCAGATGAGTTTCTCTTGAGAATATTATGGGTCGATGAGTCAGTCATCTTAACCTGTAATATCCAATAGATGGAATTAAGACTCTGGGAACTTTTTAGAACATGATCTACAGGTTTTATCCTTAGTTCACTCCTTTGGGATGGTTCTTACCCAGAATCCATGCTCATGACTTACAACAAACCCTTGATTCTTGGTTGATCCAATCAAGTCTTGTCAATATCAATGGAACTTGGGTGTTGATAAGGTGCAAACCATAATCCACCAAAATGGATGATTGATCTTGACAATGACTTAATTCATCCATTGACCTTTGTTTGCCTTGTGTGTGATCCCTTGTTTGTGATTGTTGTATTCATGCATTCATGCGCGTCATAAACATTCATCACATGAAAATTTCAAGGAACTGAGGTATTATTTGCAAATATTTTTAGACCATGGATTGTGGATAAAGGAATACTAAGAAGTACAGTTTCAGATGTCCTGACTTGAAAGAGTTAAGGAAGCTAACAACTTTTGTATTAGATCCCTTGGACTTCAAACAACACCATGGGAAGCTTCTATCTATCTTGTCTGCTGATGTGGTTGAAGGACTTTTGAGTTTGCTAGTGCAGTTCTATGATCCTATCTACCATTGTTTCACTTTCCCTGATTTTCAGCTTGTCCCTAACTTGGAGGAGTATTCTCATCTTTTGGGGATAACTGTTTCTAGTAGAATGCCTTTTATTGATTGGAGGAGATTCTTCGATCTAGTATTATTACTGAAGCTCTTCACTTGAAGAAGTCTGAGATAGAGGCTCATTGGGTGAAGAAAGGAGGGTTGTTTGGGTTGCCATCTGATTTCCTCATCAAGAAAGCTACTGTATTTGCTCAAGCCGGTAGTGTGGACGCTTTTGAAGCTATCTTTGTGTTGCTCATCTATGGATTAGCTTTGTTCCCTAACATTGACGGTTTTGTTGATGTTAATGCCATTAGACTTTTCTTGATTGGGAATCCTGTGCCTACATTATTGGGTGATATTTATTTCTCTTTGCATCTAAGGAATTCTAAGGGTGGTGGAATTATTGTCTGTTGCATTCCTCTTCTGTACAAGTGGTTTATTTCACACTTGCCTCATACACCTGCTTTTGTGGAGAACAAACAATGTCTATGGTGGTATCAGAGACTTATATCTCTCACTAATGATGATATAGTTTGGTATGATCCTTATTTGAGCAGTTTGGAGATTATTGATAGTTTTGGTGAATTCTCTAATGTGCCTCTCATTGGTACACAGGGAGGAATTAACTACAACCTTGCTTTGGGTCGTCGTCAACTTGGGTTCCCCTTGAGAGACAAACCTAATTACAATTTCTTAGAATGTCTTTTCTATCAAAAGGGTGAAGATCCCCAACATTTGAAGCAGAAGATTGTGCATGCTTGGCATAATGTGCATAGGAAGGGAAGATCCAAACTTGGTCCGCACAATTGTGTAACTTTGGACCTTACACTACTTGGGTGAAGAAGAGAGCTTTTGAGTTGAAGATGCCTTATCCTTGTGAAAGACCTATATCTATGGTTGTGGTTGAGCCATTAAATCTCCCTAACCAAGATGTAGAGGACTTGGAAGACGCACTCGCCAAGATGAAGCAAGAGAAGGACATTTAGGAAGAGCATTTTCGTGCTTTGACCAAGAAGCATGAAGAGTTGCAGTTGGAGTTTAAGGACAAAGATGCACTTAATGAGCTACTTGAAGATCGAGTGACGAAGAGACACAGAGAGCCAGAGGTTTCATCTTCTGGCATGCCTCATCCTTCCGTTGCTTGGAAGAAGATTGTTGACCAGCTTGTCCTCGAGAAGACTCAGGTGAAGGCTTCTTTTGAGACCGAGATCCGTCGCATTCGAAGGAAGTACGTGCCTCGAGCCAGATCTTCTGACGTTGTTAGGGATCCTTAGGATGACTAGTCTCCTTTTCTCTTATATTTTTCATTTGGTTTCTGAAATTGTACTCAGTGTAATCCTTCCAACTATATAAATGAAAAGAGATTTTTGGTCATATGAAAATTATTGCAATTATTGATATATATGTTTGCAAATGATATAGTAAGTTCCTTGAAAACAATAATAAATAATCAAGCATTGCATTTCGTGCATCATTTGCATAAGCAGGTTTCTCTTTCGCTAGATGTCTCATTGGTGTTTCTTCTGTGCTTTAGCCAAGCTGACTCATCGGTACAACACCCGCGCCAATCACTTCAAAACTATGGAGCATCTAGAGCAAGAGAACAGAGAACTGAAGGACGAGATCGCCAGCCTGACTGCCATGATGGAGTCAGTCCTTGCCGCTCAGAGCCAAGCTTCTCCAATGCCTGCAACTCCTCCTGCGAGGAAGGTTATTTCAGAGGTAGCTACCTCTACCATACCTGCTGCTACCGCTTATTTTACACCCACTATGCCTGCCGAATTCCCCTGGGGAATGTCGTCCAACTTTATGCGTGAAGGCTTTGCGCCTACTCTTGCTTCTATGTCGGCATCTAGCCCGGCCATGTCTGTGCCACCTCTCGTTGTGCACACCTTACCTCGTGTAGAGGACACCATTTATCACTCTGAGCCGTCTGAGGGTCCGGATGTCTACGAAAAAATGGATGAAATGAAAGATCAGTTTCTTGAGTTGTGCAAGGAATTGAAGACGCTAAGAGGTAAGGATTTGTTTGGAAAAAGTGTTGTTGAGTTGTGTTTAGTGCCCAACGTCAAGATCCCGGTGAAGTTCAAAGTGCCTGAATTTGAAAAGTATAAAGGGAATACTTGTCCGTTCAGTCATCTAGTGATGTATGCTCGCAAGATGTCTATTTAGACCGACAATGATCAACTGTTGATTCATTATTTCCAGGACAGTTTGACCGGTGCTGCGCTCCGTTGGTATATGGGGTTGGATAGTGCAAGCATTCGTACTTTCAATGACTTGGGAGAGGCTTTTGTTAAGCACTATAAATACAACATGGACATGGTGCCTGATAGAGACCAACTGAGGTCTATGTCTCAGAGAGATAAGGAGACGTTTAAAGAGTATGTGCAGAGTTGGAGAGAATTGGTTGTCCAGATCACTCCTCCTTTGGAAGAAATAGAGATGACAAAGATCTTTCTAAAGACCCTTAGTTGATTTTATTATGAACGAATGATTGCTAGTTCCCCCAGTGACTTTACCGAGATGGTAAACATGGGGATGAGGCTTGAGGAAGGAGTCCGAGAGGGACGCTTGTCAAAAGATGAAGCATCTTCGAGTAAGAGGTATGGTAGCAATTTTGGGAAGAAGAAGGACAATGAAGCAAATGCAATAAGCAGTGGGAGGCAGAGGAGGCCTCAGATCAGAAGGAATCAATCATCCCGTCAACATCATCATCAAGTATCTTTCGTTATCCCGGTATTTTCTAATCAACAATCAACACCAGTTCAACAACCACAACATCAACAACAACAACAACCGCAACAACGAACAAACACATATAACAACAACAATACTACCAACAATCATCATCAACAAAACTTTGAGAGAAAAAGGTCTCTTTCGACCCGATTCCTAATTCTTATGCATAATTGTATCCATCCTTGGTTCTCAAGAACCTACTTCAACCAAGAAACCCGTCACAAATTCCAGAACCACTTCCATGGTGGTATAAGCCTGAGCTCCGTTGTGCTTTTCATCAACGGGCACCCGAACATGATATAGAGAACTGTTATCCGCTCAAGTATGAGGTTCAGAAGCTGATGAAGAGTGGAATGGTGTCTTTCAAGGGCCGTGCGCCGAATGTGAAATCAAATTCGTTGCCCGCCCATGTGAACTCTTCTGTCAATATGGTGGATGGTTGTCCTGGCGAGTTTAAGGTTTTTGATGTGCGCTTTATTCGAAGATCCTTGGTGCAGATGCATAAAGATATTTGTTTGGTAAGTGATTGTGAGCATGACCATGATGGTTGTGTTGTTTGCAGTGTTAACCCGAGGGGTTGTGAAAAGGGACATCCAGTGACTGATGGATGAAGGCATGATTCAAATTGTTCAATCCCATCATGTAGATAACGATGTGAATGTCATAGTGCCCATTTTCAAGAAACCAGAGATATTGGTAATCCAGTTTGATAGCAGTAACAATAACAATGTCATCAATAGATCAGTATCGTCGTTGGTTATACGGTTAGCAAGCCCATTCCCGTATTCATCTGATGAAGTTGTGTCGTATCAGTATAATGTTACAATGGTAGAAGGTGATCAAGAGGTCCAGTTGCCTACGACTAGCTCTGTGGTTAGCATTGCTGATGTTACCAAGGTGACCCGCAGTGGTCGTGTGTTTGGGTCGGTGTTCCCAAAGGATAAGGAAGAAACAGTGGTCAAAGTTGTCATATCAAGGAGCTCCTATGAGGTATAGCGGTGTAATCGTCAAAGCTTTTGATGGTTCACACAACACAGTTATTGGTGAAGTGGGCCTTCCAGTTAAGATAGGTCTGAGTGATTTTCAAATTAATTTTCAAGTAATGGATATCCACCGACCTACAGTTGCTTGTTGGGAAGGCCATGGATCCATGAGGCAGGAGTTGTTACATCAACTTTGCACCAGAAGCTCAAATTTTTGAAGAATGGAAAGCTTGTGATTGTTGGTGGAGAGAAGGCGCTGTTGGTTAGCCACCTGTCTTCTTTATCTTATGTGGAAGTTGAGGATAAGGTTGGAACTCCACTCCCAGCCTTATCTATTGCTATTGAAAAGAGAGTTGGGGCACCTATGTCCTCGTTGAAAAACACTAAGAAGATTGTGGAAGAAGGCAATGTTGATCAGTGGGGGCGTATGGTAGAGGTCTCCGACAATAAAGGCAGAACCGGTTTGGGGTTCCAGAAAGGTTAAACAACTGCAAGGTCTGAAGATATGCAACTTAGCTTCCGTAACGGAGGGTTCATTCATGGCAATGAACAACACTTAGCTGTTGTATTAGAGGAAGACTGCACCAATTTTGTGACGCATGGAAATGCTTACAACAATTGAACTGCTGTTGATATTCATGTTATTTTGCATCAATCTAGGTAATTGCTTTTATATGTTTTTAAAATCCTTCTCATATGCCTAAGGGAGAAGTGAACATTGTTTGGGCATTTCAAATTGATCATTAAGAAAATTAATTCTATTCATCCACATCTATGATGTTTTGTTTTAATTTTTGCTTTTCTGAAAATGCTAATCACAAAAAACATAAATAAACAATAAAATTGTCCATCTGCCTAATACAATCATCCTAACCCCATTGAATACAATCATCCTTCTCCTTCTCCAAATTTTGAATTCCCTGTGTTTGAAGCCGAGGAAGAAAGTGATGTAGAAGTGAGTGATGAATTATCTCGTCTTCTTGAGCAAGATGAAAAGACCCTTCAACCGTTCGAAGAGCAGACTGAGCTAGTCAACTTGAGTTCCGAGGATGATGTGAATGAAGTCAAGATTGGGTCTCGCCTATGTTCAGATGTCAAGAAGGGGTTGATTGATCTTCTTCGAGAGTATTCAGATGTGTTTGCTTTGTCCTATCAAGACATGCCTGGTTTGGATTCTGAGATTGTGGAGCATAGATTGCCGTTGAAACCAGAATGCCCGCCAGTCAAGCAAAAGTTGAGAAGAATGCATCCTGATATGGCTGTGAAGATCAAAGAGAAAGTACATAAACAGATTGATGTTGGTTTCCTTGTAACTGCTGAGTGTCCATAATGGGTGGCCAATATTGTGCCTGTGCCGAAGAAAGATGGAAAAGTCCGCATGTGTGTTGACTATAGAGATTTGAATAAATCCAGTCCGAAAGATGATTTCCCTCTGCCACACATTGATATGTTGGTAGACAATACTACTAAATTCAAAGTCTTTTCTTTTATGGATGGATTTTCTGGACATAATCAGATCAAGATGGCACCCGAAGATATGGATAAGACCATATTCATTACACCTTGGGGAACATTATGTTAAAGAGTCATGCCTTTCGGTTTAAAGAATGCTGGTGCAACTTACCAAAGAGCAATGACTACTCTCTTTCATGATATGTGTAACACCCCAAAATTTGCCCTCCTCATTCATGCATTCATTTAGCATTTCATATTGCATTTCATCATGTCAATCAGAATTAGATCCAAAAAAAAAAAAGACGAAACAAAAATAAATAAATAAATAAATAAAATATAATTTTTTACAAAAAAAAAATATAATAATAATTTTTTTTATTAATTAATTAATTATTTAATTAATTAAATAAATAATTAAATAAATAAAATATAATAAAAAATTTTGGACTTGGGTCTCTCTCATTTGAGCCCACAAAACCATGAAATTCAGTCTATAAATACCAAGGCTTCACTTGAGAGAACACAGAAGAGGAGAAGAAGGAAGAGAAGCAAAATACTCTGAGGTTTCCTTGGAACAAAACCCTGAGGAAAAAGATAGTGAGAGAAGACCTAACGGAGTTCAGAGCAGCCTCCAAACCCCGAAGGGAACTCAACTACACAAAATCACCTCTGCCTCACATAAACCCTGAAGATTGTTTTGTAAACCTCACGGGTGCAACTCAATTTCAATCAAGCTCTCCAATCAGGTTTGCCTTTATTCCCATTACCTTTTGCTTTTAAGTTGAATACTCTGAATGTATGAGGTATGATGGATGAATTTCATTAGGTTTTTCGCCCATGGGTTTAATATGTATATGAATGTATAAACAATGCCTTGAATGTTTAACCGTTTAATTTTTGAGTGTATGCCACAAGGTTTGAGGTTTCTGAAACCATACTGTTATTCATGAAAAAAATGCTTATGGTGTTTCACTAACCCTTTTGTTGAGTTTTTGTGAGGGCTCACATGACTTTTGCAGGGATAACTTGCGTGGTTTCCCACTTTATTTGTGGGATAACCCCTGGAGGTTCATTCCGATTACCTGTACTGACCCACTTTCTTTGATGATGTTAGCTTGGAAGGATCTCAGGGTTTCCCATTCCTCTAATTGCTGTTACTTCAGATCTTTATCCGTGTGGTACTTTTACATTTTTCCCGCATTTTACTGCTTTCCTAGCTGGAAGACCTCGATAGGAGGCAACGTTTGAGCCCCTTGGTGGCATTTTACTTTGAGATACATGTTTTGTGTTTTGTATTCATATCCCTGCAGGTAGCGCGGTTCCTTCATCAAGGACTGCCTTTTTGACCTCGAGCATCCCAAACCCTAAAACCCAAAGCAACACGTTAACTCCTTCTACTACAGGCGAGTAAGTCTCCAAAGGTCGAGCATCCGGTAGATTGCGTAGTGACGTCGTTCGTCCAAAACCCAATCCATAACCCCGTAGTTAGACGAACTACGTTTTGCTCTGATTCTCAGGCCAGATGAGATACGTAGGCATAAGACGCGATGTCTTAGCGAGCACACATCCCCCCCAACCCATAGGTCAGCCGAGCTACGAAGACTCTGATTCTCATATTCAGATGAGATACGTATGCAGTGGATGCGACATCCGCGCGAGTCGTTTTCATTTAACCCTTGTTTTTTTTTGTAAACAGCACAAGATAAACTCACACCCTTTAGACAAGAACTACACAAGTGGATCCCGTAGAGTACTACGGATGCGTAGGGGTGCTAATACCTTCCCTTCGCATAACCGACTCCCGAACCCAAGATTTGGTTGCGAGACCCCGTCTTGTCCTTTCCTTTTTCAGGTTTACTTCGAGCGTTTCCTTTCCCTCCCTTGGGATAAATAACGCACGGTGGCGACTCTTCTGTCTTTTTCTTTCGCCGGTTGTTTTTTTTTTCGCGCACTGTATTTTTCAGGTTGCGACAGCTGGCGACTCTGCTGGGGACTGAAAGAAGTTGACCTCTTGCTTGTCCATCTGCTCTAAGCGAGTCCCTCCTAGCTTTTGTAGTTTGTTTGTTTGTTGGGTGTTCATGCTTTTGTGCAGTTATTTATTTACCTGCTTTACCTTATTGCATTGTGTATATATCATTGCTGTTTCTGTTGGCTGGCTGCTTGGTGATCTTTGTGAGATGAGTTCTATACCGAACTCGAGTGCACTTAGGATAGGAGAATGGCATAGTCCTGTCGACTTGTGTGGAGTTATTCCTTAGCGAGTCGACTTGCAAGCCCATTCACTTGGTGGAGGTCATGTTGAGATCAATAATGTCACACAAGTAAGTTGTGGTTAGACATTACTTGTTCCAATATAGACCTAAGAAGCCGAGGACCTTAGTTTACCAAACCTATCTTGGCCTATTCGTAGAACGTAGTGCGAAAGTCGTTCAAGTGTGAGATTTGATACGATTGTTACACGATACTACACTCATAAGAGTCTCTCTTGAGAATATTGTTGGAATACGAGTAGTCGTTCCTCTGATAATATCCGAAAGATGGGATTATGACTATGGGAACCTTTTGTAGAACATGTTTGGCAGGTTTAAACCTTAGTACACTCCTTTTGGGTGGTTCTTAACCTAAACTCCATGCTCGTGACTTGCAACAAACCCTTGATTCATGGTTAATCTGATCAGGTATCCTTAATATCAATGAAACTCGGGTGTTGATAAGGTGTAAATCATAATCCACCAAAATGGGTGGTTGATATTAAGGATAACATGATCCATCCCATGACCTTTGTTTGGTGTGCTCTTAATTTCTCTCCAGGTAGTGCAACCTGACAGATGTTCAAGCGGGTCCATCAATTCTGATTGACATGCCTTTGCATTGCATAACATCATCTGCATATTTGCATCCAACATCTCATGCTTATTCATTTGCAGGGTATTCCCTTTCAAAACGGGGGTGCCTTAAAACTAAACAAGCAGTGCATCGCATACCATGCATATTAACCCTTGTCTATTTTGCAGGTGTCACCGCAGTGTCTAATGTTTGTTCCCTGTATCAGGCAGTTATTGGTCCCAAGCAAGTTCACAGATACCCGACAAAGGAATACCGTCCACGACTAGCGATTGACCAAGTACAGAAAGAGCTGGCTGATATGCGTGAAAGGATGGATCAGTTCATGACATTGATGACTGGTATGGTAGCAGGTCAGGAAAAGCTGAGGGAATTGGTTGAGCAACCGAGACACGATCCGGAGGTGGAGATACCAAATGTTGAGGGAAACCCTGATAACCCTGTGAACACTGGTAACGCGGGTAACGCAAATGCTGATGGAAACCCGGGTAATGTTGGCAACACAGGGAATGTTGGAAATGGTATTGGCGGAAGGTACAATGTGAATCAAGGAATTCGGATTAACGGGCACCCCGTTACTGAAGATTATCAGTATGGTCAATTTTCTTTGCACGACGAAGCCCTCGAGACCACTCGCCGTATGGATGAGCTTGCTGAGAAGCTCAAATCTTTGGAGTCTCAAAATTCCTTAGGTTTTGATGTCACAAATCTTGGTCTGGTTCAGGGAGTAAGGATTCCTCACAAGTTCAAACCCCCTACTTTTGAGAAATACAACGGGGCTTCTTGCCCACGCACTCATCTCCAATCTTATCTGGGAAGGTTGGGAGCTCACACGGAAGATGAAAAGCTGTGGATGTACTATTTTGAAGACATTCTAACTGGAGCTTCTCGTGAATGGTATTCTCATTTGTCTCGTACTACCATCAAGAGCTGGAAAGACTTGGCAGAGGCTTTTATCAAGCAATATCAATACAACTTGGACATGGCTCCAAATCGGACCTTGTTGTAAGGTATGTCTCAGACTGCCAAGGAAACCTTTAGAGAGTATGCTCAGCGTTGGAGACAGATTGCCGCGTCCGTCCAACCCCCTATGTCTGAAAGGGAGATGGAGGACATGTTCATGAACACTCTTCAAGGCAATTATATTGAGAGATTGGCTGCTTGCCCGTCAATCAGCTTTGCAGAGATAGTAATTGCTGGAGAAAGAATCGAGAGTCTGTTGAAGATGGGCCGAATTCAAGACAATAGTGCTTCCAACTCATCAGGTCCCAAGAGACTGTTTGCTGGTAACGGTCAGCAAAGAAAAGAAGGCGAGACAAGCGTTGTGTATGCCGACAAAGGCAGGGGTAGAGGACGCCCTAATTATTATCAAGATCAAGTGGCCGCAGTCACCATTCCAACACCTGTTCCTCAACCGCAATATCATCCGCAACAACAACCCAGGTACAACAATCAACAACAAGGAGGTAATCCGGGTCAGCAGAGACACTATCAACAACGTCCAAGGCATACGGACCGGGTCATCGAGCCAATCCCAATGCCTTATTCAATATTACTTCCCAGGCTGATTGACATGAATCTGGTTACGTTGAGAACTCTGGCCCCACCAATCGATCCCAATAATTTGCCTAGAGGTTATGATGTCAACGCCAGATGTGCTTTTCACTCCAATGCACCTGGCCATACTACAGATAATTGCAAGGCTCTCCAGTTAAAGGTACAAGATTTGAGAGATGCCCAGGCTATCAATTTTGCTCCGGTGCCTAATGTTATCCAGAACCCGATGCCGGCTCACGGCGGGCAAGGGATTAATGCTGTCGAAGTGGTTGAAGCTGGTAATGCCCAAGGCTGGGGCAAATTTGTGGAGCCAGTCATCAAAGAAGACAAGTTTGGATTGGGGTATGCTCCGGGATCTCAGAAGAATGAAACCGGTACTTTCTCCAGCGGGGGTTTGGTTTCTCCCCACATCGTCAATGCTGCAAATGAAGACAAGGATGACAGCGACTGTGACTTAGATAGCTGGATTCGCCCGTGTGTCCCGGGAGAAAAGCTCGACAATTGGTCGTCTGAAAAAACCGTCCGGGTTACTCTGCTGAAAGAGTGATTTTTATTGTTTTCCTTTATTACATGCATAATAAAGTCTTACACTTTGCTCAAGGTGTAATGGCTCATTTGTAGGGCCATCCATTTACTTACATTTCGCAATTATTTTTATCATCAATAAAGGACGACTTTTGCAAACAATTTTGTGTTCTCTTTCTTTCAGTTTTTTTTACTTTTTACAAAAAATGGCAATATTTCTTTTTTCGTTTTTCCTTTCTTTCAAAAAAAAAATCTCTCATTCTAAGGTAAAGCATGATCCTCCATCATGCAGAGCCGACCACCCGGATCTCACTGCTAACAACACTGCTATGGCCAAGTATGACTTCGACAATCCTATCTATCAAGCCGAAGAAGGGGCTGAGGAAGTTTGTGAATTGCCTGAAGGGTTAGCCAGATTGTTGAAACAGGAGGACCGAGCTATTACACCTTATCAGGAGGTGGTTGAGACCATCAACGTTGGTGCCGAAGACGACAAGAAAGAGATCAAGATCGGGGCCAGTCTACAGGCCGAGAGGAAAGACCGTTGATCATGTACTTGACTGTGTTAGAAAGGTCAATGGGTTGTGTGCTCGGTCAACATGACAAATGATACCGAGAGGAAAGTATATTTTTGAAAAGCCAACACTTACCGGAAAGGTTACTAGGCGACAAATGATACCGACAGAGTACGACGTCCAATACACTTCACAAAAAGCCATCAAGGGAAGTGTCTTGTCAGACTATCTTGCAGAGCAACCGATTGATGATTACCAACCTATGAGGTTTGACTTTCCTGATGAGGACATCATGTTTCTCAAATCGAAAGATTGAGAGGAACCACTCCCGGAGGAGGGGCCTGACCCTGAATCCAATTGGGTTATGATGTTTGATGGGGCGGTCCACGTCAATGGTCGCGGAGTTGGTGTAGTGTTGATCACACCGGAAGGGGGTTCGTATGCCATTTGGTGCCAGAATAACTTTTCCCTGCACCAACAATGAAGCCGAATACGAAGCTTGTATCCTAAGACTTGAGGAAGCCGTCAATATACAGATTAAAACCCTGGATGTATACGGGGACTCAGCTTTGGTCATCAATCAAACCAACAGGGAAATGGTGCTATGCTGGAACTACGTACCCAGAATTGACGTATCTCGGTCAGAGACGAATGAAGAAAGCATTTGGTCAGAAAGTGCGCCCTCGGGGGTATCAAGTCGGTGAATTGGTACTCAAAAGATTTCTTCCTCCCAACACAGATCACAGGGGCAAATGGACACCGAACTATGAGGGTCCGTACGTGGTTAAAAGGATTTTCTATGGCGGAGCTTTGACGCTAACAACCATGGAGGGCGAAGGATTCCCGTCCCCTATTAACTCAGACGCGATTAAAAAATACTTCGCATAAAATAGACCCGCTGGACAGTAAAAAGAATAGTCCAGGCAAAAAAGGGGCATCCCGACGAACCAAAAAAAAAAGAATAAAGAGGTTCGGGCAAAAATTAGGGATATATAAAAAAAAGAGTACACCCGGTGAGTCGAAAACCCAAAAGGACGGCTCAGGCAAAAATGGGTATCCCGGTGGATTGAAAACCCGAAAAGGGGGCGATCCAGGCAGAAGTTAGGGAATAAGTGAATGACTGCGATTTGAGTTCATCAGTGTTATATCACCGTTTCATTCAATCCGGCAATCTTCGAAGGTTAAAGATCGACTAATCATCCACTTCAGAAAGCAAGATGAGCAGAGCGTCTTGAGGACATACGAACCATAGCAGAGTCGAAACTCAGTGGGACCCCGTTTCCACATTGTCATTAGGATAGTTCTCTTTTTATAGCGATCACCTCTTTTCAGGGATCAGCTTCCTGATGCCCTTGCCTATTCCTGGCACAAATTTTCTCCCCAGTAAGAGTCGAATAATTTAGTTAAAGAGCCTCTTTATTTTTCATTTATCAGTTTGTTTGCAAAAATGTCCGAATTTTTGATAAAACATATTGCATATGAACATAATGGTGGCTTTTGCAGATGATTTGCACAGGAAAACATTTAAAATTGCTTTGAATGTGCTTAATCCCGGACGGTGAATTCAAACCGAGTAATTCCCCCGAGGCATACGTGTATTTTTGGTTGCAGGTCACAGGAACCGGATGCCAAGTCATGAATCCTCATCCCCAAGCGGTTGACAAAGTCTCTCCTCAACAGAGCATGTTCCCCAACAGAGTTGACAGTATCCAGACTGTCTAGCCCCAACAGAATTACCAGTATCCACACTGTCTATCCCCAGTAGAGTTGACAGTATCCAGACTATATATACCTAGCGGAGTTGACAGTGTCAGACTGTATCTTCCTAGCAACAGCGGAGTGGTTGCATACCCAACGGACAAGAGGGTGGTGTTCCCAGTGTTCATCTCATCCCCAGCATTATTTCTAACAGATTTGTTCTAATCCCCAGCTTGAGGACGATTAGCAAGTTCATATCCCCAGCAAAGGTCGTTTCCTACGACATTTCCCCAGGAAGTGTTTTCCCCACAGACTCTCCTCACAGAGCCTCGCCGAACCAAGTTTCCATAGTTGATACTCCCCCCGCAAGGTCAACTTTTCAAGCAGCCAATTTATTTTTGGTGGCTCATTGGTCCCGGCAGAAGGATCATTCCCCACAGAGCATTCAAGGATCGATACAGCGATCTGTTCCCTACCGGAGTTTGCTTCCCCAAGCAGATTTCTTTTTACACCATGCATAACATTTGCATTCGCATGCATATCATATTAAGCATACACATAAGCTGATAAACAGGTTCTTCCAAGCAGACTGAAGAATTACTGTACAACCAAGGTCTTGAGATCCAGCCAGAGGATCAAGCGTGAGTGATCAAGCATGAGGGTCACTTTTTGAAGATTCAGCCTGAGAATCGTTTTCCCGTGATCCAGCATGAGGGTCATTTTTGAAGATTCAGCCTGAGAATCGTTTTCCCAATAGTCAGCCTGAGGCTCAATTCGAAGATTCCCCAGTGAAGTCGCCTACAAGCTTTATTTCCCCAGCAAGTCTAATTGAGGAGTCGTTACAACATGTTCTAGCCCGAAGAATATGTACGAAGCCCATAAGTGGAATATGCTCGAAGCTGCATATCTAATATGAAGGTTGGGTGTAGATTTCAAAAGAGGGTCAACCAGCGCATGCCTCAGATGCGGGATCCTAATGATGGGAATTTATCATCAAAACAATCCAGATCTAGCCAGAAGATCGAAGTAGATTCAACCAGAGAATCGAAACAAAGGAGATCTAGCCAGAAGATCGAAAAAGATCTAGCCAGAAGATCGAAGTCAGGTCTAGCCCGAAGACCGGAAATAGATTCAGCCAGAGAATCGAAACAATTCAGATCTAGCCAGAAGATCGAAGTAGATTCAGCCAGAGAATCAAAGGAAATAGATTCAGCCAGAGAATCGAAACGAAGGAGATCTAGCCAGAAGATCGAAGAAGATCTAGCCAGAAGATCAAAATCGTATCCAGCCCGAGGATCAAAAGTAATATCCAACCAGAGGACTAAATTGAGTATAGGTTTAGCCAGAGGATCGAAACTCCAGATTAAGCCAGAAGACTGATTCAGATCCAGCCAGAGGATCGGAAGAAAAATAAACAGCGCGGTGTATTTCCGCGTTTTTGTGGTGTTCTCGGAGCGTAAATTTTCGGTCTATCTTTGGTATTCAATCACAGCTCACCCCGTTTGTCTGATAAGCTGTTCGCTTTCATCCTACTCGGGTTAGCTGATGATTGAATAGGGGCAATCAGAATTAGATCCAAAAAAAAAAGACGAAACAAAAAAATATAAATAAATAAATAAAATATAATTTTTTACAAAAAAAAAATATAATAATAATTTTTTTTATTAATTAATTAATTATTTAATTAATTAAATAAATAATTAAATAAATAAAATATAATAAAAAATTTTGGACTTGGGTCTCTCTCATTTGAGCCCACAAAACCATGAAATTCAGTCTATAAATACCAAGGCTTCACTTGAGAGAACACAGAAGAGGAGAAGAAGGAAGAGAAGCAAAATACTCTGAGGTTTCCTTGGAACAAAACCCTGAGGAAAAAGATAGTGAGAGAAGACCTAACGGAGTTCAGAGCAACCTCCAAACCCCGAAGGGAACTCAACTACACAGAATCACCTCTGCCTCACATAAACCCTGAAGATTGTTTTGTAAACCTCACGGGTGCAACTCAATTTCAATCAAGCTCTCCAATCAGGTTTGCCTTTATTCCCATTACCTTTTACTTTGAAGTTGAATACTCTGAATGTATGAGGTATGATGGATGAATTTCATTAGGTTTTTCTCCCATGGGTTTAATATGTATATGAATGTATAAACAATGCCTTGAATGTTTAACCGTTTAATTTTTGAGTGTATGCCACAGGGTTTGAGGTTTCTGAAACCATACTGTTATTCATGAAAAAAATGCTTATGGTGTTTCACTAACCCTTTTGTTGAGTTTTTGTGAGGGCTCACATGACTTTTGCAGGGATAACTTGCGTGGTTTCCCACTTTATTTGTGGGATAACCCCTGGAGGTTCATTCCGATTACCTGTACTGACCCACTTTCTTTGATGCTGTTAGCTTGGAAGGATCTCAGGGTTTCCCATTCCTCTAAATGCTGTTACTTCGGATCTTTATCCGCGTGGTACTTTTACATTTTTCCCGCATTTTACTGCTTTCCTAGCTGGAAGACCTCGATAGGAGGCAACGTTTGAGCCCCTTGGTGGCATTTTACTTTGAGATACATGTTTTGTGTTTTGTATTCATATCCCTGCAGGTAGCGCGGTTCCTTCATCAAGGACTGCCTTTTTGCCCTCGAGCATCCCAAACCCTAAAACCCAAAGCAACACGTTAACTCCTTCTACTACAGGCGAGTAAGTCTCCAAAGGTCGAGCATCCGGTAGATTGCGTAGTGACGTCGTTCGTCCAAAACCCAATCCATAACCCCGTAGTTAGCCGAACTACGTTTTGCTCTGATTCTCAGGCCAGATGAGATACGTAGGCATAAGACGCGATGTCTTAGCGAGCACACATCCCCCCCAACCCATAGGTCAGCCGAGCTACGAAGACTCTGATTCTCATATTCAGATGAGATACGTATGCAGTGGATGCGACATCCGCGTGAGTCGTTTTCATTTAACCCTTGTTTTTTTTTGGTAAACAGCACAAGATAAACTCACACCCTTTAGACAAGAACTACACAAGTGGATCCCGTAGAGTACTACGGATGCGTAGGGGTGCTAATACCTTCCCTTCGCATAACCGACTCCCGAACCCAAGATTTGGTTGCGAGACCCCGTCTTGTCCTTTCCTTTTTCAGGTTTACTTCGAGCGTTTCCTTTCCCTCCCTTGGGATAAATAACGCACGGTGGCGACTCTTCTGTCTTTTTCTTTCGCCGGTTGTTTTTTTTTTCGCGCACTGTATTTTTCAGGTTGCGACAATATGATGCACAAAGAGATTGAAGTTTATGTCGATGACATGATTGCCAAATAGATTGATAAAGAGGAACATGTTGATCATTAATTGAAGCTAATCCAGCGTTTGGGGAAGTATCAACTCCGCTTGAATCACAATAAGTGTACTTTTGGTGTTCATTTTGGTAAGTTGTTGGGCTTTATTGTCAGTGAGAAGGGTAATGAAGTTGATCCTTCCAAGGTCAAAGCAATACAAGAGATGCCTGCGCCCAAAACTGAGAAGCAAGTCAGGGGTTTTCTCGGCCGCTTGAATTATATCTCCAGATTCATTTCCCACATGAATGCCACATGTGCGCCTATATTCAAGCTTCTTCGGAAAGATCAGTCTTGTGATTGGACCGAAGACTGCCAAAAAGCATTTGACAATATCAAAGAATATCTGCTTGAGCCTCCGATTTTGTCTCCACCTGTTGAAGGAAGACCGTTGATCATGTATTTGACTGTGCTTGAAGATAGTATGGGTTGTGTTCTTGGGTAGCAAGATGAGACTGGAAAGAAAGAATTTGCGATATACTGCCTCAGTAAGAAGTTCACCTACTGTGAGACTCGGTATTCTATGCTTGAGAAAACTTGTTGGGTATTAGCTTGGGCTGCTAAGCGTCTGCGTCAGTATATGCTGAATCATACCACTTGGTTGATATCCAAAATGGATCCAATCAAGTATATATTTGAGAAGCCTGCTTTAACTGGGAGAATTTCCCATTGGCAGATGTTGTTATCAGAGTATGATATCGAATACCGATCTCCGAAAGCGATCAAAGGTAGTATCTTGGATGACCATTTGGCTCACCAACCAAATGAAGATTACCAGTCAGTGCAGTATGATTTTCCAGATGAAGAGATTTTGTACTTAAAAATGAAAGATTTTGATGAACCATTGCTTGAAGAAGGGCTAGAACCTGGCTTCCGTTGGGGCATGGTATTCGATAGAGTTGTTAATCAATATGAAATGGCATTGGGGCAGTGATCATTACTCCTCAAGGCACGCATCTACCATTTACAGCTAGATTGACTTTCAAATGTACAAACAATATGGCAGAATATGAAGCTTGCATTATGGGGCTTGAAGAGGCCATGAATCTCAGAATCAAGTATTTAGATGTCTTCGGAGATTTAGCTTTGGTTGTGAATCAGATCAAAGGACAATGGGAGATGAATCAACCCGGTTTAATACCATATAGAGATTATGCGAGGAGGATTTCAACTTTCTTTATAAAGGTTGAGTTTTATCATATTCCTCGAGATGAGAACCCGATGGCAGATGCTCTTGCAACATTGGCGTCAATAATTATAGTGAAATATTGGAATGAAGTTCCCAATTTGTCTGTGATGCGTCTTGATAGGCCAGCTCATGTGTTTGTTGTTGAAGAGATGAAAGACGAGAAACCTTGGTACTATGACATCAAAAGTTTCCTTCAAAGTCAGATTTACCCGCCTGGGGCATCTTTGAAAGATAAGAAGACTTTGAGAAGATTATCCGGTAATTTCTACTTGAATGGTGATGTACTGTACAAGAGAAATTCGACATTGTTTTGCTCAGATGCGTGGATAGACACGAAGAAGACCTGTTGATGGCTGAAGTATATGAAGGTTCCTTTGGTACTCATTCAAATGGGCATGCAATGGCGAAGAAGATGTTGCGAGCAGGTTATTATTGGCTTACAATGGAATCTGACTGTTGCAAATTTATGAAGAAGTGCCACAAGTTTCAAATATATGTTGATAAGATTCATGTTCCTCTAACACTATTGAATGATATATCTTCCCCATGACCCTTCTCCATGTGAGGAATTGATATGATTGGGATGATTGAGCCAAAAGCTTCGAATGGACATCATTTCATTTTGGTGGCAATTGACTATTTCACCAAATGGGTTGAAGCGGCATCGTATGCGAATGTGACCAAGCAAGTTGTTGTGAGGTTTATCAAGAATCAGATCATATGCCGTTGTGGTGTGCCAAGTAAGATCATTATTGATAATGGATCAAACTTGAATAACAATATGGTGGAAGCTCTTCGCAAAGACTTTAAGATCGCACACCATAATTCTTCTCCCTACATACCTAAGATGAATGGGGTTGTTGAAGCTGCGAACAAGAACATTAAGAAGATAATTCAGAAGATGGTTGTCACGTACAAGGATTGGTATGAGATGCTCCCATTTGCTTTGCATGGGTATCGTATATCTTTTCGCACTTCAACAGGGGAAACCGCTTTCTCTCTTGTGTATGGTATGGAAGCAGTGCTCCCCGTAGAGGTTGAGATTCCTTCATTACGTGTGCTCATGGAAGCCAAGTTGACTGAGGCTGAATGGTGTCAGACCAGGTTTAACCAGCTGAATTTAATCGAAGAGAAGAGATTGACTGCCATGTGTCATGGTCAGTTATATCAGCAGAGGATGAAGAAAGCTTTTGATAAGAAGGTCAAACCTCGTGCGTTTAGAGAAGGTGACCTTGTGCTCAAGAAGATCATGTCGTTCAAACCAGATTCTAGGGGAAAATGGACTCCTAATTATGAAGGCCCATATGTTGTCAAGAGAGCCTTTTCAGGCGGTGCTTTGATTCTTACAACTATGGATGGTGAAGAGTTCACTCGTCCTGTGAATGCAGATGCAGTCAAGAAATACTTCTCCTAAAAAAAGAAAAAAACAACTCACTAAGTTGAAAACCCGAACGGGCGACTTAGGCAAAAAAGAGTGTCTCGGTGGATTGAAAACCCGAAAGGGAGATCCAGGAAAAACTTAGAGACATAAAAACAGAAGAAACAATTTCCCAATAAGTTGAGTACCCCACCTTGGGGAAACTTATGCAAAAATTAGGGATTATGGCAAGTAACTACAGTCTGCTGATCGACCAGTATCGAAAAGACTTTGTTGAGCACAAGGGTTGACATCAATTCATCATCACAGCAGCGGTCAAGAGCGCATTGGATATTGTAAGACCCCAATTTTGACCCTAAGATCCCTCATGGCATCATAACATTGCATTTGCATTGCCTCAAGGATCATAAGCATCTTGGTGCCCCTTACCTTTGGGTGGGACCTCTTGTGAGTGGTTTGAGATCACCAAGCATGCTTGAATTGTATATTATTGCTTTTCTTATTTTGTTTACTAACCAAAAGCACAAAAATATGTCACTAACATTTCTTGTTTGTAGCTTGAGCAATCACAAAGTCAAGAGCTTCAAGGAGATCCTTTGTGTAGAGATATGGCCAAGTGAAGATGATAGCAAACATGGAAATGGTTCCCAAAGCTCTCATCCATCAAATATACCTCCCTATAATCTCAATTCATCATTTTGATTAAAGCAAGTCACAGGATTTGGGGTTTGTTCCCCAAGGAAACCCTAGTTCATCAGATCATCCACAATGCCTTGCTCTGGAAGCAACCTCAGCCCATGATCAAATACAATCAATGGAAGTTTCTTTAATTCATCATTTCATTCATATTTGAACTTATTTGAGTGTCCTAAATCATCAATTCATCAAGATGTGAGTCATGGACTTGAGAAGTTGATCAGTCAATTCATCTAACTATTTTGAAATGCACCCAGACCTAACTTTTGATGTGTTGGTCAAATGAATATGATCCCAAAAGAAAAAATGTTCTTAAGGACAATATGAACAACTTTCATGTTCTTCAAAAATTTATTTGAAGCTTGGAAGGCCATCATCCATTCCAAGACATTATAGGTCATTTTGACTGACACCCTAATTTTGGGCCAACTTCCCAAGAACATAACTCATTCATTTTTTATGATTTTAAGGTGGGATCAAATGCATTAGAAATCTTAAGATGTCTAATTCAAATGTTATGTTGAACAAAATTTCAAAATCTCAAAGGAAATACATTTGATAATGCAAAACATTATAGGTCACTTTGGACCAAATGCATTGAAAGGCAAAAAAGTCCAACTTCAAGTGCCCATAACTCTTTCATCAAAAATCCAAATGATGCAAACTTTAAGTCCATTTTTATTGTCTTGAAAAGATCTACAACTTGGATGTTGGAGGTTTCTTCATTTGAGGCTTGAATCATCAAAACATAGGGGCTTGAACATTGGCCAAATTTGGAAACCTCACCTTTGCATGTTTTGCACCTTACACTTTAAACTCAAAATTCACTAATTTCCACACTTCAAAAGGATTTTTTCCCAACATAACATTTGTTCCTTACGTCAAGACCTTTCCAACCATTACTGACATGCTCATGTTTGGATTTGGCAAATGGCATTTTCGAAGAGGAGATGTTTTAGGCATAATTGTGCATAACATGTTGAAACTCATTACACAAGCTTGTGCATTACCAATTACACGTCTATTTCAGCTCAACTACACTGCAGATTGCATTTGGCATTGAATTTGGGCCCTTTACATGATCATGCAAGCCCATGCAAAGAGTATCCATTTGCCATGCACACGGATTTGATCACACTTGCCTTGCCTCTCCATCTATAAATAGAGGCATCATTCCATTCAATTTTCATCCATGAATCAACCTGAAATGCTGCTGAACTGAAAGCCAAACCTCTCACCAAAGGAACTATTTCATTTTCATTCAAATTTTTCAGATCTGAAATTCAACTAAATCTGGTTGAATTTCTAGATCTAAAGTTCCTAGACCTTCATCCTATAGTCTATTGTACTTCTGTTTGGCCAAAGGAAGCAAGCTCAGATCACCACAATTCAAAGGTTCTCTCCAACTGGTTTTTTCTTCGAAACTCACTATTTCTTGACCTATTTGCTTGGATATTGTGTTGGCTGAAGTCCTCTTCATAGAGGCAATTGTTTTGAGTGCTCAATTGTTAAAATCCATGAAGTTCAGTATGAACACCATGATTTTGTCTCTCTGATTTCTCTCTCTATGAGGATCTAGAAGAGAAACCAATGGTACAGGGGTGATGTACATCACCCCAGCTTTCCAATGATGTATGAATCGTGTATTTTAGTTAAGCTTTTGAAACCTGCAATTTTGGCTCGAATCTTCAGGCTCACCGGAGAAGACGGTGGCTCCGGTCACCGTCCCCTTGCCAGATGCATTGTGAACCATTGGATCTGATTTCCAGATCTAATCCTGACCTTTGCTTCTTATGAGTTTTAATAATGCCATGTGTTTCGCTGCTGACTTTGGCCTACCGTGGAAACGCGCTTCTGGACCATTAGATGTTGCCACGTCAATTAATGAGTTCCATCAGGCGCTCCTGGTTTTTTTGATTTTCCTATTTTCTGATTTAATTTCTTTTATTTCCATTATTTTAAAAAATTCATATCTTCTTCATTTTAATTCCAAAAAATATGGGACCAATTGCATTCTTCTCCAAATAATTTCTAGTTTCTAATTTTGATTTTTAATATTTTTTATTTTGTCATTTGATATTTTTGTGAATTTTCTCTTTTCTGGTTATTTTTAATTCATTTTAAATAGTTTTTGATATTCAAAAAATACAAAAATATTTTCCTCAAACCTATTTGAATGATGATGGATCTATGAAAAATATTCTCATCAATTTTTTAATTGATTTGAGATTTATTTGAGATTTTAGTTCAATTAGGTTATTTTTATTCATTTTTAATTGATTAAAAATAGTTTCTGACTTTTAAAAATGCTGAAATTTTTGTCAAACTTTGTTTGACCTTGTTGAACTTGGGATAAATCACTTGGACCTTTCAAGGTTGATTTGAAGTGATTTTGAAGTTTGACCTTTCTTTTTTTTAATTCAAGTTTATTTTAATATTAAAAATGCCAAAAATATTTTGCTTATTGTTTGACCTCCAATCTTCATCCCATTTCTGGTTTCTCATGGTTTGACTTTGACTTCAAATGTCATTTGGTCAAACACATGGATTGGTACATTTTATTTCACCTTATGCACTTTATTCTTTCCTTTTCCATTATCCCTTATTCATCTCTTTCTTCTTCTTCTTCTTTTTCTTTTTTGATCAATAAGTTGAAGGTTGACAAGTTAGCATTGATTAAGGAGACTCAATCTTCCTTGATTCAAATCTAATTCATCTTGATCAATTGATCAAGTGAATGGCTTTGCATTAAGGATATGTTGTTTCCTAAATCATGCAAAGGAGTTAAACCAATACAAGATCAATTCTCTTTTTCTTTTGGCATGGCGAGTTGTTGGAACTTGGTTCACTAATCAAGACTTCTAACTTTTGTGTTATTGCCTACATTATTATTGACCAGCCTCAGATAGTTGTGACTTCTACATAAGTTCAATTACGATTGCTTAACATAGCGCTAAATTTGCCTTATGGCACACTAACTATTAACCATTAACATTTATTTTTGCTCTTTACTTTTATGCAATTTACTATTCTTGCACATATTATCCATTTGCTTTTTCCTTTGCTCACTTGAGCACATGTTTATGTTAATGCAATTTGCCTTTTGCTCACTTGAGCACATACTTGTGTATATACTATTGTGTTTGTGTTTTGTTTGATTGTTGTGAACCAAATGCAAAAATGGACAAAAGGACTTAGACTTTAGGACCTTCCCTATGCAAAATGGAGTCAAAGAGCAACTAGGCCTCATGCCTTTAGAGTGCTATAAATGTCAAAGAGCAACTAGGCCTCATGCATTTAGAATGCTTAAAGCTTGAAGATGAACATTGAAAGGACCACATTCTAAACTCCCTCTTGTCCATTCTTTGATTTGTAAATAGAACCTTTTGATGTGTGTGTTTCTTTGTGCTAGGGATTCCAACTTGATCCAAATTGGGGAACCATTGCCATGTGCTTCTAAGAGAGAGAGATTCAAGATACATTGAGTAACCTTCCAAGAATTCATTTGATTGTTGATTGCTTGACTTTATGCTTATGTGATTGCTTATTCCAAAGGATGGGAGCTACTTGGATCATCCATATGATCTCAAGAGAGGAACTCCTTTTGTGGTTTTGTTTCTTATCCTTCCCCTTTTGCATTGCTTAGGATCTTAGCCATTCTTCTTCTTCTTTCCACTCTAACCCAAGCCAAAGCTTTTGTGCAAACATTTAATACTTGTTTTCAACATTAGAAACCTAAGCCTTATGCTTTTGATTTTCAAACTTCCTTTTCTTAATACTCATTTTGAATTGAATCTCTAAGTCAACTTTGACCATATTTTGTACATACTTTTCATTGGTAAATATAACCCATTCAAATGTCTTTTGTGGTTTCAATGGCCACTCTCTTAATCAAAACTTTTTCATAACCTTTAGCTATTAGGTTTGAGTTATCCTTGTGGTAGATGTAATACTCACCTATATCCTTAGTGATGGACAATGAGTCTTCCATGCTTATTGTAGGGTTAACCCCTCACTAGCATGTTGAAGCTATCCTCACATGGTGGATTTGTGGTTTTAGGTTGAGTTTTCTCCCTTGGATAACAAAAGACCTTAAGACTTTTGGATCAATCAATTCACCAATTCATTTTGAGATTTTTACCCCGAAATACGAGGTTTTGATCCTAATCTTTTTTAAGATGGTACGTAGGCAATGGGTTTATCCATCCAAACACAAATGTAAATAAACTTGTATATTCTCTTCTCATCTCTTCAATCATGTTTGCACAAACAAATTTTTTACAAAAAACAACAACCTTACAACAAGTATGAAAAGGGCTCCCTAGGAGTACCTAGGATGTTTTGGGTGCCTAACACCTTCCCATTGCATAACCAACCCCCTTACCCAGATCTCTGACTCTCTTTTACTAGTTTTTAATTTGATAAAACTTTTAGGTTTTTGTTCACTTTCTAACCATTCCTTTGGATAAATAGAAGTGCGGTGGCGACTCGACTTGTATGATTTACCTTGGATTTAGTCAATATCTCTAATGGTAATGAATACCCCGCTACAGAAAAGTGGCGACTCTGCTAGGGAGATATTTGCGTAGTGGGTTTTGCCTACTTTTCATTTTTGTTGTATTGTTGTGTATATTATTTTGTGATATATTTTTGTGCAATTTGGGATTACTGTATTGTATGTAATAATTGAATTGCTTGAATATTAATTCCTTGTATGTTTGGTGATCTTTATGAGATGAGTTCTATACTCGGACTCGAGTGCACTTAGGATAGGAGAATGGTAGTCTTGTTGACTTGTGTGGAGTTATTCCTTAGCAAGTTGACTTGCAAGCCCATTCACTTGGTGGAGGTCATGTTGGGATCAATAATGTCACACAAGTAGTTGTGGTTAGACATTACTCTTTCCAATATAGACCTTAGAAGCCAAGGACCTTAGTTTACCAAGCCCATCTTGGCCTATTCTTAGGATATAGTGTGAAAGTCGTTCAAGTGTAAGATTTGATACGACTGTTACGCGATACTACACTCATAAGAGTCTCTCTTGAGAATATTTTTAGAATACGAGTAGTCGTTTCTCCGATAATATCCGAAAGATGGAATGATGACTATGGGAACCTCTTGTAGAACATGTTTGGCAGGTTTAAACCCTAGTGCACTCCCTTTGGGTGGTTCTTAACCGAGACTCCATGCTCGTGACTCGCAACAAACCCTTGATTCGTGGTTGATCCGTTCATGTGTCCTTAATATCAATGGAACTTGGGTGTTGATAATGTGTCAACCATAATCCACCAAAATGGATGATTGATATTAAGGATAACATGATCCATCAAACGACCTTTGTTTGGTGTGCTTTGCTTGATCCTTGATTGTGATTGTTGCATTCATGCACCCATTTGCATCCATATCATCAATAATGAAGAAACTTTTCAAGGAATTTAAGAGGTCTATTTGCAAATTTTCAGACATGGAAAGACAAAGAAGGAATACAAAGAAGTACAGTTTCAGACAACCCGACTTAAAAGAGTTAAGGAATTTGACATCCTATGTACTAGATCCATTGGGTTTCAAGGCTCGTTTTGGGAAGCTTCTTCCTCTTCTGACTACTCAGGTGGATGAAGGGTTGATGAGTGTGTTGGTGCAGTTTTATGATCCTCTGTACCGTTGCTTCACATTTCCGGATTTTCAGCTTTTACCCACGCTCGAGGAGTATGTCTATCTTGTGGGTATACCAATTCTAGACCAGTTGTCGTTCAGTGGCTTGGAGAGTATTCCTACTTCTCAAGAGATAGCAGACATGTTGCATATAGATGAATCTCTGGTTGGTGCTCATATGACTACCAAAGGTGGAATTCAAGGTCTCCCTTCTGAGTTCCTCATTGCTCAAGCTATTGTGTATGGGAAGGCCATAAGTGAGGACGCCTTTGAGGCCATATTTGTACTTCTCATCTATGGGTTAGTGTTGTTCCCCAACATCGACAAGTTTGTGGATGTGAACGCTATTAGGATTTTCTCTACTCTTAATCCCGTTCTGACTCTGTTGGGTGACACTTATTTTTCTTTGCATATGAGGAATGAAAAGGGTGGTGGTGCCATTGTGTGCTGTTTGCCTCTGTTGTATAAGTGGTTTATTTCTCACTTACCACAGACGGTCGCCTTCAAAGAGAACAAGGGATGTCTACGGTGGTCCACGAGACTTATGTCTCTCACTAATGATGATATCTCTTGGTACAACCAGGTGAACGATGGTGTGCAGATTATCGACTCTTGTGGTGAATTCTCCAATGTACCTCTTCTCGGTACATGTGGTGGGATTAACTACAACCCTGTTTTGACACGTCGTCAGCTTAGGTTCCCCCTAAAGGATAAACCTAATAACATTCTGTTAGAGGGTATATTCTTTCAGGAGGGTAAAGATCCCCAAGGCTTGAAAGCTAGGATGGTCCGCGCTTGGCGCAAGATTCATAGGAAAGGAAGGAATGAGTTGGGTCCTAAGAACTGTGTCACTTTGGAGCCTTACACTGCTTGGGTTAGGAAGAGAGCGTCTGAGTATCTCATGCCGTACGAGTATCCGAGACCTACACCTTTGGTTATGGTTGGGCTTTCAACCCTCCCTGACCAAGGAGTAGAGGAGTTGAGATACGAAGACCGTTCACGTGCTTGGATCCGCGAACGAGAAGAGTTGCTTCTACCCAGTAACCGGTAGTTGTATATCCTGCTTTTGTCCCCTCCGCAGAGTTTATCCCTTATATGTTCACTTTAACCAGTGATGGATTCTCTCTCATGGTATTCTATCCAGTAATTGATAGATGTAATTCCTATTTTCTCCCCTCTCAGAGTCTATCCTTGATATGTTCATCTTAATCGGTGACAGATTTTCTCTTTTGATGGTCTTCTATCCAACATTCCATAGATGTAATTGCTACTTTTTGTTCAGTTGGTTTATCCTTGATATGTTCATCTTAATCGATGACGGATATCCGCCTTGACAATCTGAGGCAAGTCTATCCTTGATATGTTCATCTTAACCGATGACGGATTTTCTTCCCTGTTGAGTCTATCCTTGATATGTTCATCCTAACCGATGACGGATATTCTCACCCTTGGTATTCTGCCCATTAACTGGTAGTTGTAAATCCTATTTTCTGCAGTTTTCCCTAGCAAGGTTATTCTTACCCAGTAACCGGTAATGAATACTTCCTCCTGGATTTTCCCAGCGAGTCATCCTTGATATGCTCATCCTAACTGATGACGGATGTCCTCTCTATCAGATCTTTATTATCTCCTCACCCAGTAACAGGTAGTAGATAATAGATTTCTGCTCCTCCTGTGTTGATGTTTCTCTCTTCCAAGTTGAGTTCAATGCGTTTTTCCTTAGTGAAATCGCTTTTCCTGCATGATTCAAGTACTTCAGTTTTATCCTGACTTACTCGTATCCCCTGGAGATGTTGTTATTCCCCGACTGAGTCTTTTCCATGTTTGTATGGAATTCCTCGAGTTCCCTAGCAATTTTAAGTCGTAGCCTGGCCTACTCATAACTCGTCTTCCCCCCCCCCCCCCAGAGTCTCTGTCTCCCTAGTGACTTTTCCTTACGGAATATATTATACTCCTGCGGATCTTCGGTCTCTCTGATTTCTTTTCCTTTGTGGCAATATTTCCCCACAGAGCATTAACTTTTACATTCATATCATATGCATCATGAGGTCTCTTAGGGACCATAATTTGTTTCTATATGTTGTTATTTAAGCCCATTCTACTGAGTCGACATGAAGATTTTAACCTTCGCCTCCTCAGTTAGAATGTCCTTAAATAGGGGCACCTGTAAGACCCCAATTTTGACCCTAAGATTCCTCATTCAATTTCATCATAAGAATTAGCATTGGGAGCATGCCTTGGCATCCTCCTTACCCCTCCTTCATTGGGTTTGTTTTGGGAGAAATCACCAATCACTTTTTGATTGTATCATACTTGTATATTATCATTTTACTAACCAAAATACCAAAAATATGTCTTTGTATTTGCCTAACTCTTTTGTAGGTAGGACACGATCTCCATTGATATATCAAGTTCATATCTAGGGTTTGAGACCCTCATGACAAAGAGCACAACCACGAATTGATCCAAGAATGGTTATGAGCATCATGTATGAGTTCCATTGATTCCTACATGTTATATTGATCAAGTTTTCTTCAAGAGTTTGAGGGTGATTTGCCTTGGAAACCCTAGTTTGACTAGGTATCTTGAGTAACTTCTCCAACAAGCTATCTCAACAATTGATCAAATTTCTCAAGGGACAGTTCAAAGTTCATCATCTTATGCATATAAGATCTACCATGAGCCAAGAAAGTCTGAAACTCTGGTATAGTCAGAGTTCAGATGTTCTACACGAAGTCATGACATCTGATCCAACATTGTTCCTAATACAACAAGACAGTTAGGAAAAATAAAACCCAGTACTCATATGCACACAGTCCCAGATGTCATGACATCTGCTAATCTACCACCATGAACAGAAGAACATCCAGTTTTGTCCATCTAGTACAAAGACACAGTAGAGATCAAACATAGCCCTGTTGTTTATTGATCCTGCCCACTTATCAGCATGATATCTCAACATTGATTTGAACATCACCTGTTCCAACATTACAGAAGGATGAACTGTAACAGACCAACCGGTCTATCAGTAACAGCAGTCAATAATGAATGTCATAACATTCTGTTTTGCAATCAGACTGCAGGCTATGTGTTAGGTCAGTTATTCCCTTCATAAACAGACTAAAACCAGACTGAGTTATAACATACATAATATAGTGTGCAGAAGGTAAAAACACCAGTAATTGTTAACCCAGATCGGTACAACATTACCTACTCTGAGGGCATACCAAGCCAGGAAGAAGATCCACTATTAGCAGTATTAATTCAGAGTTAAACTCCCCCGTTTACAACTCCTCACTTAATCCCTACCCAATGCAATCCATACCTAGGAACTCCTAGATAGAAAGCTCCAGTTTCAATTCCTATCACTACAATTACCATGTAATGCTTAGATAACTTGAACATGCTTCATAGCTTCGTTCAAGAACATAACCACTCTTGCCTACAGGCTTTGAGTTACAAATAATCTCATGCTTTCAAGCACTGAGAAAGACCTGGTAACCTTCCCCCAGGTTTGGAGGTTTACCTCACACACACCTCTAATTTTTACATTTTTTGAGGCTTCCAAAAACTAGGTTATAATCTGCTATTTATAACCTAAACACCCAACTGGGCTTGGGCCTTAGAAATCACAGCAAGCTTCTCCTTTGCTGTTACAAAGCTAGCAGAAAACTTCTGCTACAATCAAGGTCTTCAATCTTTTAGTTCCTAAAATATCTCCATATTTAGAAACTATATATTCACCAAATATTCTGATTGAGTCTTCAAGACCTCCACAAATAACGCCACATAGGATTCTAACTAATCCCAGAATATTAAATCAGTTAACACATAACAAAATTAACTAATTCAGTTTTATACACAACTGGGCTTGGACAACTTGAAAACCCTAAATCTATTTTCCAATCAAATCTTTTTATAACAGTTGTATAGATCTCCTTGGAAAATAAGTAAATCTGGTTGTAATCCATGATTGAATGCGCCAGCTAGCCATATCTTCAATCATCCAAAGATTGCCATTAATTGTGCAATCACAAAACACTAGACATTCACACTGAATGTTCTGTGTACAGGATGTCATGACATCGGGTCTGACATCCTGGAAAAATCCTGCATAATCCATATTTCATTTTATAGCAGGTACAGCCATATCAGATATCATTGTCATTTTATGTGGCATTCTGAAACAATCCTGCATGAACATGTCTTTCCATTTAAGCTCCAGCAGGTACAACCAATATCAGAAGCCTTGTCATTTTATGTGGCATTCTGAAACAATCCTGCTTGCATATGTTCTTTAACTCCAGCAGGTACATAGGATATCTTATGTTAAGACACCACACATGACATCTTGTGAACACTCTTTGTTTTACCAAAATTGCTGCCAACACTTAGAATCAACAAACTCCCCCTTTGGCAAATTTTGGCTAAAACATATATCTGTCTTTTTGTTCACAAGGCAAACTATCAGCAGTTAAACAACTTAACAGTAGTTTAATCAGCAGCAGAAGCAAAATAATTACTAGTTATGGCTACTAGTAATACACACATGCACAAGGGTACATCTCCTCCCCCTAAATCTATGCAACAATCAGAATTACTAGATTTGGATGCAACTAGTAAGACACACAAATGCACAATGCACAAGGGTACTTCTTCTCCCCCTAAATTTGTGCATGCAACAAACATAACAGCTACTGACCTCCAGTACCTGTACCAGCCAGAATGTCATACTGACATCTGCTTCAACATCAACACCTGTGCATCATATCAGACATCCTGTTTGACATCTGTAAACAGAACAACATTCTGTTGTAGCACCTGTGCACTTCTTTCAATAATAGTTGTCCTTCTGTCTAGCTACATACTGTCGCATTACGCGAAAAACCGGCGGGAAAAGAAAGAAACAACAGAGCCGCCACCGTGCGTTATTTATCCCAAAAGAGGGAAAGGAAACGCTCGAAGTAAACCTGGGAAAGAACATGGTCTCGCGACCAAAGAGAATGGGTTCGGGAGTCGGTTATGCGAAGGGAAGGTATTAGCACCCCTACGCATCCGTAGTACTCTACGGGATCCACGCACAAAAGGAAAGAATATTGGTTGCTAAACACTGCTCAAACTCACACACACTGGCTGAAAGAGACAAAAGAAACTGACTGAAACTGACTCGGCAGGATATCGTATCCTGGGCCTACTTAGTCTATCAGGCATAGACATCAGAGTCGAAGTAGTTCGGACAGGGGAAACGACACATGCTCGCTAGGATATCGCATCCTATGCATACGTATCTTCTCGGACGAGAGAAGAATCAGAGCATTCGTAGCTCGGCTGACACGCACACAAACAGACATAGGCAAAGGCAAACGTGGAGCCTGAATGCCAATCGCTGGACTTACATCAGCATCCGAACCAAAACACACCCACACTGGAACCCGAATGCCATTCGATGGACTTACATCAGCTTCCAAGCACACAACAACATAACAAGTTAATAGGGAGTCGGGGACTCGAGCCTATAACTGTCAAGCACACACTCAAACAAACAGACAACAAATTGCTAAGGAGTCAGGCACTCGAGCCTAGCAACTGTCAAACAACACACAAAAAGAAAAGAAAAGGCGCCCGGAGAGATCAGCTCAATCTCCTGCCTACATACTTCATCTGGTGTGAAGATCAGGGCGATGTAGTTCCCCTACGCAGGGACAAAGAACTAGCCTAACCAGATAACAGAGGGAGACACAACTCTAGGGAGACTACGACTCGAGCCTAGATGTTGTCATGCAAAATCAACCCTAAGTTATGGTTTCTAGCTAAATGGCACAAGGGCCAACCTATCCTAAGCATGGCTTGCACAGGAAGCGAGCCACACACACACAACTTGCACAGGAAGCAAGGGTCTCGATTGCAACTAGGGCAAGAGAAAGGGGAGGTCTCAATCGCAACGAGGGCGAGAGAAAAGAATTAGTGTTAGTTGTTAGTCAAACTCGACAAGACATCGCATCTCGTGCCTACGTATCTCATCTGGACATGAGAATCAGAGTTGCCGTAGTTCGGCTACGGAGGGACAAAGGTCTCGATTGCAACTAGGGCAAGAGAAAGGGAAAGTCTCGATCGCAACGAGGGCGAGAGAAAGGAAAAGGCTCGATCGCAACGAGGGCGAGAGAAAGGATCGCAACGAGGGCGAAAGCAAACAAGGATTAGTCTAAACTAAACCTAACTTGCACAGGAAGCAAGTCTAAGCTAGCCTAAGAAGCAAAGCAATCACAATCACAGATAGCACACACTATATACATACAAGAGGCTCACACAAGGGTTAGGTTTTAGTTGAGGGGTCATATCAACCTCAACAAACAAACCTCTGGAATGGGGTGAAGTGTGCTCTTAACCTTGACATTGAGAGCCAAGGTGAAGCAGATGAAAGGAGATGAGGGGTGTGCCTCATTGCTTCTATCCCTGGCCCGGGAGAGCATTTGACAAGAATGTGTGGGTTCAGAAAGTGGGAACCCTTCTACACATTTGATACTGACTCAACTGTGCAATTGCACAAGATCTTGGGTTTTTATCTGAAATGCATCAACACAATGGTGTGAGCAAAACAGAAGACACACTGAATAGCAGGGGATAGGTTGCTTATCCCTTGGGTTCTGCCAATTGCCTCTTCACTTAGGAGGTCTTTGACTCTATACAAGGACAATTTAAACATACACAAGCATTGCCTCTTAAGGAGGACTTCAGACAGTTTGCCCGGCCAAATAACAGGCCGGGTCTCCAGACTACATGAAGAAAAAGGAATTATACCTCAAGCAAGTTGCTAAATAGCAAAGCAAAGCAAGTTCAAAGAACTTAAGCAACTAAGGGTACCTAAAAAAGTCAAACTAATCAGTAAACAGTTCAACAGTTTAAATCAAAAGGAAATGAATCAAACAGTTAAATCAGAGGGACCAATGTGCAAAGCACAAGACTCAAGTCACATGAGTCACACCTACAAAACAAAGGTTAGCACATGATATATGATCAAGCTCAATCAGATTGGCAATGGTTTCTTTGAGGCATTGTTGCTTAACCTGAAACATAAACTCAATCATAAGTCCAAAAGACCACTAGGACAAGCCTAGGGTCAAAAACAAAAGAGAAAGTCAAAACAGCAAACAATAGTCAACCAAAGTCAAGTTCAAACATTTGAGAAGCAAGCACAATTGGATTCATATTCATATCATGCATCATCATCATTTCACAAACCAAAGAAGGCAAGGTATAGCAAATGAAAGCACAAGGAAGTCAACAGAATGACTTGCATCAAAAGTCAACTCAAACAATTTCAAAAATCATCAAATAAATCATACTCAATCCTAACATCTAGCATGGTAAGCATGTCAAATTTCATTGCATTTGGACAAGTGGAAGGCAGTCAATGAAAATCATAAAGTCAAAGAAAATTCAAGCATGCACAAAGAAGTCAAACAATCATGGGTCAACTTCAAAAAATCATAACTAAATGAAAACAGATGAGAAATGAATGGGATCAACACCAATGCAAAGCTCAAGATGTCTAGTATGCATATGTAAAATTTCATGATCATCCAATAAGATATGAGAATTTCCCAAATGAAATGGCAAGATGTATCACACAAAGTCAACAATTGACTAGGCAGAGAAGAAAAATCTCAAATAATTAGGAAATAGCACAGTTAATTCCAAGAAAAATCACAAGTCAACTAGACATATAAGAGATGGCTCATGCAAAATTTCACATCAATTGGAAGTCAGGAAGCATGTCAACAAAAATCATGAAATTGCATATCATTGGTGTGACACAAATTGTCACACCCTACTTCAAAAATTCATATCTCACAAACCACATATGATAAATTCAAAAACTCTACATCAAAACAAGCATGAATGAGTGTAGATTAACCACAAAAAATTTCAGAATCATTGGATACATCCTCATCATTTCACAAGGTTTTTGGCAAAAGGTATCAAATAAGCATACATGACAAGAAACCTAAAGCCATTAAAAATCCAGCCAACCAAAAATTCAGCAAAAATCATGATAAAATAGTAGACATTCAACAGGACATGATGCAAAAAATTCCATGATTTTTGGAGTTGAAACGAGTGAGAAATGATTTTTAGAAGATGATGAACAATTTGGATCAAAATGAACAAAGTAACATGAATGGTAGGTCAAACTATGGTTGACCAGTGGCACGGTGGTAATTATGTGCATCATTAAACAAAACGCTGCGTACAGGCAAATGAAACCAAATATTTTGATTGGCCATTATGGAATAGTACAGTAAACAACCATCATGCTCACGTGAACAGTCCAACTTTTCTGGAAAATATTAGGGTTTACTACAGTATGCTACAGTGCTCATCATCTCTTCCATTCAAATCGAAATTTTCAAAACACTCAGAAATCGCAATTAACTACACCAATCGAATCATCAAAGCATGCATAACACAAATCCAGCAACCATTATCATCAAAACAAACTAAATAAGGAGCAACATGCAAAAACATCCATGAACATCAACTTTTAAATCGACATATCTTCACAAATATCCAACCATTTTCAAAAACTCATAGCTCAAAACAATCAGCAAAGGAAGACCTACATGATATATAGCATGATTTTAAGAAAAGAAGAACTCGAAACCTTACTTGATTTGGAAGAAATGGAGGAAACAGGTGTTGTTTTGATGATATAGGCACAAACAGATCCTCCTTATGCTTGAGATTGATGGATTCTTGAGGTAGGTTAGCTCAGCACGGCTTGGAAACTTGCAAATCTCGATTTGCCATGGATGTGACTTTATGTAGCAGCAGCAAGAAACGGCATTACAGCTAGGAAACAGGGCTTCAAATTGCTTCCAAATGTTGGCCAGGTGATGAAGGAAGCAAGGGTGCTCGTGGTTCTCTTGAGTTTTAGCAGAAAAATGCAAATCGAGCAAAATGGAAAATGAGAGAATCAGAGTTTTTTCTGTGTGTTTGTGACTGCCACTAGGGTTGGTTTGTGCAGAAATAATGCTTATATACTTCTGTTTAAGCAATGCTAAGTGAATGGTAAACATGTTTAACTCAAATCAAACAAAATGCCATTTTGCTAATTTTGACCAAGTGGATATGGAGGTGTGCAATTCTGCACGATTTGGGCTTGCAAATAAGTTTCAAAAAACATTTTAAACAGATCCCAAATGGCCAAAGTGAGTGAAAACCCTTAATTCCAAAAGTCAACTTTTTGCACCACTTGAAATTAATAAAGTCAAGTTCAAAAATGGCATTTTGCATGGTAAGGTTTTGGTAAAAGATGAATGAATTTTTGGAAAGAGGGGAACAAATGGAGCTTGTAGGAAAAAACCCCACTAAAATTGGCCTTGTGGTTCATGAGATATGGCCCTTTGAAGTTCATGAATTTGTGAAAATGATTTGATCATATCTTGACAACCATGCATGGGAATTGAGAGTTCTTGGACTTTTTGGAAATGGGAGAACAAGATCTTCAACTTTCATGTTGGGAAAAAATTCATTTGAAGCTTGTATCATGATGTAAGTTTGGGATCAAGAAGTTTCCATTTTTGGCAGTTAAAATTACAGGTCCAGTTTCTATTTTTGGAAATTTCTGATTTTGCTTCAAATTCTTCAATGACGTTGATTGCCATGATACATGAGGCCTATTGGGACATGAATAAGCTCTCTCAAACCAAATCCATCCATCAAAACCATAAAATCAACCAAAGTTGACCAAGTTTGACTTTTCTAGGGTTTCTGACTGACTGTGCATGAACTGATGACCTCTGAACATCCAATCTTTGACCTAAACACTTCAAATGGACCCCCAAGTCATGTGAACTTGTTGGACAAACCCTAGGGCCTTGGCTCCTTGAGAAACAACCTTGCTTGCTTGGTGGACTGATCTCCTGATCAGTTTGACCTAATTCTTGACTTGCTTGCACTTGAGGCAAATGGATCAATGCAATGCTATGCAGTGGACCATGATATGCTATGACCTAATATGAGAATGTATGTACAATGATAGGTGCAAATTTGAGGTGCTACAGCTGCCCCTATTCAATCAGCTGGGAACCCGAATGGATGATAGCAGCGGCTGTCAGACTTTCAGAGTAACCAGGGATTGAATACCAAGAACCGTAGAATTTGCACAATAGGGATCCACCAATGGAAACGTCCACTGGGATTTGATTCTTTATTACTGGGTATTTATTTTTTGTTTTTGTTTTCAACGGGTATAACCACATCCAGACATCGCAACGACGATGAATGGGAAAAGAAATCACAACTAGATGCCAACGGACAACTAGGAAAAACTCAGCGTTTACCGGAACCAACGGAGAGGTAACCAGTCATTAATGAATGACTGGAAGGGATACAACCATACGTCAACGGATGAAATGGGAAAAACTCAACGTTTACCAAGACCAACGGAGAGGTAACCAATCATCATCGGATGAATGGAAAGAGATATACAACCATACGTCAGCGGACGTAATGGGAAAAACTCAACGTTTACCAAGACCAACGGAGAGGTAAATCCACGTGGGGACAGGTACAACTAGACGTCATAGGACGAATAGGGAAAAACTCGACGTTTATCAAGACCAACGGAGAGGTAAATCCACGTGGGGACAGGTACAACTAGACGTCATAGGACGAATAGGAAAAACTCGACGTTTATCGACACCAACGGAGAGGAGGAATACTTCACTAGGGAAGAAGGACACAACCAAATCATCAACGGATGATCGGGAAAAACTCGACGTTTATCGACACCAACGGAGAGGAGGAAAACTCAACCAGACATCATAGGACGAAAGGGAGACTCACGTTTATCGACACCAACAGAGAGGAGGAAAACTCAGCCAAACGTCATAGGACGAAAGGGAGACTCACGTTTATCGACACTAACGGAGAGGAGGAAAACTCAGCCAAACGTCATAGGACGAAAGGGAGACTCACGTTTATCGACACCAACGGAGAGGAGGAAAACTCAGCCAAACGTCATAGGACGAAAGGGAGACTCACGTTTATCGACACCAACGGAGAGGAGGAAAACTCAGCCAAACGTCATAGGACGAAAGGGAGACTCACGTTTATCGACACCAACGGAGAGGAGGAAAACTCCACTAGGGAAGGGAGGGCGACGTTATGAACATCGAAAGAGGATGTTTACCGACATCAAAAGAAAACCAGACACTTACGCATGACTGGAAATCACCGAAAGATGGTGTTTACCGACACCAAAGAAGACCAGACACTTACGCATGACTGGAAATCACCGAAGGATGGTGTTTACCGACACCAAAGAAGACCAGACACTTACGCATGACTGGAAATCACCAAAGGATGGTGTTTACCGACACCAAAGAAGACCAGACACTTACGCATGACTGGAAATCACCAAAGGATGGTGTTTACCGACACCAAAGAAACAACACACGCGGGTGCTGACAGGATACTGACGTCCACAAGATGACAGGGCAAGGCTGAACACTTGCAGGGGGTCTCACTGGGGAGCAAGGTCACGACAGCGAGCAAACAGGAAGGAACACCAAGGATACCGGGTTGTAGGTATGAAACGGGTGACCGACCAAACGTGAATTGGTTTGTGTTCCAAAACACTCAACATCCTGAAGAGGGCTAGAACAGCAGTCTTGTTAGAGGATGAACATTCGATTCCACAAGGAATACGAATCTTACTCTGCTGGAGATAACAATCGAAAGATTGACCAAAGAGTGCATGAGATATATTATCTATAGCCGTCGAAACGTAGATAATACACTCGCATGGAAGATTATCCATAACCGGGTTGTAGGTTGTTAAATGAATAATCGACCGAAAAGAAAGGCATCAGGGTACCAGGACTAGGTATGCAAAAGATGACCAATCAAAAGAGGATAAAGTTGCTTACTCGGAGCAAGTATCCAAAAAGAATGGGAAGACCCAATGGGGACAATACTGCTTGATCAAGGCAAGTATCCAAAGGGGAAAGAATATCAATACCACAAAGATAGGACTTACAACTACCGGTTTGTAGGTAGAGGCCACGGAAAAGTAACCAGTCATCATCGGGATGAGCACACAGGGTTAACTCCAACAAGGGGAGGAATGTGGGATTTTACAACTACCAGCTAGTGGGTAGAAAACCACAAAGATAGGACTTACAACTACCGGTTTGCAGGTAGAAGCCACCAAACGGTCTGCTGAGAGACAGAGTGAGAAAAAGGATTTACAACTACCGGGTAGTGGGTAGAAGACCGTAAAGAAAGGACTTACAGCTACCGGTTAGTAGGTAGAGGCCAACAAATTCCGCTGAGGATAAGATGAATGAGTGCCGGTTAGTGAGCGACTATTCATTTATGCCCCAGGGAAGCACGGGAGACAGCCAACAGGAAGCCAATTTAGGATCGATCCAAAAAGGCAGACTGAAACAAGACTCATCCTAATGAGGAAAAAACTCAATAGGGACAACCCATCCCGTGTAGGGAGGGAACGGAAGCAACCGTCATCCACGAGGATGTATCTCAGTGGGGAAATGGCAGAAAAGGATAGACACTTTCTGCTTAAGGGGTTGGCTCTACATGGAGGGATCAGACACACCCATATCTGCTAAGGGAAGATCTACTGGAGAGATCTGTATCAACAAATAGCAGGAGACAACCATCAACAGATACACGGCAACAGCTGCATCATGAGTATCCGAATGCTATGATTATGCATGTATGCAGTATATCTAAAAATGTATGATGAATCCTGACAAACAGACATGTTCAACATGCAGGTCCAGGAATCAACCACCCGGAGAGAAAACCAAAGTCATCATCCTGCAGGGGAGGAAGAGCCACAAGAGGCTTCCGGAGGGATCGTCAGTCATAACCGGAGAAAAGAGTTCAACATACAGGCGGACACGCCACAACAACTCGTGATGAAAATCAGAGATACCGAGAATCAACCAGATTTCTGATGAGAAATACAAAAGCATTGATAAAGCTCCTTACGCGAACAACTCCACTGAGGGATCTATCTGAGGGAATGCCGGATTACGGGGATGTCGATCCTCCAAATACTGAATCTTCCAAGAAAAGCACCCATGCTGGGGGGAGATGAAGACTGCTCTGCTGGAGAGAGGAACGTTAAAGTCTTCAGTAAACGCTCTGCTTAGGGGAGCTACCCCACAAAATATTTCCACAGTAACCTTGCTGGGAATGCCCCACGGTAGGGCTCAAACAAACCTACTGGAGATGCCCCATAATAGAGCTAACAGGGATTTGGAGGAAGAATCTGTACTGCCGGGAACATGAAGATGAACAACTTCAAACGACACTGCATCGGGCAACTTCACTGAGGAGAGACCATACGAGGTTCTGCAGGACAAAGATACAGTCATGCTCGAGATACGAACAATTGTCTTACCTGTTGGTAATCATACCACCCCCGGGAGAGCACTGTGGGTCTCCTAAGTATCCTTCCATCATTGTGAATGTTCACTTTGTTTAAGAACAATTTTTTTTGAAAAATTTGTTTATTTTGAAAACAATGATACTTTATCAATTAAAACATGCAAAACGTTTGTTGAGTTGAAACAAATAAGAGTGCAAATAATTGGGTAAAAGCTCAAATAGATGTAATGGAATGGTAGTCTGCAAAGGGCGAGACTCCATGGATCTGTACAAGTTTGAAATCGATGATATATATTGGAGAGGGCTACATTGAACATAATGATCTTTCCTCTACCATTCTGAATTTTCGATGTATTCGGAGTGTCAGTCGACGACGAATCGAGAATCCCTGACGGATGACAGATATAGAGCACAGTCTTGTCAAGATGCAGTTACTTGCCAAATCCCTAATTTTTGCCTAGATTGCCCCAGTGTGAGGTGATCAATCTAGCGGGATGCAAATTCTTTTTTTTTCAATGTCTCTAACTTTTGCCTGGATCGCCCTTTCGGGTTTTCAATCCACCGAGACGCTCCTTTTTGCCTAAGTCGCCCTTTGGGGTGTTCGACTTAGCGAGCTATTCTGCTTTTTTGTTTAGGCGAAGTATTTCTTGACTGCATCGGAATTCACAGGACGAGTGAACTTCTCCATCCATTGTTGTAAGTGTCGAAACATTGCCTGAAAAGGCTCTCTTGACAACAAATGGACGTTCATAACTTGGGGTCCACTTGCCCCTGGACTTGGGCACGAAAGACGAGACTTTCTTGAGCACAAGGTTCCTCGGAACACACGAGGCTTAACCTTCTTGTTGAATGCTTTCTTCACTCCCTGCTGATATAACCGACCATGACACATGGCAGTTGATCTTTTCTTTTTGATTGAATTCAGCATCAGCCAACTTGGGACTTTAAGGGTGCTATCTTTCTTTTGTTTTTTTTTTCTTTTGATTTTGCTTTCTTTTGATTTCTTTTGATTTTGCACCCTCCTCTTTCTTTTTTTTTTCTTTTTTTCTCTTTTTTTTTTTTTATAATGCCCCAGTTGGCTGTTCTGCTGATTCTCGAGATGCAGCTGAGTGTGATCTTCTTTCCTTGCTCAAGAAGTCGGGAAATCTCGTCAGGAATCCCTTCAACATCATCTTCGTCCGCTTCGAATACAGGGAATTCAAAATTGGGAGATGACGTCTGATCACTATGTTCAATGGGTTTGAGAAACAACCTGCATAAAGATTTTGATATGAAAAGCTCTTTGAAAATCAAACAAGACAATCGTTATGCAGATGAAAAGATTGCTTTTATTCTTGTTTTTTAAGGTTTTTTTTTTTGTGATCACCAATTTCATGCAAAAAGCGAAAAGGGAAAACAAATGGAAAAACAAATGTTTAACATGAATTTATTTGAATGAAAATATCATTGCACAAAATGTTGCCAACAATGTCATCACTTCTCCTTTTGGCATGGGAGAAGGGTTTTTAAACAAGGTGATTATTACAAAGACTTATGAACAACCGTAGGAACGCCCACAGTGACCCAATTGTGATAGATCCCGCCGGGGATGACAACTGTCAGTATCTCTTGCATCAACAGCTTCTGTTTTCTGAACAACCCTTCTGAAGAAAAAGTCGGCGCCAGCCCAGGACTTGTTATCTTCAGGCTTGATTAACACGGGGACCTAAATCCTCCAAGATCAGAATACCTGACCTCACAAGGTCTTGAACCTTCATCTTCAGCTGAAAGCAGCTATCCACATCATGACCAGGAGCACCCGAGTGATACACACAATGCTGTTCAGGCCTATACCACCACCGAGGGTTGACGGGCAGAGGCGGCGGGTCTCTAGGAGTAATCAAGTTCCGCTCTATCAGAGTGGGATACAGTTCGGCGTAGGACATGGGGATTGGATCAAAAATGATCTTCTTCCTCTCATTACTTGTACCAGCTTGATTATCAATGGGAGGCTGGTAAACCTGCTGCTGAGGATGACGTTGTGGACGCTGAGGCTGCTGAGCTGGTCTTCTCTGTTGCTGTTGGGGTTGGGTGGCTGGAATAGTCACAGCGGCGACCTGACGATATGGTCCCCTGTTTGCACTCCTTCGACGGTGCACCGCATTTGTTTCATCCTCTCCCCTTCTGGGTACCCCAGAGTGTAGCTTCTTAGAATTTGAAGAGTTTGAAGAGCCAGGATCTTGTATCCTTCCTGCTTTGATAAGGCTTTCAGTTCTCTCCCCACAGACAACAACATCAGAAAAGCTGCTGAACGGGCAACTTCCCGAGCGATCCATGAACACACCTTGCAAGGTCCCAATGAACATGTCAGTCAGCTCTCTCTCCAACATCGGAGGTTGCACTCTAGCGGCTAGCTCACGCCACCTCTGGGCATACTCTTTGAAACTTTCCTTATCTTTCTGATACAAGCTCTGTAACTGAGTTCGGCTCGGCGCCATGTCCATGTTATGCTTGTGTTGCCTCAGAAAGGCTTCACCCAAATCTCTCCAGCTTCTGACTGATTCTCGCTTCAGATCCATGTACCAGTCCAAAGATGCCCCAGATAGACTATCTTGGAAAAAGTACATCCACATCTTTTCATCGTCAGTGTAAGCAGATATCTTCCTGAAGTAAGCCTGCACGTGGGTGCGAGGACAGGAGGTACCGTTGTACTTGTCGAATGAGGGTGCCTTGAACTTGTAGGGGATCTTCAACCCTTCCACCAGACCCATGTCGGTCACATCAAACCCAAGTGAGTTCTGACACTCCATGGCTCGGATTTTCTCAGCAAGAGCATCCACTTTACGATCTCTATCCTCCATTCTGACCACTTCATCTTCTTCACTCAGCAACGTGAACAAGTCCTCTTGTTGGTTGACAAACGGAGCTGGATGACGAATCGGAGCCCGGGTAGCTCTGACATTGACCTCTGCAGCAAGAGGTTGTCCATTGATTCTTATACCCTCAAGTTCATCCCCGACGGCATAGTCGTTAGTGGGAGCAGCAACATTGATAGTCTCATGAGCGGGTGCAGTGACAGGCGAAGCACGGTTGGAAGTCTGAAGTGCAGTATCTTGTCCCTGAACCAAAGCTCGGAGCTCTTCCTGACCTTGAGCGACTCCTTGCATCATGTTCATGAACTGGGCCATGTTTGCCCTCATCTCAGCTAACTCAGTCTGAACCTGATCCATACTTCTTCTGATGATTGAGTCTGGTCGTGGCGCGGACGGTGATCAACAATCCTGTCTCAGTCAAAACCCAAAGTGAGAAGTCACTCCCAAGCATGTCTGTAATGCAGGGATGATATGTGTATGATATGCATATGATGCGAATGCTATTTTATCATGAATGATCCTGAAAAGGATATGCGTATGCGAGTTAACTTTTTTTTCATTTTCATGCATTTCTATTTTTTGGAAAATAAACATGCTATGATGCAAATGATGGCGCCAAGACTGATAGGAATTGGCATCTGAGGAACCATCTAAAACCCCAAAGTCATCTGAGGAGCTGGCATTTGAACCCAAGTCTGGAGAACTGAGTCACCATGTGAGCGAGTACCCTCA